>NC_134711.1:326742520-328114520 GCF_049634645.1 Pelodiscus sinensis | reverse complement strand
AGACAATAGAAAAGTCCTGCAGGTAGACTGGAGTGGCTGTGGGAGAAGCAACCAATCAGGGCCAGGAAAGTCCTATAAAAGCAGCTGAAAGACCAGTATCAGTCAGTGTCTCTGGAGGCCACAAGGTATGCAGAACCAGGAGACAGGCTGCCTGAGAGAGTGGCAGCACTGCAGACAGCTCCTTGTGAAGAGCTATTGGCGAGTGCTGGACTGTGATGGGACTTTGAAATAAAGCCCTGAGGTAAGGGCAAAAATGCTGTATTTTGGTGGGGTAGCTCTGGGGACACCACTCTCTTTGAGTGGGGAACAAACTTGAAAGGACATAAGAGAGCTAACCAAGATAGGCTCCAATTAGATGTGTACCCTGGAAGGGGTTTTGATGAGCACACACAATGAGTGAGACTCGGCCAGAGACTGTGTCACCGAAGTCAGACGAGAGAGTGCAGGCACATGGTTTCTTAGTATACCTGCGGTGCAGGAAACCCTATTCAGACCTAAAGGGCAGACACCAAGTCTAAGGGTACGTCTACACTACAACGTTAATTCGAACTAACTTAGTTCGAATTAGTTAATTCGAACTAAGCTAATTCGAACTAACGCGTCTAGAACTAAAAACTAGTTCGAATTAGCGTTTTGCTAATTCGAACTACTGCGTCCACACTGATTGGACGCAGGGGGGCATTTAAGGGCAGCTGAAACCGGTTCTGGCAGGGCATCAGGTCAGTAGTTGCTTTGTGTGGCTGCTGTCTGAGGCTATCTGAGGCTCGTGCTTAAAGGGAACCCCCTGAACAGCCGGTTCTCAGCTTTTCCTGCTTGCTTGCCAACCTCGCCGAGGGACAGCAAAGCGTCGGTCTCTGTGCCCATCTGTGTCGGTGCTTCCCTTCGGGGGGGGCCGCCGCAGGTGGCAACATGGAGCCACGGCTCGCCCTGCACCTTCTGGTGCACGTTCTGGACTTGTTGCTGCAAGCCTGCCAGCAATGGCTCAAGGCTGCCTGGCACCACCTGGCCACTTCCGACCCCAGCTCAGCCCTTGGTGTGGAACGACCAATTTTTCAAAAGGTGAAATAGAGACACCGGCAGGATCCCCTGCCTCTCTGTTTTGATGCCCCACCCTCTTCCCCATCCCTTCTCTAAGGCCCCCCCCTGCTCCAGCTGTTCCTTCAAAGTCCTACCTTCTGGCTCCTCATCTTTACCCAACACTCCATTCTCCAGGACAGAAACTCGATCATATTAAGAGGCACCCGAGCCATTGTGAGTAGCCCCACACCTTCCTGGTCAGGGCATGAGGGGGGCTGAATACAAGCCCCACACCTGTGTCCCTGCCCCCAGGACACAAGCCATAGGGAAGATGCAGAGTTCAGTGCTTCCCGTGGCAGCCTGTGCTCCTTTCTAGCTCTTACTACTGGCCATCTCTTGCCTGGCCAGGGAGCACCAGCTCAGGGGAATTGAGGAGCAGGGGAAAGGGACAAGGGGAAAAGAGGGAGTAGGGTCAGCACGTCCAAGGAAAAGGCGGAGCCTGGCTTTTGGGAATGCTTAGCCAAGGAAGTTGGTGGGCCGCTCTTGAGCACAGGAGGAGGAGGGAGCATGATGTCAGGAAAGCCTGGGCTTTGGAGAAAGTTGAATGAATCTGCGCGGTGCACGATGGCAGCTGTCAATGACGCTGAATTCACACATGCCGTGTTCCTCCCCACCGGGATACCTGGGCTGGAGGACGCCCGTCTCTGGATCTCTGTCACCTTCTGCTTCTTGTATGCTGTTGCGATAGGAGGCAATTCTGTCATTTTGTTCGTTATAAAAACTGAGGCAAACCTCCATGAGCCCATGTACATTTTCCTTTCCATGTTGGCCCTCATAGACCTTGGCGTTTCGATAGCCACCATGCCGACTGCACTGGGTCTGTGCTTCTTTATCTTTAGGGAGATCAACCTCCATGCTTGTATTTTCCAAGTGCACTTTGTTGCCTTTATTCAATACACTGAGTCTGCCCCACCTCCTTTTTGAGGCTTTGTCCCTGCTCCACCTCTGCTCCAAGGCCTCACCCTGCTCACTCCCCCCCTTTTTCTCCCCTATCCAAACTCACTTGCACCAGGCTGCGGTACAGAGTTGGGATGCAGGCTCTGGTCTTGGGCCAAGGAGTTTGGAGTGTGGGACGGGCTCCAGGCTTATCCCAGGGTGGGGGATTGGGGTCCTGGAAGGGGTTCAGGGTGCAAGCTCTGGGAAGGAGGTTGGGTGCAGGAGGAGGTTCAAGGCTGGGACAGGGGTTCAGGAAGCAAGCTCTGGCTGGGCGCCATTTAACTGAGATGGCTTCTAGGTGGTGGGGCAGAGGGGTAAAGTCAGGCTTACTCCTGCCCTGGCCCTGCACCACTCCTGAAAGCAGCTGGCATGTACAGCAATGACTCCATGGCTCCATGTGCTGCCCCACATCTACAGTCACTGAGCCTACAGCATCTACTGGCCATGGTTCCCTCTTACTGATCAATGGGAGCTGCAGGAGTGGTGTCTGCAGGCAAGGACAGTGTGTGGAGACCCCCTGCTCTGCCTCTCAGGGGCTGCAGGGAGATGCCAGCCATGTCCAAGAGCAGGAATTACCACCGAGATAATGACTCCAGCCATGACAGGTAGTTAGGCATTTTAGAACTCACGACTCAAAGAATTAAATTTAAGCATAAGAGAGAAATGAAAATGATAAAATGCCCAGAACAGTCAAAACCCTAAAATAAAAACACTTTGCAAACACTAACAGAAGTAACAACAACCCCCCACGTACGTGTTGAGTTGGGAGGTGAGTGTGAGGGACGGTTGGTGTTTGTGAGACTGACAGAGACACACCCAGTGTGTGAGAGTGACAGAGATTTGCATTGCCAAGTTCCCTCCATCCCCTCCTGTCCGCGTGGGGTACAGGAATGGGGGGTGGAGGGACATCCTGACATCAGCGCCCCCTTTCTTCTCCTTCCCATATTCCGCACGGCACGCAGGAGGCTCCCAAGGGGCAGCTCCATGACAGAGGGGAGGAGCAGCATGGCAGTTAGTGGAGGGGCAACTGATGTACTTGCTCTTGGTAACTTCCCAGCCAAATCAGTGAGGATCACGTGTCAGAGGCTCCAAGATCTACTGTTAGATCCTGAACTTTTCTTCACATCCTTTTGATCCATTTTCCCATTGTGATTGCCATGCCAGCACTAAAAAGTAATTTGTGCTCATTGAAATCCCTCCAGACAGAGTCTTTAGTCCACAGTTGTATATTCCCCCATTAATTCTTCTGAAGCAACTCAGTTTCTCCATTAGGGATAGACTCTCCATAATGCCGTACACCCATCACTTGAGAGACATCAACTCATTCATCCCACATGGACACGAGTCTGGTTTTTTTCCATGAGTCACATTTAGCATCACTATGTTAATCCTAAACTTCAAGGAGTACAATTCTGGGTCTTCTGGTTTTAAATATTCCCACCTCGATTTCTTACATTTCTCCACCATGTTTCAAATTTTACCTCAAATGATTTCTCCTTGCACTTGATTTCATTGCACCCTTTTTTTTCCTGTTATGTCCCATAGATAATTGAATGAATTGTCCTTTTTGGATTGTTCTTCTAATCTTAGAGGCATGTCCATGTTTATATGCTTATATAGGTTGAACCTCTCAAGTCCAGCACTCTCTGGTCTGGCAACATCCGTAGTCCGGCATGATTTTTCTTAGCCAGATGTCCACTTATCATGGGTGTGGCCAAGCTTGCAGTCCCATAATTTGTTTACAGCAATCAGTCCTGGCGCTCAGTCTTCTCAGCTATTATTTAGGTGTAATTTATTCCTAAATGTCTTCTAAAGGCCCAATAATAGTGGAAGTGTTGGTAAAGCTTCTCCTGTGGTTAGGCAAATTTTCTGATTCGGCACCGGTCAAGTCCCGAGGTTGTTGGACTACAAAGATTCAACATGAACCTCTAGACATCTTCAGATAATTACAAAACACAGAATCCCAAAAACATAATCTCACCTTCTAAGGTACCACCAATATACTCATTCCCTCTGGGTTATTTGCATCCCTAATAGTGTTAGAGCCTTTACTTTAAGCACTTTTTAAAAAACTTTTCCCTTGCCCAGGTCCACTTTGGCACTTTCCTTGTGGTAAGGTCATGGCCACCATTCCGTAAGGTTCATGTCCAGCGGCTCTGAATACATTGCTCCAAGGCCTTGCACTAAACGCTTCCGTCTTTATGCGAGCTCTGGAATTCTTCTCCCTCAAATGTAATTCACACAGCAGAATCTTTCCATCCGACCAGTAATGCAAAGCAAAGCAATTGCCAAACGCACAACCCTGTATCCACAATCCCAGTCTGGGCTCTGTCTGGGAGATCCTTCAATGGAAATTGACGTTCCTTCTTTACCTCTGTAAAACAATCCAAAATGGATCTAATCTGTTGGCTGTGACATATAGGGTGTGTCTAGACTACAGGGTGTTGTCAACAAAAATGGACTTTTTTCGACAAAACAATACGTGCGTCCACACTGCCTTTGAGTTATGTCGACATAACGTCGACAAAACTCAGCAGTTTTGTCGACGTATGTAAACCTCATTCTACGAGGAATAACGCCTTTTGTTGACAGAGTTCTGTCGATAGAAGGCATTATTGTATCTACACTGTCCTTTGCGTCCACACTGTTATGTCGACAAAGCGGCTTGCTTTGTTGACAGAACTGGTTGTAGTCTAGATGCTCTTTGTCGACAGAAGCTTTGTCGACAGTATCTGTCGACAAAACCCTGTAGTCTAGACGTACCCTAATAGTGATGGGTGTATCCACTTCCTCTTTCCTCCCTTTTTAAAGTAGAAGACACGCTGTAAATGGTCCAGAACATTTTCATTTTAAGTCATGGACTTTTGGTGTCAGCCTCAATAGACCAACCGTGTTCCCAGTGTTCCAATATTTCACACCATAAACACTCTGTGAGGGCCCGTATTCTCATGTTTTCTCAGGTGTGTTTGTCCATCTAAATTTCATTTTCTTATATTCAGACAGGAACACTTTCATCTCTCAGGTAACCAACATTTCCTTTCTCATCATCCTTGAGCACACGTTCCAGTAACCCTGCACATCCACAGTGTCCAGTCCCTCTGTCTGGACCCAATGCACCATGCTGGCAGAGATCACTAATACACTTTAGTCCAATCCCTCCCACACAATCTTCTGCAGCAATCTAAGGGACATGTCTATGGATGGAGCTTTGTGAAAATTCCCTAGCCTGGCCAACCTCCTGGGGAGCTAATACAGAACAGGGGACTGGTGCAGAGAATTTTCTTTCTTTCTTTCTTTCTTTCTTTCTTTCTTTCTTTCTTTCTTTCTTTCTTTCTTTCTTTCTTTCTTTCTTTCTTTCTTTCTTTCTTTCTTTCTTTCTTTCTTTCTTTCTTTCTTTCTTTCTTTCTTTCTTTCTGTGAGATCCCAGCTGTAAGAGCATCATCTTTACCATTCATCTGCCCCTGCGGCAACCATGGCACTAATTGGAACCATACGACCAGGACTGACACGTCTAGATTCCAGGTACAGAACCTGCAGCAGAGTTGGTGCTGCAGGACAGTTGTTTAGCATCATCCCCCATCCCCTGTGATTTGGCCTCCTGCCATTTGCCATTGGCTGTGACAGGGTTAAAGCAGGTGCAGACAAAGCCAAACAACTCAAGTTCCCTGGTGGCCAAGGGGCACCCAAAGGACGGTACAAACATGCTGCATAAAGGCAGTGGCCTCCCTATCTGAACACAACTGCCTGCTGCACCTACAACCTCTCTGGTGACTCAACTGTTACAGTGAAGACCTCTGGTGCCAGCGGCTCCCTTCTAGCAGGAACTGGGTACGTTGGCAGGTTTCACTGTCTGTAACATGCCAAGTGCAGAGCGAAGGCTGCAGGCTGTGCATTGGCAGCTGTTCTGTGCAGCGGCAGAGGACTCAGCTGGGCTGTCAGCATGACTCAGTGGCAGGGCTGGGGGGGCAGAAAGTGGTAGCTACCAGAGAACCCCTCTGGTACAACTGAACATGCTACATAGTGGAAGCTTTTAAGTTACACTGAGATTCCCAACAAGCTTGGAGTGTTAAACCCTCAATGTGCCAAGTCAGGGTATCTCAGTGGGTCCCATTTGGAGAGGTGCCGTGTGCTCTGAGCATGAGCCTGACAGGGGCCGAGTTGCCAGATCACCGCAGGTTTATTTTCTCCTGGAAACACAGTCAGCAAATGCATTTTCACATCTGTGATTCACTGAGGTGCTTGATGAGCGACGGCTTTTCTGGAGCTGTTGTTTCACTTTCTGTTTATGTAACCCACATACCAAGTGTAGTTCACTGACCAATGGAAGGGCACCTAGACCACAGCAAGAGTTAAGACCAAGAGACCTCTACTGCAGAGGCTGGGAGCCAGGTGGCTTTTAGCTCAGAGAGTAGAGGCTCCTATAGTAAGCTCCAGAGATCCCAGGTTCACGGTCTCCTGGTGGTGGTTACACTTGCTTTCCAGTTATCTGCTGTTAAACTAAAAGGAACGAAACTGGTTTCATCCATTAGAGCCATTTCTCATGCATCCCCATGGCTAATCCACTGTAGCTTTATAGCAAGCAGGCCAAGAGCTGGGTTTAACCCACCCATATGTTAGGGCAGCTCAGCTCCATGCCTGTTCCAGTGTCTCTCCCAGGTGCTGTTAATGTTATGTGTATAGGAGAGACACAGGGGCTGTGTCTAGACTGGCCAGTTTTTCTGGAAAATCAGCTGTTTTTCCAGAAAAACTTGCCAGCTGTCTACACTGGCCACTTGAATTTCCGCAAAAGCACTGACTTCCTACTGTAAGAACTCAGTGCTTTCTGCGGAAATATTATGCTGCTCCCGTTCGGGCAAAAGTCCCATTTGCACAAAACTTTTGCACAAAAGGGCCAGTGTAGACAGCTAAGATTTGTTTTCCTCAAAAAAGCCCTGATGGCAAAAATGGCGATCGGAGCTTTTTTGCGCAAAAGTGCGTCTAGATTGGCCAGGGACTCTTTTCCGCAAAAAGTGCTTTTGCGGAAAAGTGTCCATGCCAATCTAGACACTCTTTTCCGAAAATGCTTTTAACTGAAACGTTTTCCGTTAAAAGCATTTCTGGAAAATCATGCCAGTCTAGACGTAGCCAGGGAGAGGGGAGAGAAAAAGCAATAGGCAACTCTCTGGTGGGAAATGAAGTGCCATTTCCATAAATACTCAAGCATTTGACTTTGACACTGACTTTCTGCAAATCCTCATCCAGCCCGAATAACAGGCTCTGGGGTTACTGTGAACCAGAGAGTGCGGGTTCAGAGAATAAATATGTTATATATTGATTCCAGTGCCTGTTACCACTCCAGAAACAGGCTACAGACATACAGAACAGAACATGGGGAGAGTCAGTCATCTCTAAACCCAGGGACGGAGATGGACAGTGGAGATACTAGACTCTTGTCATGATTATGAGGGTTAGCCAGCAGCCTGGGAATTAAGGGGTTAACTACACCTAGCCAGGTGGAGTGACCAATAGGAATGTAGGTGGGACTTTTCAAACTGGGACAAAGGATTTTTGGGTTTTTTCCTTTCTCCCTTTTGTCTCTCTGTGTGTGTTCTCTGCAGCTACAAAGAGGGACAAGCATGTCTCTCTCTCTCCAAGACACCATTCTTCATTTTCTGCAAGTAGGGTAAAGTTTAGGTAGTTTCGTTAGGTTTTATTGTTTTAAGGATTGGGTATGGGATCTGAGATCTGGCACTGCTTAAAAGATGTTTTGGCTTTTCTTTATAACTAAGTTCTAGGCCCATGGAGTTTCTTCATGAGTATATTTTGTTACTTCCCTATCTAGTCATTATGTTTGCAACAGGAATATTGTTGTAATAATAAAAGTTCTTTCTTTTCTTTTTATTAACCTGGCATTGGTTAATAGTGTGCCTTGATTTTTATCTTAGGGGTGAGATTTCCCAAAAGATCTTCCCCCTGATTTCTTTATCAACATTTGGGTGGTGGCAGCGGAAGTTTTGTTCCCAAGATCTAGGTTTTTAAGATTTTGGGGGAAGTTTTATATCAAAGCCTGGTAGATAAGGCTTTGGGGTACACTTGCTGGCCCCCACTTCTGCATTTATCATGCCAGAGTGGGGAAGGAGCCATGACAACTCTAACCTGATAAATCTTGTTTGAAAGAAGATGAGAGGGGAAGGAATGGGTTGACTGGCTGTGGTAAAGAACAAGGTGCAAATGTTATGCCAAAAATGACCCTGATGGCATGTATGTGTATTGAAATCCAGCAGCAGAGTTAAGGAATTTCTACAGCAAGGTCCTGACTTTTGCTTTAGAAAGTGTTTCTGAAGAACTCCCAAGAGTGTTTGCAATTGTTTTGTGCTCCTCGCTCTTTGTCCAGGGAACTGTTCCATGGTATTGTCTCCTGGTCACTGACCAGAAACTTTCTTACACTGATATTTAGGAGTTTGACGAACAATATCCCAATACACAAGCTGTGCAAGACTTACGAAAAAGTCCTAAGAGAAAAAAATAACTGGTGTCTGTTTCAGCAAAGGGCTGAGCTGAGGTGCAGAAGGGGGAGTGTGATGGTGGCCATTTACGGACATCAGTTTTTGCAGGAGCATGGCTGAAGTAACTGGCACACTCAAGTGGCTATTAGTGGAAATCTAGTGTTTGCCCTGGTCACACATTTGTGCTCCCAAACCCCTTCTCCCATCAGCCGAAGTTGCTGTCTGTGTTAGCTTAGAATGTACCAGACCCTTGCCTGGGGAGGATATGCAAGTCCTGGGAGATGGAAGAGAAACCTTTAGGACAATCGGTATCTCTGGATTCAGACAACATGAGTGGGAAAATTGCGTCAGGTTCCCTTGCAGGGATTCCTGGGGCTCAGAGTCTTTCACTGGGAGCATGTGATGAAGTTAAGAGACTTGTATTGAATTCAAACCTCCAGATCTGGACTGATGCCATTGACACTAATAACATTGAATTAAGAACCCCTAAGAATTTCTAGCAACTTCTCCAAAGACCCAGTGACATAATGTGGACTCTTTGGAGAGGAGAAAATAAATAGATAAATATACACTGAGGCATTGACAGACATTTAGAAATAGTGTCAATGGAAGACAAATACATTGAATGATTATTTTCACCACCTGCATGGCATATTCGCACACGTCATGCAGCCATGGACAACATGGGGATGTGAAGGGCCAGAAAGGGTGTCTGTAGGAAGGTCCCAAATGTAAATTCACGCAGTGCTCAATTAAGCTATGGAACTCCCTGACACAATATATTAAAGAGTCTAGGAGTTTAGGAGGAAACAAACAAAGCCTGCATGTTTATCTTGGTAACCAGAATATTCAGTTACAGTGGTGAGGGCAGATTTAAAACTCTTGGAAGAGCCCACGCATTGCTGATTGCACCCCAAAATGAATCTAATTTGTGTGTGTTGAGGGGAAACATTGCCTCATAGCAGGTTTCGTTATTCCTATTGCAAGGCTTCGTCCATCTTCCTCCATTGCTTCTGACACTAGCCACTGAATAGTGTGTTGATGGTCTACACGTCTGCTCCAATCTGGCAGAGCCTGTCTTCCTGTCAGTGCTGTAAATCCAAGATTATATCTGGCTCTTCTTTCCTGAGCTCCTGAGTATGTGTTGACCTGCACTAAGAGCAGAATACTGCCTCCTTAAATATAATTGAATCTCTTCTTGTTCCTTTCAGGAAGAAAAGTTCCAAACTCCTTGTATCTGCTCGGCACATGATGTCAGATGTCAATGATACCACATTCTCACATGTCATGTTCCTTCTCTCTGGGATACCCGGACAGGAAGACTTCCATCTCTGGATATCTATCGCCTTTGGTTTAATTTATGCTATTGCGATAGTAGGCAATTCTGTCATTCTAGTCATTATAAAAACTGAGCCAAGCCTCCATGAGCCCATGTACATTTTCCTGTCCATGTTGGCCCTCACAGACCTTGGCTTTTTGATCGTTACCATGCCAACGACATTGGGCCTGTATTTCTTTAACTTTAGGGAGATCAACCTCCATGCCTGTATTTTCCAAATGTACTTTGTTTCCATTCTTATATTCACTGAATCTGGTGTGCTCTTGTCGATGGCCTTTGACCGCTTCATCGCCATCAGTAACCCACTGAGATACACCTCCATCTTAACCCTGCCGAGAATAGCCAAGATGGGGCTGGTGAGTGTGATAAGAGCACTTACTGTAGTAATCCCATTCCCTGTTTTCCTCAGACAGTTCCAATACTGTCGATCAAATGTCCTCACCCTTTCCTACTGTCGGAATGAGGACATTGTGAGGTTATCTTGTTCAGATGTTGGATTAAGAGGCATGTACGGCTTGATCATTAAAATCTTAACAATGGGGTTGGACTTGCCACTCATCTTCTTCTCTTATCTGATGATCCTCAAAACAGTGCTGAGCATCACATCCCAGGCGGAGAGCCTTAGAGCCCTAAACACCTGTGTCTCCCACTTCTGTGCTGTCCTCCTCTTCTATACACCAGAGTTCAGCTTGTCGGTGATAACCAGATTCGTGAAGGACGCTTCTCCTTTGCTTCGTATTATACTGAGCTACGTCTCCCTGCTTGTCCCACCCCTAATGAACCCGATTGTGTACAGTGTGAAAAGCAAACCCCTGCGTGAGAGAATAATCAAGGTGTTCACCAAGTGAAGGGGCCGTTCATCACCCCTCTGCAGCACTAGTGACACTGGACACAGAAAAACATGCCATAGTCACTTATTCCATCCTGGATCATTAAATTTGAGAGGACATGAGCTACTGATTGCCACTATATAGAAAGAGGTTCAGATGGAATCTAAGACCAAGGGTACTGGGCGAGGGGATCATGACGGTTTTGTACCCCCTTGTTTTATGAATTTGACTTACGGATACAATTATGTGTAAGTCGAAGATGCTTTAGACAAAGTACCTCATGTAACTTACCAAATGTTATATCACAATCTGCAATAAGAATACATATGATTTATCTTGCATGTAAAGTTAATATACTGGGTAGAGATTGGTTTATGGTTTTAAATGTACAAATGTTTCCAATGATGGGACATCTCGTAGTCTGGGCTATTGCCTGTAAGTACCCGATTTGTGTTTTAAGCCTAAGCAACAGATGGTGTTAGGTAAACCTGTGACCACCCCAATTGGTAACGTCTGATCATTTAACTTTCCTTGGGAATTAAGAGACAGAACTACAATTTCCTGCCAAATTAAAATCTATAAAACAATGGGAAGCGTGCCATCCTTTGTGCTTTGGCTGCTGTGACACCCAAAAGCATAAACCAGAGGTCCCAAGGATAAAAATCTTCCCTGGCATGGAGATTTAGCTGAGAAAAGAAGAGTTTTAGTTGAACTTTGCAATAAGCTTGAATGTGTTACATCTAGCTCTACGTTTCTGTTCTTTTAAATTTGTAATTTCCTTTGCTTTGCCTGTTTTCACTTGCAGCTGCTTGAACCCTTCTGATTGTACTTAATAAAATCAATGTTATTGATTATCAAACTGAGTGCAAATAATTGTTACCTGGGGCAGCAATCAGTGTGCACATCCTCCTTTCATTGTTAAAGGCAGCTTCCCAGAATTATTTAATTTGCGTTCTGATCGCATTTGGGCAGTGGGCTTTCTGATTACTGTGCCTGAAACTGCATTCTCATTAGACCTGAGGAGAGTTATTGTCTCTATTGCTGTCTGTGGGTTGGATGGGAGGTTTTCTCAGGTTGATGTCTTGGCTGGGGGAGACGAGAAGATCTGGCCCAGCAGGGCAGGGTGGTGAGAGGCCCCAGAGAGCAGGGGAGCAACGGAGTGCAATTTGTGTAGCTTTTTCAGAAAACCCCCCTATAGTATAGACATAGCCTAAGGGTATGTCTACACTACCCCGCTAGTTCGAACTAGCGGGGTAATGTATGCATACCGAACGTGCTAATGAAGCCCGGGATTTGAATTTCCCGGGCTTCATTAGCATAAAGCCGGCTCTGCCATTTTTAAAAGTCGGCTTGATCGAACCCCGTGCCGCGCGGCTACACGCGGCACGGGCTAGATAGTTCGAACTACGTGGTTGTTCCGAACTATCTGTACGCCTCGTGGAATGAGGGGTTCGAACAAGCCGGCTTTTAAAAATATCGGAGCCGGCTTTATGCTAATGAAGCCTGGGAAATTCAAATCCCGGGCTTCATTAGCACGTTCGGTATGCATACATTACCCCGCTAGTTCGAACTAGCGGGGTAGTGTAGACATACCCTCAGTGATGCCATTCTTCTAAGCTGTTTACCCCTTTTCCGGTTAGCACTTTTGTAAAATTCAGGGTGTACCCGTTGTGTCGCCCCCTATTTCCATAAACCACATCATTATAATTCTGGAAATGTTGATCCTGCTTGGTTTCAGTGGTATACACTGGAATGACTTCAGCATTTGAAACAACTTGTTAGTAGACGTCGCCCAATGCCTGAGGGCATGAACTTAGCAGGTTCAGCACTTTAAGCAGTTACGGTCAAGCCTTTACCCCATGACCGAGGGCAAAAGGTTATATTTCCTCATACTTGCCTCATCCTGAGGCCCTCCTGCATGCTTGATAGCACCAAACTTTAACAGGGCCTGGCTTCTTAGCCAGAACTCTTGTCAAGTCAGAGTAGGCCGTACGGACTCCTCCACAGCCCTTTTCCTGTCATATTTCCCCAAAATTTTTCAATGGTCACGCCCATTGTCTAAATTAAACATTCACGTGCCATTAGGGGCACACTATAAGATATGCCCAGTGAGGGCCTATAGTCTCCAGTTTTCTTAAATGTGTCTGTCCATCTAAATTTCATTTTCTCATATTCAAATGGGAACTCTTTCATCTCTCAGGGATCCGACACTTCCTCTTCTCAACATCCTTGGGCACACTCTCCAGTAACCCAGCACAGCTATAGAGGTCAGTCACTCCATCTTGACCTGATGCACCAGACCGGGGGCATCATACTACATTTTTGTCCAGTCCCTCTCTCACAACATTCTGTAGCAATTTGAGGGAAATGTCTATGGATGGAGGTTTGTGGAAATTCCCTTCCCTGGCCAGCAGCCTGTGTGGTCAATATAGGAGAAAGGACTGCTGCAAAGAAATTTGTTTGTTTGTTTGTTTGTTTACATACATAGTTAGGGTATGTCTACACTACAGCACTAATTCGAACTAACTTAGTTCCAATTAGTTAAGTCAAACTAAGCTAATTCGAATTAGCGCATCTAGACTTAAAAACTAGTTCGAATTAGCGTTTTGCTAATTCGAACTAGCGCGCCCACACTGATTGAACGCTGGGGCGCACTTAAGGGTAGCTGAAACCGGTTCCAGCAGGGCATCAGGTCAGTAGTTGCTTTGTGTGGCTGCTGTCTGAGGCTATCTGAGGCTCGTGCTTAAAGGGAACCCCCTGGACAGCCGGTTCTCAGCTTTTCCACTTGCTTGCCAACCTCGCCGAGGGACAGCAAAGCGTTTTTCTCTGCGCCTGTCTGTGTCGGTGGTTCCCTTTGGGGACACCGCCGCAGTTGGCAACATGGAGCCAGAGCTCGCCCTGGGCTTTCTGGTGCAGTTTTTGGACTTCCTGCTGCAAGTCTGCCAGCAATGGCTGGAGGCTGCCTGGCACCACCTGGTGCACGTCAGCCCCCTACTTCTCCGCCTGGCCTCCCTGGGTGCCATGGAGGAGCTGCAGCAGTGCCCGGATGCCAACGTGCCCCGCTGCATCTGGCGTCTGGACACCAGCAGTGACTGGTGGGACCACATTGTCCTGGAGCGCTGGGGAGACAGACAGTGGACCCAGAACTTCAGGATGAGGAGGGACACCTTTCTGGAGCTCTGCAAGTGTCTGGGCCTTGCTCTGTGGTGACGGGATACTCGCATGAGGCCCGCCATCCCCCTCCAGAAGCGTGTGTCCATCGCCCTCATGAAGCTCTTCACGCCGGACAGCTACTGATCTGTTGGGAACCAGTTCGGCATGGGGAGATCCACCGTCGGAGCACTGGGCAGGAGGGGGAGGGGGACTGCAAGGAGGGGATGGGCTGCCTCAGGGAAAATGGCGGGAGGGCGGGGAGGAGGCGAAAGGGCCCCGCACCGGAGGGGGTGGGTCTGTGCCGGCCGTACTACATGCCGCCCGAGGGGGTTGCTTCCGGGAGTGGGGCGCGGGGCACTGCCAGGGCACGCACACTCCCAGCCACCCGGGTGCCCCAGTGATTCGCGGTTTGCTGTGTCTCTCTGCAGGTGGTCAAGGCCGTCAACCGGGTGCTGCTCCGCAGGGTGGTCCGCCTCACCGACCCAGATGCCGTCATCCGGGGGTTCGGCGCCCTCGGCTTCCCCAACTGCGGGGAGCCATCGACGGGACGCACATCCCCATCCGTGCCCAGGCCTCCCAGTACGTCAACCAAAAGGGGTACTTCTCCATCCTCCTGCAGGCCGTGTGTGACCACCGGGGCCAGTTCACGGACATTAATATGAGCTGGTCCGGCAAGGCACACGACGCACGGGTGTACCAGAACTCCTCTGTGTGCCAGAGGCTGAAGTCCAGGACCTTCTTCCTTGACCGCCACATCAGGGTCGGGGACGTGGACATGCCCGATCACCACCCGGGGGGCATGGACGGTGTGAGCCCCTAGCATGCGGTCCAGGGCCTCAAAGTGGAGGCAGGCCTCCGGGTCGGCCCCTGGCTGGCATGACCTGGAGTAGGACTGCCGCAGGTCCTTTATTTTAAGGCGAACCTGCTCCCGGGTCCGCATGTGGCCTCTGGCGGCCAGGCTAGCAGCCATGAGGCTGTAGACAGCCGCGTTCCTGTGGCTAGTGCGGAGATCGTTGATGTTGGAGGCCTCCCCCCAAACCTCGATGAGGTCCACGATCTCTGCACTTGACCAGGCGGGCGCCCACCTCTTGCGGCCCCGGGGAGGCTCCTGGGAGCTGCCAGCCTAGTTTTGTAAAGAGGCAGAGGGCTGGGTGGCAGCGGGTGGCTGGCTCATGTCATGCCAGGTGCAGGGTCTGCTGGCTGGGTGCTGGAAGGCTTGCAACTGGCACAAACACTGTAGCCAGACCGTGTCCCTTTAAGGGCTACGGGGCCGGAAGGGGGGGCAGAAGAGTTTCCCTGGTGATGGCCAGAGTGGCCACCAGGGCAAGCTGGGAAGGGCTAGCTTCCCACTAGTTCGAATTAAGTGGCCACACAGCCCTTAATTCGAACTACTTAATTCGAATTAGGCATCAGTCCTCGTAGAATGAGGTTTACATAATTCAAAATTAAGCGCTCCGCTAGTTCGAATTAAGTTCGAACTAGCAGTTTGCCTGTGTAGCGCCTATCAAAGTTAATTTGAACTAACGTCTGTTAGTTCAAATTAACTTTGTAGTGTAGACATACCCTTAGTTAGTTAGTTAAGTGAGATCACAGCTCTAACAGCATCCTCCTACCATTCAGCTACATCCGAGGAAGGCAGCCTTGGGCACTAATTGAAACTACACGAACAGTGCTGACTAGACTAGATTCCAAGAATGGAGCCTGCAGAAAGCCAAACAACTCAAGTTCCCTGGTGGCCAAGGGGCCCCCAGGAGAAGGTACGAACATGGTGCTTAAAGGCAGTTGCCTCCCTAGCTGAACACTCACTGCCTTCAGTCCAGGCTGTCTCTGTGGTGACTTCCTCTCCTTGAAGGTGAAGACCTCCGGTGTCAGCGGCTCCCTTCTAGCAGGAACTGGGTACGTTGGCAGGTTTCACTGTCTGTTACATGCCAACTGCCGGGGTAAGGCTGCAGGCTGTTTGCATTGGCAGATGTTCTGTGCAGCAGCAGAGGACTCAGCTGGGCTTTCAGGGTGACTCAAGAGTGACAGGACTGGGGGGCAGGCAGTGGTAACAAGCTGGGAACTCCTCTGCTACACCTGCCTGCACTCCATACATCTCTTTTTAGCAGAAAGAGTTTCCCAATGTGGTTGGAGTGTTAAACCCTCAGCGCCTTGAGACAGGATGTCTGGATGGGTCCTATTTCCAGAGGTGCCCTGTGCTCTGGGTGAGATCCTGCTAAGGGCTGAGTAGCAAACTCACCTCAGG
The DNA here is from genome assembly GCF_049634645.1 of Pelodiscus sinensis. Classification (NCBI taxonomy): domain Eukaryota; kingdom Metazoa; phylum Chordata; order Testudines; family Trionychidae; genus Pelodiscus; species Pelodiscus sinensis. The sequence goes on along the minus strand of NC_134711.1, from coordinate 328,098,455 downwards.
TTTTTTTTTTGTCTGGAAACACAATTAGCAAATGCATTTTCCAACTTTATGTATCCTGAGGTGCTCACGGAGCGATGGCTTTTCTTGAGCTGCTCCTTCCCTTGCTGCTTGTTTGCAGGCAGGCTCCTGGTAAACTAAGAAGATCCAGACTGGTTTCATCCAATAGAGCCATCTCCTCCACCGCCCCATAGTCTATCCAATGTAGCCACACAGAAACATCCCAAGAGCTGGGTTTAACCCACCCATTCGTAGGGCAGCCCAGCTCCATTTTTGTTCCAGTTCCTCTGCCAGTTGCTGTAAATTTTATGTATCCAGGTGAGACACAGCGAGGGAGGGAGAGAGAGCAATAGGCAACTCTCCTGTGGGCAATGAAGTGCCATTTCCATGAATTCTCAAGTATCAGACTTTAAAATTCATTTCCTGCAAACCCTCCTCATGCCCGAATAACGGGCGTTGGGGTTACTGGGAACCAGAGAGTGTGAGTTCAAAGAATAAATATTTTACATATTGATTCCACTGCCTGTTACTGCTCCAGAGACAGGCAACAGTCTGACAGAACAGAATCTGGGATGAACCAATCAGCTCTAAACACAGGGACAGAGAGGGACAGTGGAGATATTAGACTGTAACCTGAGAAATCTTCTCTGTAAGAAGATGAAAGGGGCAGAAACGGGTCGACTTGTGTGTGCTAAGGTATATGGTGCAAATGTTACGCCAAAAAATGTCTCTGGTGGCATGTATGTGTATTGAAACCCACAGCAGCATAGCAAACATTTTTACAGGAAGAGCCTGACTTGTGCTTTAGAAACCTGATATTCAGGAGGTTCAGGGAGATAATCCAATTGCAAAACTTGTGCAAGAATTTAGGGAAAGGTCCTGAGAGTGTGATGGTGACCATTTATGCCCGTCAGCTTTTGCAGGAGCGTGGCTGTTGTAACTGGCACTTTCAAGTGGCTATTAGTGGAAATCTAGTGTTTGCCCTGGTCAACCATTTGTGCAGAACAATTTGCAATTGTTATAATCTTAAAAAAAAAACCAATAGTCTGATAGCACTTTAAAGATTAACAAAACTTGTAGATGGTGTCACGAGCTTTCAAAATGATCTGGATAAATTGGAGAAAAGGTCTGAGGTAAACAGGATGAAGTTTAATAAAGACAAATGCAAAGTGCTCCGCTTAGGAAGGAACAATCAGTTTCACACGTACAGAATGAGAAGCGTCTGTCTAGGAAGGAGTACAGCAGAAAGGGGTGATAGTGGACCACAAGCTGAATATGAGTCAGCAGTGTGATGCTGTTGCAAAAAAAGCAAACATGATTCTGGGATGCATCAACAGGTGCGTTCTGAGCAAGACATGAAAAGTCATTCTTCCACTTTACTCTGCGCTAGTTAGGCCTCAGTTGGAGCATTGTGTCCAGTTCTGGGCACCGCATTTCAAGAAGGATGTGGAGAAATTCGAGAGGGTCCAGAGATGAGCAACAAGAATGATGAAAGGTCTACAGAACATGACTTATGAAGGATGGCTGAAAGAATTGGGTTTGTTTAGTTTAGAAAAGAGAAGACCGAGGGGGGACATGACAGCCATTTTCAGGTATCTAAAAGGGTATCATAAGGAGGAGGGAGAAAGTTTGTTCTCCTTGGCCTCTGAGGATAGAACAAGAAGCAATGGGCTTAAACTGCAGCAAAGGAGGTTCAGGTTGGACGTTAGGAAAAAGTTCCTAACTGCAGGGTAGTCAAACACTGGAATAAATTGCCTAGGGAGGTTGTGGAATCTCCATCTGTGGACATATTTAAGAGTAGGTTAGATAGACATCTAACAGGGTGGTCAAGACAGTATTTGGTCCTGCCATGAGGGCAGGGGACTGGACTCGACGACCTCTCCAGGTCCCTTCCAGTCCTAGTATTCTATGATTCTATGTTTTGCTAGTTTTTCAAGCGCTAACAGACTGTTTGTTGTTTTTTTAAGTGTATCCCGTACAGACTAACTCGGGTAACCCCCTGAATCTTCTGCAATTTTTTTGTTCTACTAGCTCTTGGTGCAGGGAACAGTCCTATGGTATTGTCTCCTGGTAACTGAGCAGAAGCTGTGTCATATATTGATGTTCAGGAGGTTCAGGAAGATAATCCAGGTGCAAAACCTATGCAAGACTTAGGGAAAAGTCCTGAGTGTGAGATGGTGACCATTTATGCCCATCAGCTTTTGCAGGAGCATGGCTGAAGTCACTGGCACACTCAAGTGGCTATTAGTGGAAATCTAGTGTTTGCCCAGTCACCCCTTTGTGCTCCCAACCCCTTCCTCCCATCAGCTGAAGTTGCTGTCTCTGTTCACTTAGAACGTATCAGACCCTTCCTGGGGAGAACACACAAGTCCTGGGAGGAGGAAGAGAAGCTTGTAAGATGATCCATATCTCTGGATTCAGACAACACCAGCAGGCAAATCACTTCAGCTTCTCTTGCGGAGATTCTTGGGGCTCAGAGTCTGTCATTGGAAGCATGTGATAAGTTAAGAGATTTGTATTGAATTCAAACCTATAAATCCAGACTGATGCCATTGAAATCAATGTTACTGGTTAAAGAACCCTTACGAATTTCTAGCCCTTCTCCCAAGTGTTAGTGGTGTAATCTGGACTCCCAGGAGTGGTGAAAGTACATACATACATATTTATATATATATATTTGCACACATCATGCTGCAATGGGTCACACACAGAAGTGAAAAGCCAGAATGGGTGTCTGTAGGAAGGTCACAAAGGTAAATTCACACATTCCCCCACAGGTTGGGGAACTCCTAGCCCCAGATACTAAAGGGTCTAGGAGCTAATGAGGATTCAAAGAGGGACTGCATGTTTATAGCGGTGTTCAGTAAACCCAGTTACAGTGGGGAGGACAGAGTTAAGCACGTTTTGAAGAGCTCTAAACATTCCTGATTTACACCACACAATGTGTCTAATCTGTGGGTATTTTGGGGAAATATTTCCTGGGGCAGGCTTTGTCTCACCTGCATATTGAAAGGATCAGTCCTCCTTTCTCCAAATCATCTGGCACTGGCTACTGAATCCTGGTACAATTGGGCAGTTGCTCTCTGTGTTAGCTTGAAACGTACCAGACCCTTGCATGGGGAGAACATTCAGGGCCTGGGAGATGGAAGAGAAACCTGTAGGACAATCGGTATCTCTGGATTCAGACAACACTGGTGGGCAAAATGCTTCAGCTTCTCTTGCAGGGATTCCTGGGGCTCAGAGTCTTTCACTGGGAGCATGTGTTGAAGTTAAGAGACTTGTATTGAATTCAAACCTCCAGACCTGGACTGATGTCATTGAAAACAATGTCATTGAATTAAGAACCCCTATGATTTTCTAGCAACTTCTCCAAAGACCCAGTGTCATAATGTGGACTCTCTGGAGAGGAGAAAATAAACAGATAAATATACACTGAGGCAATGACGGACATTTAGAAATAGTGTCAATGGAAGACAAATATATTGAATGATTATTTTCACCACATACATGGCATGTTCGCACACGTTATGCAACCATGGACCACATAAGACCACAAGTAGAGAGAGGGTAAGTTTAGAAGATAGGATACACAAAGAACAAGTTAAAAATCACTTCAGAAAGTTAGATGTCAGCAAGTCACCAGGTTCTAATGAAATGCATCCCAGGATACCCAAGGAGCTTATAGAGGAGGTATCTGAGCCTTTAGCTATGATTTTTGAAAAATCATGGCAGACAGGGGAGATTCCAGAAGACTGGAAAAGGGCAAATATTGTGCCCATCTATAAAAAGGGGAATAAGAACAACCCAGGAAACTACAGACCGGTCAGTTTAACGTCTGTCCCAGGGAAGATAATGGAGCAGGTAATTAAGGAAATCATATGCAAACACTTGGAAGGTAATAAAGTGATAGGGAATAGCCAGCATGGGTTTGTGAAGAACAAGTCATGCCAAACTTATCTGATAGCTTTCTTTGATAGGATAACGAGCCTTGTGGATAAGGGAGAAGCGGTGGATGTCATATACCTAGACTTTAGTAAGGCATTTGATACGGTATCGCATGATATTCTTATTGATAAACTAGGCAAATATAACTTAGATAGGGCCACGATAAAGTGGGTGCATAATTGGCTGGATAACCGTAGTCAGAGAGTTGTTGTTAACGGTTCTAAATCCTGCTGGAAAGGGATAACAAGTGGAGTACCTCAGGGGTCTGTTTTGGGACCCGTACTGTTCAATATCTTCATCAATGACGTAGATATTGGGATAGAGAGTACACTTATTAAGTTTGCAGATGATACCAAACTGGGTGGGGTTGCAACTTCTTTGGAGGATAGGGACATAATTCAAAATGACCTTAGCAAGTTAGAGAAATGGTCAGAGGTAAACAGGATGAGGTTTAATAAAGAGAAATGCAAAGTGCTCCACTTAGGAAGGAACAATCAGTTCCATACATACAAGATGGGAAGCGACTGTCTAGGAAAGAGCATGGCGGAAAGGGATCTAGGGGTCATAGTGGACCACGAGTTGAATATGAGTCAAAAGTGTGATGCTGTTGCAAAAAAAGCAAATATGCTTCTAGGTTGTACCAACAGGTATGTTGTAAGCAAAACTCGTGAAGTCATTCTTCAGCTCTACTCTGCACTAGTTAGGCCTCAGCTGGAGTACTGTGTCCAGTTCAGGGTGCCACATTTCAAGAAAGATGTGGAGAAATTGGAAAGGGTACAGAGAAGAGCGACAAGAATGATTAAAGGTTTAGAGAACATGACCTAAGGAGCCAGGCTTCATGAACTGGGCTTGTTTAGTTTGAAAAAAAGAAGATTAAGGGGGGACATGATAGCGGTTTTCAAATATCTAAAAGGGTGTCACAAGGAGGAAGGAGAAAATTTGTTCCTCCTGGTTACTGAGGACAGGACAAAGAGTAATGGGCTTAAAGTGCAGCAGGGGAGGTTTAGATTGGACATTAGGAAATGTTCCTAACTGTCAGGGTGGTCAAATATTGGAATAAATTGCCAAGGGAGGTGGTGGAATCTCCCTCTCTGGAGATATTTAAGAACAGGTTAGATAGACATCTGTCAGGGATGGTGTAGACGGAGCTTGGTCCTGCCTTGAGGGCGGGGGACTTGACTCGATGACCTCTCGAGGTCCCTTCCAGTCCTATTATTCTATGATTCTATGATTCTATGGTGATGTGAAGGGCCAGAAAGGGTGTCTGTAGGAAGGTCCCAAATGGAAATTCAGACAGTGCTCAAGTAAGCTGCAATACTTCCTGACACAATGTATTAAAGAGTCTAGGAGTTTAGGAGGAAACAAACAAAGCCTGCATGTTTATCTTGGTAACCAGAATACCCAATAACAACGGTGAGGAGAAATTTAAAACTCTTGGAAGAGCCTACGCATCACTGATTGCACCCCAAAATGAATCTAATTTGTGTGTGTTGGGGGGAAAGATTGCCTCAGAGCAGGTTTCGTTATTCCTATTTCAAGGCTTCGTCCATCTTCCTCCATTGCTTCTGGCACTAGCCACTGAAGACTGAATTGATGGACTGCAGGTCCGTTCCAATCTGGCAGAGTCTGTCTTCCTGTCAGTGCTGTAAATCCAACATTATGTCTGGCTGGTCTTCCTTGAGCTCCTGGGTATGTATTGACCTTCACTAAGAGCAGAAAACTACCTCGTTAAATATCATTGAATCTCTTCTTGTTGCTTTCAGGAAGAAAAGTTCCAAACTCCTTGTATCTGCTCGGCACATGAAGTCAGATATCAATGACACCACATTCTCACATGTCATGTTCCTTCTCTCTGGGATACCTGGACAGGAAGACTTCCATCTCTGGATATCTATCGCCTTTGGTTTAATTTATGCTATTGCGATAGTAGGCAATTCTGTCATTCTACTCATTATAAAAACTGAGCCAAGCCTCCATGAGCCCATGTACATTTTCCTTTCCATTTTGGCTCTCACAGACCTTGGCTTTTTGATCGTTACCATGCCGACGACATTGGGCCTGTATTTCTTTAACTTTAGGGAGATCAACCTCCATGCCTGTATTTTCCAAATGTACTTTGTTTACGTTCTTATAGTCACTGAATCTGGTGTGCTCTTGTCGATGGCCTTTGACCGCTTCATCGCCATCAGTTACCCGCTGAGATACAGTTCCATCCTAACCCTGTCGACAATAGCCAAGATAGGGCTGGTGAGTGTGATAAGAGCACTTACTTTAGTATTCCCATTCCCTGTTTTACTGATACAGTTCCAATACTGTCGATCCAATGTCCTTACCCTTTCCTACTGCAGGAATGAGGACATTGGGAGGTTGGCTTGTTTGGATGAGGGATTAAGAGCCATGTACGGCTTAACCATTAAAATCGTTACAATGGGGTTGGACTTGCCGCTCATTTTCTTTTCTTACGTTATGATCCTCAAAACAGTGCTGCGCATCGCATCCCAGGTGGAGAGCCTTAGGGCCCTAAACACCTGTGTCTCCCACTTCTGCGCTGTCCTCCTCTTCTATACACCAGAGTTCAGCTTGTCGGTGATACCCATATTTGTGAAGGACGTGTCTCCTTTGCTTCGGATTATTCTGAGCTACGTCTCCCTGCTTGTCCCACCCCTGATGAACCCGATCGTGTACAGTGTGAAAAGCAAACCCCTGCGTGCGAGGATAATCAAGGTATTCATCAAGTGAAAGGACCGTTCATCATCCCTCTGCAGTGCTGATGACACCGGAGACAGAAAAACACGCCATAGTCACCTATTCGATCCTGAATCATTAAATTTGAGAGGACATGAACTACTGATTGCCACTATTTAAAGAAAGGTTCAGATGGAATCTAAAACAGAGGGTACTGGGCTCATGACTGTTTTGTACCCCCTTTGTTTTATGAATTTGACCTATGGATACAATTATTTGTAAGTGAAAGATGTTTTAAACAAAGAACCCCATGTAACTTACCAACGATATATCACAATCTGCGATATCAATACATATGATTTCTCTTGCACGTAAAGTTAGAGATGTTGGGTAGGGAATGTGTTATGGTTTTAAAAGTACAAAGGAAAGCCAGCAAGGCTGTTTCCAATGATGGGACATTTCAAAGTCTGGGCTATTGCCTGTAAACACCCGATTTGTCTTTTAAGCCTAAGCAACAGTTGGTCTGAGGTAAACATGTGACCACCCCAACTGATAGGGTCTGATCATTTAATTTTCCTTGAGAATTAGGAGAGAGAACTACAATTTCCTGCCCAAAGTGAAATCTATAAGATAATGGGAAGTAAGCTGTCACTTAGTCTTTGGAGTAAGAGAATAAACTGAAGACCCCAGGGTTAAAGGATCTTCCCTGGCATGGAAAAAAGAAGAGTTTTAGGGTAACTTTGCTGTAAGCTCGAGTGTTTTAGAACTATTTCTGCTGTTTCTGTTATTTTAAATTTGTAATTTCCTTTGCTCTGCCTGTTTTCACTTGTAGCTGCTTGACCCCTACTGATTGTACTTAATAAAAACAATTTTATTGATTATCAGACTGAGTGCAAATAATTGTTACCTGGGGGAGCAATCAGTGTGCACATCCTCCTTTCATTGTTAAAGGCAGCTACTCATAATGATTTAATTTGGGTTCTGATCGCATTTGGGGAGTGGGCTTCCTGATTGCTGTGCCTGAATCTGCATTCTCATCAGACCTAAACAGAGTTATTGTCTCTATTTCTGTTTGTGGGTTGGATGGGGGTTTTTTTCAGCTCGGTGTCTTGGCTGGTGGAGACCAGAAGATCTGGCCCAGCAGGGCAGGGTGATGAGAGGCCCCAGAAAGCATGGGGCAAGTGTCAACAGAGTGCAATTTCTGTAGACTTTTCAGAAAAAAACCCTAAAGTAGAGACATAACCTAACTGACGCCATTCTCCTAAACTATTTACCCATCTTCCAGTTAGCACTTTTGTAAAACACAGGGGCTATGTCTAGACTGGCATGATTTTCCGCAAATGCTTTCAACGGAAAAGTTATTCCGTTAAAAGAATTTGTGGAAAAGAGCGTCTAGATTGGCACGGACGCATTTCCCCAACAGCACTTTTTGCAGAAAAGCGTCCGTGCCAATCAGACGCGGTTTTGCGCACGGAAGCCCCGATCGCCATTTTCGCTATCGGGGCTTTTTTGTGCAAAACAGTTTTCAGCTGTCTACACTGGCCCTTTTGCGCAAATCATTTCCAGAAAAGGGCTTTTGCCCGAATGGGAGCAGCATAGTATTTGCGCAAGAAGCACTGATTTCAGACAGTAGAAAGTCAGTGCTTTTGCACAAATTCAAGTGGCCAGTGTAGACAGCTGGCAAGTTTTTCCGCAAAAGTAAGTGCTTTTGCAGAAAAACTTGTCGGTCTGGACGCAGCCATGGTGTGCCCATTGTGTCGCCCCCTATTTCCATAAACCACGTGATTATAATTCCAGAAAGATTGATCCTGCTTGGTTTTAGTGGTATCCACTTGAATGATTTCAGCATTTGAAACAATTTATTAATGGACGTCGCCCAATGCCCAAGGGCATGAACTTAGCAGGTTCGGCACTTTAAGCAGTTTACGGTCAACCCTTAACCCATGACCAAGGGCAAAAGTTTATATTTCCTCATACTTGCCTCATCCTGAGGCCCTCCTGCACCAAACTTTAACAGCACCTGGCTTCTAAGCCAGAACTCTTGTCAAGCCAGAGAACGCTGTACGGACTCCTCCTCAGCCCTTTTCCTGTCATATTTTCCCCAAATTTTTCAGTGGTCACACTCACAAATACACCCATTGTCTAAATTAACCATTCATGTGCCTTTAGGGGCTGCACACTATAAGATATGCCCAGTGAGGGCCTATAGTCTCCTCTTTTCTTAAATGTGTCTGTCCATCTAAATTCCATTTTCTCATATTCAAATGGGAACTCTTTCATCTGTCAGGGATCCAACACTTCCTCCTCTCAACATCCTTGGGCACACTCTCCAGTAACCCAGCACAGATATAGAGATCAGTCACTCTGTCTTGACCTGATGCACCAGACCGGGGGCATCATACTACATTTTGATCCAGTCCCTCTCACACAGCATTCTGCAGCAATCTGAGGGAAATGTCTATGGATGGAGGTTTGTGGAAATTCCCTTCCCTGGCCAGCAGCCTGTATGGTCAATACAGGAGAGGGGACCGCTGCAAAGACATTTGTTTCTTTGTTTACATACATAGTTAGTTAAGTGAGATCACAGCTCTAACAGCATCTACCTACCATTCAGCTACATCCGAGGAAGGCAGCCTTGGGCACTAATTGAAACTACATGAACAGTGCTGACTAGACTAGATTCCAAGAATGGAGCCTGCAGAAAGCCAAACAACTCAAGTTCCCTGGTGGCCAAGGGGCCCCCAAGGGAAGGTACGAACATGCTACTTAAAGGCAGTTGCCTCCCTAGCTGAACACTCACTGCCTTCTGTCCAGGCTGTCTCTGTGGTGACTTCCTCTCCTTGAAGGTGAAGACCTCCGGTGTCAGCGGCTCCCTTCTAGCAGGAACTGGGTACGTTGGCAGGTTTCACTGTCTGTTACATGCCAACTGCTGGGGTAAGGCTGCAGGCTGTTTGCATTGGCTGCTGTTCTGTGCAGCAGCAGAGGACTCAGCTGGGCTGTCGGGGTGACTCGGGGTGACTCAGAGTGACAGGGCTGGGGGGCAGGCAGTTGTAACAAGCTGGGAACTCCTGTGCTACACCTGCCTGTGCTCCATACATCTCTTTTGAGCAGAAAGAGATTTCCAATGTAGTTGGAGTGTTAAACCCTCAGCGCCTTGAGACAGGTTTTTTAAATTGGGTCATAAGGAGGAGAGAAAAAACTTGTTCATTTTGGCCTCTGAGGATAGAACAGGAAGCAGCGGGCTTAAACTGCAGCAACGGAGGGTTAGGATGGACATTAGGAAAAAGTTCCATCTGTCAAGGTGGTTAAACACTGGAATAAATTGCCCAGGGAGGTTGTGGAATCTCCATCTCTGGAGATATTTAAGAGTAGGTTAGATAAATGTCTATCAGGGATGGTCTAGATAGTATTTGGTCCTGCCATGAGGGCAGGGGAATGGACTCGATGACCTCTCCAGGACCCTTCCAGTCCTAGTATTCTATGATTCTATGCTTTGTTATTTTTTCAAGGCCTACCAGACTGTTTTTTGTTTTTTTAAGTGTATCCCGTACAGACTAACTCGGGTAACCCCCTGAATCTTCTGCAATTTTTTTGTTCTACTAGCTCTTTGTGCAGCGAACAGTCCTATGATATTGTCTCCTGGTAACTGAGCAGAGGCTGTGTCATATATTGATGTTCAGGAGGTTCAGGAAGATAATCCTGGTGGAAAAGCTATGCAAGACTTAGGGAAAAGTCCTGAGTGTGAGATGGTGACCATTTATGCCTATCAGCTTTTGCAGGAGCATGGCTGAAGTCACTGACACACTCAAGTGGCTATTAGTGGAAATCTAGTGTTTGCCCAGTCACCCATTTGTGCTCCCAACCCCTTCCTCCCATCAGCTGAAGTTGCTGTCTCTGTTCACTTAGAATGTACCAGACCCTTCCTGGGGAGAGCATGCAGATCCCGAGAGAAGGAAGAGAAGCCTGTAGGATGATCCATATCTCTGGATTCAGACAACACCAGCAGGCAAATCACTTCAGCTTCTCTTGCGGAGATTCCTGGGGCTCAGAGTCTGTCATTGGAAGCATGTGATAAGTTAAGAGACTTGTATTGAATTCAAATCTCTAAATACGGACCGATGCCATTGAAATCAATGTTATTGTATAAAGAACCCTTAAGAATTTCTAGCCCTTCTCCCAAGTGTTAGTGGCGTAATCTGGACTCCCAGGAGTGGTGAAAGTACATACATACATAGTTATATATATATATTTGCACACATCATGCTGCAATGGGTCACACAGAGAAGTGAAAGGCCAGAATGGGTGTCTGTAGGAAAGTCACAAAGGTAAATTCACACATTCCCCCACAGGTTGGGGAACTCCTAGCCCCAGATACTAAAGGGTCTAGGAGCTAATGAGGATTCAAAGAGGGACTGCATGTTTATAGCGGTGGTCAGTAAACCGAGTTACAGTGGGGAGGACAGAGTTAAGCACGTTTGGAAGAGCCCTAAACATTCCTGATTTACACCACACAATGTGTCTAATCTGTGGTTGTTTGGGGGAAATATTTCCTGGGGCAGGCTTTGTCTCACCTGCATATTGAAAGGATCCGTCCTCCTTTCTCCAAATCATCTGGCACTGGCCACTGAATCCTGATACAGTTGGGCAGTTGCTCTCTGTGTTAGCTTAAAACGTACCAGACCCTTGCATGGGGAGAACATGCAGGGCCTGGGAGATGGAAGAGAAACCTGTAGGACAATCGGTATCTCTGGATTCAGACAACACTGGTGGGCAAAATGCTTCAGCTTCTCTTGCAGGGATTCCTGGGGCTCAGAGTCTTTCACTGGGTGCATGTGTTGAAGTTAAGAGACTTGTATTGAATTCACACCTCCAGATCTGGACTGATGCCATTGAAAACAATGTCATTGAATTAAGAATCCCTAAGAATTTCTAGCAACTTCTCCACAGATCCAGTGCCATAATGTGGACTCTCTGGAGAGGAGAAAATAAAGAGATGAATATACACTGAGGCAATGACAGACGTTTAGAAATAGTGTCAATGGAAGACAAATACATTGATTATTTTCACCACATACATGGCATGTTCGCACACGTCATGCAGCCATGGACCACATGGAGATGTGAAGGGCCAGAAAGGGTGTCTGTAGGAAGGTCCCAAATGTAAATTCACACAGTGCTCAAGTAAGCTGGAGAACTCCCTGACACAATATTTTAAAGGGTCTAGGAGTTTAGGAGGAAACAAACAAAACCTGCATGTTTATCTTGGTAACCAGAATATCCAATTACAATGGTGAGGAGAAATTTAAAACTCTTGGGAGAACCCACGCATCACTGATTGCACCCCAAAATGAATCTAATTTGTTTGTGTTGGGGAGAAACGTTGCCTCGTAGCAGGTTTTGTTATTCCTATTTCAAGGCTTCGTCCATCCTCCTCCATTGCTTCTGGCACTAGCCACTGAAGACTGAGTTGATGGACTGCAGGTCTGCTCCAGTGTGGCAGAGTCTGTCTTCCTGTCAGTGCTGTAAATCCAACATTATGCCTGGCTGGTCTTCCTTGAGCTCCTGGGTATGTGATCACCTGCACTAAGAGCAGAATACTACCTCCTTAAATATACTTGAATCTCTTCTTGTTCCTTTCAGGAAGAAAAGTTCCAAACTCCTTGTTTCTGCTCGGCACATGATGTCAGATGTCAATGACACCACATTCTCACATGTCATGTTCCTTCTCTCTGGGATACCTGGACAGGAAGAATTCCATCTCTGGATATCTATCGCCTTTGGTTTAATTTATGCTATTGCGATAGTAGGCAATTCTGTCATTCTAGTCATTATAAAAACTGAGCCAAGCCTCCATGAGCCCATGTACATTTTTCTTTCCATGTTGGCTCTCACAGACCTTGGCTTTTTGATAGCCACCATGCCAACAACACTGGGCCTTTATTTCTTTAACTTTAGGGAGATCAACCTCCATGCCTGTTCCCTCCAAGTGTACTTTGTTTACGTTCTTATAGTCACTGAATCTGGTGTGCTCTTGTCAATGGCCTTTGACCGCTTCATCGCCATCAGTTACCCGCTGAGATACAGTTCCATCCTAACCCTGTCGACAATAGCCAAGATAGGGCTGGTGAGTGTGATCCGAGCACTTACTTTCGTAATCGGATTCCCTGTTTCCCTGAGACAGTTCCAATACTGTCGATCCAATGTCCTCATCCTTTCCTATTGCAGGAATGAGGACATTGTGGGGTTGGCTTGTTTGGATGAGGGATTAAAAGGCTTGTACGGCTTGATCGCTAAAATCTTAACAATGGGGTTGGACTTGCCGCTCATCTTGTTCTCTTACGTGATGATCATCAAAACCGTGCTGAGCATCGCATCCCAGGTGGAGAGCCTTAGGGCCCTAAACACCTGTGTCTCCCACTTCTGCGCTGTCCTCCTCTTCTATACACCAGAGTTCAGCTTGTCGGTGATAACCAGATTCGTGAAGGACGCGTCTCCTTTGCTTCGGATTATTCTGAGCTACGTCTCCCTGCTTGTCCCACCCCTGATGAACCCAATCGTGTACAGTGTGAAAAGCAAACCCCTGCGTGAGCAGATAATCAAGGTGTTCGCCAAGTGAAAGGACCGTTCATCACCCCTCTGCAGTGCTGATGACACCGGAGACAGAAAAACACGCCATAGTCACCTATTCGATCCTGAATCATTAAATTTGAGAGGACATGAACTACTCATTGACAGTATATAAAGAAAGGTTCAGATGGAATCTAAAACAGAGGATACTGGGCACATGACTGCTTTGTACCCCCTTTGTTTTATGAATTTGACTTATGGATACAATTATTCGTAAGTGGAAGAGGCTTTAGACAAAGAACCTCATGTAATTTACCAACGTTACATCACACTCTGCGATATCAATACATATGATTTCTCTTGCATATAAAGTTAGAGATGTTGGGTAGGGAATGGTTTATGGTTTTAAAAGTACAAAGGAAAGCCAGCAAGGCTGTTTCCAATGATGGGACATCTCGAAGTCTGGGCTATTGCCTGTAAGCACCCAATTTGTCTTTTAAGCCTAAGCAACAGTTGGTCTTAGGTAAACATGTGACCACCCCAACTGGTAGGGTCTGATCATTTAATATTCCTTGAGAATTAGGAGAGAGAACTACAATTTCCTGCCCAAAGTGAAATGTATAAGATAGTGGGCAGTAAGCTGTCACTGAGTCTTTGGACTAAGAGGATAAACCGGAGACCCCAGGGATAAAGGATCTTCCCTGGCATGGAGTTTTAGCTGAAAAAAAGAAGAGTTTTAGGGTAACTTTGCTGTAAGCTCGAGTGTTTTAGAACTATTTCTGCTGTTTCTGTTATTTTTAATTTGTAATTTCCTTTGCTCTGCCTCTTTTCACTTGTAGCTGCTTGACCCCTACTGATTGTACTTAATAAAAACAATTTTATTGATTATCAGACTGAGTGGAAATAATTGTTACCTGGGGGAGCAATCAGTGTGCACATCCTCCTTTCATTGTTAAAGGCAGCTACCCAGAATGATTTAATTTGGGTTCTGAAGGCATTTGGGGAGTGGGCTTCCTGATTGCTGTGCCTGAATCTGCATTCTCATCAGACCTAAACAGAGTTATTGTCTCTATTTCTGTTTGTGGGTTGGATGGGGTTTTTTTCAGCTCGATGTCTTGGCTGGGGGAGACCAGAAGATCTGGCCCAGCAGGGCAGGGTGGTGAGAGGCCCCAGAAAGCATGGGGAAGTGTCAACAGAGTGCAATTTCTGTAGCCTTTTCAGAAAAAAACCCTATCGTAGAGACATAACCTAACTGACGCCATTCTCCTAAGCTGATTACGCTGTTTACGCTGTTTACACTTTTTCTGGTTAGCACTTTTGTAAAACACAGGGGCTACGTCTAGACTGGCATGATTTTCCGCAAATGCTTTTAACGGAAAATTATTCCGTTAAAAGCATTTGTGGAAAAGAGCGTCTAATGGGCACGCACGCTTTTCCGCAAAAGCATTTTTTTCAGAAAAGCGTCCGTGTCAATCTAGACGCGGTTTTGCGCACGGAAGCCCCGATCGCCATTTTCGCCATCGGGGCTTTTTTGTGCAAAACAGTTTTCAGCTGTCTACACTGGCCCTTTTGCGCAAAAGCATTTCCAGAAAAGGGCTTTTGCCCGAACGGGAGCAGCATAGTATTTGCCCAAGAAGCACTGATTTCAGACAGTAGAAAGTCAGTGCTTTTGCACAAATTCAAGCGGCCAGTGTAGACAGCTGGCATGTTTTTCCGCAAAAGTAAGTGCTTGTGCCGAAAAACTTGTCGGTCTAGACGCAGCCATGGTGTGCCCGTTGTGTCGCCCCCTATTTCCATAAACCATGTCATTATAATTCCGGAAAATTTGATTCTGCTTGGTTTTAGTGGTATCCACTTGAATGATTTCAGCATTTGAAACAACTTATTAATGGACGTCGCCCAATACCCAAGGGTATGAACTTAGCAGGTTCGGCACTTTAAGCAGTTTACGGTCAACCCTTAACCCATGACCGAGGGCAAAAGTTTATATTTCCTCATACTTGTCTCATCCTGAGGCCCTCCTGCACCAAACTTTAACAGCACCTGGCTTCTTAGCCAGAACTCTTGTCAAGCCAGAGAAGGCCATACGGACTCCTCCTCAGCCCTTTTCCTGTCATATTTTCCCCAAATTTTTCAGTGGTCACACTCACACATACACCCATTGTCTAAATTAACCATTCATGTGCCATTAGGGGCTGCACACTATAAGATATGCCCAGTGAAGGCCTATAGTCTCCTGTTTTCTTAAATGTGTCTGTCCATCTAAATTCCATTTTCTCATATTCAAATGGGAACTCTTTCATCTGTCAGGGCTCCGACACTTCCTCTTCTCAACATCCTTGGGCACACTCTCCAGTAACCCGGCACAGCTATAGAGATCAGTCACTCCGTCTTGACCTGATGCACCATACCGGAGGCATCATACTACATTTTGATCCAGTCCCTCTCACACAACATTCTGCAGCAATCTGAGGGAAATGTCTATGGATGGAGGTTTGTGGAAATTCCCTTCCCTGGCCCGCAGCCTGTGTGGTCAATACAGGAGAGGGGACCGCTGCAAAAACATGTGTTTCTTTGTTTACATACATAGGGTATGTCTACACTACAAAGTGTAATGGACGTTAGTTAGTTCAATCGAACTAATGGACGTTAGTACGAACTAACTTTAATAGGCGCTACGCTAGCGCTCTGCTAGTTCGAATTTAATTCGAACTAGCGGAGCGCTTAGTTTGAACTAGGAAAACCTCATTTTACGAGGATTAAGCCTAGTTCGAACTAGCTAGTTCGAATTAAGGGGTGTGTAGCCCCTTAATTCGAACTAGTGGGAGGCTAGCCCTCCCCAGTTTTCCCTGGTGGCCACTCTGGCCAACACCAGGGAAACTCTATTGCCCCCCTCCCGGCGCAGGACCCCTTAAAGGGGCACGGGCTGGCTACGGTGCCCGTGCCAGGTGCAAGCCTGCCAGCACCGAGCCAGCAGACCCTGCACCTGGCACGGATCAAGCCACCCACTCGATGCCCCCCAGCCCTCCCCCTCTTCCCGTGACCAGGCTGGCGTCTCCCGGGAGCTTGCCCTGGACCGCAAGAGGCGGGCACCCGCCTGGTCTAGTGTGGACATCGTGGACCTCGTCCACGACCTCCGCACTAGGCACAGGAAAGTGGCTGGCTAGGGCAGGAGAGCTGACAGCCTGGCCACCCAGGAGCAGGTGTGCATGAAAATCAAGGTGGTCCACTGAGACCCTCGACCCTGAGCCCTGAGCTTACAATGGCCATACTGGGTCAGACCAAAGGTCCATCTAGCCCAGTAGCCTGTCTGCTGACAGCGGCCAACCCTAGGGATCCTGGAGGGGATGGACTGAAGACAGTGACCAAGCCATTTGTCTCGTGCCATCCCTCTCCAGCCTTCCACAAACCTTGGGCAGGGACACCACTCCTACCCCCTGCCTATTAGCACTCCATGGACCCAACCTGAATGACTTGATCTCACTTCCCTTTAAACTCTATTCTAGTTGTAGCCTTCACAGCCTCCTGCAGCAAGGAGTTCCACAGGTTGACTCTTTACTTTGTGAAGAAGAACTTTCTGTTACTAGTTTGAAGCCTGCTACCCATTCCTTTCCTTTGGTGTCCTCTAGTCCTTCTTTATGGGAACTAATGAAGAACATTTCTGCATGCACCCTCTCCACCCAAGTCCTGCTTTTAGAGAAATCTATCCTGTCCCCCCTCCGTCTCCTCTTTTCTAAGCTGAAAAGTCCCAGTCTCTTTAGCCTCTCTTCATATGGGACCTGTTCCAAACCCCTGATCATTGTAGTTGCCCTCCCCTCTCCCACCCTCTCTCTTCCCCTCTCCCACCTCCTTTTCCCAGTCTCCCCCAGTTTTGTTCAATAAAGACAGATTCCATTTTTGAACACAATTGTCCTTTATTTTGTACATCAAGAAGAGGAGCTAGGGAAGGGTAAGTGGAAGGAGGTGAGGGAGGAATGGGGTACGCGCCCCCAATGGGGAGGACTGGGCTGGCTCTGCGGGCTTCTGGGGGTGGAAGCTCTCCTGCAGCCCCCCATTTACCCCCTCTCCCCAGATGGCAGCCTGCGGCAAGTGCAGCCGGGCTGATGGCCGAGTGCTGTGATGTGCCCAGTGTGGGCACTCCGGGCACTCCAAGCCAGGACTGCTTGCAAGCAGGGCACCCCTGAGAACTGTCTGTCCAGGGTGGGGTTAGGGACCCTTTAAGCACTGCCCTCGGCTAGCCTGAGACAGCATCTCCACGCTCTAAGTCCTCCTCTGATGCCCTGCCGGCACTGCTTCCGGCCATCCTTAAGCCTGGTTCAGGGTCCACTTACTGTGGACATGCTAGTTCGAATTAGCAAAACGCTAATTCGAACTAATTTTTTAGTCTGGATCCGTTAGTTCGAATTAGTTTAGTTCGAGCAGCTCTTCCAGGAAGGACTGCTTGGCTAAGATGGAGTTCACCTTTCCAGGAGCGGGAAGGCCTTGTTTGGACACAGACTGCCTAACCTTGTGAGGAGGGCTTTAAACTAGGTTTGTTGGGGGCAGGTGAGCAAAGCCCACAGGTAAGTGCTGAATGTGCGGGACTGGGAGATGGGTTGGAAATGGGGGGGACTACAGCCTATAATGGCAAGGAGAAAGGAGGGTCAGGGCACAACAGGGAGGCAAGATCAAATCAGTATCTTAGATGCCTATATACAAATGCGAGAAGTATGGGTAATAAGCAGGAAGAACTGGAATTGCTAACCAATAAAAACAACTATGATATCATTGGTATTACAGAAACCTGGTGGGATGGGACGCATGATTGGAATGTTGGTATGGAAGGGTACGGCTTGCTCAGGAAGGACAGACAGGGAAAAAAGGGAGGAGGGGTTGCCTTGTATATTAAAAATGTACACACTTGGACTGAAGTGGAGATGAATGTAGGAGATAGCTGTGTAGAGAGTCTCTGGGTTAAGCTAAAAGGGGTAAAAAACGAGGGTGATATCATGCTAGGAGTCTACTACAGGCCACCTAGCCAGGTGGAAGAGGTGGATGAGGCCTTTTTTAAACAATTAACAAAACTATCCAAAGCCCAAGATTTGGTGGTGATGGGGGACTTCAACTATCCAGACATATGTTGGGAAACTAACACAGCGAGGCACAGGCTATCCAATAAGTTTCGGGACTGCATTGGAGACAACTTTCTGTTTCAGAAGGTTGAAAAAGCTACCAGAGGAGAAGCTGTTCTGGATTTGGTTTTAACAAATAGGGAGGAACTAGTTGAGAACTTGAAAGTGGAAGACAGTATAGGGGACAGTGATCACGAAATAATAGAGTTCATGATCTTAAGGAAAGGTAGAAGGGAGACCAGCACAATTGAGGTAATGGATTTCAGGAAGGCAGATTTTGATAAGCTCAGAGAACTTGTAGGTAAGGTCCCATGGGAAGCAAGACTGAAGGGAAAACCAACTGAGGAGAGTTGGAAGTATTTCAAAGGGACGTTGTTAAGGGCCCAAAAGCAAACAATTCCGCTGAGTAGGAAAGATAGAAAATATGGCAAAAGACCAACTTGGCTTAACAAGGAGATCTTGCACAATCTCAAAAAAAAAAAGGAGTCTCATAAAAAATGGAAACTAGGACAAATAACAAAGGATGAATATAGGCAAGCAACACGGGAATGCAGGGGCAAGATTAGAAAGGCAAAGGCACAAAATGAGATCAAATTAGCTACAGGCATAAAGGGAAACAAGAAGAACTTTTATAAATATATTAAAAGCAAGAGGAAGACCAAGGACAGGGTAGGCCCACTGCTTAGTGAGGAGGGAGAAGCAGTAACAGGAAACTTGGAAATGGCGGAGATGCTCAATGACTTCTTTGTTTCGGTCTTCACCGAGAAGTCTGGAGGTGTGCCTAACGTAGTGAATACAAGCAGAGAGAGGGTAAGTTTAGAAGATAGGATACACAAAGAACAAGTTAAAAATCACTTAGGAAAGTTAGATGTCAGCAAGTCACCAGGTCCTGATGAAATGCATCCCAGGATACTCAAGGAGCTGATAGAGGAGGTATCTGAGCCTTTAGCTATGATCTTTGAAAAATCATGGCAGACAGGGGAGATTCCAGAAGACTGGAAGCCTTGTGGATAAGGGAGAAGCGGTGGATGTCATATACCTAGACTTTAGTGAGGCATTTGATACAGTCTCACATGATATTCTTATTGATAAACTAGGCAAATATAACTTAGATAGGGCCACGATAAGGTGGGTGCATAATTGGCTGGATAACCGTAGTCAGCGTTGTTGTTAACGGTTCTAAATCCTGCTGGAAAGGGATAACAAGTGGAGTTCCTCAAGGGTCTGTTTTGGGACCCGTACTGTTCAATATCTTCATCAATGATGTAGATATTGGGATAGAGAATACGCTTATTAAGTTTGCAGATGACACCAAACTGGGTGGGGTTGCGACTTCTTTGGAGGATAGGGACATAATTCAAAATGACCTTAGCAAGTTAGAGAAATGGTCGGAGGTAAACAGGATGAGGTTTAATAAAGAGAAATGCAAAGTGCTCCACTTAGGACGGAACAATCAGTTCCATACATACAAGATGGGAAGCGACTGTCTAGGAAGGAGCATGGCAGAAAGGGATCTAGGGGTCATAGTGGACCACAAGTTGAATATGAGTCAACAGTGTGATGCTGTTGCAAAAAAAGCAAATATGATTCTAGGTTGTATCAACAGGTGTGTTGTAAGCAAAACTCGTGAAGTCATTCTGCCGCTCTACTCTGCACTAGTTAGGCCTCAGCTGGAGTACTGTGTCCAGTTCCGGGCGCCACATTTCAAGAAAGATGTGGAGAAATTGGAAAGGGTACAGAGAAGAGCGACAAGAATGATTAAAGGATTAGAGAACATGACCTATGAAGCCAGGCTTCATGAACTGGGCTTGTTTAATTTGGAAAAAAGAAGATTAAGGGGGGACATGATAGCGGCTTTCAAATATCTAAAAGGGTGTCACAAGGAGGAAGGAGAAAATTTGTTCCTCTTGGTTTCTGAGGACAGGACAAGGAGTAATGGGCTTAAAGTGCAGCAGGGGAGGTTTAGATTGGACATTAGGAAAAAATTCCTAACTGTCAGGGTGGTCAAATATTGGAATAAATTGCCAAGGGAGGTGGTGGAATCTCCCTCTCTGGAGATATTTAAGAACAGGTTAGATAGACATCTGTCAGGGATGGTGTAGACGGAGCTTGATCCTGCCTCGAGGGCGGGGGGCTGGACTCGATGACCTCTCGAGGTCCCTTCCAGTCCTATGATTCTATGATTCTATGAATTAACTAATTCGAACTAAGTTAGTTCGAATTAACGTTGTAGGGTAGACGTACCCATAGTTAGTTAAGTGAGCTCACAGCTCTAACAGCATCCTCCTACCATTCAGCTACATCCGAGGAAGGCAGCCTTGGGCACTAATTGAAACTACACAAACAGTGTTGACTAGACTAGATTCCAAGAATGGAGCCTGCAGAAAGCCAAACAACTCAAGTTCCCTGGTGGCCAAGGGGCCCCCAAGGGAAGGTACGAACATGCTGCTTAAAGGCAGTTGCCTCCCTAGCTGAACACTCACTGCCTTCTGTCCAGGCTGTCTCTGTGGTGACTTCCTCTCCTTGAAGGTGAAGACCTCCGGTGTCAGCGGCTCCCTTCTAGCAGGAACTGGGTACGTTGGCAGGTTTCACTGTCTGTTACATGCCAAGTGCAGGGCTAAGGCTGCATGCTGTTTGCATTGGTTGCTGTTCTGTGCAGCGGCAGAGGACTCAGCTGGGCTGTCGGGGTGACTCAGAGTGACAGGGCTGGGGGGCAGGCAGTGGTAATAAGCTGGGAACTCCTGTGCTTCACCTGCCTGCACTCCATACATCTCTTTTGAGCAGAAAGAGATTTCCAATGTAGTTGGAGTGTTAAACCCTCAGCGCCTTGAGACAGGTTTCTAAAAGGGGGTCATAAGGAGGAGGGAAAAAACTTGTTCATCTTGGCCTCTGAGGATAGAACAAGAGGCAATGGGCTTAACCTGCAGCGAGGGACAGTTAGGATGGACATTAGGAAAAAGTTCCTAACTGTCAAGGTGTTTAAACACTGGAATAAATTGCCCAGGGAGGTTGTGGAATCTCCATCTCTGGAGATATTTAAGAGTAGGTTAGATAAATGTCTATCAGGGATGGTCTAGATAGTATTTGGTCCTGCCATGAGGGCAGGGGACTGGACTCAATGACCTCTCCACATCCCTTCCAGTCCTAGTATTCTATGAGTCTATGTTTTGTTAGTTTTTCAAGCGCTACCAGACTGTTTGTTGTTTTTTTAAGTGTATCCCATACAGACTAACTCGGGTAACCCCCTGAATCTTCTGCAATTTTTTTGTTCTACTAGCTCTTTGTCCAGGGAACAGTCCTAAGGTATTGTCTCCTGGTAACTGAGCAGAAGCTGTGTCATATATTGATGTTCAGGAGGTTCAGGAAGATAATCCTGGTGGAAAAGCTATGCAAGACTTAGGGAAAAGTCCTGAGTGTGAGATGGTGACCATTTATGCCTATCAGCTTTTGCAGGAGCATGGCTGAAGTCACTGGCACACTCAAGTGGCTATTAGTGGAAATCTAGTGTTTGCCCAGTCACCCATTTGTGCTCCCAACCCCTTCCTCCCATCAGCTGAAGTTGCTGTCTCTGTTCACTTAGAATGTATCAGACCCTTCCTGGGGAGAACACGCAAGTCCTGGGAGGAGGAAGAGAAGCCTATAGGATGATCCATATCTCTGGATTCAGACAACACCAGAAGGCAAATCACTTCAGCTTCTCTTGCGGAGATCCTTGGGGCTCAGAGTCTGTCATTGGAAGCATGTGATAAGTTAAGAGATTTGTATTGAATTCAAACCTCTAAATCCAGACTGATGCCATTGAAATCAATGTTACTGTTTAAAGAACCCTTAAGAATTTCTAGCCCTTCTCCCAAGTATTAGTGGCGTAATCTGGACTCCCAGGAGTGGTGAAAATACATACATACATATTTATATATATATATTTGCACACATCATGCTGCAATGGGTCACTCACAGAAGTGAAAGGCCAGAATGGGTGTCTGTAGGAAGGTCACAAAGGTAAATTCACACATTCCCCCACAGGTTGGGGAACTCCTAGCCCCAGATACTAAAGGGTCTAGGAGCTAATGAGGATTCAAAGAGGGACTGCATGTTTATAGCGGTGTTCAGTAAACCCAGTTACAGTGGGGAGGACAGAGTTAAGCACTTTTGGAAGAGCTCTAAACATTCCTGATTTACACCACACAATGTGTCTAATCTGTGGTTGTTTTGGGGAAATATTTCCTGGGGCAGTCTTTGTCTCACCTGCATATTGAAAGGATCCGTCCTCCTTTCTCCAAATCATCTGGCACTGGCCACTGAATCCTGATACAGTTGGGCAGTTGCTCTCTGTGGTAGCTTAAAACGTACCAGACCCTTGCATGGGGAGAACATTCATGTCCTGAGAGATGGAAGAGAAACCTGTAGGACAATCGGTATCTCTGGATTCAGACAACACTGGTGGGCAAATTGCTTCAGCTTCTCTTGCAGGGATTCCTGGGGCTCAGAGTCTTTCACTGGGAGCATGTGTTGAAGTTAAGAGACTTGTATTGAATTCACACGTCCAGATCTGGACTGATGTCATTGAAAACAATGTCATTGAATTAAGAACCCCTATGGTTTTCTAGCAACTTCTCCAAAGACCCAGGGTCCTAATGTGGACTCTCTGGAGAGGAGAAAATAAACAGATAAATATACACTGAGGCAATGACGGACATTTAGAAATAGTGTCAATGGAAGACAAATATATTGAATGATTATTTTCACCACATACATGGCATGTTCGCACACGTTATGCAACCATGGACCACATAAGACCACAAGTAGAGAGAGGGTAAGTTTAGAAGATAGGATACACAAAGAACAAGTTAAAAATCACTTCGGAAAGTTAGATGTCAGCAAGTCACCAGGTTCTAATGAAATGCATCCCAGGATACCCAAGGAGCTGATAGAGGAGGTATCTGAGCCTTTAGCTATGATTTTTGAAAAATCATGGCAGACAGGGGAGATTCCAGAACACTGTAAAAGGGCAAATATAGTGCCCATCTATAAAAAGGGGAATAAGAACAACCCAGGAAACTACAGACCGGTCAGTTTAACGTCTGTCCCAGGGAAGATAATGGAGCAGGTAATTAAGGAAATCATATGCAAACACTTGGAAGGTAATAAAGTGATAGGGAATAGCCAGCATGGGTTTGTGAAGAACAAGTCATGCCAAACTAATCTGATATCTTTCTTTGATAGGATAACGAGCCTTGTGGATAAGGGAGAAGCGGTGGATCATATACCTAGACTTTAGTAAGGCATTTGATATGGTCTCGCATGATATTCTTATTGATAAACTAGGCAAATATAACTTAGATAGGGCCACGATAAGGTGGGTGCATAATTGGCTGGATAACCGTAGTCAGAGAGTTGTTGTTAACGGTTCTAAATCCTGCTGGAAAGGGATAACAAGTGGAGTTCCGCAAGGGTCTGTTTTGGGACCCGTACTGTTCAATATCTTCATCAATGATGTAGATATTGGGATAGAGAATACGCTTATTAAGTTTGCAGATGATACCAAACTGGGTGGAGTTGCAACTTCTTTGGAGGATAGGGACATAATTCAAAATGACCTTAGCAAGTTAGAGAAATGGTCAGTGGTAAACAGGATGAGGTTTAATAAAGAGAAATGCAAAGTTCTCCACTTAGGAAGGAACAATCAGTTCCATACATACAAGATGGGAAGCGACTGTCTAGGAAGGAGCATGGCAGAAAGGGATCTAGGGGTCATAGTGGACCACAAGCTGAATATGAGTCAACAGTGTGATGCTGTTGCAAAAGAAGCAAATATGATTCTAGGTTGTATCAACAGGTATGTTGTAAGCAAAACTCGTGAAGTCATTCTGCCGCTCTACTCTGCACTAGTTAGGCCTCAGCTGGAGTACTGTGTCCAGTTCTGGGCGCCACATTTCAAGAAAGATGTGGAGAAATTGGAAAGGGTACAGAGAAGAGCGACAAGAATGATTAAAGGTTTAGAGAACATGACCTATGAAGCCAGGCTTCATGAACTGGGCTTGTTTAGTTTGGAAAAAAGAAGATTAAGGGGGGACATGATAGCTGTTTTCAAATATCTAAAAGGGTGTCACAAGGAGGAAGGAGAAAATTTGTTCCTCTTGGATACTGAGGACAGGACAAGGAGTAATGGGCTTAAAGTGCAGCAGGGGAGGTTTAGATGGGACATTAGGAAAAGTTCCTAACTGTCAGGGTGGTCAAATATTGGAATAAATTGCCAAGAGAGGTGGTGGAATCTCCCTCTCTGGAGATATTTAAGAACAGGTTAGATAGACATCTGTCAGGGATGGTGTAGGTGGAGCTTGGTCCTGCCTTGAGGGCGGGGGACTTGACTCGATGACCTCTCGAGGTCCCTTCCAGTCCTATTATTCTATGATTCTATGATTCTATTTTGATGTGAAGGGCCAGAAAGGGTTTCTGTAGGAAGGTCCCAAATGTAAATTCAGACAGTGCTCAAGTAAGCTGCAGAACTTCCTGACACAATATATTAAAGAGTCTAGGAGTTTAGGAGGAAACAAACAAAGCCTGGATATTAATCTTGGTAACCAGAATGTCCAATAACAATGGTGAGGAGAAATTTAAAAGTCTTGGAAGAGCCCACGCATCACTGATTGCACCCCAAAATGAATCTAATTTGTGTGTGTTGGGGGGGAAGATTGCCTCAGAGCAGGTTTCGTTATTCCTATTGCAAGGCTTCGTCCATCTTCCTCCATTGCTTCTGGCACTAGCCACTGAAGACTGAGTTGATGGACTGCAGGTCTGCTCCAATCTGGCAGAGTCTGTCTTCCTGTCAGTGCTGTAAATCCAACATTATGTTTGGCTGGTCTTCCTTGAGCTCCTGGGTATGTATTGACCTGCACAAAGAGCAGAATACTACCTCGTTAAATATACTTGAATCTCTTCTTGTTCCTTTCAGGAAGAAAAGTTCCAAACTCCTTGTATCTGCTCGGCACATGAAGTCAGATGTCAATGACACCACATTCTCACATGTCATATTCCTTCTCTCTGGGATACCCGGACAGGAAGACTTCCATCTCTGGATATCTATCGCCTTTGGTTTAATTTATGCTATTGCGATAGTAGGCAATTCTGTCATTCTAGTCATTATAAAAACTGAGCCAAGCCTCCATGAGCCCATGTACATTTTCCTTTCCATGTTGGCCCTCACAGACCTTGGCTTTTTGATAGCCACCATGCCAACAACACTGGGCCTTTATTTCTTTAACTTTAGGGAGATCAACCTCCACGTCTGTTTCCTCCAAGTGTACTTTGTTGGCTTCCTTCTGTACACTGAATCTGGTGTGCTCTTGTTGATGGCCTTTGACCGCTTCATCGCCATCAGTAACCCGCTGAGATATGGTTCCATCTTAACCCTGCCAAGGATAGCCAAGATGGGGCTGGTGAGTGTGATAAGAGCACTGACTGTTGTAATCCCACTCCCCGTTTTCCTGAAGCAGTTCCAATACTGTCGATCCAATGTCCTCATCTTTTCCTACTGCCGGAATGAGGACATCCTGAAGTTGGCTTGTTCGGAAGTGGGATTAAGAGGCATGTATGGCTTGATCATTAAAGTCTTAACAATGGGGTTGGACTTTCCGCTCATCTTCTTCTCTTATGTGATGATCCTCAAAACCGTGCTGAGCATCGCATCCCAGGCGGAGAGCCTGAGAGCCCTAAACACCTGTGTCTCCCACTTCTGCGCTGTCCTCCTCTTCTATACACCAGAGTTCAGCTTGTCTGTGATATCCAGATTCTTGAAGGACGCGTCTCCTTTTCTTCGGATTATTCTGAGCTACGTCTCCCTGCTTGTCCCACCCCTGATGAACCCGATCGTGTACAGTGTGAAAAGCAAACCCCTGCGTGCGAGGATAATCAAGGTGTTCACCAAGTAAAGGTTCCGTTCATCACCCCTCTGCAGTGCTGATGACACCGGAGACAGAAAAACATGCCATAGTCACCTATTCGGTCCTGAATCCTTAAATTTGAGAGGACATGAGCTACTGATTGCCAGTATATAAAGAAAGGTTCAGATGGAATCTAAAACAGAGGGTACTGGGCTCATGACTGTTTTGTACCCCCTTTGTTTTATGAATTTGACTTATGGATACAATTATTCGTAAGTGGAAGATGCTTTAGACAAAGAACCTCATGTAACTTACCACCGTTATATCACAATCGGCGATATCAATGCTTATGATTTCTCTTGCATGTAAAGTTAGAGATGTTGGGTAGGGAATGGTTTAATGTTTTTAAAAGTACAAAGGAAAGCCAGCAAGGCTGTTTCCAATGATGGGACATCTCGAAGTCTGGGCTATTGCCTGTAAGCACCCAATTTGTCTTTTAAGCCTAAGCAACAGTTGGTCTTAGGTAAACATGTGACCGCCCCAACTGGCAGGGTCTGATCATTTAATTTTCCTTGAGAATTAGAAGAGAGAACTACAATTTCCTGCCCAAAGTGAAATCTATAAGATAATGGGAAGTAAGCTGTCACTTAGTCTTTGGACTAAGAGAATAAACCGGAGGCCCCAGGGATAAAGGATCTTCCCTGGCATGGAGTTTTAGCTGAAAAAAGAAGAATTTTAGGGTAACTTTGCTGTAAGCTCGAGTGTTTTAGAACTATTTCTGCTGTTTCTGTTATTTTAAAATTGTAATTTCCTTTGCTCTGCCTGTTTTCACTTGTAGCTCCTTGACCCCTACTGATTGTACTTAATAAAAACAATTTTATTGATTATCAGACTGAGTGCAAATAATTGTTACCTGGGGGAGCAATCAGTGTGCACATCCTCCTTTCATTGTTAAAGGCAGCTACCCAGAATGATTTAATTTGGGTTCTGATCGCATTTGGAGAGTAGGCTTCCTGATTACTGTGCCTGAAACTGCATTCTCATCAGACCTAAACAGAGTTAATGTCTCTATTTCTGTTTGTGGGTTGGATGGGGGGGTTTTTCAGCTCGGTGTCTTGGCTGGTGGAGACCAGAAGATCTGGCCCAGCAGGGCAGGGTGGTGAGAGGCCCCAGAAAGCATAGGGCAAGTGTCAACAGAGTGCAATTTCTGTAGCCTTTTCAGAAAAAAACCCTAAAGTAGAGACATAACCTAATTGACGCCATTCTCCTAAGCTGTTTACGCTTTTTCTGGTTAGCACTTTTGTAAAACACAGGGGCTACGTCTAGACTGGCATGATTTTCCGCAAATGCTTTTAACAGAAAAGTTATTCCGTTAAAAGCATTTGTGGAAAAGAGCGTCTAGATTGGCACGGACGCATTTCCCCAAAAGCACTTTTTGCGGAAAACCGTCCGTGCCAATCTGGAGGCGGTTTTGCGCAAGAAAGCCCCGATCGCCGTTTCCGCCATCGGTGCTTTTTTGTGCATAACAGTTTTCAGGTGTCTACACTGGCCCTTTTGCGGAAAACCATTTCCGGAAAAGGGCTTTTGCCCGAACGGGAGCAGCATAGTATTTGCGCAAGAAGCGCTTATTTCAGACAGTAGAAAGTCAGTGCTTTTGCTCAAATTCAAGTAGCCAGTGTAGAGAGCTGGCAAGAAAACTTGCCAGTCTAGACACAGCCAGGAACTGCCCGTTGTGTCTCCCCCTATTTCCATAAACCACGTCATTATAATTCCGGAAAATTTGATCCTGCTTGGTTTTAGTGGTATCCACTTGAATGATTTCAGCATTTGAAACTACTTATTAGTCGATGTCGCCCAATGCCCGAGGGCATGAACTTAGCAGGTTCGGCACTTTAAGCAGTTTACGGTCAACCCTTATCCCATGACCGAGGGCAAAATTTATCTTTCCTCATACTTGCCTCATCCTGAGGCCCTCCTGCACCAAACTTTAACAGCACCTGGCTTCTAAGCCAGAACTCTTGTCAAGCCAGAGAACACTGTACGGACTCCTCCTCAGCCCTTTTCCTGTCATATTTTCCCCAAATTTTTCAGTGGTCACACTCACAAATACACCCATTGTCTAAATTAACCATTCATGTGCCATTAGGGGCTGCACACTATAAGATATGCCCAGTGAGGGCCTATCGTCTCCTGTTTTCTTAAATGTGTCTGTCCATCTAAATTCCATTTTCTCATATTCAAATGGGAACTCTTTCCTCTGTCTGGGCTCCGACACTTCCTCTTCTCAACATCCTTGGGCACACTCTCCAGTAACCCGGCACAGCTATAGAGGTCAGTCACTCCGTCTTGACCTGATGCACCAGACTGGGGGCATCATACTACATTTTGATCCAGTCCCTCTCACACAGCATTCTGCAGCAATCTGAGAGAAATGTGTATAGATGGAGGTTTGTGGAAATTCCCTTCTCTGGCCAGCAGCCTGTGTGGTCAATACAGGAGAGGGGACCGCTGCAAAGACATGTGTTTCTTTGTTTACATACATAGTTAGTTACGTGAGATCACAGCTCTAACAGCATCCTCCTACCATTCAGCTACATCCGAGGAAGGCAGCCTTGGGCACTAATTGAAACTACACGAACAGTGCTGACTAGACTAGATTCCAAGAATGGAGCCTGCAGAAAGCCAAACAACTCAAGTTCCCTGGTGGCCAAGGGGCCCCCAAGGGAAGGTACGAACATGCTGCTTAAAGGCAGTTGCCTCCCTAGCTGAACACTCACTGCCTGCTGTCCAGGCTGTCTCTGTGGTGACTTCCTCTCCTTGAAGGTGCAGACCTCCAGTGTCAGCGGCTCCCTTCAAGCAGGAACTCGGTACGTTGGCAGGTGTCACTGTCTGTAACATGACAAGTGCAGAGCTAAGGCTGCAGGCTGTTTGCATTGGCAGATGTTCTGTGCAGTGGCAGAGGACTCAGCTGGGCTGTCGGGGTGACTCAGAGTGACAGGGCTGGGGGGCAGGAAGTGGTAACAAGCTGCGAACTCCTCTGCTACACCTGCCTGCGCTCCATACGTCTCTTTTTAGCAGAAAGAGTTTCCCAATGTGGTTGGAGTGTTATACCCTCAGTGCGTTGAGACAGGATTTCTGGATGGGTCCTATTTCCAGAGGTGCCCTGTGCTCTGGGTGAGATCCTGCTAAGGGCTGAGTTGCGAAATCACCTCAGCTTTTTTTTTTTTGGTCTGGAAACACAATTAGCAAATGCATTTTCCAACCTTATGTATCCTGAGGTGCTCAAGGAGCGACGGCTTTTCTTGAGCTGCTGCTTCCCTTCCTGCTTGTTTTCCAGCAGCCTGCTGATAAACTAAGTATGGCCAGACTGGTTTCATCCAATAGAACCATCTCCTCTACCGCCACATAGTCAATCCAATGTAGCCACACAGAAGCATCCCAGGTTTAACCCACCCATTCGTAGGGCAGCCCAGCTCCATTTTTGTTCCAGTTCCTCTGCCAGTTGCTGTGAATTTTATGTATCCAGGTGAGACACAGCGAGGGAGGGAGAGAGAGCAATAGGCAACACTCCTGTGGGCAATGAAGTGCCATTTCCATGAATACTCTGGTATCAGACTTTAAAATCCACTTTCTGCAAACCCTCCTCATGCCCGAATAACGGGCGTTGGGGTTACTGGGAACCAGAGAGTGTGAGTTCAGAGAATAAATATTTTACATATTGATTCCATTGCTTGTTACTGCTCCAGAGAAAGGCAACAGTCTGACAGAACAGAATCTGGGATGAACCAATCAGCTCTAAACACAGGGACAGAGCGGGACAGTGGAGATATTAGACTGCAACCTGAGAAATCTTCCATGTAAGAAGATGAGAGAGGAAGAAATGGGTTGACTTGTGTGTGCTAAGGTATATAGTGCAAAAGTTATGCCAAAAATGTCTCTGGTGGCATGTATGTGTATTGAAACCCACAGCAGCATAGCAAACATTTTTACAGGAAGAGCCCGATTTGTGCTTTAGAAACCTGATATTCAGGAAGTTCAAGGTGATAATCCAATTGCAAAACTTGTGCAAGTATTCAGGGAAGGGTCCTGAGAGTGTGATGGTGACCATTTATGCCCCTCAGCTTTTGCAGGAGCATGGCTGTTGTAACTGGCACATTCAGGTGGCTATTAGTGGAAATCTAGTGTTTGCCCTGGTCACCCATTTGTGTAGAAGAGCTCACAAAAGTGTTTGCAATTGTTTTACTCTTAAAAAAATAACAAGGCTGTGTCTACATTGGCACCCTTTTCCGGAAAAGGGATGCTAATGAGACACTTTGGAATTGCAAATGCCGCGGGGGATTTAAATATCCCCCGCAGCATTTGCATGAACATGGCTGCTGCTTTTTTCCGGCTCGGGGTTTTGCTGGAGAAAAGTGCCAGTCTAGACGGGATCTTGCAGAAAATAAACCCTTTTCCGCAAGATCCCTTATTCCTACTTTCAAGTATTCCATTCTTTCAAGTAGGAATAAGGGATCTTGCAGAAAAGGGTTTATTTTCTGCAAGATCCAGTCTAGACTGGCGTTTTTCTCCGGCAAAACCCCGAGCCAGAAAAAAGCGGCAGCCATGTTCATGCAAATGCCGCGGGGGATATTTAAATCCCCTGCGGCATTTGCAATTCTGTAGTGTCTCATTAGCATCCCTTTTCCGGAAAAGGGTGCCAATGTAGACACAGCCCAATAGTCTGATAGTACTTGAAAGATTAAAAAAACTTGTAGATTGTGTTATGAGCTTTCAAAATGATCTGGACAAATTGGAGAAATGGTCTGAGGTAAACAGGATGAAATTTAATAAAGACAAATGTAAAGTGATCCACTTAGGAAGGAACAATCAGTTTCACACATGCAGAACATGCAGAATGGGAAGTGTCTGTCTAGGAAGGAGTACAGCAGAAAGGGGTGATAGTGGACCACAAGCTGAATATGAGTCAGCAGTGTGATGCTGTTGCGAAAAAAGCAAACATGATTCTGGGATGCATTAACAGGAGTGTTGTGAGCAAGACACGATAAGTCATTCTTCTGCTCTACTCTGCGCTAGTTAGGCCTCAACTGGAGTATTGTGACCAGTTCTGGGCACCGCATTTCAAGAAGGATGTGGAGAAATTGGAGAGGGTCCAGAGAAGAGCAACAAGAATGATTAAAGGTTTAGAGAACATGAGCTATGAAGGAAGGCTGAAAGATTTGGATTTGTTTAGTTTAGAAAAGAGAAGATTGAGGGGAGACATGATAGCCGTTTTCAGGTATCTAAAAGGGTGTTATAAGGAGGAGGGAGAAAACTTGGTCATCTTGGCCTCTCAGGATAGAACAAGAAGCAATGGGCTTAAACTGCAGCAAGGGAGGTTTAGGTTGGACATTAGGAAAAAAGTTCCTAACAGTCAGGGTAGTCAAACACTGGAATAAATTGCCCAGGGAGGTTGTGGAATCTCCATCTGTGGACATATTTAACAGTAGGTTAGATAAATGTCTGTAAGGGATGGTCTAGACAGTACTGGGTCCTGCCATGAGGGCAGGGAACTGGACTCGATGACCACTCGAGGTCCCTTCCAGTCCTAATATTCTATGATTCTATGAATCTATGTTACCAGACTTTTTGTTGTTTTTTTTAAGTTTATCCTATACAGATGAACTCACTTGGCTAGCCTCCTGAATCTTCTACAATTGTTTTGTGCTACTAACGCTTTTTCCAGGGAACAGTCCCATGATATTGTCTCCTTGTAACTGAGCAGACGCTGTTTCATATATTGATGTTCAGGAGGTTCAGGAAGATAATCCAGGTGCAAAACCTATGCAAGACTTAGGGAAAAGTCCTGAGAGTGTGATGGTGACCATTTATGCCCATCAGCTTTTGCAGGAGCGTGGCTGAAGTAACTGGCACACTCAAGCAAAAAACAGGACTATGTAGCACTTTAAAGACTAACAAGGTGGTTTATTAGGTGATGAGCTTTCGTGGGCCAGACCCACATCCCCAGATCAAATAGTGGAAGAAAATTGGCATAACTGTATATACCAAAGGATACAATCAAATTTCAGAACAGAAGGGGGAGGAGGTCGGGAAGTAAATGTCTGTGAGCTAATGATGTTAGAGGTGATAATTGGGGGAGCAATCTTTGTAATGGGTAAGATAATTAATGTCTTTGTTTAGACCTAGCTGAAAAGTGTCGAATTTAAGTATGATTGACAGTTCAGAGGATTCTCTTTCAAGTCTGGTGTTAAAAGGTCTTTGAAGCAGGATGCAGGGTAATCAAGTCGTTGAGACAACTGTCGTTCAAACTTAAATTCAACACTTTTCACCTAGGTTTAAAAAAAGACATTAATTATCTTACCCGTTACAAAGATAGCTTCCCCAGTTATCACCTCTAATATTATTAGCACACAGACATTTACCTCCCCCCACCATCTCCCTTCTGTTCTGAAATTTGATTTCTCCTTTTCATATGTGTTCATTTTTTTCAAATGTATCCTTTGGTATATAAGGTTGTGCCAATTTTCTTCCACTATTTGATCTGAGGAAGTGGATCTGGCCCACGAAACCTCATCACCTAATAAACCAGCTTGTTAGTCTTTAAAGTGCTACATAGTCCTGTATTTTGCTTCAGCTACACCAGACTAACACGGCTACATTTCTATCACTATGGCACACTCAAATGGCTATTAGTGGAAATCAAGTGTTTGCCCTGGTCACCCATTTGTGCTCCCAACCCCCTTCTCCCATCAGCTGAAGTTGATGTCTCTGTTCACTTAGAACGTATCAGGCCCTTCCTGGGGAGAGGAAGAGAAGCCTGTAGGATGAGCCATATCTCTGGATTCAGACAACACCAGCAGGCAAATCACTTCAGATTCTCTTGCAGGGATTCCTGGGGCTCAGAGTCTATCGTTGGGAGCATGTGATAAATTAAGAGACTTGTATTGAATTCACACCTCTAAATCTGGACTGATGACATTGAAATCAACATTATTGTATAAAGAACCCTTAAGAATGTCTAGCAACTTCTCCGAAGTGTTAGTGGTGTAATCTGGACTCTTAGGAGTGGTGAAATATATATATATAATTGCACACATCATGCTAGAATGGGCCACACACAGAAGTGAAAGGCCAGAACGAGTGTCTGTAGGAAGGTCACAATGGTAAATTCACACAGTGCTCCAGCAGGCTGGGGAACTCCTATCCCCAGATACTAAAGGGTCTAGGAGCTTACGAGGATTCAAAGAGGGACTGCATGTTTATAGTGGTGTTCAGTAAACCTGATTACAGTGGGGAGGACAGAGTTAAGCTCTTTTGGAAGAGCTCTAAACATTCCTGATTTACCCCCACACAATGTGTCTAATCTGTGGGTGTTTTGGGGAAATATATCCTGGGGCAGGTTTTGTCACACCTGGCTATTGAAAGGATCCGTCCTCCTTTCTCCAAATCATCTGGAACTGGCCACTGAATCCTGATACAGTCGGGCAGTGCCTTTCTTCCTGTCAGTGCTGTAAATCAAAGACTATGTTGATTATGTTCTGACTGATCTTTGAGCTCCTGGCTGTGTGTTGACCTGCACTGAGAGCAGAAATCTGTCTAATTAAATATCATTTACTTTCTTCTTGTTCCTTTCAGGAAGAAAAGTTCAAACTCCTTGTATCTGCTCAGTACATGATGTCAGATGTCAATGACACCTCATTCACACATACCGTGTTCCTCCTCGCTATGATACCGGGGCTAGAGGACGCTCATCTCTGGATCTCCATCTCCTTCTCCTTAATTTATGCTATTGCGATAGTAGGCAATTCAGTCATTCTGTTCATTATAAAAACAGACCGAAGCCTGCATGAGCCCATGTACATTTTCCTTTCCATGTTGGCCACCACAGACCTAGGCTTTTTGATAGCCACCATGCCGACGACACTGGGTATATACTTCTTTAATTTTAGGCAGATCAGCCTCCATTCCTGTATTTTCCAGGTGAACTTTGTAGCCTTTCTTCTATACACTGAATCTGCCGTGCTTCTGTTGATGGCCTTTGACCGCTTCATCGCCATCAGTAACCCACTGAGATACGCTTCCATCTTAACCCTGCCGAGAATAGCCAAGTTGGGGCTGGTGAGTGTGCTAAGAGCACTTGCCATAATAGTCCCAGTTCCCCTTTTCCTGAGACAGTTCCAATATTGTCGAGCCAATGTCCTCTCACATTCCTACTGCCGGATGGAGGACATGTTGAAATTGGCCTGTTCGGATATCAGACCTAGCAGCATGTACGGCTTGATCATTAAGACCTTAACAATGGGGATGGACTTGCTGCTCATCTTCATCTCTTACGTGATGATCCTCAAAACAGTGCTGAGCATCGCTTCCCAAGCAGAGTGCCTCAGGGCCCTGAACACCTGCGTCTCCCATCTCTGCGCTGTCCTGCTCTTCTACGTACCAGAGTTCAGCCTGTCTGTAATAACCAGATTCGTAAAGGACACTTCTCCTTTGCTTCGGATTCTTCTGAGCTACGTCTCCCTGCTTGTCCCACCCTTGATGAATCCAATCGTTTACAGCGTGAAAAGCAAACCCCTGCGTGCTAGAATAATGAAAGTGTTCATCAAATGAAGAGGCCGTTCATCACCCCCCTGCAGCACTGGTGACATCAGAGACAGAAAAACTTTCTATAGTCACGTATTCCATCCTGGATCGTTATATCTGAGATGACATGTTCTACTGGAGAGAGAAGACCAGAGTCATTGGGAGAGGGGTCTGTGTCCATTTTTTGTTCCCCCTATGTGTTAGGAAATATGGACAAGATTATGCATAACTCAAAGATGCTTTGTACAAACTACTCCGTGTAACTTATCAATTGTAATGTCACAATATGCTGGATTTGTACATATTATTTTGGTGTATGTATCATTTTGTATGTAAAGTTAGAGATATGGGGAATGGAAGAGTTTATGTTTTTAAATGTGCAAATGAAAGTCATCAAGGGCGTTTCCAATGCTGGGGTACCTCAAAGTCTGGGTGATTGTGTGGGTGATTGTCCTTTAAGTCTAAGCAATAGGTGTTCTTAGGTAAACATGTGACCCCCCCAACTGGTAAGGTCTGAGCAGGTAATTTTCCATGGAAGGTGGGAGAGAGGACTGCAATTTCTCACCCAAAGTGAAATCTCTAAGACCATGGGAAGCGAGCTGTCCCATGCGCTTTGGCTGGCTTGATACCCAAGAGCATAAACCAGAGGCCCCAGCAATAAAGGATCTTCCCTGGTATGGAGATTTAGCTGAAAAAGAGATGAGTTTTACGGTAACTTTGCAATAAACTTGAGTATGTTAGAACTAGCTGTACATTTTCCGTTTTTTTAATTTGTAATTTCCTTTGCTCTGCCTCTTTTCACTTGAATCACTTGAATCCTACTGTTTGCACTTAATAAAATCACTTTTATTTACTATTAAGGTTAGTTTGGAAAAGAGAAGACTGAGAGAGGACATGATAGCGGTTTTCAGGCATCTAAAATGTCATCACAAGGAGGAGGGTAATAGAGATGTAGCCGTGTTAGTCTGATCTTGCTGAAACAAAAGACAGGACTATGCAGCACTTTAAAGACTAACAATATGGTTCATTAGGTGATGAGTTTTCGTGGGCCAGAGGAAGTGAGTATGGCCCACGAAAGCTCATCACCTAATAAACCAACAAGGAGGAGGGAGAAAACTTGTTCTTCGTGGCTCTGAGGATAGAACAAGAAGCACTGGGCTTAAACTGCAGCAATGGAGGTTTAGGTTGGACATTAGGCTAAAGTTCCTAACTGTCAAGATGGTTAAATACGGGAATAAATTGCCCAGGCAGGTTGTGGAATTGCCCTCTCTGGAGATATTTAACAGTAGGTTAGATAAATGTCTATCATGGATGGTCTAGACAGTACTGGGTCCAGCCATGAGGGCAGGAGACTGGACTCAATGACCTCTCGAGGTCCCTTCCAGTCCTAGTATTCTACGATAAGCCGAGTGTACATAATTGTTACCTGGGGGAGCAGTCAGTTATTTGGGATTCTGATCCCCTTTGGGGAATGGGTTTCCTGATTTCTGGGCTTGAAATTGCATTCTCTTCAAATCTGAGGTGATTCAGCATCTTTGTTGCTCTTCGGGTAGGGTTGGGGGTGATCTCAGTTGTGTGCCTTGGTTGCTGGAGACCAGGAACATAAGACCATAAAAACAGCCACCCTGGGTTAGACCAAAGATTCTTCCAGCCCAGTGTCCTGTCTTCCCACAATGGCCAATACCTGATGCCCCAGAAGGAGTCAACAGAACCGGGAGTAGGTCTAGACTGCACTCTTTTATTGGAAAAAGCTACGCAAATTGCTCTCCACAATTTGCGTAGCTTTTTTCTATTGCTTTTCTGGAAGAGGCTTTTCCGCCATTTGGCCTCATCTCGATGGGGCCAAATAGTGGAAAAGCTTCCTCTTTTGGTGGAGCCCTTATTCCCCATAGAATGAGATATACAGGGCTCCCCGAAAGACCATATTTGCTCTTTCATAAAAAAAAGTGGAAGAGCAAACGCCTTCTTTGGATACGGCGGAGTTTTTCCAGAATATGTCTGTTATCCCAGAAAAACCTGCCAGTCCAGACATACTCAAGGAATCATCAAGTGATCCCTCTCTTGTCATCCATTTCCAGCCTATGACAAACTTGTTCTTCACAAATTATGCTATTACTTATTCCCATATATTAGTCTAGATGTTTGTAAAGAGATTCCTTAATTGTGTTTTCAGCTAAACCTCCATGCCAGGGAAG
This sequence comes from Pelodiscus sinensis, assembly GCF_049634645.1. Taxonomy (NCBI): domain Eukaryota; kingdom Metazoa; phylum Chordata; order Testudines; family Trionychidae; genus Pelodiscus; species Pelodiscus sinensis. The sequence goes on along the minus strand of NC_134711.1, from coordinate 328,061,495 downwards.
ATTTTTATCCTTGGGGCATCTGGTTTATTCTCTTGGGCGTCACAGCAGCCAAAGCCCAAGGGATGGCATGCTTCCCATTGTTTTATAGCTTTCACTTCGGACAGGAAATTGTAGTTCATCCCCGTTCTTCAATTTGATTTTACTGGCCGGGCAGTTCCAGTCACTCCTCCCCCTGTTACTACCTTCAAGTTTAATTTTCTGGCCTCTTGGGAGAATATATGCCCCTCAAAAACTGTGTCTTCTGCTCCGGTATCCATGAGCATATCTCTGAATTCCCAATTATTTGCATCCCAATTAATTTTAATTGAACTATCGGGTGGGAATTTAAAGCATCCACTCTATTAGGGCGCCCACTCCTGTGACTGCCAAAGTAGCCACCGGGTGGGCCCACTCCTAATCTGTTGCTTTGGTTTTCCAGGGCTCCAGATCAGGATAAACCTGTGAGGATCCCTGGTCACCCCTTTCCTTATTTTGACTGGGAATGGTCTGGTCAGGAGCAGGAGGAACTGAAGACTCAACCCCTGGTCTGCCGATATTAGTGGTCAGCTGCTGCCACTTCTGTAACATATTTACATATGGGACCCCATCCCATTGTTCATGCCCTCCCCTTGACTCATTGGCCACCTCTACAGAGTCATCGGCCACCTCCACATCCACCTCGTTCTGTCTTCACAACATCGGTCTTTTCCCCGAGGCTCTCTCCCTATCCCCAGGCCTTCCATGGATGCCAGTGCATTTACTGCATTTGCAAACTGGCTGACCAGTTATGTTTCCTTGGAAACCCATCAAAGTACCCTGTGCCCCTCGGTGTCCTCCTTTTACTAGCTTCTGGAACATAGATGTTGTAACATCTACTTTATGGGGATCGGTAATTATACTACCCCCGCCACCATACAACAACCATCCCACGGCTAATTCCTTTAGGGTTTCACCCCCTCCAGCCCATGACTCCCACTCTTACTGCTGTTTGTACCTTTTCCCACACATTCCCTGTGGCTGTTAGTCTCCTAAAGGTCTGGTTTATTATGGGGTCTGTTGTTAGCTTTCCTAATGCCCTAATTTCCTCTTTATTTAACACAGTAGCTTCTCCCATCCGATCATATATACGGAGCAGCCATGTGGATATTGTTTCCTCTGGTTTACCTAATACGTTGGTGTAGATCAGTTAGCTCAGAGGTAGTATAATTCTCCACTTTTGGTAACAGATTTGGCCCCTGACTGTGTGGCTACTTCTACACTACAGGGTTTTGGCGCAAAAATGGCCATTTTTGAGCAAAAAACTCACAGCGCATCCACACCTCAAGCACGTTTTTGCTCAAGTAAATTTACAATAAATCAAAAGAACAAAGAGGTTTTTGCAGTGTAGGTATTCCTCTTTCTACGAGGAATGTCTCCTTTTTGCGCAAGAGCTCTTGCCCAAAAAGGTGTATGTGGACAGGCAACAGGGGATTTTTGCGCATAAAGAGCCAATCAAGATCTCTTCCGCAAAAAGTTTCTTGCACAAGAAGCCTGCAGTGTAGACATAGCCTCAGGGTCCCAGTTCTCACTTCTGCAAAATGCAGCTAGTTTGCTATTACTAATTTTCCCCCTGGTTACTGTGGCCACCCGCTTATTTGCGGTTTGTTTCCCAACAGCTACCAGAAGCTTATTCATTTTCTTTTCCTGTTTGTCTGTGAAGTTCTGTGCCTCTCTCATGCCCTGTCTTAATAGCTGAATGGTGCTTTCTGCTTGTTCCAATTGAACCTGTAATTTGTTTCTTTCGGCAATCGCCGATGCCTTTGTCTCCTGCCTCCAATGCCATTAATAAGAGCCAGGAGATCAAGTCACAATTGCTTGATGAATTTCGTCTTACACTGTTTCAGCATCTCTGCCAATTCCCCTGGTTTTTGCCAAATTCTCTGAATGTCTTCCCGAACCCAGCCAATCGGCGGTTCAGTTTGGGCTATATAATTTGCAAGGATCATCCAATGATTGCTGGGTTGTCATCCCAGAATCATTCCCTGGTCCTTTTCTCCCTTCCCATGCTTAAACAGTGACATAGCTCACAAATATCTCAAATCTGCCTGAGTTCTCTGAATCCTGTGTATGATGCCAATTTGTTGTGTGGTGGTTCTTGCACTGTACTTTTAGGTTCAGAGGCGCAGGACAGACCAGTGAGAGAGATTTAAACTTAACCACTTTCTTATTTTATTCAAAGTTCAAGCAATGACAATAACCAAAGAACTTTGCACATCAAAGGGTCAGTATAGTTCACCCAGTGCAAGACACATAAACGCAGCATACGTCACAATACGGGCTTCAGCCATGATTCATTATAGGCCAATTTATCACTTATGCAATCTAGTTTAAAGTTCTATGGATTTTAAAAACAGTTAGCCTAAGATACCTATAATGCAAAGCAGTTAGTGCACAATTAGCTATATTACAATATTTAAGCCTAATGCACCTACAGTTCACCCTTGATCCCAACAATCTCCGGGCAGGAGGTTTTGGTCTCGTTTCTTCCCTCACACGGAGACGTCCTAGACTGCATGATGTGGATGTACAGGCCAAGAACTTCTGGTTACATGAACAGAGTTTGCAGGTCGTCTCCGTTCCTCCCTCCCAAAGCACTTGCATGCAGAAGCATCCTTTACCTAAGCGAGACTGGGTTGCTTCATACCTTTTTGCCACGTGGTGTTCCAGCCATTTGCACTTCTTTATTCCAACATGCTTCCATACGCTACTCATTTTACTTAACACTATTTGTCCAATATTTGTGGGGCTTAATGAGATACCGGAGGTATCCCGGAAAAACTCCACCACATCCTGGGAACAGGTTTGCTCTTCCATGTTTTTTCGCAGAAGAGCAGACACGCTCTTTTGGGGAGCCCTGTATACTTCATTCTATGAGTAATAAGGGTTCCTCCAAAAGAGGAGGCTTTTCCGCCATTTGCCCCCATCTTCACGGGGCCAAATGTCAGAAAAGCCTCTTCTGGAAAAGCAATCGGAAAAAGCGTTGCGAATTCCAGGGCACAATTTGAGTAGCTTTTTCAAAACAACAACAACAAAACCCTATAGTGTAGACATAGGGTAACTTATGTCTACACTATTCTAAGCTGTTTACCCATTTGGCAGTTAGCACTTTCATAAAATACAGGCCATGCCCATTGTCTGGCCCCCATTTCTATAAACCATGTCTTAATAATTCTGGAAATTTTGATCCTACTTGTTGTTAGTGGCACTTGAATGATTTCAGCACTTTAAACTACTTATTAGTAGACCTCACCCAATGCCCGAGGGCATGTACTTAGCAGGTTCAGCACTTTAAGCAGTTTACAGTCAAGCCTTTACCCTATAACCAAGGGGAAAAGGATATATTTCCACATACTTGCTTCAGCCTGAGGCCAACATGCAAGACTGCATCAGACTTTAACAGGGTCCTGCGAGGGCCCATATTCTCCTGTTTTCTTAAATGTGTCTATCCATCTATATTTCATTTTCTCATATTCAGATGGGAACTCTTTCATCTATCAGGGACACCTCCTTTTCTCATCTTCTTTGGGCACACTTTTCAAGTAACGCTGCGCACCCATGGGTGTCAGTCACTCTGGCTATGTCTAGACTGCACACCTTTTTCGACAGAGGCTTTTTCAACTGTATCATTCAAAAAAGCATCTGTCGAAAAAGAGTGTCTACACAACAAGACGATTTTTCAAAAAAGCGGCTTGCTTTTTCGAAAGAGAGTCTAGACACTCTCATTTGAAAAAACCCTGTTTTCATACAATAGCACCTTTTTTCGACAGATCTCTGTCGAAAAAAGGCGATATTCATCATAGAATGAAGTTTACCGCTGTCGACAAAACTGTCACATTCTGTCAAATTACTGTCGACAGAACGCAGCGGTAGTCTAGAGGCAGGTATAGTTTTTTCGAAAAAACCCTGTAGTCTAGACACACCCTCTGTCTAGACCCGATGCACCCTGCCGGTAGCCATCACTAATAGACTTTTATCCAATTCCTCCCACAGAATCTTCTGCAGCAATCTGAGGGAAATGTCCATGGATGGAGCTTTGTGGAAATTCTCTTCCCGGGCCAGCAGCCTGGATGGTCAATACAGGATAGGAGACTGCTGCAAAGAAACTTGTTTGTTTATGTACATAGTTAGTTAGGAGAAATGACAGTTGTTACAGCATCATCCGACCATACAACTGTGTGAGAGGAAGGCAGCCTTGGGACTAATTGCAACTACATGAACAGTGCTGACAAGGTTGGATTCCAAGAATACAGCCTGCACAAAGCCAAACAATTCAAGTTCCCTGATGGCCAATTGACCCCAAAGGAAGGTACAAACGTGCTGCATAAAGGCAGTTGCATCCCTATCTGAACACACACTGCCTGCTGTCTAGGCTGCCTCTGTGGTGACTCCTTGTCCTTTACAGTGAAGACCTCCGGTGTCAGCTTCTCCTTTCTAGCAGGAACTGGGTACGTTGACAGATTTCACTGTCTGTAACATGCCAAGTGCAGGGCGAAGGCTGCAGGCTGTTTGCATTGGCAGCTGTTCTGTGCAGCGGGAGAGGACTCAGCTGGGCTGTGGGGGTGACTCAGTGACAGGGCTGGGGGGCAGGCAGTGGTAACAATCTGGGAACTCCTCTGCTACATCTGCCTGGGCTCCATACATTTTTTTTTAAGTACAAAGAGATTCCCAAGGAGCTTGGAGTATTAAACCCTCAATGCTCTGAGTCAGGGATTCTCGGTGGATCCCATGTCGAGAGGTGCCGTGTGCTCGGGGCAAGATCCTGCTAAGGGCTAAGTTGCCAAATCATTATAGGTTCATTTTCTCCCAGAAACACAATCAGGAAATGCATTTTCCAACCTTTTGTATCCTGAGGTGCTCACTGAGCAACGGCTTTTCTTGAGCTGCTGCTTCCCTTCCTGCTTGTTTTCCAGCCAGCTGCTGCTAAATTAAGAGGAGCCGGACTGGTTTCACCCAATGCAGCCATCTCTTATATTTCCACATTGTTAATCCAATGTAGCCACACAGCAAACATCCCAGGAGCTAGGTTTAACCCACCCATTCCATAGGGCAGCCCAGCTCCAAGTCTTTTCCAGTGCCACTGCTAGTTGCTGTGAATTGTATGTGTCCAGGAGAGACACAAGAAGGTAGAGAAAAAGCAATAGGCAACTCTCTGGTGGGCAATGAAGTGCCATTTCCATGACTACTCAGGCATTACACTTTAAAATCCACTTTCTGCAAACCCTCCTTATCCCAGAATAACAGGTGCCGGCGTTACAGAGAACCCGGGAGTCTGAGTTCAGAGCATCAATATTTTATACTTTATATATTGATTCCAGTCCCTGTTGCTACTCCAGAGATAGACAACAGGCTGACAGAACAGAGCCAGGGGAAAACCAGTCAGCTTTAAAACCAGAGACAGAGATGGACAGCGGACGTACTGGACTCTAACCTGAGAAATCTTCTTTGTAAGAAGATGGGAGGGCAAGGAATGTGTTGACTTGTGTGAGCTAAGGTACAAGGTGCAAATGTTATGCCCCAAAATGTCTCTGATGGCATGTATGTGTGCTGAAATCCAGCTGCAGTGTTGTTGACATTTTTTCAGGATGGACCGGAATTGTGCTTTAGAAAGTGTTGCAGATGAACTCCCAGGAGTGTTTGCAATTGTTTTGTGCTCCTCGCTCTTTGTCCAGGGAACTGTTCCATGGTATTGTCTCCTGGTCACTGACCAGAAACTGTTTAATACTCTGATATTCATGAGGTTTAGGAAGACAATCCGGGTGCAAAACCTGTGCAAGACTCAGGGAAAAGTCCTGAGAGAACAACATGGCTGCTCTTCGTTTCAGCGGAGAGCTCAGCTGAGGTGTAGGACAGCGTGTGTGATGGTGGGAATTTATGCCCATTTAGCATTGCTGATGTAACTGGCACACTCTAGGGCTACGTCTAGACTGGCATGATTTTCCGGAAATGCTTTTAACGGAAAAGTTTTCCATTAAAAGCATTTTCGGAAAAGAGCATCTAGATTGGCACGGACACTTTTCCGCAAAAGCACTTTTTGCGGAAAAGCGTCCGTGGCCAATCTAGACACCCTTTTCCACAAAAAAGCCCCGATCGCCATTTTCGCGATCGGGGCTTTTTGCACAAAACAAGTCTCAGCTGTCTACACTGGTCTTTTTGCACAAAAGTTTTGCGCAAAAGGGACTTTTGCCCGAACGGGAGCAGAATAGTATTTCCGCAAAAAGCACTGATTTCTTACAGTAGGAAGTCAGTGCTTTTGCAGAAATTCAAGCGGCAAGTATAGACAGCTTGCAAGTTTTTCCAGAAAAGCAGCTGATTTTCTGGAAAAACTGGCCAGTCTAGACACAGCCAAGGGGCTTTACAGCAAATCTAGTGTTTGCCCTGGTCACCCATTTGTGCTCCCAGCTCCTTCTCTCATCAATGGAAGTTGCTGTCTGTGTTAACTTAGAATGTACCAGACCCTTGATTGCGGAGAGCATGCAGGTCCGGAGAGAAGGAAGAGAAGCCTGTAGGATGATCCATAGCTCTGTATTCAGACAACACCAGTGGGCAAATTGCTTCAGCTTCTCTTGCAGGGATTCCTGGGGCTCACAGTCTGTCATTGGGGCCATTTGCTGAAGTTATTTAAGAGACTTGGAATGACTTTACACCTCTAAATATGGAGTGATACCATTGAAATCAGTAGTATTGAATTAAGAGCCCCTAGGAATTTCCAGCAATGCCAAACATTTATAAATAGATTCAATAGCGCCAGAACAGGTGTCTGTGGTAAGGCCACAAATGTAAATTCAGCAATGCGGAACTCCCAGCCACATGATACCTCAAGATCTAGGAGCTTAGGTGGAAACAAAAAGGGACTGGATGTTTATCTTGGTAACTAGAAAATCCAATTACAGCGGTGAGGACAGATGTAAATACTCTTGGAGGAGCTCTCAACGTTCCTGATTTACACCCCAAAATGTGTCTAATCTGTGGGTGCTGGAGGGAAACATTCACCAGGAGCAGGTTTTGTTATACCTATTGCAGGGCTTCTTCCACCTTCCTCCAAAGTATTTGATACTAACTCCTGAATCCTGACTTGATGGACTTCATGTCTGATCAAGCCTGGCAGGGCCTGTCTTCCTATTAGTACGGTAAATCCAAAAGTATGTTCTGGCTGATCTTCCTTGAGCTAACTGGGTGTGTGGTGAACTGCAATGGGAGCAAAAACCTGCCTCATTAAATATCATTTAGTCTTTTCTTGTTCCTTTCAGGAAGAAAAGTTTCAAACTCCTTGTATCTGCTCAGTATATGATGTCAGCTCTCAATGACACCACATTCTCACATGCCGTGTTTCTTCTCACCAGGATACTTGGGCAGGAAGATGCCCATCTCTGGATCGCTATCACCTTCAGCTTAATTTATGTTACTGCGATAGTAGGTAATTCAGTCATTCTGTTCATTATAAAAACAGATCCAAGCCTCCATGAGCCCATGTACATTTTCCTTTCCATGTTGGCCCTCACAGACCTTGGCTTTTTGATAGCCACCATGCCAACCACCCTGGGCCTTTATTTCTTTAATTTTAGGGAGATCAACCTCCACGCCTGTTTCCTCCAGCTGTACTTTGTTGGCTTCCTTCTGTACACTGAATCTGGTGTGCTCTTGTTGATGGCCTTTGACCGCTTCATCGCCATCAGTAACCCACTGAGATACGCCTCCATCTTAACCCTGCCGAGAATAGCCAAGATGGGGCTGGTGAGTGTGATAAGAGCACTTACTGTGGTAATCCCACTCCCTGTTTTCCTGAGGCAGTTCCAATACTGTCAATCCAATGTCCTCTCCCATTCCTACTGCCGGAATGAGGACATTGTGAGGTTAGCTTGTTCGGATGTGGGATTAAGAGGCATGTACGGCATGATCACTAAAATCTTAACAAGGGGCTTGGACTTGCTGCTTATCTTCTTCTCTTATGTGATGATCCTCAAAACCGTGCTGAGCATCGCGTCCCAAGCGGAGTGCCTCCGGGCTCTGAACACCTGTGTCTCCCACCTCTGCGCCGTCCTGCTCTTCTACACACCAGATTTCAGCCTGTCTGTGATAACCAGATTTGTGAAGGACGCATCTCCTTTGCTTCGGATTATTCTGAGCTACGTCTCCCTGCTTGTCCCACCCCTGATGAACCCGATCGTGTACAGTGTGAAAAGCAAACCCCTGCGTGAGAGGATAATCAAGGTGTTCATCAAGTGAAGGGTTTGTTCATTACCCTTCTGCCATGGTGGTGACAGCAGAGACAGAAGAATGTGCCATAGTCACCTCTTCCATCCTGGATCATTACCTCTGAGAGGACATGAGAGGCATTGCCACTAAGTAGAGAGAGATTCAGATGACCCAGGGTTCTGGGCGAGCAGCTTGTGATAGTTTTGTACCCCCATGCTTTATGAAATGGAATTATGGATACAATTATGGGAAACTCGAAAATGCTTTGGACAAAGTACCCCTACCTAACAATTTTAACATCACAATCTGCTGTATCAGTGCATTTTATTTTGATGCATGTATCACTCTTGCACATAAAGTTGGAGATGTTAGATAGAGGATGGTCTAGGATTATAAATGTGCAAATGAAAGCCATTGAGGGTGTTTCTAGTGATGGGGCACCTCAAAGTCTGCGGTATTGGCTCTAAAGTACCTGCTTTGTCTTTGAAGTTTAAGCAATATTTAGTCTTGGGTAAATATGTGAGCACCCTAACTGGTAGGGTCTGATCTGGTAATTTTCCAAAGAAGGTGTGAGAGAGGAACAATTTCCTACCCAAAGTGAAATCTATAAGATAATGGGAAGCGAGCTGTTCTTTAGGCTTTGGCTGACTTGACCTTCAAGAGAATAAACCGGAGGCCCCAGGTATGAAGGATCTTCCCTGGCATGGAGGTTTAGCTGAAAAAAGAAGAGTTTTAGGGTAACTTTGCAATAACCTCTGAGGGTATGTCTACACTGCCACCCTAGTTCGAAATAAGGTGGCTAATGTAGTCATTCGAACTTGCAAATGAAGCCCGGGATTTAAAAATCCCGGGCTTCATTTGCATATTCCTTGGCACCGCCATTTTTAAATGACCCGTAGTTCGAACTACCTGCCCACGGCGACACGTGGCACAGGCTAACTAGTTCTAATTAAAGCTCCTAATTCGAACTACCATTACTCCTCATTGCAGGAGGAGTAACGATAGTTTGAATTGGGAGCTTTAATGCGAACTACCTAGCCCATGCTGCGAGTAGCCATGGGCAGGTAGTTCAAACTATGGGGAATTTAAAAATGGCAGCACCAGAGAACATGCAAATGAAGCCCAGGACATTTAAATCCCGGGCTTCATTTGCAAGTTCGAATGACTACATTAGCCACCCTAGTTCGAACTAGGGTGGCTAGTGTAGACATACTCTGAGTGTGTTAGAACTAGCTCTACGTTTTCTCTCCTTTTACAGTTGCAATTTCCTTTGCTCTGCGTGTTTTCACTTGCAACCACTTGATTCTTACTCTTTGTATGTAATAAAATCACTTTTCATTTACTATCAGGCCGAGTGTAAATAATTGATATTTGGTGGAGCAATCAGTGTGCAATCCTCCTTTCATTGCTAACGGGGGCTATGACGCATGATTTATTTGGAGTTCTCATCCCATTTGGGGAACGGGCTTTCTGATTACTGTGCCTGAAACCACATTCTCTTCAGACTTGAAGAGACTCAAGTTACATCTACACTGCAGGCTTCTTGTGCAAGAGGTCTTCCATAAAAGCGTCTTGAGCAAGAGTGTGTCCACACTGCAAAAGCTCATCAGAAAAGCAATGTGCTTTTGCGCAAGAGAGAGTCCAGACTGCGCCTCGGCTGATGGGGACCAGGAGATCTGGCCTAGCTGGACAGGGGGGTGAAAACCCCCACAGAGCAAGGAGGCATCTCTCAGTGGCTTTGTCAGAACAATGGGAAGCAGCCCCAACGGGTCTTCTCTGACTGCACCCCATCACAGGTCTGTCCCCACCTGCTGGTGAGGGTGAAAACTCACTGGGGAAGGGAGACCAAGGCAGCCAACTCCATTTCCAGAGTGGCTATATTGGTGGGGAACCAGGGATCACGTGGGATGTGATATCAATCCTTAGAATCCTCCATCCTTAGAATTCCTGTTGATACATTCAATAAAGGGAAGGGATGTGGATGCTTTTTCCTATGATACCTGCCCTGTTTCTGTCCCATCTCTTGTTAAACATCTGGGGGCCATGCAAAAAGCTGCTAGGCTGTTCTGCAGTCGCAGTCCTGGCCCTTCCTGAGCACTCTGGGTGCTGTGTGCTGTGTATGGGGCTGCAGCAACTGTAGACAGGGCCTATTCTGGCAGTACAACCCACTGGCTCCTCATCATTACCCAAGGCTGCATCCGCTCTCCAGGACAGAAGCCAGACGTGGACTCTATTCGTGGCTGTATTCCTGGGGTGCCAGGAAACAGGTGGGATACGACATCAGTGGCTGCTCCATCCTCAGAGTTGCTGTTGACACATTCAATAACGGGAAGGGACGTGCATGTTGTTTCTCCTGAAACCTGTCCGGTCAGAGAACTGTCGCTGGTTAAAAATCTGCAGGCCACGGAAAGAGCTCCCGAGATGTTCTGCTGTCACAGTGCTGGCCCTTCCTGAGTGCTTTGGGTGCTGCATGATCCATGGGCTGCACCTATGGCAGACCAGGGCTAATTAGGGAGCACAGACACCCACCCTTACCTTTTGCCCTCCTCCAGGGGCCTGTGGCTGGTCAGTCCATTTGCCCATTGATGGGTCTGCCTACAGCAGGGTCCTCCAAGAGACTCGGGACCTGTTCCTTCCTTCCCTTTGTGCTGCCATAGCTGTTTGCAAAGGGACGGACATGTTTCTGAGCTCCCCCACAGAGGCACAGCCAATTCCGACCCCAGCTGAGCCCTCAGTGTGGAACAACCAACTTTTAAAAAGGTAAAATAGAGACACAGGCAGGAGCCCCTGCCTCTCTCTCTTTTGATGCCCACTCTGTTCTCTTCCCCTTCTCTAAGGCCCTCCCCTCTGCTCCATCTGTTCCTTCAAAGTCCTACCCTCTGGCTCCTCATCTTTACCCAACACTCCATTCTCCAGGACAGAAACCGGACTATATTAAGAGGTACCCGAGATACTGTGAGTAGCCCCACACCTTCCTGGGCAGGGCAGGGCAGGGCAGGGCATGGGATGGGGGGGGGGGGATGAATACAAGCCCCAAGCCTGTGTCCCTGCCACCAGGACACAAGCCACAGGGAAGATGGAGAGTTCAGGGCTTGTGGACTCTGGACAAAAGTTCAGGACTTGTGGAGAAGGGGACAAAGAGGGAGTAGAGTCAGAGCCGCCAAGGAAATGGTGGAGCCTGGCTTTTGGGAATGCTGAGCCAAGCTGAGCCCAGGAAGGAAGTGAGTGGGCTGCTCTTGAGCACAGGAGGAGAGAGCAGGATGTTAGGAAAGTCTGGGCTTTAGAGGAAATTGAATGAATCTGCTCGGGCATGATGGCAGCTGTCAATGACGCCGAATTCACACATGCCGTGTTCCTCCCCACCGGGGTACCTGGGCTGGAGGACGCCCATCTCTGGATCACTGTCACCTTCTGCTTAATTTATGCTGTTGCGATAGGAGGCAATTCTGTCATTCTGTTAATTATAAAAACTGAGCCAGGCTTCCATGAGCCTTCCTACGTTTTCCTTTCCATATTGGCCCTCACAGACCTTGGCATTTCGATAGCCACCGTACCGGCTGCACTGGGTCTGTGATTCTTTATCTTTAGGGAGATCAGCCTCCCGGTCTGCATTTTCCAAGTGTACTTTTTTTGCCTTCGTTCAACACTCTGAATAGTCCCCACCCCCTTTTTTGAGGCCCCGTCCCTGCTCAACCCCTTTTTTGAGGCCTCACCTTGCTCAGTCCATCTCCTTTCCTCCCCCATCCTCACTCACTTTCACCAGGCTGGAGTAGAAGGTTGGGGTGCAGGCTCTGGTTGTAGGCCAAGGAGTTTTGAGTCTGTGAGGGGCTCCGAGCTGAGCCCAGGGTGGGGCTTTGGGGTCCAGGAGGGGGTTCAGGGTGCTTTTGGAAGGAGGTTGGATTCAGGAGGAGGTTCAGGGCTGTGACAGGGGGTTAGGAAGCAAGCTCTGGCTTGGCACCATTTATCTGAGACTGCTTCTGGGTGGTGGAGCAGTGGGGTTCAGGTGGACTTACTCCTGCCCCAGCCCTGCACCACTCCTGAAAGGAGCTGGCGTGTACAGCAATGGCTCCGTGGCACTGTGTGCAGCCCCTCATCTACAGGCACTGAGCCCACAGCTTCTACTGGCCACGGCTCCATGTTACTGATCAATGGGGGCTGCAGGAGGGTGTCTGCAGGCAAGGGTTAGGAGGGACACACCCTGACACCAGTGCTCCCCCTTCTCCCTCCCACACTCTGCACAGCAGGCAAGAGGCTCCCAGGGGGGCAGCTCCCAAGCAAAGGGCAGGATCAGCGTGTCAGAGCGGGGGAGGAGCAACTGAAGTACCAGAGCTTGATGGCTTCCCAGCCAAATCAGTGGGGATCACGTGTCAGAGGGTCCAAGATCTACCGGAAGATCCCAAACTCTTCGTTGAGTCCTTTTGATCCATTTTCCCATTGTGGTTGCCATGCCAGCACTAAAAAAAAGTAGCTTGTGCTAATTGAACTCCCTCCAGCCAGAGTCTTTGGTCAACAATAGAATATTCTCCCATTAATTCTTCTGAAGCAAGTCAATTTTGCCATTCGGGAAAGACTCTCCCCAATGCTGTACACCCGGCGCTTGAGAAACATCAACTCATTCATCCCACATGGCCATGAGCCTGCTCTTTTCCATGAGTCACATCCATAGTCCGGCATGATCTTGGTAACTTCCCAGCCAAATCAGTGAGGATCACGTGTCAGAGGCTCCAAGATCTACTGTTAGACCCTGAACTTTTCTTCCCATCCTGTTGATCCATTTTCCCATTGTGGTTGCCATGCCAGCACTAAAAAGTAATTTGTGCTCATTGAAATCCCTCCAGACAGAGTCTTTGTTCCACAGTTGTATATTCCCCCGTTAATTCTTCTGAAGCAACTCAGTTTCTCCATTAGGGAAAGACTCTCCATAGTGCTGTACACCCATCACTTGAGAGACATCAACTCATTCATCCCACATGGACACGAGTCTGGTTTTTTTCCATCAGTCACATTTAGCATCACTATGTTAATCCTAAACTTCAAGGAGTACAATTCTGGGTCTTCTAGTTTTAAATATTCCCACCTCGATTTCTTACATTTCTCCACCATGTTTCAAATTTTACCTCAAATGATTTCTCCTTGCACTTGATTTCATTGCACCCTTTTTTCCTGTTATGTCCCATAGATAATTGAATGAATTGTCCTTTTTGGATTGTTCTTCTAATCTTAGAGGCATGTCCATGTTTATATGCTTATATAGGTTGAACCTCTCAAGTCCAGCACTCTCTGGTCTGGCAACATCCGTAGTCCGGCATGATTTTACTTAGCCAGATGTCCACTTACCATCGGTGTGGCCAAGTTTGCAGTCCCATAGTTTGTTTATAGCCACCCATCCTGGCTCTCAGTCTTCTCTGCTGTTATTTGGGGTTCATTTATCCCTAAATCTCTTCTAAAGGCCCAGTAATAATGGAAGTGTTGGTAATGCTCCTTCCGTGGTTAGGCAAATGTTCTGGTTCAGCACCAGTCAAGTCCCGAGGTTGTTGGACTACAGAGATTCAACATGAACCTCTAGACATCTTCAGATAATTACAAAACACATAATCCTAAAACCTTAATCTCACCTTCCTAGATACCACTGATATATTCATTCTCTCTGGGTTATATGCATCCCTAAGAGTGTTAGAGCCTTTACTTTAAAAATATATTTTTGGAAATTTTTCCCTTGCCCGGGCCCACTTTGGCACTTGCCTTGTGCTGAGGTCATGGTCATCATTCTGTAAAGTTCACATCCAGTGGCTCTGAATATATTGCCCCAAGGGCTTACTCGAAATGCATCCCGTCTTTACGCGAGCTCTTGAATTCTTCTTCCTCAAATATAATTCACACAGCAGAATTTTTCCACTTGACAAACAATGCAAAGCAAAGCAATTGCCAAAGGCATAGCCCCATATCCACAGTCCAAGTCTGGGTTCTGTCTGGGAGATCCTCCAGTGGAGGTGCATGTTTCCTCTTCACAAGTGGGTCTGACCCATGAAAGCTCAGCACCTACTAAACCATCTTGTTAGCCTTTAAAGTGTCACATGACTGCTTTTTTTGTCTTACCAAGATCAGACTAACACGGCTACCTCTCTGTTTCTTTACCTCTGTAAAAGAACCCAAAATGGAGCTAATCTTTTAGACATGACATTAACAGTGATGTGTGTATCCACTTCCCTTTTTCTCCCTTGTTAACGTAGAGGACACTGTAAATGGGCCAATACATTTTTATTTTAAGACATGGACTTCTGCTGTCAGCCACAACAGATTAACTGTATTCCCAGTTTCCAATATTTCACATCATGAACACCCTGCGAGGGCCCATATTCTCATGTTTTCTCAGCTGTGTCTGTGCATCTCAATTTCATTTTCTTATATTCAGGCAGGAACACTTTCATCTCTCAGGTAACCGACACTTCCTCTTCTCATTGTCCTTGGGCACACGCTCCAGTAACCCTGCACAACCATAGTGGTCAGTCCCTCTGTCTGGACCCAATGTACCATGCTGGAAGAGATCACGTATACCTCTTAGTCCAATACCTCCCACACCATCTTCTGCAACACTCTGATGGACATGTCCATCGATGGAGCTTTGTGGAAATTCCCTGGCCTGGCCAACCTCCTGGGGAGTTAATACAGAACAGGGGACTGGTGCAGAGAAATCTGGTTTTCTCTTTCTTTCTGTCTGTCTGTCTGTCTGTCTGTGAGATCCCAGCTATAAGAGCACCATCTTTACCATTCAGCTGTCCCCGTGGCAGCCATGGGACTAATCGGAACCATACAACCAGGGCTGACATGTCTAGATTCCAGGAATGGAGCCTACAGCAGGGCTGGTGCCACAGGCCAGTTGTTTAGCATCACCTCACCCATCCCCTGTGATTTGGCCGCCTGCCGTTTGCCATTGGCTGTTATGGGGTTAAAGCTGGCGCACATGAAGCCAAGCAGTTGAGGTTCCCTGATGGCCAAGTGGCCCCAAGGGAAGGTGCAAACATGCTGCATAAAGACAGTTGCCTCCCTAGCTGAACACACACTGCCTGCTGTCTAGGCTGTCTCTTTGGTGACTCCTTGTTCTTTACAGTGAAGACCTCTGGCGCCAGCGGCTCTCTTCTAGCAGGAACTGGGTACGTTGGCAGGTGTCACTGTCTGTAACATGCCAAGTGCAGGGCGAAGGCTGCAGGCTGTTTGCATTGGCAGCTGTTCTATGCAGCGACAGAGGATTCAGCTGGGATATTGGGGTGACTCAGTGAGAAGGGTGGGGGGCAGTCAATGGAAGCTATCTCGGATACCCTCTGCTACATCTGCCCATGCTCGACAGAGGTTCACGATGAGCTTGGAGTGTTAAACCCTCAATGCCCCAAGTCAGGATTGCTCGGTGGGTCCCATTTCGAGAGGTGCCGTGCGCTCTGGGTGAGATCCTGTCCAGGGCTGAGTTGCTAAATCACCTCGTGTTTATTTGCTCCCAGAAACACAATCAGCAAATGCGTTTTCAAATCTTTGATTCCTTGAGGGTCTCACTGAGCGACGGCTTTTCTCGAGCTGCTGCTTCCCTTCCTGCTTGTTTTCTAGCTGCCTGTTAGTAAACTAAGAGCCAGACTGGTTTCATCCAATACCACCATCCTTTATATGTCCCCATAATTAATCCAATGTAAACACACAGCAAACATCCCATGATCTGAGTTTAACCTACCCATTCTGTGCCAGGTGCTGTGAATTTTATGTGTCCAGAGAGGCACAGTGCGGGAGAGGGAGAGCAATAGGCAATTCTCTGATGGGAAATGAAGTGCCATTTTCATGAATTCTCAAGCATTAGAGTTTGAAACACATTTTCTGCAAACCCTCATCATGCCAAAATAACAGGCGGTGGGATTATACTGTGAACCAGAAAGTGCGAATTTGGAGAATCAATATTTTATATATTGAAACATTTTTTTCAAAGAAGATGAGAGGGGAAGGAATGGGTTAACTGGCTGTGGTAAAGAACAAGGTGCAAATGTTATGCTAAAAATGACCCTGATGGCATGTATGTGTATTGAGATACAGCTGCAGAGTGAAGGAATTTCTACAGGAAGGACGTGATGTTTGCTTTAGAAAGTGTTTCTGAAGAACTCCCAAGAGTGTTTGCAATTGTTTTGTGCTCCTCGCTCTTTGTCCAGGGAACTGTTCCATGGTATTGTCTCCTGGTAACTGGCCAGAAACAGTTTCTTACGCTGATATGCAGAAGTTGGAGGAACAATATGCCAGTACACAAGCTGCGCAAGAGTTACGAAAAAGTCCTGAGAGAAAAAATTTGCTGGTGTCTATTTTGGCAAAGAGCTGAACTGAGGTGTAGGACAGCGAGTGTGATGGTGGCCGTTTATGCCCATCAGCTTTTGCAGGAGCATGGCTGAAGTAACTGCCACACTCAAGTGGAAATCTAGTGTTTGCCCTGATCACCCATTTGTATTCCCAGCTCCTTCTCCCATCAGCTGAAGTTGCTGTCCGTGTTCACTTAGAATGTACCAGAACCTTCCATGGGGAGAACATTCAGGTCCTGGGAGGAGGAAGAGAAGCCTGTAGGATGAGCCATATCTCTGGATTCAGACAACACTGGTGGGCAAATTGCTTCAGCTTCTCTTGCAGGGATTCCTTGCTGGGGTCCAGGGTCTGTCATAGGAAACATGTGCTGAAGTTAAGAGACTTGTATTGAATTCACACCTCTAAATCTGAACTGATGCCATTGAAATCAACAGCATTGGTTTAAGTACACCTAAGAATTCCTAGCAACTTCTCCAAAGACCCTATGACCCAATCTGGACTCTCTGGAGTGGAGAAAATAAATAGATATATATACACTACAATGAGGCAATACCAGACATTTATAAATAGATTAAATGGCATTCAATACATTGAATGATTGTTTTCACCACACTCGTGGCATGTTTGCACACGTCATGCTGCCATGGGCCACATGGAGATGTGAAGGGCCAGCACAGGTGTCTGTGGGGAGGTAACAAATGTAAATTCACATAGTGCTCAAGTAGGCTGCGGAACTCCATGATTCAAGATATTTAAGGGTATGTCTACACTGCATCCCTAGTTCAGACTAGGGATGCAAATGGAGACGACCGAAGTAATTAATGAAGCGGGGATTTAAATATCCCGCACTTCATTAACATGATCTCGCCGGCGCGCTAGTTCGAATCACAGCTGATCACATGTTAGTTTGGACTAAAGCCCTTAGTCCGAACTAACGTTACTTCTCAAAAATAAGGAGTAACGTTAGCTCGGACTAAGGGCTTTAGTCCAAACTAACACGTCCCGGCGCACACTTCCTGGTTTGAATCAGCTGTGATTTGAACTAGCACGCCGGCGAGATCATGTTAATGAAGCGCGGGATATTTAAATCCCCGCTTCATTAATTACTTCGGTCGTCTCCGTTTGCATCCCTAGTCCGAACTAGGGATGCAGTGTAGATGTACCCAAAGAGTCTAGGAGCTTAGGAAGATACAAAGAAGGCATGGATATTTATCTCGGTAACCAGAATATCCAATTACAGTGGTGAAGGGAGATTTAAAACTCTTGGAATAGCCAACTCATTACTAATTGCACCCCCACATGAATCTTATTTGTGTGTGTTGAGGGGAAACGTTGCCTTGGAGCAGGTTTCGTTATTCCTATTGCAAGGCTTCATCCACCTTCCTCCAATGCATCTGGTACTGGCCGCTGAATATTGAGTTGATGGACTATAGGTCTGCTCCAGTCTAGCAGAGCCTGTCTTCCTGACAGTGCTGTAAATCCAAGATTATATCTGGCTGATCTTCCTGAGCTCCTCGATGTATGTTGAACTGCACTAAGAGCAGACAGCTTCCTCGTTAAATATCATTGAATCTCTTCTTGTTCCTTTCAGGAAGACAAGTTCCAAACTCCTTATAGCTCCTTGGCACATGATGTCAGATGTCAATGACACTGAATTCACACATGTCATGTTCCTTCTCTCTGCGATACCTGGGCAGGAAGACTTCCATCTATGGATCTCTATCGCCTTTGGTTTAGTTTATGCTATTGCGATAGTAGGCAATTCTGTCATTCTAGTCATTATAAAAACTGAGCCAAGCCTCCATGAGCCCATGTACATTTTCCTTTCCATGTTGGCCCTCACAGACCTTGGCTTTTTGATAGCCACCATGCCAACAACATTGGGCCTGTATTTCTTTAACTTTAGGGAGATCAACCTCCATGCCTGTATTTTCCAAATGTACTTCGTTTCCGTCCTTCTATTCACTGAATCTGGTGTGCTCTTGTCGATGGCCTTTGACCGCTTCATCGCCATCAGTAACCCACTGAGATACAGTTCCATCTTAACCCGGCCGAGAATAGCTACAATGGGGCTGGTGAGTGTGATAAGAGCACTTACTGTACTAATCCCATTCCCCGTTTTCCTGAGGCAGTTCCAATACTGTCGATCCAATGTCCTCACCCATTCCTACTGCCGGAATGAGGACATCCTGAAGTTGGCTTGTTCGGATGTTGGATTAAGAGGCATGTACGGCATGATCATTAAAATCTTAACAATGGGGTTGGATTTGCCGCTCATCTTCTTCTCTTATGTGATGATCCTCAAAACAGTGCTGAGCATCACATCACGAGTGGAGAGCCTTAGGGCCCTGAACACCTGCGTCTCCCACTTCTGTGCTGTCCTCCTCTTATACACACCAGAGTTCAGCTTGTCGGTGATAACCAGATTCGTGAAGGATGCATCTCCTTTGCTTCGGATTCTTCTGAACTACGTCTCCCTGCTAGTCCCACCCCTGATGAACCCGATCGTGTACAGTGTGAAAAGCAAACCCCTGCGTGAGCGGATCATCAAGGTGTTCACCATGTGAAGGGACCGTTCATCACCCCAGTGCAGTGCCAGTGACACCGGAGACAGGAAAACGTGCCATAGTCACCTATTCGATCCTGGATCATTACATCGGAGATGCCATGAGCTACCATTTGCCACTATGTAAAGAGAGGTTCAGAATGAATCTAAGATCTAGGGTATTGGGCGAGGCGCTTCTGGTGGTTTTGCACTGCCATGATTTATGAATTTGACTTCTGGGTACAATTATGCATAACTTGTAGATGCTTTAGACAAAGTACCTCATGTAACTTATCAAATGTAATATCACAATCTGCGATATCAATACATATTATTCCCCTTGCATGTAAAGTTAGAGATGTTGGGTAGGGAATGGTTTATGTTTTGTTTTATATATATGAAGATATGCCTATCTCATAGAACTGGAAGGGACCTTGAAAGGTCATCAAGTCCTATCCCCTGCCCTATAGCAGGACCAAGTACCATCCCTGACAGATTTGTCCCAGATCCCTAAATGGCCCCTTTAAGGATTAACCTCACAATCCTGGGTTTAGCAGGCCAATGTTCAAACCACTGAGCTATCCCTGTGCAAAGGAAAGTCATCAAGGCTGTTCCCAATGATGGGACATCTCAAAATCTGGGTTACTGCCTGTAAGCACCTACCTTGCCTTTAAAGCCTAAGCAACAGTTGGTCTTAGGTAAACATGTGACCAAACCAACTGGTAGGGTCTGATCATTTAATATTCCTTGGAAGTTAGGAGAGAGAACTACAATTTCCTGCCCAAATTGAAATCTATAAAAGAATGGGATGTGAGCTGTCCCTTGGGCTTTGGCTAGTGTGACACCCTAATGCATAAACTAGAGGCCCAAAGGATAAAAATCTTCCCTGGCATGGAGATTTAGCTGAAAAAAGAGGAGTTTTCGGGTAACTTTGCAATGAGCTTGAGTGTGTTACAACTAGCTCTACGTTTTCTGTTCTTTTAAATTTGCAATTTCCTGTGCTCTGCCTGCTTTCACTTGCAGCTGCTTGAACCCTACTGCTTGTACTTAATAAAATAACTGTTATTGACTATCAAGCCGAGTGGAAATAATTGTTACTTGGTGGAGCAGTCAGCATCCTCCTGTCATTGTTAAAGGGGGCTTGCCTGAAGGATTTAATTTGGGTTCTGATCCCTTTTGGGCAGTGGGCTTCTTGGTTACTGTGCCTGAAACTGCACTCTCCTCAGACCTGAAGAGAGTTATTGTCTCTATTTCTCTTTGTGGGTTGGATGGGGGGTTTCTCAGCTCGGTGCCTTCTCTGGGGGAGACCAGATCTGGTCCAGCAGGACAGAGTGGTGAGAAGCCCTAGAAGGCAGGAGGTGAGTGTTAATGGCTTTGTCAGCATAAACACACTAGGACACATCCCTGAAGGGTCTTCTATGACCGCAGCTCATCACTGGTCTGTCCCTACCTGCTGGCAAGTGAGGACAGTGATTGGGGTAAAGAGATCAAGGCCGCCAGCACCATCTCCACAGCAGGTGTATTCGAGGGGAGCCAGGATACAGGCGTGTTGCAAGATCAGTGGCTGCTCCATGGTTAGAATTCCTGTCGATACATTCAATAAAGAGAAGGGACGTGGATGTTTTTCTCCATGACACCTGCCCTGTGTCTGTCCCATCTCTGGTTCAACATCCGACGGACATGAAAAAGCCGCTGAGCTGTTCTTGCTGGCCCTTCCTGAGCACGCTGGGTGTTATGCAATCCATGGGGCTTCACCTCCTCTGGCCAGCGACTTTTCAGGGGGCACAGACACCCTCCCTTCTCCCACGCCCTCAGTCAGGGGCTTGTGGCTGAGCTGTGTCAGAGACTGATCTGAGGAAGTGGGTCTGCTCCACGAAAGCTCATCACCTAATAAACTATCTTGTTAGTCTTTAAAATGCTACATATTTTTTTTCCTTTTGCTTTATCAAAAAAGGAGGTAAACTGATCTTGCACAAAAAGGGGTTTTGCGCAAAAAGAAAACGTCCACACAGCTTGTTTTTGCACAAAAAACCCTAGCGCAAAAATGGATTGGCAGAAAATATGCAAATGAGACTGCAGCTCATGCAAATGAGTCCCTCATTAGCATATTTTCTGCTGCAAAAATTGGCAGTATAAACGTAGCCATAGTGTAGACACAGCCTAACTGGCCATTATCCTAAGCTCTTTACCCCTTTGGCAGTTAGCACTTGTGTAAAATACAGGGTGTACCCATTGGCTACGTCTACATTGGCCCCTTCTCCGGAAGAGGCATGTTAATTTCCAGCTTCAGAATAGGGAAATCCGCGGGGGATTTAAATATCCCCCGCGGGATTTAAATAAACATGGCTGCCGCTTTTTTTCCGGCTTGGGGAAAAGCCGGAAAAAAGCGCCTAGACTGGCGCAATCCTCCGGAATAAAGCCCTTTTCTGGAGGATCTCTTATTCCTACTTCAAAGTTACTAGGAATAAGAGATCCTCTGGAAAAGGGCTTTATTCCGGAGGATCGCGCCAGTCTAGATGATTTTTTCCGGCTTTTCCCCAAGCCGGAAAAAAAGCGGCGGCCATGTTTATTTAAATCCCGCGGGGGATATTTAAATCCCCCGCGGATTTCCCTATTCTGAAGTTGGAAATTAACATGCCTCTTCCGGAGAAGGGGCCAATGTAGAGGTAGCCATTGTGTCTATAAACCACATCTTAATAATTCAGGAAATGTTGATCATGCTTGTTGTTAGTGTCATACACTTGAATTATTTCAGCACTTTAAGCAACTTATTAGTAGACCTCACCCAATGCCCGAGGGCACAAACTTAGCAGGTTCAGCACTTTAAGAAGTTTATGGTCAAGTCTTTGCACCATTACCAAGGGCTAAAGGTTATACTTCCACATACTTGCCTCAGCCTGAGGCCCACCTGAATGCTTGTTAGCATAAGACTTTAACGGGGCTCTGCTTCTTAGCCAGACTCCTGTCAAGCCAGAGAAGGCCGGGCAGACTCCTCCACAGCCCTTTTTCTGTCATGTTTCCCCCAAATCTTTCAGTGGGCCCACTCACAAATACACCCATTGCCTAAATTAAACATTCATGTGCCGTTAGGGAGAAATGTCCATAGATGGAGCTTTGTAGAAATTCCCTTCCCTGGCCAGCATCCTGGATGGTCAATAAAGGATAGGAGACTGTATTGCAAGGAAATTTATTTGTTTACGTACATAACTAGTTAGTTAGTTAAGCCTTGGGACTAACTGGAACTACGCAAACAGTGCTGACAAGCTTGGATTCCAAGAATACAGCCTGCACAAAGCCAAACAAAACTCAAGTTCCCCGACGGCCTAGTGGCCCCAAGGGAAGGTACAAACATGCTGCATAAAGGCAGTTGCCACCCTGTCTGAACACACACTGCCTGCTGCCCCTGCAACCTCTCTTGTGACTCCTTGCACTTCAGGGTGAAGACCTCTGGTGCCAGCGGCTCCCTTCTAGCAGGAACTGGGTACGTTGGCAGGTTTCACTGTCTGTAACATGCCAAGTGCAGGGCGAAGTCTGCAGGCTGTTTGCATTGGCAGCTGTTCTGTGCAGCGGGAGAGGACTCAGCTGGGCTGTCGGGTGACTCAGTGACAGGGCTGGGGGGCAGGCAGTGGTAACAAGCTGGGAACTCCTCTGCTACATCTGCCTGGGATCCATACATTTTTTTTAAGTACAAAGAGATTCCCAAGGAGCATGGAATGTTAACCCTTAATGCTCCGAGTCAGGGATTCTCGGTGGATCCCATGTCTAGAGGTGCCGTGTGCTCGGGGCAAGATCCTGCCAAGGGCTAAGTTGCCAAATCATCGTAGGTTCATTTTCTCCCAGAAACACAATTAGCAAATGCGTTTTCCAACCATTTGTATCCTGAGGTGCTCACTGAGCGACGGCTTTTCTTGAGCTGCTGCTTCCCTTCCTGCTTGTTTTCCAGCCAGCTGCTGCTAAATTAAGAGGAGCCGGACTGGTTTCACCCACTACAGCCATCTCTTATATGTCCCCATAGTTAATCCAATGTAGCCACACAGCAAACATCCCAGGAGCTGGGTTCAACCCACCCATTCCATAGGGCAGACCAGTTCCATGTCAGTTCCAGTGCCACTGCTAGTTGCTGTGAATTGTATGTGTCCAGGAGAGACACAACGAGGTAGAGAGAGAGAAATAGGCAACTCTCTTGTGGGCAATGAAATGCCATTTCCATGAATACTCAGGCATTACACTTTAAAATCCACTTCCTGCAAACCCTCCTCATGTCCGAATAACAGGTGCCGGGGTTACTGAGGACCCGGGAGTGTGAGTTCAGAGCATCAATATTTTATATATTGATTCCAGTACCTGTTGCCACCCCAGAGACAGGAACAGGCTGACAGAACATACCTGGGGAGAACCAGTCAGCTCTAAACCCAGAGACAGAGATGGACAGTGGGGGTACTAGACTCTAACCTGAGAAATCTTCTATGGAAGACGATGAGAAAGCAAGGAACGGGTTGACTCGTGTGAGCTAAGGTACAAGGTGCAAATGTTATGCCCCAAAATGTCTCTGATGGCATGTATGTGTGCTGAAATCCAGCTGCAGCATTGTTGACATTTTTACAGGATGGACCGGACTTGTGCTTTAGAAAGTGTTGCAGATGAACTCCCAGGAGTGTTTGCAATTGTTTTGGGCTCCTAACTCTTTCTCCAGGGAACTGTTCCATGGTATTGTCTCCTGGTCACTGACCAGAAACTGTTTAATACTCTGATATTCACGAGGTTCAGGAAGACAATCCGGGTGCAAAACCTGTGCAAGACTCAGGGAAAAGTCCTGAGAGAACAACATGGCTGCTCTCCGTTTCAGCGGAGAGCTCAGCTGAGGTGTAGGACAGCGTGTGTGATGGAGGGAATTTATGCCAAAGAGCTGCGCTGAGGTGCAGGAGGGGGAGTGTGATGGTGGCAATTTACACCCATCAGCTTTTGCAGGAGCATGGCTGAAGTAACTGCCACACTTATGTGGCTATTAACGGAAATCTAGTGTTTGCCCTGGTCACCCATTTGTGCTCCCAACCCCTTTCTCCCATCAGCTGAAGTTGCTGTCTGTGTTAGCTTAGAACGGACCTGTACCGTACGTGGGGAGAGTATTCAGGTCCCGGGAGGAGGAAGAGAAGCCTGTAGGGTGAACCATATCTCTGGATTGAGACAAAACTGGTAGGCAAATCACTTCAGTTTCTCCTGTAGGGATTCCTGGGGCTCAGAGTCTGTCATTGGGAGCATGTGCTGAAGCTAAGTTAAGAGACTTGTATTGAATTCATACGTCTAGATTTGGACTGATACCATTGAAATCAACGTTATTGCATTAAGAACCCTTCAGAATTTCTAGCAACTTCTCCGAAGTGTTAGTGGAATAATCTGGACTCTCAGGAGTGGTGAAATATATATATATATATATATATATATATATATATATATATATATATATATATATATATATATATAATTGCACACATCATGCTAGAATGGGCCACACACAGAAGTGAAAGGCCAGAACGGGTGTCTGTAGGAAGGTCACGATGGTAAATTCACACGGTGCTCCAGCAGGCTGGCGAACTTCCATCCCCAGATACTAAAGGGTCTAGGAACTTAAGAGGATTCAAAGAGGGACTGCATGTTTATAGTGGCATTCAGTAAGCCAAATTACAGTGGGGAAGACAGAGTTAAGCACTTTTGGAAGAGCTCTATACATTCCTGATTTACACCACACAATGTGTCTAATCTGTGGGTTTTGGGGGAAACATTTCCTGAGGCAGATTTTGTCACACCTGCCTATTGAAAGGATCTGTCCTCCTTTCTCCAAATCTTCTGGCACTGGCCACTGAATCCTGACTTGATGGACTACAGGTCTGATGCAGTCGGGCAGTGCCTTTCTTCCTGTCAGTGCTGTAAATCAAAGACTTTGTTGATTACGTTCTGGCTGATCTTCCTTGAGCTCCTGGCTGTGTGTTGACCTGCACTGAGAGCAGAAATCTGTCTAATTAAATATCATTTAATCTCTTCTTGTTCCTTTCAGGAAGAAAAGTTCCGAACTCCTTGTATCTGCTCAGTACATGATGTCAGATGTCAATGAAACCTCATTCACACATACCGTATTCCTCCTCACCACGATACCTGGGTTGGAGGACACCCATCTCTGGATCTCCATCTCCTTCTGCTTAATTTATGCTATTGCGATAGTAGGCAATACAGTCATTCTGTTCATTATTAAAACAGACCCAACCCTCCATGAGCCCATGTACATTTTCCTTTCCATGTTGGCCCTCACAGACCTAGGCTTTCTGATAGCCACCATGCCGACGACACTGGGCATATACTTCTTTAACTTTAGGGAGATCAGCATCCATTCCTGTATTTTCCAGGTGTACTTTGTTGCCTTTCTTCTATACACTGAATCTGCCGTGCTTCTGTTGATGGCCTTTGACCGCTTCATTGCCATCAGTAACCCGCTGAGATATGCTTCAATTTTAACCCTGCCAAGAATAGCCAAGATGGGGCTGGTGAGTGTGATAAGAGCACTTGTCATAATACTCCCACTTCCCCTTTTCCTGAGACAGTTCCAATACTGTCGAGCCAACGTTCTCTCCCATTCCTACTGCCGGAATGAGGACATGTTGAAATTGGCCTGTTCGGATATCAGACCTAGCAGCATGTACGGCTTGATCATTAAGATCTTAACAATGGGGATGGACTTGCTGCTCATCTTTGTCTCTTACGTGATGATCCTCAAAACAGTGCTGAGCATCGCGTCCCAAGCAGAGTGCCTCAGGGCCCTTAACACCTGCGTCTCCCATCTCTGCGCCGTTCTGCTCTTCTACGTACCAGAGTTCAGCCTGTCTGTAATAACCAGATTTGTGAAAGACACTTCTCCTTTGCTTCGGATTCTTCTGAGCTACGTCTCCCTGCTTGTCCCACCCTTGATGAATCCAATCGTTTACAGCGTGAAAAGCAAACCCCTGCGTGCTAGAATAATGAAGGTGTTCATCAAGTGAAGAGGCCGTTCATCACCCCTCTGCAGCACTGGTGACATCAGAGACAGAAAAACGTGCCATAGTCACCAATTCCATCCTGGATCATTAAATATGAGATGACATATGCTACTGATTTCCATTATGGAGAGAGAAGACCAGAGTCATTGGGAGAGGGGTTTGTGTCCATTTTGTGTTCCCCCCATATGTTAGGAAATATGGGCAGGATTATGCTTAACTTGACGATGCTTTGGATAAGGTACTTCTTGTAACCTATCAATTGTAATGTCATAATCTGCTGGATTTGTACATATTATTTTGGTGTATGTATCGTTTTGAATGCTAAGTTATGGGGAGAGATATGGGGAATGGAAGGGTTTATGGTTTTAAATGTGCAAATGAAAGCCATCAAGGGTGTTTCCAATGCTGGGGCACCTCAAAGTCTGGGTGATTGCCTGGGTGATTGTCTGTTAAGTCTAAGCAATAGTTGGTCTTAGGTAAACATGTGACCACCCCAACTGGTAAGGTCTGACCAGGTAATTTTCCATGGAAGGTGGGAGAGAGAACTGCAATTTCTCACCCAAAGTGAAATCTCTAAGACCACGGGAAGCGAGCTGTCCCATGGGCGTTGGCTGGCTTGATACCCAAGAGCATAAACCAGAGTCCCCAGCAATAAAGGATCTTCCCTGTCATTAGCTGAAAAAAGAGTTTTAGGGTAACTTTGCAATAAGCTTGAGTGTGTTAGTACTAGCTCTACGTTTTCTGGTGGGGTTTTTTATTTGTAATTTCCTTTGCTCTGCCTCTTTTCTCTTGCAACAACTTGGATCCTGCTATTTGCACTTAATAAAATCATTTTCATTTACTATTAAGCCGAGTGAAAATAATTGTTACCTGGGGGAGAGGTTAGTGTGCACATCGTCTTTTCATTGTCTGAATGATTTATTTGGGATTCTGATCCCATTTGGGGAATGGGTTTCCTGATTGCTGGGCTTGAAATTGCATCCTCTTCAGAGCTGAGGTGATTCAGCATCTTTGTTGCTCTTCGGGTAGCGTGTGTTGGGGTATGTGATCTCATTTCTGTGCCTTGGTTGGTGGAGATCAGTAACATAAGACCATAAGAACAGCCACACTGGGTCAGACCAAAGTTTCTTCCAGCCCAGTGTCCTGTCTTCGCACAATGGCCAATACCTGATGCCCCAGAGGGAGTCAACAGAACAGGGAGTAGGTCTAGACTGCACTCTTTTATTGGAAAAAGCTATGTAAATTCCACTTCTGCTCCTATTCCTTTTCTGGGAGAGGCTCTTCCACCATTTGGCCTCATCTAGAGGAAAAGCTTCCTCTTTTGGTGGAGACCTTATTCCTCGTAGAATGAGATATACAGGGCTCCCTGAAAGAGCACTTTTGCTCTTCCACAAAAACGTGGAAGAGCAAATGCGTTCCCTAGACACAGCAGAGTTTTTCCGGGATACCTTCATTATCCCAGAAAAACCCACCTGTCTAGACATACCCAAGGGTATGTCTACACTACCCTCCTAATTCGAACTAGCGGGGTAATGTAGGCATACCGCACTTGCAAATGAAGCCCGGGATTTGAATTTCCTGGGCTTCATTTGCATGAAGCCGGCCGGCGCCATTTTTAAATGCCGGCAGTTCGAACCCCGTGCCGCGCGGCTACACGCGGCACGGAGTAGCTAGTTCGGATTAGGCTTCCTAATCCGAACTAGCTGTACTCCTCATTCAAATCCCGGGCTTCATTTGCAAGTGTGGTATGCCTACATTACCCTTCTAGTTCGAATTAGGAGGGTAGTGTAGACATACCCCAAGGAATCATCAAGTGATCCCTCTCTTGTCATTCATTTCCAGACTATGACAAATTTGTTTTTCACAAATTCATGCTATTACGTATCCCCTTATACTAGTCTAGATGTTCACAATGGGATTCCTTAATTGTTTGTTCCATTATCTTTCCCGGTACATAACTTCAAAGATGACTGCTGTGCAATTCCTTGTGTTGCCGTTATTTCCCTTTTTATCAATGGACTTTATCTGTGCCTTTCTCTATTCTTGTGCAATCTTTCCATGACTTTTCAGAGGAGATCACCTGTGGCTTAGATATTTCCTCAGTCAGCTCCTTGAGCATTCTAGGATGCATTTTATGAGGCCCTAGTGACTTGAAGACATTTACCTGCGTCAATTAATATTTTTAATTTGTTCTTCTCTAGTTTTAGCTTCTTAACCTACCCCACTTTCACTGGCTTTCACTATGTTAGATGTCCATTCACCACCAACCTTTCTGGTGAAAACTGAAACAGAGAAGTCATTAAGCACCTCTGCTTTTTCTATATTTACCTTTCATCATTGAGTAACAGGCCTACACTGTCCTTAATCTTCCTCTTGCTTCTCATGCATGTGTGGAATTTTTGTTACCTTTTATCTCTCTATCTAGTGTGATCTCGTTTTGTGCCTTGGACTTTCTAAATTTTTTCCTACATATTTTGTTTATATGCATGAAGGACTCTTTTATATTTTTAAATCATCAATCATCACCTGGTTTAGCCAGGGTGGTTTATTGCCATACTTCCAATCTTTCATTTGCAGTGGAATAGTTTTTCATATTGTGGCCTTAATAACATCTCTTTGAGAATGTACTAAGTGTCTTCAGTTATTTTTCCTCCTAGACTTTGTCATGGGAGAAGAGTTTGCTAAAATAAGCTTTCTTGAAATCCATTGTCTTTATTTTGCCTTTCTTCCTTCTTCCATTTCTTGGAAACAATAATTCTATCATTTCATGAGCACTTTCATCCAAGCTGCCTTCCACTTGCAAATTTTCACCCACTTCCTCCCTATTTGTTAAAATCAAATCTAGGACAGTCTCTCCCACACCCTCAACTAGCTTTACCCACCTTTTGGATTAAAAAAAACCTGTCTCCAAGAACTTCTTGTAATATTTGTGCCCTGCTGTGTTATTTTCCAAGAAGAGGTATGAATATTTTCCAAGAAGATGTGTGACTAGATCCTGTCTCTTGGAGGATGATGAGCGGCTGCTTTTTGCGCAAAAAGCAGCCACCCATTAATTATGCAAATGAGACACTGTGATATTTCATGCTTTGCCTCATTTGCATATTTCTTCCACAAAACCAGCACAGTGTAGACATAGCTCTACTGTCCTGTGATGCCACTTTTATAATATGCTTATATCACCCTGCCCAATGTATATTAAATTGGGGTTTCCCCCCTTCCTTGTTTAATAACTACTTCAGAGAGTAGTTATTAATGGTTCACAATCCTGCTTGAAAGGCATAACAAGTGGGGTTCCGTAGGGGTCTCTTTTGGGACTGGCTTTGTTCAATATCTTCATCAATGATTTAGATATTGGTATTGAAAGTACACTTATTAAGTTTGCAGATGATACCAAGCTGGGAGGGGTAGCGACTAATCTGGAGGTTGGGGTCGTAATTCAAAATGACCTGGACAAATTGGAGAAATGGTCTGAAGTAAATAGGATGAAGTTTAATAAGGACAAATGCAAAGTGCTCCACTTAGGAAGGAACAATCAGTTTCATACATACAGAATGGGAAGCGACTGTCTAGGAAGGAGTACGGCAGAAAGGGATCTAGGGGTTATGGTGGACCACAAGTTGAATATGAGTCAGCAGTGTGATGCTATTGCAAAGCAAGCAAATATGATTCTGGGATGTATTAACAGGTGTGTTGTGAGCAAGACACAAGAAGTCATTCTTCCACTCTACTCTGCTCTGGTTAGGCCTCAATTGGAGTATTGTGTTCAGTTCTGGGCACCACATTTCAGGAAAGATGTGGAGAAATTGGAGAGGGTCCAGAGAAGAGCAACAAGAATGATTAAAGGTCTAGAGAACATGACCTATCAGGGAAGACTGAAGGAATTGGGTTTGTTTAGTTTAGAAAAGAGAAGATTGAGCGGGGACATGATAGCAGTTTTCAGGTATTTAAAAGGGTGTCATAAGGAGGAGGGAGAAAACTTGTTCATCTTGGCCTCTGAGGATAGAACCAGAAGCAATGGGCTTAAACTGCAGCAAGGGAGGTTTAGGTTGGACATTAGGAAAAAGTTCCTAA
Source organism: Pelodiscus sinensis (assembly GCF_049634645.1). Lineage (NCBI taxonomy): Eukaryota > Metazoa > Chordata > Testudines > Trionychidae > Pelodiscus > Pelodiscus sinensis. The sequence goes on along the minus strand of NC_134711.1, from coordinate 328,031,318 downwards.
CTGTCAGGATGGTCAAACACTGGAATAAATTGTCCAGGGAGGGTGTGGAATCGATGGCTACGTCTACACTGGCCCCTTTTCCGGAAGGGACATGTAAATTTCACTAGTCGTCGTAGGGAAATCCGCGGGGGATTTAAATATCCCCCGCAGCATTTAAATAAAAATGTCCGCCGCTTTTTTCCGGCTTTTAAAAAAGCCGGAAAAGAGCGTCTACACTGGCCCCGATCCTCCGGAAAAAGTGCCCTTTTCCGGAGGGTCTTATTCCTACTTTGAAGCAAAACCCCTCTGATACCCCAGCAATATCCGCGCCCCAGATGGCCCCGGGCCTCATACATATGTGTGGGGGTTTAGGACCCAATCCCAACTTCCACGAACAAGTTCTGTCCGGTTCCAAGAAACCAGCCACAAATTCCAGGTCAATTTACCCTCTGGACCTTACCCACAAACCACGCTGAGCCAATCCTTTAGAATCTATAATCTAAAGGTTTATTACTACAAGAAAGAAAAGCATGAGAGTAAGGTTGTTAACGTATCATACATTACAGCATCGGATATCCCAGTTCTCGATGCAGGCTCGCAGCAGAGATGTTATAGCTACTGGCTTAAAAGTCTTTGTTGCACATCCTATGTCAGGATGGGTCCACAGTTTTTCCCAGCTCGTGATTCCCTGCGAGGCCGCATCTGGGGTCAGGCACAGATCTGAAGACCCGATGGAGGAGGCCACACGGCCTCTATATACCTTCTTCCCCCTCTCTTCTTGGCTGCAGCAGGTCACCTGGACAGCGGCCTATCCCTGTGTTCCCTGTTGGTAGCCCTTAGGTATCAGTCACCATTCGTGAGGTGTATCCTTGGCCTATAGAGGGTTGTTGTTCCATAGCAACTTGCTCATTGTCATGTCCATAGGCTGAGCTTTTCCCATTGCTCAACCACATACCAAGAAACATTCAGTATCCATACAAATTACATGCTTATATCTTCACACCCAGACATTATACAATTACATGAATAGCATATATGGAATCAGAAGAAAGTAAGCTTCTATTTGACACCTCACATGGCCCCCTTTGTACCACTTTTGGAGTCAACGCCCCCTCTCCCCCATGGGCACAGCAGTGATGTGGCTGCTTCCCTAAAATCCAGTAATGTGACACCCTGGCTGAGGACGTGGGGGAGGGGTGGATGTCTGGGCCCCTTGAATAGCTCCTGGCCACAGCTGGTACAGAATCATGCAACACCTGGAGTTCTTGGGAAGGCCAGCACTGACACTGGGGCACAGCTCAGCAGTTGTTTTCTGTACACATGCAGCTGAAGCAGAGACAGGACAATGAAACACCAAGTTCAATGGGAAACAACAGCCACTTCCCTTTATCGATGGTATCAACAGAAATTCTGAGGTCGGAGCAGGCACCGATACGTCTCTTTATGGGCCAACCTCCTACTGATCCCATGGTTCTCCAGGAACACAGTGACTTGTTAAATGCTGCTGTCTTAGTCTCCAACTTTCTTGTACTGTTCTCTCTCTCCAGCCTCTCTCCAGTCACTGGAGATGGATGATAGAAGGACCCTTCACTTTATTCTTGCCCGAAGGGATTTGCTTTGCACGCTGTACACGATCGGGTTCATCAGGGGCGGGACCAACAGGTACACGTGGCCCAAGAGAATCTTAAGCAGGTGAGAAGAGCTGTCCCCGAATCGGTGTATAATGGTCAGGCCAATGTCTGGCACATAGAAGAGCAGGACAGCGCAGAGGTGGGAGACGCAGGTGTTCAGGGCTCTGAAGGTCTCTGCGTGGGACGCAACACTCAGCACAGTTTTGAGGATCATCATATAGGAGAGGAAGATGAGCAACAAAAACCTGGCAGTCTAGACATGGAGCTGCAGAAAATAAACTCTTTTTGACAGATACTGTAAGCCTCATTTTTTGAGGAATAGAAGGTCTGTTGAAAAAGGATTTATTTTTAATAGCTCTGCATCTAGACTGCTGGGTTGTTTTTTTTTCGAAAAAACTCCATTTTGAAAAAAGCGGTAGCCATGTTTATGCTAATGAAGCACAGGCTATTTAAATCCCAGCTTCATTAGCATTTTCGATGTGCTTGATTTGCATCCCTCTGTAGACACAGGGATGCAGTCTAGATGTATCCTATGGTCATATCAAGCAATTTGTTTGGTTCTGAAGCTAGAATCCCTGGCCTATAATTGCTGAGACGATCTATGGACTATTTCATAAAAATTAACATCACATTCCCTGTTGACCAGTCATCTGGCACACTGGGTGAGTTCAGTGCTATATGACATGCCACAGTTACTACAGTTTGAATCTCTCTAATCCTTGGGACCTGACCAGTTCTGAACCAGAGAATTTTCCACACTACAAGAGATGAACATTGTCTAGCAACATTATCAATACTTTCTCTGCTCACTGGGCTCTTAGAAGCAATTGAGGGGTAAATTAGAGCTACGTAACAGCACAGAACACTGAGAGCCAGGACTGGTGGCTGTAAATAAACTTTATGGGACTGCGGGAAACTTGGCCACACCCATGAAAAGTGGACATCCAGCTAACTCAAATCATTCCAGAGGACAGATGTTTCCAGATCAGAGAGTTCTAGACTAGAGAGGTTCAACTTGTACTTCTGCAATTTGATATATCAGTTCCTTCGGAATGGTGAATCCCATCTTGTCCTAGTGTGTGGCCTCTTGTGTAGTTTGTGATTTTGTTCTAAAACCTCTGCTATTGGCTGTCATGTCACCAGGGTGCAGGCTGGGAGCTTTAGGAATGGCTGAGCCCCCTAACTCTTCAGGTGCTCTACTCATCTGGTGGCACTGCTAGGCCCTCCAAGGACTGTTATGACCAAGGATGTGAGCTACTTGAATGCTTTACCTAAGCCACTCAAGAAAAAATAGGATGTCAGTGTGTGTGTGTGTGTGTGTGTGCATTTATACAACATACGTTGCAATATGATGTAGGCAACTGAGTCCTTGTGTAAATTCAGTATACTGGACAAGGGGAAATGAGTTGCATGTTGACAACTGATATGGGGATTTAAGGTCAAGAGTCATCAAGTCCTTTTTGTACAAAAAATCTTTGTTATATCCATGAGGGATATGAAGAATTAGCAGAGAAGGGAGTAACATGGGCTATGTTGGAATGTAAGAATGGGGGAAATGAAACTTCTTGGATTGCGACAACCTGCCCAGAACTGTTTTCCTGGAGTTATTGGCAAAAGATTTAGTAAACAACGACAAAGAGCCGATGATGTCACATATCTAACATTTGGCATCAGGCATTAAACAAGAACCCTGACTTTGAAGACATGTGCAATGCTGGTTCCTCATGCCTTATGATTGGAGTGAAGTGAAAGTGGCTATCGGGACTTCATTCTTATCTTTAAACTCTGTTGTTGTATATTTGGGGTGTGTATGTGGAGTGGGTGGGGCTTAAATGGTAATCAATACAAATATTTAGAGAGTTATATACCAACACAGTGTCCAGAATCTGCTCCCTTAACCAATAGGGAAACTTTCTATAGCTACCTATATTTGGTGGAGAATGCGGGTGGGAAAAGATATAAGATACAAGATAGGATGTCACAGTCTTGTGGGAGTTTGAAGAGCAACTCCTTTACCTTGGGGTTAATAGAGTTATTTGTGAGTTCAATAAAAGTGTGCAGGGAGACATTTTGTGGCTTTACCCCAAAACATTGGCGTTCCCAGATCCCGCTGCCCATATATTTTGAAGTGATGAACATTAGAATGCTGGGTAGAATCTCACTGTGAGAGTGGTTCCCAGTGCTGATGGAGGGGATGAAGGTCAGGATCATACCAAGTGGCAATGGCAGGGCTCTGTTCAGCCAGATCCTTCGCTCTTTGAAAAAGCATATATGGATTCCCCATGCTACTGCCGAGCTGACGGAGAGTTCCACAATTCCCCCATCAAAGGGCACTGTGCAAATTATAGTATCATAATATCACAGGACTGGAAGGAACCTTGAGAGGTCATCAAGTCCAGTGCCAGGCCCTCATGGCAGGACCAAGCACCAGCCCTGACAGGTGTTATGCTGTAGACTCATACATAGCTTGTAGTCCACCATAACGCCTAGAACTCTTCCTGCAATACTCATTCCTAGGCAGTCATTTCTCCTTTTTTATGCATGTAACTGATTGTTCCTTCCTACGTTGAGTACTTGGCATTTGTCCTTAGTGAATTTCATCCCATTTCCTTCAGACAATTTCTCTAGTTCTCCTGATATTATGAATTGTAACCCTATCTTCCAAAGCACTCACATTCCCACCCAGTTTCATATTATCTACAGACTTTATAAGCATACTCCTTAATTCATTGTCCATATCACTGATATAGATATGGAACAGAACCAGACCTAGAACTGATCCCTGAAGAACACCACTCATTATGTCCTTCCAGCATAACTATGATCCACTGATAACGTCTCTGGGAATGGCTATCCAATCAGTTATGGACCACCTTATAGTAGCTCCATCTACCTTGTATTTCCCTAGTTTGTTAATGAGAAGGTCATGCGAGACTTTATTAAGTCTTACTAAAGTGTTGATATAACACAACTACAGCGCTCTCCCTATCTACAAGGCTTGTTACCCTGACAATGAAAGCTCTCAGGTTGCTTTGACATCATTTGTTCTTGAACGTTCACAATTTTAGCTTCTGAACCTACCCCATTTTCACTCTCTCAGGTGTCAATTTGCTGCCAACCTTCTTGGTGAAAACTGAAACAAAGCGTTCATTACGCATCTCTGCCATTCCTGCATTTTCATAGAATCATAGAATCACAGAGCTGGAAGAGACCTCAGGAGGTCATCAAGTCCAGCTCCCTGCCCAAAGCAGGACTAATCCCAACTCAATCATCCCAGCCAGAGCTTTGTCAAGCAGAGACTTAAAAACCTCTAGGGATGGAGATTCCACCTCCTCCCTAGGGAACCCATTCCAGTACTTCCCCACCCGCCTAGTGAAACAGTTTTTCCTTATATCCAACTTAGACCTCTGTTATTGTTTCTCCCCATCATTGAGTAACAGGCCTATACTCTCCTTAGTCTTTCTCGTGTTTCTGATTCATTTGTGGATTTTTTTTCTGTTACCCTCTAGTGAGTTTGATCTTGTTTTCTGCCTTGGCATTTCTAAATTTGCCCCTAAATATCTGTTTTATTTGTTTATATGCACACAGGACTCTGTTTACATTTTCATATCATTCGACATCTTCTGGTTAAGCCAGAGTGATTTCTTGCCATACCTCCAATTTTTCCTATTCAGTAGAATAGTTTCATCTTGTGGCCTTAATAATGTCCCTTTGAGAAACTACCAAGTGTCGTCACTCGTTTTTCCTCTTAGACTTCTTTCTCATGGCATATTACCAGCCAAGTGCTTAAAACTGCCTTCTTTTGGGTCAATTCTCTTTATTTTGCTGTTCTCCCCCCCCTTCCCATCTTTGGGATCAAGAACTCTACCATTTCATGATTACTTTCATCCAAGCAACCTTCCACTTTTAAATTCTTACCCAGGTCCTCCCTATTTGTTAAAATCAAATCTAAAACAGCCTCTCCCAAATAGCTTTCTCTAACTTTTGACATAAAACAATTATCTCCAGTACATTCCAAGAATCTGTTGGAATATCTGTACCCTGCTGTGTTATTTTCCCAGCAGATGTCTGGATAGTTGAAGTTCCCCATCATGACCAGGTCCTGTACCTTGCAGGAGTCTGTACAATGATTTTGTACTGACAGGACTCATCCCCAGGATGAATAAGGAAAAGTTCAGGGCCCTGAATTGTCCGAATGAGATTTTCAGAACTGAAATCTCTCTGATGCACTTAGCTGTGACTACAGTTATTATAGCATCTGAATACTTGTCAGTCTCATAGCAGTAGCACAGTGCTATTAACAGCACTAGGTAGTATAGCCCGATGAATAGACTATGAGTCAAAATTCTCAGTTATAACTTTGAGAGTTGACAAACTCTTTTCCCAAGATCAAGCCCAGAAGTTTTACAATTATTATAGTATTGGGAACTCTGGTGTACCTACGTGCAACACTCACATTACAGGAATTTTTTCATATTTACAAATATAGAATCTATTAATACATTTTGCAGAGTCACACACACTGTATCTCAATAACGTAGAGATAATATAGCGAGTACGTCTGAATGTGCATAGTCATTCCATCCCATGTGGAAAAACCTGGATTGTTAGCCATCACCTTTGAGACCATCCCTAGGCTTACTACCCATGACACCACTTTTATAATATGTTATGCTCATATTACCATACCCAATGCATATTAAATTGAGTTTCCCCTCTTCCTTGTTTGTATTTCCTCCCCATACCTATGTTCAAGTGTCTGTCTTCTATAGAAAAAACAACAAATGGTCTGGTAGCACTTTATAGACTAACGAAACATGTAGATGGGATCATGAGCTTTCGTGGGCACAGCCTACTTCTTCCGATGACCGGAGTTATAACTTCCATAGGTTAGTGTATTTAGGATTTCAACTCATTATTATTGTGATGGCATGGTCCTGACACAACTTGCCCCAGAAAAGAGCCATAGAAAAGTCCTCCAGGAGGCTGGAGTGGCTCTGGAGGAGCCGACCAATCAGCAACCAGGAAGCCTCCAATGGGAGCTACAAAGCAAAGCAGCACTTAGTATATGGCAGAGCTCAAGCAGTGCAGACTGTCCTCCCTCCCCAGCCTCTCTCCCATCACTGGTGATGTGACTGATCCTTCACTTGATGAGCATCCTGAATATTCTTGCCCGAAGGTGTTTGCTTTTCATGCTATACACGATTGGGTTCAACAGGGATGGAGCCAGCAGAGAGAGGTATCCAAGGAAAGTCTGAAACAAGGGAGAAGAGCTATTTGCAAATCTGTTTATCACAGACAGGCCAATCTCTGGTACATAGAAGAGCAGGACAGCGCAGAGGTGAGAGAAGCAGGTGTTCAGAGCCCGGAGGCTCTCCACATGGGATGCGATGCTCAGCACCGTTTTGAGGATCATCACAAAGCTGACCCAACAGGACCAAGCAGTAAGGAGCCCCAGAGAGCAGGAAGTGGAGTAGCAGGGGCCTTGTCAACACCCCAGGAATCACCCCCAAGGGATCTACTATGACCTCACCCCATCACAGTCATATTAGGGTGCATTAGGAGAAGCATTGCCATCAGATCTAGAGAAGTGATTATTCCCCTGTATTCTGCACTGGTGAGACCACATCTGGGTTGCCCATTACAAAAAGGATGCGGACACACTGAAGAGGGTCCAGTAGAGGGCACCAAAAAGATGAGGGGGCTGGAGCACATGACCTATAAGGAGAGGCTGAGGGATTGATGCTTATTTAGTCTGCAGAAGAGAAGAGCGAGGGGGAATTTGGTAGCAGTCTGTAACTACCTGAAGGGAGGTTCCAAAGAGGATGGAGAGAAGCTGTTCTCAGTGGTGATACATGGCAGAACAAGTCGGGGAGGTCTAGGTTGGATATTCAGAAAAACTATTTCCCTAGGAAGGTGGGGAAGTATTGGCAGGGGTTATCTAGGGAGGTGGTGGAATCTCCATCCCTAGAAGTTTTTAAGTTCTGGCTTTACAAAGCCCTGGCTGGGTTGATTTAGTTGGGATTGGTCCGGCCTTGGGCAGGGGGCTGGACTCGATGACTCCTGAGGTCTCTTCCAGCCCTATGATTCTACAATCCAATGATGTGATAGTACCTGAAAGATATTTAAATTACTTTCACTGGTGGACTGAACCAAGATGAACCAGAACAACAGGATGAACCTGGAACAGGGTTGCTTCTCAATAAACTTTACAGAAAAGAGATAAAATGGAGATAGCTGAGTACTGCTCTGTTTTGGCATAGCCAAATCAAAAGGTCTGAAAACTAAAAGAAAATGCTACTGGAAACCAAATTAACTATAGACCTTCTGGCTGTGTCTAGACTGGCAAGTTTTTCCGCAAAATCATCTGATTTTGTGGAAAAACTTGCCAGCTGTCTACACTGGCCGCTTGAATTTCCACAAGAACACTGACGATCTCATGTAAAATCGTCAGTGTTCTCGCGGAAATACTGTGCTGCTCCCATTCGGGCAAAAGTCTTTTTCTGAAACTATCGTGCAAAAGGGCTTGTGTAGATAGCACAGTAGTGTTTTCTGCAAAAAAGCGCCGATCGCGAAAATGGCGATCGGGGCTTTTTTGCGGAAAACCGCGTCTAGATTGGCCGCAGACGCTTTTCCGCAAAAAGTGCTTTTGCGGAAAAGCATCCTGCCAATCTAGACATGCTTTTCTGAAAATGCTTTTAATGGAAAACTTTTCCGTTAAAAGCATATTCGGAAAATCATGCCAGTGTAGACGTAGCCTCTTTGTTTAAACATATTACAGAAACAAATTACACTTGATAAAATTCCCATTTTAAAAACATGTATTAAAAATGGGAAAAAATGACTCCCTTTTTGTAATACATACAAAAAATTAACTTCATAAAAACAGCACTGTGTTTTTGAAAAATGCAATCATTTAAATAAAGCATGTACTTTTCCCCTTTATTAAAAAAAATTAAGTACCTGACAAATGTTGAACACATCTGCTAGTACCCTCTAATATCTTGTTTTTTTTTCTCATTTCAGCAACAAAAGTTCTGAACTCCTCGGATCTGCCCAGTGCAATATGTCAGTTGTCAATGACACCAAATTCACACACACCATGTTCTTTCTCAGCGGGATACCTGGTCAGGAAGACGTCCGTGTCTGGCTGTCTGTGCCCTTCTGTATAATGTATGTTATTTCTGTAGCAGGAAATTCAGTTATTCTGTTCATTATAAAAACAGATGAAAGCCTTCATGAGCCCATGTACATTTTCCTTTCCATGTTGGCCATCACAGACCTTGGCATATCGATATCCACCATACCGACAATCCTCGGTGTATTCCTGTTTAACTCAAGAGAGATCAGTATCAATGCCTGTTTTGCCCAGCAGTTCTTCATCCATTTTCTTCAGAGCACTGAATCTGCAGTGCTCCTGTTAATGGCCTTTGACCGCTTCATTGCGATCCGTAACCCCTTGAGATATGCTTCCATCTTAACCCTGCCCAGAATAGCCAAGATGGGTCTGGTGTTTTTTCTAAGAGGGGTGGTCGTAATATTCCCACTCCCCTTTCTCCTGCAACGGTTCCAATACTGTCGAGCCAACATCCTCTCCCATTCCTACTGCCTGCACCAGGACGTCATGAAGTTGGCTTGTTCGGACATCAGTGTCAACAGCATCTACGGCTTGTTTACTAAACTCTTAACTATGGGGCTGGACTCGTTTCTCATCTTCCTCTCCTACATGATGATCCTCAAAACGGTGCTGCACATCGCATCCCGCATGGAGTGCCTCCGGGCCCTGAACACCTGCGTCTCCCACCTCTGCGCCGTCCTGCTCTTTTACACCCCAGAGATCAGCCTGTCTGTCATGCACAGATTCGGGAAGGGCTCCTCTCCCTTGCTTCAGATTCTCCTGGGCTACGTCTCCCTGCTGGTCCCGCCCCTGATGAACCCGATTGTGTACAGCGTGAAAAGCAAACACCTGCGGGTGAGGATCATCAGGGTGTTCATCAAGTGAAGGGACAGCTCATCCCAATTCCAGTGCTGGTGACATGGGAGATAAAACGCACAAGCCATTTCCCTCAACGCCCTCTGAGACAACATGAGCTACTGACGTCCACTTTGTAGAGAGGGACTGGGGAGGGCATTGAGAGAAATAGACCAGGGCAAGAAGCAGCATTTACAAAGTGACTGTGTTTGTGGAGTGTCAGTAGACTGCTGGGATGCGGGTCCTTATAGAGCTGTATCTGTGGCTATTGCAACCTCAACATTTTTGTCAATAAAGAAAGTATAGCGAAGGGAGGTGGCTGCTGTTTCCCATGACACCCGGCCTGTCACTGTCTTTTTTCGGGTGTATCATCCATGGGCCATGAGATAACCACAGAGCTGTTCTGCAGTCACAGTCCTGACCCTTCCTGACCTCTCTGGGTGCTGTGTGACCCATGGGATTGCAAAAGGTTAGCAGGGCCATGGTTGAGGAGTGAATGATCAGAGAAGACAGTTATCAAGTTATCCATGTCACCCATTCACAGTTTCTGGAAAACAGATGCCAGAGACACCATCCTCACCCACCCTGGCTAAAAATCAATTGATGGAACAATCCTTTGTGAATGTATCTAGTTCTTTTTGCAATACTGTTTTAATGTTGGCCTTAACGGCTTTCTCTGTCAAGGCGGTCCACAGTTTGACTATGGGTTGGGTGAAGAAATACATACATTTTTTTACACCTGTGGTCTACCAGTGTTGTTGACTACCCCTATTTCTTGTGGGGAGCTGGAAGCAGAGTGTAGGGGGAATTCTGCCCAAAATAACATCAGCCAATCACAAAACAGGGATTGACACCCACTTCTGAATGGTTTTGGATGGACTAAATGAGCACAAGAGTGCCATGGCTACGAAATGTAATATATAATAATGGGGTGAAATCGTAAATACACTAGCCTATAGCTGAAGGACCCACTGAACTGAGGCGGAGAAAGAAATACAAACAAGAAAGAGGAGAAATGCAATTTGAATATGCATTGTCAGCATAACGTAAGATAACAGAGACATCTTGAGGCTGTAGGAAACAGAAGTAGAGGCTTTGGGGAGGCCTACTCTAATCATTTTAAAATCTCTGGGCTTGATCTTGGGACAAGAGCTTGTCAACCTTCAAAGTGATAGCTGGGAATTTTGATTCCGAATCTATATATTGGGCTAACCTGCCTCAGCCCTGACCTACTGCCTGGGGAAATTGTACAGGTAAATGTGTTAAGGACTGCTAAGTGCTCAGGTGTTATAATAATTGCAGTCTCAGCTAAGGGTGTCTACACCGCAGAGTTTTGTCAGAAAATCGGCCATTTTTCCATCAAAACTTGAGGAACATCCACACAGCAATTGCGTTCTTCCATAAGAAAATTGAAAGAGCAGAGGGTTTTTTCCAGCATTGGTATTTCTCTTTCTGCAAGGAAGAAGCCTTTTTCTGAAAGAGCTCTTTTGCAAAAAGGCATGTGTGGCTGGGGAAGAGGGAGTTCTTTTGGAAGAAGAGGAAAGAAGAAAAAGCACAGGTGCCCTGGTGGCCGTTCTGTCTATAGCAATCACAGCTTCCTTCTGAGATAGTGTCTATTCAGTCTGGATGCTCACTTTTGAAAAAGCATGTTGCTTTTTTGATTAACGTTTGCAGTGTGGACGCTCTCTTGTGCAAGAAGTTTTTTCAGAAAATCTCGTCTGAAAAAAGCTTCTTGTGCAAGAAGCCTGTAGTCTAGACATAACCTGAGGCCGTGTCCACACTCAGGGGTTCTTTCGAAAAAAGTACCCTTTTTTCGAAAGAACTTCCCCTGTATCCAGACTCAAGCCGCGTTCTTTCGAAATTATTTCGAAAGAACGCGGCTTTTCTTTCGATGGCGGTAAACCTCGTTTCACGAGGAAGAACGCCTTCCTTCGAAAGTTCCTCTTTCGAAGGAAGGCATTCTTCAATGTACAGAGGCCGTCTTCGAAAGAGAGCACCAGACTCGCTGGGTGCTCTCTTTCGAAAAAGCGGATTTCCTCTATCGAAAGATCCGCCTGCAGTCTAGATGCGATCTTTCGAAAGAGGCTCTTTCGAAAGATGCTTTCGAAAGAGCCTCTTTCGAAAGAAGCCTGCAGTCTAGACACAGCCTGAGTGTCTTAGAGAGAATTCAGCTCTGAAAGTGTCATTAGCAAAATGTAGGGCCCTGGGTGGAGATCCTGATTAGGCCTGTCTGTACAAAATCAGTTTGACAGCCCAGACTTCTGTTGGGAAAACAACACAGCAGCACACCAATAGAGCAGTATGTTTTTGGAATGTACTGGAGTCCATTTTTATTCTAGATGCTGGAGAAAGCTACTGGGGGGTGAGGTTTGTTGTTCTAGATTTGGTTTCAACAAAGGGAGAAACAGGTTGAGCATCTGAGAGTGAAAGGCAGCATGGGTGAAAGCGCTCGTAGAAAGCGAGAACTCATGCTGCTAAGGAACAGTAGAAGGGAGAACCACAAAATAAAGTCAGTGGCTTTCCAGAAAAGCAGAGTTTAGCAAACTCAGAGAGACGGGTAAGCGAGTCTAAGAGGAAAAACAATTGAGGACATTTTGTAATTTTTGCAAACAGAAATTATTAAGGGCACAAAAGCAAACTATCCCACTGCCTGGAAAAAAAGGAAGTAAGGTAAGAGACCACCCTGGCTTAACCAGAAGACATATACATCAAAATGGAGTCCTACAAAAAGTCCTTAAACTGGGTTAAGTTCAAAGGATGAACATAAACCAATAACACAAGAATGGAGGGACAACTTAGAAAGAATCATAGAACTGGAAGAGCCTTCAGAATATCATCATGTCCAGCCCCCTGCTCTAGGCAGGACCAATCCCAACTAAATCAACCCAGCAAGGGCTTTTTCAAACTGAGACTTAAACACCTCTAGGGATGGAGACTCCACTACTTCCCTAGGTAACCCATTCCAGTGCCTCACCACTCTCCTAGTGAAATAGTTTTTCCTAATATCCAACCTGGACCTCTCCCCCCACAACTTGAGACCATTGCTCCTTGTTCTACCATCTGTCATTACTGAGAACAGCCTCTCTCCATCCTCTTTGGAACCTCCCTTCAGGAAGTTGAAGGTTGCTATCAAATCCCCCCTCACTCTTCACTTCTGCAGACTAAACAGACCCAACTCCCTCAGCCTTTCCTCATAGGTCATGTGCTCCAGCCCCCTAATCATTTTGGTTGCCCTCCACTGGACCCTCTCCAATGCATCCACATCCTTTTTGTAGTGGGGGGCCCAGAACTGGACACAATACTCCAGATGTGGCCTTACCAGAGCCAAATAAAAGGGAATAATGACATATCTGGATCATTGGTAGGATACATGAAGATTGGTAGGATACATGAAGTAATTTGCTCAAAGCACCTTTGAGTTATGTACATTTATATTCAGTGAGAAAATATCGGACATATAAATGTCCAGAATTTTCTAATTAAGTTTGTATTACTATCTTGAGTATTGATACGTAGTTGCATACTGCCTGGCTGGTAGACACGCTCATACTGTGTACGCAACTACACAGTCCGCATCTACACAGTAGAGAGGAGGGGGACAGGGCTAGGGTGGGATGGAATCCCTGGGACCAGACTCACCCATGCGCCCCACCGGGACCGTGCATGGAACGGGCAGCACCCCAATATCTGTGTGTACCCGGGCCAGCCCCACTCCCCTCCGGCTAGTTCCCCCCACTCCTGCTCCCCTCCTGGCCGGCCTTGCTCCCTGGCAGCCGGTTCCCTCCTGGCCAGCCCTGCTCCCCCCAACCGTCTCCCAGCCAGCCCTGCTTCCCGCTGGCCAGTTCCTTCCCTCAATCTCTCCCGGCCAGCCCCGCTCCTCCTGACCCCCTCCCGGCCTTGTGAAACGAGGTTTACAGGAGCAGTAGACAAAGACTTCCCTTGTCGACCGATCCACATCTTGACTCACGCACTGTGCTGACCATCAGCTGAGCTGGCACAGTGTGGTGGCCATTTTTATTTTAATGAAGCTGGGGATATTTAAATCCCTGCTTCATTGACTGTGTCGGGTAGCCTATTTTACATGCCTCTGTTGGCAGAAGCATATAATCTAGACATATCCTATATGTTTTGTTAGTCTTTAAGGGTATGTCTACACTAGCTCATTAGTTCGAGCTAGGTAGGCAACCGGGGTTGCAAATGAAGCCCGGGATTTAAACATCCCGGGCTTCATTTGCATGTTCCCGGGTGCCGCCATTTTTAAATCCCCCTTAGTCCGAACTCCGTACCCGCGGCTACATGCGGCACGGAGTAGGTAGTTCGAATTAGGATCTCTACTGTTACTCCTCGCATGCGCTCCTTCGGCCTCACATGGCCCGTACTGACTGGTGCCGGGGAATTTAAAGGTGGGGCTGTCGCACTCCATCACAATCCCCCTCCTCCTCCAGCAGCTGCCAGCCGGCCCTTTGGCGGACAGCCCCCATGGAAATTCCTGGTATCCCACCAGGCCAGTCCGTCCCTGGCACTGGCGCGGGGCCTATTGAAATGCGGGGTCCAGGGCAGCAATCCCACTTGCCCTGCCCTATATCTGCTGCTGTTGTTCACTTTCTCCATTTCTGTCATGATTTTATAGCCCTGTACCATATCCCCCCTTAGTCTCTTCTTTTCTAAGCTGAAAAGTCCTAGTCTTTTTAGTCTCTCTTCATGTGGCTCCCGTTCCAAACCCCTCCCCATTTTGGTTGCCCTTTTCGGAACCTTTTCTAATGCCAATAGATCTTTTTTGAGCCAACACCACATCTGTACGGAATATTCAAGATATGGGCACATTCTGGTGTAATATAGAGCAGAGGTGGGCCCCCGTGGGCTGAATGCAGCCCCCAGATTGCCTGGATCTGGCCCCCGAGCCTCAGGGCTCCCCCGCTGCATTGGGGAGCCTGTGGAGATTGAGCACACAATCTACACGCCTGGGCTCTGGTGTGAGAGTGGAATGTGGGGAGCATCTTTCTCCTTCTCAGTCGGGTGAAGCATTGCAGAGCAGGGGTTTAGCATCCCCTCCCATCCCCTGTGATTTGGCCTCCTGCCATTTGACATTGGCCGTGACGAGGTTAATGCGGGTGCACAGGAAGCCAAGCAGCTGAGGTTCCCTGATGGCCAAGTGGCCCCGAGGGAAGGTACAAACATGCTGCATAAAGGCAGTAGCCTCCCTATCTGAACACACACTGCCTGCTGCCCGTGCAGCCTCTCTGATGATTCCTTGTGCTGTAGGGTGAAGACCTCTGGTGTCAGCGTCTCCTTTCTAGCAGGAACTAGGTACGTTGGCAAGTTTTACTGTAAAATGGGAAGTGCAAGGCAAAGGCTGGAAGCTTCTTGCATTGGCAGATGCTCTGTGCACCAACAGAGAATTCAGCTGGGCTGTCGGCATGATTAGACATGGGCTTTAGGCAGACATCAATAGGTAGCTTGGGATCCCGCCTCTGTACATCTGCCCATGATCCTTGGTGAATTATTCAAATGGCACAAACAATTGACTTTGAAAGTGAGCTGGGGGTGTTAACACCCCTGTGCCCTGAGTCAGGGTGTCTCGATCCATCCTGTTTCTAGAGGTGCTGATCTTGCCAGGGGCTGAGTGACAGGACGCCCCATGGCATATTAGAGACTTATTCCCAAATGGCTTTGGGTTTATTTGCTCCTTGTCTTGATTGTGAAGACAGGAATTCAGAGCTGCCTTGCTCTGTGGCCAGGGATCTTGTCTTGGGGAGAGGATGCAGGTACCGTGAGGATGAAGAGAATCCTGCAGGATGATTGAACTCTCAGGGTGCCAGGCAAAGCCCTTCAGCTTCTCTTGCAGGGATTCTTGGGGGCCAGAGTGTATCTCCGGGAACATTTGGCAAGGGAAAGGTAATAAAGCCCCGATCTGATCCAATTTACACATGAAATATGGAGGGAAACCATCAAAGTAAATGTCATTGTGTGACGGAGTGGGCCGCCTCCATACCGCGGATGCGGACCCACCCCGCACTGATCCTGCGGTCGCCCTCACGCTCCTAGGGGCCGCCCGCAGTGCAAGGGGGACGTGCAGCGAGTACTCCGCCGCTGCTGCCCAGCTAAGGAGTAGCGGTAGGGCCGGCGCGGGAGGTCCGTTGTCGGCAGGTATCTGGAAGATGGACGGGAAGGGGGTGGCGCCGACGCACGTGGCAGCCAACGTGATGACGTTGGGGCACCGGCGCAGGCATTTTAAGTCAAGGTGGGTCCCGAGTAAAAGGGGGAGAGGCGAAGGGCGTGGAGGGGGAGGAGAGAGAGAGAACCCCCCCAGGTAGGAGACGGGATGGGCGGAGGTGACAGAGAGGAGGGATGGCAAGAGGGACATGGAGGGTCAGAGCTGGCGAGACTGGATACAGAACGAGGATAGGAAGTAGCCCAGGGCAGGGCAAGGAGCCGGCGTGCTGGTGAGTTTCGGGCAACCGTCCCGCCAGCAGGGCAGGACCGGACAATCCTGTCCTTAGGGCCCTGGGCTGGGGTCCAGGAGAGAGGGTGGGCCTGGACCCCGCTATCCTCATTGGTGAGGAATTAAAAATCACCTAGCCAATGGCGAGCTTCGGAGGATTAACTGAGAGAAACAAAGGGTGGGACAGACCCCTTCGTTACACATTGAATTAAAAATGGCTCTAAAAATTCATGTCATGTCCTGGCAAGATTCAGTGGCATAATTTGGATTCTCAGATGTGGAGAAATATACACATATATGTCTACGTCTAGATATAGATATATAGATATAATGTAATGATGTGATTAAACATGTCTGCATATTGCTCAAATGCCAGACAGATCAATCCAATGACCATTTTGTCATGTACTAGACATGTGTTTACACACACGTCATAATGAAATCAGCCATTTTCAGAAGTGGAAGGCCAGAGAAGGTGTCATGGTGAAACTCACAATTGTAAATTCACTGCACGGTACGTCTACACTGCATGGCTATTTTGGGATACCAGAAGTATCCCAAAATAGCTACCCTGTGTCTAATCAAGATGCCTATTATTTTGAAATATTTTTTTTAAATAACTTGCACGCTATTTCACTGTCCTGGTAAACCTTGCTGCATGAAGGATAAGGGATAGCTCGAAATAGCTGTGCAGATGCACCAAATTTCAAAATAAGCTAATCTGAAATATTTTTGAAATAATATACACAAATTGCGTATCTTATTTTGATTTTATGGTGCTGTGTAGATGCACTTTCAGTGTTGAGTTAGGCTGTGGAATACTCAGCTTCAATATATCAGTGAGTTCAAAAGCTTAGCAAGATTCAAAGAGAGCCTTGTGGTTTATATGGGTAACCAGAACACCCAATGACAACAATAAGTATTTCTTTTTAAAAGTCTAGGATGGGCTCTAAACCTTCTTGATTTACACCACAAAATATGTTTAACTCGCAGCTATCTGGGAAAATCTTTCCCTTGGAGAAGGTTTTCTCATCGCTGCCTATTTCAGGACTTCTTACACCTTCCTCAAAGCATCTGGAACTGGCCACTGGGCTAGAAGGGCTATAGGTCTGATCCAGTATAGAAAAACTTAAATTCCTATTGGTGCTGTCCTTAACTCCTGAAGTATTTGGGATACTGAGAGCAGAAAGATGGTTTAGTAACTCTACTATACGTTTTAGAGAATTTATCTGTTTGCTGGTTTTATCATCGAGGGCTGCGTCTAGACTGGCAAGTTTTTCCGCAAAAGCACTTGCTTTTGCGCAAAAACTTGCCAACTGTCTACACTGGCTGCTTGATTTTGCACAAGAGCACTGGCTTTGTGATGTAAAAATCAGTGCTTCTTGCGCAAATACTTTCATGCTCCCGTTTGGGAAAAAGCCCTTCTCCGGAAATGCTTTTGTGCAAAAGGGCCAGTGTAGACAGCTAAAAACTGTTTTGCGCAAAAAAGCCCCGATGACGAAAATGGCGATCGGGGCTTTCTTGTGCAAAACCGCATCTAGATTGGCACGGACGCTTTTCTGCAAAAAGTGTTTTTGCAGAAAAGCGTCCATACCAATCTAGATGCTCTTTTCCGCAAATACTTTTAACGGAAAAACTTTTCCGTTAAAAGCATTTGCGGAAAATCATGCCAGTGTAGACGTAGCCTACATGTTTTGTTAATCTATAAAGAACTACCAGACCATTTGCTTGCTGGTTTTTTTCCTTCTAAATGGTAAGAGCTAGGAGCTCCAAATTCAGTATACAGCTTCCTCTTACCATAAATTAACGCAGCGTAAGGGTTTGGTTGTGCCAGGAAAACGGGATGTTCCTGGAATGGGATTGGGTCTCAGAAAATCAAACAGGAAAGAGACAGAATCACCAAATCTGTCACCAAGTACAGTCCTCAAAACGGATATAACTCAGCACATGTTGAAAGACACTGAGCCAGAGGTGAAAATAAGTCCGTGTGGCCGGTGTGCCACCCGGTAAGAAGGAGCCTGCCAGCTGCGGGAGGAGGCCACAGACTCACAGAATAGTAGAACTGGAAAGGACCTTGAGAGGTCATCAAGTACAAGGCTTGTCTGGCAGACCATACTCACTCCCAGCCTGGCTCCCAGGGCTCTGTTGTAGGCTGCCACTGTAGGCTATAGGGCTAACCTGCTTGCTTGCCTATAGAGATATAAATGTATTATTTCCTTGGGGTTTTGATTCTATGTTTATCACAGTAGGTTACAGTAGGCTTATATGGGCAGTTTGGCTGTAACACAAAAGAATTACAGGCCACATCCTGTACGTTGAGCTGAGTTTTTAACTGGGACCTTTCACCACATAGCAGTTAGCTCACATATGTTTGGGACCTTTCACCCAGAGCCCCCCACAACTGCAGCCCTCTGCCCTAAGCCCCTCCTCACCCCCATCCCTGACTCCTGCACCCCCTATTTCCAGCTTCCTGCCCTCAGCCCCTCCTTACCCCCAACCCTGACTCCTCACACAACCCTCTTCCCTGAGCCCACCACATTACCAAGCCACTGCTCAGACTCCTGTACCCCTCACATTTCCACCTTCTACCCTGAGCCCCCCACACTCCACCCCACACTTACATTTCTTACAGGTACTGTTGTGTCACCTCTACCTCCCCTCCCCCACAACCTCCTGCCCTGAGGATACTCCAGAGGGTGGGGGATGTTGCTATATGACAGTACCTGAAAAAAAATAAATTACTTTCACCCTGGGACTGAACCAAGATGAGCCAGAACAACAGAAGGAACCTGGAATAAGTTTGCTTCTTAATATACCTTTACAGAAAAGAAATACAATGGAGAGAGTTGAGTACTGCTCTATTTTGGCACAGCTCAATCAATGCTTAAAAAAGTTTGAACCAAATTTGACTATAGCCATTTTTAATTAAAACATAGTGCAGAAAAAATACACTTGATACAATTCCCATTTAAAAACATTTAATAAAAAATGGAAAAAATGTTAACAATCCTTTTCCTTCTTAAAAATAGTAGTGTTTTTTAAAATTACAATCATTTAAATAAAGCATGTACATTTTCCTTTTATTTCTGCTGCCAAAAAAGACCCCTACTAAGTTAAGGATACAAGCAATCTTGAATATATCTCCTAGTGTCATTCTCTATTCTGTTCTTTCTCTTTTCAGGAAAGAAAGTTCCGAACGCCTCAGACCTGTCCAGTGCATTATGTCAGTTGCCAATAACACCAAATTCACACATACCGTATTCTTTCTCAGCGGGATACCTGGGCAGGAAGACGTCTATCTCTGGATCTCTGTGCCTTTCTGTATAATGTATGTTATTTCTATAGCAGGAAATTCAGTCATTCTGTACATTATAAAAACAGATCCAAGCCTCCATGAGCCCATGTACATTTTCCTTTATATGTTGTCCCTCACAGACCTTGGCATATTGATATCCACCATACCGACAATCCTCGGTGTACTCTTGTTTAACTCAACGGAGATCAGTATCAATGCCTGTTTTGCCCAGCAGTTCTTCATCCATTTGCTTCAATGCACTGAATCCGCCGTGCTCCTGTTGATGGCCTTTGACAGGTTCATCGCAATCCGTAATCCGCTGAGATACGCTTCCATCTTAACTCTGCCCAGAATAGCCAAGATGGGTCTGGTGTTTTTTCTAAGAGGGGTGGTCGTAATATTCCCACTCCCCTTTCTCCTGCAACGGTTCCAATACTGTCGAGGCAACGTCCTCTCCCATTCCTACTGCCTGCACCAGGACGTCATGAAGTTGGCTTGTTCGGACATCAGTGTCAACAGCATCTACGGCTTGTTTACTAAACTCTTAACTATGGGGCTGGACTCGTTTCTCATCTTCCTCTCCTACATGATGATCCTCAAAACGGTGCTGCACATCGCATCCCGCGTGGAGTGCCTCCGGGCCCTGAATACCTGCGTCTCCCACCTCTGCGCCGTCCTGCTCTTCTACACCCCAGAGATCAGCTTGTCTGTCATACACAGATTCGGGAAGGGCTCCTCTCCCTTGCTTCAGATTCTCCTGGGCTACGTCTCCCTGCTGGTCCCACCCCTGATGAACCCCATTGTGTACAGTGTGAAAAGCAAACACCTGCGGGTGAGGATCATCAGGGTGTTCATCAAGTGAAGGAACAGTTTATCCCCTGATTCCAGCGCTGGTGACATGGGAGATAAAAACCATGGGGCATCACCCCCTAGGCCCTCTGAAACAACATGAGCTACTGACGTCCACTTTGTAGAGAGAGGCTCCAAGGGCGTCTGTTCCCTTGAGCCAGGGGGAGGGGCTGGGGAGAGCACTGGGGGAAGTAGACCGGGGCAGGTAGCAGCATTTCCAAGTGACTGTGTTCGTGGAGTGTCAGTAGTCGGGTACGATGTGGGTTCTTATAGAGCTTTATCTGTGGCTGCTGCAACCTCAACATTTTTGTCAATACAGAAAGTAAAGGGAAGGGGTATGACTGTTGTTTCCCATGACACCTGGCCTGTCGCTCTCCTGTCTCTGTTTTAACATCCATGGGCCATGAGATAAACCACAGGGCTGTTCTGCAGTCGGAGCCCTGGCCCTTCCTGAGCACTGTGGGGCTGCATGATCCATGGGACTGCACCAGCTGGGGCAGGGGCGATTCAAGGGGCACAGACACCCACCCTTGCCCCACAGCCTCATCTAGGTGCTTGTGACTGAGCTGTGATTAATCCAGGAGCTTCAGGAAAAGCCATTCAGGCAAATCCCCACCCCCACACACTCCCATGCCAGTGTTGCCACGCGCCACACACCCCTTCAGCCCACTCTCCAGAGAGACAGAGCAGGGCTGTGTGTGCGAGGGAGGGTCTGACACACAGGAGTCCTGGGAAGAACCTCAGGTCCAGGTCGCCCTCTTTTTGTTTTGTTCCATCTAATAACCTAGTATCCTGCCTTCCAACAGTGTCCGATGCCAGGTGCCCAGGAGCAGTGTTCCCTGTTAGCTGAGCACTTGGGTGGCCACCCTACTCAGGTGAGATTCAGGTGCTGCCCAGGTGATAACCAGAGCACTCACAGCCCCCCACAGCTGGCAGCATAGTTTATATGAGGGGTGCACATCGGTACATGCCTTGGTGCACCTAACAAAAATTATTCCAACCATGGGGAGAGTGGAGAAATCAGTTATCAAGTGATTCATGTTGACTATTCCCAGCTTCTGGAAAACAGATGCCAGGGACACCGTCTCCACCCAGTCTGGCTAGTAGCCGTTGATGTGAATCCTCTGTGAATGTATCGAGTTCTTTTTGTAACACTGTTTTAATCTTGGCCTTAATCTTGGCAAGGAGGTCCAGAAGGTGACTGTGGATTCGGTGAAGAAATACTTATGTTTAGTTACACCTGCTGCCTCCCAATGCGGTTTGATGGCCCCGTCTTGCAATCCACATTCAGAGCAGCAACTTGTTCAACTTGTGGCCAAAATACTGATCCGTTACGGACATTGATTCCTAGATTCATAGAAACAAAGCCAGAAGGCAATAGCAGATCATCAAGTCTGACCCCCTGCAGAACACCTGTGTTGGTTCAAATGACTTGCGTCTGACTCGCGCATAACTGTGTTCATAGAAATCAGGGCTACTCAACACGTGGCCCGTGGTCTGTTTGTTTGCGGCACACGGTGTGGTTTGGATTTACAGAGGGCTCAACACATGGCTCATGGGTGGGCGCCAAAACAAAAAAGTAGTCAGTATAATGGTCTTCTGTTGCTGTGTGTTTTAGTAGTTAAATTCCTGGACTGCCATTGCTCATTAAAAGTGCTGTCATATGGGTGGAAATCAGGTAAATATTGCATTTTATTAATATCAGCAGAACTGACTTAAATGGGGCCTGTGTGTTGTGTAGTCTTGCCTTAATCTTTGTATTCATGCCTGTCAGTGTGAAAAACTATTTGCATAAATTTGCATATATACAGTAGACTTCTGATAATCCGGCACCATTGGGACCTAGGTGGTGCTGGATTATTGGATATGCCGGAGTGCTCTAAAAAGGGCTCTAGAGGCGATCCTGGCAATTCAGGAGGTAATTCAGGTAAGTCTAACTTCAGTACCAGGCAAATTAGTCGAAACAATAGTAAAGAATAAAATTGTGAAGCATGTAGAAGAACATAATTTGTTGGACAAAAGTCAACATGGTTTCTGTAAAGGGAAATCCTGTTTTACTAATCTGTTAGAGTTCTTTGAAGAGGTTAACAAACATGCGGACAAGGGGGATCCAGTAGATATAGTATACTTGGATTTTCAGAAAGCCTTTGATAAGGTCCCTCACCAAAGGCTCTTGTGTAAATTACATGGATAAGAGGGAAGGTCCTTTCTTGGGTTGAGAACAGGTTAAAAGACAGGAAACAAAGGGTAGGAATAAATGGTAAATTTTCAGATTGGAGAGGGGTAACTAGTGGTGTCCCCCAAGGGTCAGTCCTGGGACCAATCCTTTTCAACTTATTCATAAATGATCTGGAGAAAGGGGTAAGCAGTGAGGTGGTAAAGTTTGCAGATGATACCAAACTGTTTAGGATAGTCAAGACAGAAGCAGACTGTGAGGGACTCCAAGAAGATCTCACCAAACTGAGACACTGGGCAACAAAATGGCAAATGAAATTGAATGTGGATAAGAGTAAAGTAATGCACATCGGGGAAAAATAACCCCAACTATACGTACAGTATGATGGGGGCTAATTTGGCTACGACAAATCAGGAAAGAGATCTTGGAGTTATCGTGGACAGTTCTCTGAAAACTTCCACACAGAGTCCAGCGGCGGTCAAAAAGGCAAATAGGATGCTAGGAATTATTAGGAAAGGGATAGAAAATAAGACCCAGAATATCTTACTGCCCCTGTATAAAACTATGGTACGCCCACATCTTGAATACTGTGTACAGGTGTGGTCTCCTCACCTCAAAAAAGATATTTTGGCCTTGGAAAGGGTTCAGAAAAGGGCAACTAACATGATCAGGGGTTTGGAACGGGTCCCATATGAGGAGAGGCTAAAGAGACTGGGACTTTTCAGTTTAGAAAAGAGGAGACTGAGGGGGGATATGATAGAGGTCTATAAATCATGAGTGGTGTAGAGAGGGCGGATAAAGAAAAGTTATTTATTAGTTCCCATAATAGAAGAACTAGAGGACACCAAATGAAATTAATGGGTAGCAGGTTTAAAACTAATAAAAGAAAGTTCTTCTTCACACAGCGCGTTGTCAACCTGTGGAACTCCTTGCCAGAGGAGGCTGTGAAGGCTAGGACTATAATAGGGTATGTCTACACTACAATGTTAGTTCGAACTAACGGACGTTAGTTCGAACTAACATTCATAGCCGCTACACTAGCGCTCCGCTAGTTCGAATTTGAATCAAACTAGCGGAGCGCTTAGTTCGAACTAGGAAAACCTCATTTTACAAGGATTAAGCCTAGTTCGAACTTACTAGTTCGAATTAAGGGGTGTGTAGCCCCTTAATTTGAACTAGTGGGAGGCTAGCCCTCCCCAGGTTTCCCTGGTGGCCACTCTGGCCAACACCAGGGAAACTCTATGCCCCCCTCCCGGCCCCGGACCCCTTAAAGGGGCACGGGTTGGCTACGGTGCCCGTGCCAGGTGCAAGCCTGCCAGCACCCAGCCAGCAGACCCTGCACCTGGCACGGCACAGAGCCACCCACCCGATGCCCCCCAGCCCATCCCCTCTTCCCGGGACCAGGCTGGCGGCTCCCGGGAGCTTGCCCTGGACCGCAAGAGGCGGGCACCTTCCTGGGCTAGTGCGGACATCGTGGACCTCGTCCACAATCTCCGCACTAGGCACAGGAAAGTGGCCGTCTAGGGCAGGAGAGCTGCCAGCCTGGCCACCCAGGAGCAGGTGTGCATGAAAATCAAGGGGGTCCACTGAGACCCCCGACCCTGAGCCCTGAGCTTACAATGGCCGTACTGGGTCAGACCAAAGGTCCATCTAGCCCAGTAGACTCTCTGCCGACAGCGGCCAACCCTAGGGACCCTGAAGGGGATGGACCGAAGACAGTGACCAAGCCATTTGTCTCGTGCCATCCCTCTCCAGCCTTCCACAAACTTTGGGCAGGGACACCACTCCTACCCCCGGGTTAAGACTACTCCATGGACCCAACCTCCATGACTTGATCTCACTTCCCTTTAAACTCTGTTCTAGTTGTAGCCTTCACAGCCTCCTGCAGCAAGGAGTTCCACAGGTTAACTATTTGCTTTGTGAAGAACAACTTTCTCTTACTAGTTTCAAGCCTGCTACCCATTCCTTTTCTTTGGTGTCCTCTAGTCCTTCTTTATGGGAACTCAGGAAGAACTTTTCTGAATGCACCCTCTCCACCCAACCCCTGCTTTTAGAGACCTCTATCCTGTCCCCGCTCCATCTCCTCTTTTCTAAGCTGAACAGTCCCAGTCTCTGTAGCCTCTCTTCATCTGGGACCTGTTCCCAACCCCTGATCATGTTAGTTGCCCTCCCCTCTCCCAGCCTTTCTCTTCCCCTCTCCCACCTCCTTTTCCCAGTCTCCCCCAGTTTTGTTCAATAAAGACAGATTCCATTTTTGAACACAATTGTCCTTTATTTTGTACATCAAGAAGAGGGGCTAGGAAAGGGTAAGTGGAAGGAGGTGAGGGAGGAATGGGGTACGAGCCCCCGATGGGGAGGACTGGGCTGGCTCTGTGGGCTTCTGGGGGTGGAAGCTCTCCTGCAGCCCCCCGATTGCCCCCTCTCCCCAGATCGCAGCCTGCGGCAAGTGCAGCCGGGCTGATGGTAGAGTGGTGTGATGTGCCCAGTGTGGGTACTCCGGGCACTCCAAGCCAGGACTGGTTTGCAAGCGGGGCACCCCGAGAACTGTCTGTCCGGGGTGGGGGTCGGGACCCTTTAAGCGCAGCCCTCGGCTAGACTGAGACAGCATCTCCACGCTCTAAGTCCTCCTCTTATGCCCTGCCGGCACTGCTTCCGGCCATCCTTAAGCCCAGTTCAGGGTCCACTCAATGTGGACTTGCTAGTTCGAATTAGCAAAATGCTAATTCGAACTAGTTTTTAGTTCTAGACGCGTTAGTTCGAATTAGCTTAGTTCGAATTAACTAATTCGAACTAAGTTAGTTCGAATTAGCGCCGTAGTGTAGACGTACCCTATAGAGTTTAAAGAGAAGCTGGATAAATTTTTGGAGGTTAGGTCCATAAAAGACTATTAGCCAGGGGATAGAAATGGTGTCTCTGGCCTCTGTTTGTCAGAGGCTGCAGATGGATGGCACGAGACAAATCGCTTGATCATTGTCTTTGGTCCACCCCCTCTGGGACACCTGGTGCTGGCCACTGTCAGCAGACAGGCTACTGGGCTAGATGGACCTTTGGTCTGACCTAATACGGTCATTCTTATGTTCTGTTCCGGGGATTTCTCCCTCACCGAGCTGGAATAGTCACCCTAGTAGATGTCCAGGGCCCGCTGAATGAGGAAGGCCTATGGGGAACATGGCGGTGCACACAAAGGGTCTGGTCGTGGAACATGAAGGACAGAGGCTCCTGCTTTGAACTAGAACTGGGCTGGAAAACAGAGAGATTTTCCCCCCCTCTCCATTTAGTTTTCCCCTCTCTTTGGCTACGTCTAGATTGCATCCCTTTTTTTTCATAAAAGGGATGCAAATTAGACGTATCTCAATTGCAAATGAAGCGGGGATTTAAATCTCCCCTGCTTCATTAGCATAAAAATGGCTGCCGCTTTTTTCTGGCTCGGAGCTTTGCCGGAAAAAAGTGCCAGTCTAGACGCAGATCTTTCAGAAAATAAAGCCTTTTCCGAAAGATCCCTTATCCCTCTTAAAATACGGGATAAGGGATCTTTCGGAAAAGGCTTTATTTTCCGAAAGATCCGCGTCTAGACTGGCGCTTTTTTCCAGCAAAGCTCCGAGCCGGAAAAAACGGCAGCCATTTTTATGCTAATGAAGTGGAGGCGATTTAAATCACCGCTTCATTAGCAATTGTGATACATCTAATTTGCATCCCTTTTCTCACCCAAACTAAAATGTTTCCCTTCCATCCATTGGAAGGTTGAGTTTTCATAGAAAATGGATCATTTCCCCCTGAGAGCTCAGCTGTTGGACCCCAAAGACAAACTGGAGGCTTTTCAGCTGCTTCTCCCTTGTAACATAACTGAAGTTGGCACTGGGAATCCAGGGCTGCGCTCTGGCTAGAGAAATGTCGAAACTTCCTGCCCAGTCTCTGTCTTGGATATGGTGTCCATCAATGACTATTACCAGCCTTCCCTTCTCTGTGCTGTTTCCTCCGCCCCGTACAACGCCCCTGCAGCAGATCCTGTGGCAGTGGCTGATGGGACAGGCCCTAGTAGCACATCTCTGATGAACCCATGCTAGCAGGGAGCTGGAGAGGGTCAGATAGCCGCTTTGAAGGCCCAGAGATTGTGGGTGGCTGGATCGAGCTACCAGTGGATTATTGAGCTCTGTGCCTAACTGTGGGGATCCCTGGATTCTGGGTCCCCCTTTCACTCTTCAGGGAGAGGGGAAGGGAATTTCCTCTCCTAGAACAATGTGAGAAAAATGTCCATGCACGCAGCCGTGTGGAATCTCCCTTTCCTGGCCTGAACCCTGAGTTTGTGATTCAGGAAAGGAGGCTGCAGGGGAGAAATCGGGTGCTCTAGTCTTATTCTATTTTCTTTCATTTCATCAAGATTACAGTTGTGAGAGCATCCTTGTTACCACTCAATCACCCCTGAGGGAGCCATGTGCTTAATCAGACCCATAGGAGCAGTGCTGACCAGCCCAGCTTCCAGGAACAGAGCCTGCAGCAGGGCTGGTGCTGCAGGTCAGTTGTTCAGCATCCCCCCCCGCCATCCTCTGGGATTTGGCTTCCTGATGTTTTTCATTGGCTGTGATGGGGTTAAAGCTGGTGCACACGAAGCCAAGCAGCTGAGGTTCCCTGATGGCCAAGTGGCCCCAAGGGAAGGTACAAACATTCTGCATAAAGGCAGCTGCCTCCCTAGCTGAACACACACTGCCTGCTGCCCGTGCAACCTCTCTGATAATTCTTAGCCTTTTAGGGTGAGGACCTCTGGTGTCAGCAGCTCCCTTCTCGCAGGAACTGGGTACGTTGGCAGGTTTCACTGTCTGTAACATGCCAAGTGCAGGGCGAAGGCTGCAGGCTGTTTGCATTGGCAGCTGTTCTGTGCAGCGGCAG
Source organism: Pelodiscus sinensis (assembly GCF_049634645.1). Lineage (NCBI taxonomy): Eukaryota > Metazoa > Chordata > Testudines > Trionychidae > Pelodiscus > Pelodiscus sinensis. The sequence goes on along the minus strand of NC_134711.1, from coordinate 328,004,090 downwards.
AGGACTCAGCTGGGCTGTCGGGGTGACTCAGTGACGGGGCTGGAGGGTAGGAAGCATTGGATAGCTTGGGAACCCTCCCCTCCATCTGTCCAAGCTCTGCTGTGGGTTAGTTAAGCTACACAGAGATTCAAAATGAGCTTGGAGTGTTAACCCCCCAGGTTACGTCTACACTGGCACAGTTTTCCGTTATAAGTATTTCCGGAAAAAGCGCGTCTACATTGGCAGGATGCTTTTCTGGAAAAGCACTTTTTCCGGAAAAGCATCCGTGGCCAATGTAGATGCGCTTTTCTGCAAAAAAGCCCCGATCGTCATTTTCGCGATCGGGGCTTTTTTGCGGAAAAGACTACAGTGCTGTCTACACTGGCCCTTTTCCGGAACAGTTTTTCCGGAAAAAGACTTTTGCCCGAACGGAAGCAGCATAGTTTTTCAGGAAAAACACTGACAATTTTACAGTAGATCGTCATTGCTTTTCTGGAAAAGCAAGTGGCCAGTGTAGACAGCTGGCAAGTTATTCCGGAAAAGTGGCTGCTTTTCCGGAATAAGTGGCCCAGTGTAGACACAGCCCCAATGCCCCAAGTCAGGATTTCTAGTGGGTCCCATGGAAATATAGTCCACAAATGTATTTTCAAAGGTTTTATTCTCTTGTTTGATTGTGAAGACAGGGACTCAGATTTGTACTGCTCTGTGGTAACAGATCCACTAAGGCAGATTTCTGTTTCCTAACTCAGGACACCAGCATTTCTGCCTTGTAGATCCCCCTCAGAGGTACCCTAGCTGTATCTCTGCCCCTCCCTCATCTACAAGTGCCTGATGTCAGGCCTTGTATCCCTGGATCCTCCAACCGTCAGACCTGGCTCTGGGCTACAGCACGCTGCAGGTCGCCTCTGCTTTTCCAGTTTGTCCGGGTGGGATCAACACCTGTGATTCTACCTTCTGGGAGGCTGTGACTAGTGGTGACGAGTGACCAGCCAGCCCTCTTGAACCAATATGCTGTTTCACAGGAAAATCATGAATAATGCGTAACATGGGAGACTAAGAGAGTTTTTTTAGCAAGAGTCTGTACTTATATTTGAGCCCCACTCTTCTCACTCTGACAGGGCCCCAGGCAGGCCGACGGCCTTCAGACTTCCCCAGCTGTGTCTGTGCCTGTCGGTCTGAAGAGCTTCTCAGCAACAGCTGTCCCCCCTCTGGGCAGACTCCCAACACTGACAGAACAAGCTGGGTAACGTGGCTGGAGACTGCAAACAGGCTCTTCCCAGCTTGTAGCTCCGGTCTGGTCTCTTGCCTCCCTGAGGTACTCACAGAGCAACAGCTTTTCTTGAGCTGTTGTTCCCCTTCCTGCTTGTTTTCCAGCAGCCTGCTCTTCAACTAAGAAGAACCAGACTGGTTTAACCCAGTAAAGCCACATCACATCAACACCCCAATAATTAACCTAGCAAACATCCCTGGAACCGGGTTTAACAGACACATTCAGTATGACAGCTCATCTCCATTTCTATCCCAATGCGGTTCCCGGGTGTTATGAATGTTATGTGTAAGGGAGAGCTGCAGTCAAAGAGAGAGAGAGTTGGGGGAGGGGACAGGAGTGGAGGAGAGAAAGAGAGAGAGAGAGAGGGAGTGCAATGTATTGCTGTCTTGTGGAAATGAAGTTCCATTTCCATGAATTCTCAGGCATTTGACTTTGAAACCAACTTCCTGCAAACCCTCGTCATGCCTGAAGAACAGGTGCTGGGGTGACTGTGGAGTAGCAAGTAAGAGCTCAGGGGATAAATATGTTTAAACTGCTCCCAATGCCTGTTACCACTCTGAATACAGGCGACAGGCAGACAGAACAGAACCTGAGGGAAAATAATCAGGATCAAAGGAGACACTAGACTTTAGTTTGATGACAAATGGGTTTTCAATGCATGAGGAAATTCTGAGGACAGATGCTACATTTTAGGTCCATCCCTAACCAGAGAAATCATCTCTGAAAGAAGATCAGACTGAGAAGACTGGGTTGACACGTGTGTACTAAAGTACAGCTGTGTAAATGCTATGTCAAATCTTTTCATTGTATTACAAACCAAACTTGCAAGCCATGAGTGTCTATGGAAGGGCAGCAACTGTGTTATTGGAATCTCTACAAGAAGGAGCAGGGGTAACTGTATTATAAAATATTTGTTTTATACAATAATAGATTTATCCCAGTGTTGCTCGGGTCCGCAACTCAAATATGTTTTGTTTTTCTTCATTTAAATCATTGTTCTGGGGTGGGGCTGGAGATGAAGGGTCCAGGATGCAGGTTGTCTCAAGGAATGAAAACACTCCCAGCTTTGTCTCACTGCAGCAGCTTGGGGCCAGGTGAGAAGCCCTTCTCCGTGGCCACTGCAGCTGTAGGGAACACAGCCAGGGGAGGGGTGCATGTCCCCCAGCTGGGGGGATAGACAGTGGCGGCCTGTCCATAGGCGCGAACTAGGCGGTTGCTTAGGGCACCAAATTCAACGGCCATTGAAGGGTTTGGAGGTGGGGGTGCCAATCGCGCATTTCGCCTACAGCGCCAGTTGCTGGCAGCTCATCTAGAGCTGATCCTGGGAATAGACAGACAAGCTGACACACAGACAGACAAGCTCTCTGAAATATATATAGTAGATAGCTGTCCCTTTCTCCATCCCTGCCCCCTGCTGGCCCAATGGGCTTATCACTGTCCTGGTCCCCATCTCTGCTCCCCCCCCCCCGTGGTCATTCTAGAGTATAATGACCAGAATCCCTACCAGATCCCTCCCTTTCTATTTTATGAGAAACAATCGAATTCCAGGCACATCCCATTGTCCTGGCACAACCAAATGCTTCCCTTGCTTTAAGTTATGATAAGAGGAAGTTGTATACCAAATGCAGTGGAACTAGCTCTGATTTCTTAGGAGGAGTTCTTGAACAAATGGGTTCACGGGTGCACGGCCAGGCGGACAGACAGGCACACATTTCTAAAATATATAGCAAGATTTCAGAAGTACTCCAAATACTGTTTGCAATGGGGTTGTGCTATTAACTTTTCATGCAAGGAACAGTTGTCTGAGACTGTCTCCTCTTAACTGACTGGAAGCTGTTTCTAACACTTGCTTTCAGGGTCATGAATGCGCTGCTTCTGCAACACCTGTGCAAGACTTCCCAAAATGTCCCGGCAGAGCAGAACTTCAGAGGATTCAGGTCTCGTAAGCATGAAGAGAATCCTGTAGAGTGAGCCACCTCTCTGGATTCAGACAGCACTAGCAAGGCCAAGCATTCCATTTCTCTGGCCGGAAATCTTGAAGGTGTGTGTATTACCCGGAGTATTTCGTAGTTTAAAGTTAATAGACTCCAGTTCTGATGGAATTTACACGTGTCAATTGGGAGTGATGCCATAGAAATCAATGTAATCGAATTATGAACCTTTCCCTAAGAATTTATCCCATCAACTGAAAAGAGACAGTATAATATGAAGTGGCCAGAAGAAAAGTATATATATAGGGCTCGACAAATACGCTTATCTCCTCGCCCATGGTGAGTAGATTTCAGCCGATCGCCTCGTTCACTGGCAGTCCACGCATGCGCAGTGTGGGTCTCGCGCATGTGTGGTGCGGGGCTGACGAGTGGTTTTTGCTGCGATCGTCGAGCCCTATATATATACGTATATATATAAAACGAGGCAGTGAAATACATTTATAAATAGCTCCCAAGCACAACAGGTAAATCTAATGACAGTTTTCATGACACATTTCTCATATGCTTACACATATGTCCTGACATAATGGGCTACACAGAGGTGGAGAGTGGGAAAAGGTGTTTGTGAGAATGTCACAGTTTTACATTGCTAAATTAGACTGAGGAACTCCCAGCCACAAGATGTCAATGGGGCCAAGTATGATGGGCTGTCATATGACATGCTGAAGATACCACTGAGCCACTGTGTCTATTAGCCTGGGCACCGTTAGCCCTCTCTTGCTGAGTCAGACTTAAGGGCCACACCCAACTGCAGAACCATACACACACTGGGACCAGCTCTGTAAGGGCTCGGCTGCAGGGACTTGCCACAGCTCTCAGATGTCCACTTCCCTTGGAGTACAAATCCAAGATTATATAAAATTCCCCACCTCTCTCCATGTGGAGGAAGTGATGCACAGCTTCCTCCAGTTAGAAATGACAGAAATTGGGTTATATTATAAATAAGGAATAAGTTTATTAACTGCCACAAGGTGTATTTAAGTGGTTACAGAGGTAGAAAAGGGAAGAAAGAAAATTGTTAAGAAAACAAAATAAAGCAGATGCTTTTGCGGAAAAACTTGCCAGCTGTCTACACTGGCCACTTGAATTTCCGCAGGAGCACTAACTTTGTAATGTACAAAATCAGTGCTTCTTGCGGAAATACTATGCTGCTCCCGTTGGGGCAAAAGTCCCTTGCGCAAAAGCTTTTGCGCAAAAGGGCCAGTGTAGACAGCTCAGATTTGTTTTGCGCAAAAAAGCCCCGATCGCCATTTTCGCGATCGGGGCTTTTTTGCGTAAAAGTGCGTCTAGATTGGCACGGACGCTTTTCCGCAAAAAGTGCTTTGCGGAAAAGCGTCTGTGCCAATCTAGACGCTCTTTTCCGCAAATGCTTTTAACGGAAAACTTTTCTGTTAAAAGCATTTGCAGAAAATCATGCCAATCTAGACGTAGCCCAGGAGTTTAGCAGGCTTCAAAAAGGGCTGGATGTTTATATGGTAACAGAAAATCCAGTTATTGAACCAGTCTGACAATACCTATCTTCCTATGGGTGATGCAAATCCAAGATCGTATTCATCTTGATCTTTCTTGAACTCCTGGGATTCGCTCGACTTGCACTCAGAGCAGAGAGTGTATCTCTAAATGCCATCTAGTTGCTCTTTTTCCTTTCAGGAGGGAACTAAACCCACCAGGCCTACCCAGCATACTATGTCAGCTATTAACGATACCAGATTCCAGTCTGCAGTGTTCCTTCTCACCGGGATACCTGGGAAGGAAGACGTCCATCTCTGGATCTCTATCCCCTTTTGCATAATGTATGCTATTGCAATAGTAGGAAATTCATTCATTCTGTTCATTATAAAAGCAGATCCAAGCCTCCACGAGCCCATGTACATTTTCCTTTTCGTGTTGGCCCTCACCGACCTTTCCTTATCGATATCCACCATGCCCACGACGTTGGGCATATTCTTGTTGAACTTTAGGGAGATTAGCTTTGATGCCTGTTTTGCCCAGGTGTTCTTCATCCACACACTGGAATGCATTGAATCCTCTGTGCTTTTGCTGATGGCCTTTGACCGCCTCATCGCAATCCGTGATCCACTGAGATACGCTTCCATCTTAACCCTGCCAAAAATAGTCAAGATGGGGCTGGTGTGTGTGCTTAGAGGGGCGGCTGTCATACTCCCACTCCCCATTCTCTTGAAAATGTTCCGATACTGTCGAGACAACGTCCTCTCCCATTCCTACTGCCTGCACCAGGAGGTCATGACGATGGCTTGTTCGGATTTTAGAGTTAATAGTGTCTATGGCTTATCGGTTGCACTCTTAACTGTGGGGTTGGACTCGCTGCTTATCTTTCTCTCTTATGTGATGATCCTCAAAACGGTGCTGAGCGTCACCTCTCGCACGGAGAGCCTCCGGGCCCTGAACACCTGCGTCTCCCACCTCTGCGCCGTCCTGCTCTTCTACACGCCCATAATGGGCCTGTCTTTGATACACAGATTCGGGGAGGGCTCTTCTCCTTTGCTTCAGATTCTCCTGGGCTACGTCTACCTGCTGGTCCCACCCCTGCTGAACCCAATCGTGTACAGCGTGAAAAGCAAACACCTGCGTGAGAGGATCATCCGGGTGTTTGCCAAGTGAAGGATCCGTTCACCCCCCCGGTTCCAATGGTGGTGAGATGGAAGACAGAAAGACAACCACGTACTCCTGCTCCATCTTGGATCCTTACATCAAAGAGGACATGAGCTGCTGATCTCCACTCTGGAGAGGGAGGTTCCAATGGGGTCAAAAGCCTGCAGTGATGGGAGAGGGAGGGCAAAGCAATGAGGGAAGGAGACAGCAGCATTTAAAAATAAATCTGACTGAGGACAACCAATGGATCTAGAGGAATATTGGCTCACAAAAAGATGTATCTGTGGCTGCTCCCACCCCAGAATTCGTGTCAATACAAACAATAAAGAGAAGGGGTGTGGCTGTTGTTTCCCATGACACCTGGCCTGTCTCTGCTTAAACAAGTACGGGGAAAGAAAAAGCAGCAGGGCTGTTCTGTTGTCACTATCCTGGTCCTTCCTGAGCCCTCTCGGTGCTGCGTGATCCATGGGGCTGCACCAGCTGTGGGCTGCGACTACTCAAGGGCACAGCTGCCTGCCCTTGCCCTATGCTGGTGAGTGACTGACTCATGACAGGGATGTGATTAACACCGGAGCCCCAAAGGAAGCCCTTTAGACAGCCCCTCTCCTGATGATGGCTTGGCAAACAGCACACCAGGCACTCCCCACTGAAGCAGGGCAGAGCTGTGTGTGAGGGAGGGCCTGAAGCACAGGAGTCCTACAGGGAGCTCAGGTCCAGATTCCCTCATCTTCCTCCCCTCTGTGCTGCCCCAGCTGCTTTGAGAGGGTTAGAACTGGACCTCATTTCTCTGACAGAACCACGGGCCACTCCTATCCCAGCCCAGCTCACTCAGCTGGGTGACCAACTTTTCAAAAGGTAAAAGGACAGAGACCCTTCCCTTCTGTTACCCGTCCCCATTCTTCTCTCTTGGGCTCCCGCCCTCTGCTCCTCCCCTTTATCTGAACTCCCCTCCTCTGCTTCATCTCTTCCCACAAAGTTCCACCTCCTGCTTCTCCTCATTACCCAAGGCCCCAACCACTCCCCAGGGCAGATGTGGGAGTAGGACTGTGGAAAGAGGTGCCCAGGAAGCCAGAGCCACTGTGAGGAGCCCCAGAGCCTCCATCTGTTCTGGCCAATGGGCTTCGTGTTTGACTAGAAGAACCAAACCTGTCTCCCTGCCCCCAGGGTGCAACCCATTGGTACGGTGGAGCATTTGAAACTCGCCACAGCAGCCTGGACTCCCTGGGTAGAGCTCGCCACCGTCCATTTCTGGCCTGGTGGAGAAGCACAGCCTCGGGGGAAGTGGAGGAGCCAAGGGGCTGGACTAGTGGGAAGGGATGGATCGGAGGTGGGGCTTCCAGGGACAAGGTGGAACCTAGGATTTGTCAACCCTCAACCAATGCTGATTCCAGCAGGGAAGTCAGTGGGGGGCTCTTGTGTGAAGGAGGAGGATGGGGCTGGAGGGTTGGTGCTTTGGAGGAGACTGCATTCATGTGGGGCCCCAAAGATGGCTCTTGTTTAATGTATCCCAGGCTAGAGAGGACCTTAGACAGGGTGCCTGCAGGGCTATGTCAGGCCCCAATGTGAGTCTTCGGGTTGCTCCCTGTTGGCAGGGACTGGACCACAGTGATCTGTGCTATTGAAAGCCAGTACAAATGGGCGGAGCTTAGCCCAGCTCCCAGGCTGCTCTAGGGCAGGAGGGATCAGGGAATCAAACCCCGTAAGTGGCTCCTTTCCATCCTTCTCCCTAAGCACAGAGGGGAACTCTACTGGCATAGCAAAGAATCCAGCCAGGCTGGTCACAGCTCAGAGAGCTGGACGGCTGGTCCCATGGTCTGGGTACTGCCCTGTTACTCAAGACAGCTGGGTTTGATTCTACTGCCCTGTATGACTATGGGCAAGCCACTGGCTGTCTGTGAGTCTCTGCACAGGTGTGTAAGAGCCCTGTCCTGCCTCACAGTGGTGGCAGGAGGATAAATACACTCAAGGTGCTTGGATACTCTATGCTTAGGGCTATGTTGGGGTCCCACAGAGCAAAACCTCTGACATTTCCTATAAAAGGCCTTTTACCACAGCCTCCTATGGCAGCTGGCTTCTGGGAAGCCCCGTGACTCCCACCCCGTGGTGTGTGGGGGGGGGGGCTCGGGGATGACAGTGAGGGGTGGGCCGTGGATTTCTGAGGGGAGCACTGGAGAGTCACAGGAATGACAAGAGCTTCAGTACAGTCACTGGATGTATGTGTGCAAAGTGTGGCTGGGAGAAAGCAGCCCAAGGGCAAAGGTCACCTTGGTCTGTAACACGAATTCGACTTAGCACTCCGGTGACTGGGCCCAGGCAAGCTTCACAGAAGTCGACCAAAAAGCAGAGAAGCATCTGAGGACCAAATCTGTCTGGAGGAATCAGGTTGGCTAGTTATTCACTGCTGAGGGTAAAAGGTGGGCAGTTTTTTCCACCCAACGCCTTCTTACACTCCCCCAAATACATTCCACACCCCTGCTAGGGGGGCAGCCCCCAGTTTGAGAAACTCCAGACAAAATCTTCTAATGGCTCCTTCTGGCCTTAAATTCTATGACTCTATGACTGATTGTCTTGAGCAGATCATTGTCTCGGATGCAGCTTTAACAAGTTGCTCCTCTGAATGCTGATAGGCATGTGAACATGCTAGGTAGTGGCCAGGTAGAATTGTGAATTACACCTGTGTATATGGTGCATTTACTCTCTAAGGGTATGTCTACACTACAGTGCTAATTCGAACTAACTTAGTTCGAATTAGTTAATTCGAACTAAGCTAATTCGAACTAATGCATCTAGATCTAAAAACTAGTTTGAATTAGCGTTTTGCTAATTCGAACTAGCGCGTCCACATTAAGTGGACCCTGAACCGGGGTTTAGGATGGCCGGAAGCAGTGCCGGCAGGGCATCAGAGGAAGACATAGAGCATGGAGATGCTGTCTCAGGCTAGCCGAGGGCTGTGCTTAAAGGGTCCCGACCCCCACCCCGGACAGACAGTTCTCAGGGGTGCCCCGCTTGCAAAGCAGTCCTGGCTTGGATTGCCCGGAGTACCCACACTGGGCACATCACAACACTCGGCCATCAGCCCGGCTGCACTTGCCGCAGGCTGCCATCTGGGGAGAGGGGACAATTGGGGGGCTGCAGGAGAGCTTCCACCCCCAGAAGCCCGCAGAGCCAGCCCAGTCCTCCCCATCGGGGGCGCATACCCCATTCCTCCCTCACCTCCTTCCACTTACCCTTCCCTAGCCCCTCTTCTTGATGTACAAAATAAAGGACAATTGTGTTCAGAAATGGAATCTGTCTTTATTGAACAAAACTGGGGGAGACTGGGAAAAGGAGGTGGGAGAAGGGAAGAGAGAGGCTGGGAGAGGGGAGGGCAACTACAATGATCAGGGGTTGGGAACAGGTCCCATATGAAGAGAGGCTAAAGAGACTGGGACTTTTCAGCTTAGAAAAGAGGAGACGGAAGGGGGACAGGATAGAGGTCTCTAAAAGCAGGAGTTGGGTGGAGAGGGTGCATACAGAAAAGTTCTTCATTAGTTCCCATAAAGAAGGACTAGAGGACACCAAAGGAAAGGAATGGGTAACAGGCTTCAAACTAGTAACAGAAAGTTCTTCTTCACAAAGTAAAGAGTCAACCTGTGGAACTCCTTGCTGCAGGAGGCTGTGAAGGCTACAACTAGAACAGAGTTTAAAGGGAAGTGAGATCAAGTCATGGAGGTTGGGTCCATGGAGTGCTATTAGCCAGGGGGTAGGAGTGGTGTCCCTGCCCAAGATTTGTGGAAGGCTGGAGAGGGATGGCACGATAGAAATGGCTTGGTCACTGTCTTCGGTCCATCCCCTCCAGGGTCCCTAGGGTTGGCCGCTGTCGGCAGACAGGCTACTGGGCTAAATGGACCTTTGGTCTGACCCAGGACGGCCATTGTAAGTTCAGGGCTCAGGGTCGGGGGTCTCAGTGGACCACCTTGATTTTCATGCACACCTGCTCCTGGGTGGCCAGGCTGGCAGCTCTCCTGCCCTAGCCGGCCACTTTCCTGTGCCTAGTGTGGAGGTCGTGGACGAGGCCCACGATGTCCGCACTAGCCCAGGCGGGTGCCCGCCTCTTGCGGTCCCGGGCAAGCTCTCGGGAGCCACCAGCCTGGTCCCGGGAAGAGGGGGAGGGCTGGGGGGCATCGGGTGGCTGGCTCGAGCCGTGCCAGGTGCAGGGTCTGCTGGATGGGTGCTGGCAGGCTTGCAACTGGCATGGGCACCGTAGTCAGCCCGTGCCCCTTTAAGGGGTCCGGGGCCGGGAGGGGGGCATAGAGTTTCCCTGGTGTTGGCCAGAGTGGCCACCAGGGAAAGCTGGGGAGGGCTAGCCTCCCACTAGTTCGAATTAAGGGGCTACACACCCCTTAATTCGAACTAGCTAGTTCGAACTAGGCTTAATCCTCGTGGAATGAGGATTACCTAGTTCGAACTAAGCGCTCCGTTAGTTCGAATTAAATTCGAACTAACGGAGCGCTAGTGTAGCGCCTATGAAAGTTAGTTCAAACTAACTTTGTAGTGTAGACATACCCTAAAGCAGGTCCTTTCATGTCTTGAGAGGAATCTCAATATGTCCTGCTCTTCGAGCTGGGAGCAACCCCCTATCTAGGCCAGGTGCTTATCATCACACAGATCCGACAGGACACCTGAATCGCTGCCCTTCAGGTGCTCACAGCTAGAGCTATACACTCATTCCCAGCTGCCCAACAACAAGTAGCTGTATTAGCAAAATACACCACAAAGTGTCAGAGAAAGTGGTTTTAAGATAACAGGCTGTGAAGCACACGGGATCTTTTCAGGTGGGAAAAGGCAATACGCGGCGTTTATTGAGAATACAATGGCAAACCAGTTACCATAGGCTTACATAGACACATAAGAACAACCATACTGGGTTAGACCATCTAGCTGTCTGCTGACCGTGGCCAATACCAGATGCCCCAGAGGGAGGAAACACAGGAGGGAATCATCCTCACATGATCCCTTTTCTGTCACCCATCCCAAGAACGACTGCTTTTCCAGACAATAACACCGAGTCATGCTTTCTCCTGAATCTACTGGAAGACAGAGCCATTGACCAGGACACACAGCAGGGTCACAGTTGGCAAATAACCCTACATGAGCTCCCAGTGTGATGCAAAATGGGCTAGAGTGACCCGTAGGGACATAGGACCTTCTGGGTCGACCAGACCACTTACCACAGCATAAACCTGTCAAACTCCTTCAAACCAGCTGGGTTGCTTGGCAGACTCTTGCTGGGCAACTGTTCCAGAACCTCCCTTCTCAGAGTCAGATAGCTCCTTCACCTTGCCAGCCTCAGCCTAATCCGGGCCTGTTTCCACTCTTTGTTCTGTGCTAGCACTGACATTTAACTTTGGAGACCTTGTCTCCCTCCCTGGTGTTTACAGCCTATAGAGCAATGCTATCCCCACTCAACCTGTGTTTTTGTTAGACTAAGCCAACCAAACTCCTTTAGTCTCCTCATAAGACACTACCTCTATTGTCCAGCCCATCTTAGCAGCCCTTCTCTGCACCTGTTTCAGACTAAATTCCTTCAGGAATAGCATGAACGGAATTTGAGAGAGGTTGCCAGGGGAGGTCATAATCATTTTAACATTCCTCTGTCTCGCCTGACGCATTCTAGGATCTCGTTTGCCTTATTCACAGCTGTGTCACATTGTGGCTCACAGTCATCCTGGAAGTGACAAATACACCCAGGTCTCTTTCTTTCTGTTTTTTCCAAGTTACCCTTGGTTGTATAAGCAGGGATGTAGTGAGTAGAAGCAGGGAGATTATGAGCTGACTTGATGATAGAGCAGAAGAACCATCATAGAGATCAAATACCGGGTAATAATGGGCTCTTTAATTAAACGTAAAAGCATGAGTGGTGTAGAGAGGGCCGATAAAGAAAAGTTATTTATTAGTTCCCTAAATAGAAGAACTAGAGGACACCAAATGAAATTAATGGGTAGCAGGTTTAAAACTAATAAAAGAAAGTTCTTCTTCACACAGCGTGTAGTCAACCTGTGGAACTCCTTGCCAGAGGAGGCTGTGAAGGCTAGGACTATAATAGAGTTTAAAGAGAAGCTAGATAATTTCATGGAGGTTAGGTCCATAAAAGGCTATTAGCCAGGGGATAAAATGGTGTCCTTGGCCTCTTTTTGTCAGAGGCTGGAGAAGGATGGCAGGAGACAAATCGCTTGATCATTGTCTTCGGTCCACCCTCTCTGGGGCACCTGGTGCTGGCCACTGTCGGCAGACAGGATACTGGGCTAGAAGGACCTTTGGTCTGACCCAGTACGGCCGTTCTTATGTTCTTATGTTCTAGTGAGAGATGGATCAGTGACAAGCCCGGCGTAATAGGGAAAAAAATCCACATTCCTTCTCTTTATTGACTGTATCAACAGGAATTCCAAAGTTGGATCACTCATTGATATCGCTCTTTCTATGCAAATCTCACCTATCCCATGGCTCTCCATATTCTTTCAGATGTAAGGATCTAAGATGGAATAGGCGGTGGTGACCTGTGACTTTTGCCTCCCGTGTCATGAGCACTGGAGACAGATGATGAGCGGCACCTTCACTTGATGAACACTTTGATGATCCTCGCGCACAGGTGTTTGCTTTTCACACTGTACACGATCGGGTTCATCAGGGGTGGGATCAGCAGCGAGACGTAGCCCAGGAGAACCTGAAGCAAGGGAGAAGAACTGTTCCCAAATCTGTTTATCACAGAGATGCTGATGGCAGGTGTGTAGAAGAGCAGGACAGCACACAGGTGGGAGACGCAGGTGTTCAGGGCCGTGAGGGTTTCCATGCGGGACGCGATGCTCAGCACTGTTTTGATGATCATCACATAGGACAGGAAGATGAGCAGAGCGTCCAACCCCATTGTTAAGATTTTAATGAACAAGCCATAGATGCTGTTGATTCTGACATCTGAACAAGCCAAATTCATGACGTCCTGGTGCAGGCAATAGGAACTGGAGAGGACATTGTTTCGACAGTATTGGAACCGTTTCAGAAGAAAAGGCAGTGGGAGTACTAGAGTCACTCCTCTTAGGACACTCACCAGCCCCATCTTGGCTACTCTCGGCAAGGTTAAGATGGAAGCGTATCTCAGAGGGTTACAGATGGCGATGAAGCGGTCAATGGCCATCAATAAGAGCACAGCAGATTCTGTGCCTTGAAGCACAGCAATGAAGTACAACTGGGCTAAACAGGCATTGAGGTTGATCTCCCTGGAGTTAAACAAGTACACGCCCAGTATTGTCGGCATGGTGGCTATCAAATAGCCAAGGTCTGTGAGGGCCAACATGGAAAGGAAAATGTACATGGGCTCATGGAGACTTGGGTCTGTTTTTATAATGAACAGAATGACTGAATTACCTAACGTTGAAATAACATACATGAAGCAGAAGGGAACAGAGATCCAGAGATAGACGTCTTCCTGCCCAGGTATCCCGCTAAGAAGGAACACGGCATAGTTCAATCTGGTGTCATTGGCAGCTGACATCCTGTACTAGTCAGGTTCAAAGAGTTTCGAATTTTTTTTCCTGAAAAGAACAAGAATAAAATGAATATTTAAAGAGACATCTTTGTGCTGTCAGTGCAAGACTAAAGATTCCCAGAAGCTCAAAATCAGCAAAAATATAGTCTTGGATTTACACCACCAATAGGGAGAGAGGCACTGCCAGACTGGATCAGACCTGCAGTCAGTCTAATCCAGTATCTGTTAGGGTATGTCTACATTACAAAGTGAATTCGAACTAACAGCCGTTAGTTCAAATTAACTTTCATAGCATCTATACATGCAAACAAATTGAACTAGCGGAGCGCTTAATTCGAACTAGGTAAACCTCGTTTTACAAGGACTAATGCCTAGTTCGAATTAAGTAGTTCAAATTAAGGGCTGTGTAGCCACTTAATTCGAACCAGTTGGAGGCTAGCCCTTCCCAGCTTGCCCTGGTGGCCACTCTGGGCACAACCAGGGAAACTCTTCTGCCCCCCTCCCGGCCCCGGAGCCCTTAAAGGGGCACAGTCTGGCTACAGTGCCTGTGCCAGTTGCAAGCCTGCCAGCACCCAACCAGCAGACCCTGCACCTGGCATGGGATGAGCTAGCCACCCGCTGCCATCCAGCCCTCCGCCTCTTCCCAGGACCAGGCTGGTGGCTCCCAGAAGCCTGCCTGGGGCCGCAAGAGGCGGGCGCCCACCTGGTCTAGTGCGGAGATCGTGGACCCCATTGAGATTTGAGGGGAGGCCTCCAACATCCCCGATCTCCGCACTAGCCACAGGAATGTGGCCGTCTACAGCCGCATGGCTAACAGCCTGGCCACGAGAGGCCACATGCGGACCCCGGAGCAGGTCCACTGCAAAATTAAGGACCTGCGGCAGTCCTACTCCAGGGCCTCCCAGCCAGGGGCCGACCCGGAGGCCTGCCCCCATTATGAAGCCCTGGACCGCATCATCCGGGATCACACAGTGCATGCCCCCCGGGTGGTGATCGACCCCAGGGCAGAGGGACCCATTCTGGACACGGAGGAGGAGGATGTCGAGAACCAGGAGCCTGCAGGGAGCCTGCCCAGGACCCAGGACCCCCGAGGCACCCCACAGAGCACATTGCCTGTGTCATCTGAGGTCAGGGAGGGCTCCACATGTGAGTGCCATCATGCTCCCCTTATGTGTATAGGGAGCGTGTGTGTGTGTGTGGGGGGAGCCCAGGGACTGTGCGCCTGGGCCTTGCCCACCGTGGAGCAGCAGCTGGGTGTCATGCAGGGACCCTGGCCTGTTCCCCGCACTCTGACCTTGCCTTGCAGAGGAGGGCTAGGTTTCACCCACTGTGTCTCCAGAGAGAACTGACCACTGCTCTTGTTTCACCACAGACGCAGCACCTGGGACTGCAGGGCGCACCACCCCACCTGCAACAGCCACCCTCACCCGGGCCAGCAGGTGCACCAGGAACCTGGAGGAGTACCAGCGGCGGAACCTGCGGCTACTGGAGCACCAGATCTGCATCCAGTAGCACTGGGTCCGGGAGGACCTGCGGCTGCGGCTGTGGCAGCGGAGCTTGGAGGTGCTGGAGGAGCTGAGCCGTGCTCTCAGAGGCCACCTCCAGACCCTGGTGGACAGGTTCCTACCTACTCCTGCTCCAGCCACTGTGGCCGCCCCAGCTCTCGCTCCTCCTCCCACTCCTGCTCCCCCTCCCGCTTCCTCCACAGCACCCTCCCTCCTGTCCCATCCTCCACACCCACTCCTCCCCGATGCCCCCGCACCCACAGTGCTGTGAGACAGGAGAGCCAGCAGGACCCCCAAGCCTGAGCTTTCCCTTCCCTTCCTTCCCTTTCTCCCCCTTCCAGCTCCCTCTTCCCAGGTTTCCCCCTCCCCTCTCCCGCCCTCACTCCTCCATCCACCACCCCAGTTATGTACAATAAAGAGAAATTTTTGTTGGCAAAACAGGTGTGTTTTTTACATTAGGAAGGGGGGTTAGGGAGGGGAAAGGGGAAGGAGGGAAGGGTGGAATAAGGCCCCAGTGGGGCATGCAGGGAGATTTCAGTCCTCTTCCACATGGAAGCTCTCCCACAGGATTTCCTAGATCCAGACCGCCCCCCGCTGGGCCTCCTGTATGGCGGCGTGCGGGGCTACGTGTACTGGCCAGCCATGTGCTCAGCCTCAGCCATCCAGGCTGGCAGGAAAGCTTCCCCCTTCCTCTCACATAAATTGTGCAGCACACAACATGCTGCCACCACGGGAGGGATATTGTGCTCGGCGAGGTTGAGGTGTGTGAGGAGGCATCGAAATCGGGCTTTCAGGCATCTGAAGGCCCCTTCAACCACATTGCAGGCCCTGGTGAGCCTGTTATTGAAGGCCTGCCGGGAGGGGTTGAGGTGCCCCATGTAGGGCTTCATCAGCCAGGGCTGTAAGGGGTAGGCCGCATTCCCCACCAGGCAGACGGGCATATCCACATCCCCGACCCTGATATGGCGGTCAGGGAAGAAGGTCCTGGCCTGCAACCTCTGGCACACGGAAGAGTTGCAAAACACCCTGGTGTCGTGTGCCTTGCCGGACCAGCCCACATTAATCTCCGTGTACTGGCCTTGGCGGTCAGACACGGCCTGCAGAAGAACGGAGAAGTACCCCTTGCGGTTGATGTACTGGGAGGCCTGATGTTCCGGGGCATGGATGGGGATGTGCGTCCCGTCAATGGCCCCCCCGCAGTTGGGGAAGCCGAGGGCGCCGAACCCCCGGATGACCACGTCTGGGTCGGTGAGGTGGACCACCCTGTGGAGCAACACCTTGTTGATGGCCTTGACCACCTGCAGAGAAACACAGCAAACCGTGAATCACTGGGGCCCCGGGGTGGCTTGGAGTGTTCATTTCCTGGCACTGCCCCGTGCCCCACTCCCGGAAGCAACCCCCACAGGAGGCGTGTAGTACGGCTGGGACAGACCGCACCCTCCCGTGTGGGGCAGTTTCCCCTCCTCCCCCCACATTTTCCCTTGTGGCTGGTGCGTGCTGTACCTGCATGAGCACTGCTCCGACGGTGGATCTCCCCACGCCGAACTGGTTCCCGACGGATCGGTAGCTGTCCGGCATGCAGAGCTTCCACAGGGCAATGGCCACACGCTTCTGGAGGGGGATGGCGGACCTCATGCGAGTGTCCCGTCGCCGCAGAGCAGGGGTGATCCACTCACAGAGCTCCAGGAAGGTGTCCTTCTTCATCCTGAAGTTCTGGGTCCACTGTTGGTCTCCCCAGCGCTCCAGGATGATGCGGTCCCACCACTCGCTGCTGGTGTCCAGACGCCAGATGTGGCGGGGCACGCTGGTGTCCGAGTGCTGCTGCCGCTCCTCCACGACCCCCGGGGAGGCCAGGGGGAGAGGCAGGGGGCTGATGTGCACCAGATGGTGCCAGGCAGCCTCCACCCATTGCTGGCAGACTTGCAGCAGCAAGTCCAAAAACTGAAGCAGCATGCCCAGGGTGAGTTCTGGCTCCATGTTGCCAACTGTGGCGGCTTCCCCAATGGGAAGCACTGACACAGGCAGGCGGAGATAAAAATGCTTTGCTGTCCCTCGGCAAGGTAGGCAAGCAAGTGGAAGAGCTGAGAACCGGCTGTCCAGGGGGGTCCCTTTAAGCACGAGCCTCAGATAGCTTCAGACAGTAGCCACACAAAGCAACTACTGACCTGATGCCCTTCCAGAACCGGTTTCAGCTGCCCTTAAATGTGACCCAGCATCCAATCAGTGTGGACGCGCTAGTTCGAATTAGCAAAATGCTTATTCAAATTCGTTTTTAAGTCTAGATGCACTAATTCGAATTAGCTTAGTTTGAATTAACTAATTCTAATTAAGTTAGTTCGAATTAGTGCTGTAGTGTAGACATACCCTTAGAGAAGAAACAGATGACCCAGGAACGGATGGAGTAAACAATACTTCTGTATTGCCCACGCACAATTACCTTGGACCCCCAACTCATCATTCTGAGTGGCAACAATTTGGCACCAGTTAAACCCTTTTATCTATTTTAGTATGTAAATTAACACATCTATCACTACTTTCCCTAAAATCTTATTTAGTGATGTTAACTCCCATACAATGAATATTAACAGGCAGGTGACAGACATAATTATACCCATGCCTAATCACTATTTACAGAATTTCTAATTAAATCAATACTTTTCCACACTACAATCTTTCCAAATCAGCAGGTTACAGAGATTCCAAGAAAATTAACCCTGAAAATATTTTATACAGAGCCAGTGAGGGTAAGTATAAGACACAATAAGGAAGAGCAACTGAAAGCTTATCTATCTTCCTAGGCTGCAAGGAGAAAGGGGAAGAGCATAACATTAGAAAGGATAATACCTGTTTTGGCCAGACTTTATCTTTCCAGACTGCACAAACAAAGGGGAAAAAAACATGTTTGAAGGGAAATAATTATTTTGGCTGGACCCCTGATGTACAGATGGCCCCCGATTTGCCACACAATCGGTTTCTGGGGAAGCATCACAAGTTGGAGGCATCGTAACTCAAACCCATATTTACGATAGACACCATGCACCATTGTAAATGCGGGCTGAGGACGTAAGTTGGGGGTTTTCGGCCTCTTCTGCACTTACAAAAATGGTTGTAAGTGCAGGGGGTCACAACTCAGGCGGTCGCATCTCGGGGGTTTCCTGTATAGTCATCCCTGACCACCTATTAATTTTTACATATCCCAACAGTAGCGATTGGCAAGTTCCAGACACTTTGGAGGAAGGTGGAAGAAGCCTCGCAATAGGCAGGTGAGACAAAAGTTACTCCCAGGAAGAGAGCAGACACTCACTCATTAGACATACGTTGTAATATACTTAGGGAAGATTTCAAGCTTTTCCAAGAGTTTTTAAATCTATTTTCACAACTGAAATTCAAACATCCATGCCTTCCTTGAATCCTTTCTCTTCCCATGCGAGGTCTGTAGTTATCTGACAAGGTACAAGCAAGCACTGTCGGTCATTTCAGCTGGTTGGGGAAGGGTTTGGGACCAAAAATGGGTGAACAGGACAAACGCTAGATTTTTACTAATATCTGGATGAGCGTCTAAGGAATTCAGCCATGCACCTGTAGCAAGAGATAGGCGTAAATTACACTATTACCCTCACTTGCCCTGTGGTTGGGTTCTCTCAGGATATTTTGGAGTGTCTTGCACAGGTACTGCAGAGGGACTGTGTGTAGAAAGTCGATTTAGAAACAGCTTCTGCTCAGTTGCTGGGAAACCATATCACACAACTGTTCTCTGAATACAGTTAGTAGCACAAACCCATTGCAAAGAATATGTGAAATACCTTCTAAAGTAAAACCCATTAATCCGGAAAGTTGCCACTTCTTCAGCCTGTAGTGATTCCAATAACTCTGCTGCTGAATTTCAATATACAAGCATGTCCTCAAAGATTGGCTTGTAATAGATATAATACGATGGGACGTTTTGGCCTAACATTTGAACATCTGTTTGGTACACAATTGCCAAAGCATTCCTTCCCCTCTGAATTTATTCAGAACCTGAGAAGATCGCAGCATTTCGATCCTCATTCAGTCACCTGTCAGAAATCAAAAGTCTAGTAGCTCCTCTTCCTGGCTTAAGAGCTGACTTGTTCTCTTCGGGTTCTGTTCTGTCACCCTTTTGCCCATATCCGGACTAGTAACATACACTGGGATCAGTATATGAAATATCCATTTCCTGAGCTCTCACTTTCTGGTACATTGTAACCCCAGAACCTGTTCTTCAGGCATGTGGAGGGTTTGCAGAAAGTGGGTTTTAGAGTCAAATGCCTGAGTATTCCTGGAAATGGCACCTCATTTCCCACATGACAGTAGTCTGTTGCTTTCTCTGTCTCAGAGGCTGTGTCTAGACTACACCTCTCCTTCGACAGAGAGATGTAGATTAGGCACGTCGAAATTGCTAATGAAGCAGGGATTTAAATATCTCGTGCTTCATTAGCATAAACATGGCTGCTGCTTTCTTCCGAAAGGGAGCAGTCTAGATCTTTCAAAAAATAAACCCTTTTTCGAAAGATCCTGTAAAGCTCATTTTATGGGAGATAAGGGATCTTTCGAAAAATGATTTTATTTTTGAAAGATCCACAACTAGACTGCCATTTTTTTTTTAAAAGCTCCATTTCGAAAAAAAGCGGTGGCCATATTTATGCTAATGAAGCACAAGATATTTAAATCCCCTCTTCATTAGCAATTTCGACGTGCCTAATCTACCTCTCTCTGTCGAAGGAGAGGTGTAGTCTAGACACAGCCGGACTATGCCCTGACATACGGGAACAGCACTGGGACAGACGTGGAGCTCGCAGAATGCCTGAGAAACCCAATTCTTGGGATGTTTGTTGTAGAGCTATGCTGGGTTAATTGTTGCAATCAGGCCTGGCCAAAGGATTTACAGAGCCCAAAGCAGGACGCTGGGTGCAGGACCCCAGGCCCAGCCGATGGATGGTGAATACTCAGCAGCGCGGACCCCAAAAGCGTGGGGCCCAAGTCATTTGCCTTGTTCGCCTTGCCTAGGGCCAGGCTTGGTTGGGATGTTGATGTTATGGCTGTATTGGGTTGAACCAGTCCATCTCTCCTCAAATTAAAAGCAGCCTGCTTGGAAACAAGCAGGAAGGGAAGCAGCAGCCCCCCAAAAGCCGTCGCTTCAGGAGCACTTCATAAGAACATAAGAACGGCCGTATTAGGTCAGACCAAAGGTCCATCTAGCCCAGTAGCCTGTCTGCCGACAGTGGCCAGCACCAGGTGCCCCAGAGAGGGTGGACCGAAGACAACGATCAAGCAATTTGTCTCCTGCCATCTCTCTCCAACCTCTGACAAACAGAGGCCAAGGACACCATTTTATCCCCTGGCTAATAGCCTTTTATGGACCTAACCTCCATGAAATTATCTAGCTTCTCTTTAAACTCTATCATAGTCCTAGCCTTCACAGCCTCCTCTGGCAAGGAGTTCCACAGGTTGACTACACGCTGTGTGAAGAAGAACTTTCACTTATTAGTTTTAAACCTGCTCCCCATTAATTTCATTTGGTGTCCTCTACTTCAGAGAGGCTGAGAGAGCACACCGGAGCTCCAGCTGGGAAGAGCCTGTTTCCAGGCTCCAGCCATATTACCCAGCTTGTTCTGCCAGCGCTGGGAGTCTGCCCAGAGGTGGAGCAGCTGTGGCTGAGAAGCTCTTCACACCGACAGGCACCGACACGCTGGGGAAGGCTGAAGGCCCTGGGCCTGCCTGGGTCCCTGTCAGAGTGGGAGGCAAGGCTGCCAACTACTGAAAATGATTTCATGGGCAGTACAGAAGGAGGTCAGAGGGAGCCCCTGCTAGAGGAAATCTTGTCTCTGCCACTGTGTAGGGAATGGTAGACTCCCTGCAAACGCCCTGCAGCATGGAGGTGGCCCCCCAGCGCCAAAGAGGAGGACGCCTCCGCACAACAGCAAAGCTCGCTGTTTTTTACCGACATATACAATTTCTTTACAGATTTTATTGGCAGCTCTTTTCTTACAGACTGTCTGTGATTTGACTGATGGTTGGAACCTGGATGGGAGACTTTGGGGTCAGAGACATGCACAGATGGTTGTTCTCCAACGGATTGAGTCTCCCGTGTTACGATTTATTCCTGCTGAGCCGTGTTTTGGTTCAGGAAGGCCGTCTGGTCCTAGTCTCACTGCTAGTCACAGCCTCCCAGGATCCAGGCTGAGGACGGGAGGACGATGAAATTCCACCCCGCGAGAGATAAGGCCTGACAGGTGACACGCGCAGACCAGAGAGGGGCCGAGACGCAGCTATGGTACCTCTGAGAGGTGTCTACAGGGCAGAAATGCTGGAGCCAGCAGTCAGTCAGGAAATAAACCTGAGGTGATTTTGCAACTCTGTCCCTGGCAATATCTTGCCCAGTGCACATGGCACCTCTAGAAACAGGATCCTCTGAGAAATCCTGACTAGGGACAGTGGGGATATAACATCCTACGATTGCTTTGAATCTCTGTGTGGCTCAAATAACCTACCATGGAGAATGGGCAGAGGTGGGGGGGGGGGTCCCAAGCTTCCCCCTGTTGTCCGCCCTCCAGCCCTGTCACTGCCAAGCTGAGTCCTTTACCGCTGCACAGAAAATCGGCCAATGCAAGAAGCTTGCAGCCTTGTCCCTGCACTTCCCATTTTATAGTGAAACCTGCCAACGTACCCAGTTCCTGCTAGAAGGGAGCCGCTGGCACCAGAGGTCTTCACTCTGAAGCACAAGGAGTCACCGGAGAGGTTGCACGGGCAGCAGGCAGTGTGTGTTCAGATAGGGAGGCAACTGCCTTTATGTAGCATGTTTGTACCTTTCCTTGGGGCCACTTGGCCATCAGGGAACCTCAGCTGCTTGGCTTTTTGTGCACCAACTTTAACCTCGTCATGGCCAATGGCAAATGACAGGAGGCCAAATCCCAGGGGATGGACGGTCACGTTACCAGGTCGTCTGCAGGCTCCATCCCTGGAATCCAGGCTTGTCCTCACTGTGGTTACGATTAGTCACATGGCTTCCTTGGAGCAGAGGAGTAAAGCAAGACTCATCAGAGACTGTCATGGTAGTCTCTGCCGGCAGGATCTGCCGAAGGGGTGTTGCGCAGGCAGGGCTGCCGAAGGAGGGGGCCCAGAGATGGGAAGGCTGGTCAGAGTAGCTGATGGGTCCAATATCGCAACCCGAGTCTGGATGGGGAGGTTGTGTCCTAACCATACCCAGAGGGCAGCCCTAGATTCTGTCAGTGCCACCTTCATTTCCGTTACAAGGGAGAGGCCGATTGTGACGGTGCGGAGCGCCCCTGCCCCTCCGAGGCGAATCCGCCCCGCTCTGAGCTGGCGGTCACGCTCACGCTCCTCGGTGCCTCCCAGGGAACGCGGCGGTTCTGTGCGCCCTGCACGGCCGCCGTAGGCCAACCTGGCGGCAGGAGCGGGGTCAAGGACACGAGCCGACATGCTGACGTCAGAGTGCGGGCCAGCGCGCTGACGTTAGAGTGCGAGCCGGCATGCTGACGTCGGGGGGTGAGCCGGAGGGTTTTGGAAGAGATCCCCCGCTGGCTGAACAGGTCCAGTTGTACCTGTTCTTAGGGCCCTGGGCTGGGACACGTGAGTGAGGGCAGGCCCAGGCCCCTCTGCCCTCCCCATCTGCACGGCCAAGCACAGGACACACAGTGCTGAACACCCAGGGAGGCCGTCACTTTGGGACTAAGACCTTGTGGATACCCGTCTCCCGGGGGTGATGATAAAAGGCAGGGGGCAGCCCGTTCACATCTTGGACTGGCCAACGGAGCTTGCACCCCAACACGTGGTGGAGAATGTGGGCACATGACCCCATACCCCGTGGGTGTAGGGGAAGTTAGGATTAGGGGGAGTAAAACAAACAAAAAAAAAGACACACATAACGCACCGGCATATAGGTGAGGAGTTATATAGTGGTTAAGAGAGGGGAGGAGTTGTTCTTCTTTCATGTGGGTACATCGTCCGGATACACGAGACAGCACCATGGATGCCGCAGATGTATTTAAATGGCCTACGGAGAACCACCGGCAACACCAACAGCAACAAACACTGCTACTACAAGAGCTGTCGAACCAACAGCAGGAGCAACAGAGACAGCTCGTAAAGGACCTAGCGGAACAGAACCAGGCCCAACATGACCGGTGGGTGAAACAATGGGGGATCCTGGGAAGAAAGGCCCCTGAACGTAGACGGAGAGGAAGCTGAGGGGAGGGCCTTAGCCCAGTTACCCTTATGGCTAGCTAAAATGGGGCCTGCAGACGACCCCAAAGCCTTCCTGATAACCTTTGAGAGGGTAGCCACTGTGGCCAGAGCAACACTGGGCCACCCTTTTAACTCCATATCTCTCAGGGCCAGCCCAGCTGGCCTATCGGAGTCTGGAGCCTCAGGAGGCCCTACACTATTATAAGGTGAAGGAAGCAATCCTTGATCAGTTAGGGATCACCCCCGAAACCTATCGACGACGGTTTAGGCAGGAGAGGTACCCCATAGGAGCGCAGCCCCAGGTAGTGGCACAGAGGTTGCAGGAAGCAGCCTGGCAGTGGTTGGAGCCCGAACAACAGACCGGGCCCCAGATAACAGAAAAGGTAGTATTAGAGCAATTTGTGCATATCCTACCGGGGGCGGGGCAATGTTGGGTATGGCGACTCCACCCCTCAACCCTGAGTAGGCGGTAACCCTTATGGAAGACTACCTTGTGGCTGAGACCGTGGAGGGGTCGGGCAGCAGCCTAAAAGACAATATCCCTGTGAGAGTGAGAGGGGGGCGAAGCCCCCATACTGGGGGGAGAGTACGGCCCTGGGAGGTCCCCGTGGGGCGGGGAGAGGTGCCGGAAGATGGTTGGCACCAGTATGGATGTGCCCCATGAAGGAGGTGCCAACGCTGCGAGGACCCCTGTGAGAGGACCCAGAGACCAGCGGACCATCAACACGAGTGACACCAGGAAGCTGCTACCAGTGACAAGAAGGTCACTTTAAGAAAGACTGCCCCTCCATGGACTGTTCCTACAGGCAGGTAACGAAGGGACAGATCTGGGGGAGGATAATGCGGGAGGTCAAGATTGAGGGGTGTACCGTCATGGCCCTTGTGGACTCCGGGTGTGGTCAGACACTGGTGAGGGTGGGGCTAGTCCGGGAAGAGAGTCCCAAAGGCCCCTCCGTATTAGTCCAGTGTGTGCACGGACATGTGGAATCATATCCCACGATGTGGGTGCAGATTAAGGAAGGCGAAAGGGGTGGTGGTGTTATGTGGCCCTCGTGCCACACTTGGCGTACCTGATCCTACTCGGGAGGGATTGGCAGGGGTTTGAGCTAGCCATTCAGGAGTGGCTGGGATCTAAAAGGGGGCCCGAGGAGGAGGCCCTTGCCAGGGAACCACGCCCGGATACCCCGCCAGATCAATACCCCGCAAGGCGGGACCCATCACAGCCGACTTGGTCAGCCAGTCCTCAGGATCCAGAGTTAGAAGTAGGGCATATAGACTGGGAGGGGGATTTCGTGTGTGAGCAAAAGGAAGAACCCTTGTTGGGACCCACATGGGAGGCCGCCATGTTCAACACTGGCAGGAGGGGCGAAGAACGGTCAGGGCTTGCCTACCTCTACTTTGAGATCCAGGGAGACTGGCTCTATCACATCATGGTGGGAAGGGAGCCAGGGGAGGTGGTGTCCCAGTTGTTGGTACCAGGCAAGTACCACCACCACCTCCTAAAGCTGGTTCATGACAACCCCTGGGCGGGGCACCTGGGGTATGAGAAAACGGTACGACGGTTACTCCAGAGATTCTATTGGCCCGGTATTTATCGTGCTGTGAAAGATTTTTGCAGCTCTTGTCCCGAGTGCCAAACAACAGGGACGGGGAACATGCCCAAAGCCCCATAGTGGACATACCCTTTCAGCATATCGCACTGTACTTTGTGGAACCATTGGAAAAAAAGCGCAACCTCTATCAGTTCATCATGGTGCTGATCGACTACGCTACAAAGTACCCAGAAGCCATCCCATTGAGGAACACTACGGTGCCAGCGGTGGCTGAGGAACTGGTGAAGGTCTTCGCAAGGGTGGGGATACCCCAAGAGATTTTGACCAATCAAGGAACTAACGTAACCTCAGTACTTATGAAAGAACTGTGTCGCCTACTTCGGGTAAGGACATTAAGGACTTCAATATACCACCCACAAACAGATGGTTTAGTGGAGAGGTTCAATTGGAACCTAAAAGGTATGCTAAAAAAATTTGTGGGAGAAGACCCTAAGGAGTGGGGCCATGTACTCCCCACACTGCTTTTTGCGGTACGTGAGGTCCCCCAGCCTCGACAGGGTTTTCCCCCTTCGAACTACTTTATGGGCGTTCTTAGATATCATTAGGGAATCGTGGGAAGAACAGACAACGAGAGTCCAGGTGTTGGTACCATATATCCTCGAGTTAAGGGAGCGGCTATGCCGTCTCGGCGAATTTGCCAAACAAAACTTAGGGGAAGCCTAGGGGAGGCAGGTGCGGTATTACAATCAGAATGCCTGACTACGGGTCTTCCAGGCCGGAGACCGGGTCCTCTTATTGTTACCTGAGCAAAGCTCTAAGTTGCTCGCCCGCTGGCAAGGTCCGTTCGAGGTGCTGCGGAGGGTGAGGGAGATAGACTATGAAATTTGAATGCCGGGGGGAAGGAAGCCCACAAACATCTATCACGTCAACCTTTTAAAGGCATGGAGGCCACGAGAGAGCCATTGGGTGGACCCAGCAGGAAGGGTGACCTGCCAAGCACAGGGGGGGTCCGAGGGTGGCGAGGACCATCCCCTACATACAATTAGGTGCCACCTTAACATCGGCACAGCACGAGGAACTCACCAACCTCCTGCATAGATTTCCACAGGTGCTGACTACAACACCGGGCCAAACAACACGAACATACCATCACATTGCCACCGAACACGGTAAGAAGGTCCGTGAACAGATCCGGCCACTACCCCAAAGACTGTGGGACACAGTCCGTGAAGAGGTAGATAAAATGTTACGGTGGGGGGTAATAGAAGAGTCGCGGAGTGAATGGAGGAGCCCCATCGTCTTGGTCCCGAAAATGGATGGGACGACTTGGTTCTGCATCAACTTTAGGAAGGTCAATGCAGTGTCCTGCTTTGACGCCTACCTGATGCCCCACATTGACGAACTCCTAGAGTGACTCGGAACATCCCGTTATGTATCTACCCTAGATCTATCAAAAGGGTACTGGTAAATCCCACTAACACCAAAATCTAGAGAAAAAAACGCGTTTTCAACACCATTTGGTCTATACCAGTTTGTACGTATGCCATTGGGACTGCACGGGGCGGCAGCCACATTCCAGAGGCTGATGGACCACATCCTATGCCCCCACGAACGGTATGCAGAGGCATATATAGACGATATCGTGGTCTACGGTACATCATGGTCAGAACATTTGCAGAGGGTAGAGGCGGTACTGTCCTCACTAAGTGAGGCAGGACTGACAGCCAACCCCCGCAAATGTCACTTTGGGGAGCAAGAGGTGTCCTATTTGGGGTACACCATTGGGGGGGGGACACAGCTCCGACCGATCATAGACAAGGTTGAAGCCTTACGGGCCTACCCGACGCCAGCTACAAAGCGACAAGTACGCCAATTCCTGGGTCTCGCGAGCTATTACTGACGGTTTGTCCCAGGGTTTGCATCACTAGCCGCCCCCCTCACCGATCTAACCCATAACATGACCCCTAAGAAAATACAATGGAGCCGAGAGTGTGAGGGGGCTTTTAACGCCCTAAAACGGCGGCTAACTCAAGCCCCGGAGCTGGCCCAGGCTAATTTCAACAAGCCATTCATTTTGCAGAAAGATGATTCCGAGGTAGGCCTGGGAGCCGTGCTCTCACAGGAAGAAGAGGGGGAAGAGCACCCGATCGTGTATACTAGTCGGAAGCTGTTCCCCAGGGAGTGTAAATATTCGACGATCGAAAAGGAGGCGTTAGCGGTAAAATGGACAATAGACATGTTGCGTTATTACCTCCTAGGTAGCCCCTTCAAGGTGGTAACCATGCACCCCTCCGGTGGCTTCAGGACATGAAGGACTCGAACACACGAATAATGAGGTGGTATCTGGCATGCAGCCCTATCGGTTCGAGGTCAGACATCGAGCTGGTAGAGCGCATGAGAACGTGGACTTTTTTTCAAGAACTGGGGAGACTGAGACGGAGGCGGGTATAACAAAGAACTTAAGGGGTGAGGTGTGTGACGGTGCAGAGCACCTCTGCCTCTCCGAGGCGAATCCACCCCGCACTGAGCCGGCGGTCGCACTCATGCTCCTCGGTGCTGCCCGGGGAACGCAGCGGTTCTGTGCGCTTTGCACGGCCGCCACAGGCCAACCCGGTGGCAGGGGTAGGGTCAAGGACACGAGCCAGCGTGCTGACGTCAGAGTGTGGGCCAGCGTGCTGATGTCGGGGGGCGAGCCGGAGGGTTTCGGAAGAGATCCCCCACCAGCTGAACAGGTCCAGTCATACCTGTTCTTAGGGCCCTGGGTTGGGGCCCGTGAGTGAGGGCGGGCCTGGGCCCCCCTCTCCCCCATCTGCACGGCCAAGCACAGGACGCACAGTGCTGAG
Organism: Pelodiscus sinensis; assembly: GCF_049634645.1. Lineage (NCBI taxonomy): Eukaryota > Metazoa > Chordata > Testudines > Trionychidae > Pelodiscus > Pelodiscus sinensis. The sequence goes on along the minus strand of NC_134711.1, from coordinate 327,976,591 downwards.
CACCCGGGGAGGCTGTCACTTTGGGACTAAGACCTTGTAGATACCCATCTCCCGGGGGTGACAATACAAGGCAGGGGGCAGCCCGCTCACATCTTGGACTGGCCAGCAGAGCTTGCACCCCAACACCGATAAAAAATCTCCAATGCCTCCAGGGAGCTGCATTGGGGCAGTGTCATGGAAACAGAGCTTTCAGAGAACAGCGATCAGTTTTCCATGAAAACTCACCTCATAAATGGACGAAGGGGAAACATTTCAGTTTGGCTCAATTTTGTTTCATGGAGGGAAATGGGGAAATTAACCACTGGTTCTCCAGCTCAGCTCTAGCTTGGTTCATCTTCCTCTGTCATTCATGCTACAGGTCCACACCCTCAGCCTCACCATGCCTGGAGTCTCTAATAGGATAGCTCTGACAGCTCCATGGCACAGGAATCCCCTGGAAAATGCGTCTCTGCAGTAGTCAAGCCATCAAACAATTTAGGAATTGGATCAGACTGATGGTCCATCTAGCCTATTGTCCTACCTTCCAACAGTGGACTGTGTTGATACTTTTGATGGAACGAACAAAACGGGGGCAAGAGAGATCCATCCCCTGTCATCAGCTCCCAGCTTCTGGCTGTCAGGATCAGAGACATCCAGAGCATGGGGCTACACCCCTGACCACTTAAATAGCCTCTGTACCATGACCTCTGAACGGATGACCGGCTAACAGTGAATGTGATGCTGATCTTTTAAAAAAAAGCTCTAGAGATGATCCTGGTGATTATTCACCCTGGTTTTAGGACCAAACTGCTTGAAACGATCACACAGTGGAGAATTATCAGCTACATACATAATCGTGTTTTGTTTTGGAAAGGGAAACATGGCTCTGTAGTCTACTAGAGGTCTTTGAGAAGGTCAACAAAAATCTGTAAAAGGATGATCCAGAAGGTTATAGTGTACTTGGAGTTTCAGAAATTCTTTGACATGTTTAATCACCTAAGGTTTCTGAGAAGAATAGGCCATCGATGGGTTAAGAATGAAGGTTTTCTCCTGGATCAATAACTGGTTAAAAATATGGAATGAAGGGTAGGAACAAAAGGCCAGTTTTCAGGAGGGAGAGAGGCAACAGGTGGTGTCCCATAGGGATCTATACTGGGGCCAGTGCTGTTCCATGTTTTATAAGCTTTCCCAACATTGCTCAGGTCCTTCAGAGCAGGAGTCTGGTGGCGTAGGTGGGTGCAGGAGTCAGGGCAGGAGGAGTTGTGGGGCTTAGGACCAGTAGTGGAGGATGCTTGAGTCAGGACAGGGGATGGGAGGCTCAGGGAAGAGGGCTCAGGGCAGCAGGCTGGAAGGCCGGGTGGGACTCACGGAGGCAAGGACCATGCTGCAACTGCCACCTCTGGCTCCTCCTGGGAGAAGCAGACAGCTGTGGCTGTGGAGCCTGGCCCTAGCCACTTGCTCCTTTGGGAGGGGGGCAGACATGGTTGCGTGTCCTGCTGAATTAGAGCAGCCATTACCTGTAGGCTGTCCTCAGTGTTCTCTGAGACTGACCTAGTGGAGGACAAACTTCTCCTGGGGCCTCTTGTTTGCCCTCGTGGCCCATTACCCTGAATATACCCTTCACAGTCAGCTGTCTGATCTGGAAGTGTTTGACCTAGTGGTGTCTCCCAGGTGCAGCTACATTTGAAATAGGGATACTTGGTCAATTTGTGTAAATTCAGATACACACACACAAACGGGATCTCCATGGTCTTCAAATCGTAACTTTTCCAGAGATACCTCACAAGGCGCATGTTGTGCAAGATGCACCATAACTATGTTATAATCCCTTCCCATATCACGCTGCTCCTCAGCTCCCCTGGAACCTACAATGGCACGTATAAAAAGCTCAAGTTCCTAGGGAAGAGACTAGCATTTCCTGTGGAGAGGTTTCAAGTCTCAGGAGGGGAGACAAAATACAGCTGCTGGGGCTCGGACAGACCCCGGGCTCCTCAAAGCAGGGTTGTGTGTGGAGTTGGGGGTTCCAGCCATGGAGGAGACGGTACGGCTTAGGCAGCAGTGGTTGGGGTGGGATGGCTCTAGCCTTCATCCATGTTGAGAATCATCAGTAAAAACATAGTTAACAAGAGAGATAATATTATTTTGCCTGTGTGTAAATCCACACCTTGAATGCTGTGGGCAGTTCTGGGTGCCCCATCTCAAAAAAGATATATTGGGGTATGTCTACATTAGCCCCCTAGTTCGACCTAGGGGGCTAGTGTAGACATACACTTTGATATGGAAAAAGTGCAGAGATGTGCCAGAAATGTCGGTGATTGTGGAACGGCTTCCAGATAAGGTGCGATTAAAAAGACTAGGCCTGTTCTTACACAAGTAAGAGTGGTGATGATGATAGAGGTCTATAACATCATGAGCGGTATGGAGAAAGTAAATCTGGAAGAGTTATTTACCCCCTCACAAGAGGCTGTTAATAGGAAGTAAGTTTAACACACACACGCATGCGCAAACACGCACACACACAAAGAAAATACAGGACTATGTAGCACTTTAAAGACTAACAAGATCTTTAAAGTGCTACATAGTCGTGTATTTTGTTTCAGATACACCAGGCTAACACGGCTACATTTCTATCACTATTCTATACACAAAGAAAGCACTTCATCAAACAACACTCAACCCATGGAAATGTTGTGAAGATCAAAAATACAACTGGCCCCCCAAAAGATCTACGTGAGTTCCTGGAGGATAGATCAATTAATGGCTATTAGCCAAGACCGTCTGGGAATCAGCCCCCATGCTTTGTGTGTCTCTGAGCCTGACTGCCAAAAGCTGAGAACAGATGACAGGAGACAGGTCTCTGTTGAAAGACAGGACACTGCGCTAGATGGACCATTGGGTTGACCCAATATGGCTGTGCTTACGGCCCACAATTGCTCCAGTAATGGCTGGGATGCTATTTCCAGGGGATCCTTGTGCCACAAAGCTGTCAGTGCTGCCCTAGCAAAGGACCAGGGTCTGTTGAATCAGGAAGGTTGGTAGGGGTTTGGTGGTACCAGGAAGGGGTGTGCACTGTGGCATGAATGACAGAGGGAGATGGATTGAGCCAGAGCTGGGCTGGAAAACCAAGGGATTATTCCCCTCCATAAAACACCCTGAGTCAAACAAATATTTCCCCTTCATCCATTTCTGAGGTGAGTTTTCATTGTTCTCTGCAGAAAGCTCTGTGGCCAGCATGCAGCCCAGCTGCTTGGACCCCAAAGAGACGCTGGAGACTTAGCACCTGCCACTCCCTTGTAACGGAAAGGAGGGTGGCACTGAGAGTCTAGGGCTGCCCTCTGGGTATGGAAAGGTCACAATTTCCCGACCAGTATCGAGCTGGGGTACTGGGCCCATCAGCTACTCCAACCAGCCTTCCCCTCTGTGTGCAGCACCCTGCTCCCTGCACAACTCCCCTTCCGCACATTCTAAGGGCAGTGGCTGCTGTGACCCTCTCAGATGGGAAATAGGTCAATGGAGGGATGATAGGAGTTATTACAGAGAACTTTCTGGGTGTCTGGCTGGTGAGTCTTGCCCACATGCTCAGGGTTTAGCTGATCGCCATATTTGGGGTCGGGAAGGAATTTTCCTCCAGGAACCTCCTGGAGGTTTTTCTCCTTCCTCTGTAGCATGGGGCACGGGTCACTAGCGGGAGGATTCTCTGCATCTTGGGATCTTCCAAGTATTTGAAGGCTTCCATATCTGAGATATAGGTGAGAAGATTATTCTAGGAGGGGTGGGTGAGATTCTGTGGTCTGTACTGTGCAGGGGGTCAGACTGGATGATCATAATGATCCCTTCTGACCTTAAAGTCTATGAGTCTATGAGATGAATCTAAATTGGGGATTCTCTGGACCGTGGGTCTGACACCATCATCATCACCAGCCATCCACCCCGCGGGGCCATGTGACTCATGGGAACCACACAAACAAGCCTGGATTTCAGTGGTGGAGCCTGGTGCAGGGCTGGTGCTGCAGGCCAGTTGTTTAGCGTCAACGCCCCCACCCCAACCGCCACAATCCACTGGGATTTGGTCTCCTGCCATTGGCTGTGATGGGGTTAAATCTGGTGCACATGAAGCCAAGCAGCTGAGGTTCCCTGATGACCAAGTGGCCCCAAGGGAAGGTACAAACATGCTGCATAAAGGCAGTTGCCTCCCTATCTGAACACACACTGCCTGCAGCCAGTGCAACCTCTCTGATGACGCCTTGTGCTATAGAGGAAGACCTCTAGTGCCAGCAGCTCCCTTCTAGCAGGACTTGGGTACGTTGGCAGGTTTCACTTTCCCTAAAATGTGAAGTGCACGGTAAAGGCTGCAGGCTGTTTGCATTGGCAGCTGTACTGTGCAGTGGTAGAGGACTCAGCTGGGCTGTCGGGGTGACGCAGTGATGGGAGTAAAGGGCAGGCAGCACAAGACAGCTTTAGAAGCCCGCTGGTACAACTACCCATGATCCATGATGGGGTATTTAAGTAACATAGAAATTCAAAATAGCGTGGAGTGTTACACCCCCCCAATGCCCAGAGTCAGGATTTCTCAGTGGGTCCCAGTTCTAGAAGGTGAGATGCTGTCCGGGGGTAGGTTTCTAAATAGCTTTGGGTTTATTTCCTCCTGGAAATGTAACCAGGAAACGCAGTTTTACAAATTGTATTCTCTGGCTCAGTTGTGAGGGCAGGAATTCAGAGCTGCGTTGCTCTGTGTCTAACAGGGCATGTTTCTGTTTCCTATTAGCCTGAGGGCTCTAACATTACTGCCCTTTACAGACCCTTCAGAGTGACAAGGGCTCCTGGCACCTCAGCCCTGTCTCTGAACTGTGAGTCCTAGATGTTAGGCCTCTTAGCTGCCCTCTGGTGAGGTGCAATCCTGCAACCTTCCCACCCTTTTGTGGGCTCTGGGTTACCGCGCACTGTGGTTTGACTGAAGTTGCCCTGTAGCTCTGAGGTGGTTCGGCATCTATGGTTCTTCCCTTTGGGAGCCTGCGAGCTGTGGGGAGACACGTGACCAGCCGGTCTTCTTCCAACAAAATATTGTACAATCTGAACAGCGGGAATAAATCATAACGTGGGCGAATATGTCTGCTTTAAAATAACAGCCTGTCCACTCAGACCCCAAACCCTTCTCTCCAGGTTCCTACCGTCAGTGAATTCATGGACTGTCCATAAGAAAGAGCTCACATTGTACCTGTCCGTAAAATCCATAACAACATGTAGCTATCATAAAGAAACCAACAACACTGAGTTTTGGTCTAGAACTAAGGAGTCCCTCCCCTTGGCCTCGGGGCCAGATCCATGCTGCAGGGCATATCCCGGGACTCTACCGTTTTCAGCACAGGGCCAGAGAGGTGAAGTCTCCTAGTAGGGAGATCCCGCCAATCTGCTGCTGGCCGCACTTCTCTGCCTCCCATTTTAGCTCTTCCCTGACATCTAAAGCATTAGCACAGCTGCAACTTTTGGTTGGGCTGGAAGGGGTAGGGAAATGGGACAGTGGGCTGGGCATAGCAGCCGCCCGCAGGTTCCGTACTGGTAAATCACAGCAGCGCGGTCACGGCTGGTGGACTCTGCTGCCAGTCGGGCAAGCAGCTTCTGGGTATGTCCCTCTCTGCTGCTACCTTATCACAATCTGACCTTGTCTGGCGGTGCCTGTCTCCCTGTCAGTGGGGCCCATCGCAGACTGTTTTGGCTGATTTCCCTTTATCTCCTGTGTGTATTCAGACTTGTATAGAGAGCAGAGACACGTGTCTTTAAATATCACTTCATCTATTCTTGTACCTTTCAGGAAAATTCCTCAAACCTGGCCAGCACATGATGTCAGCTGTCAATGACACCACATTGAACTATGCCGTGTTCCTTCTCAGCAGGATACCTGGGCAGGAAGAAGTTTATCTCTGGATCGCATTCCTCTTCTGCTTCATATACATAATTTCTATAGTAGGAAATTCAGTCATTCTATTCATTATAAAAACAGACCCAAGCCTCCATGAGCCCATGTACATTTTCCTCTCCATGTTGGCTTTTGCAGATCTTGGCTTTCTGATAACCACTATGCCGACCGTACTGGGCGTGTACTTGTTTAACTCTAGGGAGATCGGCCTCGATGCTTGTTTGGCCCAGCTGTACTTCATTGCTGCGCTTCAAAACACGGAATCTGCCGTGCTCTTGTTGATGGCCATTGACCGCTTCATTGCGATCTGCAACCCACTGAGATACGCCTCCATCTTAACTCTGCCGAGAATATCCATGATGGGGCTGGTGTCTGTGCTAAAATCAGTGGTGCTAGTATTTCCATTCCCCTCTCTTCTGAGGCTGTACCGCTACTGTAGAGCCAATGTCCTCTCCCACTCCTTCTGCCTGAACTTGGAGGTCATGAAGTTGGCGTGTACAGACATCACGGTCAACAACATCTATGGGTTATTCATTAGAATCTTAACGATGGGGCTGGACTTGCTGCTCATTTTCTTCTCTTATGTGATGATCCTCAAAACAGTGCTGAGCATCGCATCCCGTGTGGAGAGCCTCAGGGCCCTGAGCACCTGCGTCTCCCACCTCTGTGCTGTGCTGCTGTTCTACACACCAGAGTTCAGCTTGTCTCTAATACACAGATTAGCGAAGGACACTTCTCCTTTGCTTCGGATTCTTCTGAGCTACGTCTCCCTGCTCGTCCCACCGCTGCTGAATCCGATAGTGTACAGTGTGAAAAGCACACGCCTGCGTGCGAGGATCATCAAAGTGTTCTTCCGGTGAAGAATCTGTTCCTCATCTATCCTCCGCACTCGGGAAACAACCATCGGTCACGGACACCGATTACTTTTTCATCTCTTAGTGGTGCAGCAATGTGGCCTACTGATGTCTGTTCTGTTGACAGAGCTTAGGATGAGGTGTAAAGCTTGGAGCAAGGCTGTGGAAGGAGGACAGAATAATGGTGTGGATGAGGATGGAGACTAAGGCAGGAAGCAGAATTTCCAAGGTGACTGTGTTTCTGGAGAGCCAGGAGACAGGGGGAATGTTGCACATAAAGAGCAATATTGGTGGCTGCCCTGAGCTCACAATTCCTGTAGATACAATCAATAAACACACGGGAGGTGGCTCTTGTTTCCCGGGACATTTGGCCTGTCACTGTCCCATCTCTGGTGAAATATCCAGGGGATATAAAAAAAGTTGTTGAGCTGCTCTGCACTCGCAGTCCTGGCCCTTTCTGAGCACTCTGGGTGCTGTGTGATCCATTGGGGGAGGTGCTGGAGTCTCCATCCCTAGAGGTGTTTAAGTCTTGGCTTGACAAAGTCCTGGCTGGGTTGATTTAGTTCGGGTTGGTCCTGCCTTGGTCAGGGGGCTGGACTTGATGACCTCCAGAGGTTTCTTCCAGCTCTATGATTCTATGACTCTATGAACCCTGCATCAGCTGTGGCCAGGAGTTATTCGAGAGACACCGACACCCACCCTTCCCCTACGCCCTCAGCCAGGGGTTTGTGAGGAATTCATGTCAGAGACGTGACTCATGCAGGAACTCCAAAAAAAGCCATTCGGGCAACCACCTGCCCCCTCTCTCCGCTGATGGCTCTGCACACTCGGCCCCTGCACCCTGCACACTGCAGACTCCTACCCACCCAGGCAGGGCAGAGCTGTGTGTGAGAGGGAGGGGCTCAGGGCAGTTTTCTTCCCCAGCCCCTCCATTTGTGCTGTCTATCCAGTCTAGTGTCCTGTCTGCCAACAGTGACCCATGGCAGGTGCCCCATAATCTTCAATGATCAAGGGTCCCTTTCCGAGCATCTGGCAAACAGAGGTTAGGGGCACCGTCCCTGTGCATCCTCGCTAATCGCTGTTCATGCACCTATTCTCCCAGCCTCTTCTGGGAAGGGGAGCTATAGGTTGGCTGTTGGAAGAAACACTTCCATTTGTTTGCTGTAAACCTGCTTCCTGCTGATTTCATTAGTGAAATAAAATTAATATAAATTCAATGGCCATGCATGATGACAAGGAATTACTAACACTTCCTTATAGACCTTCCCACACCAGTCACGAGCCAATTGTGCGATTTCTCCCAAACAAGAATTAACCAGGTTCAGAATGAGCAGAGCAAACCGAGACTACATATCCCAGTTTTCCTGAGACAATTCTGATTCTTCTTGGTGGGAGTATATCGGGCTATATCTTTGTGGAGTGACTGCCTATATTTGGAGTAGCAACTTGCTGAAGTTTCAATCAAGATACTGATCCCATTGGGACAATGATTCACAGATTCATAAACATTAAGGCCAGAAAGGAATAGTGGATTATCTAGTCTGACCTCCTGCAGAACTTCAGCCACTTACCCCTGTACTGAACCCAATGACTTTTGCTGAAGTAATGCATTAACTGTGTTCATCTAAAGCATTTCTTTCAGGACAGTATCTCTTCTTGATTTGGAGGTACAAGGAAAATCTATTACATAGTCTGGGAGTTCATTTCACTGGTTTAGCATCCTCACTGATAAAACCCCAATGCCTCATTTCCAAATGTAATGTGTTTGACTTCAGTTTGCAGACATTGTTTTTTTAATAATTATCCCTCATTAATTAAAGAGCCCGTTATCACCCAGGTTTGGTCTTCTACTCAATCGTCAATTCAGCTCACTGTCTCCCTGCTTCTATTCACTACATCCGTGTGTATACAGCTCAGGGTACCTTGGGAAGCACACAAGATGAACACAACCCTGGTGTTCATTTCATTCCCAGGATGACTGTGAGCTGTGATGTGACACAGCTGGGAACAAGTCTAATAGTTTCCTAGGACAGTGATCTCTAGACTTCTTAAGGATGAGATTACTTTTTGAACTGAAGTGCAATCCAGGATCCACCTCAGTCCCAAACACCTTTGCCCCACCTTCTCCCAGCCCCTTCTGTCAGGCCCCACCCTACTCACTCCATCCTCCCTCCCTCCTTCATCTTCACTCAGTTTTATCAGGCTGGGGGCTGAGGGTTGGGGTTCAGGGAAGGGGGATGCAGGCTCTAGTCTTGGGCTAAAGGGTTTGGAGTGTGGGAGGGGCTCTGAGCTGTGCCTGGGGCAGGGAGTTGTGGTGTAGGAGGGGGTTCAGGGTGCAGGCTCTGCGAGGGAGTTTGGGGGCAGAGGGACTCAGGGATAGGGCTGGGTTTGGAGTGGAGGAGAGGTCAATCGGGGGACTGTCAGGATCCAGGAGGCCGTGCAGGAAAGCTTCCACCCCGAGGAGCCCGCAGAGCCACCCCAGTCCTCCCCATCGGAGGCTCCTGCCCCATTCCTCCCTCGCCTTTTTCCACTTACCCCTCCCTAGACCCCTTTCCTGATGTAAAAAATAAAGGACACGTGTGTTCAAAAATAGAAACTTTCTTTATTTAACAAAACTGGGCGGGGGGGATTAACCTCTGGGGATATTGGGAAAAGGAGGTGGGAGAGGGGAAGAGAGAGGGTGGGAGAGGGGAGGGAGAAATCTGGGAGGAGGGAGCTGGAAGGGGGAAGCCAGGGGAAGAATGAGGAGGGGAAGTATAAAACTATGGTACGCCATGTCTTCAGTACTGTGTACAGATGTGGTCTCCACACCTCAAAAGAGATATTTTGGCCTTGGAAAGGGTTCAGAAAAGGGCAACTCAAATGATTAAGGGTTTGGAACAGGTCCCATATGAATTGAGGCTAAAAAGACTGGGACTTTTCAGCTTAGAAAAGAGGAGACTGAGGGAGGGATATGATAGAGGTCTATAAAATCAGGAGTGGTGTGGAGAGGGTGAATAAAGAAAAGTTCTTAATTCCCATAATAGAAGGAGTAGAGGAGACCAAATGAAATGAATGGGTAGCAGGCTTCAAACTAATAAAAGAAAGTTCTTCTTCACAAATCAAATACTCAACCTGTGGAACTCTTTGCCAAAGGAGGCTGTGAAGGCTAGAACTATAACAGAGTTTAAAGAGAAGTTAGATAAAGTCATGGAGGTTGGGTCCATGGAGTGCTATTACGGTGTCCCTGGCCTCTGTTTGTGGAAGGCTGGAGATAGATGGCACGAGACAAATGGCTTGGTCATTGTCTTCGGTCCATCCCCTCTGGTGTAGCTGGTGTTGGCTGCTGTCGGCAGACAGGTTACTGGGCTAGATGGACCTTTGGTCTGACCCAGTACGGCCATTCTTATGTTCTTAAGTTCTAAGCTCAGGGCTGGGGGTCTCAGTGGACCACCTTGATTTTCATGCAAACCTGCTCCTGGGTTCGCATGTGGCCTTTGGTGGCCAGGCTGGCAGCTATCCTGCACTAAATGGCCACTTTCCTGTGCCTAGTGCAGAGATAGTGGATGTTGGAGGCCTCCCCCCAAACCTGGATGAGGTCCACGATCTCTGCACTAGACCAGGCAGGCGCTCACCTCTCGAGGCCCCAGGCAGGCTCCTGGGAGCCGCCAGCCTGGTCCTCAGAAGTGGCGGAGGGCTGGATGGCAGTGGGTGGCTGGCTCATGCCGTGCCAGGTGCAGGGTCTGCTGGCTGGGTGCTGGCAGGCTTGCACCTGGCACAAGCACCGTAGCCAGACTGGGCTCTGGGGCTGTGAGGTGGGCAGAAGAGTTTCCCTGGATTGACCCAGAGTGGGCACCAGGGCGAGCTGGGAAGCTGGGGAGGGCTAGCCTCCAACTAGTTCGAATTAAGTGGCTACACAGCCCTTAAATCGAATTACTTAATTCGAACTAGGAGTTAGTCCTCATAGAATGAGGTTTACCTAGTTCGAATTAAGTGCTCGAATTAAGACATTTCCTGTCCCAGACGACAACACTGAGTCCTGCTTCCTCCTGGATCTGCAGAGGGACAAATCCATTGGCAGCGTCTGAGAGCAGAATCGGTGTGGATACACAACTCCATGTGAGCTCTCAGTGTGCAGCTGACTGGGATAATGTGACTCCTAGGGACACAGGCATGGAAGGGACCTCTTGGGTCAGTGGTGGTCACCACAACATATATTTTCATGCCTAAACCTGTCCAACTCCATCTTAAAACCAGCTGGGTTGTTTGAGCTCCCCAAGCCCAACTCTTGTTAGGCAGCTATTCCAGAACCGCCCTTCTCAGATACTCGATACCCCCCTTCTCTTTGCAGATGCAGTTTAACCCTGGCTGGTTTCTCACCGTTGGTTCTTGTGCTAACGCTGACATTTAGCTATAGGTGCTTGGCTCTCTCCTTGGTGTTGACCCGCCTTCCCAATGTTTTTATAGACCAATACTATCCCCGCTTGGCCTGTGTTTTGTTAGACTAAGCCAATAACACTCCTTTCATCTTCTCATAGACAGTCCCTCTACTGCCCTGGAAATCTTAGGAGACCATCCTCTGCACTTGTTCCAGCCTGGATTCCTCCCGGAATCTCATGAGCAGAATTTTACAGAGGTTGCCATAGCCGGTCTCATCAGGGCCTCTACAATGCGTGTAACACTGCTCTGTGTCACCTGAGACATTCTAGGGCAGGGGTCACCAGCCAGTCAATTGGGATCTTGGTAGATCTTGGAGCCTCTGACAGGGATCCTGACAGGTTTGGCCAGGAGGCTGTCGAGTGCAGGCACCTCACCTGTCCCTTAGCACTGCCGTGCTGCTCCTGCCCTCTGCCTTGGAGGTGTCCGCCATCCCCGGGTGTTGCCTTGCTGTGCAGGGCACGGGAAGTAAAAGAGAGGGTGCTGCTGTCAGGGAGACCTCCACCCTGGACCCCACCAGGGATGGAGAGAGTTTGCAGGTTGCTTTTGGGAGTGGTGCAGAGCCAGGGCAGGGGTTGGCCTTCCTTAGCCACACTGCACCACCACCAAGAAGACACCTGTGGTAAGCGGTGCCCAGCTGGAGCCTGCATCCTGAACCCCGGCCTCAGTTCTGAACCCCTCCTCCACTCCAAACCCAGCCCTATCCCTGAGTCCCTCTGCCCCCCAAAAACACTTTGATGATCCTCACACGCAGGCGTGTGCTTTTCACGCTGTACACTATCGGATTCAGCAGGGGTGGGACGAGCAGGGAGACGTAGCTCAGAAGAATCCGAAGCAAAGGAGAAGTGTCATGCGCTAATCTGTGTATCAGAGACAAGCTGAACTCTGGTGTGTAGAACAGCAGCACAGCACAGAGGTGGGAGACGCAGGTGCTCAGGGCCCTGAGGCACTCCACACGGGACGCGATGCTCAGCACTGTTTTGAGGATCATCACATAAGAGAAGAAAATGAGCAGCAAGTCCAGCCCCATCGTTGAGATTCTAATGAACAAGCCATAGATGTTGTTGACCGTGATGTCTGAACACGCCATTTTCATGACCTCCATGTTCAGGCAGAAGGAGTGGGAGAGGACATTGGCTCGACAGTAGCGGTACGGCTTCAGAAGAAAGGGGAATGGGAATACTAGCACCACTGATTTTAGCACAGACACCAGCCCCATCTTGGATATTCTCGGCAGAGTTAAGATGGAGGCGTATCTCAGTGGGTTGCAGATCGCAATGAAGCGGTCAATGGCCATCAACAAGAGCACGGCAGATTCCGTGCACTGAAGCGCAGCAATGAAGGACAGCTGGGCAAAACAAGCATCGAGGCCGATCTCCCTAGAGTTAAACAAGTACACGCCCAGTATGGTCGGCATGGTGGTTATGAGAAAGCCAACATCTGTAAAAGCCAACATGGAGAGGAAAATGTACATGGGCTCATGGAGGCTTGGGTCTGTTTTTATAATGAATAGAATGACTGAATTTCCTACTATAGAAATTACATATATGAAGCAGAAGAGGATTGCGATCCAGAGATAAACATCTTCTTGCCCAGGTATCCTGCTGAGAAGAAACACGGCATAGCTCAATGCGGTGTCATTGAGAGCTGACATTACTAGCTGTTCAGGTCTGAGGAGTTTTGTCCTTTTTTTCCTGAAAGGTACAAGAATAGACAAAGTGATATTTAAAGACACGTCTCTCTGCTCTCAAGACAAGTCTGAATACACACAGGAGATAAAGGGAAATCAGCAAAGACAGTCTGCGATGGGCCCCACTGAAAGGAAGACAGACACTGCCAGAAAAGGTCAGATTGTGACAAGGTAGCGGCACAGAGGGACATACCCAGAAGCTGCTTGCTCGGCTGGGAGCAGAGGCCAACAGCCGTGAACGCGCTGCTGTGACTTGCCAGTAGGGAACCTGTGGGAGGCTGCTATGCCCAGCCCGCTGTCCCATTTCCCTACTCCCTCCAGTTGTAGGGATCCCAACCAAAAGATGCAGCTGTGCTAATGCTTTACATGTCAAGGAAGAGCGAAAATGGGAGGCAGAGAGTTGCAGTCAGCAGCAGATTGGGGAGAGCCCCTGCTAGGAAACTTCTCCTCTCCAGCCCTGTGCTGAAAATGGTAGAGTCCCGGGATATGCCCTGCAGCATGGATCTGGCCCCGAGGCCAAGGGGAAGGACTCCTTAGTTCTACACCAAGACTCAGTATTGTTGGTTTCTTTATGATAGCTACATGTTGTTATAGATTTTAGGGACAGGTCCAATGTGAGCTCTTTCTTACGGACGGTCCATGAATTCACTGACGGTTGGAACCTGGAGAAAAGGGTTTGGGGTCTGAGTGGACAGGCTGTTATTTTAAAGAAGACATATTCGCCCACATTATGATGTATTCCCGCTGTTTAGATTGCACAGTATTCTGGTGGAAGAAGACCGGCTGGCCACATCTCTCCCCTTGCAGGCTCCCAATGGGAAGAACCATAGATGCCGAACCACCTCAGAGCTACAGGGCAACTTCAGTCAAACCACAGTGCGCGGTAACCCAGAGCCCACAAAAGGGTGGGAAGGTTGCAGGATTGCACCTCACCAGAGGGCAGCTAAGAGGCCTAACATCTAGGACTCACAGTTCAGAGACAGGGCTGAGGTGCCAGGAGCCCTTGTCAATCTGAGGGGTCTGTAAAGGGCAGAAATGTTAGAGCCCTCGGCCTGATAGGAAACAGAAACATGCCCTGTTAGACACAGAGCAACGCAGCTCTGAATTCCTGCCCTCACAACTGAGCCAGAGAATACAATTTGTAAAACTACATTTGCTGGTTAAATTTCCAGGAGCAAATAAACCCAAAGCTCTTTAGAAACGCACCCCTGGACAGCATCTCACCTTCTAGAACTGGGACCCACTGAGAAATCCTGAATCTGGACATTGGGGGGGTGTAACACTCCACGCTATTTTGAATTTCTATGTTACTTAAATACCCCATCATGGATCATGGGCAGTTGTACCAGCGGGTTCTAAAGCTGTCTTGTGCTGCCTTCCCTTTACTCCCATCACTGCGTCACCCCGACAGCCCAGCTGAGTCCTCTACCGCTGCACAGAACAGCTGCCAATGCAAACAGCTTGCAGCCTTTGCCGTGCACTTCACATTTTAGGGACAGTGAAACCTGCCAACGTACCCAATTCCTGCTACACGGGAGCCGCTGGCACCAGAGGTCTTCGCCCTGAAGGAGAAGGAGTCATCTGAGAGGTTGCATGGGCAGCAGGCAGTGTGTGTTCAGATAGGGAGGCAACTGCCTTTATGCAGCATGTTTGTACCTTCCCTTGGGGCCACTTGGCCATCAGGGAACCTCAGCTGCTTGGCTTCGTGTGCACCAGCTTTAACCCCATCACAGCCAGTGGCAAATGGCAGGAGGCCAAATCTCAGGGGATGGTGGAGTTGGGGTGGGGGGGTTGATATTCAACAACTGGCCTGCAGCACCAGCCCTGCACCAGGCTCCACCACTGGAATCCAGGCTTGTTTGTGTGGTTCCCATGAGTCACATGGCACCCGCAGGGTGGATGGCTGGTGATGATGATGGTGTCAGACCCACGGTCCAGGGAATCCCCAACTTAGATTCATCTGAGATGGTCACAGCAGCCACTGCCCTTAGAATCTGCGGAAGGGGCGTTGTGCAGTGTGGAGGGTGCTGCACACAGAGGGGAAGGCTGGTTGGAATAGCTGATGGGCCCAGTACCCCAGCTCGAGACTGGTAGGGAAGTTGTGACCTTTCCATACCCAGAAGGCAGCCCTAGACTCTCAGTGCCACCCTCCTTTCCGTTACGAGGGAGAGGCCGGTGCTAAGTCTCCAGCGTCTCTTTGGGGTCCAAGCAGCTGGGCTGCATGCTGGCCACAGAGCTTTCTGCAGAGAACAATGAAAACTCACCTCAGAAATGGATGAAGGGGAAATATTTGTTTGACTCAGGGTGTTTTGTGGAGGGGAATAATCCCTTGGTTTTCCAGCCCAGCTCTGGCTCAATTCATCCCCCTCTGTCACTCATGCCACAGTGCACTCCCCTACCTAGTACCATTCAACCCTCCAGCAACCTCCCAGATTCAACAGACCCTGGTCCCTTGCTAGGGCAGCGATGACAGCTTTGTGGCACAAGGATCCTCTGGAAATAGCATCCCAGCCAGCACTGGAGCAGTTTTTGGCCGTAAGCGCAGCCATATTGGGTTAACCCAATGGTCCATCTAGCACAATATCCTGTCCTCCAACAGTTCATCCTGTCATCGGTTCTCAGCTTTTGGCAGTCAGGCTCAGAGACACCCAAAACACAGGGGCTGATTCCCAGACGGTCTTGGCTAATAGCCATTAATTGATCTATCATCCAGGGACTCAGGTAGATCTTTTGGGGGGCCAGTTGTATTTTTGGTCTTCACAACATTTCCATGGGTTGTGTGTTGTGTTATAAAGTGCTTTCTGTGTGTGTGTGTGTGTGTTAAATTTACTTCCTATTAATTGCCTCTTGTGAGGGGGTAAATAACACTTCCAAATTTACTTTCTCCATACCACTCATGTTTTTATAGACCTCTATCATCAGCACCACTCTTACTTGTGTAAGAACAGGCCTAGTCTTTTTAATCTCACCTTATCTGGAAGCCGTTCCACAACCACCAACATTTCTGGCATGTCTCTGCACTTTTCCCAAATCAAATATATCTTTTTTGAGATGGGGCAGCCAGAACTGCCCACAGCATTCAAGATGCGGACTTACACACAGGCAAAATAATATTCTCTCTTTTGTTAACTATGTTTTTACTGATGCTTCCAACATGGATGAAGGCTAGAGCCATCCCACCCCTACCACTGCTGCCTAAGCTATGCCCTCTCCTCCATGGCTGGAGCCCCGAACTCCACACACAACCCTGCTTTGAGGAGCCCGGGGTCTGTCTGATCCCCTGCAGGTGCATTTTGTCTCCCCTCCTGAGAGTTCAAACCTCTCCACAGGAAACGCTAGTCTCTTCCCTGGGAACGTGAGCTTTTTATACGTGCCATTGTAGGTTCCAGGGGAGCTGAGGAGCAGTGTGATATGGGAAGGGATTATGACATAGTTATGGTGCATCTTGCACAACATGCGCCTTGTGAGGTGTCTCTGGAAAAGTTACGATTTGAAGACCATGGAGATCCCGTTTGTGTGCGTGTATCTGAATTTACACAAATTGACCAAGTATCCGTATTTCAAATGTAGCTGCATCTGGGAGACACCACTAGGTCAAACACTTCCAGATCAGACAGCTGACTGTGAAGGGTATATTCAGGGTAATGGGCCATGAGGGCAAACAAGAGGCCCCAGGAGAAGTGTGTCCTCTACTAGGTCAGTCTCAGAGAACACTGAGGACAGCCTACAGGTAATGGCTGCTCTAATTCAGCAGGACACGGAACCATGTCTGCCCCCCTCCCAAAGGAGCAAGTGGCTGGGGCCAGGCACCACGGCCACAGACCTGTGCTCCTCCCAGGAGGAGCCAGAGGTGGCAGTTGCAGCATGGTCCTTGCCTCCGTGAGTCCCACCCGGCCTTCTAGCCTCCTGCCCTGAGTCCTCTTCCGTGAGCCTCCCGTCTCCTGTCCTGATTCCCGCATCCTCCACTACTGGTCCTAAGCCCCACAACTCCTGCCCTGACTCCTGCACCCACCTACACCACCAGCCTTCTGCTCTGAGGCACCTGAGCAATGTTGGGAAAGCTTATAAAACGTGGAACAGCGCTGGTCCCAGTACTGATCCCTATGAGTATGTCTACACTTCAAAGTTAATTCGAAGTAACAGCCTTTAGTTCAAATTAACTTTCATAGCGTCTATACATGCAAACCGCTAGTTTGAAATTAATTTGAACTAGCGGAGCGCTTAATTCGAACTAGGTAAACCTCATTCTACGAGGAGTAATGCCTAGTTCAAATTAAGTAGTTCGAATTAAGGGCTGTATAGCCACTTAATTGGAACTAATTGGAGGCTAGCCCTTCCCAGCTTGCCCTGGTGGCCACTCTGGGAACAACCAGGGAAACTCTTCTGCCCCCTCTCCAAGCCCTGGAGCCCTTAAAGGGGCACTGTCTGGCTACAGTGCCCATGCCAATTGCAAGCCTGCCAGCACCCAGCCAGCAGACCCTGCACCTGGCACAGCATTAGACAGCCACCCGCTCCATCCAGCCCTCCGCCTCTTCCCAGGACCAGGCTGGCAGCTCACAGGAGTGTGCCTGGGGCCGCAATAGGCAGGCACCTGCCTGGTCCAGTGCGGAGATCGTGGACCTCATCTAGGTTTGGGGGGAGTCCTCCAAAGTCCACGTTATCCACACTAGGCACAGGAAAGTGGCCATCTAGGGCAGGATAGCTGCCAATCTGGCCACCAAAGGCCACATGAGAACCCAGAAGCAGGTTTGCATGAAAATCAAGTTGGTCCAGTGAGACCCCCAACCCTGAGCCCTGAGCTTAGAACTTAAGAACATAAGAATGGCCGTACTGGGTCAGACCAAAGGTCCATCTAGCCCAGTAGCTTTTCTGCCAACAGCGGACACCACCAGGTACCCCGGAGGGGATGGACCGAAGACAATGACCAAGTGATTTGTCTCGTGCCATCCATCTCCAGCCTTCCACAAACAGAGGACAGGGACACCGTTCCTACCCCCTGGCTAATAGCACTCTATGGACCCAACCTCCATGAATTTATCTAACTTCTCTTTAAACTCTGTTATAGTTCTAGCCTTCACAGCCTCCTGTGGGAAGGAGTTCCACAGGTTGACTACACGCTGTGTGAAGAAGAACTTTCTTTTATTAGTTTTAAACCTGCTACCCATTAATTTCATTTGGTGTCCTCTAGTTCTTCTATTATGGGAACTAATACATAACTTTTCTTTATCTGCCTTCTCCACACCACACATGCTTTTATAGACCTCTATCATATCCCCTCTCAGTCTCCTCTTTTCTAAGCTGAAAAGTCCCAGTCTCTTTAGCCTCTCTTCCTATGGGACCTGTCTAAACCCCTAATCATTGTAGTTGCCGTTTTCTGAACCCTTTCCAATGCCAAAATATCTTTTTTGAGGTGAGGAGACCACATCTGTACACAGTACTGAAGATATGGCGTACCATAGTTTTATACTTCCCCTCCTCCTTCTCCCCCTGGCTTCCTCCTTCCAGCTCCCTGGACCTTCTCCAATTTCT
The DNA here is from genome assembly GCF_049634645.1 of Pelodiscus sinensis. Taxonomy (NCBI): domain Eukaryota; kingdom Metazoa; phylum Chordata; order Testudines; family Trionychidae; genus Pelodiscus; species Pelodiscus sinensis. The sequence goes on along the minus strand of NC_134711.1, from coordinate 327,958,209 downwards.
GCACATCTTTCCTGAAATGTGGTGTCCAGATCAGGACACAATACTCCAGTTGAGGCCTAATCAGCGCAGAGTAGAGAGGAAGAATAACTTCTTGTGTCTTGCTCACAACACGCCTGGTAATACATCCCAGAATCATTAACACTAATCATTAAGGAGGTAATGTACCTCTTTAATCAGCCTCTGTGCCCGATGACTGGCTAACAGTGAGTATTATGCTGATTTTTAAAACAGGGCTCCGAAAGTGACCCTAGCAAGTATAGACTCGTAATCCTGGTTTTAGAACCAAACAAATTCCTTGAAACTATCATACAGTAGAGAATTATCAGTTATCTACACCATCATGGCTTGCCAGTCTAACAGAATTCTTTGAGAGGGTCAACAAAATTTGGGCAATGGTGATCCAAAGGATGTAGTGAACTTGGACTTTCAGAAATTCTTTGACAAGTTCTGTCACTAAAGGCTTTCAAGAATAATAAGCCCTCATGTCTTAAGAAGGAAGGTTTTCTCCTGGATTAGTAACTGGTTAAAAATAAGGAACAATGGCAGGAAATAATGATCAGTTTTCTGAAGGGAAAGAGGTATCTAGCAGTGTTCCACAGGGATCTGTACTGGGACCAGCGCTGTTCTAAATATATGTCACGTACATTACCTGGAGAAGGAGGTAAGCGTTGTGGTGTCATACTTAGCAAACAAGACAAAATTATTTGGTGACCTCACAATGAAATGGCAGACAAATTTCAGTGTTGACACAAGTAAAGGAATGCATATTGGAAAGCCACAATCCCAACTATCCATACAAAATGGCGAGCTCTACATTAGTTGTTATCCATCAAGAGAGAGCTCTTGGAGTCACAGAGAATAGTTCTCTGAAACCATATGCTCAATGTGCAGTCACAATCAAAAGAAGCTAAAATAATGGGAATTATAGATGGTGAATAAACTATGCCAGGAAAGTCTAAACCACCCCTGGAACAGCTGCAGCTTCTTGATGCAAGTTGCAGGATTTGCACAGACAAATTTTGGCTTATTATTATTCACCATGAATAACACAGGAAGCCAAGCAGCTGAGGTTCCCTGAGGGCCACGTGGCCCCAAGGGAAGGTACAAACATGCTGCATAAAGGCAGTTGCCTCCCTCTCTGAACACACACTGCCTGCTGCCCGTGCAACCTCTCTGATGACTCCTTGCACTTCAGGGTGAAGACCTCTGGTGCCAGCGGCTCCCTTCTAGCAGGAACTGGGTACGTTGGCAGGTGTCACTGTCTGTAACATGCTAAGTGCAGGGCGAAGGCTGCAGGCTGTTTGCATTGGCAGCTGTTCTGTGCAGCGGCAGAGGACTCAGCTGGGCTGTCAGGGTGACTCAGTGATGGGGCTGGAGGGCAGGCAGCACTAGGTAGCTTGGGAACCCTCCCCTCCATCTGCCCATGCTCCATGGTGGTGGATTTATGCAACACAGAAATTCAAAATGAGCATGGGGTGTTACACCCCCAATGCCCAGAGTCAGGATTTCCCAGTGGGTCCAAGTTCTAGAAGTGTTGTGAGTTCTGGGTGAGATGCTGCCAGGGGCTGAGTTTCTAAACAGCTTGGCTGTGTCTAGACTGGCCAGTTTTTCTGGAAAATCAGCCGCTTTTCCGGAAAATCTTGCCAGCTGTCTACACTGGCTGCTTGAATTTCCGCAAAAGCACTGACTTCCTACTGTAAGAAATCAGTGCTTTTTGAGGAAATACTTTGCTGCTCCCGTTCGGGTAAAAATCCCTTTTGCGCAAAACTTTTGCACAAAAGGGCCAGTGTAGACAGCTGAGATTTGTTTTGCGCAAAAAAGCCCCAATCGCGAAAATGGCGATCGGGGCTTTTTTTGCGCAAAAGCGCGTCTAGATTGGCCACGGACGCTTTTCCACAAAAAGTGCTTTTGCGGAAAAGCGTCCGTGCCAATCTAGATGCTCTTTTCCGAAAATTCTTTTAACGGAAAACTTTTCTGTTAAAAGCATTTCCGGAAAATCATGCCAGTCTAGATGTAGCCCTTCAGGTTTATTTGCGCCTGGAAATTTAACCAGCAAATACATTTTCAAAAATTGTAGTCTCAGTTGTGAGGGCAGGAATTTAGAGCTATGTTGCTCTGTGGTATTTTGTTTCCCAGGTTGGCTGAGGACTCCAGGATTACTGCCCTATAGGTACCCCTCAGAGTTACAGGGCTACGAGCACTGCTGCCAACGCTTTGGCCTGCGAGTCCCAAATGTTAGGCCTTCTATGAGACAAGCGGCTAGGCGGCCTCCTAGAACCAAAATACTGTTTAATCTGAACAGGAGGAATAAATCGTAATGTGGGGTGAATAGGTGTGAACACGTCTCTGACCCCAAGTCCTCCTACCCAGGTTCCAGAGTCAGTAAATTCAGGGTCAGTTCATATAACAGAGCTAACTTTGGACCTGTCTGTAAAATCTATAAAAACATGTAGATATCATTAAAAAGAAACCCACTGAGCTTTGACGTAGAGCGGAAGAGACCCTGCCCCATGGCCATGGGGCCTGTTCTACGTTGCAGGGCATCTCCACAGGGTCTACAGTTCCCAAAACCTGTGCTAAGTGGTTCTCAGAGCCAGAGAGGGCAATTCTATTAGGGGATCCCTCCAACCTTGATGCTGGCTGGCAGCGGTTGTTCCTCTCCACCTCCCACTGTGATGTTTTCCTTAGCTTTTCTAGTGTCAGCACAGCTGCAACTTCTGGTGTGTGTGCATGCAGTACACCGCTGCCGCGATCCTCCCAGCTGGAGGGGGTAGGGTCCGGAATACGTTGGGCCAGGTGTAACCATCTCCCGCAGGTTCCAGTAAGTCGCAGTAGGGTGGTGACTTCTGGCGGCTTCCACTCCCAGCCAGGCTAGTGACTTCTGGGGATGTTCCCCCTGCCCTGCTGCCTTCTCATAAACTGGAGAACCTGGAGGATGCGACTGGGTCCAGGGGGTTGGTTAACGTAACTTACTAATATCGCTGTTGTGAAGTATAAATAAGAACGTTGAATATCGTTCACTTTTGTCCTTTTCAGCCATCCAAATATTACACAAAAACTGAAAAAAGTGTTTTTATTACTTAAATAAGTATGACCGACTGTCATTTTTCTAGACTTGCACTGAGAGCAGCACGATGCCTCTGTAAACATCAGAGGCTCATACTACTGCACATCCTCAAAGGTCACCTGTGCCATCAAGTCCCAGCAATGCCTCTCTGCCATGACTATTGGCCAAACTGGACAGTGTCAATGACATAAGAACATAAGAATGGCCGTACTGGGTGAGACCAAAGGTCCATCTAGCCCAATAGCCTGTCTGCCGACAGTGGCCAGCACCAGGTGCCCCAGAGAGGGTGGGCCTAAGACAATAATCAAGTTATTTGTCTCCTGCCATCCCTCTCCAGAACTCTGACAAACAGAGACCAGGGACACCAATTCTATCCCATGGCTAATAGCCTTTTTATGGACCTAACCTCCATGAAATTATTTAGCTTCTCTTTAAACTCTGTTATAGTCCTAGCCTTCACAGCCTCCTCTGGCAAGGAGTTCCACAGGTTAACTACACGCTGTGTGAAGAAGAACTTTCTTTTATTAGTTTTAAATCTGTTCCCTTTACGACAAAGGGTAAATGGACACAAGTCAGACATCAGGAATGGTAATACATATAAAACTGTAGGGGAACATATTAACCTGCCGGCACTCATTAATGGATTTGAAAATAGTTATTCTTCTACAAAGGAATTTCACTAACCAATTAGAGAGAGAGAGAGAGTACAAAAGTGACATTCAGCTGCAAATTTGAGACTGTTTCCCTGAAGCTTGAACAAAGACATTAACCAGATGTCGCATTATAAAGCCAGCTTTCCCTGCATGTAACACATCTGTGACCCAGCTGTAGTGGTTCCCCACAGCCAAGGTCGTCGCCCCTGCCCGGACAGGGGCCCGCCCACCTGGGCGAGATAGTGCCCACCACCCTTTTGTGAGATGTCAGTCTAGGCATGCGGTTAAACCCTTGGGTTTATTCCTGTGGGATCCGAGTCTATAACTGGTCGCCTCACCGGCACCCCTGGCCGAGGGGGAGCAGTAGGAGGGGTCAGGCCCACCCCCGCTCTGAGCCCCAAGCCACGGCCCTAAGAACCAGAGGAATCCCTTTCCTATGGTTTGGTTGGTGGGGGTAACTACCCGCAACGCACCAGCCCACGGGCAATCCTCTGCCATGCCCTGGATCGCTTCCTACCTCCCTCTGTCGGTGGCCTTCTCCACAGCCGGAACACCCTCCTTTGTCCTGGAGAGCTTCTTCCTCGCTCTCCCTTTCTTCCTGCTGGTGACGCCCTTTTGAAGCGTCCTGCTGGCTCAGCATCTGAAGGGAGATGGGTGCGGCGACCTCGCGTCGAGCCCCGGGCCACGGCTGCACGTGTGCATCTGAGTCGGGTGGGAGCAGACCTCTCTTACGTTGGTGAGGCCCTCCCGGCGCGACCTGCCGGCTCGGCGTCCTGTGTGGAGGGGGGTGGGGCATCCTGCGCTCCACTCTGGACAGCCTTGACACAGGCACAGCAGAGCCGGGGATGCAGCCGGAGAGCAGTCTCGCCCCATAATGCCGGGGATGGAGCAGCTCCATAGCAGGGCATCGGAGTGTCCCATTACAACCTCATTTACATCGAAAGCTAAATATGGGACCTTTCCAGCCTACCCATTTAGCCTCATTAGCACCAGTCCTACAATTGGCAGGTACCTCCCCTCCCTTCTCTTTCTGTTATAAATTCTGGGTTCCTATTACTTCCACTCCAGCTCATTTCATGAAGTAGGTTTTGCCCATGAAAGCTCATACTATATCTAATCTAGATCTAAATATATAGATAGACTAGCTGGAGTTACCCGGCGTTGCTCGGGAAACTGGAGGAACAAAATGTAGAAAAACAGCAGTCCGTTATCTTTTTTTGAATGGTAGAAAAGTTGCACTGATTTCTATAGGGATTAAAATTTATAGGTCTGTGTCATCTCCAGGGGGTGGTGTGTGACCCTGGGTGGAGGGGAGGTTACACACAGGGGGGCACCTCAGCTCGCGCCTGGGGCTGCAGGTGCTGCAGGGAGCAGGGCGAGTGCCTGAGCTGTTGTGCGTTTGGGGGTCAGGGCGCTGCGTGCTGGCACGGGACGGGGGAGAGGAAAGAGGGTCGCTTATGTAACCTTGTGGGTGGGAGGGGGTGAGTCCCAGACGGCACTGGGGGCTGCAGGCGGTGGGCATAGGACCTAGGGTGGGCAGGGCAGCCCCTGCAGTGTAATGCGGTGGTTACTTTTTGATTTTTACAGCTTGAACTCGGGCCCAATCAGGTCCAAAAGTCCCTCAAAACCTTCTCCTGGAGGAAAGGTTATCCCATGCAAAGTTTGGTTGTGGTAGCTCTTATAGCGTCCAAGTTATTAGCGCACAAACTTACAAACATTCTCCTTTATATGTTAGCTATAGATAGATAGATACAGACATAGCTAGATATAGATATACTATGAGTATAGATCTAGATCTAGCTACAGATCTAGATCTAGTATGAGTTTTTGTGGGAAAAACCCACTTCATATATACTTTGGTTATTCTGTAAGGTGCCACAGAACTACTGATTGATTTTAAAGATACAAACTAACATGGTTGCCCCTCTGAGACTCTGTAATTATAAATTAGTCTACTCTCATTCCTTTCAGGAAGAAAAATTCAAAACTCCTTGGACCTGCCCAGTACATGATGTCAGCTGTCAATGACACCACATTCAGCTATGCCGTGTTCCTTCTCAGCGGGATACCTGGGCTGGAAGATGTCCATCTCTGGATCTCCATCCCCTTCTGCTTCATATATGTTATTTCGACAGTAGGAAATTCAGTCATTCTGTTCATTATAAAAACAGATCCAAGCCTCCATGAGCCCATGTACATTTTCCTTTCCATATTGGCGCTCACGGACCTTGGCTATTTGATATCCACCATGCCAACCATACTGGGCGTGTACTTGTTTAACTTCAGGGAGATCGGCCTCCATGCTTGTTTTGCCCAACAGTACTTCATTGCTGCACTTCAATGCACGGAATCTGCTGTGCTCTTGTTGATGGCTTTTGACCGTTTCATCGCCATCTGCAACCCGCTGAGATACGTTTCCATCTTAACCCTGCCGAGAATAGCCAAGATGGGGCTGGCGTTTGTGCTAAGAGGGGTGGCTGTAACATTCCCACTCCCCTTTCTCCTGAAACGGTTCCAATACTGTCGAGCCAATGTCCTCTCCCATTGCTACTGTCTACACCAAGACATCATGAAGTTGGCTTGTGCAGACATCACCGTCAACAGCATCTATGGCTTGACCATTAAAATCTTAACAATGGGGTTGGACTTGCTGCTCATTTTCTTCTCTTATGTAATGATCCTCAAAACAGTGCTGAGCATCGCCACCCATGCGGAGTGCCTTAAGGCTCTGAACACCTGCGTCTCCCACTTCTGCACCGTCCTGCTCTTCTACATTCCCGAGATCAGCATCTCTGTGATAAATAGATTTGTGAAAGGTTCTTCTCCATTGCTTCCAGTTCTACTGAGCTACATCTCCCTGATGGTCCCACCCCTGATGAACCCACTAGTGTACAGCATCAAAAGCAAAAACCTTCGTGCGAGTATAATCAAGGTGTTTAGCAAATGAAGGTTCCATTCACCATCTGGCTCCAGAGCTCATGATGTGGGAGACAACACACATAGGTCACCTCCTCCTATTCGATCCTAGACCCTTACATCTGAGACAATATGGCCTACTGATATCCACTCTGTAGAGAGAGGTTATGGTGGGATTTAAAGCCTGGAACAATGGAAGAAGGGCTGGTGAGTTTTCAGAGAACAATAGGGTGGGGGAGGATGGAGATCAAGGCGGGAAGGAAAATTTACAAGGTGACAGTGTGCATGGAGAGCCGGGGGACAGGTGGGATGTTGCACATAACAAGCCATATCAATAACTGCTGTAACCTTGGAATTCCTGTTGATACAGTCAATAAAGAGAAGGGATATGGACGTTGTGTCTTATTACACTGTGTTGTCTCTGCCCCCATCTCTTATTAACCATGCATGGGCCATGAAAACAGCTGCAGAGCTGTTGTATGGTCACAATCCTGCCCTCCCCCTGAACACTCTGGGTCCTGTGTGATCCATGGGACAGCACCAGCTGTGGGCAGGGGTTATTCATGGTAGCACAGACATCCACCTTCCCCCACACCCTCATCCAGGAGCTTGTGAGAGACATGATTTATGCAGGAGCCGCAGGAGATGCTGGTCCAGCAGCTCCCCAGCCCCATGCTCCTGCTGATGGCTCTGCACACCGCACACCTGCTGAGCCCGCTCTGCACAGAGCTGTGTGTGTGCGAGGGAGGGTCTGATATGCAGGAGTCCTGGCAAAAGACTCAGGCTCAAATTCCTTCCCCAGCTCCTCCATTTGTGCAGATCTATCCAATCTAGTGACCTGTCTGTCAACAGTAGCCAATGCCCCAGAGGGAGCCATCAGAATCTGGAGATATCAAATGAGTCCTGCACTGATGCCCACTCTGAGCTTCTGGCAAACAGCGGCTGGGGCACCTGTCCGGCCATCCATTCATGGACGTGACCTCTGAATTATACAGCTCTCTTGTGAACACTGCTATAGTCTTGGCCTTCACAAGATGCTCTGGGGTAGAGTTCTACAGGCTGCGCGCCGTGTGAAGAAATACGCCTATTTGCTTGCTTTGCACCTGCTTCCTATTAATTACATGTGGAGCTCCCTCCTTCCTGTGTTATGACAGGAATCAGTAACACTTCCTTATTGGCTGTCCCCACGCCCGTCCTGACTAAATTGTGAAACTCCCTCCAAGACACAAAAGGCCCAGGTGTCAAGTAAAGAGGGAGCATACAGCCCAGTTTTACGGTGACACTTCTGTTCCTCGTTGGTCAGGGTGTGTCTTTGTTGAGTGCCTGTCAGCAATCAGAGCAGCAACCTGTTGCTATCCCCTCCAGGCAGTGATTCACAGATTTATAGAAATTAAAGCCAGAAGGGAATATTAGATCATTTAGGCCAATCTCCTGCAGAATTTCATCCAGTTACCTCTTTATTGATTCCAATGGCTTGTCTTGCACAACTGTATTCATTTACAGCAGGGGTCACCAACCAGTCCATCAGGATCGATTGGTAGATCTTGGAACCTTTGACAGTGCTGCTCCTGCTCTCTGCCCTGGAGGTTTCCTTCAGCCCTGGGAGCTGAGGGGCTGATGATGTCAGGGTGCCCCTCAACACACCCTGATTCTTACCTCCACAGAGCAGAGAGGGGGCAGGGATGGAGAGAGTTTTCTGCCTGCTTTTGGGAGTGGTATGGGCCCAGGGCAGGGGTGAGCCTACTTTAGCCCCACTGCACTACCACCAAGAAACCAGTACCCAGCTGGAGCCTGCATCCTGAATCCCAGCCTCAGTTCTGAACCCCTCCTGTATTGCAAACCCTGGCCCAATCCCTGAGTCCCCCTGCCCCAAAACTCCCTCCCAGACCTTGCACCCTGAACCCCCTCCTACACCTCTACTCCCTGCCCCAGGCTCAGCTCAGAGCCCCTCCCACACTCCAAATCCTTTAGCTCGAGACCTGAGCCTGCATCTCCCCTCCCTGCACCCCAACCCTCTGCCTCCCACCTGATAAAAGTGAGGGAGAATGAGGGAGGAAGAGAGGATGGAGTGAGTAGGGGCGGGGCCTTGGAGAAGGGGCTGGGAGAAGGCGGGGCAAAGGTGTTTGGGTTTGGAGTAGATCCTAGATTGCACTTAAATTCAAAAAGTGATCTTGTGCTTAAGAAGGTTGGAGATCCCTGATCTAAAGTGTCTTCCAGGAAGGCACCTGGTCTTGATTTGAAGACAGCAGGAGAATCTATCACATTACTTGAGAATTCTTTTCACTGCTTCAGCATCCACATTGTTTGCTTTGTTTACAAATACGATTCCTCTGGCTTCAGCTTCCAGCCATTAGTTCTTCTTATACTTATTCCTGGTAGATTAAAGAGCCCATTATTACCCGGTGTTTGGTCCCTATGATGGTTCTTGCACACAGTCATCACATCAGCTTGCAATCTCCCTGCTCCTACTCACTACATCCTGCTTATGCAGACAAGGGTAACTTGGAAACAAGAGAGGAGGAGAAAGACCTGGGTGTATTTGTCACTCCCAGGATGACTGTGAGCCGTGATGTAACACAGCTGTGAACAAGGCAAATAAGAGGCTAGAACATGAGAGATGAGAAAACGGAGTGTTAAAATGATTATGAGAAGCCCTGATGAGACCGGCTCTGGCAACCTCTGTAAATATCTGTTCATGCTATTCCGGAAGGAATTCAGGCTGGAACAGGTGCAGAGAAGGGCTGCTAGGATGGGCAGGGTAACAGAGGGACTGTCTTACGAGGAGGTTAAAGGAGTTTGATTGGCTGAGCCTGACAAAATGCAGGCTGAGCGGGGATAGAATTGCAGCAGAAATACATCGGGCAGGTGGGTAAACCTGAGGCAGGGAGACTAAGCCCCTGAAGCTACATGATAGCGTTAGCACAAGAACAAATGGTGAGAAACAGGGCAGGATTAAGCTGAGGCTGGCAAGGAGAGAGGCAGGGCCCATGAGGTTCTGAGAAGGGAGGTTCTGGAATAGCTGCCTAACAGGAGTTGGGCTTGGGGAGGTCAAACAACCTGGCTGGTTTTACAGATGGACTTTGACAGGCAAGATAAGCTATGGTGATTGCCATTGATCCCAGTGGTCCTTTTTAAATTAAATCAATGGATATTGCCTATCTCCTAGAACTGGAAAGGACCTTGACAGGTCATTGAGTCCAGTCCCTTCACAGCAGGGCCAAGTACCATCCCTGACAAATTTTTGCCCCAAACAGCCTCCACAAGAATTGAACTCACAACCCTCAGTTTAGCAGGCCAATGCTCAAACCACTGAGCTGTCCCCTCCCCCTATTTTAGGCCTATGGGTCACATTATCCCATTTAGCATCATGCTTGGTTTGGAAATTTGGCGCAAAAACTTGCTAGTCTAAATGCACCCGGGTTTGGAAATTTTGTATCCAGGGTGTGAGTTCTAGCTCCAGTGCTGGAGCTTGATTTTTATAAGCTCCTAGCCCTATAAGGGTGGGGCGGTCACAAAAGACCCCTTTGGGGTGTTTACTGGGATGCAGACGAAGCCACAGACATGCACCTTCTTGCTCCCTGGGGCTTCTCACCACCCTGCTTTGCTGGGCCAGCACATCTGGTCCAGTTCCAGGCAAGACCTCAAGCTAAGATCACCGCCTCTTCCCAAAGAGCAGAACAGACACTGAAACTCATCAGCTCCAAAGAAAATGTAGTTTAGGGCTCAGCTTCCCGGGATATCACTCAGTGAAGGTGGCCCTGACCGAGTCTGTCACTGCACTCTGAGTATGCAGATATCGAAACCTTCCAACCAGGTAATGACTGGGGAACTGGCCCGTCAGCTGCTTTAAGCAGGCTCCCTGTCTCTGTACAGCCCCCTGTACTCTGCACTGCGCCCCTTTGGCAGATCCTGCAGGCAGAGGCTACTGTGACAGGCCCTGCTAGCACATCTCTGATTACTGTAACTTTGGGGATCCCTGGATCCTGGGTCGGACAGCAGCATCGCTGTGACACATCCACCCCCCAGGGAGCCATGTGACCAATCAGAATGATACAAACAGTTCCACGAACACGGCTTATAGAACAGCTGGTGCTGCAGGCCAGTTGTTTAGCATCATCCCCCATCCCCTGGGATTTGGCCTCCTGCCGTTTGCCATTGGCTGTGATGGGGTTAAAGCTGGTGCCCACAAAACCAAGCAGCTGAGGTTCCCCCAAGGGAAGGTACAAACATGCGGCATAAAGGCAGTTGCCTTCTCTATCTGAACACACACTGCCTGCTGCCCATGCAACCTCTCCAGTGACTCCTTGTGCTTCAGGGTGAAGACCTCTGGTGCCAGCGGCTCCCTTCTAGCAGGAACTGGGTATGTTGGCAGGTTTCACTGTCTGTAACATGCCAAGTGCAGGGCGAAGGCTGCAGGCTGTTTGTATTGGCAGCTGTTCTGTGCAGCGGCAGAGGACTCAGTGGGGCTGTCGGGGTGACGCAGTGAGGGGGCTGAAGGGAAGGCAGTGCTAGGCAGCTTGGGAACCCTCCCCAACATCTGTCCATGCTCCATGTTGGGGTATTTAAGCTAAACAGAGATTCAGAAGGAGCCCGGAGTGTTAAACCCCTGACACCCAAGTCAGGATTTCCAGTAGGTCCCATTTCTGGGTGCTCTGGGCGAGACCCTGCCAGGAGCTGAGTTCCCAAATTGCTTTGGGTTTATTTGCTCCTGGAAATTTAATCAGCCAAAGCGTTTTCAGAAATGTTATTCTCCAGCTCAGTGGTGAGGGCAGGAGTTCAGAGCCGTGTTCCCCTGTGGTAACAGGCCTAAGAGGGCACATGTCTGTGTCCTGACTAGCTGAGAGCTCTAGCATCCCTGCCCCGCAGAGACCCCTCAGAGTCACCATAGCTGCATCTCTTTGCCCACTCTCTGTGCTGTGAGTCCCAGATGTCGGGCCTCGGACCCTCCCTTCTCCTGGGGTAGGATCCCACCCTCCTGAGTGTACAAATATTTAGACATTGTAAAAATTCTCAGAGCTTTGCCCTGGAGCTGAGGCGTTCCAGGGAGGATAGAATGCCCGGGGAAGGGGTGGAGAAGGGAAATCTCTTGAGGGGAGCATGGGGAAGCTCTGATCTGCTGCTGGATGCCGGGAGCTGCCCCACCTCCCTTTCTGAGCTTTTTGTGGGCACCTCTTGGGTGTGTGTGTGTGTGCGTGCACAGCACACCCCTGCCGGGTACCTTAGGGGTACAGCAGACCAGGTGTAGCAGCTTCCCACAAACTTCACCCCATTAAGGCACAGCAACGCAGGCATTGGTGACGGCCTCTGCTCCCAGCCAGGCAAGTGGTCACTGGGCATGTCCCCCTGTCCCACTGCCTTGTCGTAGACTGGAGAACTTGGAGGATGGGACTGGGTCTTGTGAGTAGGTTAACGTAACGCAGTAACATCACTGTTGTGATGTACAAATAACAGCTTTGAATACTGTTCACTTTTGTCCTCTCTTTATATTACACCAGAACGTAGCCTTAGAAAAGTTTGGCTGAGTGTCTTTTTGTTCTGTCCTGCTCATAAAATAATTTTCAGCCTCCCACTCTGACAGGACCCAGGCAGGCCCAGTGCCTTCAGACGTCCCCAGCCATGTCTGTGCCCGTCAGTGTGAAGAGCTTCTCAGCAACAGCTGCCCCCCCTCTGGGCAGACTCCCAGGGTACGTCTAGACGACAGGCTTTTGTCAACAGAGGCTTTGTCAACAGATACTTTCGACAAAGCTTCTGTCAACAAAGAGCATCTAGACTACATCCAGTTCTGTCGACAAAGCAAGCCGCTTTGTCGACATGTGAGTGTAGATGCAAAGGACAGCGTAGATGCGATAACGCCTTCTGTCGACAGAACTCTGTTGAAAAAAGGCGTTATTCCTCATAGAATGAGGTTTACCGCCATCGACAAAACTACTGAGTTCTATTGACGTTATGTCGACAGAACTCGGCGGTAGTGTAGACTCAGATATAGGTTTGTTGACAAAAGTCCACTTTTGTCGACAAAACCCTGTAGTCTAGACACACCCCCAGTGCTGGCAGAACAAGCTGGGAAAAGTGGCTGGATACAGGCTTTTCCTAGCTTATAGCTCCAGCGTGATCCCTCAACCTCTGTGGGCTGGTTAATAAGCGATGGCTTTTTTTAAGAGAGAGAGAGACGGACAGACAGACAGACAGACAGACTACTTTCAGACGGGAAAGGAAGTTCCATTTCTATGAGTACTCAGGCATTTGAATCTGAAACCCACTTCCTGTAAACCCTCATCAAGCCTGCATATCACATACTGGGGTTACTAGAGAGGCAGAGCTCAGAGAATGAATATTTCTTATCTTGACCTCAGTGCCGGTTCCCCCTCGGGATACAGGCTACAAGCCAACAGAACAGAACCCGAGAGAACCAATCAGCTATTGACCCCAGGACAGAGCTGCATGAGACTTTTGGGTAACTGATAGGTGAGCGAACGAGGGCTGAGACACTGGCCGTGTCCAGACTCAGGGGTTTTTTCGGGAAAAGTAGCCTTTTCCCGAAAAAACTTCCCCTGCGTCCAGACTCAAGCCGCGTTCTTTCGAAATTATTTCGAAAGAACGCGGCTTTTCTTTCGATGGCGGTAAACCTCAATTTACGAGGAAGAACGCCTTCTTTCGAAAGTCCCTCTTTCGAAAGAAGGCGTTCTTCAATGTAAAGAGGCCGTCTTCGAAAGAGAGCATCCAGACTCGCTGGGTGCTCTCTTTCGAAAAAGCGGATTTCTCTTTCGAAAGATCCGCCTGCAGTCTAGACGCGATCTTTTGAAAGAGGCTCTTTCGAAAGAAGCCTGCAGTCTAGACATAGCCACTGTGACCAACTCAGATTCTGAAGAAAGTCAGAGGGGAGAGAATGGGCTGGCAAGTCCATACAAAAGTAGAGATGTTGAAAAATTATGACAACACTTTCCATTGTAATGTAAATATTACCAGCTAAATGTTGAGGACAGGCGTGTGTATCGAAAGCAAGCAGCAGAGATATTGGTATCTCACCCAGATGGAGCAATGGTAACTTTCCTACTTGATGGGTTTTACCTTAGTATTTCAGATACACGCCCACATACACTTTGGAATGGGTTTGTGTCATTAACTGCATGCAGGAACAGTTGCATGGTACTGATAACTGACCTGTGGAACTCCTTGCCAGAGGATGTGGTGAAGACTAGGACTTTAACAGGATTCAAAAAAGAGCTAGATAGATTCATGGAGGTTAGGCCCATCAATGGCTATTAGACAGCATAGGTAGGAATGGTGTCTCTAGCCTCTGTTTCTCTGGAGGTGAGCGACAGAAGAGGGATCACGTAAGGATTACCTGTTGTGTTCCTTCCTTCTGGGGTATCTGGTATTGGCCACTGTCGGTAGAGAGGATACTGAGCTAGCTAGACCTTTGGTCTGACCTAGTATGGCTGTTCTTATGATCAGAAGCTGTTTCTCGCACTTACTTTCAGGTTCATTAACATAATCGCTCTGCAATACCTGGGTTAGACTTTCCAAAATAGCCCGAGAGAAGGGAATTGCTGGTCTTTCCCCAATGGTTAGAACTGAGCTGCAGGAAAGGGGAGTGGAAATCCAGTGTTTGTCCTGCTCACCCATTTGTGATCCCAATCCCTTTCCCAACCAGCTAAGGTCGCTGTCTGCATTATCTTGTAACTTGTCAGATATCTACAGACCCTTACATGGTGACACCAAGGATTAGGGGCACATCTAGACTGCGGGGCTTTTCAGGATACCTCCGGTCTGCAATACCTTCGGTATCCCGAAAAATCTTCGCCACATCCAAGGGACGTGTTTGCTCTTCCACCTTTTTTTTGTGGAAGAGAAGATGTGCTCTTTAGGATGCACTGTCAAGGAATCTTTGGAAAGAGGATTTTTTCCCCAAAATTTGGCCTCGTATACACCGGCCAAATTTTGGAAAAAGTTCTTCCAAAAAAAAAAGTGAAAAAAGGTACGTGAAATGCGGAGCAAAAACGTTGTAGTCTAGACATACCATAAGCGAGGATCTGGATGTTTACATGGGTAAGCGGAAAATCCAGTTAGGGTAATGAGGAGAGATTTCAATGTCTTGCATGGGTTCTTAATGATCATAAAATATGTCTAAAGAGTGGATGCTGGGAGAAATATTCCTTGGGAGCAGTTTTTGTCACCCTGCCCATTGCAAAGTTTCTTCCACTTTCCTCCAAAGCATCTGGAACTCACTGCTGGATATTGGGCTAGATGGACTGCAAGTCTGATCCAGTCTGGCGGTGCCTATCGTCCCTATCTATGGTGTAAATCCAAGACTCATATTTTGCTGATTTTCCTCGAGCTCCTGTGTGTCCAGAGCAAAGAAACCTCTCTTTAAGTATAATGTAATCTTTTTCGTTCCTTTCAGGAAGAAAAGTTCAAAACTCCTCTGACCCGACGAGCACGTGATGTCAGCTGTCAATGACACCACTTTCACCTATGCAGTGTTCCTGCTCACCGGGTTACCTGGGCAGGAAGATGTCTATCAGTGGATCTCTGTCCCTTTCTGCTTCATGTATTTTATTTCAATAGTAGGCAATTCAGTCATTCTGTTCATTATAAAAACAGACCCAAACCTCCATGAGCCCATGTACATTTTCCTTTCCATGTTGACCCTCACAGACCTTGGCTTATCAATAGCCACCATACCAACAATCCTAGGCGTATATTTGTTTAACTCTAGGGAGATCAGTTTCCATGCCTGTTTTGCTCAGCTGTTCTTCCTCCACTCATTTCAGTGTATTGAATCCTCTATGCTTTTGGTGATGGCCTTTGATCGCTATATCGCGATCTGCAACCCGCTGAGATATGCCTCCATCTTAAACCTGCCAAGAACATTAAAAATGGGACTGGTGTGTGTGCTAAGAGGGATGGGCCTACTATTCCCAATCCCGGTTCTCCTGAACCGGTTCCAATACTGTCGAGCCAACGTACTCTCCCATTCCTACTGTATGCACCAGGATGTCATGAAGTTGGCTTGTGCAGACATCACAGTCAACAACATCTATGGCTTGACCATTAAAATCTTAACGATGGGGTTGGATTCACTGATCATTTTCCTCTCTTATGTGATGATCCTCAAAACAGTGCTGAATATCACGTCCCGCATGAAGAGCCTCAAGGCTGTGAATACCTGTGGCTCCCACCTGTGTGCCGTCCTGCTCTTCTACACACCAGAGCTTGGACTGACTGTGATACACAGATTCTGTAAGGACTCTTCCCCTTTGCTTCAGATTCTCCTGGGCTACATATCGCTGCTGGTCCCACCGCTGATGAACCCAATCGTGTACAGCGTGAAAAGCAAACACCTTCGTGCGAGGATAAACAAGGTGTTTGTCAAATGAAGATTCCATTAATCACTTTTCTCCAGTGCTCATGACATTGGAAACAACACACATTGGTCACCACCGGCTACTCCATCCTGGACCCTCTCTGCAGAATGCCCCTTGTTCTGTCATCTGTCACTACTGAGAACAGCCTTTCTCCATTCTCTTTGGAACCTCCCTTCAGGAAGCTGAAGGCTGCTATCAAATCCCCGCTCACTCTTCGCTTCTGCAGACTAAACAGACCCAAAACCCTCAGCCTCTCTTCATAGGTCATATGCTCCAGCCCCCTAATCATTTTGGTTGCCCTCCACTGGACCCTCTCCAATGCGTCCACATCCTTTTTGTAGTGGGGGGCCCAGAACTGGACACAATACTCCAGATGTGGCCTCGCCAGAGCTGAATAAAGGGGAATGATGATATCTCTGGATCTGCTGGCAATGCTCTCTTAATGCAGCCTAATATGCCATTAGCCTTCTTGGCTACAAGGCATACTGTTGACTCATATCCAGCTTCTCATCCACTGTAACCCCCAAGTCCTTTTCTGCAGAACTGCTACTTAGCTGGTTGGTCCCCAGCCTGTAACAATGCTTGGGATTCTTCCGTCCCAAGTGCAGGACTCTATACTTGTCCTTGTTGAACCTCATCAGATTTCTTGTGGCCCAATCCTCCAATTTGTCTAAGTCACTCTGGACGCTATCTCTGCCCTTAAATGGATCTACCTCTCTCCCTAGCTTAGTGTCATCCACAAACTTGCTGAGGGTGCAATCCATCCCCTCATCCAGGTCATTAATAAAGATGTTGAACAAAACTGGCCCTAGAACTGAACCTTGGGGCACTCCGCTAGAAACCGACCGCCATCCTGACATCGAGCCGTTGATCACTACCCGCTGGGCCTGGCCTTCTAGCCAACTTTCTATCCATCTCACTATCCATCTATCCAACTATCCATTTATATTATGGGAACAAGTAAATAACTTTTCCCTATTCACCTTTTTCACATCAGTCATGATTTTATAGACCTCTATCATATCCCTCCTTACTCTCCTTTTTTCTAACTGAAAAGTCCAAGTCTTTTTAAGCTCGTATATGGGACCTCTAATGGACAGGAGGAGTACTGACCAGCACCCATTGACTAAGGGGTTAAATACAGGCAGCTAGCAAAAGTGTTGGCCAGGGCCTGGGAGAACCAATAGAGAAAGAGAGTTGACATTTGAATTGGATAAAGATTCCTTGCCTGATTTCTTTGTGAGGGAGAGAAAAAACAGGAGTTGAGAGACACAGAATGGTTTAAACCCAGGCAGGACTGCCATGTCTCCAAGGAATTCGGAACATGGGGCTGGAGTGAATAAAGATGAGATTGGAAGTGAGTAAAAGGGGGAAAAAGTGAATCTAGTTGTGTTCAGAGTATTTTTCCTTATTTTGTGGTATGGTTTGAACTGCTCTGTGTAGATCTATGCCTCCCCTGCCTAATTACCACCTAGCATTGTGCCTAGAGATTTTTCTGTGTTTTAATTTGTTTCCCTTAGTTGCTCTGTAACATTTAGCAACCATGTATGCTTTATCAAGTTGATCTTTTGTTTTATAATAAAAATCACTTTTTTTAAGGTGATGATTTGATTCTTGTGTCCTGGAACGTCTGTCAGTCCGTGAGTATCTGCAGGCCTCAGACTGAGGGGTCAGCTACCAGAGACTGCAGCTTGTTTATCTCTCTTCTTTTTTCAAGCTCTTTCGGGGCAAAAGAGCTTGGAATACCCCTGGGGGTGGTTTCAAATATTCACCCCTGGTTTTTAGAGATGAAAAATTACTGGATGGTGGCAGCAACCCCCCCAAATCTGTGTATTGTTATTCTGGAGGGAAGGTTTTTGTAACTAGTGCCTGTAGAGGCCAGGTTTTTAAGCTCTCTTGCGAGCCCTCAGCTTCTGCACTCGGTGTGTCAGAATGGGGAACAGCCCTGTCAGGACCCGTTCCAAACACCTAATCACTTTTGTTCCCCCTTTCTGAACCTTTTCCAATGCCAGTATATATTTTCTGAGATGAGGCGACCACATGTGTACGCATTATTCAAGATGTGGGTGTACCACGGTTTTATATACAGGCAAAAAGATAGTCTCTGTCTTATTCCCTTTTTAAAGATTCCTAACATTCTATTGGCTTTTTTGACTGCCACTGCACACTGAGTGGATGTTTTCAGAGATGACTCCAAGATCTCTCTCTTGAGTAGTTGTAGCTAAATTAGTCCCCAGTCATCTTGTATGTATAATTGGGATTATTTTTTCCAATGTGCATTACTTTACATTTATCAATATTAATTTTCATTTGCCATTTTGTTGTCCAATCATTTACTTTGGTGAGATCTTTTTGAAGCTTTTCACAATCTGCTTTGGTCCTAACTATCTTGAGCAGTTTGGTATCATCTGCACATTTTGCCAGCTCACTGTTTACCCCTTTCTCCAGATCATTTATAAATAAAGTTGAATAGGATTGGTCCCAGAACAGGGAGCTGGAGAGAGTTCAGAGAAGAGCAACAAAAATGATTAAAGGTCTAAAAAATATGAGGGAAGACTGAAAGAATTGGGCTTGTTTAGCTCAGAAAAGAGAAGACCGAGAAGGGACATGACAGCAGCTTTGAAGTATCTAAAAGGGTGTTACATGAAAGGAGGTGGGGCAGAATTGTTCTCCTTAACCTCTGAGGTTACGACAACAAGCAATGAGTTTAAATTGCAGCAAGGGAGGTTTAGGTTGGACATTAGCAGGGCTTGACGAACGGCGGCGAAAGCCGCTCGCCAGCCCCACACTGCGCATGCGCAAGACCCGCATTGCACCTGCGTGTGCCGCAAATGAACGAGGCACCCGGCTGAAATCTACTCACCACGGGCTAGTAGATTCAATACTTTGTCTAGCCCTGGGCATTAGGAAAAGCTCCCTAACTGTCTGGAAGGTTAAACCCTGGAATAAATTGCCAAGGGAGGTTGTGAAATCTCCATCATAGGAGATATTTAAGACCAGGTTAGATAAGTACCTGTCAGGGATGAACTAGATGGTGATTGGTCCTACTGTGAAGGCAGGGGACTGGACTCAATGAACTCTCGAGGTCCCCTCCAGTTCTGGCATTCTACAATTCTACTTACAACATATATAGGAAGCAACTGAATCTATGGCCATGCCAAATCAATTATATATAATCACATTTATATATAACGTCACTATCACAATTACCCGGCATTGCTCGGGTCCTTAACTGTGAGACCTTTTTTAAAAATAGAAGAAAAATGAATAAGCTATATTTAAATGACAGTTTAGGGCAGGGGCTTGGGTGGTGTGGGGAGGGCTGAGGGTAGGGGGTCGCTGTGCAGGAGTGAAGGCAGCGGCTTGGAGGAGTGGGGGGCTCAGGGCAGGGGAGGGGGTGCAGGAGTTAGGGCAGAGATTAGGTGTGGGGGGCTCAGGGCTGGGGGTGGGGAAGTAGGAGTTAGGGCAGAGGGCTGGGAGGTGTGGAGGGCCTCAGGGCAGGGGAATGTGGGGGTGGGATGAGGCCAGGGGTTGGAGGGTACAAGAGTGAGGGCAGGGGGTGGGGCAGAAGGTGGCAGGTGGAAGGTGCAGGGTTGGGTATGTGATAGGGCTGAGGACAGGGGTAGGTGAGCTGGGTAGGAAGGTCTGAGGGCAGGGGGCTGGGTATTGTGGGCTTACTGGGGCCTTCCGTGGTGGCAAAGGTGTCGCTGGTCTGGAGGTGGGGGGGACAAGGCTTGGGTGCTCTGCATCAGCATCTCCGCTGGGCCCTGGTGTCTCCTCCGGGGTGCTGGTGTGGGAAAGCCGTGGTGTGATTGCTGTCTCTGGCATCTCCTCTGTGGAAGGGGGGGGGGGGGGAAGGGATAGATCCACAGTTCCTGGCCCTGTGGTCTTCTTGGGAGCGAGGTTGAGCTAGACCAACGAGAACTGTGATCGCCGATACCTGCGGAGGTGCAGGTAACTATAGAACTGACAGCCCACTAGTGACTCACCCAGGTGGGCTGCCGCTTTTTTATTGCCCACCCCTGCAATAAAGGAAACTTACAGGCTTTGGAAAACTGGAGTCCCTTAAGATTCCATGGACACTTTTAGGGACACACGGGGAATGCAGGTGAAGACAGAACCACAGTATAAAAGGGGGCTGCCCAGAATGAGAAAACTGAGCTCCCTCCAGCATGAGCTGTTCCTTCCCAGATGCTCAAGCCAGGAAAGACCCACCAGTCCTAACACTATCGTCAAGGGTGTGAGTAGAACTGTACTTGTAGCTTGTGCACAGGTCTGTATGGGATTTCTAATTGCTTGGGATAATCATAACTCTAACCGGAACTATAATGAAAATGATACACTAGACTAGAGCTTGTACTGGTGACTGTATGGGTGGCCACGGCCTGGGGTCTTTCTGTGTTTCTAGAGAGTAGTTACAAAACTTAGTTCCAATAAAATTAAAAGCTACTACATGACCCCTGTGATTTGGCCTCCTGCCATTTGCCATTGGCTGTGATGGGAGTTAAAGCTGGTGCGCATGAAACCAAGCAGCTGAGGTTCCCTGATGGCCAAGTGGCCCCAAGGGAAGGTACAAACATGCTGCATAAAGGCAGTTGCCTCCCTATCTGAACACACACTGCCTGCTGCCTGTGCAACCTCTCTGATGACTCCTTGTGCTTCAGGGTAAGACCTCTGGTGCCAGCGGCTCCCTTGTAGCAGGAACTGGGTACGTTGGCAGGTTTCACTGTCTGTAACATGCCAAGTGCAGGGCGAAGGCTGCAGGCTGTTTGCATTGGCAGCTGTTCTGTGCCGCAGCAGAGGACTCAACTGGGCTGTCGGGGTGACTCAGGGTATGTCTACACTACATTGCTAGTTCGAACTAACTTAGTTCGAATTAGTTAATTCGAACTAAGCTAGTTCGAACTAACGCATCTAGAACTAAAAACTAGTTCGAACTAGCGTTTTGCTAGTTCGAACTAGCAAGTCCACATTGAGTGGACTCTGAACAGGGCTTAAGGATGGCCGGAAGCAGTGCCGGCAGGGCATAAAAGGAGGACTTAGAGCATGGAGATGCTGTCTCAGGCTAGCCGAGGGCTGCGCTTAAAGGGTCCCGACCCCCACCCCGGACACACAGTTCTAAGGGGTGCCCCGCTTGCAAAGAAGTTCTGGCTTGGAGTGCCCTGAGTGCCCACACTGGGCACATCACACCACTCGGCCATCAGCCCAGCTGCACTTGCCTCAGGCTGCCATCTGGGGAGAGGGAGTAATTGGGGGGCTGCAGGAGAGCTTCCACCATGAGGAGCCCACAGAGCCAGCCCAGTCCTCCCCATCGGGGGCTCGTACCCCATTCCTCCCTCACCTCCTTCCACTTACCCTTCCTTAGCCCCCCTTCTTATTGATGTACAAAATAAAGATAACGTTTCTTCCAACATTGACTCTGTCTTTATTGAACAAAAACTGGGGGAGACTGGGAAAAGGAGGTGGGAGAGGGGAAGAGAAAGGCTGGGAGAGGGGAGGGCAACTAACATGATCAGGGGCTGGGAACAGGTCCCAGATGAAGAAAGGCTACAGAGACTGGGACTGTTCAGCTTAGAAAAGAGGAGATGGAGGGGGGACAGGATAGAGGTCTCTAAAAGCAGGAGTTGGGTGGAGAGGGTGCATTCAGAAAAGTTCTTCCTGAGTTCCCATAAAGAAGGACTAGAGGACACCAAAGGAAAGGAATGGGTAGCAGGCTTGAAACTAGTAAGAGAAAGTTGTTCTTCTTCACAAAGCAAATAGTTAACTTGTGGAACTCCTTGCTGCAGGAGGCTGTGAAGGCTACAACTAGAACAGAGTTTAAAGGGAAGTGAGATCAAGTCATGGAGGTTGGGTCCATGGAGTCCTATTAGCCAGAGGGTAGGAGTGGTGTCCCTGCCCAAAGTTTGTGGAAGGCTGGAGAGGGATGGCACGAGACAAATGGCTTGGTCATTGTCTTTGGTCCATCCCCTCCAGGGTCCCTAGGGTTGGCCGCTGTCGGCAGACAGGCTACTGGGCTAGATGGACCTTTGGTCTGACCCAGTACGGCCATTGTAAGCTCAGGGCTCAGGGTCGGGGGTCTCAGTGGACCCCCTTGATTTTCATGCACACCTGGTCCTGGGTGGCCAGGCTGGCAGCTCTCCTGCCCTAGACGGCCACTTTCCTGTGCCTAGTGCGGAGATCGTGGACGAGGTCCACGATGTCCGCACTAGCCCAGGAAGGTGCCCGCCTCTTGCGGTCCAGGGCAAGCTCCCGGGAGCCGCCAGCCTGGTCCCGGCAAGAGGGGGTGGGCTGGGGGGCATCGGGTGGGTGGCTCTGTGCCGTGCCAGGTGCAGGGTCTGCTAGCTGGGTGCTGGCAGGCTTGCACCTGGCACGGGCACCGTAGCCAGCCCGTGCCCCTTTAAGGGGTCCGGGGCCGGGAGGGGGGCATAGAGTTTCCCTGGTGTTGGCCAGAGTGGCCACCAGGGAAACCTGGGGAGGGCTAGCCTCCCACTAGTTCGAACTAAAGGGCTACACAGCCCTTAGTTCGAACTAGCTAGTTCGAACTAGGCGTTAGTCCTCGTAAAATGAGGTTTACCTAGTTCGAACTAAGCGCTCCGCTAGTTCGATTCAAATTCGAACTAGCGGAGCGCTAGTGTAGCACCTATTAAAGTTAGTTCGAACTAACGTCCGTTAGTTCGAACTAACTTTGTAGTGTAGACATACCCTCAGTGATGGGCTGGAGGGCAGGCAGCACGAGGTAGGTTGGAAACCCTCTACCACATGTGCCCATTCTGCACAGCGTATTATGTAATCCACACAGAGACTCAAAACAAGCTTGGTGTCTCAAAACCCCAATGCGCCAAGTCAGGATTGTTCTGTGGGGCCCATTCTTAGAGGTGCCATGTGTTCTGGGTGAGATCCTGCCAGGGGCTGAGCTGCCAAATAGCTTCAGGTTTATTTGCTCCTGGGAAATGGAATCAGCCACTGAATTTTCAAAAAAAAAGTCTCTGGCTTGATTTTGCAGGCAGGAACTCAGAGCTGCATTGCTCCGTGGTAACAAGTTCAACTGAGCTTATTTCTGTTTCCTGATTGGCTGAGGGTTCCAGCACATCTTCCCTTTAGAGACCTCTCAGAGCTGCATGGCTACCAACATCTGTATCCCTCTCTGTTCTCTGAATTCCAGAGGTCGAGCCTCAAAGTCGAACTTCCCATTGAGTAGAATCCTGGGACCCTCCCTCCTTCGGACTGGGTCCTGGGTGCTGTAGGTCGACTGGGCCTGCCCTACAGTTCAGCACTGACCTGTGTGTCTGAGACCACAAGTGTGAATGTTTTATTGCCAAACTTTTCATTGGAATGCACATTTTGCAAACCAAACTCCCATGACATGGAAAGGCAGCGGCAGAGGGGCTGGTGTCTGCACAGGAAGGAGTGGTGGAATCTTTCCTGGTGAATGGTTTTGCTTTAGAACATGTTTCAGAAGTTCTCCAAACATTGTGTGCAATGGGGTTTGTGCAACTATCTCTTCGTACAGAGAACAGTGTGATGCTCTCTCTTATTAACTGATCAGAAGCAGTTTCTAACAGAGTCAGGCTCATGAACACAATCCCGCTGCAATACTTGTGCAAGACTTACCAAAAAGTCCAGAGAGAACAGAATTGCTGGCCTGTTTGTCAGCAGGCATGGGAAAGAAGCATGGAATAGTGGTGCTATGTAATTTATGCCTCTCACTCAGGGCAGAAGTAATTTGCACCCTCAACTGGACATCAGTAGAAATCTACTGTTTTTCCTAGTCACCCATTTGCTTTCCTCACCCCTTCCCCAACCAGCTGAAGTAACTGCTTTAGCTTATAACTCACAAGATATCTTGGGGTATGTCTAGACTACAGGGTTTTGTCGACAGAAGTTTTGTCGACAGATACTGTTGACAAAGCTTCTGTCGACAAAGAGCGTCTAGACTACATCCAGTTCTGTCGACAAAGCAAGCCGCTTTGTCGACATAACAGTGTGGACGCAAAGAACAGTGTAGATGCAATAATGCCTTCTATCGACAAAGACAGTGTGGACGTAGGTATAGTTTTGTCAACAAAAGTCCACTTTTGTCGACAAAACCCTGTAGTCTAGACACACCCTTGGAGAGGAAGCAGATCCTGTGAGGATGAAGAGAAACCTGTAGGAAGAGCCACATCTCTGGATTCAGACAGCACTGGCCAGGCAAAGCACTTCGTCATCTCTTGGAGGGATTCCTGCGGCCAGAGTGTAAGACTGGGGGCATTTGGTACAAATCTGCATGTGTAGATCATGAGTGATGCCATTGCAGTCCGTGTTATTTAGTTAAGAACCTGTCGCTAAGGATTTATCCCCTGTACTGCACAGGAGATAATACAAATGTACGTATAATGAGGCAACGAAACACATTTACAAATAGCTTCCATGCAGGACAGATACATACACTGACCATTTCCGCCATGCACTTGCCCCGTGTGTGCGCACTTGTTGGGCTACAAGGGGCCACACTCAGAAATGAAGGGCTAGAATGGGTGCCTGGGGACAGTCACAACTGTAAAGTCACACAATGCTCAGGTAGGCTGTGGTACTCCCACACACAAGACATCAGTGGGGCTCAGATCTTAGGAGGATTCAAAGAGGGACTGGATGTTTATACGAGTAACCAGAAAATCCAATTGCAGTAGGGAGGAGATATTTACAAAACTCTTGGAAGGGCTCTAAACCTTCTTGGTGTACACCACAAAATGTGTCTAACTTGTGAGTGTTGAGGGACCAATTGCCTGTGGGTAGATTATGTCCCATCTTCCTATTGCAGAACTTCTTCCAGCTTCCTTCAGAATATCTGGATGTAGCCACTGGATATGGGGTTAGATGGACTGCAGATCTGATCCAGTCTGCCAGGGCCTGTCTTCCTATCTGTGGTGTAAATCCAAAACTATGTTTTTGCTGATTTTCCTTGGGTTTGTGGAGACCTGTGGTGAGGGCAGAAAGACGAGATGGCTCTGTCATTATGAATTAGTCTATTCTTGTTCCTTTCAGGAAGAAAAGCTCAAACTCTTCATCCTTGACCAGTGCATGATGCCAGCTATCAATGACACCAAATTCAACTCTGCAGTGTTCCTTCTCACCGGGATACCAGTGCAGGAAGACGTCCATCTCTGGGTCTCTATTGCTTTCTGCTTCATGTATGTTATTTCGATAGTGGGAAACTCAGTCATTCTGTTCATTATAAAAACAGACACAAGCCTCCATGAGCCCATGTACCTTTTCCTTTCCATGTTGGCCCTCACAGACCTTGGCTTATCGATTGCCACTGTTCCAACTGTACTGGGCATATACTTATTTAACTCTAGGGACATCAGTTTCAGTGCCTGTTTTGCCCAGCTGTATTTCATCCACTCACTTCAATGCATTGAATCCTCAGTGCTCTTGCTGATGGCCTTCGACCGCTTTGTCGCGATCCGTGATCCGCTGAGATACGCTTCCTTTTTAACTCTGCCGAGAATAGCCAAGATGGGGCTGATGTGTGCAGTGAGAGGAGTGGCTGTCATATTCCCACTCCCCTTTCTCCTGAACCGGTTCCATTACTGTCGAGCCAATGTCCTCTCCCATTCCTACTGCATGCACCAGGAGGTCATGAAGTTAGCTTGTTCGGATATCACCATCAACAGCATCTATGGCTTGTTTACTACACTGTTAACAATGGGGCTGGACTCACTGTTCATCTTCCTCTCCTATATGATGATCCTCAAAACAGTGCTGAGCATTGCATCCCTCACAGAGAGCCTCCGGGCCCTGAACACCTGCATCTCCCACCTCTGTGCTGTCCTGCTCTTCTACTCACCAGAGATTGCCTTGTCTTTGATACACAGATTTGCGAAGGGCTCTTCCCCCTTGCTTCAAATTCTCCTGGGCTACGTCTCTCTGTTGGTCCCGCCCCTGATGAACCCCATTGTATACTGCGTGAAAAGCAAACACTTGCGTGCAAGGATCATCAGGCTGTTCGTCAAGTAACTGGTCCATTTATCAATCAGTTCCAGTGCTGGTGACATAACAGATGAAAGAGCTGGGGCACAGCCAGGGCTGCCAGTTCTGCTGGAGACCTTACATCTACAACGTACCATGAGCTACTGATCTTCCCTCAGAAGGGAGAGGTTCTGGTTGGGTCTAAGGCCTGAAGGAAAGGGAGAGGGGATGGTAGCACAGGCCAGAGTGGGAAGGTGATCAAGCCAGGCAGCAGCAGTTACAAAGTGTTTGTATTGGAGGAGAGCCAGGCAACTGGTGGGATAAACAGCTGTATCAGTGGTTGCTCTGACCTCAGAATTCTTCTCTGTACAGTCAATCCAGAGAAGGGATGTGGTTGTTGTTTCCCTGGACACCTGCGCTGTCCCCCTCCTCTCTCTGGTAAAACACTCCCAGGCCATGAAACAAGCCGCAGAGCTGTCATGCAGTCTTAGTCCTGGCCCTTCCTGAGCATTGTGGGTGCTCTGGGATCCATGGGACTGCCCCAGTCCTGGGCAGGGGCTATTCAAGAGGCCTGGTCACTCATCTTCCCCTTCGCCTTCAGCTATATGGCTGTGACTGAGTCATGTTAGAGGCATGGTTAATACAGCAGCCCTCGAATCAAGGTAGGCAGCCCCCACCCCTGAGTAGCCCTGCCACCTGGTGAAAGGTCAAATGGGCGCTAAAGGTCTTCAGGTTCAAAGTCTTATTCAGATGCGCGCAGCCAGGCCTATCCAGGCTGCTAGGCTCAGCACATGCTCACCCCCTACCCCACAAATAAATACACCACATGGTATCTCTCCATCAAGCAACAGGCACACCACAAACACACACCCTACAAAACAACCATCTTATTCCATAACATCTCCTCCTTCACCTAGAGAACGCCCTTGCAA
Organism: Pelodiscus sinensis; assembly: GCF_049634645.1. Taxonomy (NCBI): domain Eukaryota; kingdom Metazoa; phylum Chordata; order Testudines; family Trionychidae; genus Pelodiscus; species Pelodiscus sinensis. The sequence continues at coordinate 327,931,322 of NC_134711.1, read as the reverse complement.
AAGTCCCTCGTTAGCTGCTCCTGTTGCCTATCATTCTTTGTGTAGTTTGAGCAGGGATCAAACCTGCTTGTTTTAAGGAAGCGGGGGGGAGGAGGGGTGTGACTGTGTAGGTTGGGTCACAGGCATCCTAAAGGAAGAGACTGAGGTGTCCATCAGACCAGCCTGGAGCTAAGTGTTTAATTGTTCCCAACAAGCAGAATAGGACAATTGCTAGGGAGACAGGAAGGGACCTAGTTTAGAGGGTCAAGAGACCGTATACCCCGATTTTACTGTGACAACCCCGATTCTTCATGGACGCCTTCTATCCTTGTTCAGTGCCTATTGGCTTTCAGAGGAGCAACCTGTTCAAATTGCACCCAAAATAATTCTCTTCTCAAGACAATGATAGAATCATATCAAGTCCTCTCATGTAGTAGAATTTAAAGCCTGTGTATTATTTTTTTTAGAGATATACCTATCTCATAGACCTGGAAGAGACCTTGCAGGAGCAGCCCTAGATGAGCTGCTGGTGCCCTAGGCAAAACATGCAATCCATACACCTGCCTCCAAACCCCTCAACAGCCATTTAACTTGGCACCCTAGGCAACTGGCTAGTTTGTGCTGCCACTGACCTTGAGAGATTATCAAGTCCAGTCCCCTGCCCTCATGACAAGCCCAAATACCATCCCTAACAGATTTGTCTCAGATGGTTCCCTGAAGAATTGAACTCACAACCCTGGGTTTAGCAGACCAATGCCAAAAGTGCTGAGCTATCCCTCCCCCAGAAGGAGCTGTTAGCTCTAATTCAGAGGTTCTCAAATGGGGGGGGGGGGGAGCAGGCCACCCCCAGGGTGCAGAATTGAATCGGGTGTGGGGGTGAGATGCTTTAGAGGAAAAATCTTTCTTGTGCACATTTTATTTGCTGCGATGAATAACTAGCAAATCTGGCAGCCCTGCAGCTATGTGCGTTTCACTGTGGGTGGCGCTGCGCATTTGGAAGCACTTCTGTTAAGCTTGCCTGGCATTATACAAAGTCATTATACAAAGCTTGCCTGGCAATATACAAAGTCGCTTGCCTGACATTATTCATAGCAAAGCTGGATCTGTTTGCTATGGGGCAGCGAGCCCATTTCATTGTGAGCAGGGATCACGGTTTGCTTTGCTCTTACTCCCAATTGATTGTTGGCTCATTACTAATAAACCCCCCAAAACTCAAGTGAAACAACCAAAAAAATCAACAAACCCTGATTCTGATTCAGTTTAAGCCTTATCCCTAAATATATATGCATTTGCGGGGTGAGGGAAAGAGGCCAAACATTCTTACAGGCATAAAGGAATGTGGGGGGAGATGATCAAAAAGTTTGAGAACTCCAGATAGTCGGACCTCCTCTATCGCACAGGCTGCAGAATTTCATCCAGTTACCCACAGCACTAAGCCCAGGGCCTTGTGTTTGACTAGCACATAACTTGTGGTCATGTAAAGTGTATTTTCCAGTTAGGCATCCGGTCTTGGTTTGGAATTATCAGGAGAATCCATTGCCTCCATTGGGAGTTTGTTGCCCTGTTTAAGCACCTTGCTTTTAAAAATGGGTGTGCCATTTCCAAATTTAATTGATCTGATTAATTTTCCAGCCATTACATCTTTTCTGCTAGATTAAATAGCCTGTTAGTAGCCGGTATTTTGTCCCTGAAAGTGCTTATACAGTGTCACCCAGTCAGCTCTCAATCTTCCCTACGTCTACGCACTACGCACCTGTTTACACAGCCTAAGGTCAATTGGAAGTGCCAGGGGAGGAGAAAGACCTGAGTGTATTAGTCCCAGGATGACCATGAGCCACCAACATGATGGGGCTGGGAGCCAAGGAAGTGAGATCCTACAATGCATGAGACATGATGGAGAAGTATTGATATCTTTATAACAAGCACTGGTGAGACTTCTTCTGGAAAACTGTGTCAAATTCTGGTTCCTCGTATTCCAGAGAGAAGATTTCAGACTGGAACAGCTGCAGAGAAAGGCTCCACAGAGGGTCAGGGCAACGGAGAGTCTGGCTTTCGAGGAGACAGGAAAAGCTTGGCTGGTTTAGTCTAACACAGTCCAGGCCTGGTGGAGATCAGATTCCTTTATAAATACACTGTGGGGGGAAACAGCAGGGAGGGAGGTGAGGTCCTGAATCTAGAGCGCAATGGTGGCTCAAGAACAAATGGGGAGAAACTGGTCAGAACTAAGCAGAACTGGAAAGAGGGAAGTCTCTGACCATCTGAAGAGAGAGGTTCTAGAACAGCCACCTGACAGAAAGTGGGGAGCGGGGCAAAGCAACCACTAGTTTTCAGATGGAGCTTGACAGCTGTCACTCTTGCATCAGGAGGAGACAGCAGCAACAGGGCCTGGTTCAATATCTTGGGGTTTCTTTTCATCCATTCAACAGGGAACTGGCTCAGGTCTCACACAGTATCCTGGGAAAATTAGACTCCACCTCCAACTCCTAAGCACAGAGTCAGAGGGTATTTCTAGACTACATGCCTCTGCCGACAGAGGCATGTAAAATAGGCTACTTGACATAGTCAGTGAAGCGGGGATTTAAATATCCCCGGCTTCATTCAAATAAAAATGGCCACCACGCTGTGCCAGCTCAGCTGATCGTCAGCACAGTGCGTGAGTCAAGATGTGGATCGGTGGACAAGGGAAGCCTTTGTCAGCCACTCCCTTATGCCTTGTGAAACAAGGTTTACAGGAGCGGTCGACAAAGACTTGCCTTGTCGAATGCGCCTCGTCTTGACTCGTGCGCTGTGCTGACGATTAGCTGAGCCAGCACAGAGCAGCAGTCATTTTTATTTTATTGAAGCTGGGGATATTTAAATCCCTGCTTCATTGACTATGTCGGGTAGCCTATTTTACATGCCTCTGTCGGCAGAAGCATGTAGTCTAGACGTATCCAGGATGTATGAAAAACTTTTAATGAAAGGAGAGAAGTCCCTGGATGTTAATTAGGAGAAATGCCACAAGCAGGACTCTTTCACAAAGCAATGAGGAGGACACCCACCCCAGAGTGTGGAGTCTTCTGAGTCCTGTACTAGAGTTCTCCAACCAAAAGTTCCTTTACTGTATCACTGTGCCCCTCTCTGCTCCAACACCTCACCTCGCTCACAGGGATTTTCCTTGGTCAGTGAGGACCGAGGGTTGAGAGGTGCATCAGTAAGAGTTCCTCTCCCAGACAAGGAAGATGGAATTTTCCTTGCTCTGCCATCTGAGCCCTTGCTCTGATTGACCACGCCACCCGCCATAGTTTCTCTCTATTGGCTGCCCTTCCAACCACTCATTCCACTCCCCATAGCCAATTGCTCAGTACTGCCACTGGCTACGTATGGCCACTCTTGTGTGTTCTCTGAGGGTATGTCTACACTACCCCGCTAATTCGAACTAGCGGGGTAATGTAGGCATACCGCAATTGCAAATGAAGCCCGGGATTTGAATTTCCCGGGCTTCATTTGCATAAGCGGGGCGCCGCCATTTTTAAATGCCCACTGGTTCGAACCCCGTGCCGTGCGGCTACACGCGGCACGAACTAGGTAGTTCGAACTAGGCTTCCTAGTTCGAACTACCGTTACTCCTCGTGGAATGAGAGTTGATCAATATTGCAGCGTTCAAAAGAAGACTACGTGAATTCATAGAGGATGGGTCCAGCAATGGCGATTAGCCAGGATGGCCTCCCTAACCTCTGCTTGCCAGATGCTGGCAACGGGCAGTAAGTCATGATAACTTGTTTTGTTCACTCCCCCTGAGTCATCTGACATTGGCCACTGTTGGAAGACAGGCTACTGGACTGGATAGACCCATGGTTCTTATTCCATGCAACATTGCTCAGACTGCTCGAAATCTGGGCAGAGCAGGTGTGTTCAGGTCAATAAAGTTTCTTCCTGAAATCTCTCATCCTCCCAGGCTCATGCACCAGACAATATGCCGAGGAAGCCGGCCAGCACAGGGCACTGGGCGCACTGACCTAGGAGGTCCCTTCCAGGCATGTTTCCCTGTGGGTCACATGAGCCCATTTTGCATCTCTCTGGCAGCTCCTGTGGAGTTTCTTGCCCACTATGACCCTGCTCTGGGCCTGGCCAATGGATTTGGATGGGCTCCTGTTTAGTGATGTCACAGGGGTGTAATTCCCGGAGTTTCTGGAAATCTCAGCCCGCTGATCTGCCGGCTGCCCTCTCCCAGCCACTAGCCCCAGAGCAGAAGGAGGGTTCAGGGTTAACGTGCTGACCTGGGACTCAGAAGAGCCAGCTCCAGTTTCAGACTCTTCCACAGGACTTCTCCTGTGACTTTGGGCACCTCAGTCCCTCTGTGCCTCAGCAGCATGTGTTGCGCAAGATAAAGGCATGTATCTAGGAACAAGGGACACAGGCCTTACCAGAGGTGGGACCCAAACCTGGGAAGCAGGGACTTTGAAAAACCACAAGTGTCATAATCAACTGAATATGAACTCTTTGGGTGTGTCTACACATCAAAGTTATTTCGGAATAACGGCCGTTATTCTGAAATAACTATGTGAGCGTCTACACAGCAATTCCATTATTTTGAAATAATTTCGAACTAACGGATGGCTTATTCCAACTTCCGTAAACTTCATTCTACGAAGAATAATGCCTATTCCAAAATAGCTATTTCAAAATAAGGCATGTGTAGATGTTCCACTGCTGCTATTTTGAAATAGCCCCTCACCAGGGCCATTCTAAGTTATTCCTCCTGGGGATCTAAATTGAGATAGCACATCTATATTAGGGAAGCCTGCCTTGGATTAATTTTCAGACTTCCCTGCAGTGTAGATGTACTACTTTGAAATAAGCTATTTCAGAATAACTATTGTGGAATAGCTTATTCCGAAATTACTGTGCAGTATAGATGCACCCTTAGTGTGAGGCGACAGCCTAAAAAAGCAAATGAAATCTTGGATGTACAACCTGGGGAATGAATTTCAGTAGGAACAGAGAGATTTTATCTCCACATTTGGCACTGGTGGAAGCACTCTAGTTCAAGAAAGTCATTGATCATTTGGAAGGGGTCCGAGAAGAGACATGAGAATGATAAAAGGGTTAGAAAACCTGCCAGAGAATGATAGACAAAAGGAGCTCTATCAGCTTTGTTTCATGACCAGAAGACGAAGGAGTGACTTACCATAGTCTGTAAATACCTTTATGGGGGATGCACATTGAACAATGGACAGTTCAATCTCAAAGAGAAAGATTTAACACAATCTAATGGCTTGCAGGTGAATTTAGACACATCCAGAGTGGAACTAAGGTGTAATTTTTTTTAAAGGAAGGTACTTAACCACTGGGAACAATTAACCGAGGGCTGGGATAAATTCTCCGCCCGTGAGCAGTGTAATATCAAGGCGGGATAAATTGCCCAGGGAGGTTGTGGAATCTCCATCTCTGGAGATATTTAAGAGTAGGTTAGATAGACATCTGTCAGGGATGGTCTAGACAGTATTTGGTCCTGCCGTGAGGGCAGGGGACTGGACTCGACCTCTCGAGGTCCCTTCCAGTCCCAGTATTCCATGATTCTATGATCTAACAGCTCTGCTGTCGGAGTTAGTGTGGGGCAGATCTCTAGCCTGTGCAATACCGGATGTGTGTGTGTGTGTGTGTGTGTGTGTGTGTGTGTGTGTGTGTGTGTGTGGAGGGGTCAAATTACGTGGTTACATTGGTGCCTTCTGGCCTTGGGATCTGCTCAGTGGGGTTAGTAGCACTGCCCTACTGCATGGGGAGTTGAACTTATAAATATGTGACAGATTCTGAGGTGCTCGGACGGAACACACTGGGACCAGAGCTAAGTGCCTTAGGGAGATGACACCTCTCTATGTCTCCTCAGGATGTTTTGGGGCCCTGTGTGGAGACCCCAAACTCTTTTGAACCTGCAGCCTGCCATTCGCACAGCACCCTTTGCTGGGAGACTGCTGGGCCCCTCCCTGCAGCTCGGCCGTAAGAGGAGGGGTCAGGAGGTGCTTTTGGAGAATGAAGGGTCTGGAGAGCATTGCCTAGGAGAAACTGGGAGGCTACCTGATGTCATGAGAGCTGACTTCCTCCCATGGCATGAGCTAGTGCTAGAGATAGACCTCCCAGTCTGCATGCACATTTCTGTCATCACCATGTTGGTGGGCAGCTGGATCTGGGGCAGGGGGTTGTGTGGTTGCTATAGAGAGCTAGCAGAAGACACCTGAAACTGAGCTTTGGTCTCACCTCTTTATATTCACAATGTGCAAGGCCTTGCTTGTCTGGCATGTTCATATCTCATGCCTGAGCTAGAGGAGACCCACTGGGCTGTGCCTCAACTCCTCAGCAACTCTGAGAGGCTGTCACTGTAATGTCCGGTTGTCTGTGGCGTAATCCCATTCCCTATAATTGGGGTCTCTGTAGGCCAGCGCTTAGAGAAACAGGATCAATGACACTGAGCCAGAAAAGTCCCCTAACTAAGTGTTTCATTTGTGGGTGCTCCACTTGAGATACAGCCAGCGGCGTGGAATTTTATTTCCTCTCTCCCCTAGAGCTCCAGTTTCTGGGCTCAAGACTCTGTGAGTGACCCTCAGATTTCAGTTTTCCTTAAAAGGTTTATTTTAAAAAGTGAGTGGCAGAAAAGCTTGAAAACCTGAAGCAGGTGGCTCCAAAGGCTCACTAACCAACATGAAAGGAAAAAAAGAAGAAACTCACATAAATACATTTTTTTAAATCTCATGAAACCAATGTAATGATTTTTGGGAATGTGACTCATCGTTTCTGAACGAGGCTTTATGACACTATATGCCTGCTTCAAAAGGTATGAAGAACAAGTAGCAAAACCAGGAGAGCATACCAAATGGGTGGGGCCGGAGGATGATTGACTTGCTAAAGGAGAACACAAGGGATATGAAGCTGTTGCAGAGAAACAACCTGTGGAACTCCTTTCCAGAGGATGTGGTGAATACTAGGACTTTAACTGGGTTTGAAAAAGAGCTAGATAGATTCATGGAGGTTAGGTCCATCAAGTGAGGATGAGTAGGAATGGTGTCCCTAGCCTCTGTTTGTCTGGAGATGGATGACAGGAGAGGGATCATGTGATGATTACCTGTTGTATTCCCTCCCTCTGGAACATCTAGTATTGGCCACAGTTGGCAGACAGGATACTGGGCTAGATGGACTACTTTGGTCTGACCCAGTATGGCCGTTCTTATGTTCTTATGAGGTTAAATGGATTATTTGCATATGCTTCCACTACAGAGGATTTGAGGGAGATTTCATCACCTCAGTCATTCCTTTTAGGTGACAGACCAGAGGGACTGTGCCACATTGAGGTGCCAGGAGAGGAAGCTTTGGAACAAACAAATAAATGAATAGGTAATAGGTCACCCGGACCACATGCTATTTACCTAAGTTTTCTGAAGAAGCTCAGATCATAATTGCAGAGTTGCTAACTGTGGGGTGTAACCCCATCATTGAAAACACCCTCTGTGTCAGATGATGAGCAAATAGCTCATATGATGCTGATGCTTAAAAAAAAAAGAAGACTCCAGATACAACCTTGGCAATTCAGACCTGTGTTCCAAACTCAGCACCAGGCAAGTTGGTTGTAAAGAAATGGAAGTAAAGAACAGTATTATCATAGATGGACACACTTTGCTGAGGAAGACTCAACACAGCTTTTCAAAGGGAAATCCTGACTCACCTATCTATTTGAATTTTTGAGGGGTTCAACAAATGTCATAATTTATGACTAGTGACTGAGGTCATCTAGTGTACTTGGACATTCAGAAGGCTGATGACATGGTTCCTTACCAAAGGCTCTTAAGAAAAGTAAGTGGTCATGGGACAAGAGAGAAGGTTCTCTCATGGATTTATAACTGGGTAAATGACAGGAAACAAAGGGTAGGAATAAATGGTCAGTTTTCAGAATGTAAAGAGGTAAATAGAAATGCCCCCCAGGCTTCAGTATTGGGACCAGCACTGTTGCACATATTCCTAAACGATCTGCAGAAAGAGGTAAACAGCAAGGTGGAAAAATTTGGAGATGAGACAAAATTACTCAACATACATAGGTCCAAACAGACTACACAGAGTTACAAAGGGATCTCACAAAAAAGGGTAACAGGACGACAAAATAACAAGTGAAATTTAATGTTGATAAGTACAAAGTAATGCACATGGGAGAAAATAATCCCAACTATACACACAACAGGATGGGATCTAATTTAGCTGTTGCCACCAAAACAGTGTTCTTGGTGTCATTGTGGGTAGTTCCCTGAAAAAACCTACTCAGTGTGCCCCAAAAGTTAAAGAAGCTAACAGAACATTGGAACCCATCAAGAAAGGGATAGAAATGTAAGCAGGGGCTGAACTGCTGCTTGCTGTCAGCCAGCTAAAAGGAGGGGTGGGTGTGCCCACTACAGGGCTGTGTCTACATTGGGCCACTTATTCCGGAAAATCAGCTGCTTTTCCGGAATAAGCTGCGAGCTCTCTACACTGGCCCTTGAATTTCCGGAAAAGCAACGATGCTCTACTGTACAAAATCAGCCGCTATTCTGGAAAAACTATTCTGCTCCCGCTCGGGCATAAGTCCTTATTCCGGAACACTGTTCTGGAAAAGGGCCAGTGTAGACAGCCCAGTAGTCTTTTCCGGAAAAAAGCCCCAATCACGAAAATGGCGATCGGGGCTCTTTTCTGGAAAAGCGCATCTACATTGGTCACAGACGCTTTTCCGGAAAAAGGGCTTTTCCGGAAAAGCAGCCTGCCAATGTAGACACTCCTTTTCAGAAATAACTGAAAACGGAATAGTATTCCGTTTTAAGCATTTCCGGAAATTCATGCCAGTGTAGACACAGCCCAGTTGTTTAGCTCTACAAGGTAATTAACTGTTAACTGTTGACATGTAAATACCGCTCAGGAGAGAATCCAAGGTGTGGCTATGTAAATCCCATTCAGCCAGGGCTGATGGAGGGTCAGTGTTGGAATGGAATGTGGAGAATTGTATATAATTTGGGACTGTTGTGGGGGTCACTAATCATGCTACCCCTAAATGTGGGAACTGTAAAACATGCCACCAGTGCTTGCAGGAGAGACACCATCATGGTAAGAGGTCTCGGAAGAACAAGCCTCCCCCTTCCAGAGTTGAGTGGACAAAGCTGGGGGAAAGGGTTAAAGGACTTGAGTCAGCCTGCTTCACACCTACCAGGTGTGAGCTATAAGACTGGCCCAGCCTGCACCTTTCCCCCTTTGTTTTAAGGACAGACCTAAAGCAGACTCCCTGAGGAGTCTTTTTGTTTGCTAGTCCAGTGAAAGCTGGATTCATTTGAGAGCTGAAATCACTGGTTTGGCTGAGAGCCAGACCTACTGCAGCCAGTAAAGTGGTGGCGACCAGTGGCCTGGCATGGAGCGGCGGCAGGTGAAGAGCAGCCATCCGTGGCGTGGAGTGGCAGCAGGCGAGGAGGGGCGACCAGCGGCGTGGCGTGGAGCGGCTGCAGGTGAGAAGCGGCGACAGGTGCCCAGCGGAGCGTCCAGAGGTGTGGAACAAGACAGCTGGTGAAGCGTGGTGGAGTTTTGTATAAGGTGCCCCCTATCTATCCCCCCACCCCCATTTCTACCCAGGTTGAGAGGTGAAACCCTGCGGGTGAACTTTGGGACTCTTGGTGGCACAGAAACTTGTGGGGACAGAGACTTTTGGGGAGTTGGTGGACTTCGGGCAAATCTTGGCTGGGGTGGGGGCTTGGCTCATGTTTGGGTTATGAACTCTGTTTGTGGTGTTTTCCCCAAGCTAATGCCATATAAATTCTCTCTCTCTTTCATTAAATGTTCTTTTCCTACACTCAGACTATGTGCTTGCGAGTGGGGAAGCATTGCCTCTCAAAGGCGCCCAGGGGTGCGTGAATTTCCCAGATCACTGGGTGGGGGCTCGAGCTGGTTCTTTGTAAGATTGACCCCAAGATATTGAACCCAGCCCTGGTTACTGCCAGGCCTACCCGGCAGAAGGGTTACAGATACTAACACAGAGATACTCATACGGCTGTTATATAAATCCACGGTACAGCCAAACCTTGAATACTGTGTGCAGTTCTGGATGTCCAACACATAATTGTATATTGGAATTGGAAAAAACACAGAGCAAGGCAACAAAAATGACTCAGGGAATGCAACCACTCCCATGTGAGATGAGATTAAAAGACTAGGACTGTTCAGGATGAAAAAGAGATGGCTAAGGGTGTGTCTACACTGCACCGTTATTTCGAGATAACTAGCGTTATTAACTACTGTCTACACAGCCATTCCGTTATTTTGAAATTATTTCAAAATAACGGACGGCTTATTCCGAAATCTGTAAACCTCATTCCATGAGGAATAACGCCTATTCTGAAATAGCCATGTCGAAATAAGACGTGTGTCGACAGTCCACTGCTGCTCTTTCAAAATAACCCCTCCCCCAGGGCCATTCTAAATGATTCCTCCCCAGTGCCTCCTAAATTGAGATAGCACGTCTACATGAGGGAAACCTGCCTCAGACTAATTTTGAGGCTTCCTTTGCAATGCAGAAGTGCTATTCTGGAATAAGCCTGCAGTATTGATGCACCCTAAGCAGGAATATTCAGGCACACTGACAGGGCGGGGAACAAAGAGGGCAACTTCCCCAGGGCCTAGCAATACAAAAGGACCCAGAGCTTCTGGCCTCTGTTATTGCTACTGCAGCAGCGATGATGGCTGGAACCCCTGGCCCTTTAAACTGCTGCTAGAGCCCCACACGGAGTACTCCGGGCAGCATGCAGGGCTGCCTAGGGAAGGCACGCTGCTCTCTGGGTGGGACTTAGAGCTTCCTAGCCCCGGCCCTGCCCCTTCCACCTGAGGCTCCGCCCCTTCCAGGGATGTGGAACAGTCCCCGCCCCCTTACCCAGGGATCCAGCCAGGCTGTTGGCCCCACTGGGAATAGTTAGAGGTCTATAAATTTAGGGTGATGTGGAGAAAGAGAACAAGGAAGTGTTATTTACCCCTCCTCAAGAACCACAATAGAAAGTAGAAGCCAGGACCCAGGGATCCCCAAAAGTTAGGCACAGATCTCAGTGATCCACTGGTCGCTCGACCTAGCCCTCCACAATCCCTGGGTGTCCACAGCTGCTCTAGGACTTTCTCCGGCTCCTTGCTAGCCCAGGGCCTGTCACAGTGGCCTGCAGGTTCTGCTGACGAGAGGTTGTGCAGGATGGAGGGGGCTGCACAGAGATGGAGGCTGGTTAGAGTCATTGATGGGCCTGATCCAACCAGTCAGAGACTGGTTCCATACCCAGAGTTCAGCCACAGACTCCATCAGAACCAATCCCATTTGCAGGACAAGGGAGAGGCCAATGAAAAGCCTCCAGTTTCTCTTGGGGATCCAGGCAGCTGCAGCTGGACAGCCTCCTGGCAACAGAGCGGTCAGAGAAAAACGAATCGTTTTCTATCAAAACTGACCTCAGGTTTCCAGCCCAGCTCTAGCTCAACCCATGCTCAATCCCTCTTGCTACAGGACCACACTCCTCAGTAGCAACATTTGTCCCACGTCAGCCTCCCACGCAGAGCAGAGAATCCCCTGCGAGTGGCCATATTTCCCCAAAAAAGGAAACAGGAGACAATGAGGGGACTGGAGCACATGACCTATGAGGAGAGGCTGAGGGATTTGGGTTTGTTCACTCTGCAGAAGGGAAGAGTGAGGGAGGGATTTGAAAGCAGCCTTCAACTTCCTGAAGGGAGGTTCCAAAGAGGATGGAGAGACCCCTAGCCAAGGTTGGCACCTGTCACTGGAGCTTGACCGGGGTGCTTCAACTCCCAGGAAACTATAACCTTTGGCTGGAATGCTGAACCCCCCCCCCCCCCCCCCACACACACACACTGTGCCTCACCCCTGTATGGGGACAGGTATCTCCTCCAGCCTCCCCTGAGCACTCCTCCACTCCCCAGGCCAGTTGTTTAGCATCATTGAGCATCCCCCATGATTTGGCTTCCTGGAGTTGGACATGACGGGGTTAAAGCTGGTGCACACGAAGCCAAGCAGCTGAGGCTCCCCGATGGCCATGTGGCCCCAAGGGAAGGTACAAACATGCTGCATAAAGGCAGTCGCCTCCCTATCTGAACACACACTGCCTGCTGCCCGTGCAACCTCTCCGATGACTCCTTGTGCTTCAGGGTGAAGACCTCTGGTGCCAGCGGCTCCCTTCTAGCAGGAACTGGGTACGTTGGCAGGTGTCACTGTCTGTAACATGCCAAGTGCAGGGCGAAGGCTGCAGGCTGTTTGCATTAGCAGCTGTTCTGTGCAGCGGGAGAGGACTCAGCGGGGCTGTCGGGGTCATTCAGGGACAGGGCTAGAGGGCTGGAAGCTCTAGGGAGCTTGAGGACCCCTTTCCACCAGCTGCCCATGCTCTGCAATGGGTTGTTCAAGCTACAGACGTGTGGCTTTCGAAAGATGCTCCGAGTGTTAAAACCCGGATGCCCCCTGTCAGGATTTCTCAGGGGGTCCCAATTCTAGATGCTCTGGGGCTTGAGTGAGAGGAGACCCTCTTACCTCCCCGGAATATCAGAGACAGATTCCCAAATTACCTCAGGTTTATTTGCTCCTTGAAATTTAACCAGCAAACGTATTTCCAGGGGTTTTACACTCTTGCGCGACGGTGAAGGCAGGCATTCCGAGCGGCATAGCTCCGTGGTAACAGGCCTGACAGGGCTTATTTCTCTGTCCTGACTGGCTGAGGGCTCCGGCATTTCTGCCCTTTAGATAGCCCTATACCTCTTGGGGGGTGGGGTATCAGAATCCCTGCCCTTCTCTAGTCTCTGAATGTCCGATGTCAGGCCTTGTGCCTGGCCGTTTCATGGGGTGGAATCTCACAATCCTCCCACGCCCAGACAGGGTGTTGGGCTAAGGCACACTCTGGGTCTGCCCGGCAGTGTTTGCCTTTCAAGGATGAGGAGGTTCGGCACCTGTGGTTCTTCCCTCTGGGCATCTGACTAGTGCTGAGATAAGAGACCCGCCAGTTTTCTGGAACCAAAATACTGTTTAATACGACTCTACAAATAAAGCATCATGTGGGTGAATAAAACAGGGGTTTTGGACAACAGTCTGCCCATGTCTCTGACCCCACTTTGATGGGCAACCAGGCAGGCTGAGGGTCTTCAGCCTTCCCCAGTGGTGTCTGTACCTGTCAGCCTGATGAGCTTCTCAGCAACAGCTGCCCCACCTCTGGGCAGACTCCCAGCGCTGGCAGAACAAGCGGTGGAGTGTGGTTGGAGCAACAGGCTTTTCCCAGCTTGTAGCTCCGGTGTGCTCTCTGAAGCTCCTTGAGGTACTTGCTAAGCAATGGCTTTTCTTGAGCTGTGGCTTCCCTTCCTGCTTGTTTTCCAGCAGCCTGCTCTTCAGCTAAGGGGAGACAGATGCATTTCACACAATACAGCCATACCATCAGCATCCCAATGGTTTACCCAATATAGCTACCTGATAAATAGTGAAAGAATTGTGGCCTCTCAGCTCCATGTCTGTCACAATGCCCTTATCGGGTGCTACATATTTTATGAATTGAGGGCATAGCTGGCGAGAGAAAGAGAGAGAGATCAACTACTTTCATGTGTGAAATGACATTCCATCTCAGTGAATACTCAGGCATTTCACCTTAAAACTCATTTTCTGCAAACCCTCATTGTACCTCCATACCAGGTTCTTTTTTATTATGTCCTAGGCTGTGTCCAGACTCAGGGGTTTTTTTGAAAAAAGTAGCCTTTTTTCGAAAAAACTTCACCTGCGTCTAGACTGCAGCCGCGTTCTTTCGAAATTAAATCGAAAGAACGCGGCTTTTCTTTCGACGGCGGTAAACCTCATTGCACGAGGAAGAACGCCTTCTTTCGAAAGTTCCTCTTTCGAAAGAAGGCGTTCTTGAATGTAAATAGGGCTTCTTCGAAAGAGAGCATCCAGACTCACTGGGTGCTTTCTTTCGAAAAAGCAAGCTGCTTTTTCGAAAGTTCCGCGTGCAGTCTAGATGCTCTCTTTCGAAAGAAGCTCTTTCGAAAGTATCTTTCGAAAGAGCCTCTTTCGAAAGAGGCTTGCAGTCTAGACATAGCCCTAGAGAGTGAGCGCTCAGGGAATTAATATTTTATATCGTAATCCCAAAGACTGTCATCACTCAGGATACAGTCTACAGAATGACAGAACAGAATCTGAGGAGAACCATATAGATATTAATCTCTAAGGTGCCACAGGACTACTCATTGTTTTGACTAGACTTTTGTTTGCTGACCAGGGACTGTTTGAGGATTGAGATGTTATGATTGTTTCAGGTTCTGATGAAATCCTGAGGACAGACACAACATATGAAAGTCACACTCGCACCAGAATATTAATCAGATCAGAGGGAAAAAATGGCTTGATAAGTGTCTATTAAAACACGGTTCTGTAAATGTTATCCCAAACTTTTCATTGTAACATACATATTATAACCCAAACATTCACGATGTGAATTTATATTAGAAGCCAGCAGCAGATGTGTTGAAACTTCTCCAGGAAGGAGCAGCAGTAACTTTACTGCTAAATGAGTATGTTTTAGAAAATATTTCAGGTGTGATCCAAATTCTGTTTGCAATGGGTATGTGCTAATAACTCTTTTTTCAGTGAACAGTTGTACGATACTGTCTGCTGGTTATACCGTAGAAACAGTTTCTAACACTTACATTCAGGATTGTGCAATCACTCTGAAATACCTATCTGACGAAGTGGGTCTTTGCCCACGCAAGCTTATGCTCCTACACTTCAGTTAGTCTATAAGGTGCCACAGGACTCCTCGCCGCTATCTCAGAGAGGTACCTGTGTTTGTCTGTATCTGCAAAATCAATGAGGAGTCCTGTGACACCTTAAGACTAAGGGTATGTCTACACTCTCAACCTAGTTCGAGCTAGGATGGCTAATGTAGGCACTCGAACTTGCACATGAAGCCCGGGATTTAAATATCCAGGGCTTCATTTGCTTGTTCCTGGGTGCCGCCATTTTTAAATGCCCCATAGTTTGAACTATCTGCCCACGGCTACACGCGGCACGGACTAGGTAGTTTGAATTAAAGCTCCTAATTCGAGCTACCATTATTCCTCCTACAAGGTTTATTCCTGCAAGGAGGAATAACGGTAGTTCAAATTAGGAGCTTTAATTCGAACTACCTAGATCGTGCCGCGTGTAGCCGCGGGCAGGTAGTTCGAACTACGGGGCATTTAAAAATGATGGCGCCCAGGAACATGCAAATGAAGCCCAGGATATTTAAATCCCGGGCTTCATTTGCAAGTTTGAATGCCTACATTAGCCACCCTAGTTCGAACTAGGATGGCAGTGTAGACATACCATAACAGATTTATTTGGGAGCTTCAGGAGGTAGCCGAGTTAGTCTGTTACAGAAAAAAATACAGCAAGCAAATGATCTGGTAGCACTTTATAGACTAACAAAACATGTAGATGGGATCATGAGCTTTCGTGGGCATAATTTTTTTCATTAAATGCATTGCAGTGGAAATTAGAGAGGCAGGGATGTCAATAGTTACTAATGTATCGAAATAATGGAGTTACTTATTGAGTTGAAGAACAGTGTTAATGAGGACAATTCAATCAGGGTGCATGTGGCTCACTCTCAGTAGCTGATTAGATAGATAGATAGATACCTCTGTAATTTCGCACCCCAATACACCTGATGATCCGATGAAGTGGATTTTACCCACGAAAGCTGATGCCTAAATAATTCTGTTAGTCTTTAAGGTGTCACAGGACTCCTCACTGTTTTCAAAATACCTGTCCAAGTCTTTCCAAGAAATCTTGAAAGAATAGAACCCCTGTTCTCTCTTTCAGCAAAAAGCAGAGCTGAGGGGAAGGACAGGGGAGTGGAAGAATGATTGTATGTAATTTATTTCCATGACACATGTACATGGCTGAAGCAACTTGCACACTCAGATGGATATTAGCTAAAAATGAGTGTATGCATATTTACCCATTCATGATGCTATCCCCTCTCTAATCTAAGTGAAATAGTTTCCTTTTGTCAGTGTGTAGTTTGCCAAATAGCTATAAACCACAGATGGGGCACCTCAAGGCCAGGAGCCAGATTCGACTGACTGAGGCTCACATCTGCGCCCTAATGCAGGACTGGAGCACACAAAATCTACCAGCCTGGGCCCTACTAGGCTCTGGTGTGTGAGGGGAATGTGGGGACCGATTGTGTCCTTCTCAGTCCGGGGCCACGTCAGTGAGGGTTTGGCTTCTCCAGACTGATTTTTCTGTGGGTCAGTGGCCCCCACCCAAAAAAAGGTTCCCCACCCTTGCTATAGACCTTTGCTTCCAGGGAGATTGCAGGTCCTAGGAGGATGAAGAGAAGCCAGTAGGATGATGTCTCTGGATTCAGTCCACATTATCCAAGCAAAACACTTCAACTTCTCTTGGAGGAAATCCTGAGGGTCACAGTCTATCACCAGACATGCTTGGTAAGGGAAAGTGAATAGAGTCTGGTTCTGATCCCATTTACACATGTAAATCTGGAGTGATGTAGGTGAAGTCAACATTTTTGAGATGAGAACCGAACCCTGAGTGTATCCCACGGTACAATGGGCCACACTCAGAAGCTTTGAAGGTCCATTGTAAGTAGTCTGTGGAACTCCCAGCAACAAGATGTCAGAAGGGCCAAGAGCTTAGCGGTAGTCAGAGAGAGACAGGTTGTTTAAATGGGTAACCAGAATATTCAATTTTAATATTGATTTTTTAAAAAGTCTTGGAAAGGCTCCACAGCTTCCTGATTTACACCACAACATATGTCTAAATGGTGACCCTCAAAGAGAAATTTTCCCCAGGAGAAGGGCTGCTTTCATCTTCTTTAACAGCATTTTGTACTGGCCGCTGGATACTGGGCTAGATGGACTACAGGTCTGATCCAGTCAGGCCGTGCCTATCCTTTTGTTTGTGGTATAAATCCTAGACTGTGTTTCTGCTGATCTTCCTGGAGCTTTTGAACATCTCTCAACTTGCACTAAGAACAGAATGATGTCTTCCTAAATTTCATCCAATAATCTATTCTTTTTCCTTTCAGGAAAGAAAGTTCAAGACTGCTCAGGCCTGCTCAATACATTATGACAGCCATCAATAACACACAGTTCAGCTCCACAGTGTTCCTCCTCACTGGGATAGCAGGGCACGAAGACATCCATATCTGGCTCTCTATTCCCTTCTGTTTAGTGTATGCTATCTCGATAGTAGGAAATTCAGTCATTCTCTTCATCATAAAAACAGATTCAAGCCTCCATGAGCCCATGTACATTTTCCTTTCCATGTTGGCCCTCACAGACCTTGGCTTATTAATAGCCACAATACCGACGTTCCTGGGCGTATTCTTATTTAACTCTAGGGAGATCAGCTTCAATGCCTGTTTGTCCCAGATGTTCTTCGTCCATTCGCTTTCCAAAATAGAATCCTCCGTGCTGATCTTGATGGCCATTGATCGCTTTATTGCGATCAGTAACCCTTTGAAATACACTTCCATCTTAACACTGTCAAGAATAGCTAAAATGGGACTGGTGGGAATGTTAAGAGGGGTGGCTGTAATATTACCACTCCCCATTCTTCTGACACGGTACCGATACTGTCAATCCAACACCCTCTCCCACTTCTACTGCCTGCACCAGGACGTCATGAAGTTGGCTTGTTCAGACATCACAGTCAACAGTGTCTATGGCTTGTGTGTTAAAGTCTTTACAGTAGGGTTGGACTCGTTTCTCATCTTCGTCTCCTATGTGATGATCCTCAAAACAGTGCTGGGCATTGCATCCCGCACAGAGTCCCTCAGGGCTCTGAACACCTGCGTCTCCCACCTCTGTGCCGTCACAGTCTTCTACATATCAGATATTGGCCTTGCGTTGATACACAGATTTGGGAGCAGCTCTTCTCACTTGCTTCAGATTATCTTGGGCTACATCTACCTGCTGGTGCCACCCTTGATTAATCCAATAGTGTACAGCGTGAAAAGTAAACACCTGCGTGGGAGAATAATCAAGGCATTTGTCAAGTGAGGGTCAGTTCATTGTCCATCCTTAGGGCTGGTGACATGGGACCAAAAAATCCCCCAAAACCAAAAAAAAAAAAAAAACCCAACCAAAAACAAAAAAACAAAAAACCCAAGCAATGGCCGTGGCTACATATTCTGTCTTGTATTTTCTTCTCCTCCTTCTGCCCCATTTCTTCCCCTGTTGTGTTCCCTCCCTCTAGGACACCTGGCATTGGCCACTGTCGGCAGATAGGATACTGGGCTAGATGGACCTTTGGTCTGACCCACTATGGCCAGTATAATGTTCTTATGTTCCCCCAAGACCTCACCCTTCCTACTACCTTTTATCCTAGACTCTGCCACTCTGCGGTCTGGAAGCCAGGGCTAGGTCATGGTAAGTGCTGCCCAGAGAGCTAGAACCACTATGAAGACCCACAAGTCCTCCCCATTCCCTCCCCACTAGGATGTACAGCCCAAGGAATGTAGCGAATCTAGAGAGCTCCAAGGTAGCCTATGTCCGTAGGGCAGCACTTACCAAGTACCAACTTTGGCCTCCCTGGGAGGTTGAGGTTGGGGGAAAGTTGAGGAGCAGTGGCTAGGGTGTAGTGGGAAGAGAGGGGGATGTTCCCAGATGGGAGAGTGGGATGTTGTGAGATTCCCCTCAGGACAGGCAAGGATTTGGTGTGGAGGATAAAGAAACAATAAATACAATTTCACTCTGACAATCCCGATTCTTATTGGCCGGCATCTGTTTTTGTTGTGTGTCTATCAGCATTCCAAGGTGCAACTTGTTCCAGCTGCATCCTAGAATATGATCCATGCAATCCAATGATTCAGAGAGCCATCGAATTTAAGGCCAGAATGATCCATTAGATCGCATAGTCCAGAGGTTCTCCAACTGGGGGAGGTGCAGGGTGTATGTGGCCAGTGAGGTGGGCCTAAGAAGCTGTAGGGGAAAAAACCCCTTCCTGTTCACGTTTAGCCACAGAAATGAGTAACTAGCCAAGCTGATTCCTCCAGACAGATCTGGTCTCCAGACGGCACTGTGCCTTTGTCGCTAAGCGGTGCTGTGAATTCTGACTGATTTGTGTCACGGCTGCATCACAGTATAAAAAGTTGTTTCCATCTGAAAGTGAGTCCATTTGATATGGCGTGGTGTGCACATTTCATTGTGAGCAGGCACCAGGACCTCCATTTTGCTTTTGCTCTTATTACAGTGGGTCATTGTTTTATTTGTGCAACAGAAAAACAACAACCCTCAACAGATTCAAGTGGGATGTGTCTAGACTGGCAAGTTTTTCCGCAAAATCATCTGCTTTTGTGCAAAAACTTGCCAGCTGTCTACACTGGCTGCTTGAATTTCCGCAAAAGCACTGACAATCTCATGTAAGATTGTCAGTGCTTTTGCGGAAATACTATGTTGTTCCCGTTCGGGCAAAAGTCTTTTTCCGAAAAACTTTTGCGCAAAAGGGCCAGTGTAGACAGCAGAGATTTGTTTTCCACAAAAAAGCCCCGATCGCGAAAATGGCGATCGGGGCTTTTTTGCGGAAAAGCGCGTCTAGATTTGCCATGGATGCTTTTCCGCAAAAAGTGCTTTTGCGGAAAAGCATCCTGCCAATCTAGTCGCGCTTTTCCGAAAATGCTTTTAACGGAAAACTTTTCCGCTAAAAGCATTTCCGGAAAATCATGCCAGTGTAGACGTAGCCGTGATGTAATGGCCCCCCGCCTAAATCAGTTTATGTCTTTGTGTGGTGGGCTGGGGATACACTTTTAGTCCATGTCTTCACTAAACGGACACTACCACGATTGATCTTCTGGAGTTCGATGTAGTGAGTCTAGTTGATTCACTAAATCAAACTCAGAGGGCACCCCCATTGGCGGCTGGTACTGCTGCTTCTGTGAGGAGTAAGGGACGCAAATGCTCTCATCTGACTCCCACTGCAAGGAAATGCAAAACAAGGTACATTGACTCCAGCTACATAATTAACGTAGCTGGGGTTGGGTATCTTGATTCTCCTTCCGTTTTAGTGTAGACCTGGGCTGAGGGACACAAAGAAGGAGGATTGCAATCATATAAATCTGAGAACCACTGATCTGGTCTGACCCCCTGTACATCACAGGAAGCAGAATTTCATCCCGTTATCCCGGTATTGAGCTCAATGACTTCTTTTTGACTAATGCACAACTTTTGTTCATCTCACAAGTCTCTTTCATAGAATCATAGAATCATAGAGCTGGAAGAGACTTCAGGAGGTCATCAAGTCTAGTTCTCTGCCCAAGGCAGGACCAATCCCAACTAAATCAACCCAGTCAGGGCTTTGTCAAGCCGAGACTTATAAATCTCTAGTGATGGAGATTCCACCACCTTTCAGGAATGCATCTCATCATGTTAGTATGTAGATAGCAGGAGAATTCACCACCTCCCTTGGGAATTTATTCCAGTGATTAAGTGCCTTCGCTGTCAAAAACGTGTGCCTCATTTTCAAATGTTATCTGTGTGGTTTCCAAGTCAGCTCTCAGTCTTCCATTCTGTACACGGTGCAGGCTCGTGCCTTGAAGTCTCCCAATGTCAGGCATGTTCTCAAGACCTTCAGTTATTTTTGTGGTTCTCCCGTTTTTCACTCTAGGCACCAGACCTGGATGCAGCATTGTTCTCACCAATGCCTTCCACAAAAGTGAGATCCTCTCCCCTCGTTCAACTCACTACCCGTATGTATCCAGCAAAGGCTATGTTGGAAACAACAGAGGAGGAGAAAGCCCTGGTGGCATTAGTCAGACCCAGAGTGGCTGTGAGCCATGACGTGATGTGGCTGTGAACAAGGCACATGAGATCTTAGAATGTGCCAGGCACCGGCAAGATTTCCTCTGTCCAACTGTGCAAATTTATGATCAGTCACATTCCAGAAAGACTAATTCAGGCTGGAATGGGTGCAGAGAAGGAGTGCTAATATGGTCAGCGTAATGGAAGGCCTCAGCTTGAAGTAGACTGAAAGACTTTGTCTAGTTTAGCCTAGCCCTGGGCAGGCTGAAAGGGGTTGGCTTTCTCGATCAATACAGCAGGGGAGTAAACACGAGGGAGGAGAGTTCCTGAAGGTAAAGGCTGGAGTTGGCAGAAGAACAAATGGGGACACACTGGCCAGCAGTAAACAGAGGCTGGCGAGGAGAAGGAGGTTTCTGACCATCTGTACAGAAAGGTTCTGGAAAAGCCACCCAATGGGGGGGAGGGGGCACGAACATCACAACTCATTTTAAAATGGAGCTTGACAGGTTCATACTCTGGACAATAGGCCAGGGTCACCTGCCATAGCAGGCAACTGGGGCTCACTGACCCAGGAGGTCTCTTCTACGCCTATGTGCCTATGGGTTGCATTAGCCCATTTTGCATCCCACTAGGATCCCAAGTGGAGTTGCTTAGCTCTGGGCCCTGGCCAACATCCCTCAGTAGATCCAGGAGAAAGCAGGACTCAGCGTTGTCATCCGGCAAAGGAATTATTCTTGGGCCTCTGGTCACAAGGGTGTAATTCCCGGAGAGTCTGACAATCTCAGCCTGCTGAGCTGCCGGCTGCCCCCTTCCAGCCACTAGCCAAAGAGAGGAAGGAGGGTTCAGGGGTTAACATGCTGGCCTGGGACACAAAAGATCCGGCTTCAGTTCCAGGCTCTGCCATAGCTATCTCCTGTGACCTTGGGAAAACTCACTTTGTAATGCTTATAAGAAGCAGACGGGATCTTTCTAGGGGAAAAGGCAATATGCCATGTTTATTGAGAACACAAAATAAAAAGCATAGACAATGAGAAGTCCCGTGGCATCTTATAGACTAACAGATTTATTGGAGCCTATGCTTTCGTGGGCAAAGACCCACTTCGTCAGATGCCACGTAACTTCTCGTTGTTTATGCAGATTCAGACACAGCTACTCCTCTGACACTTGTCAAGATAAAAAGCATATGAATATTCTCTCTCTCTCTCTCTCTCTCTCTCTCTCTCTCTTTTTCACACACACACACGTCCTGCTGATGTTACAGTTATCAGTCTGTTGCTTGCATCAGCCTCGTGGCCAGTTAGGTTGTAAAATCTCATGGGACTACCCATGCTAGTCTGTAACTTTAAAAAAAAGAGTAGTCCTCATTAACACCAGTCCTACAATTGACAGGTATTTTTTGTCTCCCCCTCTCCCTTCTTTTTCTGTCATTTATTGTGAGGTTCCTTCTTTTTTCTCCACTCTCAACCGAGGAAGTGGGTTTTGCCCACAAAACCTTATGATATTATATATATTGTTCAATATGGCTATGTCTAGACTCCACCTCTCTGTCAACAGAGAGATGTAGATTAGGCACATCAAAATTGCTAATGAAGAGGAGATTTAAATACCCCGAGCTTCATTAACATAAACCTGGGCCGCCGCTTTTTTTCAACATGGAGTTTTGTCGGAAAAAAAACAGCAGTCTGGACGTGGATCTGTGGAAAATAAACCCTTTTTTGACAAATCCTGTAAACCTCATGTTTTGAGGCATACAGGATCTGTCCAAAAATGGTTTATTTTCGACAGATCTGCATCTAGACTGCCCTCATCTATCACCAAATGGGCACATTTGATAGTTCCTTTGCGCTCCCAACTCTCTGGCTTCAACTCTAACCATCCGCATGCCATGCCAGCCTTCAGACTGATCTCTTTTGAAACAAGCACTCACAGTCTTCACTCACACAAACTAAAATAGCATTGTTGCTTGGCACAAGTACGGATTACATAGTTGCTTTTGGTACAACGGATCTAGTGCAAAATATTCTAAGATGAAAATAACTATTACTATTACAAATTCTTCCATAATGCAAAACAAATTCTTATACTCTTACATTAAAGAACAAATCAATCCTATGCATAGAAGGGTGACAATACTGAGTCACAAGGACTTTTCTGGTCTGTTCCTGCCTTAACATTAATAAGAAACACAAACAATCTGCTTCATGGATCTTTACCTACACCACTAGACCGTTCCTTTCTGCTAGTCAGAAAGACGGCTGACCAGGTACACTGAGGCACATTACATTGCATAAGGTTACATTTTAGCTACATGCATGGCTGCAACTTAGTCCCTCTCTGCCACAGCAAACTGTGTTTTAATATAGCTCAATGAAGGGGTATGTCTAGGAACAAGGGATGCTGGTCGTCTTCATTGGATGGGGAACTCAGTTCTGGGAGGCAGTGATTCTTAAAAGGATTCACGGTCATAATGGGTAATCAGCTGGCCATGAGCACCCAAAATAACTAGTGCAACATGAGATGTAGAACTAGGGGAATCTTGAGGAGGAGCAGAGAGCTTGTTTTACCTCTGGCTATGTCTACACGACAAGTTTTCCCGGGAAAAAATATGCTAATGAGGGACTAATTTGCATGGGTCACGATCTCATTTGCATATTTTCTGCTGATTCATTTTTGTGCTGGAGTGTTTGTGCAAATACAAGCCGTGTGGACATTTTCTTTTGGTGCAAAACCCCCTTTTTGCACAAGATCCTTATGCCCCCCAAAAGGAGGGAAACCGATCTTGCAGAAAAAGGGGTTTTTGAGCCAAAAGAAAATGTCCATGCTGCTTGTTTTTGCGCAAAAACCCCAGTGCAAAAATGGATCAGCAGAATATATGTAAATGAGATCACGACTCATGCAAATGAGTCCCTCATTAGCATATTTGTTGCCGAGAAAACTTGTAGTGTAGACAGCATTTGTGGTTTTGGAGATGATGTGATCCCTGCTGGGATATTGCATCCGGTTCTGGGGTCCACAATTCAAGAGGGATGTTCATAATATGGAGGGGGTCAGACAAGAGCATCTGCCTAACTAAAATCATGCCAAATGGCAGATGTTTCTGGACCAGAGAGTTCTGGATGAGAGAGTGCTGGCTTCCTCTCAGAAATATACATTTCAATTGGGAAAAAAAGATCAGAGAAGGACCACAGAAATATTTACAGGTATGGAGCAGTTTCCACATGAAAAGAGATTTAAAAGACAGGGACTCTTCAGCTTGAAAAGGGATGAATATGGGAACATAAGAACAGCCATACTGGGTCAGACCAAAGGTCCATCTAGCCCAGTATCCTGTCTGCCAACAGTGGCCAGCACCATGTGCCCCAAAGGGGATGGACCGAAGACAATGATCAAGCGATTTGTCTCCTGCCATCCCTCTCCGGCCTCTGACAAACAGAGGCCAGGGATACCATTCCTACTCCCTGGCTAATAGCCTTTTATGGACCTAACCTCCATGAAATTATCTAGCTTCTCTTTAAACTCTGTTATAGTCCTAGCCTTCACAGCCTCCTCTGGCAAGGAGTTCCGCAGGTTGACTATGCGCTGTGTGAAGAAGAACTGGGGAATGTGATAAAGGCCTATAAAATGAGTGGTGTGGTGCAAGTGAATTAGGAAGTGTGATTAAGCCCTTCACAAGAACCAGGGGCCACCCAGTGAAGTTAGTAGGCTGTAGGTTTAGAAAGAATAGAAGAAATTACTTGTTCATAAAACACAGAGCCAGCCTGCGAAACTCCTTGCCAAGGGGCCTTGTGAAGGCCTAAAGAATAACTGGCCCTACCCAGAATTAGGTAAGTTCATGGAGAACAGGTCCATCAATAGCTCTTAGCCAAGACAGTCAGTGATGCAGCCATGTGCTCTGAGTGTCTCTTAACTTCGGAGCCCCAGAAACTGTAAGCAGATGTGGGGGGTGGATAACTCAATACTTACACTCTGCTCCCTCTGAAGTCTCTGTATGGGCCCTATCAGCAGACAGGAAACTGGGCTAGATGGACTGTTGCCCTGACCGCATGAGGCAGCTATTATGTTCTTAAATGATGTCGACAAGCAGTGAGCTGGTGCATCATGGTGACAGCATGGCGCACCATAGCACATCTCAAGGGGGTGTTCAGGGGGGAACCTGATGGGAGGACTATTGCTGTCAACTAGGGGAATGGTCCTGTCACAGGAAGGACAGGGAGACCTTGTGTAGTGAAGACCTCGGCTGGAAAACAAAGAGTTTATTCCCCAACACACAAAAATTTTGACCCAAACCCTGAGTTTCCTTTTCATCCATCATTTGGGGAGAGTTTTCACAGAAAATGGATGATTTTTCTCTAGATGCTCAGCTGCCAGGACGCTGCCTGGCTGCACCGGGTTGGATACAAAAGAAGAACTAGAAGCTTTGCGTCCCCTGTTACCTGGCCTCCATCCATTTGCCATTGGCTGTGACAGGGGTTAAAGCTGGTGCTCACGAAAACAGATAGCTAAAGTTCCCTGATGGCCAAGTGGCCCCAAGGGAAGGTACAAACATGCTGCATAAAAGCAGTTGCCACCCTGGCCTAGCATACACTGACTGCTGCCCGTGCAACCTCTCCGATGACTCCTGCTTCACGGTGAAGACCTCTGGTGGCAGCGGCTCCCTTCTAGCAGGGATTGGGTACGTTGGCAGGTTTCACATGTGAAATGCAGGGCGAAGGCTGCAGGCTGTTTGCATTGGCAGCTGTTCTGTGCAGTGGCAGAGGACTCCATCGGGCTGTGAGGGTGACTCAGTGATGCGGTTGGAAGGGAGGCAGCGTTAGGAAGCTTGGGAACCCCTCACCCTACAATTGCCCAAGCTCCACATTTGGCGGTTTAAGATGTACAGAATTCAGACTTTCAAAGTGAGCTCAGAGGGATAAAACACTAATGCCTCCAGTCAAAGTTTCACAGAGGGTCCTATTTCTGGAGGTGCCATGTGCTCTGGGCTCCATCTGCCAGGGGCTGACCAAGGGGAGACCCCACAGAACACCAGTGACACATTCTCAAATTGCTTTCGGTTTATTTGTTGCTGGAAATGTAATTGGCAAATGCATTGTCGAGGTTTTATTCTCTGGCTTTACAATAAGAATTGCATATGGTATTCAGAGCTCTGTAACAGCTCTGATAGGGGATATTTCTGGTTCCTGATTGGCTGGGATCTTCAGCATTTATGTATGCCCTATAGGGACCTCTAAGAATTACAGGGCTACCCGCATCTCTGATCCTCTCTGGTCCATGAGTGTCCCATGTCAGGCCTCATAGCCTAGACTTTCATGGGGTGGAATCCATGATCCTCCCTCCCTCAGATTGGGCCCTGTGCTACAGCGCACTGTGGGTTGACTGTGCTTGACCAGCAGGCCTGAGTGGGTTTGGTACCTGTGGTTCTTCCTTTTGGGAGGCTGTGACAAGTGGTGAGATGGGACCACCCAGCCGTCCTGAACCAAAGTACTGTGCAATCTGAACAGCAGGAAGAAAGCGTAAGATGGGAGAACAGGAGGGTTTTCAAATAACAGTCTATCCAGGCCTTCAGCCTTCCCCAGTGGTGTCTGTGCAGGTCAGTCTGATGAGCTTCTCAGCAACAACTGCCCCACCTCTGGTAAAACTCCCAGTGCTGGCCAAACAAGCTAGGTAATGTGGCTGGATCCTGGAAATAGGCTCTTCCCAGCTTGTAGCACCATTGTGGTTTCTCAACCTCTCTGAAGTGCTGACTGAGTAATCGCTTTTCTTGAGCTGCTGCTTCCCTTCCTGTTTGTTTTCCAGCAGCCTGTTCCTACACTAAGCAGCACCATATTGGTTTCACCTAATACAGACATAACCAACACCCCAATATTATACACCCCATTATAGCTCAAGAGCAAACATACCAAGAAGGGGATTTAGCATAGACATTGATTATGTCAGTCTCTCACCATGCTGAAGCAATCCAAATGTCAAATCTCTATTTTGAGTCTCACTCTAACCCAAGACATCGGCTCTGAAATTAGATTCCGGGAGAGGGAACGGGTTGGCATGTGTGTGCTTGAGTACAGGTGTGTAAATGTTAGGACACATCTTTTTATTGTAATACAAATATTATGAGGTGAGATTTCCTGACATTCTTGATTGTGAAAAGCCAGCAGCAGCATTGGTGGAAATCTCTACAGTGGTAACTTTAGTGCGTAATGGCTTTTCCTTTAGAAAGTATTTCAGAAGTACTCCATATACTCTTTGCAACGGGTTTATGCAATTTACCTTTGTTATATGAGTGCTTGTGTGATACTCTCTCCTGATAACTAAACAGACACTGTATCTAACACTATCAGGGTCTGTGAGGGGGTTCACACTCACCACCGTATCCCCCTGCCGTCTGCCCTCAGGAATTGGCTCCCTCGGCAGGTAGGGTGCCTTCTCTGGGGTGGTGTCTCCCCTCTTTACTCCCGGCTGCGGCATCCTCTTCGCCACACTGCCCTCCGGCAGTGCCCAAGTCTGTCTCTGAGCCCCCCTTCCGGGGGTCGATGTTCCTCCAGCGGGCCTTCTTTCAAGCCCTGCAGTCTGAGGATTTGCTGGCCAGAGCTCCCCTAGCCCTGCCTGGCTTCCCCAGCCCTGCCCTAGCTCCAGGGAGCCTCCTCCTCCCTCAGCAGCCAGGTTCTCACTGCTTCCCCCCGCAGCAGCAGCCCATTCTCTATTATAGCGCCCAGCTGGGCCCTAATGGGCTAGTACAGCCTCAGCTGGGCTAAACTCCCCGGCCCTGATTCAGGCCTGGGTCTGCCCTTAAAGGGCCAGTGCAGGGCGAGCGCCCTGTCACAGGGTCTTTCAGGGTCGCTTCAATACCTGTGCAAGTTTTCCAAAAAGTCTGAGAGAACAGCATCGCGGGTCTGTGTTTCAGCAAAGAAGTGCATGAAATAGGACTGTAATAATGGTTACATGTAATTGACACCATCAGCTGTCACACTAGCATGACTGAGATCACTTCCACACTGACCTGGATGTTAATGCAAACTGCACTTTTTGCCCCTATTTGGGATGCAGTTCTCACCCCCATTGAGCTGAAGTAATAGTGTTAACTTGTAATTTCACATGTATGTACGGACCCTTGCATGGGGGGAGGATGTAGGCCCTACAAGGATGAAGAGAAGCCTACAGAATGATCAGCATTTCTGGATTCAGTCAATATAGGCCAGGCAAAGCACTTGAGTTTCTCTTGGAGGGATTCTTGGGTGGTCAGAGTGTATAACCGGGAACATTTCGGGAGGGAAATTTAACAGAGCCCAGGTCTGATCTACTTTACACATGTAAATCTGGAGTGATACTATTGATGACAATGGTATTGAATTCAAAATGTAGTGCTCAGCATTTATCCGATGGGCTGTGAAGAGGCAGCGGCATAATTTGTACTTTTTGTATGTAGAAAATAAATATATAATGAGGCAATGGAACTTATTTATAAATAGCTCCAGCGCAACATGGTTAAATATAATGTCCGTTTTCACAGTGCACTTACCATGTGTTTACACATGTCATGATTCAATGGGTCACATCCAGGGCCAGAGAGGGTGTGTGTGGGAAGATCACACCTGTAAAATCACACTGTGCTCAAGTAGGCTGCAGAACTTCCAGCAACAAGTTGTCCATGAGGCCCAGAGCTTAGCAGGATTCAAAGAGGGACTGGATGCGACAGACCCAGACTGGCTGGCTGCAGTAGTCTGGTCGAGGGTAAGTACGCTGATCGCTGGATGAATAAATTCAGTTCCCTGAATGACCGGGGCAGAGGCTGCTCCAGAGCAATCAGAAATGAGCTAGAACCAATGAAGTCAGGCAGACACCACTGGAAACCTGGAGCCAGTTAAGAACCTGCTGCAAGCGATTAGGAGAGACCCACTAATCAGAACACCTGCAGCCTATTGAGAACCGACTGGGATTTCAGACAGGGTGACACGCGAGGGGCTGGGAGTAAAGCGGAGCACTATGGAAAAGCTGGGATTGCGAGTGTGGTCATGTGCCAGGAGCAAGTATGCTGGGAGGGGCCATTTGGGGAAATGGCCCAGGCCAGGGCTATAGGAAAACTACCTGTTACCGTTGCCATTAAGGTCCCTGGGCTGGAATCCAAAGTAGAGCCTGGGCCCGGGGTTCCCCCCAACCCTCCCCACGCCACAGACACACCCCACACGAGGGGAGACTGAGATTAAGGAGGGATCTCACCCCAAACCCATTGACTGGCCTACAACGAAGGTGGCTCAGGATGCTGCGACCCCTGCCTCCTGAAAGTAAGAGAGGCTACGTCAAGGGTCACAGTGAGCCTCTGAGGCAAGCCCTAACCACCTAGAAGTGCAGGATACCTGAGACAAAACCGGAACTTTGCCCCAGTGGCTAACCAGAGAGCCCTGTTACTCTAGTGAAGACTGGACTATGCAGCTCTCTGAAGACTAACAAAATGGTTTATTAGATGATGAGTTTTCGTGGGCCAGATCCACTTCCTCAGATCAATTTGTGGAAGAAAATTGGCATGGCCATATATACCAAAGGGGTACAATAAAAAAAAAGTGAACACATATAAAAGTGACAAATCAGATTTTAGAACAAAGGGGAAGTGAGGGGGGTAGGTTAATGTCTGTGAGGTAATGATATTACGGGTGATAATTGGGGAAGCTATCTTTGTAATGGGTGAGATAATTAGCATCTTTGTTAAGGCCCATACATAAAGTGTCAAATTTAAGCATGAATGACAGTTCTGAGGCTTCTCTTTGAAGTCTGGTGTTAAAATATTTTTGAAGCAATATGCATGTTTTAAGGTCATCGAGAGAATGGCGAGTCTGGTTAAAATGGCAAGCAACAGTTTTCTCTCTGTGAAAGACTCTGATGTCTGTTTTATGTGCATTGATTCTTTGGCAAAATGTCTGAGAAGTTTGTCCAATATACATAGCAGACGGACACGTTAGGTACATGATGGCATAAATTATATTTCTGGATGAACAGGATATGTGTTCTTGATCTTGTAACTGGCATGGTTAGGTCCAATAATGGTGTCATCAGAGTAAATATGTGGACAAAGCTGGCACCGGCGTTTGTTGCAAGGGAAAGTTCCAGGGTTGGTATTAGTGTGGTATGTCCTGTGGTTGTTGGTAAGAATTATCCTGAGGTTAGGTGGTTGTCTATAGGAGACTATGAGTCTGTCTCCCAGAGCCTCTCGGAGGGTAGTATATTGTTCCAGTATAGGTTGTAGTTTATTGATAATGCGTTGGGCGGGTTTACGTTGGGGGCTATAGGTGATGACAAGTGGTGTTCTATTGTTGCTTTTCTTGGGTCTGTCTTGAAGTAGATGGTTTCTGGGTATTCGTCTGGCTCTTTCAATTTGTTTTTTTATTTCTCCTGTGGGTAATTGAGGCTTATAAATGCTTAGTAGAGATCCTGAAGTTTCTGGTCTCTGTCAGCGGGATTAGAGCAGATGCGATTGTATCTAAGGGTTTGGCTATAGACGATGGATCGGAAGGTGTGTCCTGGATGGGAGCTGGAGGCATGTAGGTAACTGTAGGAGTCAGTGGGTTTTCTGTAGAGAGTGGTGTCTAATCTACCACTGGTGATTTGTACTGTGGTGTCCAGGAAATCGATCTCTCGTGTAGAATGGTCCAGACTGAGATTGATGGTGGGGTGTAGGTTGTTAAAGTCTCTGTGGAATGCATCCAGTGTTTCTTGGCCATGGGTCCAGATCATAAAGATGTCATCCATGTAGCATAAGTAGAGAAGGGCTAAAAGGGGATGAGAACTAAGGAAAAGTTGTTCTAAGTCAGCCATAAAAATGTGAGCGTACTGTGGGGCCATGCGGATACCCATGGCTGTGCCAATGATCTGGAGGTATAAGTTGTCCCCAAATTGGAAATAATTGTGGGTGAGAACAAAGTTACATAGGTCTGCTACCAGATTGGCAGTAGTATCCTCTGGGATAGTGTTTCTAATTGCTTGTAATCCGTCTTCATGTGGGATGTTGGTGTAGAGAGCTTCTACATCCATGGTAGCAAGGATGGTGTTATCAGGGAGGTTATCGATGTTTTGTAGTTTTCTCAGGAAGTCAGTAGTATATCGGCTATAGCTGGGAGTGTTGGTTGCATAGGGTTTGAGAAGAGAGTCTACATAGCTGGATAATCCAGTAGTGAGCACCTTCCCTCTGTTCTAAAATCTGATTTGTCAATTTCATATGTGTTCACTTTTTTTTGATTGTATCACTTTGGTATATATGGTTGTGCCAATTTTCTTCCAAAAATTGATCTGAGGAAGTGGGTCTGGCCCACGAAAGCTCATCATCTAATAAACCATCTTGTTAGTCTTTAAAGTGCTGCATAGTCCTGTCTTTTGTTTCAGCTAGACCAGACTAACACGGCTGCATCTCTATCACTATTCTAGTGAAGTCTGTTTTAAAAAACTTGTAGAAGATGTCTAATTAGTTGGCTTCGAGGGAGACATTGTGAGCAAGCCATCTCAGAGGTACCTAGGGTAGGGCCTCTTCTCCTGTCCTCTGCAGCATCTGGAAGTGCCCACTCGATAATGGACTAAGACCACAGGTCTGATTCAGTATGGCAGGGCCTCTCTTTCTCTTGGTGGTGTAAACAGAAGTCATTTTGTCTCATCTTCCTTAAGCTTCTCTAGATTTGCACTGAGAACAGAAAGAGGTCTTGCTAAATATCATTGAGTCGCTTGTTCATTTTTCTTTCAGGGAGGAAAGTTCACAACTAATCAGATCTCCCCGGTGCACGATGTCAGATGTCAATGACACCACCTTCACACACGCCGTGTTCCTGCTCACCGGGATACCCGGGCAGGAAGCCATGTATCTCTGGATTGCTGTCCTCTTCTGCACATTGTATGTTATTTCTATAGTAGGAAATTCAGTCATTCTGTTCATTATAAAAACAGATTCAGTCCTCCACGAGCCCATGTACATTTTCCTCTCCATGCTGGCTGTCATAGACCTTTGTTTGTCTATAGCCACCGGACCAACAATACTGGGCATGTTTATCTTTAACTCTAGGGAGATCAGCCTTGATACCTGTTTTGCCCAGCAGTTCTTCATCCACTTCCTTCATAATGTTGAATCCTCTGTGTTCCTCTTGATGGCCTTTGACCGCTTTGTTGCCATCAGTAACCCGCTCAGATACACATCCATCTTATCCCCATCTAAAATAAGCAAGATGGGGCTGGTGTGTGTGCTAAGAGGATTGATTGTAATGCTTCCACTCACCATTCTCCTGAAACGGTACCGATACTGTCGAGCCAATGTCCTCTCCCACTCCTACTGCCTGCACCAGGAAGTCATGAAGATGGCTTGTTCAGACATCAGTGTCAACGTTATCTACGGCCTGTTTACTAAAATCTTCACAATGGGGTTGGACTCACTGCTCATCTTCATGTCCTATGTGATGATCCTCAAAACAGTCCTGAGCATCGCGTCCCGCACGGAGACCCTCAGGGCCCTGAACACCTGCGTCTCCCACCTCTGTGCCGTCCTGCTCTTCTACATACCAGATTTTAGTTTGAGTGTGATATACAGATTTGGGAAGAGCTCTTCTCTGTTGCTTCCACTGGTCTTGGGTTTCATCTCCCTACTGGTCCCACCCCTGATGAACCCAATCGTGTACAGCGTGAAGTGCAAACAGCTTCGTGCGCGGGTCATCAGGGTGTTCATCAAGTGAAAGGTCAGTTCCTCACAAGGCTCCAGTGCTGGTGACATGGGAGACAAAGAACTTCAGCCATGGACAAGGTCACTGCTTCCATCCTGGACCCTTACATTGGAGATGGGATAAGCTACTGATCTCCACTCTGCAGAGAGAGGTTCACTGGGGCTATGTCTAGACTGGCCAGTTTTTCCGGAAAATCAGCCGCTTTTCTGGAAAAACTTGCCAGCTGTCTACACTGGCTACTTGAATTTCCGCAAAAGCACTCACTTCCTACTGTAAGAAATCAGCGCTTTTTGCGGAAATACTATGCTGCTCCCATTCGGGCAAAAGTCCCTTTTGCGCAAAAGTTTTGCGCAAAAGGGCCAGTGTAGACAGCTGAGATTTGTTTTCTGCAAAAAAGCCCCGATCGCGAAAATGGCGATCGGGGCTTTTTTGTGGAAAAGCGCATCTAGATTGGCACGGACACCTTTCCGCAAAAAGTGGTTTTGCGGAAAAGCATCCGTGCCAATCTAGACGCTCTCTTCCAAAAATGCTTTTAACAGAAAACTTTTCCGTTAAATGTATTTCTGGAAAGTCATGCCAGTCTAGACGTAGCCACAGTGTGTAAGGTCTGAAGCAATGGTAGAAGGGCTGTCCTCACACACTGGTGAGGGAGGATAGAGCATTGTTGGAAGGAGACCAACGCTGGCAGCAGCATTTACATAGTGACGGTGCTCATGGACAGCCAGGGGACCGGAGGGACATTGCCCCATAAATAGCTATTTATGTGGCTGACCTCACAATTGCTGTCAGTACAGTCAATAAAGAGAAGGGAAGTGGCTTTTGTTTCCCATGGGACTTGGTCTGTCACTGTCCTGAGCTCTCTGGGTGCTGCCTGACCCCTGAGCTGTGCACAGGAACTACTCAAGGGGCACAGAGCACCACCGTCCCCCTCCTCCCTCAGCCAGAAGTTTGGGACTGAGTCATGTCAGAGACAGGATTATATCATGATCCCAAGGAGAAGCCAGTCAGGCAGCCCCTGTTGATTGCTCTGCACATCACACACCTGCTGGGCCCACTTCCAGCTGAGGCGGGGCAGAGCTGTGGGTGTGAGGGAGGGTTTGGCACACAAGAGTCCTGGCAAGAGACTCGGGCCCAGGTTCCTTCCCACTCCTTTGCTGCTCCTGCTTCCTGGAAAGCTCTGGAAACGGTCCTTAGCTCCCCAGTTGGTTCCTATCCTAGCTGGGCCCATTCGGTGTGTGGTGAACACTTTCTGCAAAAGGCAGTACTGGGAGAAATGCAGGTTCCACGTCCTCTCTGGGACTCCGCCCCTGAGTTGCAGCTTTCCCATTCAGGTCCCACCCTCACCCCCCACCACTTTCCCCCAAACACCACCCCCTGCTCCTCCTCATTACCCAAAGCCTCTCGCCCCCATTAGAAGCTAGAGCCAGGCCTTGGTAAGAGCTGCCCAGGGAGACAAAGCCACTGTGAAGCATCCTTTATGCCCTGGTTATATGGCTGGAGGGGCCTGAGAGAAGCCCCTAGCCTGTTTCCCTGCGCCCTAGGACTCCATCCAAGGGGAGATTGAGAGTCTAGGGAACCCAACAGCAGAGTGGTGGCCCAGGGCAGCTTTTGCCACGACCTGCCTCTGGCCGGGCTAAAGGGTGGAGCCTTGGGAGCAATGGAGAACCAGGGGGCAAAGTCTAGTGGGAAAAATGTGGGGAGTCAGCAGAAAAGGAGGAGCAGGGAGTCCAGCAAATCTGCACCAACACTGGCCCTAGAATGCTGGGTAGTGCGGGGCTTCTGTATGAAGGAGGAGGATGGGGCTGGGGGGCAGGAGAGCCCATGTTTTGGAGCCTCACAAAGGGGACTCTTGTTTGAAGTATTCCAGGCTGACAGTCAGCCATTACAAGGGTGCCTGCAGGGCTCACCTCGGCCCCAAGGTGAAAGGGCCCAGGCTCACAGAGGTTTCAGCAAAGGCTGCTGCCACGAGAGAGGGACAAACAGATGGGAAGAGGCTCTCAGAGGGCACATCTACACGGCAGGACTAAAATCAATTTAAGTGACACAAAACCTCATTGCAGAAAGAATAACAGGTATTTCGGAATAGGGCTTTATTTTGGAATACCATTTCACTGCCGTGTGTAGACATCGGCAGTTACTTCAGGCTTGTAAATTTCAAAAATGGCGCCCGGCCTGGAATATGCAAATCAAGCATGGGATATTTAAATCTCCGGCTTGATTTGCAATTCCGAATGCCTACATTTGCAGCCCTATTTCGAAATAGGCTGCAAGTATACACATACTCTGAGAGTATGTCTACACTACCCCGCTAGTTCGAACTAGTGGGGTAATGTAGGCATACCGCACTTGCAAATGAAGCCTGGGATTTGAATTTCCCGGGCTTCATTTGCATAAGCGGGGAGCCGCCATTTTTAAAACCCCGCTGGTTTGAACCCCGTGCAGCGCGGCTACACGGGACACGAACTAGGTAGTTCGAACTAGGCTTCCTAGTTCAAACTACCGTTACTCCTAGTTCGAACTAGGAGGGTAGTGTAGACATACCCTTAGAGATTAACGAAAATACATGCGAGCTGTGTCTACACTGGGCCACTTATTCCAGAAAATCAGCCGCTTTTCCGGAATAAGCTGCGAACTGTCTACACTGGCCCCTTGAATTTCCAGAAAAGCACTGACGATCTACTGTAAGAAATCAGCTGCTTTTCCGGAAAAACTATGCTGCTCCCGCTTGGGCAAAAGTCCTTTTTCTGGAAAACTGTTCCGGAAAAGGGCCAGTGTAGACAGCACAGTAGTCTTTTCCGCAAAAAATCCCTGATCGCAAAAATGGCGATCGGGGCTTTTTCCCCTCAGACTAGGTGATCATAGCGGCCCCTGCTGGCCTTTGGATCTGCTAGGGGTGTTAATGGCCCTGCCCTACCACAGGTGGTGTTGGGCTGGTAAACATGTCTCAGATTGTGAGGCACCCAGATGTAACAGTAGGCGCAAAGCTAAGCGCCTGAGTGAGATTCCAGCTCTGTGCACCTCATAAAACCAATATGGGGCACCGGGCAAAGAGCCTGTGCTTTTCCCAATGCCTCTTGCTGATGAGGCCCGCCACGAGCTTTGACAAGGCAACCCTGGGCTCCTCTGGCAGCTGTGCAGTAAGACAGGGAATCAGGAGGCAATTTCAGAGAGTGAAGGATCTGGAGAGCATTGCCTGGCCAAGCAGAGCCTAGATGGGCTGCCCCTCCCTCTGACCCTGCCCTCCTACCCCCTCCATGAGTAGCGAGAGCCATTCTAGCACCAGCCATAGACCTCACATCGAAATGTCCAACATCACCAAGTTTGAGGGTACCTTGATCGGGAGGAAGGGGTCCCTTGTGTGCAACAGTGAGCTAGAAGCAGGCATGTGGAGCTGGTCTTAGTCCACATCCTTTTCTATTAAGAAGGTGCATGGCCTTGCTTATCTGACAAACTCATGTCTCAGGCTGGAACAAGAGAAGGAAACCCTCCAAGCTGTGCCTCAAGTATCCAATGACTCTGGAAGCCCATCTAGCGGTCTGTAACATAACCCTGTTCCTTACAACCAGGGACTGCGTAGCCCAGAGCAGAGGCAAACAGCATCTCTGCCACGGCTGAACTGCGTGACCAGAAATGCCCACAAATTAGCCCTCAGGTCTTCCCTTTGTGATTGCTCCCCTTGGCTACATCTACATTGGCAAGATTTTGTGCAAATACTTTTAACGCAAGATTTTTTGCATTCAAGTATTTGCCCAAGAGAGCGTCTACACTGGCATGTGTTTTGCGTAAAAGCATCCATGCCAGTGTAGACGCTCTCTTGCGCAAGAAAGCTCTGATGGCCATTTTAGCCATCAGGCTTTCTTGCGCAAGAAATTCATGTTGCCTTTCTACACTAGCCTATTGCACAAGAAGAGTTGCGCAAGAGGGCTTATTCCTGAGTGGTAGCATCACAGTTCTTGCAGAAGAACCCCTGATTTCACACATTAGAACATCAGTGATCTTGCGCAAGAACTCCCTGCTAGTGTAGACAGGCAGCAAGTTTTTGCGCAAAAAAACCCATGCCAGTATAGACACAGCCCTTGAGAGAAAGCCAGCAGCACCACCTCTTGGATTTCACTGTGAGTCTCACACGATTGCCTGTCTTTCTTGAAGCCCCAACTTCTGGAATCCACTCCCTGTTCAGGGATCTCAGTTCTCAGTTTTCCTAAGCAAATGTTTGTAAGTTAATGAGTTGCAAGAAAGCTAGAAAATATGATGTAAGGAACCTCCCCAAAAAGCTGAGACACCAAAGACTCTCCAAAAGAACCTCACATGAATATACTTTTGCATCTCATTATTTCTACCCTACTCTCAATATTTGACTCATTTCAAGTGAGGCATGGCGACACTCCACCCCCAGCTTGAAACATCTGCAGAGCAGGTAGTAAAAGATAAAAATAGCAGCAGAATTTTGAAAAGCACATCAGAAGCAGGAAGCCTCTTTCCCTTGCCAGCCTCTGCACTTCTCCCCTTGGTGGGAAGGGCCTGAGGAAAAACACCCCCCTATCTGGACAGGCAGCCTTCCCCTTAGCTGGGCTTGTAGTTTTTCCCTTGAATAGGGAGCCCAACCTCTCCTTCTGCAATCCCTCACTCTCCTGCTGATTCGCAACTGAGTAGCTATTGATGTTTCTATCTACCTGTCTCTCTTCCCTCCTCCACCCACCAGGCAGGGCTTCTAAAAGGTCTCAGGCAGAAGTGAAATCAGCTGACCCTAAAAGCCAAGAAAGCCCTGTACCAGCTGCTCCTAATCCATGTGAGACAACCCCTTGTCAGCTGCTCCTGCCTGACCTGAAGTGACTCAGTTCTAATTAACAGGAGGGGAGTTGGCTTTTTACCCTTCTCCAGCTGCCTTTTCTCACTCTCCTGCAGCCCTCTTGTTTGTCAGGGCACTAAACCATGATCAAGCTGTGGCTGAGAGGTAAATGAGTTCTTTGCCTTGGTCTTCCCTGCAGAGCATGTGAGGTGAAAAAAAGAAAGAAAAAAAAAAGAGGCGGCACTGTACCACATTGAGATATCAGTAGAGGAGGTTTTGGACTAATCTGATACATGGAACAGTAATATGTGACTAGTTCCATGTGGGATTCACTCAAGAGTTCTGAAGGAACTCAAATAGCAATTTGCAAAAATCTATGACATATCAGAAACAGTAAAAACGATATGAAATCTACAACTTATATCAGACCTCTCTGCCAAGACGATATTGATTTATAAACAAGTCTCTAGAGATGAGCCAGGCCAATAAGCCTAAATTCAGTACCAGACACATTGGTGGGAAAGATACTAAAGACCAGGGCTGTGTCTAGACTGGCCAGTTTTTCCGGAAAAACTTGCCAGCTGTCTACACTGGCCGCTTGAATTTCCGCAAGAGCACTGACTTTCTACTGTAAGAAATCAGGGCTTTTTGTGGAAATACTGTGCTGCTCCCGTTCGGGCAAAAGTCCCTTTCGTGCAAAACTTTTGCGCAAAAGAGCCAGTGTAGGCAGCTGAGATTTGTTTTCTGCAAAAAAGCTCCGATCGTGAAAATGGCGATCGGGGCTTTTTTGCGGAAAAGCGCGTCTAGATTGTCCATGGACGCTCTGTTCCGAAAATGCTTTTAACAGAAAAGTTTTCCATTAAAAGCATTTCTGGAAAATCATGCCAGTCTAGACGTAGCCCAGGATTGTATCTGTCTCTCACTCTCACACACACACAAACACACAATTACAGCTTTTCAAAGGGAAATCACGCCTCTGCGATCTATATAGATTCTTTGAGGAGGTTAACAAACATATGGACAAGGATGATCCGCTGCATATATTGAACTTGGACTTTCAGAAAGACTCTAAGGTCCTCCACCAAAGGTTCTTAGGAAACGAAGCACTCTGGGGAGAAGAAGGAAGTTTCTATCATGGATTAGTAACGTCTTTAAGAAAAAGAAATAAAGGGTAGCAATGATCACGGAGCCATTAAGCTTCTAGAGCACCAGTAATGGCCCTCACTAGCACATTTAGAATTATAAACAGATCCACGCTTCGTATTTCTAACTCTACATATAAGAATGATCCATGCACAAGAACTGGAGGTACACATTCAGCAGACTTCAGTATTAATATTGACTTGTTACAGGAGCTATTTTGACAAAAATATCTTCAAGTTATGGATATTCATGTTCATAAGTCAAGTTTCATAAATCATGGGGGGGTGACATTCACCCAAACTAAACTAAACTGTTTTCTTTTCATCTGTATTTTTGGGGTGTGATGTCATAGACCATGGTTCATTTCTCTCTGAGATCTTAGCTGCCAAGACGTTGCTCCGCTGTGTCTGTCTGGATCCCAGAGACAAATTTGAGGATTTTCATCTGCCTCTCCCTCATTACATAAATGAAGGTTACACAGACAGAGTCTATGGCTGCCCTCTGGGTTTAGAAACATCAAAAGCTCCCCACCAGTCTACAAATTGTGTGTTGTGCCCATCAGCTACTCTAACCAGCCTTCCCACCAGTGTGTAGCCCACTCCTTCCTGTACAACACCCCTTGAGCAGATCATGTGGGTAGTGACTACAGGCCTTGGTAGCGCATCTCTGATCAGCCTGTGCTAGCAGGGAGCTGGAAAGGGTTCTAGAGCAGCTGTGGAGGCCCAGAGATTGTGGGTGGCTGGGCCTGGCTACCAGTGGGTCAATGAGATCTGTGCCTAACTTTGGGGACCCCTGTTCCCTAGGTTCATCTTTTCACTCCTTAGTATTAATTCCGGAATGATTCAAAGGATGTTTCCATGTATGGAGCCTTGTGGAATCTCCTTTCTCTTGCCTGCACACTGGCTTTGTAATGCAGGAAAGGGGGTTACCAGGCAGAAATCCGGTTCATTATTATTATTATTTATTATGTCATAGCTGTGACAGTGTCATTGTTAGCAGTCATCCCTCCTCGAGGTAGCCATGGGAGCATTCAGGTCCACATGAATATTGATCAGAAGCCCAGATTCCAGGAACAGAGTCTGCAGGCCAGTTGTTTAGCATCACCCCCCATCTCCTGGGGTTTAGCCTCCTGCCGTTTGCCATTGGCTGTCATGGGGGCTCAAGCTGGTGTACACAAACCAAGCATCTGAGGTTCCCCGATGACCAAGTGGCCCCAAGGGAAGGTACAAACATGCTGCATAAAGGCAGTGGCCTCCCTATCTGAACACACACTGCCTGCTGCCTGTGCAACCTCTCTGGTGACTCATCCGTTACAGTGAATACCTCTGGTGCCAGCGGCTCCCTTCTAGCAGGAACTGGGTATGTTGGCAGGTTTCACTGTCTGTAACAAGCCAAGTGCAGGGCTAAGGCTGCAGGCTGTTTGCAGTGGCAGTTGTTCTGTGCAGCAGCAGAGGACTCAGCTGGACTGTTGGGGTGACTCAGTGATGCGGTTGGAAGGGAGGCAGCATTAGGGAGCTTGGGAACCCCTCACCCTACAATTGCCCAAGCTCTATGTTTGGTGGTTCATGTTAAACAGAAATCCGACTTTCAAAGTGAGCTCAGAGGGATAAAACTCTGATGCCTCCAGTTAAAGTTTCACAGAGGGTCCTATTTCTGGAAGTGCCATGTGCTCTGGGCTCCATCTGCCAGGGGCTGACCAAGGGGAGACCCCACAGACACATTCCCAAATTGCTTTCGGTTTATTTGTTGCTGGAAATGTAATCGGCAAATGCATTGTCGAGGTTTTATGCTCTGGCTTTACAACAAGAATTGGATATGGAATTCAGAGCACTGTAACAGCTCTGATAGGGGGTATTTCTGGTCCCTGAGTGGTTGGGAGCTTCAGCATTTATGCCCTATAGGGACCTCTCACAGTTACAGGGCTACCCGCATCTCTGATCCTCTCTGGTCTGATCCTCTCTCTGAATTCCATATCCAATTCTTGTTGCAAAGCCAGAGCATAAAACCTCGAAAATGCATTTGCCGATTACATTTCCAGCAACAAATAAACCTAAAGCAATTTGGGAATGTGTCTGTGGGGTCACGTCAGGCCTCATAGCCTAGACTCTGATGAGGTGGAATCCATGATCCTCCCACCCTCAGATGGAGTCCTGTGCTACAGCGCACTGTGGGTTGACTGTGCTTGACCAGCAGGCCAGAGTGGGTTCAGCACCTGTGGTTCTTCCTTTTGGGAGGCTGTGACAAGTGGTGAGATGGGACCACCCAGCCGTCCTGAACCAAAGTACTGTGCAATCTGAACAGCAGGAAGAAAGCGTAAGATCGGAGATCAGGAGAGATAAGGGATCTCTCGGAAAAGGCTTTATTTTCCGCAAGATCCGCGTCTAGACTGGTGCTTTTTTCCGGCAAAGCTCCAAGCCGAAAAAAAGCGGCAGACATTTTTATGCTAATGAAGCGGGGGAGATTTAAATCCCCGCTTCATTAGCAATTGCGATACGTCTAATTTCCATCCCTTTTACGAAAAAGGGATGCAATCTAGACGTAGCCTATAGGTTTCACCTCATACATTCATCACAAACACTCCAATATTATACACTCCCATTATAGCTTTACAGTAAACATACCAAGAAGGGGATTTAGCATAGGCATTTATTATGTCAGTCTCTTACAGTGCTGAAGCAATCCAAATGTCAAATCTCTATTTTGAGTCTCACTCTAACCCAAGACATTGGCTCTGAAATTAGATTCCGGGAGTGGGAACGGGTTGGCATGTGTGTGCTCAAGTACAGGTGTGTAAATGTTAGGCCACATCTTTTTATTGTAATACAAATATTATGAGGTGAGATTTCCTGACATTCTTGATTGTGAAAAGCCAGCAGCAGCATTGGTGGAAATCTCTACAGTGGTAACTTTAGTGCGTAATGGCTTTTCCTTTAGAAAGTGTTTCAGAAGTACTCCATATACTCTTTGCAACGGGTTTATGCAATTTACCTTTGTTACATGAGTGCTTGTGTGATATTCTCTCCTGATAATGAAACAGACACTGTATCTAACACTATCAGGGTCTTTCAGGATCTCTTCAATACCTGTGTAAGATTTTCCAAAAAGTCTGAGAGAACAACATCGTGGGTCTGTGTTCCAGCAAAGAAGTGCATGAAATAGGACTGTAATAATGGTTACATGTAATTGACACCATCAGCTGTCACACTAGCATGACTGAGATCACTTCCACACTGACCTGGATGTTAATGCAAACTGAGCTTTTTGCCCGTATTTGGGATTCAGTTCTCACCCCCACCGAGCTGAAGTAACAGTGTTAACTTGTAATTTCACATGTATGTACGGACCCTTGCATGGGGGGAGGATATAGGTCCTATGAGGATGAAGAGAAGCCGGATTCATAAAATCATAGAATACTAGGACTCGAAGGGACCTCAAGAGGTCATCGAATCCATCCAGTCCCCTCCCCTTATGGCAGGACCCAGTACTGTCTAGACCATCCGTGATAGACATTTATCTAACCTGCTCTTAAATATCTCCAGAGATAGAGATTCCACGACACACCTAGGCAACGTATTCCAGTGTTTGACCACCCTGACAGGTAGGAATTTTTTCCTAATGTCCAACCTAAACCTCCCTGGCTGCAGTTTAAGCCCATTGTTTCTTGTTCTATTCTCAGAGGCCTGGAAGAACAAGTTTTCTCCCTCCTCCTTGTGATACCCCTTTAGATAACCGCTATCATGTCCCCCCTCAATCTTCTCTTTTCCAAACTAAAGAAGCCCAATTCTTTCAGTCTTTCTTCATAGGTCATGTTCTCTTGACCTTTAATAATTCTTGTTGCTCTTCTCTGGCCCCTCTCCAATTTCTCCACATCTTTCTTGAAACGCGGTGCCCAGAAATGGACACAATACTCCAACTGAGGCCTAATCAGAGCAGAGGAGAGCGGAAGAATGACTTCTTGTGTCTTGCTCACAACACACCTCTTAATTCAGTCAATATAGGCCAGGCAAAGACCTTTAGTTTCTCTTCGAGAGATTCTTGTGGGTCAGAGTGTATAACTGGGGACATTTCGGGAGGGAAATTTAATAGAGCCCAGGTCTGATCTAATTTACACATGTATATCTGGAGTGATACTATTGATGACAATTGTATTGAATTCAAAATGTAGTGCTCAGCATTTATCCAATGGGGTGTGAAGATGCAGCGGCATGATTTGTACTTTTTGGCGTGTAGAAAATAAATAAATATATAATGAGGCAATGGAACTTATTTATAAATAGCTCCAGTGCAACACAGTTACATATAATAGCCATTTTCACAGTACACTTGCCATGCATTTACACATGTCATGATTCAATGGGCCACATCCAGTGCCAGAGAGGGTGTGTGTGGGAAGATCACACCTGTAAAATCACATCATGCTCAAGTAGTCAGCGGAACTCCCAGCTACAGGATGTCCATGAGGAACAGAGCTTAGCAGGATGCAAAGAGGGACTGGATATGCACATAGTGTGACAGACCCAGACTGGCTGGCTGCGGTAGTCTGGTCAAAGGTGAGTACGCTCATCACTGGATGAATAATTTTCTGTTCACCAAAATGACCGGGGCAGAGGCTGCTCCAGAGTAATCAGAAATGAGCTAGAACCAGTGAAGTCAGGCAGATACCACTGGAAACCTGGAGCCAGTTAAGAACCTGCTACTAGCGATTAGGAGAGACCCACTAATCAGAACACTTGCAGCCTATTGAGAACCGACTGGGATTTCAGACAGGGTGACACGCGAGGGGCTGGGAGTAAAGCGGAGCACTATGGAAGAGCTGGGAGTGCGAGTGTGGTCATGTGCCAGGAGCAAGTATGCTGGAATGGGCCATCTGGGGAAATGGCCCAGGCCAGGGCTATAGGAAAACTACCTGTTACTGTTGCCATTAAGGTCCCTGGGCTGGAATCCAAAGTAGAGCCTGGGCCCGGGGTTCCCCCTAAACCTCCCCACGCCACAGACACACCCCACACGAGGGGAGACTGAGATTAAGGAGGGATCTCACCCCAAACCCATTGACTGGCCTACAACGAAGGTGGCTCAGGATACTG
Organism: Pelodiscus sinensis; assembly: GCF_049634645.1. Lineage (NCBI taxonomy): Eukaryota > Metazoa > Chordata > Testudines > Trionychidae > Pelodiscus > Pelodiscus sinensis. The sequence goes on along the minus strand of NC_134711.1, from coordinate 327,887,856 downwards.
TGACCCCTGCCTCCTGAAAGGAAGAGAGGCTACGTCGAGGGTCACAGTGAGCCTCTGAGGCAAGCCCTAACCATGTAGAAGTGCGGGATTCCTGAGGAAAAACTGGAGCTTTGCCCCAGTGGCTAACCAGAGAGCCCTGTTACTCTAGAGGCGACTGATTTAAAAAACTCCTAGAAGATATCTAATTAGTAGGCTTCGGTGGAGACATTTTGAGCAATCCATCTCATAGCTACCCAGGACAGGGCCTCTTCTTGGGTATGTCTAGACTATTTGGCTCCGTTGACGGAGCCATGTAGATGAGTTTACTAGACATAGGAAAATGAAGTGGCGATTTAAATAATCGCCCCTTCATTTACATCAAAATGGCTGCCACGCTGTGCCGATTAGCTGTTTGGTGGCACAGTGGGGCAGTCTTGTCCACCACTCCGGTAAACCTCATTTCACGAGGCATAACGGAGCAGTCGATGGAGCCATGTAGTCTAGACATACCCCTCCAGTCCTCTGCAGCAATTGGAAGTGCCCACTCGATAATGGACTAAGACTACAGGTCTGATCCAGTCCGGCAGGGCCTCTCTTTCTCTTGGTGGTGTAAACAGAAGTCATTTTGTCTCCTCTTCCTTAAGCTTCTCTAGACTTGCACTGAGAACAGAAAGAGGTCTTGCTAAATATCATGGAGTCTCTTGTTCATTTTTCTTTCAGGGAGGAGAGTTCACAACTAATCAGACCTCCCCAGTGCATGATGTCAGCTGTCAATGACACCACCTTCACACACGCTGTGTTCCTTCTCACCGGGATACCTGGGCAGGAAGACATCTATCTCTGGATCGCTGTCCCGTTCTGCTTCATGTATGCTACTTCGATAGTAGGCAATTCAGTCATTCTGTTCATTGTAAAAACAGATCCAAGCCTGCATGAGCCCATGTACATTTTCCTTTCCACATTGGCCATCACAGACCTAGGCTTATCTCTAGCCACCATGCCGACGATACTGGGCATGTTCTTGTTTAACTCCAGAGAGATCTGCTTCGATGCTTGTTTGGCCCAGCTGTTCTTCATCCACTTCTTTCAATGCATTGAATCCTCTGTGCTTTTGTTGATGGCCTTTGACCGCTTCGTTGCCATCAGTAACCCGCTCAGATACACATCCATTTTATCCCCGTCTAGAATAGGCAAGATGGGGCTGCTGTGTGTGCTAAGAGGATTGATTGTAATGCTGCCACTCACCATTCTCCTGAAATGGTACCGATACTGCCGAGCCAACGTCCTCTCCCACTCCTACTGCATGCACCAGGACGTCATGAAGATGGCTTGTTCAGACATCAGTGTCAACGTTATCTACGGCCTGTTTACTAAAGTCTTAACAATGGGGTTGGACTCACTGCTCATCTTCCTGTCCTATGTGATGATCCTCAAAACAGTCCTGAGCATCGCGTCCCGCACGGAGACCCTCAGGGCCCTGAACACCTGCGTCTCCCACCTCTGCGTGGTCCTGCTCTTCTACATTCCAGACATCAGTTTGAGTGTGATATATAGGTTTGGGAAGAGCTCTTCTCTGTTGCTTCAACTGCTCCTGGGTTTCATCTCCCTACTGGTTCCACCCCTGATGAACCCAATCGTGTACAGCGTGAAGTGCAAACAGCTTCGTGCACGGCTCATCAGGGTATTTGTCAAGTGAAGGGACAGTTCCTCCCGAGTCTCCAGTGCTGGTGACAAACGGGTGACAAAAAACTCCAGCCATGGACAAGGCCACTGCTTCCATCCTGGACCCTTACATTGGAGATGGGATAAGCTACTGCTCTCCACTCTGCAGAGAGAGGTTCACAGGGTGTGTAAGGCCTGAAGCAATGGTAGAAGGGCTGTCCTCACACACTGCTGAGGGAGGATAGCGCATTGATGGAAGGAGACCAACGCTGGCAGCAGCATTTACATAGTGACTGTGGTCATGGAGAGCCAAAGGACTGATCTCACAATTGCTGTCAGTACAGTCAATAAAGAGAAGGGAGGTGGCTGTTGTTTCCCATGGGACTTGACCTGAGCTCTCTGGGTGCTGTGTGACCCCTGAGCTGTGCACAGGAACTACTCAAGGGGCACAGAGCCCCACACTCCCCCTACTTCCTCAGCCAGGAGGTTGGGGCTGAGTCTTGTCAAAGACGGGTTTATATCGTGAGCCCCAGGAGAAGCCCATCAGGCGGCCCCTTTTGGTGACTCTGCACATCACACACTGGCTGGGCCCACTCCCAGCTGAGACGGGGCAGAGCTGTGGGTGTGAGGGGGGGGGGCCTGGCACACAAGAGTCCTGGCAAGAAACTGAGGCCCAGGTTCCTTCCCACTCCTTTGCTGCTCCTGCTTCCTGGAAAGCTCTGGAAACGGCCCTTAGCTCCCAAGCTGGTTCCTATCTTAGCTGGGCCCATTCGGTGTGTGGTGTACACTTTTTGCAAAAGGCAATACTGGGAGAAATGCAGGTTCCACGTCCTCTCTGGGACTCCGCCCCCGAGTTGCAGTTTTCCCATTCAGGTCCCACCCTCAGCCCCATCACTTTCCCCCAAATGCCACCCCCTTCTCCTCCTCATGACCCAAAGTTCCCCCTGTTAGAAGCTAGAGCCAGGCCGTGGTAAAAGTTGCCCAGGGAGACAGAGCCATTATGAGGCACCTCAGACCCTCCTTCTGCTCTGGTTATGTGGCTGGAGGGGTCTGAGAGAAGCCCCCAGCCTGTTTCCCTGCTCCCTGGGACTCCATCCAAGGGGAGATGGAGAGTCCAGGGAACCCAACTGCGGAGTGGTGGCCCAGGGCAGCTTTGCCATGACCTGACTCTGGCCGGGCTAAAGGGTGGAGCCTCGGGAGCAATGGAGAACCAGGGGGCAGGGTCTAGTGGGAAAAGATGTGGGGAGTCAGCAGAAAAGGAGGAGCAGGGAGTCCAGCAAATCTGCACCAACACTGGTCCCAGGATGCTGGGTAGTTTGGGGCTTCTGTATGAAGGATGAGGATGGGGCTGGGGGGCAGGAGAGCCCATGTTTTGGAGCCTCACGAAGACTGAGAGTCAGCCATTACAAGGGTGTCTACAGGTCTCACCTTGGACCCACAGTGACAGGGTCCAGGCTCACACAGGTTTCAGCAAAGGCTGCTGTCACAAGAACGGGGCAAACAGATGGGAAGAGGCTCTCGGCCAGCATATCTACACAGGAGGGCTAAAAATCAAATTAAGCTACACAACTTCAGCTACGTCCATTGCATAGCTGCAGTCGAAATAGCTTAATGGGGCATTTTGCGCTGTGGACACAGCAGGGGGTCGAAGGAAGAACACTCTCCTTCCAACTTCCCTTACTCCTCGTGAAATGAGAGTGACCAGGAGCCAGACTGAGATGTCCTCCAACTCATCATGATTTTGAAAAGGAAGTCTGGTGGTGTTGATGCGTGCCATGTTATTTCGAAATAACATCAGTTACTCCCGAAATAACACTGCTTTGTAGACATACCGAGAGACACAGGGAAACTAGGCGGGCTCCCAATAACTCCTTCCCTTGGTTTCCATTCCCAGCTTTTGGCAAACATAAGCCAGAGTTATCATTCCTGCCATCTTGGCTAACAGTCATTGTTAGACTTTTCCATTAATTTCTCTAGCTATTTTTGACCCCTGCTATAATCTTGGCTTTCACAACTTCCTCTGGCCAGGAGTTCCACAGTTTCACTTTGCATTGTGTGAAGAGACACTTCCATTTATTTAGTTGTTTGAAACCTGCTGCCTGTTAATTTCATGTTATGCTCCCCCCAGTTCCTTTTTAGGAGAAAGTAAATGGGAATGAATTATTTACTCTATCTCCACCCCCCGTCATGAGAGGAAGAGACCTCATTTATACAGTAAAGATATCACACAACCTGGCTCGATTGTGACAATCTTGATTCTTCCTGGCCAGCATCTATCGAGTTCCTATCAGCATTCAGAGGAACAGCTTGTTCAAGTTATATCCAAGGTAATGGCCCACTCAAGGCTAATTCACGGACTTGAAAGCCAGCTGGAACCATTCATTCATCTAGTTGGACTTGTCTCAGGGGTAGCTGTGTTGGTCTGTAAATTCAGAAACAACGAGCAGCCCTGTGGCACCTTAAAGACAAACAAAAATACATGTAGGCTACTTCTAGACTGCATCCCATTTCCATAAAAGGGATGCAAATTAGACGTATCGCAATTGCTAATGAAGTGGGGATTTAAATCTCCCCCGCTTCATTAGCATAAAAATGGCTGCCACTTTCTTCAGCACGGAGCTTTGCCGGAAAAAAGCACCAGTCTAGATGCGGATCTTTCAGAAAATAAAGCCTTTTCCGAAAGATCCCTTATCCCTCTTAAAAAAAGCTTAGCCCTCAGGCCTTCCTTTTGCGAGTGCTCCACTTGAGAGACAGCCAGCAGCACCACCTCTTGGATTTGACAGCAAGTCTCACACTATTTCCTGCCCTTCTTAAAGCCCCGCTTCTGGAATCCACTCACTGTGCAGAAATCTCAGGTCTCTGTTTTCCTAAGCAAGTGTTTGTAAGTTAGTGAGTTGCAGGAAAGCTAGAAAATCTGACATAGGGGAAAGCTGAGAGAGAAGACACTCAGGCTCTGTCTACACTCGCAGCTTCTTGCATGAGAAATATGCAAATGAAGCTAAGCATGGAATATTGCCTACACTGCCAGAAAAACCCTCTAGCGCAATACCGCTATGCCAATTATTTTCAGAAATAACAGCATTGCGCAAAAGGGTTTTTCTTGCACAAGAAGGGGTGGTTTAGACAGCTCCCCCTGGCACAAGAACCTCTCCTGCAAAAATGGCAGCTCATTAGGTATGCAAATGAGGCTCAGCAATACCCCACACAAGAAGCCACGAGCATAGACATAACCTCAGAAAGAACCTCACATGAATATACTTTTGCATCTCATTTCTACACCACTCTCATTATTGAGAAGTGATATGACTCATTTCTAGTGAGGCTTGGTGATACTCCACCCCTAGCTTGAAACATCTGAAGAACAGGTAGCAAAACAAAATAAAATAAAATAAAATAAAATAGAAGCAGAATTTTGAAAAGTACAGAAGAAAGAAGCCTCCTCCCCTTGCCAGCCTCTGCACTTCTCCCCTTGTCAAGGAAGGACCTGAGGTAAAACACACCTCCCCCACATCTGTCGTGCCTCAAAAGTAAGCCTTCCCCTTAGCTGGGCTTGTAGTTTTTCCCTGGAATAGGGAGCCCAACCTCTTCTTCTGCAATCCCTCACTCTCCTGCTGATTCTCAACTGAGTAGCTGTTGGTGTTTCTATCTACCTGTCTCTCTTCCTTCCTCTACCCACCAGGCAGGGCTTCTAAAAGGTCTCAAGCAGAAGTGAAATCAGCTGACCCTAATTGGTCCAAGACGGCCCTGTACCAGCTGCTCCTAATCCATGTGAGACAACTCCTTGTCAGCTGCTCTTGCCTGACCTGCAGTGACTCAGTTCTAATTAACAGGAGGGGAGTTGGCTTTTTACCCTTCTCCAGCTGCCTTTTCTCACTCTCCTGCAGCCCTCTTGTTTGAATTTGTCAGGGCACTAAACCATGATCAAGCTGCGGCTGAGAGGTAAATGAGTTCTTTGCCTTTTCTTCACTGCAGAGCATGTGAGGTGGAAAAAAAAGGAGGCACTGTACCACACTGAGATATCGGTAGAGGAGGTTTTGGACTAATCTGATACATGGAACAGTAATTTGTGACCAGTTCCATGTGGGATTCACCCAAGAGTTCTGAAGGAACTCAAATAGCAATTTGCAAAAATAGTAACTGTGCTATGAAATCTATGACATATCAGAAACAGTATTAACTGTGGTATAAAATCTACAACTTATGTCAGAAATAGAAATCATGGCATGAAATCTATGACTTATATGAGACCTCCGTGCCAAGACAATATGGAGATGAGCCAGGCCAATAAGCCTAACTTCAGTACCAGACACATTGGTGGAAAGATACTAAAGACCAGAATTATCTGTCTCTCTCTCGAGCGTAGCAATGATCACGGAGCCATTAAGCTTCTAGAGCATCAGTAATGGCCCTCCCTAGCACATTTAGAATTATAAACAGATCCACGCTTTATATTTCTAACTCTACATATCAGAATGATCCATGCACAAAAACTGGAGGTACACATTCAGCAGAACACAATACTAACAATGAATTGTTACAGGAGCTATTATGACAAAAGTATCTTCAAGTTATGGATATGCATATTCATAAATCAATTTTCATAAATCATGGGGGTGACATTCACCCAAACTAAACTAAAATGTTTCCTTTTCATCTGTATTTTTGGGGTGTGATGTCATAGACAACAGTTCATTTCTCTCTGAGATCTTAGCTGCCAAGATGCTGCTCTGCTGCGTCTGTTTGGATCCCAGAGACAATTTGGAGGATTTTCATCTGCCTCTCCCTTGTTACGTAAACAAAGATTACACTGATGGAGTCTATGGCTGCCCTCTGGGTTTAGAAAGAATAAAAGCTCCCCACCAGTCTACAAATAGTGTGTTGCGCCCATCAGCTACTCTAACCAGCCTTCCCACCAGTGTGTAGCCCACTCCTTCCTGTACAACACCCCTTGAGCAGATCATGTGGGTAGTGACTACAGGCCTTGGTAACGCATCTCTGATCAGCCTGTGCTAGCAGGGAGCTGGAAAGGGTTCTAGAACAGCTGTGGAGGCCCAGAGATTGTGTGTGGCTGGGCCTGGCTACCAGTGGGTCAATGAGATCTGTGCCTAACTTTGGGGACCCCTGTTCCCTAGGTTCAGCTTTTCACTCATTATTCATTCCGGAATGACTCAGAGGATGTTTCCGTGTATGGAGCCTTGTGGAATCTCCTTTCTCTTGCCTGCACACTGGCTTTGTAGTGCAGGAAAGGGGGTTACCAGGCAGAAGTCTGGTTTATTATTATTATTATTTATTTATTTATTTATTATTATGTCATAGCTGTGACAGTGTCATTGTTAGCAGTCATCCCTCCTCGAGGTAGCCATGGGAGCATTCAGGTCCACATGAATATTGATCAGAAGCTCAGATTCCAGGAACAGAGTCTGCAGGCCAGTTGTTTAGCATCACCGCCCCCCCCCCCCCCCCCCACACACACATCTCCTGGGATTTGGCCTCCTGCCGTTTGCCATTGGCCATGACGGGGTTAAAGCTGGTGCACATAAAACCAAGCAGCTGAGTTTCCCTGATGGCCAAGTGGCCCCAAGGGAAGGTACAAACATGTGGCATAAAGGCAGTTGCCTCCCTAGCTGAACACACACTGCCTGCTGCCCGTGCAACCTCTCTGGTGACTCATCTTTTACAGTGAAGACCTCTGGTGCCAGCGGCTCCCTTCTAGCAGGAACTGGGTACGTGGGCAGGTTTCACTGTCTGTACATGCCAAGTGCAGGGCGAAGGCTGCAGGCTGTTTGCATTGGCAGCTGTTCTGTGCAGCGGCAGAGGACTCAGCTGGGCTGTAGGGGTAACTCAGTGACAGGGCTGGAGAGCAGGCAGCGCTAGGTAGCTCAGGAACCCTCCCATATTCCATGGGGAGGCTATTTTAACTACACAGTAACCTGACATTCCAAGCAAGCTTGGAGTGTTAAAATCCCAGTGCTCCAAGCCAGGATTTGTAAAGGGGTCCTATTTCGAGAATTTTCGGGTGCTCTGAGTTTCATCCTGTCAGGTGCTGAGCGGGAAGAGACCCCGTGGAATATCAGTGACTAGTTTGCAAATCACCTCAAGTTTATTTGCTCCTGCAAACTGAATGAGGCTTTATTCTCTGGCTTAATTGTGAAAGCAGGAATTCAGAGTTGGGTTGCTCTGTGGTAACAGCTCAATCGGTTATATTTAATTTCCTGAATGGCTGAGGAGGTTAGTTTTTCTGCCCCATAGAAACTACTCACAGTTCAAGAGATACCAGAATTTCTGTCCACTTTCTGGTCTCCTACTGCCACACGTCAGATTTTGTATCATGCTCTCTCATGAGGTGGAATCCATCGATCCTCCAACAGTAACACTGGTCCTAAGCTACAGCACACTGAGGATTGACTGGGCTGTCCAGCAGGTCCGAGTGTGTTCGACACCTGTGGTTCTTCCCCTCAGGAGTCTGAGACTAGTGGTGAAACAAATGACCAGCCAGCCTTCATGAACCAAAATGCTGTTTAATATGAATGGCAGGAAGGAAGGATTACATGGGAGAACAAGAGGACTTTCAAATAACAGGCTATCTGCGTCTCTTACCCCAAATTCTCCCACTCTGATGGGGACACAGACAGACGTAGGAGCTTCAGACTTCCCCAGCAGCATCTGTGCCTGAGTCAGGGCTGTTCTCCATTCTGGCATTCCAAGTGAAGAAGGTGGGGACCCACAAAGATCTTAAATGCCTTGCCTCTTTAGGCTCTGCTTACCAAAAAACAACAACCCCAAAACAAAAAATAAACTCCCCAGCGCCACAGATATGCTGGCTCTGAAAAAAGACCTAAAAATCCTGCTACCATCAAGTGATTTCACCCTAAAAATCAGGAGAGAACACTTGAATTCCTTCTCCAGGGGTACCCTGAGTGCTTTTGCCCCAAAAGAGCTTGAAATAAGAAAAGAGAGAAACAAGCTGCAGTTTCTGGTAGCTGACCACTTGTCTTAGGCAGGCAAATGCACACACAGACCCCCTGTTACTTCCAGGACACAAGAATTAAATAATCATCTTCAAAGAGTGATTTGTATTAACAAACAAATGATATACGTGATAAAGCATACTTGGTTGCTTGGTGTTACAGAGCAACTAAGTAAAACATATTACAACACAGAGGAAATCTCTTGGAACATCTCTTAGATAGGGAATGGGGGAGGGAAGTTGAAACCAAACGACCAAAATAAAGAAAAATACCCTGATCATGACTAGCTACTCTTTCTCCTCTACTCACGATCCATGCTGATCTGTACTTCAAGCTCCAGTCCACTCCCATGTCCAATATTTCTTATAGGCATGGTGATACTGATCCCTGCATCTGCTCCCTCCAGTCCTTTTCTTAGAAATCCCCCACAAAGGAAGAGCAGACCAGGCATCGATATCCAATTCAAATTTCAGCACTGTATTCCCATTGGTTCTTCTGGCCCCCTGCCAACACCCTGAGTTTAACCCCTTAGTCACTGGGTGCTGGCCGGCACTCCTCCTGTCCATCACAACCTGTCAGACTGAAGAGCTTCTCTGCAAAAGCTGCCGTACCTCTGGGCGGACTCTAAGCACTGTCAGAACAAGCTGGGTAACATGTCTGGAGCCTGGAAATAGGCTCTTCCCAGCTTTTAGCTCTGGTGTTACTTTCAGCTTCTCTGATGAGCTTTACTTAGAGTTGACTATTTTTCTCCTGTTGCTTCCCTTCCTGCTTGTTTTGCAGCAACCTGCTGTGAAACTAAGAACAAGAAGACTGGTTTAACCCACTACACCCATAACAGCAACATCGCAATGGTTAGCCCAGTATAACTCTACCACAACCTACCCCCCCCCCCCCCCCCACACACACGCATTGATTATTGTATCAGAGTTGTTGGAATTTATAGAGGAAGGAGCCGTGGTATCCTTACTGCTTTTTCTGTAATGCCAGCCCTTTCTGTGTCCTGCTGAAGTAACTGCCTGTCTCAGCTTGTAACTTTCAGGACACCTACAGACAGACCCTTTCATGGGGATAGAACACAGGTCCTGTGAGCAGGAAGAAAAGACTAGACAATGTTTGAATTCTCTGTATTTCGTCACCATTTGCTAGGCAAAGCACTTCAGCTTTTCATGGAAGAATTATTGGAGGTGGAGAGTGTAACTTGGAGGCTTTGGTGAGGGAAAATTAGTACAGTCCAACTAGGATCTTATTCACATATATAAATCTGGAGTGATGCCTTTGAAATCCATGTTATTGAATTGAGAAGCACTAAGTATTTATTCCATGTGCTGCAAAGACACAGTGGCCTAATTTGGATTCTTCAAAAGAAAGAGAATCAAATATATATAAAATGAGTCAATGAGAAACATTTACAGAGAAATACACTCACTGCCTTCACCATGCACTGGCCATGCATTATACACATATTACTGTAAATGGGCCACACTCAGAAATAGATGGACAGAAAGTGTGTGAAAATCACACTTGTAAAATGACACAGTGCTCACGTAGGCTGTGGAACTCCCAGCCACAAGATACATAGATAGATTCAAAGAGGGGTGGGATGTTTACATGGGCAAACAGATAATCCCTTTACAGTAATGAGCATGATTTGCAGGGATTCTAAACTTTCCTATGTACATCACAGACTATTTCAGGTTATCTCATGGCTGCCTATTGCAGTTCTTTTGCCTTCCTCTGAGGCATCTGAAATTGGCCACTGGATACTTGGGTAGATGAAATATAGGTCTGATCCAGTCTGGCAGTGTCTATCTTCCTATCAGTAGTGTAAATCCCAGACACATCTCCCTTAGAGTCTCTAGATCTGCACTGAGAGCAGAAGGACACATCACTAAATAGAATCTAATCTCCTGTTCTTCTTTCTTTCAGGAAGGAAATTTTGCAACCTCTTGGACCTGCCCGTACAAGATGTCAGCTGTCAACGACACCAAATTCAACTACGCCATGTTCCTTCTCAGTGGGATAACTGGGCAGGAAGACATCTATCTCTGGATCGCTGTCCCCTTCTGCTTAATGTATGCTATTTCCATCGTAGGAAATTCATTCATTGTGTTCATTATAAAAACAGATCCAAACCTCCATGAGCCCATGTACATTTTGCTTTCCATGTTGGTCATCACAGACCTTAGCTTATCGATAGCCACCATGCCAACAATATTGGGCATATTCTTGTTTAACTCTAGGGAGATCAGCCTCGATGCCTGTTTTGGTCAGCTGTTCTTCATCCATGCACTTGGTAAAATTGAATCCTCTGTGTTGTTGTTGATGGCTTTTGACCGCTATGTTGCCATTTGTAACCCACTGAGATATACTTCCATCTTGACCCTGTCCAGGATAGCCAAGACAGGGGTAGTTTTTTTGTTAAGAGGGGTGGCTATCATATTCCCTCTGCCCTTCCTCCTGAAGCAGTTCCGATACTGTCGAACCAATGTCCTCTCCCATTCCTACTGCCTGCACCAGGAAGTCATGAAGTTGGCTTGTTCAGATATTAGTGTCAACAGTGCCTACGGCTTGTTTATTACACTCTCCACGGTGGGGTTGGACTCTCTGCTCATCCTCTTGTCTTACGTGATGATCCTCAAAACAGTGCTGACGGTTACATCTCGCACGGAGTGCCTCCGGGCGCTAAACACCTGTGTCTCCCACCTCTGCGCCGTCCTGCTCTTCTACGTACCAGAGATCGGCTTGCCTGTGATACACAGATTCGGGAACAGCTCCACTCACTTGCTTAAAATTCTCCTGGGCTATGTCTACCTGCTGGTTCCACCCTTGATTAATCCAATCGTGTACAGTGTAAAAAGCAAACACTTGCGTATGAGGATAATGAGGATACTGTTCAAGTGAAGTATCAATTCACCCACCCACACACACATATGCACCAGCCCCAGCGTGATTGACACAGGAACTGTGTAGCCAGACAGGAACCCCCCTTGTAACATCCATTTTTGCTTGCCTGGAGCATACAGGGCACACAGAACAGAAGGCCCAGGCTGCTGTGACCGTGAATGGCTGTAAACAGAGATACGCCAATTGCTGACCAAGAGGCTGCCAAGGAGTGCCCTTGACTCAAACCCATATTGATACGAACACACATCCATCCGCGGGGGGAGGAATCTCTCGCCCAGTAAAAAAATGTCTAGTATTCACAATTTAGTTATCTCTCTTGCAAGTGTAAATTAACTTGAAACTTGCTTGTAAGAACTGGCGCCACAAAACGGACCAGTACAATTCGGCATCTTAGATAAGAAAGAGGATACAGGCCCCCAGGGGTATATAGATGGGTCCAGCAGCACATTTTCTCTGATTGTCAATCTACCATCTATCTGCTGGTCGGGTTAGGTGTTTGATCTCCCGAGGTTCCAAGGGGATGCCCACCTCGTATTCGTCTTTCCTAGGAATTAAGAGACCGGCCCTGGCCTGACACGCTGGAGTCGAGAGGCACAGAAAGGGGTAAAAATTGTACCTGGATGTGGTCCTTTTGTTTAAGTATATATATATACATAGTGTTAGAGCTCTTTAAAGATTAAGCTGTCACTTGGTATCATTATTTCTATTTTCTATCTTTACCTTTTTCCTGTGATCATTTTTAAGACATATATATATATATATATATATATATATATATATATATATATATATATATATATATATATATATATATATATATATATATATTTGCTAGCATTTAAGAAATAGAGAAATAGCCATTGTAACCATATGCTTTTATAAGTCTTTTAATAAACCTGTAACTGTTTAAGCTTTAACCTGACTCCTCCAGTTGCTGTAACAGAACCAAGCACAATTTAAAAGAACTTCAGCTGGTCATAAAGGGACAGACATAGGGAGAGCTTGGGCGTTTGGATCTGTGTCACTCCCAGGTGACAAGATCCGTTGGGGCACCTTTTCAGCCTTTCCTAGGCTGCCCGCTGCGAAGGAACTTTGTGTTCTAGCAGCTGAAATCTAAGGTGTAATAAGCTCTTCCTATATAACGGGGCGTCTGTTGGCCTGCTGGCCACCCTCTGCGATGGGACCCCGGTCCTAGCAGTAAAGACACAGACGTTAAACCTTTTCTCGGAAACACACACACACTGCCCTGACCGTCGGCTGACAAACTGTAAAACATGGACCATAGGTAGCCATTCCATCTTGAATCCTTACATCTGAGACCAGATGAGCTGCCCACTCCACTCTCGAGAGAGAGGTTCAGAGCAAAGTCTAAGGTGTGGGGCAATTGGACAGTTGTTGTCCTCACCCACGGGTGAGGGTGGGCAGCACATTGGGAAAAGAGACTGAAGCAGGCAGCAGCATGTACAAAATGACTGTGTTTGTGGAGAGCCTGGGGATGCTGGCCCATCTAGAGCCACGTCAGTGGTTGTGCCAACCTTAGAAATCCTGCCTGTACTGTCAATAAAGTGAATGGCTGTGGAAGTTAGGTCCCATGACATCAGGCCTGTCGCTGTTTCATCTCTGGTGAAACATCCAGGGGCCATGAAAAAAGCTGCAGAGCTGTTCTGCAGTCGCAGTCCTGGCCCTTCCTGAGCACTCTGGGTGCTGCGTGATCCGGGGGCTGCCCTGCTGTGTGTTTGCATTTAGTCGGCCCTATGCATTTTGGTGGATTTCTGTTACATTTGCACCACACAATACAAAATGGTTGCCATTTGTATGTGGGTTCATTCGCGACGGCGTGGTTTGTGCATATCATTGTTTTTGCTCTTATTCCAAGTGACCATTGGCTCATGCCGAGTTACAAACTCTGTACAAACACAACATACATTAAAAACAAGCCCACATACAAGGTAAAAGCCCCACTCCTCCAGTTTGGTGCACATGCCAATCAGGAGAAGGGTGCCATTCTAGAGTAATAATTAATTGGAGCCGAGTCAACGTCGCAGCTAAAAATAAACATTAATTTCCCAAGTGCATGAGTATCGTACAAGCCATTACTGTAAAGGAGGGAAAGGATGATGTTAATCTAATCCTCATGCGGTTTGAGACTTAAACTGTAAAAGCAATAAAACCAGAAAACCAAAACACACTTCTCATGCCAGAGAGCTGGAAACCTGGTGGACAGGATGCATGAGTTAAAAAATCCTAAATGCATGGGTTAAAAATCCTCTAAATATGGGAATAGAGCAAATTTTGATTGTACTAGAACAGGGCTACTCAACACAAGGCCCACGGTGCAGTTTGGGTTTACATGGGGCTCAACATATGGCCCACAGGTGGGATCCTTTGAACAAGGCCTCTACTGGGAACACACTCCACAATGGGGAGTCAATATAATGGTCTTCTGTTACTATGAATTTTAATAGTTAAATTCCCGGACTGCCATTGCTCATTAAAAGTGCTGTTATATGGGTGGAAATTGGGTAAATCTTGCATTTTATTAATACCAGCAGAACTGACTTCAATGGGGCCTGCGTGTTTTGTAACCTTGCCTGAATCTTTGTATTCATGCCCGTCAGTGTGAAATAAGCTATTTGCATATATTTGCATATATATTTGCATGTATATGCAACCACACTTGAGTTGCGGCCCTCGGCATGTGCTATGAGTATCATTGTGGCCCCCGGGGCTTCCAAAGTTGAGTAGTCCTGCACTAGAAGGTGACTTACCTCCATATGATCAAGAATATCCAATGCCCCAAACTAAAATATCACTAAAACAAAAAAAGCCATTAAACAATCCAGAGATGCTCTGAGCCTAATTCAGCACCTGTCTACCCAGTAAAAAAGACAGAGGGAACTTCCTTTGGTAAAGATGGGCACCATGTTTTCCTCTTTTCCAGTTGTCTGAGTTTTCAAAGATAACGGCTAGTGGCTCTGCTCTCACATAAGCCAACTCCCTCAGCACCCTCAGAAGCATTAGATCCAGCCCTATGGACTCATGCTTGTCCAACTCTGCTAATGAGCGGGGATGGGTGGCAAACTCACAAAAGGATTCATCCTCGGGTGAGCAGCTGGGAATCTCCCATTTCTCCTTGGCACGTATGATCATCATGCTAAAGACCCAGCCAGTGTGGGGGTCTGATGAGGAGAGTCTGAGGGGTTTAGTCCTATAGCACAAGGGACAGAGACTCAAGAGTTAATCAAGCGATCAGCAGGAAAAGACAGTTTTCCCCCCAATAATTTTTTTCACTCAAACTAAATGTTTCCTTTTCATCTTTTGTGTGTGTGTGTGTGTGTGTGTGTGTTAGACAGTGTAGAAAATGGATCATTTGTCCCTGAAAGCTCAGCTGTCACCATGCTGCCCAGCTGTGGCTGTCTGGATCCCCAAGACAAATTGGAGGATTTTCAACTGTTTTTCCCTTGTTACATAAACTGACCAATTCTAGGACTGCCCTTTGGATAGGGAAAGGTTGAACCCTCTCAACGAGTCTCTGGCCGGGGTGGTGGGCCCATCAACTACTCTAATCTGCCTTCCCGTCTCTGTGCAGCCACCTCTACCTTGCACAACGCCCCTTCGGTAGATCCTGTGGGCAGTAGTTGCTGTAACAGGTGCCGGTGGGAGGGTGAGGTTGGCCAGGCTACCTTTGAACCACTGAGATCTGTGCCTAACTTTGGGAACCCTTGGATTCTGGTTCCCCTTTTCATGATGGAATGATCCAAAGGAAATTTCCATGTATTGAGCCTTGTGGAATCTCTTGTCCCTGGCCTGCACCCAGGCAGAAATCTGGTTGTTTATTATTCTTATTCTTATTCTTATTCTTATTCTTATTCTTATTCTTTATTATTTATTATTTAATAAGCACAGTCACAGCAGAGACAGTTTCATTTGTAGCCCTCGGCCCCCCCTCTAGGTAGCCATGGAAATACTCAGACTAAGATGAACATTGCTCCCAAGCCCAGATTCCAGGAAAGGAGAATGCAGCAGGGTTGGTGCTGCAGGTCAGTTGTTTAGCATCAGCCCCCATCCCTTGGGATTTGGCCTCCTGCAATTTGCCACTGGCTGTGACAGGGTTAAAGCTGGTGCACACGAAGCCAAGCAGCTGAGGTTCCCTGATGGCCAAGTGACCCCAAGGGAAGGTACAAACATGCTGCATAAAGGCAGTTGCCTCCCTAGCTGAACACACACTGCCTGCTGCCCATGCATTCTCTATGATGACTCCTTTATCTTTACACTGAAGATTCTGGTGCCAGCAGCTCCCTTCTAGCAGGAACTGGGTACGTTGGCAGGTTTCACTGTCTGTAACATGCCAAGTGCAGGGCGAAGGCTGCAGGCTGTTTGCATTGGCAGCTGCTCTGTGCAGCGGCAGAGGACTCAGCTGAGCTGTCGGGGTGACTCAGTGACAGGGTTGGAGGGCAGGCAGCCCTAGGTACCTTGGAACCCTCCTTTATACTATCCCACCCCCTATCTGCTCATGCTCCATGGGGGCTGTTTAAACTAAACATAAATGAGGCACCCATCTGTCGCCCTGACAGCTCATCTCGAGAGGTATGCTGTCTGCCAGGGGCCCGTATCCGAGATGTTATGGAGGCATTGTCGAGGATTATCTGGCCCTCTGACTACTACCCCATGCTACTCATCCACGTGGGCACAAATGATACTGCCAGGTGTGACACTGAGCGGATCAAGTGTGACTACAGGGCTTTGGGAGTACGGGTGAAGGAGTTTGGAGTGCAGGTGGTATTCTCTTCTATCCTTCCTGTCAAAGGTAGGGGCCCGGGCAGAGAGAGGTGCATCCTGGAGGTGAATGCCTGGCTGCGACGATGGTGTCGCCAGGAGGGATTTGGCTTCCTTGATCACGGGGTGCTCTTCCAGGAGGGACTGCTTGGCGGAGATGGAGTTCACCTTTCCAGGAGTGGGAAGGCCTTGTTTGGACACAGACTGTCTAACCTTGTGAGGAGGGCTTTAAACTAGGTTTGTCGGGGGCAGGTGAGCAAAGCCCACAGGTAAGTGCTGCATGTGCGGGACTGGGAGATGGGTTAGAAATGGGGGGGACTACGGCTTATAATGGCAAGGAGAAAGGAGGGTCAGGGCACAATAGGGAGGCAAGATCAAATCAGTATCTTAGATGCCTATATACAAATGCGAGAAGTATGGGTAATAAGCAGGAAGAACTGGAATTCCTAACCAATAAATACAACTATGATATCATTGGTATTACAGAAACCTGGTGGGATGGGACGCATGATTGGAATGTTGGTATGGAAGGGTACGGCTTGCTCAGGAAGGACAGACAGGGAAAAAAGGGAGGAGGGGTTGCCTTGTATATTAAAAATGTACACACTTGGACTGAAGTGGAGATGAATATAGGAGATAGCTGTGTAGAGAGTCTCTGGGTTAAGCTAAAAGGGGTAAAAAACGAGGGTGATATCATGCTAGGAGTCTACTACAGGCCACCTAGCCAGGTGGAAGAGGTGGATGAGGCCTTTTTTAAACAATTAACAAAACTATCCAAAGCCCAAGATTTGGTGGTGATGGGGGACTTCAACTATCCAGACATATGTTGGGAAACTAACACAGCGAGGCACAGGCTATCCAATAAGTTTCTAGACTGCATTGGAGACAACTTTCTGTTTCAGAAGGTTGAAAAAGCTACAAGAGGAGAAGCTGTTCTGGATTTGGTTTTAACAAATAGGGAGGAACTAGTTGAGAACTTGAAAGTGGAAGACAGTATAGGAGACAGTGATCATGAAATAATAGAGTTCATGATCTTAAGGAAAGGTAGAAGGGAGACCAGCACAATTTAGGTAATGGATTTCAGGAAGGCAGATTTTGATAAGTTCAGAGAAATTGTAGGTAAGGTCCCATGGGAAGCAAGACTGAAGGGAAAACCAACTGAGGAGAGTTGGAAGTATTTCAAAGGGACGTTGTTAAGGGCCCAAAAGCAAACAATTCCGCTGTGTAGGAAAGATAGAAAATATGGCAAAAGACCAGCTTGGCTTAACAAGGAGATCTTGCACGATCTCAAAATAAAAAAGGAGTCATATAAAAAATGGAAACTAGGACAACTAACAAAGGATGAATATAGGCAAGCAACACGGGAATGCAGGGGCAAGATTAGAAAGGCAAAGGCACAAAATGAGATCAAACCAGCTACAGGCATAAAGGGAAACAAGAAGACTTTTTATAAATACATTAAAAGCAAGAGGAAGACCAAGGACAGGGTAGGCCCACTGCTTAGTGAGGAGGGAGAAGCAGTAACAGGAAACTTGGAAATGGCGGAGATGCTCAATGACTTCTTTGTTTCGGTCTTCACCGAGAAGTCTGGAGGTGTGCCTAACGTAGTGAATACAAGCAGAGAGAGGGTAAGTTTAGAAGATAGGATACACAAAGAACAAGTTAAAAATCACGTAGGAAAGTTAGATGTCAGCAAGTCACCAGGTCCTGATGAAATGCATCCCAGGATACTCAAGGAGCTGATAGAGGAGGTATCTGAGCCTTTAGCTATGATCTTTGAAAAATCATGGAAGACAGGGGAGATTCCAGAAGACTGGAAAAGGGCAAATATTGTGCCCATCTATAAAAAGGGGAATAACAACCCAGGAAACTATAGACCGGTCAGTTTAACGTCTGTCCCAGGGAAGATAATGGAGCAGGTAATTAAGGAAATCATATGCAAACACTTGGAAGGTAATAAAGTGATAGGGAATAGCCAGCATGGGTTTGTGAAGAACAAGTCATGCCAAACTAATCTGATAGCTTTCTTTGATAAGATAACGAGCCTTGTGGATAAGGGAGAAGCGGTGGATGTCATATACCTAGACTTTAGTAAGGCATTTGATACGGTCTCGCATGATATTCTTATTGATAAACTAGGCAAATATAACTTAGATAGGGCCACGATAAGGTGGGTGCATAATTGGCTGGATAACGGTAGTCAGAGAGTTGTTGTTAACGGTTCTAAATCCTGCTGGAAAGGGATAACAAGTGGAGTTCCTCAAGGGTCTGTTTTGGGACCCGTACTGTTCAATATCTTCATCAATGATGTAGATATTGGGATAGAGAGTACGCTTATTAAGTTTGCAGATGATACCAAACTGGGTGGGGTTGCGACTTCTTTGGAGGATAGGGACATAATTCAAAATGACCTTAGCAAGTTAGAGAAATGGTCAGAGGTAAACAGGATGAGGTTTAATAAAGAGAAATGCAAAGTGCTCCACTTAGGAAGGAACAATCAGTTCCATACATACAAGATGGGAAGCGACTGTCTAGGAAGGAGCATGGCGGAAAGGGATCTAGGGGTCATAGTGGACCACAAGTTGAATATGAGTCAACAGTGTGATGCTGTTGCAAAAAAAGCAAATATGATTCTAGGTTGTATCAACAGGTGTGTTGTAAGCAAAACTCGTGAAGTCATTCTGCCGCTCTACTCTGCACTAGTTAGGCCTCAGCTGGAGTACTGTGTCCAGTTCTGGGCGCCACAATTCAAGAAAGATGTGGAGAAATTGGAAAGGGTGCAGAGAAGAGCGACAAGAATGATTAAAGGTCTAGAGAACATGACCTATGAAGTCAGGCTTCATGAACTGGGCTTGTTTAGTTTGGAAAAAAGAAGATTAAGGGGGGACATGATAGCGGTTTTCAAATATCTAAAAGGGTGTCACAAGGAGGAAGGAGAAAATTTGTTCCTCTTGGTTTCTGAGGATAGGACAAGGAGTAATGGGCTTAAAGTGCAGCAGGGGAGGTTTAGATTGGACATTAAGAAAAAATTCCTAACTGTCAGGGTGGTCAAATATTGGAATAAATTGCCAAGGGAGGTGGTGGAATCTCCCTCTCTGGAGATATTTATGAACAGGTTAGATAGACATCTGTCAGGGATGGTGTAGACGGAGCTTGGTCCTGCCTTGAGGGCGGGGGGCTGGACTCGATGACCTCTCGAGGTCCCTTCCAGTCCTATTATTCTATGATTCTATGATTCTATGAGACTTTCATAGTGAGCTTGGATTTTCAAAACTCTGACACACTGAGTAAGGATTTCTACGGGGTCCCATTTCCAGAGGTGTCGTGTGCTTTAGGCCAGATCCTGCGAGAGTCTGAGTGAGAGGATACCCCATGGAATAGCAGTGACTGGGTTGCAAATTGCCTCAGGTTTATTTGCTCCTGGAAATATAATCAGCAAATGAATTTTCAAAGGTTTTATTCTCTGGCTCGATTGTGAAGGCAGGAATTCAGGGCTGAGTTGCTCTGTGGTCACAGGCCCAATAGGGCATATTTCAGTTCCCTGATAGTCTGAGAGCACCTGACTTTCTGCCCTGCAGATACTCCTCAGATTTACAGGGCTCTTGGTCCACAAATGTGTATCTTTTTCCAACTTAGTTTTGAAAGAGGCTTTTTTGAAATTTGGCATGTCTACATAGCACCAAATTTCAGAAAAGAAAAGTGCTTTTTTGACCCATCCCTTATGCCTCATAGAACAAGGTATACAGGGATGGTGAAAGAGTGAGTCCATTCTTTCGAAAATGTCCAGTATCCCAAAAAAGCAATGCAATCTAGAAGTAGCCTTATTCTCTTAGGGTATGTCTACACTACCCTCCTAGTTCGAACTAGGAGGGTAATGTATGCATACCGCACTTGCTAATGAAGCCCGGGATTTGAATTTCCTGGGCTTCATTAGCATAAGCGGGGAGCCACCATTTTTAAATCCCCGCTGCTTCGAACCCCGTGCAGCGCGGCTACACGGGGCTCGAACTAGGTAGTTCGGACTAGGGTGCCTATTCCGAACTACCGGTACACCACGTTTCACGAGGAGTAACGGTAGTTCGGAATAGGAACCTAGTCCGAACTACCTAGTTCGAGCCCCGTGTAGCCGCGCTGCACGGGGTTCGAAGCAGCGGGGATTTAAAAATGGCGGCTCCCCGCTTATGCTAATGAAGCCTGGGAAATTCAAATCCCGGGCTTCATTAGCAAGTGCGGTATGCATACATTACCCCGCTAGTTCGAACTAGCGGGGTAGTGTAGACATACCCTTTTTCTTATTCAAAGCCTCTGTCGACAAAAACCTGTAGTCTAGATGTACCCCCAGAATTGAGAGATCCCTTCATAACTCTTTGCAGTCAGTTTTGGGCGTAACTATTTTGAGTCATTTTGTGTCATCTGCAAATTTTGCCACCTCACTGATGATCCCTTTTCCAAGACCATTTATGATGAAATTGAACCTCAGTAGTCCAAGTGCAGACCCCTTGAGAACACCACTATTTATTCCTACTCTCTCTTTTTCCTGAATACCTGCCAATGTTTTCATGATCATCTAGGGTTCCTCCAGACACTTAAATGGCCAACCTCTTGTTATCTTCATCGCAGAGCTAGGGCATGTGGTTCAAATAGACCTCAAGTATGAAATCCAGAGGGGTTCAAAATTTAGAGAGAAGGCTACAGATCCCTTTAGTTCCCCTAAATGGGGCCCTCACCAAGTGGGTTTGGCACCTGTCGTTCTTCCCTTTGGGAGTCTGTGAGTAGTGATGAGACGAGCGATCAGGCAACCTTCTAGAACCAAAATGCTGATTATTCTGAATAGCAGGAAGAAAGTGTAAAATGAGCAAATAGAAGGGTTTTCAAACAGTCTGTAGATTTAGTCAGTTTCTAATCCCAATCTGTCCCGCTCTGATGGGGACACAGGTAAGACGAAGGCCTTCAGACTTCCCAACAGCTGCGCCACCTCTGGACAGATTCCCAGTGTAGGTAGAACAAGCTGTCTAAGGTGGCTCTTTCCAGCTCGTAGCTTGGGTATAGTCTCTTACCCACCCTAAAGTGTTCACTCAGAGCTGGCCTTTTTTTTTCTCCTGTGACTTCCCTTTGTGCTGTTTTCTAGAAGGCTGCGATTAAACTAACAAGAGCCAGGCTGGTTTAACCCACTGCAGCCATAACATCAGCATCCCAATAGTTAACACAGCATAGCTCTGCAGCAAACATCCCAAAGACTGGACTTAGTTGACACATTGATTCTTGTACCTCAGCTCCATGTTTCTGTTCCCTGAACACAGGACATAAACAGTCATAGAATCATAGAGCTGGAAGAAACCTCAGGAGGTCATCAAGTCCAGCCCCCTGCCCAAGGCAGGACCGATCCCAACTAAATCAACCCAGCCAGGACTTTGTCAAACCGAGACTTAAAAACCTCCAGGGATGGAGATTCTGCCACCTCCCTAGGTAACCCATTCCAGTGCTTCACCACCCTCCTAGTGAAATAGTTTTTCCTAATATTCAACCTAGACCTCCCCCACTGTAACTTGAGACCATTGCTCCTTCTTCTGTCATTTGTCACTACTGTGAACAGCCTTTCTTCATTCTCTTTGGAACCTCCCTTCAAGAAGTTGAAGGCTGCTATCAAATCCCCCCTCACTCTTCTCTTCTGCAGACTAAACAAACCTGAAACCCTCAGTCTCTCCTCATAGATCATGTACTCCAGCCCCCTAATAATTTAGGGTATTTCTACACTACAAAGTTTTTTGGAAAAACACGTTTTTTTCTAACAAAACCTGAGTTACGTCCACACTGCAATTGTGTTCTTCTGAAAGCACATCAAAAGAACAGAGAGGTTTTTCCAGCATTGATAATCCTCTTTCTACGAGGAGAAGCCTTTTTCTGAAAGAGCTTTTTCAGAAAAAGGTGTGTGTGGATGAAGAAGAGGAAGTTCTTTCGAAAGAAGAGGAAAGAGGGAAAAGCACAGGTGCCTTGGTGGCCACTCTGCCCATAATAATCACAGCTTAAATGTGAGATAGCATCCATTCAATGTGGGCGCTATCTTTTGAAAAAGCAGATTGCTTTTTTGATGCGTTTTTGTGTGTGGACGCTCACTTTCGGAAGGTCTCTTCTAAAAAATGGTTCTTCTGAAAGAAGCCTGCAATCTAGACATAGCCTTAGAGAGAGAACAACAGACCCCTACTCTCAGGTGTGAAATTAAGTTCCATTTCCATGAATATCCATTGCTTTGACGTTAAAATCAACTTCCTGAACATCCTCATGACCGAATAACAGATGCTGGGGTTGCTATGTTCCAGAAAAAGAGAGCTCAGGCAATGAATATTTTCTCTCAACCCACGAGGCATAACGAGGCGGTCGACAAATGCCTTTGATGTTGACCACGGAGCGTCCAGACTAGCGCGCTGAGCCGACAAACAGCTGATCAGCTCAGCGCAGCAGCCATTTTAATTTAAATGAAGCGGCGATCATTTAAATCGCCGCTTCATTTGGGTATGTCATTTGGGTATGTCTAGTCAACAGAGCCATGTAGTCTAGACATACCCCTAGAGTCTCTAGACTTGCATTGAGAGCTGAAGAATTTATCACTAGTTCTCATCTAGTCACCTGTTCTTTTTCCTTTCAGATACGAAATTTCACAGCTCCTTGACCTGCCCACTGCATGATGTCAGCTGTCAATGACACCAAATTCAATTATACCGTGTTCCTTCTCACGGGGATACCTGGCCAGGAGCACGTCCATTTCTGGATCGCTATCCCCTTCTGCTTAATGTACACTATTTCGATCGTAGGAAATTCATTCATCGTATTCATGGTAAAAACAGACCCAAGCCTCTATGAGCCCATGTACATTTTGCTTTCTGTATTGGTCATCACAGACCTTGGCTTGTCGCTAGCCACCATGCCGACGATACTGGGCATATTCTTGTTTAACTCCCGGGAGATCAGCCTCGATGCCTGTTTTGCCCAGCTGTTCTTCATCCACACGTTTGCAAAAATTGAATCCTCAGTGCTCCTGTTGATGGCCTTTGACCGCTATGTTGCAATCTGTAACCCACTGAGATATACTTCCATCTTAACCCTGCCCAGGATAGCCAAGATGGGATTCGTTTTTTTGTTAAGAGGGGTAGCCATCATATTCCCTCTGCCCTTGCTCCTGAAATGGTTCCGATACTGTCGAACCAATGTCCTCTCCCATTCCTACTGCCTGCACCAGGAAGTCATGAAGTTGGCATCAATAGTGCCTACGGCTTGTTTATTACAGTCTCCACGGTGGGGTTGGACTCTCTGCTCATCCTCTTATCTTATGTGATGATCCTCAAAACAGTGCTAACGGTCACATCTCGCACAGAGAGCCTCCGGGCCCTGAACACCTGCGTCTCCCACATTTGTGCCGTCCTGCTCTTCTACATACCAGAGGTTGGCTTGCCTGTGGTCCACAGGTTTGGGAAGGGCTCTTCTCCTTTGCTTCAAATTGTCCTGGGTTATATCTACCTCCTGGTTCCACCTTTGTTTAATCCAATTGTGTACAGCATGAAATGCAAACACCTTCGTGTGAGGATAAAGAGGGTGTTGTTCAAGTGAAGGGTCAATTCACCATGCAGCTCCTGTGCTGGTGACACGTGAGTTGTAAAACATGGGACATAGGCACCTATTGCATCCTGGACCCATTCCTCTGAGATAAGACCCGCTGCCCATCTCCCCTTTGCCAAGAGAGTCTGGGAGCGGGATCTAAGTACTGTGAAAATGGGAGAGGGGTTGTCCCCACCCTCCGGTGAGTGACAGAAGCACACTGGGGAAGGAGACCACAGCGAGTAGAAGCATACACAAAATGACTGTGTTCGTGGAAGGACAGGGGATGTTGGCCCATCAAGAGCCATGTCCGTGGTTGCTCCAACCTCAGAAATCCTGCCTAGACTGTCAATAAATAGAAGTGTCCATGATACCTGCTCTGTCCCTGTCACATCTCTGATTAAACATCCATCAACCAATGAAAAAAGCGGCAGGGCTGTTCTGCAGTCACAGCCTTGGCCCTTCCTGAGCACTCTGGTTGCTGCGTGATCCATGGGGCTGCCCCAGTTGTGGCCAGGGGCTATTCCAGGGGCACAGACACCCACCCTTCCCCATGCCCTCAGCCCTGTTCTTGTGACTGGGTCGTGTGAGAGAAACGATGAGTGCCGGAGCTTCTGCCTGTCTCTGCACATCACATACCCACCGGGCCCACTCCCCACTGAGGCAGGGCACAGCTAGGTGTGTGAGGGAGGGTCTGACACACGGGAGTCCTGGCAAGAGACCCAAGCCCAGATTCCATCCCTGGCACATCTGTGCTGCCCCAGCTGCTTCCAAAGGGGGGTAGAAATGAGCCTCAGCCCCCTACAGAGGCATGGCCAGCTCCTGGGCCAGCCCAACCCACTCAATGCCAGGTGACCTCCAGTTAAAAGGCAAAAGTGGAACACATGCAAGATCCCTGTCCCCATATTCACTCTGCACCTGCTCCTCTTCCCTCCAAAGACCCAAGCCCCTACTCCTCCTCGTCCATGGAGGCCTCTCTCTCTGCCCTATCTCTTCTCTCAATTTCCACCCCCTGCTCCTCCTTTGTACCTGAAACTCCTCCTTGACGCCATAGCTGGGCTGGAGTAAGAGCTGCCCCGGAAGGCAGAGGCATGGTAAGGAGCCCTAGGAGGGGCAGGTGGCTGGGGAGCCCAAGAAAACCCCTCAGCTGCTGTCCAGGACACACATCCAGGGAACTGGCAGAGTCCGGGTCTCCCCTCAGCAGCCTGACTCCTGGATTGCACTCACCACAGCCCAGCTCTGGCCTGGCAAGGGAATGGAGCCTCAGGGGAAGTGGAGGCACAGGGGGCAGGGTCTCTGAGGAAGAGATGAGGCCCAGGGTGTGGCAGACCTAAGCCACTGTTAACCTCAGCAAGTAGTGGGGTGGGGGCTCCTGAAGAAGCTTTGATGGGGCTGGAGGGTGGCACAGTCTGTGTTTGGAGAGGACTGAATTCATAGACCCCCACAAAGGGGCTCTTGTTTTAACTACTCCAGGCTGAGAGTGAGTTATAGAAAGTTTCCTAGAGGGCAGGGCAGGGCAGGACACCTGCAGGGCTACCTCGAGTCCTGAGGGGGAAACCTGCTGCAGGGGCTTGGCCAGCGTGAGCTGTGCTCCTGGAAGCCGTTACCTCAGGGTGGAGGTATGCCCACACCCCAGGCTGCTCTAAACTCAGCTGAGGCAAGGGAGACCTGGCCATCAAATGAAGCCTCCATGTCTGGCTCCTGGTCATCTTCACGCTCTGCGGTGCAGCAGAGAAGGCATCTGCATCTGTCAGCGCTCAGAGGGTTCAGGGCTGGTCCTGAGGTCTGAGCATGGCTATGTGACTCAAAGCCTTGGGTTTGACTCCATCACTGTGTGTGACCATGGACAAACCACTGGCTGCCTCTGAGGACGGGCGGATAACAGCCCAGCCCCGCCTCATAGTGGTGGCAGGATGATAAACATCCATTCAAAGTGCTCGGCCGCTTTGAGACCCTAAAGTCAGGCCTATGCCAGGTTCCACAGAGCAGCACTTCTGACACTTTGTCTAAAAAGATTTCTTCCACTCTACTGTGCACGGATTAGGCCTCAGTCCGAGTCTTGTGTCCAGTTCAAGAAAGATATGGAGAAATTGGAGCAGATCCAGAGAAGAGCAACATGAATGATTAAAGGTCTAAAGAACATGGGCTATGAAGCCAGGCTGAACAAACTGGGCTTGTTTGGTTTAGAAAAGAGAAGACTGAGAGGGGACATGATAGTGGTTTTCAAGTATCTAAAAGGGTGTCAGCGAAGGGGGGGGGGATTTTTCTCCTTGGCCTCTGATGCTAGAACAAGAAGCAATGGGCTTAAACTGCAGCAAGGGAGATTTAGGTTGGACATTAGGAAAAAAATCTTAACTGCCAGGGTGGTTAAACACTGGAATAAATTGCCCAGGGAGGTTGTGGAATCTCCATCACTGGAGATATTTAAGAGCAGGTTAGATAGGCACCTATCAGGGATGATCTAGACAGTGCTTGGTCCTGCTAGGAGGCAGGGGACTGGACTCAATGACCTCTCGAGGTCCCTTCCATTTTTAGTGTTCTAGGATTCTATGATTCTTACCATAGACTCCCATGGCAGCTACCTTCTGGGGAGCCCCGTGTATCCAGCACCTTTGTGTCCATGGCAAATGTGGAAATGCTTGGGGGCATAGGTGACTGGTGCCTGCACTGGTTGGGGGTGTAGGGAGTGCCACTCAGGAACAGAGAACTGGGAGGGAAACAAGGGCAATCCCCTTTAGCAATTAGACTCTTGGCAGGAGTACGGGGTGCGGGGGGCGTGCTACATTTCCCGAGTGCTACCATGGGTCACCGAGGCTTGGGGGTGACTGGGACAGGTCGTGGATTTCTGAGAAGAATGTTGGGGAGTCAGAAGGACACCAGGAATATCTGCTCAGTGACCGGACAGGCGTTGACAAGCCATTGAGTCTGAAAGGGTCTAACTGGCAAACACTGGCATAACAGATCCTTATCTTAGATGGTCCGGCCGGGAGAAAGCAGTCTGAGGGGAAAGGTAAGTTTTATATCTTGGCCCAGGAACACAGTCCTGGGTGGTTTGCACATTTCATTGTAAACAGGGACCACAATCGCTCTTTTGCTTTTGCTCTGATTCTAAGTGCTCATTGGTTTGTATCCAGTAACAGGAGGTGTGCAAATATAAAATAGATATAAAAAACCCCAAGTACACGGGTAAGGTAAAAGCACAACTTCTCCACATGGCATTCAGGAGAAGCATGTCATCACAGAAAAAAAATTAATTGGCACTGAAGCAATATAGCAACTAAAAATATAATAATTCCCCCTATCTATGTATCAAACAAGCCATTACTGTACAGAGGAAAGATTATGTTAATCTAATCCCCACTGGGTTTGCTACTCAAACTGTAAAACCAACAAAAGCCACCTCCCATGCTGGAAGGCCAGAAAACCAGGTGGACTGGAAAACAGAATGTACAGGCGACAACACCGCTAAATACAGGAAAAGTACAGATTTTGGTTGTATTCGGAGA
The DNA here is from genome assembly GCF_049634645.1 of Pelodiscus sinensis. Taxonomy (NCBI): domain Eukaryota; kingdom Metazoa; phylum Chordata; order Testudines; family Trionychidae; genus Pelodiscus; species Pelodiscus sinensis. Next base: position 327,860,471 of record NC_134711.1, on the reverse strand, counting down.
CATGCCTCGATACGTTCAAAAATATCCAGTACATCTCAACACACACAAAAATCATTAAAACAAGTCAGACAAACCGTGCTGACAAGCCCAGATTCCATGAATAAAGCCTGCTGCAGGCCAGTTGTTTAACAACACCCCCAATCCGCTTATATTTGGCCTCCTGCTGTTTGCCATTGACTGTGATGAGGTTAAAGCTGGCGCACAGGAAGCCAAGCAGCTGAGGTTCCCTGATGGCCAAGTGGCCCCAAGGGAAGGTACAAACATGCTGCATAAAGGCAGTTGCCTCCCTGTCTGAACACTCACTGCCTGCTGCCCATGCAACCTCTCCGATGACTCCTTGTGCTTCAGGGTGAAGACCTCTGGTGCCAGCGGCTCCCTTCTAGCAGGAACTGGGTACGTTGGCAGGTTTCACTGTCTGTAACATGCCAAGTGCAGGGCGAAAGCTGCAGGCTGTTTGCATTGGCAGATGTTCTGTGCAGTGGCAGAGGACTTAGCTGGGCGTGACTCAGTGTTGGGATGACTCAGTGATGGGGCTAGAGGGCAGGCAGCACTAGGTAGCTTTGGAACACCACCCCTACATCTGTCCATGCTCCTTGGGGAGCTGTTCGAGGTCTCTTGTGCCCTCCTTCCTCCAGCACAGCAGTCCACCATCTCTGTGCTTCTAGAGCAGAGAGAATACATATGCACCAGCAGTAGACACAATTTTCTACACACTGGGTCCTACTGGCGCCCCCTCATCCTCCACACACTGTCTGGCATCTGAGGTGGCTGCCTCAGTTCGCCTCATGGTAGGGCCGGCCCCACAGAAAGCCTTTGAATGAGGTCCCTCACCAAAGGCTCTTAAATAAAGGAAGCTGTCATGGGATGAAAGGGAAGTTCCTGTCATGGATTGATAGCTGGTTAAAAGACAGGAAACAAAGGGTAGGAATAAATGGTCAGCTTTCAGAAAGGAGAGAGGTAACTAGTGGTGTCCTCCAAGGGTCTGTACTGGGACCTATCCTATTCAACATATTTATAAATGGTCTGGAAAAAAGGATAAACTGTGAGGTGGAAAAATGTGCAGATGATACCAAACTGCTCAAGATAGCTAAGAAAAAAAGCGGACTGTGCTTTTCCAAAAACACAATGGAAAAATAATCCCAACTCTACATAAAAAATGATGGGGACTAATTCAGCTATAATCACTCGAAAAAGAGAGAGATCTTGGCGTCATTGTGGATATTTCTCTGAGAACATCCACTCAGTGTGCAGCAATAGTCAAAAAATCAAAAAGAATATGAGGAATTATTTAAGAAAGGGATAGAGAATAAGACAGAGAATATCTTATTGCATCTGTATAAATAAATGGTACTCCCACATCTTGAATACTATGTACGGATGTGGTTGCCTCATCTCAAAAAAGGCATTGGAAAAGCTTCAGAAAAAGGTAACAAAAATGATTAGAGGTTTGGAAGGGGTGCCATATGAAGAAAGATTAAAAAGACTGGGACTTTTCAGCTTAGAAAAGAGAAGACTAAAGGGGAATATGATAGAGGTTTATAAAATCATGATGGGTACATAAGAACATAAGAACGGCCGTACTGGGTCAGACCAAAGGTCCATCTAGCCCAGTATCCTGTCTGCCGATAGTGGCCAGTACCAGGTGCCCCAGAGAGGTGGATTGAAGACAATGATCAAGTGATTTGTCTCCTGCCATCCCTCTCCAGCCTCTGACAAACAGAGGCCAAGGGCACCATTTTATCCCCTGGCTAATAGCCTTTTATGGACCTAACCTCCATGAAGTATTTACTTGTTCCCATAACATAAGAACTAGGGGTTACCAAATGAAATTAATGGGTAGATGGTTTAAAACAAACAAAGGGGTTTTTTTTCTTCATGAACCGCACGGTCAACCTGTGGAACTCCTTGCCAGAGGATGTTGTAAAGACCAGGACTTTAACAGGGTTCAAAAAAGAACTCGATCAATTCATGGAGGTTAGGTCCATCAATACTTGTTAGCCAGGATGGGTAGGAATGGTATCCCTCGCCTCTGTCAGAAGCTGGAAATGGACAACAGGAGAAGGATCACTTGATCCCTTGTTCTGTTCACTCTCTCTAGGATATCTGGCATTGGCCACTGTTGGAAGACAGAATAGTGGGGTAGATGGACCTTTGGTCTGACAGAGTATGTCCATTCTTTTGTTCTGATGTTCAGAGAATTCTGACATTCAAAGCGAGCTCAGAGTGTTAAAACCCCAATGCCCTGAATCAGGATTTCTCACCCAGTCCTATTTCTAGAGATGCCATGGGCTTCATCCTGCCAGGGGCTGAGACCCCGCAAAATATGAGTAACTACTTCCCAATTCGCCTCAGATGTGTTTGCTCCTGGAAGTTTAATTACCCCATACATTTTCAAAGGTTTTATTTTTTGGCGTGATTGTGAAGGCAGGAGGAACTCAGAGCTGCGTTGCTCTGTGATAACAGTCTCCACAGGGCGTATTTCTGTTTCCTGTCTTGCTGAGGGCCCCAGCTCTTCTGCCTCAGCTACCTTTCATTGTTGAAGGGTTACCAGTATCTCTCCCCCTCTCTACTCTTTGGCTGTGTCTAGACTGCATCCCTTTTCCGTAAAAGGGATGCAAATTAGACACATCGCAATTGCAAATGAAGCAGGGATGTAAATCCCCCTCCCACCCCGCTTCATTTGCATAAACATGGCTGCCGCTTTTTTCCGGCTCGGAGCTTTAAAATGAGGGATAAGGGATCTTTCGGAAAAGTCTTTATTTTCCGAAAGATCCCTGTCTAGACTGGCGCTTTTTTCCGGCAAAGCTCCGGCAAAGCACCGCTTCATTTGCAATTGCGATGTGTCTAATTTGCATCCCTTTTACGGAAAAGGGATGCAGTCTAGACACAGCCTTTGAGTGCCAGATGTCAGGTCTCCTACTTTGACTTCTCATGGGCTAGATTCCCATAACATTCCCATCCTATGACTAGGCTCTGGGCACCGCACACTGGGGGTCAACTGTACCTGTCCAGCAAGGTTTGGGTGAATACAGCCCCTGTGGTTGTTCCCTTTGGGAGGCTGTCAGTATTGGTGAGACGAGTGACCAGCAGCCTTCTTCAGCCAAAACTCTGTTTAATCTGACCAGCAGGAAGAAAGTGTAACATGGGGGAATAAGAGGGTTTTCAAACTCCAGCCTGTCCATTTCCCTGAAAGTCCTCCCAGTCTGACAAGGGACTCAGGCAGCCCAAGGTGCTTCTGACTTCCCCAGCCGTGTCCGTGCCTGTCAGCATGTAGACTTTCTCATCTCTTCCCAGCTTGTAGCTATAATGTGGTCCCTCCGCTTCCCTGAGGTCCTGACTAAGCGGTGGCTTTCCTTGAGCTGCTGCTTCCCTTCCGGCTTGTTTTCCAGCAGCCCGCTATGAAACGAAGAAGAGCCAGACTGGTTTCACCCACTACAGCCATAACAGCAACATCCCAACAGTTAACACATCTCAGCTCTACGGCAAACATCCCACCAACTGGGTTCAACAGTCACGTTCATTAAGACACCCATGTCTGTCACAGTGCAGCTCCTAGGTGTTATGAACTTTATGTGTAAGAGGTGAGGGAGGGAGAGAGGGAGCAATAGGCTACTGTCAGGTGGGAAATGAGGTTCCAAACCTTCATCCTTCCTGTTTAACATGTGCTGGGGTTACACAAGAAGGGGGGAGGGGAGAGCGCAATAGACTACTTTTCTGTGGGAAATGAATTTCTATTTTTATGAATGCTCATTTATTTGACTTTGAAATTCACTTCCTGCAAAACCTCATCGTGCCTGAATAACCACTGCTGTTGTCATAGAATCATAGAACATGGAAGGGAACTCTAGAGGTCATCAAGTCCACTCCCCTACCCTCACCGCAGGACTAAGCACCATCTAGATCATCTCTGATAGATGTCTATCTACCCTGCTCTCAAATATCTCCAGTGATGGAGATTCCACAACCTCCCTAGGCAATTTATTCCAGTGTTTAAGAATCCTGACAGTTAGAAAGTTTTTGTAATGTCCAACTTCATCCTCCCTTGCTGCATTTTAAGCCCATTACTTCTTGTTTTATCATCAGAGACCAAGGAGAATAACTTTTTTTCCTTCCTCCTTATGACACCCTTTTAGATACTTGAAAACTGCTGTCATGTCCCCTCTCTATCTTCTCTTTTCTAAACTAAACCCAATTCTTTCAGTCTTCCCTCCTAGCTCATGTTTTCTAATCATTTTTGTTGCTCTTCTGGGGACCTTCTCCAATTTCTCCACATCTTTCTCGAAATGTGGTGCCCAGAAATGGACACAATGCTCCAACTGAGGCCTAATCAGTGCAAAGTAGGACAGGAGAATGACTTCTCATGTCTTGCTCAGAACTCTCCTGTTAATGCATCCCAGAATCATGTTTGCTTTTTTTGCTACGGTTTCACCCTGGTGACTCATATTTAGCTTGTGGTCCACTATGAACCCTCAGTCCCTTTCAGCAGTACTCCTTTCTCGACAGTCACTTCCCACTCTGTACATGTAAAACTGATTGTTCCTTCCTAAGTGGAGTATTTTGCATTTGTCCTTATTAAACTTCATCCTATTTACCTCAGACCATTTTTCCAATTTGTCCAGATCATTTTGAATTATGACCCTATTCTCCAAAGCACTTGCATCCCCTCCTAGCTTGGTATCATCTGCAAACTTAATAAGTGTACTCTCTATGCCAATATCTAAATTGTTGATGAAGATATTGAACAGAAACGGTCCCAAAACAGACCCCTGTGAAACCCCACTTGTTATGCCCTTCTAACATGACTTTGAAACATGAATAACTACTCTCTGAGAACAGTTACCTGGCCAGTTATGTACCCACCTTATTGTAGCCCCATCTAAGTTGTATTTCCCTGGTTTATTGATGGGAAGGTCATGAGAGACCACATAGAATCATTCAGAAGTGGAGGGCCAGAAAAGTTGTCTGAGAAAAGGTTACAATTGGAAAATCACATAGTGCTCATCTAGGCTATGGAACTCCAATCCACAAGATATCAATGGGGCATAGAGCTGAGCAGGTTTCAAAAACAGACTGGTGGTTTGCATGGGTGACCAGAAAATCCAATTATAGTAGTGAGGATGATTCTAAAAAAAAGTTTTAGAAATTCTCTAAACCTTCCTGAATTACACCACGAATTATGACCAAAAATGGGTCTCGGGAAGAAACTTTCCCTGGGAGTAGGTTATAATACAGCTGCCTGTTGCAGGGCTCATTCCACCTTCTTCTGAAGAATCTGGAATTGGTCTGGAAACTGGGTTAGATGGACAAGAAGTCTGGTCCAGTCTGGCACTGCCTAATTTCCTATTGGTGGTATAAATACAGGACTATGTTTTTGCCTATCTTCCCTAAGTTCTTGGGAGTCTCTGAACTTGTACTGAGAGCAGAAAGATGTCACGCAATATATCATTTACTCCCCTGTTCTTTTTCCTTTCAGGAAGGAACACTCAAATCTTCTTGGATCTTTCCAGTACATTATGTCAGCTGCCAATGACACCAAATTCAACTCTGCAGTGTTCTTTTTTACCGGGATACCTGGGCCTGAATATTTCCATCTCTGGATCTCTATCCTCTTCTGCTTAATATATGTTATTTCTATAGTAGGAAATTCAGTCATTCTGTTTGTTATAAAAACAGACCCAAGCCTCCACGAGCCCATGTACATTTTCCTTTCCATGTTGTCTCTCACAGACCTTGGCTTATCGATAGCCACAATACCGACAACTCTGGGTAGATATTTGTTTAACTCTAGGGAGATCAGCCTCAATGCCTGTTTTGCCCAGCTGTTCTTTATCCACTCGCTTTCATACATTGAATCCTCCGTGCTCTTGCTGATGGCCTTTGACCGCTTTGTTGCAATCTGCTACCCACTGAGATACGCTTCCATCTTAACTCTGCCAAGAATAGTCAAGATGGGACTAGTGTTTGTGCTAAGATCTGTGTCCCTAATATTGCCCCTCCCCTTTCTCCTGAAACGATTCCAATACTGTCGAGCTAATGTCCTCTCCCATTCCTACTGCTTGCACCAGGAGGTCATGAAGATGGCATGCTCAGACATCACAGTGAACAGTATCTATGGCTTGTCTATTAAACTCTTAACAGTGGGGTTGGACTCCGTGTTCATCTTCCTCTCCTATGTGATGATCTTCAAAACTGTGCTGAGCATCGCGTCCCGTTCAGAGAGCCTCCGGGCCCTGAACACCTGCATCTCCCACCTCTGCGCCGTCCTGCTCTTCTACGTACCCGAGATTGGCTTGTCTGTGATCCACAGATTCGGGAACAGCTCTTCTCTCTTGCTTCAGGTTCTCCTGGGCTACGTCTACCTGCTGGTCCCATCCCTGATGAATGTGAAAAGCAAACACCTCCGAGAGAGGATACTCAGGGTGTTAGGCAAGTGAAGCGTCTGTTTATCACTTGGTTACAGCACTGATGACACAGGCCCTGAAAAACACAGGCCCCGGTTACATATTCTATCCTGACCTTATGTCTGAGATGAAAGTGTTGGTGATTCCCACTCTGGTACTGACTGTGTCTAGGACCTGGACCTATATGTTGTGAAAAAGGAGCAAACAGATCAGAAGAGGCTCTCAGAGACCCAGGGAAACTAGACTGGGTCCCCAAAACTCCTCAGTGTCACAAAAGAATGTGAATTGGGCCAGATGTGATCCTGTGTCTCCTGAGCACATCTGTTGAACTTTGTAGCGGTACATGAGACAGATGCACATAGACATTTGATGCTTGCCTGCTACTTTAAAACCATTTTCTGTAAGCTCTGTTCAAAAGCACACGAAGGCAAGAGACCAAGGGATCCATTTGGACCAATTCGATGATAAGCTTTTAGCATAAATGACATGCTGAAAGAATGGAACAATTAAGAACATAAAAACATAGGATCAGACCATTGTCCCATCTAGTTCAATGTGCTGTCTTGCAAAGGTGGTCAATACCACATGTCCCAGGAAGAATGAATAGAACAGGAAATTATCAAATGATCCATCCCCTGCCATCCTTTCCCGGTCCTGAGCAAAGAGAAGCTAGAGGTACTACACTTGACTATCCTGGCTAATAGTTTTTGATGGATCTATAATCAATAAATGTATCTAGTTCTTTTTGGAAGCATGTTACAGTCCTGGCCTTCACAAGATCCTCTGGCAAGGAGTTCTACAAGTTGTTGTTTTAACCCTGCTCCCTATTAATTTTATTTGATGACTCCTAGTGATTGTATTACGAGGAAGAGTAAATAACACTTCTATATTTACTCTCATCCACACCAGTCATGATTATACTGTGAGATTCCACACAAGTCAGGAAACAATTTCTTTAGAAGAAAAAGAGACAACAAATCCCAATTTTACTGTGACAATCCCAATTCTTCTGGGGCTAATGTATTTTCTTGTTGAGTTCATATAAGCTTTCAGAATAGCAACCTTTCCAAGTTACATACAAATATATGAGACCAGCCATACTGGATCGGAGCCAAAGTCTGTCTTGACATTGGCCAACACCAGGTGCTCTAGAGGGAATGAACCAAAGAGTCAATTGTCAATTGTGAAGAGCTCTGTCCTGTTGACCACTCCCAGCTTTTGGCAAACAGAGGTTAGGGAGAACAGCAAACAGAGGCTAGGCACACTAAGTTGTATACAAGATAAGGACCTATTAATAACAGTGATTCATAGAATCATAGAATTTATGGCCAGAAGGGACAATCAGATCATCTGGTCTGACTGCCTGCAGAATTTCATCCAGTTACTTCTGCATTAAGTCCAATAACTTGTGTCTGAGTAGCATATAACTTGAGTTCATCTGAAGTGTATCTTCCAGGAAGACTTCCAGTCTTGGTTTGGAGATATTGGGAGTATCCGCCGCCTCCCCCTATGGAATTCCACTGATTAAGCACTCTCACGGTTAAAAAGCAGTGCTTCATTTCCAAATGCAATTTGTCTGGCTTCTGTTTCTAGACACAGGTCCCTTTTATAGATTAAAGATTCCGTTAAGAGCTGGAGTTTCATCATTTTGAAAGTGCTTGTACACTGTCATGAGGTCAGTTCTCAATCTTCCCAACTTTCATGCACTACGCACCTGTTTATACAGCCAAAGATACACTGGAAATGACAGAGGAGGAGAAAGACCTGGGTATATTAGTCAGACCCAGGATGACTGTGAGAACATAAGAATGTAAGGAAAGCCATATTATGTCAGATCAAAGGTCCATCTAGCCCAATATACTGTCTTCTGGCAGTGGCCAGGGCCAGGTGCCCCAGAAGGAGTCAACCAGACCAAGTAATCATTCCCTGTCACTCATCCCCCGTTTCAGACAAATAGAGGCTAGGGACACCATTTCTGCACATCCTGGCTAATACCCATTGATAGACCTATTTTCCATAGATTTATTTAATTCTTTTAGAAACCCTGTAAAAGTCCTGGCCATCGAAAACATCGTCTGGCAAGGAGTTCCACAGTTTGACTGTGCATTGTGTGAAGAAAAACTTCCTTTTTTTTAAACCTTCTACCTACGAATTTCATTTGGTGACCCCTAGTTTTTGTGTTATAAGAAGGAGCAAATCGCATTCCCCTATCTACTTTATCTACACCATACATGACTTTATAATCCACAATCATATTCCACCTTAACCATTTATTTTCCAAGCTGAAAAAAACCCCAGTCTTATTAATCTCTCCTCCTATGGCAGCCATTCCATATTCCTAATTATTTTTCTTGTGATGTGTACACAGTATTCAAGATGTGGGCATACCGTGGATTTATACAGAGGCAATATGATATTCTTTGTCTTATTATCTATATGTTGTTAATGATTCTCAGTATTCTGTTCGCTTCTTTGACTGTTGCTGCACATTGAGTGGATGTTCTCAGCAAACTATCCAGAATGACTCCAACATCTCTTTCTTGAGTGATAACAGCTAACTTAGACCCCCCCATCATTTTCTATGTGTAGTTTTCAATGCGTATTACTTTGTATTTCTAAGCATTAACATTCATATGCCATTTTGTTACCCATTCACACAGTTTTGAGAGATCCTTTTGTAGTTCTTCACTGACTGCATGAGACTTAACTATCTTGTGTGGTTTTGCATTATCTGCATTTTTTTCCATCTCACTGTTTAGCTCCTTTTCTAGATCTTTTAACATTATGTGGAGGATGGACCCAATAACCTCCTGAGGTCTTTTCCAAACCTATGATTCCATGATTCTATGCGGAACCACATTGGTCACACAACAGACCACTGGAGGACACCTCTAGTTTCCTCTCTCCATTCTGAAATCTGGCCATTTATTCCTACTGTTTGTTTCCTATCTATTAACCAGTTATCAATACATGAAAGAACCTACCCTCTGATCCCATGTCAGCTTATTTTTCTTAAGAGCTTTTAATGAAGTATCTGGTCAAACAATTTCTGGAAATCCAAGAACACTATATCCATTGGATCCCCCTTGTTCACATGCTTATTAACCGCCTGAAAGAATTCTAATACATTGGTGAGGCATGATTTCCCTTTACAAAAACCATGCTGATTTTCCCCAACAATTTATGCTCATCCGCATGTCCAACAATATTTTTAATATAGTTTCAATCAGTTTTCCTGGTATTGAGGTCAGGATTATTGGCCTATAATTACCAGGATCACCCTAGGTGCACCTTTTTTTAAAAAATGATATCACATTTGATGTCTTCCAGACATTGAGTAGAAAAGTACTAGTTCTAGAATTTCACATTTCAGTTCCTTCAGAACTCTTGGTGAATTCTGTCTGGTCCTGGTGACCTATTTTTTTTTTAATTGATCAAGACACCATCCTTGCCCATGTTAGCTAATAACCTTTGGTGGACCTGGCCTACATGACTATATCTAAGGTTTTTGCCCATGTTATGGTCTTGAATTTCAAATTACCCTCTGGAAAGGAGTTCCACAGGTTGATTGTGTGTTGTGTGAAAAATACTTCCGCTTCCTTTCAAACTGCTGCCTATTAAATTCATTTTGTGACATTAGTTGTTGTGTTATGAGAAGGAGTAGATAACACTTCCTTATCTACTTTCTCCACAGCACCCAGGATTTTATAGACCTATATCATACCTCCCACTAGTTGTCTTTTTTCCAAGCTGAAAACTCCAAGTCTTATTAATAGCTCCTTCTATGGTAGCTGTTCCATAACCTTAATCAGTATCATTGCCCTTTTCTGAACCTTTTCCAGTTTCAGTAAATCTTTGTTGAGATGAGCCATGATGGTCAGGGATACGGCCCATGCTCTGGGGGTAACTAAACCTTGCCTGCCAGAAGACTGGAGGTGGTGAGGAAAGATGGATGTTTTGACAAATGCCCTGTTCTGCTCATGCCCTCTCTGAAGCCCTTGACATTGGCCACTGTCAGGAGAGAGGACACTGGGTTAGATGGACCTTTGGCCTGAATCCACAGAGCCATTCTTATGTTCTTCAGTGGTTCCTCTTGTTGATGGGATGCTGCAGAGCACCTTTTCCAAGAGATCTCCCTGTTACGCAGCTGCTGTAGCCTCCCTGGAGCGACTGTACATCCCATTTTGGGTGGGACAGTCCCTTTTGTAAGCCCCCTCCTGTCATTTTTTAAATAGAGGAGACATTTCTCTCATTCACAACAGCGATCCTTTGGCAGTAGCAAAGGGCACAAATGTCCACTTGTCAAAAACGTGGAGATGTGGGAATCAAAGAACTGTTTGGGGGAGGCAAATCGGGAGGCCCCTCCCCTGCAGGGGGAGAGGCAGAGCTGCGGGAGCAGTAGCATTCCGACCAGAGGGGTGACAGCCTCCTGGGACTTAAGGGGGACCCTGCAAGGTTGAATGATGGGTGACAGACTAGCAAGGGGACGGGTGTGGGGATTGGCTGAGCAGCTAGGGGTCGCCAGAGTTCTCGTTGGCCATTCTCGTCATCCTAAGGGGGTGGGATGCTGATGGGGGTGTGGCCGTTAAGCACAGCAGATAGAGGCTCATGTTTTGAGCTAGAGCTGGGCTGGAAAAGAATATCCCCCTCCCTCCAGAACAATTCTGATCCCAACAAAAATGTTTCCTTTTCTGCCATTTGTGGGATGAGTTTTCATATAACACAAATGTTTTTTCTCACAGCTCAATTGCCATTATTCTGCCCCACAGTAGCTGCCTGGAGCACAAGGGAAATCGGAGGCTTCTCATCTCCTTTCCCCTCATACTATACATTAAGATTGCCCTGACAGAGTCTATGGCCGACTCCAAAGCTTTAAAAAAAATGCCTATCTCCTAGAACTGGAAGGGACCTTGAAACATCATCAAATCCACTCCCCTGCCTTCCTAGCAGAAGCAAATACCATTGCTAACAGACTTTGCCCCAGATCCCTAAATGGCCTCATAAAGGATTGAGCTCACAACCCTGGATTTAGCAGGCTAATGCTCAAACCACTGAGCTTTCCCTCCCCTCTAAAGCCAGGCTGTTGTGCCTACCAGTGACTCTAACCGGCCTCCTCATCTCTGTGCATCTTCCCCTTTCAACAATGACCTCATCAGCAGATCCTGCAGGCAGAGACTGCTGTGACGGGCCCTGGTAGAACATCTCTGATGGGCCTGTGTGAGCCGGGAGCTGGAGAGGGTCCTGGAACAGTAGAGGCAGCCCAGAGATTGTGAGTGTCTGGCCCGAACTACCAGTAGATCATTAAGATTGATGCATAATTTTGGGGATCTCTGGAGCCTGGGGCTCTGTTTTCTCATGCAGAAGTGAAAGGACCTCCCCTCCCATAACGATCAAAGGGAAGTTTCCATGTAGGAAGCCTTGTGGAATTTCCCTTTCCTGGCCTGCACCCTGCATTTGTAATGCAGGAAAGGGGGCTACCAAGGAGAAATCTGGATTGATATTGTTGTTCTATTTTATCTTATTTCACAAAATCACATATGTGACAGCATCATTGTTATCACTTGGTAGCCATGTGACTAATCAGAATTATACAAACCGTGATGACAAGCCAGTTGTGTAGAATCACCCCCCATCCCCTGTCATTTGGCCTCCTGCCATTTGTCATTGGCCTCGATGGGGTTAAAGCTGGTGCACACGAAGCCAAGCAGCTGAGGTTCCCTGATGGCCAAGTGGCCCCAAGGGAAGGTACAAACATGCTGCATAAAGGCAGTTGCCTCCCTATCTGAACACACACTGCCTGCTGCCTGCGTAATGTCTCACCAGTGACTCCTTGTCCTTTACGGTGAAATCCTCTGGTGCCAGCGGCTCCCTTCTAGCAGGAACTGGGTACGTTGGCAGGTGTCACTGTCTGTAACATGCCAAGTGCAGGGCGAAGGCTGCAGGCTGTTTGCATTGGCAGCTGTTCTGTGCAGCGGCAGAGGACTCAGCTGAGCTGTCGGGGTGACTCAGTGATGATGCTGGGGGGCAGGCAGCGCTAGGTAGCTTGGGAACCCTCCCCTACATCTGCCCATGCTTCATGGTGGGCTGCTCAAGCAACTCAGACATCTGACATTGAAAGCGAGCTCAGAGTGTTAACGCCCCAATGCCCCGAGTCAGGATTTCTTAAAGGTTCCCATTTCTAGAGGTGCCCTGGGCTCTGGACCTGATCCTGCCAGGTGCTGAGTGAGAGAAGGCCCTACAGTATATTAATGACCACCTGACAAATCGCATCAGCTTTATTAGTAGCTGGAAATTCAACCAGCAAATACATTTTCAAAAGCTTTATTCTCTGTCTCAACAGCGAAGGCAGCACCTCAGAGCTGTTTTGCCCTATTGTAACAGGTCTGATAGGGAATGTTTCTGTTCTCTGAGGGCTCCAGAACTTCTGCCTGGTAGATACTCCTCAGAGCTACATGGCTATCAGCATCTCTGCCAGTTGTCAGGCCTCATCCTGGGCCCTCTCATGAGGTAGAAACATAAAATCCTCCCACCCTCAGAGTAGGCTTTGGGTTCAGGTGAGCACAGACCCTGCGTTGCTTCTCTTTGGAGCCTAATACTAGTGGTAAGACCAATGACCATCCAGCTTTCTTGAACCAAAATACTGTTTAATCTGAACTTCAGAAAGAAAGTGTAACATGGGAGAACAGGAGGGTTTTCAAACCACAGTCTGTACATCTCTGGTCCCAGCCCCTCCCACTCTGAGGGTACGTCTAGACTACAGGCTTTTGTTGACAGAGGCTTTGTCGACAGATACTGTCGATAAAGCTTCTGTCGACAAAGAGCGTCTAGACTACATTCAGTTCTGTTGACAAAGCAAGCCGCTTTGTTGACATGAGAGTGTAGATGCAAAGAACAGTGTAGATGCAATAACGCCTTCTCTTGACAGAGCTCTGTTGACAAAAGACGTTATTCCTAGTAGAATTAGGTTTACTGCCGTCGACAAAACTGCCGAGTTCTGTCGACATTATGTTGACACAACTCGGCTGTAGTCTAGACGCAGGTATAGTTTTGTCGACAAAAGTCCACGTTTATCAACAAAAACCTGAAGTCTAGACACACCCTGAGGGTATGTCTATACTGCAGTCCCTCTGCAATGCCTGTCCAAGACTTTTCAGACAGTCCTGAGAGAAGAGAATTGGTGGGCTGTGTTTTAGCAAAGACTACAGCTAATGCACATGAAAGGGGAGTATAACAGCGGCTGCATGTAATTTAGATTCATCATCTCTTACATGAGTATGGTTGAAATAACTTACATGCTCCGATAGCTAATTGTGCAAATCTATTGCTTGCCGTAATCCCCCATGTGTGAAGCCAGTCCTTCCCTGCCCAGCTGAAATAACTCTGGTGCCTTGTAACTCAGCAGATATCTACAGACACTTGTATGGTGAGAGGATGCAGATTCTGTGAATGAGGATGAATGAGTACTCTGAATTCAGTCAATACTGACCAGCAAAGCCCTTCAGCTGCTCTTGGAGGGACTCTTGGGAGTCAGAGTCTATCACCAGGAGCATTCGGTAAGGAAAAGTTAATAGATCCATATAAGTCAATCTGAAGTGATGCTGTTGGTGACAATGTTATTTAATTCAGAACACAGACTTGAGAGTTTATCCCCAGTGCTGCAAAGAGGTAGTGGCATGATTTTCTCTCTCACAAGAAGGGAAAATTTTTTAAAATGCATATAATTAGGATATGAAACAAAGTTTATAAATAACTTATCCGTACATAAGTTTGTTTTCACTATGCAAGTGCCATTGTGTACACGCATGTCATGATGCAATGGGCCACCCTCAGAAGGGGAGGGTCAGAAAGAGAGTCACAAATGTAAAGTCACGTAGCGACGAAATAATCTGTGGAACTCCCGGCCACAAGGTATCAATGGAGTCGAGAGCTGAGCAGGATTCCGAGAGGGATTTTTAGAAAAAGTCTTGAAAGGGCTCTAAAACGTCCTGATTTATACCCCAAAATATGTCCAACTAGTGGGTGTCCAAGGGAAATGTTCCCTGGGAGCAGGTTGTCTCAAAGTTGCCTGTTGCAGAACTTCTTCCACCTTCCTCTGCATTATGTGGAACTGGCTACTGGCTACTGGGCTAGATGGACTGCAGGTCTGATCCAGTCTGGCAGTGCCTGTTTTCCTATCTGTGGCGGAAAACCAAGGCCATGTTTTTTCTGATTTTCCTTCAACTCCTGGGAGTCTCAAGATTTGCACTGAGAATGGAGAAATGTCTCATTAAATATATGTGGATTCTTGTTCTTTTTCCTTTCAGGAAGGAAAGCTGGAAACTCCTCATACCTCTCCAGTACATGATGTCAGCTTCCAATGACACCAAACACCATTCTGCAGTTTTCTTCCTCACTGGGATACCAGGGCAGGAAAACGTGCATCTCTGGATCTCTATCCCCTTCTGCTTCATGTATCTGATTTCAATAGTAGGCAATTCAGTCATTCTGTTCATTATAAAAACAGACTCGAGCCTCCATGAGCCCATGTACATTTTCCTTTCCATGTTGGCCCTCACAGACCTTGGCTTATCAATAACCACCATGCCGACGATACTGGGCATATATTTGTTTAATTCTAAGGAGATCAGCCTCAATGCCTGTTTTGCCCAGCTGTTCTTCATCCACACACTTTCATTAATTGAATCTTCCATGCTGCTGCTGATGGCTTTTGATCGCTTTGTTGCCATCTGCATCCCACTGAGATACGCTTCTATCTTAACCCTGCCGAGAGTAGCCAGGATGGGGCTGGTGTTAGCGCTGAGATCGGTGGTCCTAGTATTCCCAGTCCCCTTTCTCCTGACACGATTCCAATACTGTCGAGACAATGTTCTCTCCTATTCCTACTGCCTACACCAGGACGTCATGAAATTTGCTTGTTCGGACATCACCGTCAACAGCATCTATGGCTTGTCGGTTAAACTATTAACAGTGGGGTTGGATGCTCTGCTCATTTTCCTCTCTTATGTGATGATTCTCAAAACGGTGCTGAGCATCGCGTCTGGCAGGGAGAGCCTCCGGGCCCTGAACACCTGCGTCTCCCACCTCTGCGCTGTCCTGATCTTCTATACCCCAGAGATTGGTTTGTCTGTGATACACAGATTCGGGAGTAGCTCTTCCCACTTGCTTCAGATTCTCCTTGGATATGTCTACCTACTCGTCCCACCCCTGATGAACCCGATCGTGTACAGCGTGAAAAGCAAACACCTGCGTGCGAGGGTTATCAGGGTGTTCGTTAAATGAAGGTCAGTTCATCGCCTGGCTCCATCACTGGTGACATGGGAGATGAAAATTGCTGGGCATGGCTACCTAATATATCCTGAAAACTTATCTCTGAGATGACATGAGCTACTCACAACCACTCTGTAGGGAGAGCTTCTGACAGAGTCTAATGCCTAGAGCCATGGGAAGGAGCTGTCTCCACCCACTGGTGAGACAGAGTGGGCCACTGGCGGATGGAGAGCAAGGCAGGCAGCAGAATTTACTAAGTGACTGTGATCGTGCAGACCCAGGGGACTGGTGGGATATTGGCTGCACCGATCTCAGAATTCCTGACTGTTCAATGAATAAAGAGAAGGGATGTGAATATTTTTCTCCCGTGACATGCGGACTGTCACTTTCCTGTCCCTGGTTAATCAGCTATGGGCCTGAAAAAAGCAGCAGAGCAGTTCTGCAGAAACACTCCCGGCCCTTCCTGAGCACGCTGGGTGCCGCGCGATCCATGAGCCCTGCACCATCTATGGGCAGGAGCTATTCAAGAGGCACTGAGAGGCACTGAGACATTGAGGGGACCCTTCCGCCTCCATGGATGACTCTGCTCACCGCACGCCTGCTGAGCCCGCTCCCCACCGAGGAGGAGCCGAGGAGTCTCTGGCAAGAGACTCAGGTCCAGATTCCATCCCTGGTCCGTCTGCCTCAGCCACTTCCAATGGGGTGGGGATAGGAATCGGCTCCCCCTCAGAGGCACAGGTTGTTCCTGGCTCAGCCCAGTCCCGTCAGTGCAGGGTGACCCCCTTTGCAAAGGGGGCCTGCAGGACCCTTGTCCCCACATTGACTCCCCCTGCTGTTCTTCTTCCTACACTGCCCCATCTCTTACCCCCAAACCAAACCCACTGTTACTCCCCCCCCCAACAAGGCCTCTGCCTCATGTCGTCTCCCAAGCTCTGCCCCCTGCTCCTCCTTCTCACCCGATGCTCCGCGTGCTCTCCAGGCCCAAAGCCAGAGCTGGGCCATGGTATGAGCTGCCCAGTGAGGCAGAGACACTGTGAGGAGTCCTGGGCCTGAAATCAGCCCCACACTCCAGCACGTACTTTGAGGGAAGTTGGTGAGTCTGGGTCTTGCCCCAACAGCCTGTGTGCTCTGTGCTGCTCTTACCACAGCCCAGGTTGGCCTGGCCGGAGGATAGAGCCTCAGGGGAAGTGGAGGGGCAAGGCCTTGGGGAAGAGATGAGGCAGGGAGTGTGGCAGGCTTGAGCCAATGCCCCTCATAGCATGCTAGGTGGCAGGAGCCTGTGGCTGGCTCCTGGCCATCTCTGCACTCTGCAGCGCACCAGAGAATCCAGCTGGGTCTGTCAATGCTTGGAAGGCCGGTCCTGTGGTCTGGGTGCTGCTCAGCAGCTCAGGAGAGCTGGGTTTGATTCCCTGTGTGACCATAGGTACTCCACAGGTTGTCTCTGTGCCTCTGTACAGGTGAATATTTGGCCTGCCCTGCTTCACAATGGCATCAGGAGGACAAATTCATTGCAAGCTCTCAGATACTCTGAGATCAGGGATCTGTCAGGGCTCCACAGAGCAGCACCTCGGACATTGGCCTATACAAGGTTTCATAGCACCACCTCCCCTGGCAACAGGGAAGCCCCTGACTCCATCACTGTGTTGTCAGTGGCAGTTGTGTGGGTGCTCCAGGGTGACAGCGAAAGGTAAGTCGTGGATTTCTGAGGAGAGGGTTGGGGGCACTGGAAATATCAGCCCAGTCACGGGACAGGTGTTTGCGAGCCATTGAAGCAGACTGCGCCCAACTTCCAAATAATGGAGCAATGGCCAAGGGGGCACCATCTTAGACCTGCGACTGGGAGAAAGCAGCCTGAGGGCAAAGGTCAGCATCACACCCTGTCCACGTAACATGGATACAGCAGCGCACTATGTGACTGGGCCCAAGCTCACGCCGCTTTTACCAAAGGCTGCCCCCACAAGCACGCAGCAAACAGATGGGAAGATGCTCTCGGAGACACAGTGAAGCTAGGCAGGGTCCCAAGAGTTCTTTGGTGTCCCAAAAAGAAAGTAACTCAGACCAGTTCTGTTCCAGTATCTCCACAGCAAAGCCTGTCTGACTTAGCTCATAGTGATGAGTGTAGACATGTGACAGCTGCCTGTTATTTTAAAACCATTTTTCTCTACTGCTTTGTGGGGTTTGCTACTAAATATGCAAGGAGTTTGGGGGGCGCTGGGGCTGACTGAATAGTTCTGGTCACAATCTCCCAAAAGGAAGGGAGGGAGGTGTCACAGTACACCAGCTCCATGAATTTTCCAGGGACGGAGATGATGCTGACCAGTCTGTAGTTACCTGTATTCTCCGTCTTCCTTTTTTTAAAGATGGGCACAAAATTTACCTATTTTTAGTCATCTTGGACCTTCTCTGATCCCCACAACTTGTCAAAGATAACGGCCAGAGGCTTTGCAATTACATCAGCCAACTCTCTGGGCATCCTCGGATGCATTCGCTCCAGCCCCATAGACTTGTACATATCCAGCTTTTCAAAACACTCCTTAACCTGTTCTTTCACTGCTGACAGCTGCTCACCTCCTCCCCGTACTGTGCTGCCCAGTGCAGTGGTCTGGGAACTGACCTCAAATCACAGAATCATCAGGTTGGAAGAGACATCACAAGGTCATAAAATCCAACCCCCAACCCAAAGCAGGACCAACCCCAACACAATCATCCCAGCCAGGGCTTTGCCAAGCTGGGACTTAAAAACCTCTAGGGATGGAGATTCCACCCCCTCCCTAAGTAACCCATCCCAGTGCTTCACCACCCTCCTAGGAAAATAGTTTTTCCTAATATCCAACCTAGACCTCCCCCACTGTAACTTGGGACCATTGGTCCTCATTTTGCCATTTTGCTTCATTTCACTACTGAGAACATCCTCTCTCCATCCTCTTTGGAGCCCCCCTTCAGGTGGTTGTAGAAGGCTGCTATCGTATCCCCCCTCACTTTTCTCTTCTGTAGACTAAATACGCCCAAATCCCTCAGCCTCTCCTCATAAGTCATGTGCTCTAGACCCCTAATAATTTTGGTTGTCCTCTGCTAGACCCTCTCCAATACATCCACATCCTTTCCGTAATGGGGGGTGGGGTGGGTGGCAGAATTGGAGGAAATACTCCAGATGTGGCCTCACCAGTGCCGAATAATGTGAACACCTAGGCAAAAAAAGCTCTGAGTACTTTAGCTTGTCCCACATCATCTGTTACTAAGGTGCTTTCCTCAATCAGTACCTGTCCAAATCCACAAGATAACCACAACAAACCACAACTCCTTTTACACTTTGGTTTTCCTGATTACACCCCTGCCTGCTCAAGGAAAGTTTTTATACTTCTCCGGAGTCATCTGTCCAAGTTTCCGCTTCTTGTTAGCTTCTTTTCTGTGTTTCAGCACACAGAAGAGTTCTCTGTTAAATCAACCTTGTCCCCTGCCATATTTGCTATTTCTTCTTCACATTGGGCTGGTTTGCTCCTGCACCCTCAGAAAGACATATTTAAAAACATATTTAAAACTCCTTTCTCCTATATATTAGGCTCAAGGGGGGAGGGAGATCGCTGAGAGGTACAAACGGGCGCGGGGGAGGACACATGGCGATGAAGGTTGTGGGGACCACCCATATCCAGCAACCCTCCAAGTTCACACCAGGAACCTTTTCAGCAATTTCTTCCCTCTCCGTCAGCTCTTCCATTACCCCTGATTTCCCAAAACCTTTGCATTGCTTCGAAGGGGTGCAGAAAATATGGTTCTGAATTATCATTGGCATGAAGTATTACTCAGAGTTCTATATTCATATGTCTAGTCAGGAATCATTTTGCCAAAAAAACCCCCTCAACCTTTTTTATTGTCCGTGTTCTTTAGTGAAGTTCCCTTGCACTCCTGGCAAGAATAAGCATTATATAGACCAACCCTGACAGGTGTTTGTCTAACCTGTTCTTTAGAATCTCCCAAAATGGTGATTCTACAACCTACCTCAGCAATTGATTCTAGTGCTCAACTTCCCTGACAGTTAGGAAGTTTTTCCCCTACTGGAATGATCGGAGGGAAATGTCCCTCTACATGGCCTAGTGGAATTTTCCTTCTCAGACCTGCACCCTGGGTTTGTATTGCAGCAAGATCTCTGGGCAGCCCCCAAGGGAGCCATGTGACCAGTCAGGACCATACGTACAGTGCCAATAAAACTGAATTCCAGGAATGGAGCCTGCAGCAGGTCTGGTGCTGCAAACCAATCGTTTAGCATCTCCTCCCTGGGATTTGGCCTCCTGCCATTTGCTATTGGCCGTGACTGGGATTAAAGCTGGTGCACATGAAGCCAAACAGCTGAGGTTCCCTGATGGCCAAGTGGCCCCAAGGGAAGGTACAAACATGCTGCATAAAGGCAGTTCCCTCCCTATCTGAACACACACTGCCTGCTGCCCGTGCAACCTCTCCGATGACTCCTTGCCCTTTACAGTGAAGATCTCTGGTTCCAGCAGCTCCCGTCTAGCAGGAACTGGGTACGTGGGCAGGTTTCACTGTCTGTAACATGCCAAGTGCAGGGCGAAGGCTGCAGGCTGTTTGCATTGGCAGATGTTCTGTGCAGCGGCAGAGGACTCCGCTGGGCTGTCGGGGTGACTCAGTGAGGAGGCTGAAGGGCAGGCAGCGCTAGGTAGCTTGGGAAGCCTCCTCTACAGCTGCCCATGCTACACAGTGGCCTGTTTAAGCTGCACAGAAATCTGACATTCAAAGCGAGTTTGGAGTGTTAATCCCTCGATACCAAAGAGTCCCATTTCTAATGGTGCCTTGTGTTCTGAGTCTGATCTTGCCAAGGGCTGAGCAAGAGAAAATAACATGGAATATAACATGCAGGGGACTGGACTCGATGACCTCTCGAGGTCCCTTCCAGTCCTAGTATTCTATGATATCAGCAACAGTTTGCCCTGTCACCTCAGGTTTATTTGCTGCTGGGAATTTAATCAGCAAATGGATTTTCAAAGGTTTTATTCTCTGGCTCAATTGTGAAGTCAGGAATTCAGAGCCGTGTTGCGCTGTGGTAACAGGTCCATATTTCTGGTTTCTGAGAGGCTGACAAAATGTCTTCCCTGTAGACACCCCTCAGCATTACAGGGTTTCCAGCATTGTAGCCCCTTTCTGGGCTGTGTGTGCCAGATGTCAGGCCTTGTAACCTGCCCTCTCATGAGGAGGAACCCCATGATCCCCCAACCCTCAGACTGGTACTGGGGTTACTATGTACTCGACGGAGCCATGTAGATTAGGCTGATCGGCAAAGGGACATGAAGCCGCAATTTAAATTTAAATGGTTGCCGCACTGAGCCGACAAACAGCTGATCAGCTGTTTGTCGGCTCAGCGCGCTAGTCTGGACGCTCCCCTGCCGACATCAAAGCCCTTTATCGACCTCCCCGTTATGCCTCGTAGGATGAGGTTTACCAGGGAGGTCGATAAAGGGCTTTCAGGTCGGCGCGGGAGCGTCCAGACTAGCGCGCTGACCCGACAAACTGCTGATCAGCTGTTTGTTGGCTTAGCGCGGCAGCCATGTAAATTTAAATGAAGCCGCGATTATTTAAATCGTGGCTTCATTTCCCTTTTCCAAACAAACAAATCTACATGGCTCTGTCGACGGAGCCATGCAGTTTAGATGTACCCTGAGAGTGAGAGCACAAGGAATAAATATTCCATACACTGACCCCAGTGCTGTTTACTACTCCTGATAGAACCTGAGGCGAACCAGTCAACTATTAACTCAGGGACAGAGAAGCTACTCGACTTTTGTTTTGCTGACAAGCGATTGAACAAGGGTTGAGATGCTGTGACCTTCTCAGTTTCCAGAGAAATCCCGATGACTGATGCTACATTTTTAAGTCCCATGCTAGCCTGAGAAGTCATCTCTAAAAGAATATCCGAGGGGAAAGACTGGATAGACAAGTATACAGATGTGTAAATGTTATGCGAAAACTCAGGCTGTCAAGTGACGACTAAATTAATCATGATTAATCGCACTGTTAATAACAGAATTCCTTTTACTTACATACTTTTGGATATTTTCTACATTTCCATGAATATTTATTTCAACTGCAACAGGAAATATAAAAACCACCATACTCATTTTATATTTTTTTTACAAATATTTGCACAGTAAAAAACAACAAAAATTTTCAATTCAGCTCACACTAGTATTGTAGTGCAATCTCTTTATCATGAAATACAAACTTACAATTTGAATTATGTCCAAAAAATCCTTGCATGCAAAACCAAAACAATATGAAACTCTGGAGCTTACAAATCCACTCAGTCCTGCTTCTTGTTCAGCCAATCACTCCAACAAACAAGTTTGGATGCAATTTGCAGGAGATAATTGTGATGGGGTGAGGTCACAGATGACCCCTCAGGGGTGCCTTCTGGGGTGCTGGCATGGCCCCTGCCACTCACCTTCCCACTCTCTGAGGCTCTTCACCGCCCGGTCCTGCTGGGCCAGCTCTGCTGGTCTCCCCCAGCCAAGGCCCCGAGCTGAGGTCCCTGCCCCCACCGAGAAGCAGCACAGACACTGAACCTCTTCAGGTCCAAGGAAAGTGCAGTTTAGGGCCAAGCCTCCTGAGAGAGCACCCCCCAGATGGGATCAAATCCCAAAGAATTAGGTAAGCCACCTTTAACAATGAAAGGGGGACTGTGCCCATTGGTTGCTGTCCCGCCCCCTCCCCCCCCCAGGTAACAATTGCTTACACTGGGTTTGATAGAAAATAAAAATGGTTTTATTAAGTTGAAGCAGTAGGATTTAAAGTGTAATAAGTGAAGACAGGCAGAGCAAAGTAGGTTACAAACAATCAAAAGAAACGAAACCGCTTGGCTAATTCTCCACTGAAACCTCAGTGCAAACTTAAACTCACCCTAAAACCTCTTTTCCAGCTGCCACTCCAAACCAGGGCTCTCTTCCCCCACCCTGGGGTCTCAGGCTCCTTCCTTCAGGTGCAGCCCAGCCAAAAGACCCAGGCCTCTGCTTTCCTATTCCTTTTGTTAGGGAGTTGAGGCCCTTCCCTACCATCCACTGCTCAGACTGAAGGACAAAAGATTGTTTAGCAGTGGCTCATCTAGAAGTTGCAGGTACCACCTTCAGTGTCTCCTCTTCACACATTTGAAACTCACAAAGTATTCCCCACTCCATGGCTATGTCTAGACTGGCATGATTTTCCACTTTTTGCGGAAAACCATTGTGCCAATTTAGACGCACTTTTGCGCAAAAAAGCCCCGATCGCCATTTTTGCGATCGGGGTTTTTTTGCGCAAAACAAATCTGAGCTGTCTACACTGGCCCTTTTGCACAAAAGCTTTTGTGCAAAAGGACTTTTGCTGGAACGGGAGCAGCATAGTATTTCCGCAAGAAGCACTGATTTCTTACATGAGATCGTCAGTGTTCTTGTGGAAATTCAAGCGGCCAGTGTAGACAGCTGGCAAGTTTTTCCGCAAAAGCAGCCCATGTGTCTAAGTTTTTACACACAAATGGTGCATACAACAGAGCAAGATGAACAGAACCAGCAGACCATAACATGAAGATCAATGGGTTACATGAAATAATTCACTCAAACCACCTTTGAGTTACAGCTATTCATGTCCATGAGTCCCTCTCATAAAGCATGGGGGGTGGGTATTCGTCACAATAATGCTGCCTGCTTCTTGTTCACAGTGTCACCTGAAAGTAAGAAATGGCATTCAAATGACATTTTTGTGGCTGGTGTTGCAAGATATTTAAGTGCCAAGTGTGTTGAAGATTCATACGTCCATTCATGCTTCCACCATCATTGTAGAAGACATGCGTCTATGCTGGAGTGGATCCTTAATGATAACAATGTAAAGTGGAGCAAACTGATCCATGTTCATATGCATCATCTGAATTGGATGCCACCAGAGGAAGGTTGATTCTCTTTCTTGGTGTTTCAGGTTCTGTAGTGTCTACATCACAGCGTTGCTCTTTTAAGTCTTCTGAAAGCATTCTCAACTCCCCAACCCTCTCAGATTTTGGACTACCCTTCCGATTCTTAAACCTCGGTTGAGTGCTTGGAGATCTCTTTAGAAATCTCACATTGGTACCTTCTTTGAGTGTTGTCAAATCTGCCCTGAAATTGTTCTTAGAACAAACACATGCTGGGGCATCGTTCAATACTGCTATAGTGTGAAATATATGGTAGGATGAGGGTAAAACAGAACAGGAGCTATTCATTCCCAATTCTCCTCTGAGGAGTTCAGTCACAAATGTTATTAACACATTTATTAAATGAGCCTCATCAGCATGGAAGTATGTCCTCTGGAATGGTGGCTGAAGCATGGTGGGGCGTATGAACAATGAGCATATCCAGCAGTAAATGCCGGCTACAAAAGTGCCATGAGACCACCTATTTCCACTTCTTGGTGACATTGTAAATAAGAAGCAGACAACAGGCTTGATGTCAGGTTGGCAGTCAGTTTCTAGCGGAATGCCCCAAGGATCGGTTCTAGGTCCAGTTTTGTTGAACATCTTTATTAATGACCTGGATGAGGAGATGGATTGCACCCTCACCAAGTTTGTGGATAACATTGAGCTAGGGGGAGATGTAGATACACTGGCGGGCAGGGATAGGGACCAGAATGATCAAGACAAATTGGAGGATTGGGCCAAAAGAAATCTGATAAGTTCAACAAGGACAAGTGTAGAGTCCTTCACTTGGGAGGGAAGAATCCCAAGCATTGTTACAGGTGGGAGAGCGACTGGCTAAGTAGCAGTTTGGCAGAAAAAGACCAGGGGATTACAGTGCATGAGAAGCTGGATATGAGTCAAGAGTGTGCCCTTGTAGCCAAGAAGGGATATTAGGGTTCATTAGGAGGAGCATTGACAGCAGATCTAGAGAAGTTATTATTCCCCTTTATTTAGCACTGGTTTGGCCGCTTCTGGAGTATTGTATTCAGTTCTGGGGCCCCCACTACAGAAAGGGTGTGGATGCATTAGAGAGGGTCCAGCAGAGGGCAACCAAAATGATTAGGGGGCTGGAGCACATGACCTATGAGCAGAGGCTGAGGGATTTGTGCCTGTTTAGTCTGCAGAAGAGAAGAGTGAGGGGAGATTTGATAGCAGCCTTCAACTGCTATCAAAGGAGGGGTTCCAAAGAGGATGGAGAGACGCTGTTCTCAGTAGTGATGGGTGGCAGAACAAGGAGCAATGGTCTCAGGTTGTGGTGGGAGAGGTCCAGGTTGGATATTAGGAAAAAGTATTTCCCTAGGAGGGTGATGAAGTACTGGAATGGGTTACCTAGGATAGTGGTGGAATCTCCATCCCTAGAGGTTTTTAATTCCTGGCTGGGATGATTGAGTTGGGATTAGTGCTGCTTTGGGTAGTGGGCTGGACTTGATGACTTCCTGAGGTCTCTTCCAACCTTAGGATTCTATGATTCTATAGCAGCATCTCTTGTTAATATAAACAACCTTTTTTGTCATAATAATTCTCAGAACAAAAAGCAGGACTGAGTAGACGTGTAGGCACTAAAATTCTACATTGTTTTGTTTTGGGGTGCAATGACGCAAGCAAAAAAAAATCTACATTTGTAATTTACATTTTCATGGTAAAGATATCGAACACGGGCATTTATATGAGATGAACTGAAAAAATACTTTATTTGGTTATCATATTTACAGTGCTCATATTCGTAATTCAAATAATAATATCAAGTGAGCACTGGACACATTGTATTCTGTGTTGTAACTGAAAGTAATATTGAAAATGTAGAAAAATGTCCAGAAATATTTAATACATTTCAGTGGATATTCTATTGTCTAACAGTGAGATGAATAGGGTTAAGAGCTTCGGATTCAAAGAAGGAAAGGTTGATAACATGGCAAACTAGAAAATCCAGTTACAGTAGTGGGGATTGTGTTTAAAAAAGTCTTGGAAGGAGTATAAACCTTCTGGATGCACATGACAAACATGTCTAACTACTAGGTAAACATGACTAGCAACTGGGCATCAGGGAGAAACTTTCCCTTAGAGCAGATTATCCCATGGCTGGCTATTTTAGGGCTTCATCCACCGTCCTCTGAAACCTCTGAATCTGGTCATGGGATATTGGGCTACATGGACTACAGGTCTGATCCACTCTGGCAGTGCCTATCTTCCTATCACTGCTGTAAGTCCGCAACTATGTTTTTGCCAATCTGCCTTGAGCTTTTCGGAATCTTTAGGTGTCCATTGAGAGCAGAAAGGTGTCTCATAAAATAACATCTAATCTCCTGTTCTTTTTCGTATCAGGAAGGAAAGTCCAAAACTCCTTGGATTTGCCCAGTACATTATGTCAGCTGCCAATGACACCAAATATGACTCCGGAGTGTTCCTGCTTAGTGGGATACCAGGACAGGAAGACCTTCATCTCTGGATCTCCATCCCCTTCTGCTTCATGTATGCTATTTCAATTGTTGGAAATTCAGTCATTCTCTTCATTGTAAAAACAAATCCAAGCCTCCATGAGCCCATGTACATTTTCCTTTCCATGTTGGCCATCACAGATCTTGGCTTATCATTAGCCACCATGCCGACACTACTGGGCATATTCTTGTTTAATTTTAGGGAGATCAGCCTCAATGCCTGTTTTGCCCAGCTGTTCTTCATCCATTCTCTTGAATGTATTGAATCTTCCATGCTCCTGTTGATGGCCTTTGACCGCTTCATCGCAATCTGTGACCCGCTGAGATATACTTCCATCTTATCCCTACCGAGAATACCCAAGATGGGGCTGGTGTGTGCATTAAGTAGGCTGGCTGTAGTCTTCCCACTCCCCTTGCTCCTGAAACGGTACCAATACTGTCATACCAATGTCTTGTCCCATTCCTATTGCCTGCATCAGGATGTCATGAAGTTGGCTTGTTCGGACATCAAAATCAATAGTATCTACGGCTTGTTTGCTAAACTCCTAACAATGGGGCTCGATTCATTGTTCATCCTTCTGTCCTATGCGATGATCCTCAACACAGTGCTGAGTATTGTGTCCCGTATACAGATCTTCAGGGCTCTGAACACCTGCGTCTCCCACCTCTGTGCCGTCCTACTCTTCTACACACCACAGATTGGCTTATCTGTGATACACAGATTCGGGAAGGGCTCTTCTCCCTTGCTTCAGATTCTTCTGGGCAACATGTCCTTGCTGGTCCCACCCCTGATGAACCCAATTGTGTACAGCGTGAAAAGCAAACACCTGCGTGCCAGGATAATCGATGTATTTAGCAAGTGAAGGGTCTATTTATCTTCTGTCGACATCACTGTTGGCAGGGGAGATGAAGAAGACCTGCCAAAGCCACTTATTTTATTCTGTACCCTTACATCTCAGATGGCATCAACTACCGATCTCCACTTTTTAGAGAGAGGATCACATGGGGTGTGAAGCCTAGAGCAATGGGAGAGATGCGTCTCCCCCTCTCTTCTCATGAGGGAGGACAGAGCAGTGGGAAAAGGAGACCAAGACGTCAGAAACATTTATAAAGTGATTGTGTCCGTGGAGATCCAGGGGACTGGTGGGATGTTGGCCCATAATGAGACCTAGTGTTGTTCTCTCTCACCTCTGACCTAGGTGCTATCTGTGCTGTGAGATCCCTGGGGCAGCACCAGCTTTGGACAGAAATTATGCCAGAAGCACAGACACTCACCCTTCCCCTATATCCTCTGCCAGGTGCTTCTGACTGGATCATGTCAGAGACAGGACTAGCACGGGAGTCCCAGAAGAAGCTGTTTGGGCAACTCCTTTCCAATTGCTGGCTCTGAGCACACCACACCTGCTGAGCCCACTGCCCACCGAGGCGGAAGAGTTTCTGACACACTAGACTCATGCCCACACAATGGCATCTATGCATCTATTTGTGCTGCCCCTGCAAGGCAAAGGGATGGCAGGGGCACGGTGAGATCCTAGTGTAGCCCCGTCCATTCAGGGCAGGGTGACCCCCTTTCCAAAGACAAAAGCGGGATCCATGCGGGAGCCACGCCCCTGTGGGTGGCGGGTGTAACAAGCGGGGGAAGGCATTGCCTTCCCAAATTGCCAGTCTGGCCCCGCCCACACGCCGCCCTAGAATGCCTATTGTAGGCATACTGGGATGGAGCGTTGCTGTCCCCAGCACCTGCCCTCCCTTGTGCTCTAGACTGGGGAGGCTGGAGCCCTGCACTCACCCGCCCTCCCTGTGGTGGAGGTTGGGAAAGTGGTTTGGCTCTGATTGGGGGGTGGGGCCTCAGAAGAAGGGGCGGGGTTAGGAGTGGGGCTGGGGACTTGCTCACTGCTCATGTACACCCCCACTGTGACCTCTGCCCCTCTTCTTTCCCCTTGAGGCCGTACCAGCTGCTCTTTCTCTCCCCCGTCAAAGTATTCTAGTAGCTTGGTGGGGCCTGATTTTCCTATACCAGTGGTCCCCAACCTTTTGAGGCTCCCGGGCACCCAGGGGCAGGGCCGCGCATCCTGGGGCACGCCAGGGGTGGGGATGCCCTTGCACCCGGCGCCCGCATGTGCCCCGGGGCTGGGGCCGCCCAAGTGCCGCGCACCAGGTGCCGGTGCGTGTCGCGTGCCTGGGGCCGGCGCCTCCAGTGCGCCGTGCGCTGGGGGCGGGGCCAGCCCAGGTTGTCGGCAGGCACACACAAATGCCCTGGCGGGTGCCACGGCACCCGCGGGCACTGCGTTGGGGACCACTGCCCTATACAATAGCCAGGCTGGCTCTTCCCCATGAAATTACCCTCCTCTGTAGATCCAACAATATTTTTTTGCTATAGTTTCAGCCTGTTTACTGGGTACTGAGGTCAGACTTACTGTCCTGTATTCCTGGGATCGCCTCTGGAGCCCTTTTAAAAAAATGGTGTCACATTTCCTCTCTTCCAGTCACTGAGTACAGAAAATGATACAAATGATCGCTTACAGGTTCCAGTTAGTAGTTCTGCTGTTTCACATGTGAGTTCCTTCAGAGCTCTTGGGTGAATACCATCTGGCCATGGTGACTTATTACTGCTTAATGTATCAAGATACCATCCTTGTCCATGTTGGTTAATAGCCATAGGTGGACCTGTCCATCCTCCATGAATATATCTTGTTTGTTTTAACCATGTTATAGTCCTGTATTTCACACTGTCCTCTGGCAAGGAGTTCCACAGTTTGATTGTGTGTTGCGTGAAAAACATTTTTGTTTCCTTTAAAACTGCTGCCTATTAAATTCATTTGGTGACCTTTGTTGCTGTGTTATGAGGAGGGGTAAATGACACTGTCTTAGAATCATATAGAATTATAGAATCATAGAAGACTAAGGTTGGAAGAGACCTCAGCAGGTCATCAAGTCCAATGTCTTGCTAAAACCTTCTCCCGATCTACTTTCTACACATCAGTCATGATTTTACAGACCTGTCATATCTCCCCCCCCCCCCAAGTTGTCTCTTTTGCAAGCTGAAAACTCCAAGTCTTATTAATAGCTCCTTCTGTGGCAGCTGTTCTGTTTCCTTGTCCTTTTTTGAACCTGTTCCAATTTCAATACATCTTTGTTGAGATGAGCCATGACGGTCAGGGATGCAGCCCATGCTCTGGGGGGACTCAAACCCTCACCTGCAAGAAGGCTGGAGGTGGTGATGAAAGATGGATGTTTTGTTCTGAGCAGTCCCCTTGGCAAGTCCCCTCCCGGCTCTCCTGTCATTTTTTAAATAGAGGAGACATTTTTCCCATTCACAGCAGCGATCATTAGGCAGCAGTAAAAGGCACAAATATCCACTTCTGTCCAAAAAGTGAGGATGTGAGAAGCAAAGAAATGTGCGGGGGAGGCAAATAGAGAGGTCCCTCCCCTTGGGGGTGGCACTCAAGCCATCAGTGATAGCCTCCTGAAACTTGAGGAGACTCCCACAAGATTGAGTGATGGGTGACAGACTAACAAGGGGGTGGGTGTGGGGCTCAGTTGAGCACCTAGGGGTCTCCAGTGTTCTCTTTGGCATTCCTCAATGTGGTGCCTGATGAGGTGGGGGGCGGGCTTGTGCTGCTACCTAGAGGTGTGGTCCTGTAGCACAGCAGACAGAGACATTGTTTGAGCTAGACTTGGGATGGGAAAGAGAGATTCTCTGCTCCCCCCATTAGAAAAATTCAGACGCAAACTAAAATGGATCATTTTTCTCTGACTGTGACGGGGTTAAAGCTGGTGCACAGGAAGCCAAGAAACTGAGACTCCCTGATGGCCAAGTGGCCCCAAGGGAAGGTACAAACATGCTGCATAAAGGCAGTTGCCTCCCTGTCTGAACACACACTGCCTGCTGCCCGTGCAACCTCTCCAGTGACTCCTTGTGCTTCAGGGTGAAGACTTCTGGTGCCAGCGGCTCCCTTCTAGCAGGAACTGGGTACGTTGGCTGGAAATGTAATTACTAAATTCATTTTTCAGAGATTTTATTCTCTGGCTCAGTGGTGAAGGCAGGAACTCAGAGCTGTGTTGCTCTGTGGTAACAGTCTCCACAGGGCTCCAGTTCTTCTGCCACAGATACTCCTCATTGTTGAAGGGCTACTGGCATCTCTGCCCCTCTCTTCTCTTCGAGTGCCAGATGTTGGGCCTCGTACCTGCCTTCCTATGGGGTGGAATCGCATGATGCTCCCACCCTATGACTAGGCCAGTGTGGGTCAGCTGTGCTTGCACAGAAGTTTGGGTGAGTACAGCCCCTGTGTTTCCTCCTTTTCGGGAGTCTGTGAGTAGTGATGAGACATGTGACCAGCTAGCCTTCCTGAACCAAAGTACTGTGTAATCTGAACAGCAGAAATAAAGTGAAACATGAGAGGGGGGGTTCAAACCACAGTGGATGTGTCTAGACTACAGGTTTTTTTCGAAAAAAGTGGGCTTTTTTCAAAAAAAACTTCCCCTGCATCTAGACTGCTGTTGCATTCTTTCGAAAGTAAATGGAAAGAACGCGGCAGTTTTTTTGACCGTGGAAAACCTCATTTTACGAGGAATAATGCCTTTTTTCGAAAGTGCTCTTTCGAATAAAGGTGCTACGTAATGCAAACTGTGCTTTTTCGAAAGAGAGCAGCCAGACTGCCTGGGTGCTCTCTTTCGAAAAAGCGGCTTGCTTTTTCGAAAGTACTGGTTGTAATCTAGATGCTCTTTTTTCGAAAGAGGCTTGTAGTCTAGACGTAGCCACTAGTCTGTCCACGTCTCTCTCCTCACTGTGAAAGGAACCCAGACAATCCAAGGGTTTTCCATCTTCCCCAGCCGGGCCTGGGCCTGTCAGTCAGTAGAGTTTCTCTTCTCTTTCCAGCAACGAGCTACCCTCGTTGGTCTCTCAGCTTCCCTGAGGTGTTCACTGAGCAACGGCTTTTCTTGAGCTGCTGCTTCCCTTCCTGTTTGTTTTCCAGCAGCCCACTATGAAACTAAGAGAAGCCAGACTGGTTAACCCATTGCAGACATCACATAAACTTTCCACTCGTTAAGCCAAAATAGCTCTGCAGCAAGCATTCCAAGAACTGGGTTTAAGAGACACACACATTCATAATAGCAGCTCAGCCCCATGTCTGTCACAATGCACTTCCCACATGCTACAGATTGTATGCATACAGCTTTGTGTGTCTGTGTGTGTGGGAAAGAGAGAGAGAGAGAGAGAGAGAGAGAGAGAGAGAGAGAGAGAGAGAGAGAGAGAGTGAGCGCAATAGAGGTTCTCCAGTGTGAAATGAAGTTCCATTTCCATGAATACTCATTCATTTGTCCTTGAAATTCACTTTCTGCAAACCCTCATCATGCCTGAATAACCACTGCTGGTCTTATAGAATTATAGAACAGGAAGGGACCTCAAGAGGTTATCGAGTCCAGTCCCCTGCCCTCATGGCAGGACCAAGCACCATCTAGACCATCCCTGACATATGTCTGTCTAACCTGCTTTTAAATATCTCCAAGGATAGAAATTCCACAACCTCCCTAGGCAATTTATTCCAGTGTTTAACCATCCTGACAGGGAGGAAGTTTTTCCTAATGTCTAATCTAAACCTCCCTTGCTGCAGATTAATCCCATTGCTTTGTGTCCTACTTGTATCATGCATATTGCTTGTGTCAGTATATACTAGAGCATGAGAGCTCAGGGAATGAGCATTTCAATGAGTCTTCCCACTCCAGACAGAATCAGAGGGAACCAGTCAGCTATTAACTCCAGAACGGAGAGCCAATTAGACTTTTATTTGCTGACAAGTGACTGAATGAGGGCAGAGATACCATGATCTTTCCAGGTTCTGAAGAAATCCATAAGTACATTTTAAGCCTTGTTCTAATCTCAGAAATTATTTCTGAAGGAAGACTAGTGGGAAAAGAATTAATTACTCGGTGGATACAAAACTACAGCTGTGCAGAACATTTAATGACATGAATATTTATTGAAACCCAACAGCAGAGCAGTTGGAATTTATAGAGAGAGGAAGGGTGGTAACTTTACTATTTAAAGGCTTTTGCTTTACAAAGTATTCCAGAAGAACTCCACATCCTGTTTGAAATGGGTGCCTGTGTCTAACTGTTCATTCAGGGATGCTGTCTTCTGGAACCTGACCAGAAGCTGTTTCTAACACTTCCATTGAGAGTCATGAACACAGGCCCATGGCCATACCTGTGCAAAGCTTTCCAAAAGGTCCTGAGTGAAAAGAACTGCTGGTCTGTGTTCCAGCACAGAGTGGAGCTAAGGTGCAGGAAAGAGGAATGTAATAGTAGTTCTACATAATTCAAGTCCATCACATTCTGCAGGAGCATGAGTGAAATCAGTTGCACTCCACTGGATTTTAGTGGAACCCTCCTGTTTTCATTATTCACCCGTTTCTCATGCCATTCCCTCCGCAGCCCCACTAAGTAACTAACTGTCTTAGCATGTAACCTGCCAGCTATCTACAGACCCTGGCATGGGGAGAGGATACAAGTACTAGCATAACAAGTGGCATTGTTTAAAAAGCAGATGTTAAATCCTAGTGAGGAAAATAGAAAGGAGCCTTAACTCTGGCAAATGTAAAAATATAATTAGGAAAGGCAAAAAGGAATTTGAAGAACAGCTAACCAACATTTGAAAAGGTAATAGCCCTTTTTTTTAAGTACACCAGAAGCAG
This sequence comes from Pelodiscus sinensis, assembly GCF_049634645.1. Taxonomy (NCBI): domain Eukaryota; kingdom Metazoa; phylum Chordata; order Testudines; family Trionychidae; genus Pelodiscus; species Pelodiscus sinensis. The sequence goes on along the minus strand of NC_134711.1, from coordinate 327,827,707 downwards.
GAAGCCTGCTAAACAACCAGTGGGGGCCATTAGACCATCGAGATGCTAAAGAAGCACTCAAGGATGATAAGGTTACTATGGGGAAACTAAATGAATTCCTTGCATTGTTCTTCATGGTTGACGATGTTAGGGAAATTCTTTATGTGAGAAATCTGAGAAATTGTCCCAGATTGAGGTGTCATTAGAAGAAGGGTTGAAACAAATTGATAAACTAATCAGTTACAAATCACCAGGACCAGATGGCATTTACCCAAGAGTTCTGGAAAAACTCAAATGTGAAATTGCAGAACTACTAACTGTGCTTTGTAACCCCTCCTTTTATACTACCTATCATCTACTCTACCAAATGGCTGTAGAATAGCTAATGTGACAACAATTTTTCAAAAGGGCTCTAGAAGTGATCCTAGCAATTACAGACTGGTAAATCTAACTTCAGTACTGAGTAAAATAGCTGAAACTGTAGTAAAGAATGGAATTATCAGACATATAGATGAACATAATTTGTTGGGGGAAAAGTCAACATAGTTTATGTAAAAGGACATCATGCCTTACTAATCTACTAGCATTCTTTGAGGGGATGAACTAGCATTTGGACAATGGGGGTCCAGTAGTTATAGTGTACTTAGCTTTCTAAAATGAATACTCCTGTGGCACCTTAGAGACTAGCAAAATCATATAGTATCATGAGCTTTCACGGGTTAAACCAATTCATCAGATGAGCTGGAGTGGAAATAAACAGAAACCAAGGTATTTATAACAGCAAAAGAAAAGGTACCTGTCAGTTGAAGGACAGTTAATGAGGCTAATTAAGGGGTTTGGAAGTGTGCTACTCTTAGCTTTTGATGTGAAGATGCAGTTGTTAAAGAGGCAGTTGTCAGGGTGGTTAATTACTGGAATAAATTGCCTAGGGAGGTTGTGGAATCTCCATACTTGGAGATATGTAAGAGCAGGTTAGATAGACATCTATCAGGGATGGTCCAGACCCTGGAAGTGGATTATAATATAGCTGTCTATTGCAGGGCTCATTCCACCTTCTTCTGAAGAAGCTGGAGCTGTCCACTGGACACTAGGTTAGATGGACAACAAATCTGATCCAATCTGGCACTGCCTTTTTCCTATTGATGTAAAAATACAGGACTATGTTTTTGCTGATCTTTCCTGAATTCTAGAAAGTCTCTAAACTTGTACCGAGAACAGAAAGATGTCACACGATATATCACCTGCTCCCCTGTTCTTTTTCCTTTCAGGAAGAAAAACACAAATCTCCTCGGACTTGCCCAATACATGATGTCAGCTGCCAATGACACCAAATTCAACTCTGCAATGTTCCTTTTCACTGGGATACCTGAGCAGGAATACCTCCATCTCTGGATCTCTATCCTCTTCAGCTTAATATATGTTATTTCTATAGGAGGAAATGCAGTCATTCTGTTCATTATAAAAACAGATCCAAGCCTCCATGAGCCCATGTACATTTTCCTTTCCATGTTGGCCCTCACAGACTTTGGCTTATCGATAGCCACCATACCGACGATACTGGGCATATACTTGTTTAAGTCTGAAGAGATCAGCCGTAATGCTTGTTTTTCCCAGCTGTTCTTCATCCACTCCCTTTCATACATTGAGTCCTCCGTGCTCTTGTTGATGGCCTTTGATCGCTTTGTTGCAATTTGCTACCCGCTGAGATACGCTTCTATCTTAACTCCACCGAGAATAGCCAAGATGGGGCTGGTGTTTGTGCTAAGATCTGTGTCCCTAAATTTCCCACTTCCCTTTCTTCTGACACGGTTCCAATACTGTTGAGCCAATGTCCTCTCCCATTCCTACTGCCTGCACCAGGAGGTCATGAAGTTGGCTTGTTCGGACATCACAGTCAATAGCATCTATGGCCTGTCTATTAAACTCTTATCAGTGGGGTTGGACTCTGTGTTCATCTTCCTCTCCTATGTGCTGATCCTCAAAACTGTGCTGAGCATCGCATCCCAGGCGGAGTGCCTCAGGGCTCTGAACACCTGCGTCTCCCACCTCTGCGCCGTCCTGCTCTTCTACGTACCAGAGATTGGCCTATCTGTGATACACAGATTTGGGAAGGGCTCTTCTCCCCTGCTTCAGATTATTTTGGGCTACGTCTACTTGCTGGTCCCGTCCCTGATGAATCCGATCGTGTACAGTGTAAAAAGCAAACACCTTCGTGCAAGGATAACCAGGGCATTCATCAAGTGAAAGTGCAGTTCATCATCCATTTTCATGTCTGGAAACACAGGGGATCATCACGTGGTTACAGCACTGGTGACAGGCATGAAAAACACAGGCCTGTTCCATCCTGAAGGAACAGAACTCCACTCTGGTGCTGACAGAGAGCTAAAGGAAAGGGGCTGTTGAGGGAAGACAGAGCATGGGGGTAAAGAGGCCAAGCCAGGCAACAGAATTTATAAAGTGACTGTGTTCCTGGAGAACAAGGGCCTCTGTGGGATGTTGGCCTGTAAGGAGCAGTATCAGGGGCTGCTTCCATCTTAAAATTCCTGTTGTTACAGTCAATAAAGACAAAGGATGTGGCTGTTTCTCATGGGACCTGAGCTTTCACTGTCCTGTCTCTGGTTAAGCATCCACAGGCCCTGAAAAAAGCTGCAGAGCTGTTCTGCAGTCACAGTCCTGGCCATTCCTGAGCATGCTGGGTGCTGTGTGACCCATGAGCCCTGCACTAGTTGAGAACAGAGGCTATTCAAGGGACACAGACACCCACCCTTCCCCCACGTCCTCCGCCAGGGGCTTGTGACTGAGTCGTGTCAGAGACGTGATTCATGCAGGACTCCCAGGGGAAGCCAGTCAGGCAACTCCCAACCTGCTGGGCCCACTCCCCACGAGGCAGGGCAGAGCTGTGTGTGTGTGACAGAGGGTCTGACACACAGGAGTCCTGGCCAAAGACTCAGGCCCACATTCCTTCCTACTCCCGTCCATTTTTTGTTTTACTTCTGTGGAAATGGTCCTTAATTCCCCCTCAGAGGCACCGCCAGACATGCTCCGAGCCCAGCCCATTCGGTGTAGGGTGACCACTTTACTCAAAGGGTAAAAATGAGACTCATGCAGGCAGGTCATCCTCTGTGTGACCCCACTCGTACCGCTCGTATTGTGTGTTCAGACCCCGCCCTCTGCTCCTCCTCCTCCTGCAAGGCCCCACCCCGTGCCTCATCTCTTCAGACAAGGCCACACCCCCTCCTCCTCAGTATCAAAGGCTCCACCCCTGTCGACAGGCCAGGAGGCAGAGCAGGGTCACCGTGAAAGCTGCCTCGGGAGCTACAGCCACTCTAAGGTGTGCCAGAGCCTCTACCTCCCCCCGAGAAGAGAGAAGCCCCCAGCCTGTGTTACCATCCAGGAGATTCAGCCCTGGGATGGTGGAGAGTCTGGGGCACTCCACAGCAGCCTAGGCTTCCCAAGCAACTTTTGCCATGTCCCGGCTCTAGCCTGGCTAGGGTGCAGCATGTTGGGGGAAGTGGGGGAGTAGGGGACAGGGTTTGTGGGAAGAGATGTTTGCAGGGAGTGAGGCCGCAGGGGAAAAGGAGAAGTAAGGGTGTGGCAAGCCTGCACCAATGCTGACTCCAGAAAGCAGAACTCCCAAGTAAAGTTTCAGGATGGAGGGTAGCAGTGCCTGTGTTTTGGAGATATGATGGATGGGAGAGTCACTAATCTTTTCTTAACCTCCCACTGTACAGTGACTAAAGGGTTAAACCCAGAACACTGGGGTATGCAGGAGGTGTCGGCAGGGAGCCAGAAGAGCCAATGGGAAGAGAGTGAAAGATTTGTAAAATGAAACAAGTTTTCCCTGCTTCGGTTTCCTTTGTGGGAGTGCTGAAAGAGGAGCTGGGAGAGGAATGGGCTGAGCAGGAATAAGGCCTGGATTTTTCCTTCCAAGGGGTTTTGCATTGGGCTGGTGCCCGTGTACCACCCACGGTCAGGGAGTTTGTGACCTTGGGGAGTTTTTTAAATGGAAGCTTTTTAGCAGGATATTTTGAAGGTCTTTTGTGGGCCCCCACGTTCTGCACTTGAAGCGGGGAACAGTCGTGAGAAGAGGAGACTGAATTAACGAGACCCCACAAAAGGGGCTCTTGTTTCAAGTATCCCAGGGTGAGGATAAGTCTTCGCAAGGACCTTAGGGTATGTCTACACTACCCTCCTAGTTCGAACTAGGAGGGTAATGTAGGCATACCGCACTTGCAAATGAAGCCTGGGATTTGAATTTCCCGGGCTTCATTTGCATAAGCGGGGCGCCGCCATTTTTAAAACCCCGCTGGTTCGAACCCCGTGCAGCGCGGCTACACGGGGCATGAACTAGGTAGTTCGAACTAGGCTTCCTAGTTCGAACTACCATTACTCCTTGTGGAATGAGGAGTAATGGTAGTTCAAACTAGGAAGCCTAGTTCGAACTACCTAGTTCGTGCCCCGTGTAGCCGCACTGCACGGGGTTCGAACCAGCGGGATTTTAAAAATGGCGGTGCCCCGCTTATGCAACTGAAGCCCGGGAAATTCAAATCCCGGGCTTCATTTGCAAGTGCGGTATGCCTACATTACCCCGCTAGTTCGAACTAGCGGGGTAGTGTAGACATACCCTTTGAGAGAAGGTCCGGGCACCGGGAGAGCTACCTTGGGTTCCTTTGTGGCATTCTAGGGTGTCAAATTTCCCCATCGACTTGGCTGGAGCACTCTTGGCTGGAGCACTCTGTTCAGCCCACAAGTTGCTTCAAACTCCACTGAGCCAGGGGGGAGATCAGGCCAGTGAAGCACAGCAGAGAATCCAGCCAGGCCTGTCACTGCTCAGACGGCCAGAAGGCTGGTCCTGTGAGGTCTGGTCACTGCTCTGTGACTCAAGATGGCTGGTTTTTATTCCTTTGGTGTGTGTGCCCATTGGCAAGCCACTGGCTGTCTCTGAGCTTCTGCCGAAGTGGCTAATAGCCTCGCCATGGGTAAGAGAAGTGGTGGAAAGATAAATACATAGAAGGTATCCAAGTGCTCTGGGACCCTAAGGTCAGGGCTGCGTCAGGGTTCCACAGAACAGCACCTCAGACATTCGTTTGTAAGCAACCTCTTACCACAGGCACCTGTGATGCTGGTCAGGGATTTCCGAGGGGAATGTTGGAGTGTCTCTGGGGCTTTGGGAGTTTCAGCAAAGACACTGGACCAGTGTTTGCAGGCGAAGGAGGCTGGGTGGGTTTTAGTGAAAAGCAATACAGCAAAAATCTCACCTTAGAAATCTGGTTGGCAGAGAGCAGGCTGGGGGCAGAGGTCAGCTTCACACCTGGAACAGGGACATGGCAGAGCCCAATAGCCCCAGGCTCATGCAAGTTCCATGAAGTGCTGCTTCCGCAAGAAGGGGGTCAATGGATGGGAAGATGACCTTGGAGATACAGGGGACTAGGTTGGGTCATAAGAGCTCCTTGGTGTCCTAAAGGAAAGTAAATGGGCCAGTTCTGTTTCTTTGCCTCTAGAGCAAAAGGAACCTCTCGAGAGTGGGGCTACCTCCAGGATAAATAGCTACCCTCTGTCTTTTAAATGTGCTCGTTATTTCAAAATATTTTTGAAATAACCGTTGCACTATTTCAGTATCCCTGTAGCCATCATTCCACAAGCGTCAAGGGATGTGTCAAAATAGTGCGTTATTTCGAAATTTGGCTCTGTGTCAATGCACCAAATTTTGAAAGAAGCTATTTTGAAATACAGTCAAAATAAAACATGCAATTTCATTTGACAGTCGCTAGGTTTTGTGTTATAAAAAGGAGCAAATAGCTCTTCCTTTCTTACTTTATTTATGCCATTCATAGTTTTATAGTTCACTACCATATATCCACTTAATCCTCTCTTTTCAAACCTGAAAAGGCCCAGTCTTATTAATCCCTCTTCATATGGCAGCCGTTCCATATTCCAAATGATTTTTCATAAGCTTTTCTGAAACTCTTCTCATTCCAAAATAAATTTGAGATGAAGAGATCCTATCTGAAAGCAGTACTCACAATGTGGGCATACCACGGATTTCTATAAAGGCAATATGATTTTTCTGATTTATGAGCTATACCTTTCTTAATGAGTCTCAGTATTCTGTTCACTGGTTTGAGTGTTGCTGCACATTAAATGCATATTTCCAGAAAACTATCCACAACGATTCCAAGATCTCTCTCTCGAGTGGTAACAGAGAATTTAGACTCCATCACTTTATATGTGTAGTTGGGCTTATGTTTTTCAGCATGCATTACTTTGTATTCAAGAACATTGTATTTCATCAGCCATTGTATTGCTCTTTGCAATCTGCATGGGATTTAGCTACTTTCACTAGTTTTTCATTATCTGCAAAATTTTCCTACTTGCTATTTAGCCTCCTTTCCTGATCATTTATGAGTATATGGAACAGCACTGGAATAGAACCATACGTACAGGGCTGACAAGCCCGGATTCCAGGAATGGAGCCTGCAGCAGGGCGGGTGCTGCAAGCCAGTTGTTTAGCATCATCCCCCCATTCCCTGGATTTGGCCTCCTGCCATTTGCCATTGGCTGTGTCAAGGTTAAAGCTGGTGCACACGAAGCCAAGCAGCTGAGGTTCCCTGATGGCCAAGTGGCCCCAAGGGAAGGTACAAACATGCTGCATAAAGGCAGTTGCCGCCCCATCTGAACACACACTGCCTGCTGCCCGTGCAACCTCTCCGGTGATTCCTTGTGCTTTAGGGTGAAGACCACTGGTGCCAGCGACTCCCTTCTAGCAAGAACTGGGTACGATGGCAGGTGTCACTGTCTGTAACATGCCAAGTGCGGGGTGAAGGCTGCAGGCTGTTTGCATTGGCAACTGTTCTGTGCAGCGGCAGAGGACTCAGTGGGGCTGTGGCGGTGACTCGGTGATGGGATGGAGGGCAGGCTTAGGAACCCTCCATTACCTGTGCCAGTGCTCCATTGTGGGCTGTTGAAGCTACTCAGATATGAGGCTGAAACTGAGCTGAGTTTAAATCCCTGGTGCCTCAAGTCAGGATTTCTCAGGGATGCAGAAGAGCCAGCTTCATGGACTTGTGCATGTCCAGTTTTTCTGAATAGTCCTTGGTCTGTTCTTTGGCTACTGAGGGCTGCTCCCCTCTCCTCTCTCGTGTGCAGCTCAGCACTGCAGCCTGGGAGCTGACCTCATCTGAGTTTCAGCAAAGACTACAGCTGATGTGCATGAAAAGGGAGAAGGATAGCTTGGTGGTCTGAGCATTGGCTGCTAAACCCGGGCAGTGATGAGCCCAATGCTTGGATGGGCCACTTAGGGATCTGGGGCAAATCTGTGAGGGATGGTATGTAGTCCTGCTGTGAACACAGGGGAGTGGACTTAACGATCTCCCAAGGTACCTTCTAGTTCTATGAGATTAGAGATTTCTTCATAAGGGTAGTATAATAGTGCTGTTACAGATCACCTCAAATACAAGCATGTCTGAAGTCAGCTGAACATTCAGCTAGATATTGGTGCACACAACGGCTGCATCTAGACTGGCAAGATTTTGCACAATATCTTGCTGCCTGTCTACGCTGGCCGCGAGTACTTGCGGAAGAACACTGACTTTGTACGGTACAAAATCAGTGGTTCTTGTGCAAATACTCAGTTGCTCCCGCTCAGGGATAAGCCCTCTTGCGCAAGTATTCTTCTGCAAGAGGGCCAGTGTAGACAGCCAAGTTAATGTCTTGCTCAAGAAAGCCCGATGGCTAAAATGGCCATTGGAGCTTTCTTGCACAAGAGAGCGTCTACACTGGCACGGATGCTTTTGCGCAAAAGATGCCTTTTGCGCAAAAGCATCTGTGCCAGTGTAGACGCTCTCTTGTGCAAATACTTTTAATAGCTACTTATAACCTGCCAGACTATGTCTACACTGCCCTCTAAACTCAAAAAAAGGAGAGAAGTAATTTGTGCTATGCACATTGCATAGTTTATTTCAAAACAGGCTACAGTAAAACCTGTGTTATCAGGCACACTTGCTTATCTAAAAATTCCAGTTATCTGAGGGTCCCATCAACCTAGGAAAAACCAATGGACAATAATAATAAAACTCAAGTTTTTTATACTGGTAGTTTTGTAGTGTGAGGCAGTTGGTCTCACATTTCTATTTTGAGTTAAAGATGATTAGTACTTCTGAAATAAAAAATTGTGAAGCCAATCATGGTAAACCAAGCCAGGCATGTGTGCCTGAAGCTGTGACAGTATTGTGGCTGGGGTCAATGCTGGTTAACAAAATCTTCTGATTAACAGAGAGCAGGATAACAAAACTTTCACTGGATTTTGAAATTTGGTCTGTCTACACAGTGCCGAAACTTGAAATAAAGTGCTAGTTTGAGACATCCTTGAACCCTTGCCGAAATAGTGCACCCGTTATTTCAAAAATGGGTGGCTTGTGAAAATGTGGCTATTTTGTGAGCAGGGGACCTCCCCAGGCTGTCCTTACCTGCAGACACCACTCCTGCAGCTCCTATTGGTCAATAATGAAGAACCATGGCCAGTAGAAGCTGTGGGGTCAGTGCCTATAGGTGGGGCGCAGCACAAGGCACCATGGCTGTACATGATAGCTGCTGTCAGGAGTGGTAGAGGGTCAGGACAGGAGTAAGTAGTAAGGATACGTCTGGTATCCTGAAATCACTTTGATGTGTAGACATCCTCCCCCCTCTCCCCCGGCAGTGATAGACACTTGTATGTGGAAAGGATGCAGGAGAGAGAGAAGCCTGTAAGATGAATGAGTTCTCTGAAGTCAGTCAATGATGACCAGCAAAGCCCATTAGCTGCTCTTGTAGGGATCCTTGGGGGTCACCAGGAGCATTGGGTAAGGGATAGATAAGAGGTTTCTCTTCTAATTTACACATGTGGATCTGGAGTGATGTGTTTGCAGCAATGATATTTAATTCAAAACTCAGACCTGAGAATTTATCCCCTGTGGGACAAAGAGGCAGTGGCATGATTTGGACTCCCAGGAGTAGAGACATTTTTAAAAATGGATATATAACGAGGGGATGAAACCTAGTTATAAATAATTTGCATGCAGAGCAGATCCCTATAGAGACCGTTTTCACCATGCATCGGCCACAGGCTTACACACCTATCATAATACAAGGGGCCATACTCCGAAGTGGACAGCCAGAAAGAGCATCCAGGGAAAGATCAAAACTGTCAAATCACAAAGTGGTTAAGGGGACTGTGGAACTCCCAGCCACAAGGGGTCAATGAGGCCACATACTTAGCAGGATCCAGAAAGGGACTGGATGTTCATATGCAGGGTTGCAGAACCTCAGGGTCAGGGGCCAGATGCAGCTCCCGGATTACCTGGATCCACCCCCAAGGCTGAGCATCAGGGAGCCCATGCTGGTGTTCCAGCCCCCCCCCATAGGGCTAGAACACACAAAATCTACTAGCCTGCCCCCGCAGGCTCTGGAAAGCTGGCTAGACTGTCAGGCCCAATGGGTAGTGATCAACAGCTCGATGTCAGGTTGGCGATCAGTTTCTAGCAGAGTGCCCCAAGGATTGGTTCTGGGACCGGTTTTGTTTAACATCTTTCTTAATGACCTGGATGAGGGGATGGATTGCACCCTCAGCAAGTTTGCAGATGACACTAAGCTAGGGGGAGATGTAGATACACTGGAGGGCAGGGACAGGGTTCCTAGTTACCTGGACAGATTAGAGGATTGGGCTGAAAGAAATCTGATGAGGTTCAACAAGGACAAGTGTAGAGTCCAACACCTGGGATGGAAGAATCCCAAGCGTTGTTATAGGCTGGGGACCGAATGGCTAAGTAGCAGTTCAGCAGAAAAGGACCTGGGGGTAACAGTGGATGAGAAGCTGAGTATGAGTCAACAGTGTGCCCTTGTAGCCAAGAAGTCTAATGGCATATTAGGTTGCATTAGGAGGAGCATTGACAACACATTCAGAGAAGTGATTATTCCCCTTTATTCGGCTCTGGTGAGGCCACATCTGGAGTATTGTGTCAAGTTCTGGGGCCCCCACCATAGAAAGGATGTGGACACATTGGAGAGGGTTCAGCAGAGAGCGACCAAAATGATGAGGAGGCTGGAGTACATGATCTACAAGGAGAGACTGAGGGATTTGGGTTTGCTTTGTCTGCAGAAGGGAAGAGTGAGGGGGGATTTGATAGCAGCCTTCAACTTCCTGAAGGGAGATTCCAAAGAGGATGGAGAAAGGATGTTCACAATAGTGATGGATGGCAGAACAAGGAGCAATGGTCTCAAGTTACAGTGGGAGAGGTCCAGGTTGGATATTAGGAAAATCTATTTCCCTAGGAGGGTGGGGAAGCACTGGAATGAGTTACCTAGGGAGGTGATGGAATCTCCATCCTTAGAGGTGTTCAAGTCTCGACCTGACAAAGCTCTGGCTGGTTGATTTTGTTGGGATTGGTCCTGCCTTGGGCAGAGGGCTGGACTTGATGACTCCTGAGGTCTCTTCCGGCTCTACGATTCTATGGTGTTCAAGAGGCATGTAAGGAGTTTCTTTCTGCTTCTCAGTCAGGGACTTCTAACTTTGCTTCTCACTTGTGTTCACTTGCCCCACCCTGCCCTCAAGTTTTCTGAGTCAGTGGCCCCCAACCCCAAAAAATCTTTCACACCCCTGTTAATACAGATAACAAGAAAACCCAATTACAGTAGTGCGAAGTTTCCTTTAAAGTCTTGGAAGGGCTCTAGAACTTCCTGATTTATGCCTCAAATTGTGTCTCACTATTGGGTGCCCAAGTATAAAGTTCCCTGAGAGCAGTATGTCTGAGTGTTGCCTGTTGCAGGGCTTCTTTCACCTGCCTCAGCATTATGGGAAACTGGGCACTGGCTACTGTGGTAGATGGACTGCAGGTCTGATCCAAGCTGGCAGTGCCTGTCTTGGTACCTATGGTGGAAAACCAAGGCCATGTTTTTCTGATTTTCCTTCAACTCCTGGGAGTCTCTAGATTTGCACCATGTCTCATCTGGATTCCTGCTTTTTTCCTTTCAGGAATGAAATCTGGAAATTCCCTGGACCTCTCGGGTACATTATGTTGGCTACCAATGACACCAAATCCCATTCTGCAGTTTTTCTTCTCACCGGAATACCCCGGCAGGAAAATGTGCATCTCTGGATCTCTCTCCCCTTTGGCTTAATGTATCTGATTTCCCTAGTAGGCAATTCATTCCTTCTGTTCATTATAAAAACAGACCCAACCCTCCATGAGCCCATGTACATTTTCCTTTCCATGTTGGCCCTTACGGACCTTGGCTTATCGATAACCACCATGCCAACAATCCTGGGCATGTACCTGTTTAATTCTAATGAGATCAGCCTCGATGCCTGTTTTGCCCAGGTCTTTTTCATCCACACACTTTCATTAACTGAATCCTCTATACTGCTACTGATGGCTTTTGATCGCTTTGTTGCCATCTGCAACCCACTGAGATATGCTTCCATCTTAACTCCACCGAGAATAGCCAAGATGGGGCTGGTATGTGTGCTGAGATCGGTGGCCCTAATATTCCCAGTCCCTTTTCTCCTGAAACGATTCCCATACTGTCGAGTCAACGTCCTCTCCCACTCCTACTGCCTGTATCAGGAGGTCATGAAGTTGGCTTGTGCGGACATCACCATCAACAGTATCTATGGTTTCTCTGTAAAACTCTTAACAGTGGGATTGGATGCTCTGCTCATCTTCCTCTCATATGTGATGATCCTCAAAACAGTGCTGAGCATCGTGTCCCACACGGAGAGCCGCAGGGTCCTGAACACCTGCGTCTCCCATCTCTGTGCCCTCTTGCTCTTCTACATACCTGAGATTGGTTTGTCTGTGATACACAGATTCGGGAGTAGCTCTTCTCACTTGCTTCAGGTTCTCTTTGGATATGTCTACCTACTCATCCCACCCCTGATGAACCCAATCGTGTACAGTGTGAAAAGCAAACACCTGCGTGCAAGGGTCATCAGGGTGTTCATCAAATGAAGAGTCAATTCAGCATCTGGCTTCATCATTGGTGACATGGGAGATGAAAATTACTGGGCATGGCTACCTAACGTGCCCTGGACCCTTCCCTCTGAGACAAGATGAGCTACTCATCCCCACTCTACATGGAGAGCTTCTGGCAGGGTCTAATGCTTAGAACCATGGGAGAGGGGCTGTCCCCACTCACATGTGAGACAGGGCGGGGCACTGGGGAAAGAGATTGAGGTAAACAGAAAATCCAATTACAGTAGCAAGGGTTTTTTTTTTTTTAGAGACTGGAAAGAGCTCTAACCTTCCTGATTAACACCACATAATATGTCTAACCAGTGCATGTCGGGGAAAAGGTAATGCTTAAAAGAAGTACACAGGATCTTTCTCAGGGACATAAGGCGACACGCCACATTTATTGACAATATAACAAAGTAGCATATGAATTTTTACACACACACACATACACACATACATCTGGCTGATGGAATAGTTAACAGTCTGTTGCTCAGCCCAACCTATTGGCCAGATAGGATAGGTGTGAGGAAGGAGCCGGGTTTATGTCAGTCCGGACAGATGCCTCTCCTGGTCTTGATCTTAGCAGGACAGAACCCGAAGAATCATACAAGCCATCCCTTTATAGGACTTTCTTTCCATGCAACTCTATGTTGGGGAGATTCCTGAATCTGCACCATCCTTTGTGGGTGATGAATCTGAGGAACTGTCCCGGATTGAAGTGTCATTAGAGGAGGTTTTGGAACAAATAGAAAAACTTAATGTTAACAAATCTCCGGGACCGGATGGCAATCATCCAAGGGTTCTAAAAGAACTTAAATGGGAAATTGCTGAGCTATTATCTGTGGTTTGTAACCTATCCTTTAAATCGGCTTCCGTACCTAATGACTGGAAGGTAGCCAACGTGACACCAATTTTTAAAAAGGGCTCTAGAGGCGATCCTGGCAATTACAGACCGGTAATTCTAACTTCAGTACTGGGCAAATTAGTCGAAACAATAGTAAAGAATAAAATTGTGAAGCATGTAGAAGAACATAATTTGTTGGACAAAAGTCAACATGGTTTTTGTAAAGGGAAATCCTGTCTTACTAATCTATTAGAGTTCTTTGAAGGGGTTAACAAACATGCGGACAAGGGGGATCCAGTAGATATAGTATACTTGGATTTTCAGAAAGCCTTTGACAAGGTTCCTCACCAAAGGCTCTTGTGTAAATTACATGGCCATGGGATAAGAGGGAAGGTCCTTTCTTGGATTGAGAACTGGCTAAAAGACAGGAAACAAAGGGTAGGAATAAATGGTAAATTTTCAGATTGGAGAGGGGTAACTAGTGGTGTACCCCAAGGGTCAGTCCTGGGACCAATCCTTTTCAACTTATTCATAAATGATCTGGAGAAAGGGGTAAGCAGTGAGGTAGTAAAGTTTGCAGATGATACCAAACTGTTTAGGATAGTCAAGACAGAAGCAGACTGTGAGGGACTCCAAGAAGATCTCACCAAACTGAGTGATTGGGCAACAAAATGGCAAATGAAATTTAATGTGGATAAGTGTAAAGTAATGCACATCGGGAAAAATAACCCCAACTATACGTACAGTATGATGGGGGCTAATTTGGCTACGACAAATCAGGAAAGAGATCTTGGAATTATTGTGGACAGTTCCCTGAAAACTTCCACACAGTGTGCAGCGGCGGTCAAAAAGGCATATAGGATGCTAGGAATTATTAGGAAAGGGATAGAAAATAAGACCCAGAACATCTTACTGCCCCTGTATAAAACTATGGTACGCCCACATCTTGAATACTGTGTACAGATGTGGTCTCCTCACCTCAAAAAAGATATTTTGGCCTTGGAAAGGATTCAGAAAAGGGCAACTAAAATGATTAGGGGTTTGGAACGGGTCCCATATGAGGAGAGGCTAAAGAGACTGGGACTTTTCAGTTTAGAAAAGAGGAGACTGAGGGGGGATATGATAGAGGTCTATAAAATCATGAGTGGTGTGGAGAGGGCTGATAAAGAAAAGTTATTTATTAGTTCCCATAATAGAAGAACTAGAGGTCACCAAATGAAATTAATGGGTAGCAGGTTTAAAACTAATAAAAGGAAGTTCTTCTTCACACAGCGTGTTGTCAACCTGTGGAACTCCTTGCCAGAGGAGGCGGTGAAGGCTAGGACTATAATAGAGTTTAAAGAGAAGCTGGATAAATTCATGGAGGTTAGGTCCATAAAAGGCTATTAGCCAGGGGATAAAATGGTGTCATTGGCCTCTGTTTGTCAGAGGCTGGAGAGGGATGGCAGGAAACAAATTGCTTGATCATTGTCTTCGGTCAACCCTCTCTGGGGCACCTGGTGCTGGCCACTGTCGGTAGACAGGATACTGGGCTAGATGGACCTTTGGTCTGACCCAGTACGGCCGTTCTTATGTTCTTATGCATTTTGCCTCATCAGGACTTAGTCATTTAGCATCACAATCAATCTTCCTAGGACATGTGCTTATTGGGAAGAAGTTGTTCTCCCAGTCATCTGATATAAGTATACTGACGACCCCTCGGGGGGTGTTGTCTTTCCGGTGAAAGTTGTGATTGGTTCCCTATCAAGGAGTGCTTGCCGCTAGCTTCAGGTTTCGTCAGCTTGCCCGGGAAGTCTGTGTCTTCGGTGTGCTTTGATTATTATTTGGTGCTTCTGAGTCTCCAGCCCCTCCTCTGACCGTTTACACATGCAGTGGCCTTCACACTTCTCTCTTCTAAAATATTCTCTCTCTCATTCACAGAAACAATACATACAGGCTGTGTCTAGACTGGCAAGTTTTTCCACAAAATCATCTGCTTTTGCAGAAAAACTTGCCAGCTGTTTACACTGGCCGCTTGAATTTCCGGAAAAGCACTGACGATCTCATGTAAGATCATCAGTGCTTTTCCAGAAATACAATGCTGCTCCCGTTTGGGCAAAAGTCTTTTTCCAAAAGACTTTTGCACAAAAGGGCCAGTGTAAACAGCACAGTACTGTTTTCCGCAAAAAAGCCCCAATCGCGAAAATGGCGATCGGGGCTTTTTTGCGGAAAACTGCATCTAGATTGGCCACGGACGCTTTTCCGCAAAAAGAGCTTTGCGGAAAAGCATCCTGCCAATCTAGATGCGCTTTTCTGAAAATGCTTTTAACGGAAAACTTTTCCGTTAAAAGCATTTTCAGAAAATCATGCCAGTGTAGACATAGCCTTACAGAATTGCAGCATGGAACAAAGGGCTACTTCTAAGTCACTTTAAGATACTAACATCAAACAGAGCTGCAGCTAAGTTAAAAAAGCTGCTTGTCTGAGGCCTACATCTTGTATTTAAGTTTAATCCAAACTTTTGCTATAACATACATTTATTACAACTGACTTATTAGTTTCAAAATTCCATCCAGTGCTACAAAAATATCCCTAGGAACAGGTTATCTCAAAGCTGCCTATTGCGGGGCTTCTTCCACCATCCTCTGCAACATGAAACTGGCCACTGGCTACTGGGCTAGATGCACTTGGGGGTCTGGATCCAGTCTGGCAGTGCCCCTCTTCCTGTCCCTAGGGTGTGGGTCCTCCACGAGGGTTCACAATCTATTTGGAGATGGACATGGGAATCTTTAGAGAGAAAAGAATAAACCTTCCTGGGCATGGGTTTGTTCCTGTACCCTCGAGAAGTCTTCTTTAAAATACAGCCAGCTCTCCTGGACTCCTTTCTCCCTCATATTAGCCTCGGGGGAAGGGAGATGGCTGAGTAGGGGCACAGAGGCACACAAAAATAGAGGGCAGGACAGATGGGGATTAAGGATGTGGATGCCTGATGGGTGGTGGAGGGAAATGTATAGGCAGGGCTGATTTGCCTGACTGAATGAGAGAGGATGGGGTCTGAATGGGATTAACTTCCTAACAGTCCCTCTCCCAAGAAAATCTGTTCCATTCTTTCCCACCCATGCCCAGCAACCTTCCAAGTTCACACCAGACACCTTTTCAGGAATTTCTTCCTTGTCCCTCAGCTCTTCCATTACCCCTGACTCCCCCAAGCCTTTGCATTACAGGAAATATGGTTCTGTACCATCACTTGCATGAATGACTACTCCAAATTCTGCATTTATATATCTAGTCAGGAATCATTTTGTCCAAAATATTTTCTGAATCCTTTTGATTGTCTGTGTTATTACAGAAATACTTGCTGACAGGTCATTTGAAATAATCGAGCAAACATAATTGAAATGAGTGTGATTTCATACTGTTTTTGACAGATAAAATATGTAGAATTTTGGATAATTTGAAAATATTCTGTGCAAAATTCTTAAATGTTTGGTTCAGAATGTCCCCAGGAGTAAATTTGAATTGGAGCTGAGCTGGAAAACAGGCTGCAGTAAGATGAGGGCCTAAAATATAAGCCACAGGCCTGGTATGAGACCTGAGGCCTGGCCAACAAAAGTCAAGACTTGCTAATATAAATCAAAGTGAAGCCGTGAGCAACAGGCAGGTGCTAGTAACAGGCCGGAAGCGCATTCCAGAGGGATGGTAACAACACTTCATTAAGAAATGTCTTGGTACCGGCACACTCTTCACAGATAACAGGGATATGCTGACTTAGGCTCTGGACCAAGTGTAAAATGACACCATGATGAATAGAGATGTTTTGATCGAACCACTAGGTGCAAGGTAATGGGTGGTATCTAGCTAACCACGTATATCAGGAGTGATAAGTTGTTTGTATCTGTGTATAAAGATGTGTCTTGGAGAGGCTGTCTTTGCCCAGCCTGTGGGGCAGTGGAATCTTCCACTGACTGTGCTGAGTCCATTGTAATGAGCATAGATCTGTTAGTCCGACTGTAGACATCTGATCCAGGGAAGCTAGCACCTGGTTTTGTTTACTCTAATCCTGGACAGGTGCCTTCAATCCTTGTCTAATTGTGAGGTCTTTGGGGGCTCCGTCAGAGTCTGCTGCACCTGCACAGAGCCAGCACAATGCACAGGGTGAGCACACCCACAAACACAGCTGAACGGTTATCATCACTGGACATACCAGTTAGCACACCACACGGGTGACTTCTGACCACACATGGTAACCCCCCCACCACGAAAAATATTGACCCAAATTAAATTGTTTCCTTATTATCCTTATTTTGGGGTGAATTTTCACAGAAAACAGATCATTTTTTTCTGAAAGTTCAGCTGCTAGGATGCTGCTCAGATCCCCAGAAAAATTGGATGCTTTCCACCTGCCTCTCCCTTGAAACGTAAATAAAGGTAGCACTGACTGAATCTATTGCAGCACTCTGCTGCCGATAGAGCTAACCGGCTTGCTTACCTATATATAGATGCATTGGAGAGGGTCCAGCAGAGGGCAACCAAAATGATGAGGGGGCTGGAGCGCATGACCTATGAGGAGAGACTGAGGGATTTGGGTTTGTTTAGACTGCAGAAGAGAAGAGTGAGGGGGGATTTGATAGCAGCCTTCAACTTCCTGAAGGGAGGTTCCAAAGAAGATGGAGAAAGGCTGTTCTCCATACTGACGGATGGCAGAACAAGATGCAATGGTCTCAAGTTACTGTGGGGATACTTTAGGTTGGATATTAGGAAAATCTGTTTCACTAGGAGAGTGGTGAAGTATTGGAATCGGTTATCTAGGGAGGGGGTGAAATCTTCATCCCTAGAGGTTTTTAAGTCTCGGCTTGACAAAGCCCTGGCTGGGATGATTTCATTGGGATTGGTCCTGCCTTGGGCAGGGGGCTTGACTTGCTGACCTCCTGAGGTCTCTTCTAGCTCTATGATTCTATGAATATCACTTTTCTTATGCATTTCCATAGCCTCATGGGTTTAATTCTTAGTTTTATTAGAAAAGGTTTTAGTAGATGTTTATTCAAGTAGTTTGGCTGTAATATAAGGAACTTACAGGCCATATTCTGTCTGTTGTGCTAAGGCAGGGTTAGCATATATATGTCTGGGACTTTTCACCGAGATAGCAAAGTTGGCTCATGTGTATGTGGGACCTTTCACCAAGGTAGACAACAATGGATACGGTCCATATGTGATGGGTTAAAGTAGGTCAGGAGAGGGAATTTCCTAAGTTTACACCCTGTTAAACGTTACAGGCACACCACAACTTGGAAAGAATAAAATTAATCAGTTAGGACGGGACTAAAAATGTGATAGTGAACCACCAAAGGGCCATGGTAGCCAATTGATGTATAAGATAATAAGTTGAGATCAATGATATACTAGCCAACAGAAAAATGAGACTCCAGCTTTACAAAGGTGAGGAAACACAACTCACAAAAAGGGGGGAATCCCTTATTGAACATGCACCATACAGAACAGCGTTGGCAATAACGTACTATAAAAGTGACACCACAGCTTAGGAGCAGTAGGAGATGGAGATGCAGTCCCTGGGAGGTGCCAGGACGATGGTCACTGATGATGGTGGTGACGGTGATGAGGAAGATGATGGTTGGCATTTCCGGTTTCTGTACAAGGGATGGCAAGAGTGTATGGAATTGCAGACGTGCATTCGGTAGCGTCTATTTTATTAAGCTGGGATGTTTGCGCCAGTGCTAAATGTATTACTAAACTATATTAAAAAGAGTTGCTGTAGTATGAGTGTTGCAGCTGGGCACATCGGGGCTCCCAACTACAGAATCATTTCAATAACACCAGGCCTAATCTGGGGACAAGGACCTGTCAACCCACAAAGTGATAAGTGGGGATTCTTAAATAATCTACATCATTAATTCAAAATCTAAAGAGCAGGCAACAACTCTGGAGAAGGAAATATTTACAAATCCTGCCCAGTCCATAGCTGGGGTATTGGGCTCATCAGCCATTCTATCCAGCCTTCCCATTTCTCTTCAGGTCCCTCCTCATTGCCTCTCCAGCAGATGCTGTGGCAGTGGCTGCTGTGAGAGGCCTTGGTAGAGCATCTCTGATGAATTTCTGATAGCAGGGGGCTGGAGAGGGTCCTGAGGCAGCTGCGGAGGCCCAGAGATTGTGGGTGGCTGGGCCTGGCTACCAGTGGATCACTGAGACCTTTGCCTAACTTTGGGGATCATTGGGTCCAGAGACACGCTCTTTATTCATCTGGGAGAATTGTGAGATAGGATGATCACAGAATGATAGAATACTAGGACTGGAAGGGACCTCAAGAGGTCATCAAGTCCAGTCTCCTGCCCTCACGGCAGGATCAAGCACTGTCTAGACCATCCCTGATAGACATTTATCTAATGTACTCTTAAATATCTCCAGAGATGGGGATTCCACAACCTCCCTGGGCAATTTATTCCACTGTTTGACCACCCTGACAGGTAGGAACTTTTTCCTAATGTCCAACCTAAACCTCCCTTGCTGCAGTTTAAGCCCATTGCTACTTGTTCTGTCCTCAGAAGCCAAGTTGAACACGTTTTCTCCCTCCTCCTTATGACACCCTTTTAGATACCTGAAAACTGCTATCATGTCCCCCCTCAATCTGCTAGTTTCTAAACTAAAATAGAGAGGGACATGTCATTTAATATAGTCCTCTGCGGCTCCAGGCAGGAATAAGTATTATATAGACCACCCCCGACAGGTGTTTGTCCTAACCTGGTGATTCTCCAGGTGATTCTACAACATACCTCGGCAATTGATTCTAGTGCTTAGATGCCTAGGTGATGGTTAGCAAGTTTATCCCCTACTGGAATGATCCAAGGGAAATGTCTCTCTGCAGGGCCTGGTGGCATCTCCCTTCTCAGGCCTGCACTCTGGGTTTGTATTGCAGCAAGATCACTTGGCAGCCCCTGCGATAGCCATGTGACCAATCAGACTCATCAGAAAAGGGCTGACAAGCTCGGATTCCAGGAACAGAGCCTGCAGCAGGGGTGGTGCTGCAAACCAATTGTTTAGCATCTCCACCGGTTCCGTAGGATTTGGCCTCCTGCCGTTTGCCGTTGCCTGTGTTGGGGTTAAAGCTGGTGCACAGGAAGCCAAGCAGCTGAGGTTCCCTGATGGCCAAGTGGCCCCATGGGAAGATACAAACATGCTGCATAAAGGCAGTTGCCTCCCTAGCTGAACACACACTGCCTGCTGCCCGTGCAACCTCTCCGGTGACTCCTTGTCCCTGAAGGAGAAGACCTCTGGTGCCAGCGGCTCCCTTCTTGCAGGAACTGGGTACGTTGGCAGGTTTCACTGTCTGTAACATGCCAAGTGCAGGGCGAAGGCTGCAGGCTGTTTGCATTGTCAGATGTTCTGTGCAGCGGCAGAGGACTCACCTGGGCTGCCAAGGTGATTCAGTGACAGAGCTGGAGAGCAGGAAGAATGAGGGAGTTTGGGAACACTCCCCTCCATCTGCCCATGCTCTGCAGTGGGTTATTCACAGAAATCTCACATTCTAAGTGTGCTCAGCGTGTTACCACTCTCACCCCCACCCAATACCCCAGAAAGTCTCATTCCCAGAGGGGCTGTGTGCTCTGTACCTGACCCTGCCAGGGGCTGAGTGAGAGGTGATAACATGGAATTTTAGTGACTCCTTCCCATCTGGCCTCAGATGGATGGAATGCTTGAAATTTAATCAGCAAATACATTTTCAAAGGTTTGATTCTCTGGCTTGATTGTGAGGGCAGGAACTCAGAGCTGCATTGCTCTGTGGTAACAGGTCCAACAGGTAACATGTTCCTGACTGGCTGGGGGCCCCAGCACATCTGCCCTGTAAACACCCATAGAGATACAGGGCCACTGGCATCTCTGCCCATCCGTGGTCTCCAAGTGCCACACGTCAGGCCTTGGAACGGGCCCTCTCATAGGATGGAATCCCAGAGTCCTCCCACCTTCAGACTGGACTCTGGTCTGCCATGCATTGTGGGTCGACTGTGCTTGACCAGCAGGTCCGACTGGGTTCAGCCCCTGGGGTTCTTCCCTCTGGGAGGCTGTGGCTAGTGGTGAGACAGGTGACCAGCTGGCCCTTCTAGAACCTAAGTACCATTCAATCTGAGCAGCAGGAGTACAACTTAACATGGGAGGTTTTCAAACTGTCTGTACATGTCTGACCCAAGGCCCTTCCACTGTGCCCTTCCAGAGGTGTTGATGCCTGTCAGTCTGAAGAGCTTCTCAGCAACAGCTGCTCCACCTCTGGACAGGCTCCCAGCACTGGCAGAACAAGCTGGGTGATGTGACTGGAGCCCGGAAACAGGCTCTTCCCAGCTTTTAGGTCTGGTCTGGTCTTCAAACACCCTGAAGTGCTCATGGAGCGATGGATTTTCTAGGGCTGCTGCTTTCCTTCCTGCTTGTTTCCCAGAAGCCAGCTCTTAAAATAGAAGAGCCAGACTGGTTTCACCCCACACAGCTAGAATGTAGACATCCCAGTGGCTAACCCATTACCCCTCGTCAGTAAGCATTGCGTGAAGTGGGTTTAACTCACACATTCATTGAGGCAGTTCAATGCCATGTCTGTCCCAATGGCATCCCGGGGGGCAACATATTTTATGAAAACAGGACATTGGCATTCAAAGAGAGACAGAGAGGGTGAAAGAGAGAGAGTGAGAGCGAGAGAGGGAGTGAGGATGAGCAATCTAGAGAGAGCTAGAGAGAGAGAGAAAGTGGATGAGAGAGCGAGAGAAAGAATGAGAGTGCTAGAGAGAGACAGAGAGGGAGAGCAAGAAAGACAGAGAGTGTGAATGAGAGAGTTAGAGAGAGAGAAAGAGAGTGAGAGAGGGTGAGAAAGTATGAGAGTGAGCAACAGAGAAAGGAAGAGTGAGAGAGGGTGAGAGAGAAAGAGAGAGAAAGGAAGAGAGAAAAGATGAGAGAGAGAGAGGGAGACAGGGTGAGAGAGAGAGAGAAAGGTTGAGAGAGGGAGAGAGAAAAAGGATGAGAGGGAGAGAGAGAAAGGATGAGAGAGAGGGAGAAAGAGAAAGGTTGAGAGAGGGAGAGAAAGGATGAGAGAGTGAGAGTGAGAGAATGAAAAAGGATAAGAGAGAAAGACATAGAGTGAGAGAACACAGTAGATTACTTTGTGTGTGAAATGAAGTTCCATGTCCAGGAATACTCGGGCATTTGATTTTGAAACCCACTTCCTGCAACCCCCCATCAGACCTGAACAACCAGCCCTGGGGTCACTATGTACTTGACAGTGAGAGCCTACAGGATGAATATTTTCTATACTGACCCCAGTGACGGGTATCACTCCACACAGGCGAAAGGCCGACTGAACAGAACCTGAGGAGAACCAGTCAGTTCTTAACCCAGGGGGAGAGGAGCTACCCCACTTGTGTTTGCTGAGAAGCGACTGGATGAAGGCTAAAATTACAAGCAGCCAGATAGCACCTTCAAGACTAATTTGTTAGGCCATAAGCTTTTATGAGATGCACCTCACTTCTTCAGATACTTTGAGAGGAAAGAAAAGGTAAAAGTCAGGGACAGAGATGGATGGGAGTGTGACAATAGTGCTAATTAAACCGGAGTGGATGTGGTTCATCTCCAACAGTAATGAGAAGGTGAGAACACCTAGCGGGGAAATCATCCATTGTAACGAGAGAGCCATTCCATGTTTCTGTTTATACCTCTTTGTCCAGTGTCAAATTTGCAAATGCATTCCAGCTCAAGAGTTTCTCCTTGCATAGCTGTCATTGCGAGATATTTATGTGCTTCATGCTTCCATCCCCATTCAGTCTGTGCTAAGGTTGGGTTCATATTGGTAATGATGCAAAGCAGAGCGGACTGACACATATTAATTTTCATCATCTGAGTCAGATGCCACCAGCAGATGACTGATTTTTTGGGGGTGGTTCGGATTCTGTGATTTTGCATCAGAGTGTTGCTCTTGTAAGACTTCTGAAAGCGTGCACCAGACCTCGTCCCTCAGATTTTGGAAGGCACTTCAGATTCTTGAACACTGGTGGGGTGTTGGATCTCTCTTTAGAAATCTCACATCGTGTTTTCTCAAATCTACTCTCAAAGCATTCTTAAAACAAACATGTGCTCGGTCATCGCCAAAGACTGCTGTCATGTAAAATATATGGCAGAATGCAGGTAGAACAGAACAGGAGATAAAGAATTCTTTCTCAAGGAATTCAGTCACAATTTTTTAAAAATATGCATTTATTAAAAGAACATCAGCGTAGAAGCTTGTCTTCTGGAATGGTGGCAGAAGCATGAGAGGACATACAAATGTTTTGTGTATCTTGCAGAAAATATCTCGTAACACTGGCTACAATAGTGCCATGCAAACACCTTGTCTCACTTTCTGGTGACATTGGAAATAAGAAGCAGGCGGCAGGATCTCCTGCTAATGTAAACAAATTTGTTTGTCTTCGGGCACAATAGTGAGGATTGTTCCTAAACACTGCAACACTGTTTCAAAATAACTAGCACTATTCCAAAATAATTTAGTTTGTGTCTACACAGCAGGCAATTGTTTTGACACTCCCATCTCTGTATCTCTACCATCTGTTTCTTTTTCTTTCATTTCATGCATCCGACAAAGTGAGCGGCAACTGGTAAAAAGTTATGCCATAATAAAATTGTTAGTCTTTAAGGTGCTGCCGATTCCTAGTTCTTATGTTGGCATTGAAGTCAATATTGAAAACAGAAAATATTAGATGTCATTCTATTGTTTAACAGTGTGATTAATCACAAATAATTTTTTAATTGAGAACCTGGCATAACACAAAAAGGCACTGACACAATTTGCATTCTAAAGAGTGAAAAATGTGATAGATAGATAGATAGATAGATAGATAGATAGATAGATAGATAGATAGATAGATAGATAGATAGATAGATAGATAGATTAAAACTATGAAAAATATTTATAAATATCTTCAAAGCAGGACAGATAAATACAATAACTATGTCCATTCCATGTGTTTATATACATGTCGTGAAACAATCTACCATACTAAAGAAGTGTCTGTGAGAAGGTTACAATTGTAAAATCACACAGCGTTCAAGTAGGGTGTGGAACTCACAGCCACAGTATATCAACAGGGATAAGAGCTTTGTAGGATTCAAAGAAGGACAGGATGTTCACGTGAGGATAAACAATAGTGAGGATTGTTCCTAAAAAAGTCTGTGAAAGGTTATAAACCTTCTTGATTTAAATGATGAAGATTCATAACTACTAGGTGTCAAGTGGAAACTTTCGCTTGGAGAAGATTATTTCATAGCTGCCTATTGCAAGGCTGCTTCCACCTTCCTCTAAAACATCTGCTTCTGGCCAGTGGACAATGGGCGAGGTGGACTACAGGTCTGATACTCTCTGGCAGTGCTTATCTTCCTGTTGCTGCCGTAAGTTCAAGATTATGGCTTTGTTGATTTTCCTCTTTGGTGTCTTTAGGTAACCACTGAGAGAGAAAGTTGTCTCACTACATATAATCTAATCTCTTGTTCTTTTTCATAGCAATAAAGAAAGTTTAAAACTCCTGAGGCCTGCCGAGTACATGATGTCAGCTGTCAATCATACCAAACTCAACTCTGCAGTGTTCCTTCTCACTGGGATACCTGGGAAGGAAGACGTCCATCTCTGGATCTCTATCCCTTTCTGCTTCATGTATGCTATCTCAATAGTAGGAAATTCAGCCATTTTGTTCATTATAAAAACAGACTCAAGCCTCCATGAACCCATGTACATTTTCCTTTCCATGTTGGCCATCACAGACATTGGTTTATCAATAGCCACCGTGCCAACAACACTGGGTATATTCTTGTTTAACTACAGGGAAATCAGCCTCCATGCCTGTTTTTCCCAGTTGTTCTTCATACACTCTTTTGAGACCATTGAATCTTCCATGCTCCTGATGATGGCCTTTGACCGCTTCATCGCGATCCGTGACCCACTGAGATACACGTCCATCTTAACCCTGCCGAGAATACCCAAGATGGGTCTGGTGTGTGTGATAAGAGGGGTGGCCATAATCACCCCACTCCCCTTTCTCCTGAATCGGTTCCCATACTGTCGAGACAATGTCCTCTCCCATTCCTACTGCCTGTACCAGGACGTCATGAAGTTAGCTTGTTCGGACATCACCGTTAACAGCCTCTATGGCTTGTTTGCGAAACTCGTTACAATGGGGTTGGACTCACTGTTCATCCTTCTGTCCTATATGATAATTCTCAACACAGTGCTGAGTATCACGTCCTGCACACAGGTCTTGAGGGCCCTGAACACCTGCGTTTCCCATGTCTGTGCCGTCCTGCTCTTCTACACACCACAGATTGGCTTATCTCTGATACACAGATTTGGGAAGGGCTCTTCTCCCTTGCTTCAGATTCTCCTGGGCAACATGTCCTTGCTGGTCCCACCCCTCATGAACCCAGTTGTGTACAGTGTGAAAAGCAAGCACCTGCGTGCCAAGATATTCGACATGTTCATCAAGTGAAGCAAAAGTTTATTTCCTGTGTCTAAAGCTGTTGACAATTTAAATGAAGAAGACCAGCCACGGCCACCTATTCTATTCTGTACCCTTACATCTCAGACACCATCAGCTCCTGATCTCCACGCTGTAGAGAGAGGTTCAGATGGGGTGTGAGGCCTAGAGCAATGGGAGAGGTGTGTCCACACCCACTGGTAAGGGAGGACAGAGCACTAGGAGAAGGAGACCAAGGTGGCACAAGTATTCATAAAGTGATTGTGTTCATGGACAGCCAGTGGGATGTTGGCCTTTAACAAGCCCTATGAATGGTTCCTCTGACCTCAGAATTCCTCACGGTACTGCCAATAAAGTAAATGGAGCTGGATGTTGTTTCCCATGGCCCCTCTCCTATCACTGTCTTGTATCTGGTGAAACATCCAGGGGCCATGAAAAAAAAGCTGCAGAGCTCTCCTGAAGTCACAGTGTTGGCCCTCTGGGAGCTCTGTGATCCATGGGCCCTGCACCAGCTGTGGACAGCAGCTGCGCAGGGGTCACAGACGCCCTCCCTTCCCCCACACCCTCATCCAGGGGCTTGTGACTGAGTCGTGTCAGGTACACGATTGAGGCAGGAGCCCCAGGAGAAGCCGGTCTGGCAGCCCCTCTCCACAGCACCCTTACCAACCCCCCCTGTCCAGCCGAGACAGAACAGAGCAGCCTGCGAATGAGGTAGCAGCTGCTATGCTGTCAGGACACCCAGACGCCCTGGAGGTGTTAACGCCCTGGAACTCTGGCTCCTACTAGCTCACTGAGGGAAACAGGCCAACAAACTGGACTCTGGGTCATTAGGCCCATGTAGCATGTAGCTCTAGCTTCTGCCATCTTTGGGTGAGCTACAGGTCACACCAGTGCCCTTCTCCAGCGGCTTGAAAATCCAACTTCCCTAGGAAAGTAGCTGGAGACCCAGAGTTCAGTCTCTAAGGCTACGTCTACACTGGCATGTTTTTCCGAAAATGCTTTTAACAGAAAAGTTTTCCGTTAAAAGCATTTTCGGAAAAGCGCATCTAGATTGGCAGGATGCTTTTCCGCAAAAGCACTCTTTGCGGAAAAGCATCCGTGGCCTATCTAGACGCAGTTTTCCACAAAAAAGCCCCGATTGTCATTTTCGTGATCGGGGCTTTTTTGCGGAAAACAGTACTGTGCTGTTTACACTGGCCCTTTTGTGCAAAAGTCTTTCGGAAAAAGACTTGTGCCCAAACGGGAGCAGCATTGTATTTCTGGAAAAGCACTGACGATCTTACATGAGATCGTCAGTGCTTTTCCGGAAATTCAAGCGGCCAGTGTAGACAGCTGGCAAGTTTTTCCGCAAAATCACATGATTTTGCGGAAAAACTTGCCAGTCTAGACACAGCCTAAGAATTTACAGGAAGGCTTTCTGGGTGTGGGGCACTGGGCCATGTCCTGGCCCTGAGACCATTTCCAGAGAGAGAGAACATGAGTCTGCTCTGAGGGGCAGCTGG
Source organism: Pelodiscus sinensis (assembly GCF_049634645.1). Lineage (NCBI taxonomy): Eukaryota > Metazoa > Chordata > Testudines > Trionychidae > Pelodiscus > Pelodiscus sinensis. The sequence continues at coordinate 327,800,910 of NC_134711.1, read as the reverse complement.
CTTTTAGCTCACGTGCTTGAGGCTTGTGCACTGAGCTCCAGAAGTGGGCCCCTGTTCCACTTGGTGGCATGACACTTACACAGGGGTAACCTTCCAACATTCCAGGCGCAAACAGAGCTCAAGAAGTGAATTTAATTAAACAACTGTAAATCTTACGGTGAAGAAACAAATAATAGTCTGTCTGTTTGCCACATAATATAGCTCTTTGATAACATACAGGCCTGCTCTTTGTGGCTAAAATACACATAAATAAAGAAAAACCAATTGCAATTTGGACAGTTCAGTCCCCACAGAGCACAGTCAGAAGAAATGGAGAGGTCCCAGATGCTGAGGTTTAGTTCACCAAAGTCTCAGTGCTGAGCATGAGATTCCAGAGCAGCACTACAGCCAAACATGAGTGCAATCTGGGATGTACAACCAGGAGACTCTCAAATAGGAGCAGAGGGCACTGTGGGGGGACCACTGCTGGAATTCTGTGTCCAGTTCAGGTTTCAGGTGTCTACTAACCTCTGTGCCTGAGAGAGATTTCAGCTCAGTGCTCCACATAAGGATGATCTGGGATAGCGGCGGGAGGGTGGGGGGAGCAGGATCTGAACCCTTCCCCACACCCCTTGCTGATGAGGCCTGTCGCTGGCACAGGCCCCTTTGAGGAGGGAGTTCTGGGCCCCTCCTGCAGCTCGGCAGCGAGGGGAGGAATCATGAGGTGCTTCTGGAGATCAAAGGATCTGCCTGGCCAAGCAGAGCCCTAATGGGTGGCCCTCAATCTGATCCTGACCCCCGCTAGCTCCATGAGCAACAAGAGCCGCTCTAGTGCTGGAGATGGACCTCACGCCCAGCACCCAAATGTCAACATCACCAAGTTCAGGGCTAGCTGTGTCTAGAGGAGAGGTGTTTTGGGGGCCAATAGAAAGCTAGTAGACAGGCCTTTGAGCTGTGCTTGGGTCACACCCCTTTCTACAAAGAATGTAGAACTGCTGCTTTGCCAATGTGTCTGGCCAATGTGCCTGGTCTTTCTTAGCCGGTGAGTGCCTGTCTCATGCCTGAACATGAGGAGGAGACTCTCTGAGCTGTGCCTCAGGTACCCAGGAACGCTGCAAGCCCCTCACTGCTTTCTCCTGGTGTCTGTGGGGTTGCCCTGTTCCTTAAAAAGATGGTAGCCCAGTGCAGAGACAAATAGTATCTCTGCTATTGAACTGTGGAACTAGAAGCATCCCCAGCCTCTACCTCTAGTAGCTTCATTCGTGGGTGTCCTGCTCTAGAGAAGGCCAACAGCACCACCTCCTGGGATTTCATTGAGAGTCTGGCACTAGTTCCTAATTTGATTTGTCCTTTTTATATGTGTTCACTTTTTTTGATTGTATCCCTTTGGTGTATATGGTCATGCCAATTTTCTTCCACTATTTGATCTGAGGAAGTGGGTCTGGCCCACGAAAGCTCATCACCTCATAAAGCATCTTGTTAGTCTTTAAAGTGCTACATAGTCCTGTTTTTTGTTTGCACTAGTTCCTGTCTTTCTAAAAGCCCTGACTTCTGGAGTCAAGAAGCTGCAGAGGAATCTCAGCTTTCAGTTCTAATTAAAAATATTTGTTTTCAAAAGTGAGTTGCAGAAAAGCTAGCAAACCTCAGGCAGGTGACCCAAAGGCATGGAAATCCCAGGCATGCAAAAACAAAATCCCACCCCCCCACCTGCTTTTAAAACTCATTAATAGTTATGAGGTTGATTTCTCAAACAATCATATATTTTTTGTGAGATGACTTCCAAGTTTAAGTGGGGCTTGGCAGTACTGAGTCCATTTTGAAGCACTTGGAAAAGGGAAAAGTGATCAGGAAGAGTCAACATGGATTCACCAAGAACAAGTCATGTCTGACCAATCTGATTAGCTTCTATGATGAGGTAACTGGCTCTGTGGACACGGGGAAGTCAGTGGATATGATATACTGTGACTTTAGCAAAGCTTCTGATACTGTCTCCCACATAATTCTTGCTGGCAAGTTAAGAAGGTATAGATTGGATAAATGGACTGTATGGGTATGTCTACACTACTGCATTATTTTTAAATAGCTTATTTTGAAATAACACATTTACACACAAAATGCATTTTGAAATAGCTTTTAGCTATTTTGAAATAGCGCGTCCACACTGAGTGGATGCTGAATCGCATTTAAGGACGGCTGGAACCAGGTCCAGCAGGGCATCAGGTCAGGAGTTTCTTTGTGTGGCTGCTGCCTGAGGTTCTCTGAGGCCTGTGCTTAAAGGGACCCCTCCTGGACAGCCAGTTCTCAGGTTTCCCTGCTTGCTTGCCTACCTTGATGAGGGACAGAAAAGCATTTTGTCTCTGCATGCTCTGGTTGCCCTCACTTGAGACACCACAGCACTCGGCAACATGGAGCCAGAGCTTCCCCTGGGCACTCTGGTGCTTCTCGTGGATGTGTTGCTGTGAGCCTGGCTGCACTTTCTGCAGCCTGCCATCTGGGATGGCCATCGGGGGGCTGTCAGTATCCAGGAGGCTCTGTGGGAAAGCTTCCTCCCTGGTCTGCCCCACTAGGGGCTTGTGCCTCATTACTCCCTCACATCCTTCCACTTACCCCTCCCTAACCCCCCCGTCCTGATGTCAAATAAAATACACGTATTTTCATGAACAAAAACTCTCAATATTTAACAAAATGGGGGGGGGGGGAATGAAACTCTGGTAAGACTGCGGAAAGGAGGTGGGAGAGGGGAGAAGAGAAGATGGGAGAGGGGAGGGGGAAACCTGGGAGGAGGGAGCTGTAAAGGGGAATCAAGGGGAAGAAGGGAGAGGGGAAGCTCAGGGCTCAGGGTTGGGGGTCTCACCAGACCAACTTGATTTTCATGCAAACCTATTCCTGGGTTTGCATGTGGCCTTTGGTGTTCAGGATGGTAGCTATCCTGCCAGAGACGGCCGCATTCCTCCATCTAGTGCGGAGATCATGGACGTTGAGGGCATCCCCCCCAAACCTGAATAAAGTCCATGATCTCCACCCAGGACCAGGAAGGCTCCTGCCTTCTCTGGGCCCTGGCAGCCTCCTGGGAGCTAGCAGACTGCTCCTGGGGAGCGGTGGACGGTTGGCTGCCAGTGGCTTGCTGGCTCATGTTTTGGGGCCGCTGGGTCAGGGGCAGTGACTGCTGGCTGTGGGCTGGCAGGCTTGGAGCTGGCACAGGCACTGTGGCCAGAGTCAACCCCTTTAAGGGCTCCGGGGAGGGTGGACGGAGAGGAGTGTTCTTGGTTGAGGCTGGAGTGGCCAACTGGGCTCCCTGGGAAGGCTGGAGGCCCCCTATTTCGAAATAAGTTTCTACACAGCACTTATTTCGAAATAGCTATTTCAAATTTGGTGTTATTCCTTGTGGAATGAGGTTTACCAAATTCAAAATAAGTGCTCCGCTATTTCGAATCAATTTCAAAATGGCTGTTATTTCGAAATAACTTTGCTGTGTAGACATACCCTAGGGTAGATAGAGAGCTGGCTAGACTGTCAGGCCCAGCGGGTAGTGATCAATGGCTCGATGTCAGGTTGGTGGTCGGTTTCAAGTGGAGTGCCCCAGAGATCGGTTCTGGGGCGGTTTTTGTTCAACATTTTTATTAATGGCCTAGATGAGGGGAAGGATTGCACCCTCAGCAAGTCTGCAGATGACACAAAGCTAGGGGGTGAGGTAGTTATTTTGGAGGGCAGGGAGCGGGTCCAGAGTGACCTAGACAGATTAGAGGATTGGGCCAAAAGAAATCTGATGAGGTTCAACAAGGACAATTGCAGAGTCCTGCACTTGGGACGGAAGAATCCCAAGCATAGTTACAGTCTGGGGACCGACCGGCTAAGTAGCAGTTCTGAAGAAAAGCACCTGGGGATTACAGTGGAGGAAAAGCTGTGTGCTCTTCTAACCAAGAAGCTAATGGCATTTTAGGCTGCATGGGGAGGAGCATTGCCAGCAGATCTAGAGAACTGAATATTCCCCTTTGTTTGGCTCTGGTGAGGCCACATCTGGAGTATTGCATCCAGTTCTGTGCCCCCCCGCTACAGAAAGGATGTGGACGCATTGGAGAAGGTCCAGTGGAGGGCAACCAAAATGATGAGAGGGCTGGAGCACATGAGGCTGAGGGAGTTGGGCTTATTTAGTCTGCAGAAGAGAAGGGGGGGGGGATTTTATAGCAGCCTTCAACTTCCTGAAGGGAGGTTCCAAAGAGGATGTTCTCAGTGGTTACAGATGATGGAATGAGGAGCAATGGCCTCAAGTTACAATGGAGGAAGGGGTGGCTAGGTTGGTTATTAGGGAAAACTATGTCCCTAGGAGGGTGGGGAAACACTGGGATGGATTCCCTAGGCAGGTGATGGAATCTCTATCCCTTCGGGGTTTTAAGTCCTGTCTCGGCAAAGGCCTGGCTGGGATAGTTTAGTTGGGGTTGGTCCTGCTTTGGGCAGGGGGCTGGACTCGACTCCTGAGGCCTCTGCCAGCCTTAGGGTTTTATGATTCTTTGATTCTCCCTGGCTGAAAGGATTTGAAGAGCAAGTAGCAAAACACACAAAAATGAAGAGTATTTTTGAAAGGTGTGTGAGAAGCAGGAATCCAGCCAAACATTGAGTGGGACCACTGAAAAATCAAAGCCCTCAACTGGAATGATCTGAGGGAATTTTCCATGTTTTGAGCCATGTGGAATCTCCCTGTGACTTGACCTCCTGCCCTTTGCCGTTGGCCGTGACGGGGTTAAAGATGGTGCACAGGAAGCCAAGCAGCTGAGGTTCCCTGATGACCAAGAGGCCCAAGGGAAGGTACAAACATGCTGCATAAAGGCAGTTGCCTCCCTATCTGAACACACACTGCCTGCTGCCCGTGCAACCTCTCCGATGACTCCTTCGGCTTTCAAGTCAAGACCTCTGGTGCCAGTGGCTCCGTTCTAGCAGGAACTGGGTACGTTGGCAGGTGTCACTGTCTGTAACATGCCAAGTGCAGGGCGAAGGCTGCAGCCTGTTTGCATTGGCAGCTGTTTTGTGCAGTGGCAGAGGACTCAGTGGGGCTGTCGGGGTGACTCAGTAACAGGGCCAGAGGGTTTTAGGTAGTTGGGAACCCTCCCCCTTCATATGCCCATGCTCCACACTGGGCTGTGAAAGCTACACAGAAATCTGACCCTCAAAGCAAGCTCAGAGTGTTAAACCCCCAGAACTCCAAATATGGATTTCACAGGGGGGTCCGTTTCTAGAGGTGCCCTGTGGTCTGGGCATAGAGTCCTAGAACTGGAAGAGACCTCAGGCGTCATTGGGTCCAGCCCCCCACCCAAAGCAGGACTAACCCCAATTCAATCATATATCCATGGCATGCGCCAGCCGTCTTTGCTATAAGTCCAAGATACGTTCCAGAAAACTTGGACTTATAGAGAAACAACTCAACATGGGGAATTTTTCTCCTGCAGCTGACTTCCATTTGCGCAAACTGGGGGAGGAGGTGGCGTGAAGTAAGAGCAGGAAATAGGAGGATTTGAGTGCATCAGTTCCTACAAGCATCAAAGACTTTAGTGCAGAATGGATGTATACCGGGGAGATTTATAGCAGGGATGCCCTGTATAGCCACAGCCAGCAGAAGAGTTGTTGGAATCCTCTGTCCGTGGGTGAACAGCTGATTGGTTCTCCTCAGGTTCTGTTCTGTCAGCCTGTCACCTGTATCCAAAGGGGCAACAGGTACTGGGGTCAGTATTTGAAATATTTATTCCCTGAGCTCTCACTCTCTAGTACACAGTCACCCCAGCACCTGTTCTTCGGACAACATGAGGTTTTGGAGAAAGTGGGTTTCAAAGTCAAATGCCTGAGGATTCCTGGCAATGGCACTTCATCTCCCACATGGCAGTAGTCTACTGATCATTGATCAAAGAGTCCATAGTACAGATCCATTGCAAATAGTATGAGGAGCACATAAGAAATACTTATTCAAGCCAATCAGCTGTTCACCCAGGGACAGAGGAGACACTAGATATGTTTGCTGACAAGTGGCTGAATGAAGGCTGAGAGATATTTCCATCTTTTCAGGTTCTGAACACAATTAGGGGGCATCTAGACTGGCAAGATTTTGCGCAAAAATCTTGCCACCTGTCTACACTGGCCACGAGTATTTGCACAAGAACACTGACTTTGTACTGTACAAAATCAGTGGTTCTTGCACAAATACTTTGACGCTCCCGCTCAGGGATAGCCCTCTTGTGCAAGTATTCTTGTGCAAGAGGGCCAGTGTAGACAGGCAAGTTAATTTCTTGCGCAAGAAAGCCTGATGGCTAAAATGGCCATCGGAGCTTTCTTGTGCAAGAGAGCGTCTACACTGGCACAGATGCTTTTGCGCCAAAGATGTATTTTATGCAAAAGCGTCCATACTATGTAGATGCTCTCTTGCCCAAATACTTTTAACAGAAAAACTTTTCCATTAAAATTATTTGCGCGAAATCATGCCGGTCTAGACGCAGCTGAGGACAGATGACCCATTATAGGTCCCACTCTCACCCGAGAAATCATCTCTGAACGAATTTCACCGGAATTTCACCAGGGCGGGAATGGGTTGACATGTGCGTACTCAAAAACAGCTGCGTAAATATTATGTCATAACTTTTCACTGTGTTACAAATACGACAAAACAAACTTTCAGGACATGTCTGCATGTGGAAGGCCAGCAACAGTGTTATTGGAATCTCTACAACAAGGAGCAGTGGTAACATTACTGCTTCAAAGCATTTGGCTTCTAAAAAATGTCCAGCGAAGTTCCAGAAATATTGCTTGCAATGATTTTGTGCTATTAACCCTTTGTTCCATGAATTGGTGTTTGATACTCTCTCCTTGTAACTCACTGAAAGGTATAAATGGCCATAGGCAAAAACCCAGTTCATCAGAGGCATCTGACAAACTGGAGTTTTGCCCACAAAAGCTTGTGCCCAAATAAATCCGTTCGTTTTTAATATGCCACAGGACTCCTCGTTGTTTTTGCAGATACAGACTAACCCAGCTCCCCTTCTGGTATGTGACTGGAAGTGTGACACTTGCATCAGGACCATGTACACTGTCCTTCTGCACTACCTGGGCCAGACGTCCCCAAAAATCCTGAGAGATAAGAACCGCTGGTTTTTCTTTCAGCAAAGACAACCGCTCACATGCAGAAAAGGAGAGTGTAAAGTGGTTGGCTGTGTCTACATTGGCCCCTATTCCATAATAGGGATGCAAATGTAGCACTTTGGAATACTTGAAAGTAGGAATAAGAGATCCTCCGGAAAAGAGCTTATTTTCCGGAGGATCGCGTCTAGACTGGCGCTTTTCTCCGGCTTATCTACAAGCCAGAAAAAAGCGGCAGCCATGTTAATGCAAATGCCGCGGGGGATATTTAAATCCCCCGCGGATTTGCCTATTCCAAAGTGCTACATTTGCATCCCTATTACGGAATAGGGGCCAATGTAGACACAGCCGTTGTGTCTAATTTGCACACATAACCTGTCACAGGAGCATGGCTGAAGTCACTTGCACACGCAGCTTGATATTAGCACAAACCTAGCATTTGCAATATTTACCCATTTGTGAGGCTGTCCCCTCCTCGGCCCTGCTGAAGTCGCTGTCTGTGTTAGCTTGTAACTTGACAAAGTCTACAGACCCTTGCATGGGGAGAGCATGCAGGTCCTGTGAGGAGAAGGCTACAGGACAATTACATTCTCTGGATTCAGTCACCATTAGCCATGAAAAAAGTCAGCTTCTCTTGCAGTGAATCTTGGAAGTCCAAGTGCATCACCATGAGAATTTGTTAGGGGAAGGTTAATAGCGCCTGCTTCTGATCTAGTTTGCACATCTGTATCTGGAGTGACGCAGTGGAAGTCAACGTTGCTGAATTCAGAACACAGCCCTAAGAATATATCCCCTGTTCTGCAAAGAAACTTAATTTGAACTCTCAGGAGTGGAGAAAATAAAAAAAATGCATCTGATGAGGCAATGAAACACATTTATATAGAGTTTCAATGGAGGACAGCTAAATACAATGCCTGTTTTCACCATTCCCTTGCCATGTGATTGCACATATTTCACGGGACCTGATGGGGCATGCTTAAAAGTGGAGGCCTGAAAAGGGTGTCTTTGAGAAAGTCACATCTGTAAACTCAAAGGGTTCTCCACTAGGCTGCAGAACTCAGACAACAATGGGGCAGAGAGCTTAGCAGGATTCAAAGGTTGTTTATATGGCTAACCAGAAAATCCATTTGCAATAGTGAAGATTTGTTTTTAAATGTCTTAGAAGGGATCTAAATAGTCCCGATTTATATCAGAAAATATGTCTCACTAGCAGGTGTTCGGGAAAAGTTTCCTTGGGGAAGATTATCTCTTAGCTGCCTATTGCAGGGTTTCTTTGCTGTCCTCAGTAGCATCTTGGACTGGCCTCTGAAAATTAACATGCATAGGTTATAGCTCTGATCCAGTTCAGCAGTGCCTGATTTCCAATCAGTGGTGTAAATGCAAAACTATACATTTGTGGATCTTCCACAAACACCTGGGAGTCTCTCAGCTTCCATTCAGTGCAGACAGATGTTGTGTTAAATATCATCTAGTCTCCTGTTCTTTTTCTTTTAGGAAAGAAGGCTGCTTAGACCTGCCCAGTGCATTATGACACCTGTCAATGATACCAAATCACAATTTGCAGTGTTCCTTCTCACTGGGATACCTGGTCACGAAGACATCCATCTCTGGATCTCCATCCCCTTCAGCTTCATGTATGCTATTTCGATAGTAGGAAACGCAGTCATTATGTACTTTATAAAAACAGACTCAAGCCTCCATGAGCCAATGTACATTTTCCTTTCCATATTGGCCCTCACAGATCTTGGCTTATCGATAGCCACCGTACCGACGATACTGGGTATATTCTTGTTTAACTCCAGGGAGATCAGCCTCAATGCCTGTTTTGCCCAGCTGTTCTTCATCCATTTTCTTGCAAAAATCGAATCCTCCATTCTCTTGCTGATGGCCTTTGATCGGTTCATCGCAATTTGTAATCCACTGAGATACGCTTCCATCTTAACCCTGCCGAGAATAGTCAAATTGGCACTGGTATTTGTGGTAAGAGGGGTGGCCGTAGCATTCCCATTCCCTTTCCTCCTGAAACGATTCCCATACTGCCAAGCCAATGTCCTCTCCCATTCCTACTGCCTGCACCAGGACGTCATGAAATTGGCTTGTGCGGACATCACTGTCAATGTCATCTATGGCATGTTCACTACAGTCTTCACATTGGGACTGGACTCGCTGCTCATCTTCCTCTCGTATGTGATGATCCTCAAAACTGTGCTGAGCATTGCGTCCCGCACGGAGAGCCTCAGGGCCCTGAACACCTGCGTCTCCCACCTCTGCGCTGTCCTGCTCTTCTATGTGCCAGACATTGGCCTGGCTGTGCTACACAGATTTGGGAACAGCTCTTTCCACTTGCTTAAGATTCTCCTGGGCTACGTCTACCTGCTGGTCCCACCCCTGATGAACCCAATTGTGTACAGTGTGAAAAGCAAACACCTTCGTGCAAGGATCATCCGGGCGTTTGTCAAGTGAAGGGTCCGTTCATCACTTGCCTCCAGGGATGGTGACACAGGAGACAAAAAACACTTGTGATGACACATATTCCATCCTGGAACCTTTTCACCTGAGACGCCTCCCTTTCCTCATCTATTTGCTCAAGGCTGCATCTCAACTATTCCCCTTTAACTGAGACTCTTCTCCCGGTTCAGGGTGGAATCCTGAGCTGGGCCATGGTAAGAGCTGGCCAGAGAGCCAGGGAGCCCGAGACTTTCCACATGTTGCCCCCAGATTGTACATCCCAGGGAGGATGGTGAGTCCATAACTCCCCAAAGCAGCATGGGCACTCAAGAAGGAGATTTGGGAGCCATCGTGGACAGTTTTCTAAAACAACCACCCAAGGTGCAGCAGCAGTGGGGGAAAAACTCGAAGGCTACATCTACACTGGAGGCTTCCTGCGCAAGAAAACGTCCACACTGCCATGTGCGCGCTGTGCTTTTGCGCGAGAGCATCCATGGCAGTGTGGACACTCTCTTGTGCAAGAAAGCTCTGATGGACATTTCAATCATAGGGGTTTCTTGCACAAGCAATCCCTGCCGAGCGTCCACACTGCCTTCATGTGCAAGAGCTCCTGCACAAGAGGGTGTACACCTGTTAAAAAATAGCACAGCTCTTGTGCAAGAAGCCCTCTCTTACCACGCTATACTGTAAATTTCCTTGTGCAAGAGCAGGCAGGCAGTGTGGATGCTCTGAGGATTCTTGCGCAAAAACGGCCATACTTGTGCAAGAAGCCATGAGTGTAGACATAGCCAGAGCGAATGTGAGGAATAATTAGAGAAGGGATTGGTATCACATAAGAAAATATCATATCGCCTCTGTGTAAACCCATTGTACTGCCACATCGTGAATACTGTGTTCAGTTCTGGTTACCTCATCTCAATAAAGATATATGAATAATGGAAAAGGTAAAGAGAGGGGCAATAAAATGCTTAGTGGTATGGAACAGCAAACACATCATGAGAGATTAAAGAGACTAGGACTTTTCAGCTTGAAAAAGAGATGCCTAAGTGGGGATAAGACAGAGGTCTATACAATCCTGAGTGGTGTGCAGCAGTGAGTCAGAAACACTTATTCACACCTTCACATAACACAAAAACCAGTGGTCACCCATTAAGTTAATAGGCAGCAGGTTTAAAAGAAACAAAAAGAAGAAGTTCTGCACACAACACCTAGTCAGCCTGTGGTGCTCCTTGCTAGGGAATGGTAAGAAGGGCAAAAGTATAACTGGCTCCAAAAAACCATCTAGGTAAGTTCATGGAAGATAGGTCCGTCAGTGGCTATTGGGCAGGATGGTCAAAGACACAACCCCATATGCTGGGTGTCTCAAAATCTCTGACTTTCAGAAGATGGGAGTCAATGACAGAGGAAGAACGACATAATTCTCCTTTTCTGTCTATTCTCTCTGAAGCACCTTGGATGAGGACACTGGAATAGATGAACCATTGGTCTGACTCAAAATGGCCAAGCTTATATTCTTATAGGCTATGTCTACACTGACATGATTTTCCGGAAATGCTTTTAACAGAAAAGATTTTCCGTTAAAAGTATTTCCGGAAAAGCACGTCTAGATTGGCAGGACGCTTTTCTGGAAAAGCACTTTTCGTGGAAAAGCGTCCGTGGCCAATCTAGATGCGCTTTTCTGCAAAAAAGCCCCGATCGTCATTTTCGCGGTCGGGACTTTTTTGCGGAAAACACTACTGTGCTGTCTACACTGGCCCTTTTCCGGAACAGTTTTCCGGAAAAAGACTTTTGCCCAAACGGGAGCAGCATAGTTTTTCCGGAAAAGCACTGATGATTTTACATTAGATCGTCAGTGCTTTTCCGGAAATTCAAGCGGCCAGTGTAGACAGCTGGCAAGTTTTTCCGGAAAAGCGGCTGATTTTCCTGAATAATTTGCCAGTGTAGACACAGCCATATTGTTCCTCTGATGGATGGGTTGTTGCAGACAAGCCTTTTCCATGGGATCCCGCTGTTATAGGGGTGTTGTAGCCATACCAGGTGACATCTGTGGTGGGGTGACCACAGGTCCTCTCTGGGTATGGACAGTCAATTTTTTAAGCCCTTTCCCTGCCACCAAAAGTATTTCTTTTCAGAAGAAGTTGTTTGGCCCGGTTCCTCTTGCTGGTATGATCAGTGGAAAGGGCAAAGAGAACAAAAGCCTGCTTCTGTGGAAAAAGCAGGGCAGTGGGGAGTGGAGGGAAGTTCTGGGGAGATAAGTGGAGACGCGAGCCCCCAAAAGGGGGGAGACATAGTTCAGTGTGGGGCCAAGGTTCCAGCCAAAGGTTAAAGTTGCCAGAGATGAGAGTGAGCCTCCATAGATTTCCAGAGAGGGAGGACAGACTCACACATGGTGGTGGTGGTGAGAGACACTCTTACAAATGTACTCGAGTTCTTTGAGGGTGACAAGACACATGTGGATAAGGGGGATCCAGTAAATACAGTGTACTTAGATTTCCAGAGGGCCTTTGACAAGGTCCTTCACCAAAGACTGGCTCAAAGGAAGCTGTCATGGGATAAAAGGAAAAGTCCTCTCGTGGATTGATAACTGGTTAAAAGACAGGAAACAAAGGGTAGGAATAAATGATAAGTTTTCAGAATGGAGGGTGGTAACTAGTCCCCCAAGAGTCCATATTGGGACCAATCCTGTTCAACCTATTTATAAATGATCTGGAGAAAGGGGTAAACAGTGAGGTGTCTGTAAGGGGGTTGTGTAGCCCACGCCCTTTCTCCGGATGCTCCCGACCACCTCTTTATTCTTGCCCTCTCTCTGGGGTCCCCAGTCAGGTCAGGCCAGCCAGGAAGGGACCCCTTTTTGTGAGCTTTGCGATGCCCTTGGTGCTGAATGACACCTGTGTCGCCTATGACTGGGGGAGGGGGGGCCAAATTCAATGGAGTTGGGGGTTTTCTTGGTGGGAAAGGGAGACTTGGGCCCTCCCTCTTTCTGAGTCTCAGCCCAGGATCCTAAGGCTACAGGGACCCTTCACCCCTATGCTGACTGACGGGGCTGCTGCCCTCAACTCGCCAGCCCGGCCAATAGCTCCCGGCCCCATCCTGAGCTACTTCCTTTTCCTCCATTCCCTCCTTCTGGAGTCTCACTGTGGGCTCCTGGCCTCTGCCTCCTCCCGCGCAGCTGGTTCCCGGCTCACCCCTCACCAGTCCACCTTCCTCCCGCCTCCCTCCTGGCACTCTGCTGTGCACTCTTGAAGGGCCCGTTCTTGGCTCACCCCACCTTTTCCGGCCACGTCAGGGCATTCCTTGCCCAGCCCACCCCTTGCGGAGGTGTGCGGGTGTTCCTTCATACCCACCCTCCCCCCCGCCCCCATTCCACTGGCTGCAGTGGACGCTTCTTCCTCTGTCGCATCCCCTGCATCTTGCCCCCAGCCGTCTGGTTGCGTTTCCGGCTTTATGGATGCGCTGCTCTGGCTGTGAGTGTGGGATCATGTCGCTCTGTCACAGTGTCAAAATGTGCAGTTGATACTAAACTGCTTGAGGTAATGAAGACCAAAGTAGACTGTGAAGAGCTTCAAAAAGATCTCACCAAACTAAGTGATTGGGCAACAAAATGGAACCTGAAAATTAATTGATAAATGTAAAGTAATGCACATTGGAAAAAATAACCCCAACTACACATACACAATGATGAGGGCTAATTTAGCTACAACTACTTAAGAGAGAGATCTTGGAGTCATTGTGGATGTTTCTCTGAAAACTTCCACTCAGTGTGCAGGAGCAGTCAAAAAAGCAAACAGAATATTAGAAGGCATTAAAAAAAGGGATAGACAATAGGACAGAGAATATCTTATTGTATCTGTATAAAACCTTGGAATGCCCACATCTTAAATTCTGCATACAGCTGTGGTCACCTCATCTTAAAAGAGATATATTGGCATTGGAAAAGGATCAGAAAAGGGCAACAAAAATGATTAGAGGTTTGGAATGGGACCCATACGAAGAGAGATGAAAGACTTGGACTTTTCAGCTTAGAAAAGAGGAGACTAAGGGGTGATATGATAGAGGTCTATAAAATCATGAATGGAGTGGAAAAGTGAATAAGGAAAAGTTATTTACTGGTTCCCATAACATAAGAGCTAGGGGTCACCCAATGAAATTAATAGGTAGCAGGTTTAAAATAAGCAAAAGGAAGCCCCCACGCTAGCTACTGTCGGCAGACAGGACACTGGGCTAGATGGACCTTTGGTCTGACCCGGTGTGGCTGTTCTTATGTTCTTTTGAGGAGCTACACGTCTCCACTGCTATTGATATATATGCTCACCTGAGGGGGTTATTTTGGATTGGAGGCTGCATGAGGGGGAGGAAAAAAATAAAAAATAAAAAATATGAATGGAGATTGCCTATCTCCTAGAACTGGAAGGGACTTTGAAAGGTCATTGAATCATGTCCAGTCCCCTGCCTTCACAGCAGGATGTAGTACCATCCCTGACAAATGTTTGTCCCAAATGGCCTCTGCAAAGATTGACCTCACGACTGTGGGTTTGGTTTAGCAGACCAATGCTCAAACCACTGAGCTATCCCTCCCCCCCAGAAGATAGTGCTGCAGTCTAGGCCCTGTGGCATGAGGGACAGAGGTGTGTGGGTAGAGCTGGAGCTGGGCTGGGAAGCAGAAGGCTTCTCTTTTCACTCCCTGAAAAATTTTCACCCAGACTAAAATGTTTCTTTTTCTTTCACTTTTTTCGGGCTGAGTTTCCATAGGAAAAGGGTCATTTCTCCCTGCAGGCTCAGCTGCCCTGAGGCTGCCCAGCGGCCATCGCCTGGATCCCCAAGGCAAATTGGACGCTTCGCATCTACCTCTTCTTTTACATAAAGGTGGCACAGATGGACTCAGTGGCTGCACTCTGGGGATGGGAAGTTTGAAACTTGCCACACCAGGGTGTGGATGGGTACTGGGCCCCTCAGCGACTCTCACCAGCCTTCCCCTCTCTGTGCAGCCCCCTCCTCCCTGCACAGTGCCAAGGGCCAGCAGGAAGTGGCTACTGTGACAGGCCTTGGTAGCACGTCTCTGACCAGCCTGTGCTAGCCGGGAGTTAGCGAGGGTCCTAGAGCAGCTGTGGAGGCCCAGAGATAGTGGGTGGCTGAGTCTAGTGGAATTTTATGCACCAGTGGAATTTTGTGCATAAGTTTGGGAATCCCTGGATCCTGGGTCCCGCTTCTCATCCCCTGGGACTCTGGAACAACCGGAGGGACATTTTCCTGTGTGGAGCCTTGCGGAACCTTTCCTGCTTGCAGCTCGGGTTTGTAATGCAGGAAAGGGAGCAGCTGAGGGCTCATCGGGTTTTTTATTATTATCATTGTGATCAACATCATCATCACTAATTCAGCAAGATCACAGCTGTGGCAGCATCACTGTTACCACTCAGCCACCCTGGAAGAAACCATGGGACTAATCAGACCCACACAAACAGGGCTGCTAAGCCTGGATTCCAGGAACGGAGCCTGCAGCAGGGTTGGTGCTGCAGGTCAGTTGTTTAGCATCATCTCCATCCCCTGGGATTTGCGCTCCTGCCGTTTGCAATTGGCCATGGTGGGGTTAAAGCTGGTGCACGAAGCCAAGCAGCTGAGGTTCCCTGATGGTCAAGTGGTCCTATGGGAATGTACAAACATGCTGCATAAAGGCAGCTGCCTCCCTATCTAAACACACACTGCCTGCTGCCCGTGCAACCTCTCCGGTGACTCCTTGTGCTTCAAGGTGAAGATCTCTGGTGCCAGCGGCTCCCTTCTAGCAGGAACTGGGTACGTTGGCAGGTGTCACTGTCTGTAACATGCCAAGTGCAGGGCTAAGGCTGCAGGCTGTTTGCATTGGCAGCTGTTCTGTGTAGTGGCAGAGGACTCAGCTGGGCTGTCGGGGTGACTCAGTGATGAGGCAGGAGGGCAGGTAGCGCTAGGTAGCCTGGGAACCCTCCCCAACCTCTGCCTATGCTCATGGTGTGATGTTCAAACTACACAGAGATTAGATATTCATAGCCGGCTCAGTGTGTTAAGCCCCCGAAGTCCCAAGGTCTCTCATTTCTAGAGGTTTCATTTCATGTGCTCTGGGCCTGATCCTGCTGGGAACTGAACAAAGGGAGACCCTACCGAATAGGAGGGGCTAGTTCCCAATTAACCTCAGGTTTATTTGCTCCAGAAAATGTAACCAGCAAATACATTTTCAATGGTTTTACTCTCTGGCTCAATTTTGAAGTCAGGAACTCAGAGCTGCAAAGCTCTGTGGTAACCGCTCTGTTTCCTCACTAGGGGAGGGACCTAGGCTTCTTCCTGTTGCTGCCCCTCTCTGGTCTCTGAGTGACAGATGTCAGACTCCTCCCACCCTCAGACTGGCCCCGTCTCACAGCGCACTGTGGGTTGAATGTCCTTGCTCAGAAGCTGTGAGTAGGTTTGGCCTCTGTGGTTCTTCCCGTAGGAGGCGGTGATTAGAGAGACGAGTGACCAGCCAGCCTTCCTGAACCAAAACACGGGTCTGTCTGAGCAGCAGGAGTAAAATGTAACATTGGAGAATCAGAGGGTTTTAACCAATGGTCTGTCTACTTCTCTGACCCCAGGCTCCCATTGGGCCCAGGATCCTCACAGGCTGAGGGCCTCATTATGCCTGAGTAACAGTGTCGGGGTCATTTTCTACTGCAGAGTGAGAGCCCTGGGAATCAATGTTTAAGACAGTTCCCGCAGTGCCTGTCACCACCCCAAATACTATGGACTGACAGACGAGCACCAGAGGAGAACCAGTCAGCTGTTAATCTGATGAAAGTAAAGTTACTGAATGTTTGTTTGTAGACTTGCAGCTTAATAACGGTGGAGATGGTGCAACCTATTGTGATTAGGTAACTGGGTCTGTGGACATGGGGAAGTCCGTGCATGAGATCTACCTTGACTTTACCAAACTTTTTATATGGTCTCCCTCCGTGTAAT
Source organism: Pelodiscus sinensis (assembly GCF_049634645.1). Taxonomy (NCBI): domain Eukaryota; kingdom Metazoa; phylum Chordata; order Testudines; family Trionychidae; genus Pelodiscus; species Pelodiscus sinensis. Next base: position 327,784,410 of record NC_134711.1, on the reverse strand, counting down.
TGCCAGCAAGTTAAGAAAGTATGGATTGGATAAATGGACTGTAAGGTGGATAGAAATCTGGCTAGATTGTCATATTTAACTTGTCTCAATAAATGTCATGATGTCTGGTTGGCAGTCGGTTTCAAGAAGTGTACCCCAAAAGTTGGTTCTAGGGCCGGTTTTGTTCGCCATCTTTATTAATGACCTGGATAAGGGGATGAATTGCACCCTCGGCAAGTTCACAGATGACACCAAGGGTACGTCTAGATTACATGCCTCTGCCAACAGAGGCATGTAAAATAGGATACCCGACATAGTCAATGAAGGGGGATTTAAATATCCCCGGCTTAATTAAAATAAAAATGAACGCCGCGCTGTGCCAGCTCAGCTGATCATGAAACGAGGTTTACACAAGCAGTCGACAAAGGCTTCCCTTGTCTACTGATCTGCATCTTGACTCACGTGCTGTGCCGACAATCAGCTGAGCCGGCACAGAGTGGCGGCCATTTTTATTTTAATAAAACTGGGGATATTTAAATCCCCGCTTCATTGACTATGTCGGGTATGCTATTTTACATGCCTCTGTCGGCAGAGGCATGTAATCTAGACATACCCCAAGCTACAGAGGAGAGTTAGTTTTGTTGGAGGGCAAGGACAGAGCACTGAGTGACCTAGACAAATTGAAGGATTGGGCTAAAAGTCATCTGATGAGGTTCAACAAGGACAAGTGAAGATTCCTGTACTTGGGACAAGCATTGTTACAGGCTGAGGACCCACAGGCTATGTAGCAGTTCTGCAGAAAAGAACCTGGGGATTACAGTGGAGGAGAAACTGGATATGAGTCAACAGTGAGCCCTTGTAACCAAGAAGGCTAATAGTATATTAGGGTGAATTAAGAGGTGTATAGCCAGCAGATCTAGAAAAGGGATTATTCCCCTTTATTCAGCACTGCTGAGGACACATCTGGACTATTGCATCCAGTTCTGGGCCCCCCCACCACAGAAAGGAGTGGACTCTTTGGAGAGGGTCCTGTGGAGGGCAACCAAAATGCTAAGGGAATGGATCACAAGACCAACGAGGAGAGGTGGAGGGATTTAGGCTTGTTTTGTCTTCAGAACTGAGGTTCCAAAGAGGATGGAGAGAGGCTGTTCTCAGTGGCGACAGGTGACACAATGAGGAGCAATGGTCTCAAGTTACAGTGCAGGAAGTCCAAACTCATTTCCTAGAAGGGTGGGGAAGCACTGGGATGGCTTCCCTAGGGAGGGAGTGGAATCTCCATCCCTAGAGGTTTTGAAATCCCAGCTTGACAAAGCCCTGGCTGAGACAATTTAGTTGGGATTGGTCCTGCTTTGGGCAGGGAGCTGGACTTGATGGCCTCCTGAGGTCTCTTCCACTCCTAGCAGTCTATGATTTTAGATTCTGAAGCAATCCAGATGACAAAAACTGCAGTTTAGTCTCACTCTATCCTGAGAAATCATCTCTTTGGATACATCTACACTGCAGGGTTTTTGCGCAAGAAGCTTTTTGCAGAAGTGATCTTGTGCAAAAACCTTTTGCGCAAGAGCGTGTCCACACTGCAAAAGTTCATTGGCAAAGAGATATACTTTTGCACAAGAGAGCGCCCATACTTTATGGATGCTCTCTTGCAAAAAAGCTCTGATCGCTATCCACAGAGTAGCCACCAGAGCACCTGGGCTTTTTTCAATTGGCAATTTTGCATAAAACCCCTTCTTGCCCATCCACACACATCTTTTTGCACAAAAGGTCTTAAACAAAAAGGAGTTACTCCTCGTAGAAGGAGGTGTACCTAGACCATAAAAAGCCCTCTTTTGTGCTGTTCTACTGTAATTTTTCAATCAGCTCATGAACAGCCTGTGCTAGATATCCCCAAAAGCCCTGAGAAATAAGAACTGCTGGGTTTTGTTTCAGCATTGAAACAATGAATATAGTTGCATTGAATATTACTGAATTCACAATTCAGCCCTAAGGATTTATCCCTTGTTTTGCAAAGAAGCACAAGCTTAATTTGAACTCTTAGGAGTAAAGACAATTAAAAAAACATGCATATAATGAGGTTATGAAATTCATTTATCGATAGCTACAATGGAGGACAACTCTGTACATTGACTTTTCCCCATGCGTGTGCCATGTGATTGCATACCTCACCAGGGGACATACTCAGAACTGGAGGCCCAGAAAGGGTGATTGTGGGAAGGTCACAACTGTAAAACCACAGGGAGCTTAAATAGGCTGCAGAACTCAGAGACACAAGACAGGAAAGGAGCAGAGAGTTCAGTAGGATTCACAGAGGGACTGGATGCTTTTATGGCTACCCTGAAAATCCAATTACAGCAGTGAAGATTTGTTTTTCAATGTCATGGGACCATTTAAATCTGACTTATTTAAACCAGAAAATATGTGTCACTTGTGGGTGTAAATGCAAAAAAAAGTTGTCTGATTTTCCACAACCTTATGGGAGTCTTTCAATGTCCATTCAGCTCAGAAAGATGTCATGTTAAATAGCATCTGGTCTCCTGATGTTTTTCTTTTCAGGAAGGAAAGGTCAGAACTCCTTGGACCTGCCCGGTATAAGATGTCTGCTGTTAATGACACCCAATTGCAATTTGCAGTGTTCCTTCTCACTGGGATACCTGGCCATGAACAAGCCCATCTCTGGATCGCTATCTCCTTCAGCATCATGTATGCTATTTCAATAGTAGGCAATGCAGCCATTATATTCTTTATAAAAACAGACCCAAGCCTCCATGAGCCCATGTACATTTTCCTTTCCATGTTGGCCGTAACAGACCTTGGCTTATCGATATCCACCATACCGACAATACTGGGCCTTTTCCTGTTTAACTCTAGGGAGATCAACATGGATGCCTGTTTTGCTCAGCTGTTTTTCATTCACTTGCTTTCAATCACTGAATCCTCCGTGCTCCTGTTGATGGCCTTTGACCGCTTCATCGCAATCTTTAACCCGCTGAGATATGCCTCCTTCTTGAGCCCTCCAAGAATAGCCAAGATGGGGCTGGTGTTTGTGGTAAGAGGTTTGGTTATAGCATTCCCACTCCCCCTTCTTCTGAAACAGTATCAATACTGCCGAAATGTCCTGTCCCATTGCTACTGTCTAAACCAGGATGTCATGAAGTTGGCTTGTTCAGACATAAGAGCCAGCAGCATCTATGGCATGTTTGTTGCAATCTCCACCGTGGGGTTGGATGCACTGCTCATCTTCCTCTCCTATGTGATGATCCTCAAAACAGTGCTGGGCATCGCATCCCGAATGGAGTGCCTCCGGGCCTTGAACACCTGCGTTTCCCACCTCTGCGCTGTCATGCTCTACTACACCCCAATGTTGGGGCTGTCTGTGCTACACAGATTCGGGAACAGCTCTTCTCACTTGCTTCAGAGCTTTGTGGGCTATGTCTACCTGATGATTCCACCCCTAATGAACCCAATTGTGTACAGCGTGAAAAGCAAACACCTTCGTGTGAGGGTCATCAGGGTGTTCATCAAGTGAAGGTTCAGTTTATGACCCGGCTCCAGGGCTAGTGACACAGGAGACAAAAGACTCTTGTGAAGACATGGCCCAATAATCAATCCTGGATCCTTTTCCCCTGAGGCGTCTCCCTTTCCTCATGTTTTCACTCAAGGCTGCCCTCCGCCAATTCCCCTTTCAATGAAATTTTGTTGCCTGTTCAGAGAGGCATCCAGAGCTGGGTCATTGTACTCTGAGGAGCTCCAGGCCTTCCATATTTTGCTCCCGGGATGTGTATCCCAGGGAGGGTGTTGAGTCAATGGCTTGCAAAAGCGACCTGAACTGCTGTATTGATCTCAACAAGAGCTGACTGGGCTGGGTTGGAGGCAGAACATCAGGGAAAGGGAAGGGGGGCAGGGGTTTATTGGAAGGGATAGGGCTCGTAAGAGGAGTCAGGGAGTGGCAAGTCTGGTACATGACTCATCCCTGCAAACAAGGCAGTGAGCATGTGGTATTTGATTATAAACTTCCTACATTAATGACGCTGGCAGTGATGGTTTAGCACTGGACAAAAATACCCCAAAGAGATGAGCCTGGGGTGTCCGATGGGATGTGCTTGGCAATCACACCTTAGCACGATGGGTGTTGTTGCGAATTGGAAGAGTGGGACAATTTTTAGACTTCTCAAAATGGGACTTGGTTTAGACCAGTGGTTCCCAAACTTTTGGGCATCGTGCCCCCCTTTTTGATTTTTGAAAAACCCTCATGACCCTCCCCCCCCAAAATAGCAGGAAAACTTGGTGAGCAAAAAAAAAAAAAAAGGAACTGAGTGGGACAGCAAAATTTGATGGTGGGGAGGCTGGGTTGCCTTGCGTCTCCCCTGGAATTTCTTCACACACCCACAGGGGGGCACGCCTCCCAGTTTGGGAACCCCATGGTTTAGACCATACAGCCCAGATGTACTGTGACTGTCCTGTTTCTTCTTGGTCAGCATCTGTCCTTGTTGAGGAGTAAATTGGACAAGTTGAATCTGAGGTAACAATCCTTGCAAGACAGGGATTCATAGATCTAGAAGTTTCCAGGCCAGAAGGAGCCATAATCTACTCCCTACCTTTTCAAATGGGGTGTGTCGGCTTCTCTGGGTGTATGTGGCCTATACCGAGGATGGCAATGAAGAAAGAACATTCCCATTTGCAAACATTGCCCTGCTCCAGAGAGATCCCGTGCACAGATCCTCGCTTTTGTATCAACATGGTGCTGTGCATTGTGTTGGCCTTTTTATAAGATTTCATAACAATTGTCTGGCCTGTTCCCTCTCTGGCACTCCCAGTGCAAAAGATGGGGGCCCGCACAAGACCTTTAATCCCCTGCCTCTATAGCAGGGGTGGGGAACATTGTTTGGGTTGGAGGCCACTGACCCAGAGTAAAATCAGCCGCACACAAGTGAGAAGCAAAAACAAACCAAAACAAATGCTTAAGTCGCTCCTGAGTGAGAAGGAGAAAGACCCTCCCCACATTCCCAACACACACCAGAGCCGAGAGTGGGGCCAGGGTGGTAGATTTTGTGTGCTCCAGCCTTGCAGGGGGATGGCAGGAGAGGGGTCTGGATTTCCAGCGTGGGCTTCCCAAAGCTGCGAGAGGGAGCACTGAGCCTTGATAGATGGATCCAAGAAAGCTGAGGATTGCATCCATCTTCAAGGCCTGAGGTTCCCCAGCCCTGCTCTATAGGCTCTGCTTACAGAAAAACTCCCCAGAGACACGGATGCACTGGCTCTGGAAAATAGGCTGCCACCAAGTGATTTTTTTAAAAGATCCCTGAAACCCCAGGAAGGAACACTTCCCCAGGCGTACCCCAAGCTCTTCAGCCACAGGAGAGTTCAAAAAAAAAAAAAAAAAAAAAAGGAAGCACAGAAAACACACTGGCTACGTCTACACTGGCCCCTTCTCCGGAATAGGCATGCTAATTTCGAACTTTGGAATAGGGAAATCCGCGGGGGATTTAAATATCCCCTGCGGGATTTAAATAAACATGGCCGCCGCTTTTTTTCCGTCTTGGGAATAAAGCCCTATTCCGGAGGATCTCTTATTCCTACTTTCAAGTAGGAAGAAGAGATCCTCCGGAATAGGGCTTTATTCCGGAGGATCGCACCAGTCTGGACGCTCTTTTCCGGCTTTTCCCCAAGCCGAAAAAAAAGCGGCGGCCATGTTTATTTAAATCCCGCAGGGGATATTTAAATCCCCCGCGGATTTCCCTATTCCAAAGTTCGAAATTAGCATGCCTATTCCGGAGAAGGGGCCAGTGAAGACGTAGCCACTGTGTCTTTAATAGCTGACCTCTCAGGCTAGGCAGGCACATACAGAGATCTTTTGTTGCCTCCCAGGATGAAAAAATCAAATCAATGCCTTAAAAAATATTGTTTTACTAAAACACCCAAAGAAATCTTTAATAAAGCACACTAGGTCACTAGGCGTTGCCTAAAACACAGAGAACAGAATATCTCTGGATATAGCTTAGCTAGTGAAAGTGGTGGGGGGGGTGGAGCACATGGATTTTACACAGAGAAGCTTAATAAAAACAACAAAAACAAAGAAAAATACCCTGATCACCATGAAATGTACATTCATCTCTCTAGTCACATCCCATGCCCAATATTCCTTCTAGGCATCATTCTGTCGGATTCCTTCATATTGCTTTCTCCATCTCCTGGTTTAAATTTGCACAAAGGAAGAAGCAGGTAAGTATCTCTATACAATTCAAATGTCAAGATTGGCGTTCCTGACAACACCTCCGCTAGTGACCTGAGAGTCACCCTTTAGTCAGAAGGGCCTGCAGAACCGGCAGCTGCTCCACTCCAGCTGTAGATCTGCAAGTTCCCACGCCAGCAAGTGTTTGGGACTGTGAGAGCCAGAGGAGTGCAGTCTGGGAGATGGAATGAATGGGAGCAGGGTAAAGGCCAGTTAGACGAGTGTCCTTTATGTCTGTGTCCTTTGTGAAGTGATTGTATTCACTTTTAGTCTGTTAGGCCCTGTTGCTTTAAGTGGGTGAGTAAAAGAGTGTTAATTCTAATGTCATCAATTCAGGTACTTCCTGGAGTTTCCCAAGGCACAGCATTCAGTGTGCATAGGGCCAGCTAGGTGCAGGCACCGCCAGTGTATATTCCTTTAGCAGCAAGGGACTTCAGCAAGGGGGTGGATCGGGGATCCCCAACTATCCAACACCTCCCCGGTGGAACTCAGGACCTTTTTCAATGTTAAAAACATACGGCTCCCCGGCACACAGGTGAGTGCGGCCTGCTCCCCAGTAACCCACGGTGATACAAGGGGGTTACAGTTGTTTCTAGGGGGACCCAAATGTTTTCTTTTCACTTACAAACTCTGCCCTTGTCCTGACCTGCCACTGAGGCTGCATCTCAGCACGGGCTCACACTCCTCACTCGCGGGCAGCAGGAATATCCTGCCCCACACATGGCTTCCCTTTTTTCTTCCCTTGCTGTGATCTGATGGGGATTCCCTGCCTTCCATGGGGATGGGTGCAACCTGGCTTTGTTCTGACTCCCCATTGTGTTACGCTGCTTCAGTTCCCACTCAGCATAACACAAAAGGTCTTGTATCCTAGGGATTGGGTGAACCTAGACCTGGGGCAGACACTCTCATCAGGGAGAGCCCACCTAACTGCAGGGAACACTCTAACGTGCTGGGCTGAGGGAAGCCAGGTTTGCAGGCCTCAGAGAGCCTTTGCTGCATTCAAAGCTCAATAAGCCCTCCAGTTTGATGCTGGCTGAGAGTCGCTCCAGTCCGGAGAACAGGGCTGCGCGATTCCCTCAGGGAGTGAAATCCTCAGGGCGAGTGAACTCTGAGGGGGCTCCTGGAAGAGACAGGCTGAAGGCCTGAGAGCCTCCATCCGGGAGGTGGAGCTGAACCCCCGGAGTGAGGAAGACTGCCTGAGACAGGGCTGTCTCACTGCAGCAGAGTCCCCGAGGAGGAACTGTGGCGCTGAAAGGGAGGTTCCACCCGGGGACCAACAGGCCAAGTGTGGGCACAACCTGTGAGACCATGACAATATCACATGGACCTTCTGAATGGATTGACAAGGGCTCTCCACAATGGCCTTTAAGGAAAGGAAACCATCATGGAATGAGTGGGAAACTCCCAGTAACCCGTTAAAAGATAGGAAACAAAGGTAGGAATCAATGGTCACTTTCCAGAATGGGGAGAGGTAAATGTTTGAGTTGTTTTGGTTCTGAACCGGGACCAGTGTTGTTCAAAGAGTCATAAATGACCTGGGAACAGAGTATAGAGTGAGGCTGCAAAATATGCAGATGAGTCAAAATTACTCAAGATGCTCATTCACAAAGGAGAGTAAGAAGGTATGGAAAGGGGTGTCACAAAGTGGGTGACTGGGTAACAAAATGGCAAATGAAATTCAATGTTGATCAGTGCAAAACATTGCCTTTTGGAAGACATATTCCCAACGACACATACCAACTGACGGCATCTAAATTAGCTCTCAAGAGAGAACTTGGGGTCATTGTGGCTAGCTCTCTGAAAGCATCTACTCAACATATAGCAGCAGTGGGGCAGAGGGGAAGCAAACAGACTATGAGGAACCATTAGGAAAGGGATACATATGAAGAAAGATATACCATGTTGCCTCTATATTAATCCATTGGACACGCTCACCTTCAATATAAAAGTGCTGATATATTAGAACTGAAGAAACATACGGATGGGTGGAAAATTTTTAAGGGAAATGGGGCAGAGTCCATATGAAGAGAGATTGAAAGGTGAGACATTGCAGCTTGGAAAAGAGTCTGATAAGGGGGGATAAGATAGAAGTCCATAAAACCATTAGTGGTGTGGTGAAAGTCAGTTAAACACTGTTACTTATTCCTTCATGTAACACAGTAACCAAGTGTCACCCCCAGAGTTAATGAGCAGGAGGTTTTAAACAAACAAAAGAAAGTGCATAATTAGCCTGGGGAACTCCTTGACCGGGGATTTTGTGAAGGCCAAAATGATAACTTGGTCCTCCAAAGAACTCAATAGTTCTTGAAAGATGCCTCCATTATTAGTTATTAGCCAAAAAGGTCAAAGACACCCACCATCTTCTGGGTGTCTAAAAACCTCTGACTTTCAGACAATGGGAGCAGATGACAGAAGGAGAATCTCATGATAATTGTTGTTGTCTACAGCAGACAAGCCTTTTCCATGAGATCCCACTGGTATAGGGGTTTTGTAGCCACCCTAGGAGACATCTGAGGTAGGGCCAGGACAGTCCTTGACTTAAGCCATCTCCCTGCCACCACAAGTATTTCTTTTCAAAAGATGTTTGACCTGGTTCCTCTTGCTGGAGTCATCAGTCGAAAATGCAAAGAGGACAATAGCCCGCTAGTATGGAAAGGGCAGTAGGCAATGGAGGAAAGTTCTGGGGAGGCGAGTGCCAGGCCCAAAGGAGGTGAGATGGAGATGTGTTGGAGATCAAGGTTCCAGCCAAAGACAACAGCCAATTGAGACTTGAGTGGGCTCCCGTAGGGTTCCGTAGTCGGGACAGCCTCACGTGGTGGAGTGACACACTTGGGAGAGAAGCTCCATTAAGAATTTCCACCCAGACGAAAATATTTCCTTTTCATTCACTTTTATTGGCTGAGTTTTCATAGGAAATGGATCCTTTATCTCCGAAGGCTCAGCTGCCGTGAGGCTACTGAGGGGCAACCACCTGGATCCCCAAGACACAACCTGGGAGCACATCTGTGACCAGCCTGTGCTAGCAGGGTGCAGGAGAGGGTCCTAGAGCAGCTGTGGAGCCCCAGAGATTGTGGGCAGCTGGGCATCGCTGCCAGAGGAGCTTTGTGTATAAGTTTGGGGATCCCTCAATCCCGACTCCCCCCTTTCATTCTTTGGGGAACAGGGAAGAGACCTCCCCTCCTGGAACAATCTGAGGGGATTTTCCATGTAGGGAGGCTTGTGGAATCTCCCTTCCCTGCTTGCAATTGGGTTTGTAATACAGGAAGGAGGGCGGCTGGGGAGAAATCTGGTTGTTTATTATTAGCATTAGTATTATTTCAGCAAGATCACAGCCGTGATAGCATCATGGCTACCACTCAGCCACCCCGAGGGAGCCATGTGACTAAACTGAACCAAAAAACCCTCAGAGCTGACAAGTCCCGATTCCAGGAATGGAGCCTGCAGCAGATCTGGTGCTGCACCCCCTATTCCCTGTGGTGTGGCCTCCTGATCTTTTCCATTGGCTGTGATGGGAGGTGAACATGAAGCCAAACAGCTGAGGTTCCCTGATGGCCAAGTGGCCCCAAGGGAAGGTACAAACATGCTGCATAAAGGCAGTTGCCTCCCTAGCTGAACACACACTGCCTGCTGCCCGTGCAAACTCTCTGGTGACTCCTTGTGCATTAGGGTGAAGACTTCTGGCACCAGAAGCTCCCTTGTAGCAGGAACTGGGTACGTTGGCAGGTGTCACTGTCTGTGACATACCAAGTGTAGGGCAAAAGCTGCAGGCTCTTTTCATTGGCAGGTGTTCTGTGCAGCGGCAGAAGACTCAGCTGAGCTATCGGGGTGACTTAGTGATGGGGCTGGAGTCAGGAAGCAGTAGGTAGCTTGGGAACCCTCCGGTATGTCTGTCCATGCTCCATGGTTGATGTTCAAATTACACAGATATTAGATATTCAAATCCAGCTCAGTTTGCTAACCCCCCTAAGTCCCACAGTCTCTCATTTCTAGAGGTTTCATGTGCTCTCAGACTAATCCTTCTAGGGGCTGAGCCAGAGGAGACCCCACAGAATAGGAGGGGCTAGTTCCCAATTCACCCCAGATTTATTTGCTCCAGAAAATGTAACCAGGAAATATATTTTCAATGGTTTTACTCTCTGGGTCAATTCTGAGGTCAGGAACTCAGCTCCGAGTGGCTCTGTGGTAACCGCTCGGATTCCTAACTAGTCAAGGGACCCAGGCTTCTTCCCTGTAGATACCCCTCGAAGTCACAGGGTTACCAACACCTCTGCCCCTCTTTAGTATGTGAGTGACAGATATCAGGCTCCTCCCACACTCAGCCTGTCTCCGTCTCACAGCGTACTGCCGTCCGAATGTCCTTGCCCAGAAGCTGTAAGTAGGTTCAGTCTATGTGGTTCTTGCCTTAGGAGGCGGTGATTAGAGAGATGAGTGACCAGCCAGCCTTTCTGAACCAAAGCACTGGTCCGTCTGAGCAGCAGGAGTAAAATGGAACATTAGAAAATCAGAGGGTTTTAACCAAAGGTCTGTTCACCTCTCTGACCCCAGGCTCCCATTGGGTCCAGGACTCTCGCAGGCTGAGGGCCTCATCATGCCTGACTAACAGTGTTGGGGTCATTGTCTATTGGAGACTTAGAGCCCTAGGAATCATTATTTTACATGGTTCCCCCAGGGCCCATCACCCCTCCAGATACTACAGACCTACAGACCGGAATCCAAGGAGAGCCAGTCAGTTGTTAAACCAATGAAAGAAAAGTTACTGAATGTTTGTTTCTAGACTTGTGGCTTAATGTGGGTGGAGATGCTGCAACCTGATTGCTTTCTGTGGTGAGGTAACTGGCTCTGTGGACACAGGGATCTGTCTTGGCGTTGGCAAAGCTTTTGATACGGTTTCCTGAAGTTTTCTTGCCAGCAAGTTAAGGGAGTATGGATTGGATAAATGGACTGTAAGGTGGATAGAAAGCTGGCTAGATTGTCATGCTCAACAGGTAGTGATGAATGTCTTGATCTTTGGTTGACATTCGGTTTCAAACTGAGTGCCCCAAATGTCGGTTCTAGGGCCGGTTTTGTTCAACGTCTTTATTAATGACCTGGATGAGGGGATGAATTGCATCCTTAGCATTTTGATAGCAGCCTTCAACTTCCTGAAGAGGGGTTCCATGGAGGATGAAGAGAGGCTCTTCTGAGAGGTAGCAGATGACAGAATGAGGAACAATATTCTCAAGTTCCAGTGGCGGACGTCTAAGTTTTATGTTATGAAAAGCTATGTCTCTATCAGGGTGGTGACAAACAGGAAGGAGTTCTTTGGGGAGATGGTATAATCTCTAACACTAGAGGTTTTTATGTTCTGGCTTGACACAGCCCTAGCTGGGATGATTTAATTGGGGTTAGTCCAGCGTTGGGCAAGAGTCTGGACAGAATGATCTCCTGAGATCTCTTCCAGCCCTAGGATCCTATGATTTCAGGTTCTGAAGACATCCAGATGACAAAAACTACAGTTTAGTCCCACTCTATCCTGAGAAATCATCTCTGAAAGAAGATCGCAGGTGACCAAATGGACTGACACACGTATCCTAAGGTAGAGATGTGTCTATGTTAAGCCAAAACTTTGCATTGTGTTACATGTATCACAGAGCAAACTTTCAAGACATGCCAGTGTGTGGAAAGCCAGCAGCAGAGTTGTGGGCATCTCTAAAGGAAGGAGAAGGGTCAACTTTACTGCTCCAAAGCATTGGGCTTATAATTCATTTCAGAAGTTCCCCAAATCTTCTTGCCACTCAGTCTGTAAGATTAACTCTTTGTTCTCTGAACAGTTGTTTCCTTCTGGTTTCTGATAGCGGACTGGAAGATAGAAGCTTTTGTGGGGAAAACCGCACTTCATCAGGTGCATCTGACAAAGTGGATTTTTGCCACATAACCTTATATCCAAATAAATCTGTTAGTCTGTCAGGTGCCACAGGACTTCTCATGGTTTTTTGGATACAGGGTAACACAATTCACCCCCTGACACTTGACCAGAGGGTATTTGTGACACTTACATTCAGGGTCATGAACACTGTCTTCTGTACTACGTAGATCAGCTGTCCCCCAAATCCCGAGAGACAAGAACCGCTGGGTTTTCATAGAATCATATAACACTAGACCTGGAAGGGACCTCGAGAGGTAATTGAATCCAGCCACCTTCTCCCTCAGTTGGACCCAGTACCATCTAGACAATCCCTGAAAGATGTCTATCAAACCTGCTCTTAAATATTTCTAGAGATGCAGATGCCACAAACTCTCTAGGCAATTTATTCCAGTGTTTAACCACCCTGACAGTTAGGAAGTTTTTCATTATCTCCAGCCTAAATCTCTGTTGCTGTAGTTTAAGGCCATTGCTTCATGTCCTATCCGCAGAAGCCCAGGAGAACAATTTGTCAACCTCCTCCTTGTGACACCCTTTTAGGTACCTGAAGTGCGCTATCATATCCCCTCTCAGTCATCTCCTTTCTAAACTAAACAAGCCTAATCCTTTCAGTCTTCGTTCATATTTCATGTTCTCTAGACCTTCTATCATTCTTGTTGCTCTTCTATGAACCTTCTCCAATTTCTTCACATCTTTCTAGAAACGCAGTGCCCAGAGCTGGACACAATATTCCAATTGAGGCTGATCAGTGCAGAGTAGAGTGGAAGAATGACTTCTCGTGTCTTATTCACAACATTCCTGCTAATGAATCCCAGAAAAATGTTTTCTTTTTTTGCAACAGCATCTCACTGTTGGCTCATATTGGTCCACTATGACCCCTAGATCCCTTTCCGCAGTACTCCTTCCTTGACAATTGCTTCCCATTCTGTATGTGTGAAACTGCTCGTTCCTTCCTAAGTGGAGCACTTTGCATTTGTCCTTGTTAAACTTCATCCTATTTACCTTCAGACCATTTCTCCAGTTTGTCTATGTCATTTTGAATAATGACTCTATCCTCCAAAGTAGTTGCAACCCCTCCCAGATTTGTATCATCTGCAAACTTAGGGTATGTCTACACTACCTCCCTAGTTCGAACTAGGGTGGTAGTGTAGACATGCCCTAAATAAGTATACTCGCCATGTCAAAATCTAAATCATTGATGAAGATATTGAACAGAACTGGTCCCAGAACCCCTGGGGGCCCCCACTTGTTATGTCCTTCCAGCAGGATTGTGACCCACTAATAACTACTCTTTGAGAACAAAATACAGGAATATGTAGCACTTTAAAGACTAACAAGATGGTTTATTAGATGATGAGCTTTCTTGGGTCAGACCCACTTCCTCAGATCAAATAGTGGAAGAAAATAGTCACAACCATATATACCAAAGGATACAATTAAAAAAAAGAACACATATGAAAAGGACAAATCACATTTCAGAACAGAAGGAGGATGCGGGGGGGGGGGGGGAGGTATATGTCTGTGAGCTAATGGTATTAGAGGTGTGGAAAGGTAAATGTCTGTAAGCTAATGGTATTAGAGGTGATAATTAGGGAAGCTATCTTTGTAATGGGTAAGATTACTGGGGTCTTTGTTGAAACCCATGCGTAGAGTGTCGAAATTTAGCATGAATGACAGTTCAGAGGATTCCCTTTCAAGAACAGATTTAAAAGGCTTCTGAAGCAGGATGCTGGTAATTAAGTCGTTGAGACCGTGTCCTTTCAGGTTGAAATGGCAAGAAACTGTTTTTTCTTTGTGATCCTGTCTAATATCTGTTTTGTGGGCATTGATCCTTTGGCGAAGTGTCTGAGACATTTGTCCAATGTACAAAGCAGACGGACATTTTCGGCACATGATAGCATAAATTATATTTCTGGATGTGCAGGAATATGTGTTCTTGATCTTATAACTCACTTGGTTAGGTCCAATAATGGTATCAGCAGAGTGAATATGTGGACAAAGCTGGTAACGGGGTTTGTTGCAAAGGAAGGTACCAGGGTTGGTATTAGTGTGGTATGTCCTGTGGTTGTTGGTAAGAATCATCTTGAGGTTAGGTGGTTGTCTGTAGGAGACTATGGGTGTGTCTCCCAGAGCCTCTTGGAGTTTAGTGTCCTGTTCCAGTATAGGCTGTAGTTTATTGATAATGTGTTGGACAGGTTTAAGTTGGGGGCTGTAGGTGATGACAAGTGGTGTTCTATTGTTGGTTTTCTTGGGTCTGTCTTGAAATAGATGGCTTCTAGGTATTCATCTGGCTCTTTCAATTTGCTTTTTTATTTCTCCGGGAGGGTAGTTGAGGTTTATAAAAGCTTGGTAGAGATCCTGAAGTTTCTGGTCTCTGTCAGTGGGATTAGAGCAGATGCGGTTGTATCGAAGGGCTTGGCTATAGATGATGGATCGTATGGTGTGTGCTGGATGGGAGCTGGAAGCATGTAGGTAACTGTATGAGTCAGTGGGTTTTCTGTAGAGGGTGGTGTCTAATATTCCATTGTTGATTTGAACTGTGGTGTCCAGGAAATGGATCTCTCGTGTAGAATGGTCCAGGCTGAGGTTGATGGTGGAATGTAGGTTGTTGAATTCTCTGTGGAATGTCTCCAGTGTCTCTTGGCCATGCGTCCAGATCATAAAGATGTCATCGATGTAGCGTAAGTAGAGAAGGAGTAAAAGGGGACGGGAGTTGAGGAAACGTTGTTCTAGGTCAGTCATAAAGATATTAGCATACTGTGGGGCCATGCGTATACCCTTGGCTGTGCCGCTGGTCTGGAGGAATTAGTTCTCAAACTGGAAATAATTGTGGGTGAGAACAAAGTTACATAGGTCTGCTATCAGGTTGGCAGTGGTGTCCTCTGGGATAGTGTTTCTAATTGCTTGTAATCCGTCTTCATGTGGGATGTTAGTGTATAGAGCTTCTACATCCATGGTGGCAAGGATAGTGTTATTGGGGAGGTTATCGATGTTTTGCAGTTTCCTTAGGAAGTCAGTAATGTCTCAGAGATAGCGGGGGGTGTTGGTTGCATAGGGTTTGAGGAGAGAGTCTACATAGCTGGATAGACCAGTAGTGAGTGTGCCAATACCGGAGATGATGGGACGTCTGGGGTGTCCAGTTTTATGGATCTTGGGAAGCAGATAGAACAAACCTGGTTGGGGGTCAGAAGGTGTTTCTGTGTGGATTTGTTCCCGAGTAGCTGTAGGGAGGCTTTTAAGGAGACAGTGTAGTTTCTTTAGAGCCCACCTTGGAATACTTATTGCATTCGTATAGAGGCATTTAAGATACTGATTTGACATGGCCTCCCATTTTTGCCTTCTTCCTCCTTTTTCTGTGCTATTATAGCCCACGCTCCCTCCACGTTCAAACCATCTGCCAGGTCCCCATGTTTTGTTTCAGCAAAGACGAGAGCAGAGGTGCAGATAATAGGAATGTAATGTGGTCATATGTAACTTACACACATAACCGGTCACAGGAGCGTGACAGAATTTTTTTCTGATTCAGCTTGATATTAACACAAGCCTAGTTTTTGCAATATTTACCCATCTGTTAGGCTCTCCCCAACCCACCCCAGCTGAAGTCACGGCCTGTGTTAACTTGGGGATAGCATGCGGGTTCTCTAGGGAGAAGGCTGTAGGATTTTAAATTCTCTGCACTCAGTGAACTTTTGCTATGCAAATACTTTAGCTTCTCTTACAAGGAAAGCATCACCATGAGTATTTTATTAGGAAAATTAACAGATCCTGCTTCTGATCCCATGTACACATCTGTATTTGGAGTGAATATAGTTGCATTGAATATCATACCCAGCCCAAAATATTTATCCCATGTTTTTTAAAGAAGCACAAGCTTAATGGCAGTAGCTTAAATTGAACTCTCAGGAGTGGAGAAAATAAAAAAAATGCATGGGAGACAATGAAACAAATTTACCTATAGCTTCTATGGAGGACAACTCTATACAGTGACTCTTCCTCATGCCCTTGCCCTGTGAATGCACACCTCACCAGGGGACACTCCCAAAAGTGTAGGCTCAGAGAGTGTGGGTGGGAAGGTTGCCACTGTAAAACCACATGGAGCTCAAGTAGGCTGTAGAACTCAGAGACACGACAGAAAGGGGGCAGAGAACTCAGTAGGAATAACGGGTGACCGGATGCTTCTATGGATACCCAGAAAATCCAATTACAGCAGTGAAGATTGTCAAGGAACCATTTAAATCTGACTTATTTAGACCAGAAAATATGTGTCACCTGTGGGTGTAAATGCAAATATAAGTTGTCTGATTTTCCACAAACTCATGGAAGTCGTTCAATGTCCATTCAGCTCAGAAAGATGTCATGTTAAATAGCATCTGGTCTCCTGATGTTTTTCTTTTCAGGAAGGAAAGGTCAGAACTCCTTGGACCTGCCCGGTATAGGATGTCCGCTGTTAATGACACCCAATCGCAATTTGCAGTGTTCCTTCTCACTGGGATACCTGGCCATGAACAAGCCCATGTCTGGATCGCTATCTCCTTCAGCATCATGTATGCTATTTCAATAGTAGGAAATGCAGCCATTATATTCTTTATAAAAACAGATCCTAGCCTCCATGAGCCCATGTACATTTTCCTTTCCATGTTGGCCGTAACAGACCTTGGCTTATCGATATCCACCATACCGACAATTCTGGGCTTTTACGTGTTTAACTCTAGGGAGATCATCATGGATGCCTGTTTTTCTCAGCTGTATTTTGTCCACTTATTTTCAATCACTGAATCCTCCATGCTCCTGTTGATGGCCTTTGACCGCTTCATCGCAATCTTTAACCCGCTGAGATATACCTCCATCTTAAGCCCGCGCAGAATAGCCAAGATGGGGCTGGTATTTGTGGTGAGAGGGGTGGTTGTAACAGTTCCATTTCCCGTTCTTCTGAGACGGTACCAATACTGCCAAACCAACATCCTGTCCCATTGCTACTGTCTAAACCAGGATGTCATGAAGTTGTCTTGTTCAGATATAAGAGTCAGCAGCTTCTACGGCTTGTTTGTTGTAATCTCCACTGTGGCATTGGATGCGCTGCTCATTGTTGTCTCCTATGTGATGATCCTCAAGACAGTGCTGGGCATTGCATCCCGCATCGAGAGCCTCCGGGCCCTGAACACCTGCGTCTCCCACATCTGTGCCGTTGTGCTCTATTACACACCAATGTTGGGTCTGCCTGTGCTACACAGATTCGGGGACAGCTCTACTCACTTGCTTCAGACCCTCCTGGGCTACATCTACCTGATGGCTCCACCTCTGATGAACCCAATTGTGTACAGCATCAAAAGCAAACATCTTCGTGCAAGGATCATCAGGGTGTTCGTCAAATGAAGGGTCAGTTTATTGCCCAGCTCCATGGCTGGTGACATGGGACACAAAAAACACTTGGGTTGACACATCCATATATTCGATTCTGCATACTTTTCCTCCGAGGCTCCTCTCCTTCCTGATGTCTTTGCTTAAGGCTGCACCTCGACTACTCCCCTTTTACCGAAACTCTGTTCCCTGTTCAGAGAGGAAATAATAGCCGGGTCATGGTACTCTGAGGAGCCCCAGGCCTTCTACATTTTGCCCCCAAGATGCACATCCCACGGAGGGTGACGAGTCCACAGCTCCCTAAAGCAACCTGAACTGCTATGTTGGTCTCACCATGGGCCATCTGGCCTGGGTTGGAGGCAAAGCATCAGGGAAAGGGAATGTGGGTAAGGTTTTTTGGGAAGAGACAGGGCACATAAAGGGAGTCAGGGAGTGGCAAGTTTGGGACACATCTCACCCCTGCAAACAAGGCAGTGACAATGTGCTTTTTGACTATACACCTCTTACTTTAAGGAGGACAGCAGAGCGCGGGAAACAAACACCTAAAAGAGAAGAAACTGGAGTGTCCAATGGGATGTGCCTGACAATCACATCTTAGCACAGAGGGGTGTTGTTCCCAGTTGGAAAAGTGGGACAATTTTTAGACTCCTCCAAGATGGGACTTGGTTTAGACCATACAGCCCAGATGTACGGTGCCAGTCCTGTTTCTTCATGGTCAGCATCTGTCCTTGCTGAGGAGTAAATTGGTTAAGTTGAATCCGAGGTAACAATCCATGCAAGACATGTGATTCATAGATCTAGAAGTTTTCAGGCCAGAAGGAGCCATAATCTACTCCCTACCTTTTCAAATGGGGTGTGTGGGCATCTCTGGGGATATGTGGCCTGTACAGAGGTTGGGAGTGAGAAGGTTTTGGAAAAAAAACCCTTCCTCTTTGCACATTGCCCTACTCCAGACAATTCCCGTGTGCAGATCGGGGCTTGTTTTTGAGTCTACATGGCACTGTGTATTTTGTTAGCTTTTTGATAAGATTGCCTCGCAATTGTTTGGGCTGTTCCCCCTCTGGCACTCCCAGTGCACAAGATGGAGGCCCACACAAGACCTTAAATCCCTTGCCTCTCTAGCAGGGGTGGGGAACCTTTTTTAGGTTGGAGGCCACTGACCGAGAGTAAAATCAGACGCACACAAGTGAGAAGGAAAAACAAACCAAAACAAATGCTTAAGTGGTGCCTGAGTAGGAGAGAGACCCACCCCACATTCCCAACACACACCAGAGCCTAGAACGGAGCCAGGGTGGCAGATTCTGTGTGCTCCAGCCTTGGTGGGTCTGGATTTCCTAGTGCTGTGGGCTTCCTAGTGCTGTGAGAGGCAGCCCTGAGCCTCAGAGGCCAGATCCAAGCAAAGCAAGGCTCGCATCCAGCTCCAAGGCGTGAGGTTCCCCGCCCTACTCCTTAGGCTCTGCATACAGAAAAGCTCCCCAGATGCACTGGTTCTGGAAGATAGGCTGCCACCTATCAAGTGATTTTTTTTAATGATCCCTGAAAACCCAGGGAGGAACACTTCCTCAGGGATACACCAAGCTCTTCTGCCACAAAAGAGCTCAAAAAAAGAAACAAAAGAAAACACACTGTGCCAAACTCTCAGGATGGGCAGGCACACATTGGCTGTGTCTAGACTGGAAAGTTTTTCCTCAAAATCAGATGATTTTGCAGAAAAACTTGCCAGCTGTCTAAACTGGCCGTTTGAATTTCCGCAAGAACACTGATGGTCTCATGTAAGATCGTCAGTGTTCTTGCGGAATTACGGTGCTGCTCCCGTTCGGGCAAAAGCCGTATTGCGCAAATCATTTGTGCAAAAGGGCCAGTGTAGGCAGCACAGTACTGTTTTCCGCAAAAAAGCCCCAATCGCAAAAATGGCGATCGGGGCTTTTTTGCGGAAAACCGTGTCTAGATTGTCCACGGACGCTTTTCCGCAAAAAGTGCTTTTGCGGAAAAGCGTCCTGCCAATCTAGACACGATTTTTCCGAAAATGCTTTTAACGGAAAACTTTTCCGTTAAAAGCATTTCCGGAAAATCATGCCAGTCTAGACGTAGCCATTCAGTCCTCCTGTTTCCTCCCAGGAAACAAAAATCAAATCATTGCCTTACAAATTACTGTATTAATTAAAACCCAAAAGAGATCCTTAATAAAACACACTGGATTGTTAGGCGTTACAGAGCAACTGAGGAAAACAAATTGAAACACAGAGAACAGATTATCTCTGGGTACAGCTTAGTAAATGGGGAGCACATGGATTTTACACAGAGAAGCTTAATCAAACAACCAAAACAAAGAAAAATACCCTGATCACGATGAAACATACAGTCCTCTCTCTACCCATGTCCCATGCCCCGTATTCCTTGTAAGCAAAATTCTGTCTGATTGCTTCATATTGCTTCCTCCAGCTCTGGTTTATACTTGCACAAAGGAAGAAGCAGCTAAATATCTCAATACAATTCAAATGTCAATATTGGGGTTCCTGTCAACAACCCCCTAGCAACCTGAGTGTCACCCTTTAGTCAGAAGGGCCTGCTGAACCCTGCAGAGAAGGTGCTGTGAGTGGCTGTCTCGGAAGGTGCTGCCTGGGATGGAGCCCAGTAAACAGACAGTGGGACCGAAGAGATGCAGAGTGATCTGGCCTGGCTGTGTGGCCTGGACTGACACACGCACACGCTGCTCAGGCTGTCTCTACACCCGCCACAGATCTGTAATAGCCCACTCAGCAAGAGTCTGGGACTGTGACAGCCAGAGAAGTGCACTCTGGGAGATGGGATGAATGGGAGCAGAGTAAAGGCCAGTTAGGCAGGTGTCCTTTATGTCTGTGTCCTTTGTGAAATGATTGTATTCACTTTTAGTCTGTGAAACCCTGTTGCTTAATTGGTTGAGTAAAGGACTGTTAATTGGAACGTCATCAATTCGATGTGTTTTAGTTGTCATGGTTAGTTTGGCATTAGAGGCCACTGTCACTGGCAGAAGATTATTCCTGGAGATTCCCAAGGCACGGCATTCAGTATGTACAGAGCCAGCCAGGTGGAGGCACCGCCATTGTATATTTCTTTAGCAGCAAGGGGGTGGATCGGGGATCCCCAACTATCCAACACCACCCCAGCGCTACTCAGGATCTTCTTTAGTGTTAACAACATTCAGCACCCAGGCACACAGGGGTGTGTGGCCTGCTCCCCAGTAACCCAGGGAAGAACGAGGGCGTTACAGTTGTTTCCAGGGGGACCCAAACTTTTCCTTTCACCTACAAACTCTGTCCATTTCCTGACCTGCTGGCAAGGCTGCATCCCAGCACAGGGCTCATACTCCTCACTTGGAGGCAATGGAAAAAATCCTGCCCCACACATCGCTTCCCCTTTCTCCTTTCCTCGCGGTGATCTGATGGGGATTCACTGCCCTCCGGGGGGCTGAGTGCAGTCTGGCTTTGTTCTGGCTCCCCAACATGTCACACTGGTTCAGTTCCTACTCAGCATAACACATGAGGTATTGTATCCTAGGGATTGGGTGAACCTTGACCCAGAGCAGACAACCCTCAGCCCCGTGTCTTCCACCCGAGGCCCCGCTCCCAAGCTGCCACCCACAGCAGCAGAGGTTCAGCTCTTCCTCCCCCCTGCAAGCCACTCCCCACACTGCAGGGACAGGTTCCCAGACCCCTGCCCAAATCCTGGAGCACAGCAAGAGCAGGCTCCATGTGACGTTAGAAATACTAAGTGGAAACCTGTTTTAAGAATGAAACAACGAGGAGTCCTGTGGCACCTTAGGGTATGTCTAGATTACAGGGTTTTGTCGACAGAAGTTTTGTCAACAGATACAGTCAACAAAGCTTCTGTCGACAAAGAGCGTCTAGACTGCAGCCAGTTCTGTCTACAAAGCAAGCCGCTTTGTCGACATAACAGTGTGGACGTAAAGGACAGCGTAGATGCAATAATGCCTTCTATCGACAGAACTCTGTCAACAAAAGGTGTTATTCCTCGTAGAATGAGGTTTACATACGTCGACAAAACTGCTAAGTTTTGTCGACGTTATGTCGACATAACTCAAAGGCAGTGTGGACGCAGGTATAGTTTTGTCGACAAAAGTCCACTTTTGTCGACAAAACCCTGTAGTCTAGACACACCCTTAGAGACAAACAGATTCATTTGGGCTCAGGCTTTTTTGGGTCAAAGCCCACTTCATGTGATGCAAGAAATGTTTTTGCCTGAGTGGATGTGTGGGCAGAGTTGGCAATGCCGGGGTTTCTTTCAGGGATTGGTTCCTGGGCTGGTGTTTCTGTAGTATGGTGGATGGCAGCTAGCAAGTGTTGGCTTAGGGTGGGGGCAGTTTGTCAGCAAGGACTGGCCTGTTTCCCAAGGACTGTGGGGCTGTCTACACTGGCCACTTGAATTTCCACAAGAACACTGACGATCTCATGTAAGAAATCAGTGCTTCTTGCAGAAATACTATGCTGCTCCCGTTCGGGCAAAAGTCCTTTTGCGCAAAAGCTTTTGCACAAAAGGGCCAGTGTAGACAGCCCAGATTTCTTTTGTGCAAAAGCGTCCGTGCCAATCTAGACGCTCTTTTCCGCAAATGCTTTTAACAGAAAAGCTTTTCCGTTAAAATCATTTTCGGAAAATCATGCCAGTCTAGATGTAGCCTGAGAGTGAGGGATGGTTTTCCTGGAGCAGTTGCAGGTCATGGATGTGCTGGAGGGGTTTTAGCTGGGGGCTGGAAGTGGTGACAAGTGATGTTTTGTTATTTTCCTTGTTCTGGAGGAAGTGGGGAATGGGAGAGAAGAGACGACTTCTGACAAACATGGGCCAGGTCAGATTGGCAGAGACCTCGGGGGCAGGGTGTCACTTGATGGTTTCACCTAGCGTAAATGGTGGGTTCTCTGTAATGTGGGTTCTCTGTAATGGTGGGTTCTCTGTAATGTGATTCCATGATTTGAGGATTTCAGGGACTCAGACTATGGGTGTAGGATAGGAGTGTGTGGGGGGGGGAGGAGTTGAGGGTCTGTGTCCTGCAACATGCAGGAAGTCAGACCAGATGATCATGACAGTCCCTCCTGCTCTTAAAGTTTGAGTCAATGAGACCTGCCTTTTGGCTGCTCTTGGACTCCTGATCCAGCTCTGCCCCAAGTCTCTGACTGCTGGCCATGACCGCCAAGCTTTGAGTCTAATGGGGCTTTGTCTAATGGAGGCTCTTCCTGCCAAAACCCCCTGCTCAGCCATCAGCATAGAGACTCCGAGAGGCAGGAGGCCTCACAAAAGAATGGCCCAGGTCAGATGGGGTCAGTCTCAGAGCAATCCCCAGGCACCTTCCCGAACAGCCTTTTGTCATATCACCCCCACCCCCAAACACCCCTGCAAGGCTCACGTCCTGCCCCCATCCCACCCCTTGGGGCACATGTACAATCAGCATCCAGAGCTCTCCAATGAGCTACAGAGCTAGCACTGCTCCTAGCCACCATCCAGCAAGGGCGTGAGAAGCCCTGGTACATTAGAGAGACTCAGGGACTGTCCAGAGACAAGAATTACAGAGAAGCAGCACAACTAGAAGCAGCTGACTAGAGACATATTGGTCTGGTCTTAGAGAGAACAAAAGGGCCTGATCCTCCCCTGTCAATAATAACCCACTCGGCCAATCAGCATCCAGATTCTGGGAGCTGGAAGGCAGAGGGATCTCAGCAGAAGTCCAAAACGATAACCCTGGTTACCTCTGGCTCTGAGCACTCTGCCAGCCCCACTTCTGTGTGAGGGCCTCCTCCAGCAACAGCAATTCCCAACACCCAAAGAGCCCTGCTTGGTGGAGGAGGGTGAATGGAAAAGGGGGGAAGACGCAAGAGAATACGAGACTGAGGGCGGGTAGGAGGCTAGGAAAGCCAGACTGGACAGGCTCCAAACCTCTCTGAGCCCATGACCTTTTCACCAAGCCCGGCACAATCAGCAGCAGGGAGGAGAAAATGCCGATGAGGTTCCTCCTCCTGCCAAGCCCCTTCATCCTAATTCTCCATCAGTCCCCCGGAAGAGACACTGAGAAGGAGCCTCACTGCTTCAGGGCCATGGGAATCTCTGAAGTTGCCCCCTGCCTTGTGCGTCTGTCTTCATTGGCTGCTGTCAGGGTCTCTCTGTGAGGTCATCACTTTCCCCCAATGAGCTGAAGTCCTGCAACAGGCCTTTGTGATGTCACTGCCACTCCCACCCTCTCCAGCAAGGTTCTCCTGGAGCACCTCACCAAATAGCAGCTGAGTCTTGGGACCAAGCTGGCTGGCCAGTGACGCCCCAGAGGCTGCTCTCTCAGCCCCACTCAGCATTTGGTTAATTAATGGAGTTTAAGGCCAGAAGGGCCAATTAGAGCATCAAATCTGATCCCTGCCTGTCCCAGCCCTTCTGTATCTCACAGTAGCTAAGCTCTCACCCAAGCACGCACCAGAAAGTCAGCTCGGCTGCATAAGAAGTTGCCAAACAATGGAGAAGCGGTCACTTGGTTTTGGTCGTTTGTTCATATGGTGAATCATCCACACCGTGAAATATTTATGCCTTATTTCTAATCCGGATTTGTCTGTTTCCACCTGCCAGCCATTGGTCTTGTTCTGCCTTTTTCTGCAACAATGAACAGCCCTTGAATCCCATCTGTTTTCTCTCCAGGAAGGCACATGGGACATGGCTGCACTCAAGAGTTACTTCAAAATATAGGGCTTGTTATTATAAGAACATAACATAAGAACATAAGAACGGCCATACTGGGTCAGACCAAAGGTCCTTCTAGCCCAGTATCCTGTCTGCCGACAGTGGCCAGCAGCAGGTGCCCCAGAGAGGGTGGACCGAAGACAATGATCAAGCGATTTGTCTCCTGCCATCTCTCTCCAGCCTCCGACAAACAGAGGCCAAGGACACCATTTTTATCCCCTAGCTAATAGCCTTCTATGGACCTAACCTCCATGAAATTAACTAGCTTCTCTTTAAACTCTGGTATAGCCCTAGCCTTCACAGCCTCCTCTGGCAAGGAGTTCCACAGGTTGACTACATGCTGTGTGAAGAAGAACTTTCTTTTATTAGTTTTAAACCTGCTACCCATTAATTTCATTTAGTGTCCTCTAGTTCTTCTATTTAGGGAACTAATAAATAACTTTTCTTTATCAGCCCTCTCCACACCACTCACGTTATTTTATTCTGAAATAACAACTCCTGCTTGGGCAGAAGAACAGGGCTATCTCCAAATCGTTATTTCAGGGGTTATTATTTGGAAAGAACTTATTTCGAAATAACTCCCTAGTGTAGACAGGCCCCTACTTACTGCAATCACGTCACCGCTCAGCCTTCTCTGGTGGAAGCTAAACAGAAGGGAGTTTTCCTTCAGTCCTCAAAGCATTGGACTCCTTATGGCCTCATCCCCAGTTTTGCAACATCAGCGTTAGTGTTTCCCCTACCGCAAGCTGCAGCCTCCAGTCTCAGGCTCACAGATGCCGTGTTCCCTCCCGGCCCTGCTCACTCCTGTGCTCATGTGTCTAGTGATGGCTGTAGCCATGCTCCCCACAGCTTTGCCGAGGGAGTGCCAGGGGAGCAGCTTGCCCAGAGTTCCCCCTGAATCCATTCCAGAGTCACTGCTGGCCAGGTACAGCTCCCCATTCCAGGGGCTGTGTCCTGTGGGCTTTGGGGTGGGGTAGGACCTTGCCTTTGGCTCTCGGAAAACCTGTTCTGTTCGCATGGCACCAGCTTCCCAGTGGATACAGATCACTTCAGGTCACTGCCCCGGCCTCAGCCTGATTTCCCGCTTCACTTGTATTTTGTCACCCACACACGTCACCAGCAGCGATTTCATGTTTTCTTCCACTTCATTGGCAACAATCCTTGAACCAGTGAGGGTATGTTCCACGTGGTGTTCAGATAGTTCGGAATAACTACGTAGTTCGAACTATCTAGCCCATGCTGCGTGTAGCCGCGCGGCACGGGGTTCGCACTAGCCGGCTTTTAAAAATGGCGGAGTCGGCTTTATGCTAATGAAGCCCGGGAAATTCAAATCCCGGGCTTCATTAGCAAGTTCGGTATGCATACATTACCCCGCTAGTTCGAACTAGCGGGGTAGTGTAGACATACCCTTAGCTCCTGAGAGCCTCTTTAGTCCCTAGTGCCAACCACCTGCCTTCTCTGAATCTTTTCCACTCCCACTGGCTGCTCCTTGAGATGTCCCCAAAACCGGACAGACTATCCAGGACAGACCTTCTGGTCCTCAGGGCGTTCTGGCCCCCTCAACTTCCCCAAGCCTGCTGGGCCATTCTGTATGTCCGTAGGCCTGAAGTGGTTGACACTGATTCCCGGAGCCTCGCTGGCCTCGGTCCCTGCCCCCTCCTTCGGGGCGGGCACCCTCCCTTTTTCAAGTCTGTGCCCGTTTCCCAGGATGCCAGCACCTGTGCTCCATGGCTCCTCCTTCCCTCCTCCAGTGTGCCCATCAGAAACTCCCGCACTTGCACAGATGGCGGCTGCCGCCGAGCAGGCTCAGCAGAGCCGCTTGCATCCTGCGGTGCCAAGGCCGCCCAGCACCCAAGTATGGGGCGTGGGGCTTGCCTTTTCAGCCCCCGCTACCCCATCACAAGAACATACCAACTGAAGTATCAGAGGGTAGCCATGAGAGTCTGAATCTGCAAAAGTGAATTCTCAAAGGCGAATCTGAACTTCAAGAACAGACTTCAAAGAGAAACTGCTGAGCTCCAGTTCATCTGCAAATTTGACACCATCATTTTAGGATTAAACAAAGACTGCAAATGGCTATCCAACTACAGAAGCAGTTTCTCTTCTCTCGGTGGTCACACCTCCACATCAGCTGCTAGAAGAGTGCCTCATCCTCCTTGACTGAACTGACCTTCTACTACACATCAGTGTTGGGGCTGCCTGTGGTACACAGATTTGGGAACAGCTCTACTCACTTGCTTCAGAACCTCCTGGGCTACATCTGCCTGATGGCTCCACCTGTGATGAACCCAATCATGTACAGCGTCAAAAGCAAACACCTTCGTGCGAGGGTCATCAGGGTGTTTGTCAAGTGAAGGGTCCATTCATCACCCAGCTCTAGGGCTGGTGACACGGGAGACAAAACACTTGTGTTGACACAGCCCCATATTCCATCCTGGATCCTTTTCCTCTGAGGCTCCTCCCTTCCCTCATCTCTTCGCTCAAGGCTGCACCCTGACTACTTCCCTGTAGATGAGACTGTGCTCCCTAAGCACTGTGAAGTCCAGAGCCGGGTCATGGTACTCTTAGGAGCCGCAGGCCTTCCACATTTTGCCCCTAAGATGCACATATGAGGGAAGGTGGTGAGTCTTCCCTCACCACCCTCAATCTAGCCCTAGAGACTAAAACTCCCAGGATGCCATGGGAAAAAGGAAGGAAACTGTTGCACCCTTCCAGACAGTGCAGGGGAAGGATGCTCCAATTTGGGGAGAAGAGCCAGATTGCTGGTGTGGAGCCTTTTCCAGTCTGGGAGCTGCCGAGAGACCTCTGGAGCTCAGCTCTAGCAGGCTGCTCCAGGGGCTGTTGGGGATTCTGCCTGGAGGGACAGACTTTGTCTGTGTCTATGGCTGGGAAGTGATCTGCCCAGGGAACCAGAGCAGCTGGACAGCCTGGCCTGGCCTGGCTGTGTGTCATGGACTGACACACACACACCCTGCTCAGGCTGTTCCCAGTCCTGCTGCAGATCTGCAAGCGCCCACGCCAGCAAGTGTCTAGGACTGTGGGAGCCAGAGGAGTGCACGCTGGGAGGTGGGATGAATGGGGACAGGATAAATGGCCGTTACACACGTTTCCTTTATTTCTGTGTCCTTTGTGAATTGGTTTTATTCACTTTTCGGCTGAGAAACCCTGTTGCTTTAAGTGGTTGAGTAAAAGTGTGTTAATTCTCATGTAATCCATTTGATGTGTATTAGTTATCATAGCTGGTTTGGAGTTAGATCCAGATTATTACTGGAATAAGGTGGCTCCCAAGGTGCACCTGTACAGAGCCAGCTAGGTGGAGGCCCCGCCGTTGTATATTCCTTTAGCAGCAAGGGGGTGGATCAGGGATCCCCAACTATCCAACTCAGGAGAGTTGGACTCAGGATCCCTTTTAAGGTTAAAATCACCTGGCACCCAGGCACACAGGGGAGTGTGACCTGCTCCCGAGTAACCTGGGGAGGAACGAGGGGGTTCCAATTGTTCCAGGGGGATCCCCATTTTTCCTTTTCCCTAATAAACTCTGCCCTTGCTCTGACCTGCCGGCGAGGCTGCATCCCAGCATGGGGCTCACGCTCCTTGCTTGGAGGCAGCTGGAATATCCAGCCCCACACACATCGCTTCCCCTTTTTCCTTCCCTCACCGTAATCTGATGGGGATTCCCTGCTTTCCATGGGGCTGGGTGCAGCCTGGCTTTGTTCTGACTCCCCATCATGTCACACTGCTTCAGTTCCCACTTGGAATAACACATAAGGTCTTATATCCTAGGGAGTGGTAAGGAGGGATAAGATAAAGGTCTATAAAAGCTGCAGTGGTGTGGAGAAAGTGAATCTCACACTGTTCCTTCCCCCATTCATGTAACACAGCAACCAAGGGTCACCCATAAAGTTAATGAGAGGAGGTTTAAAACAAACAAAAGGAATTACTTCCTCACTCAATGCATAATTAGCCTGGGGAACTCCTAGACAGGGGATGTTGTGAAGGCCAAAATAATAACTAGGTCCCCAAAACAATTCGATAGTTCTTGGAAGATGCCTCTATCATTGGCTATTAGCCAAAATGGTCAAAAACACCCACCATCTTCTGTCTCAGAGCATCTGACTTTCAGAAGATGGGAGCAGACAACGGAGCAGGAATCACATGATAAGTGCCCTTGTCTATTGCAGACAAGCCTTTTCCATGGGAACCATCTGTTATAGGGGTGTTGTAGCCATCCCTTGAGACATCTGTGGCAGGGTGACCGCATGTCCTCTTTGGGCTGGGACAGTCCCTTTCTTATTCCCTCTCCCTGCCACCTCTAGTATTTCTTTTCAAAGGAAGGTATTTGACCCGCTTCCTCTTGCTGCCGTGATCAGTGGGAAGGGCAAAGAGGACAGCAGCCCGCGTGTGTGGAAAAAGCAGGGCAGTAGGCAGTGGAGGAAAGTTCTGGGGAAACGCGTGGCGATTCCAGACCCCAAAAGTGAGTGAGATAGAGCTAGGGGTGGAGGTGAGGGTTCCAGCCAAAGGTCACAGCCTATTGAGATCTGAGTGGGCTCCCGTAGCGTTCCAAAGAGGTGGGACAGTCTCACATGGACGCGCTTGGGTGAGTAGCTGCACGTCTCCATTATTGTCATTGGGAAATAGGCTGACCCGAGATGGCTGTTCTGGATGGGAGGCTGCACGGGGAGGAGAGGGGATAGCACTGCCGTCTAGGGATGTGGTTCTCTGCCACGAGGAACAGAGGTGCATGGGTGGAGCTGGAGCTTGGCTGGGAAGAGGAGGGCTTTCTTTCGCTGCATGAAACATTTTCACCCAGACTAAAATGCTTCCTTTTCATTCACTTTTATGGGCTGAGTTTTCATCGGAAACGGATCCTTTATCTCTGAAGGCTCAGCTGCCGGGAGGCTGCCGATTGGCATCACTGACCAGGACAAGACACACCCTGGCAGTACTGACCCGCCTGTGCTAGCAACGAGCTGGAGAGGGTCCTAAAGCAGCTGTGGAGCCCCAGAGATTGTGGGTGGCTGGGCCTAGTTCCTAGAGGAGCTTTGTGCATAAGTTTGGGGATTCCTGGATCCTGGGTCCCCTTCTTCATTCTTCAGGGAACAGAGAAGGATCTCCCCTCCTGGAACAATTGGAGGGAATTTTCCATGCAGAGATTCCTGGTGGACTCTCTCTTCTCTGCTTGCAGCTCGGATTTGTAATTCAAGAAGGGGGGCGGCTGGGGAGAAATCTGGTTGTTTATTATTAGTATTAGAATTATTTCAGCAAGATCACAGCCATGACAGTATCATGGCTACCGCTCAGCCATCCCTCAGGGAGTCATGTGACTAAACTGAACCAAAAACCCCCCAGAGCTGACAAGTCCAGATTCCTGGTACAGACCCTATAGCAGGGCTGGTGCTGCAGGCCAGTTGCTTAGCATCAGCCCTCATCCCCTGGCATTTGGCCTCCTTCCATTTGCCATTGGCTGTGACGGAGTTAAAGCTGGTGCACACGAAGCCAAGCAGCTGAGGTTCCCTGATGGCCAAGTGGCCCCCAAGGGAAGGTACAAACATGCTGCATAAAGGCCATTGCCTTCGTATCTGAATACACACTGCCTGCTGCCCGTGCAACCTCTCTGGTGACGTCTTGTCCCTGAAGCAGAAGACCTCTGGTGCCAGCGGCTCCCTTCTTGCAGGAACTGGGTACGTTGGCAGGTTTCACTATCTGTAACATGCCAAGTGCAGGGCGAAGGCTGCAGGCTGTTTGCATTGGCAGCTGTTCTGTGCAGCAGCAGAAGACTCAGCTGGGCTGTCTGGGGTGACTCAGTGATGGGGTGGAGGGCAGGCAGCACTAGGTAGTTTGGGAACCCTCCCCTCCATCTGTCCAACCTCCACAGGGAGCTGTACAAGCAACATAGAAATCTGGCATTTAAAGCCATCTCAGCATGTTAAACCCCCGATGACCCAAGCCAGGATTTCAAAAGGGCTCCCATTTTATAAGGTGCCATGTGCTCTGGGCCCGATCCTGGCAGGGTCTGAACAAGAGGGGACCCCACGGAATATGGGCAATTCTGAGAAATTTAATCACTAAATGCATTTTGAATAGTTTTATTGTCTGGCTCGATTCTGAGGTCAAGAACTCAGAGCTGCATGGCGCTGTGGTAACTGTTCTGTTTCCTGACTAGCTGAGGGCACCCAGGCTCCGTTCCTGTGGATGCTCCTCAGAGTCACAGGGCTACCGGCATCTCTGCCCCCTCTGGTCTCTGAGTGACAGAGTCACCGTCAGGGCTTGTACCCATCTCTCTCATGGGTCCCTTTCGACTGGGCCCTGTCCCACAGCATACTGTGGGTCTAATATCCTTACATGGGAGCTGTGGGAAGGTTTGGTCTCCGTGGTTCTTCTCTTTGGAAGGTTGCGACTAGTGAGACGTGTGACCAGCCAGCCTTCTAGAGCCAAATACTGGTCAGTCTGAGCAGCAGGAGTAAAACATAGCCTGGGAGAAGAAGACGTTTTCCAGCAACAGGCTGACGATGTCTCTGATCCAGGCTCCCATTGTGTTGAGGACCCAGGCGGGCCATGGGACTCATCATGCCTGAAGAAAAGGTGTGGGGTCACTGTATAGTGGATGAGAGCTGTGGGAATCAATATTTAAAATAGTCCCCAGTGCCTCATATTACTCCTTAAACGCCACAGGCTGACATAACTGACCCTGGGAAGCTGTCAGCTAGTCATCCAAAGACAGAAGAGACTGAATTTTTGTTTGCAGATGAGTGGCTGAATGAGGGTGGAGACGCTGCGACCTTTGCAGGCTCTGAAGAAATCCAGATAACAAGAACCACATTTGTAGTATCATTCTGACCTGAGAAATCATCTCTGAGGGTATGTCTACACTAGCCCCCTACTTCGAAATAGGGAGCTAGTGTAGACATACCCTGAGAGAAGATCACAGGGGACAGAATGGATTGACGTGTGTCCTAAGCTATAGATGTGTGAATGTGAAGCCCAAACTTTCCATTGTGTTACAGGTATCACAGACCAAACTTTCAAGCCATGCATGTGTATGGAAGGCCAGCAGCAGAGTTGTGGGAATCTCTAAAGGATGGAGCATTGTTAACTTTACTGCTTTAAAGCACTTGGCTTATAAATTATTTCATACATCCCTCACATCCAGTTGTCAATCAGTTTGCACAATTAACTCTTTGTTCTATGAACAGTTGTTTGATACTGGTTACTTGTAACTGGCCAGAAGACATAAGCTTTCACGGGGGGAAAAATACTTTGTCATGTGTATCTGACAAAGTGGCTTTTTTGTCACAAAAGCTTATATCCAAATAAATCTGTTAGTCTGTAAGGTACCACAGGACCCCTCGGTATACTTGCGGATACAGACTAACCCAGATCCCCCTCTGATACTTGACCAGAAAGTGTTTGTGACACTTACATTCTAGTTCATGAACACCATCCTTCTGCCCTTCCTGTTCCAGAAGTGCCCAAAAGACCTGAGAGACAAGAACCACTGGGTTTTGTTTCAGCAAAGACTAGAGCAGAGGAGCAGAAACAGGGAGTGTAACGTGGTTGTATGTAATTTACACACATAACCCATTATGAAAGCATGACAGAATTTTTTTCTCTCTTAGCTTGATATTAGCACAAGCCTAGTGTTAGCAATAGTTACCCATTTGTGATGCTCTCCCCACCCCGCCCCAGCTGACCTCGCTGTCTGTGTTAACTTGTAACTTGCCAAAAGTCTACAGACCCTTGCATGGGGAGAGGGTGCAGGTCCTGTGGGGAGAAGGCTGTAAGATGCTCCGATTCTCTACACTCAGCGAACATTTGCCATGCAAATACTTTAGCTTTTCTTTCAGGGAAAGTATCCCCATGAGCATTTTATAAGGAAAATTAATAGATCCTGCTTCTGATCCAATGCACACATCTGTATCTGGAGTGACTATATTTGCACTGAATGTTGCTGAATTCAGAACCCTGCCCTAAGAATGTATCCCATGTTCTGCAAAGAAGAAGCCTAATTTGAACATTGAGGAGTGGAGAAATTTTAAATAAATACATATAATGAGGCAATGAAACACATGTATAAAGTTTCAGTGGAGGACAGCTCAATAGAAAGACACTTCACCACACCCTTGCCATGTGATTACACACCTCACAAGAGGACACACTCACAAGTGGAGGCCCAGAAAGAGTGTTGGTGGGAAGGTCACTATAGTAAAACCACACAGAGCTCCAGCAAGTGGCAGAACTCAGATACAGAAGACAGGAAGGGTGCAGAGAGCTTATCAAGATTCACAGAGGATATGGATGTTTATATGGTTAACCAGTAAATACAATTACAGAAGCAAAGATTTGCTTTTAAATGTGTTGTAAGGGTTTTAAATCTTCCTGATTTGTATCAGGAACTATATATCTCTAGTCTAGTGAGGGAAAAGGTAAAATCAGTGGTGTAAAGGCAAAACAATGTTTGATGATACTCCACGAACTCCTGACACTCTCTCAACTTCAGTTCAGCATAGAAAGGTGTCTTGTTAAATATCATCTGGTCTCCTGATCTTTTTCTTTTCAGGAAGGAAAGCTCATAACTCCTTGGACCTGCCCAGTACAGAATGTCAGCTGTAAATGACACCCAAACAGAATTTGCAGTATTACTTCTCACTGGGATACCTGGTCACGAAGATGCCCATCTCTGGATCTCCATCCCCTTCAGCTTCATGTATACGATTTCGATAGTAGGCAATGCAGTCATTATGTTCTTTATAAAAACAGATCCAAGCCTCCATGAGCCCATGTACATTTTCCTTTCCATGTTGGCCCTCACAGACCTAGGTGTATCGATAGCCACCGTACCGACGATACTGGGCGTATTCTTGTTTAACTCTAGGGAGATCAGCTTCAATGTGTGTTTGGCCCAGTTGTTTTTCATCCACTCACTTTCGTTCATTGAATCTTCTGTGCTCTTGTCGATGGCCTTTGACCGGTTCATTGCAATCTGTAACCCGCTGAGATATGCTTCCATCTTAACCCTGCCGAGAATAGGCAAGATGGGGCTGGTGTTTGTGGTAAGAGGAGTGGTTGTAGCATTCCCACTCCCCCTTCTTCTGAAATGGTATCGATACTGTCGAGCCAATGTCCTATCCCATTGCTACTGTCTAAACCAGGATGTCATGAAGTTGGCTTGTTCAGACATAACAGTCAGCAGCATCTACGGCTTGTTTCTTGCAATCTCCACATTTGGTCTGGACTCGCTGCTCATCTTCCTCTCTTACGTGAAGATCTTCAAAACAGTGCTGAGCATTGCGTCCCGCAAGGAGAGCCTCCGGGCCCTGAACACCTGCGTCTCCCACCTTTGTGCTGTCCTGCTCTACTACACACCCATGTTCGGTCTGTCTGTGCTACACAGATTTGGGAACAGCTCTTTCCACTTGCTTCAGATCCTCCTAGGCTACGTCTACCTGCTGGTTCCACCCCTGATGAACCCAATCATCTACAGCGTGAAAAGCACACACCTTCGTGCGAGGATCATGAGGGCATTTGTCAAGTGAAGGGTCCGTTCATCACTCCAGGGCTGGTGACACAGGAGACAAAAAAAACTTGAGATGACACAGCCCCATATTTCATCCTGGATCCTTTTTCCCTGAGGCTCTTCCCTTTCCTCATCTCTTCACTCAAGGCTGCATAAGAACATAAGAACGGCCATACTGGGTCAGACTAAAGATCTATCTAGCCCAGTAGCCTGTCTGCCGACAGTGGCCAAACCAGGTGCGCCGGAGGGGGTGGACGAAAGACAATGATCAAGCGATTTATCTCCTGCCATCCTTCTCCAGCCTCTGACAAACAGAAGTTAGGGACACCATTTATATCTCCTGGCTAATAGCCTTTTATAGACCTAACCTCCATGAAACTGTCTAGCTGCTCTTGAAACTCTGTGATAGTCCTAGCCTTCACAGCCTCCTCTGGCAAGGAGTTCCACAGGTTGACTACATTCTGTGTGAAGAAGAACTTTCTTTTATTAGTTTTAAACCTGCTACCCATTAACTTCATTTGGTGTCCTCTAGTTTTTCTATTATGTGAACTGCTAAATAACTTTTCTTTATTCACCTTCTCCAAACCACTCATGATTTTATATACCTCTATCATATCCCCCCTCAGTCTCCTCTTTTCTAAACTGAAAAGTCCCAGTCGCTTTAACCTCTCCTCATATGGGACCCGTTCCAAACCCCTAATCATTGTAGTTGCCCTTTTCTGAACCCTTTCCAAGGCCAAACTAACTTTTTTGAGGTGAAGAGACCACATCTGTACACAGTATTCAAGATGTGGGCGTACCATAGTTGTATACAGGGGCAGTAAGATATTCTGTGTCTTATTTTCTATCCCTTTCTTAATAATTCCTAACATCCTATTTTCCTTTTTGACCGCCACTGCACACTGTGTCGAAGTTTTCAGAGAACTGTCCACGATAACTCCAAGATCTCTTTCCTGGTTTGTTGTAGCCAAATTAGCTCCCATCATATTCTATGTATAGTTGGGGTTATTTTTCCCGATGTGCATTACTTTGCACTTATCCACATAGATTTCATTTGCCATTTTGTTGCCCAATCACTCAGTTTGGTGAGATCTTCTTGGAGTCCCTCACAGTCTGCTCTGTCTTGACTATCCTAAACAGTTTAGTATCATCCTCAAACTTTACCACCTCACTGCTTACCCCTTTCTCCAGATCATTTATGAATAAGTTGAAAAGGATTGGTCCCAGGACTGACCCTTGGGGGACACCACTAGTTACCCCTCTCCATTCTGAAAATTTACCATTTATTCCTACCCTTTGTTTCCTGTCTCTTAACCATTTCTCAATCCAAGAAAGGACCTTCCCTCTTATCCCATGGCCATGTAATTTACACAAGAGCCTTTGGTGAGGGACATTGTCAAAGGCTTTCTGAAAATCTAAGTACACTCTATCTACTGGATCCCCCTTGTCCGCATGTTTGTTAACCCCTTCAAAGAACTCTACTAGATTAGTAAGACATTAGTTTACAGACATTAGGTTTACAGAAACCATGTTGACTTTTGTCCAACAAATTATGTTCTTCTATGTGCCTGACAATTTTATTCTTTGCTATTGTTTCGACTAATTTGACTGGTACTGAAGTTAGGCTGCATCTCAACTACTCCCCTTTAACTGAGACTCTGCTCTCAGTTCAGGGTGGAAGCCGGAGCCGGGTCATGGTGCCCTGAGGATCGCCAGGGTTTCCATATTTTTCCCCCAAGATGTACATCCCAGGGAGGGTGGCGAGTCCATAGCTCCCCAAAGCTGCCTGGGCTGCTGTGTTGGTCTCACCATGGACCGACTCTGGCCTGGCGGGGAGGCAGAGGATCAGGGAAAGGGAAGGGGGCAGGGATTTGTGGGAAGAGATGGGGCACATAAGGGGATTCGGGGCGTGGCAAGACTTGGACAAGTCTCACCCCTGCTAACGAGGCAGTGGTATGTCCCTGTGGGATGGGGGATGGGGCTGGAGGGGGCAGAACCTGCATTTTGGAGAAGACTGAACTAATGTGACCCCCCCTAAAGGGGGCTCCTCCTCTCCATGTCCCTTACAAGGATCTCAGAGCCGAGGTTTTTGTGCCTGCAGGGCTACCTCAGACCCAAGGAGAAAACCGGGGCTGGCGTCTCTCCTCAGGGACCTGGCCGGTGTGTGCCGTGCTCTGGGAAGCTGTTACCCCTGGGAGAGCTCGGCCCAGACCCCAGGCTGCTCTGAACTCCAGTGAGGCAGGGTGAGAACAGGTCTGTGACTCAGCCCTTTGTAACTGGACACCCCCAATCTCCACTGCACAGGGGGGCTCTGCTGGCCCAGCAGGGAATTCGGCCGGGCCTCTCGTCACCCATGTGACTGGAAGGCTGGTTCTGTGCTGCTGGCCCATTGAGCCTGAAGGGTCTAACAGGCAAACAACCGAGCGGTGGCGGGGGAATCGGGGGTGGGGGTGTCTCCTTAGACAGTCTGGTTGGCAGGAAGCAGCTTGAGGGCAGAGATCAGCTTCACCCCTCAGCCTGTAACTCAGACACGGCTCTGTGCTATAGTGACCGGGGCTAGGCTCATGCGGGTTTCAGCAAAGGCTGCTTCTGTGAGCAAGGGGGAAAAGCTGGGAAGATGCTGTCAGAGCCACAAGGAATCCAGACCGTCAAAAGAGCTGTGTAGCTCCCCCAAAGTGTGGCCACCTCTCTTCCCGCTTCTGTAGATCAAAACCTCCCTGGCTCTGGTTGTACTGATACGTGAGACAAATGTGTGTAGACGGGTGACAGCTGCCTAGTATTTCCAAACCATTTTCTCTAATGCTTTGTGGTGTCTGACAATAAACCTCCTCGTTTTAAGGATGCCAGCAGTGACGGGTTAGCTCTCGACACAAACACACGAAGGAGAAGAGACTGGGCTCTCCGATCGGATATGCTTGGTGCTCATCTTTTAGCAGGACAGGTGTTCTTCCCAGTTGAAGAGTGGGACAATTTTTAGACTCCCCCAAGATGGAACTTGGTTTAGAGGGTAAAGAGACCATATAGCCCAGATTTACGATGACAGTTCTGATTCTTCCTGGCCAGCATCTGTCCTTGTTGAGATCAAGTTGAAGCCAAGGTAACAGTCCACGCAAGACAGTGAGTTGAAGATCTAGAGGATTTTGGGCCAGAAGGAGCCATAATCTAGTCCCTATCTTTTCCCGTTCGGGGTGTGGGCCTCCTTGAGGGTATGTGGCATTAACAAGGGATGGGAATGAAAAGGATTTGGAACAAAGCCTCCTTGTTTGCATATTGGCCTGCTCCAGACAGATGCCGTGTGCAGACTGCGCTGTGCATTGGAATCTACGTGGGGCTGGGCATTTTGTCGGCTTTCTGATAACGTTGCCTAGCATTATACAAAGTCATCGCCAGCTGCTGGTGGCTCTGTGTGCTGTGCCCGGAGGAAAGCAGTGGCCACCCTCGCAGTTTTGTGTTTGGCCTCATGGAGGCACCTGCTCTCACTTCCCCCCATCAGATGGGAGTTCCCCCAAGTAAGAGCCTGTGCCCCAACCTCCTGCCCCACCCTCCTTCCATATTCTAACTCCCTCCCAGACACCATCCCATAACACTGGTCCCCTGCATCTAATCTCATACCCAGACCCCTTCCCCCTCTCCGCCTCCTGCACTGAGGCCCCTCACGCACTCTGAATCCCTTGGCCACAGCCTGGAGCATCCTGTAGCCCCAATGCCGGGTCCTCAACCCCACCACAGACCCTGCACCCACAGGCAGAACTCTCACCACCTCCTGCTCTGTACCCATCCTCGTGCCTCAACCCTCAGCCCCCTTCCACTCCCTGACACCCTAATTTTTGCCTGCACCCCAGAGCCTAAGGGCCCCCACAGAATCTAGTGGGCCCCGGCCCCCAGAAGAGTTCAGCCGGCCCTCAACCTGCTCCATGACGGATGAGCCCCACTCTGGAGTGCTGGAGATAAACCTCCCAGCCTGCATCCGCGTTCCCAACCTCTCCACGTGAGGGGGGAGCTAGATCTGAGGGAGGGGCGGGGTGCGTCTGTTCACTACCCAACCCCCAGCACCATCGTTTTGGGTGCTGCGCCTGTGAGCTGCCAACAGCACCAGGCCCCCTGACGGGGGAGGAGTAAAAGGGGCAGTTGCCCCAGGACCTGGTGATTCAAAGGGGCCCTGGGCTCAAAACCACTGTGGCTGCTACTGTGGCAGAAGCCGCCAAAAGAGCCCCCGGCCCTTTAAATCGCCGCTGGAGTGCTGC
This sequence comes from Pelodiscus sinensis, assembly GCF_049634645.1. NCBI lineage: Eukaryota > Metazoa > Chordata > Testudines > Trionychidae > Pelodiscus > Pelodiscus sinensis. The sequence continues at coordinate 327,746,476 of NC_134711.1, read as the reverse complement.
CCTGCACACACCGTGAGGCTGTGAGGGCTGTGGGGGAGGGGCGCTGTGCTCCATGCACAATGCAGGTCTGGCTGCCCCTGGCCCTGCCTCTTCTGCCCAAGGCTCCGCCCCTTCCAGGAGTGCAGAGCCAGGCCCGCCCCATACCTTGCGCAGGGGCCCACAGAGGTTGCCGGCCCCGCTGAATAGCACCCACTGTCTCCCTCCCCCCATGTAGGACTGTCCCATGTCTCTGGAACCCAACTGGAGCCCACTCAGGTCTCAGGAGGCTGTTGCCTTTGGCTGGAACCCTACTCCCCCCAACTCATCTCTATCTCACCCCCTTTCATAGGCTGGCATTTCCACTCACCAGCCCAGAACTTTCCTCCACTGCCTACTGCCCTGCTTTCTCCACACCAGCAGGCTTTCCTCCTCTTTGCCCTTCCCACTCATCATGCCAGCAAGAGGAACCAGGTCAAACACCTTGGAAAAGAAATACTTGTGATGGCAGGACTTTAAAAAGGGACTGTCCAGTCCCAAAGAGGATGTATGGTCACCCTATTACAGATTTTTCCTATGATGGCTAGAACACACCCGTAAGAGAGGGATCCCATGGAAAAGGCTTGTCTGCAACAGCCCATCTATCAGAACATAACAATTTAAGGACATAAGAACGGCCATATTGGACCAGACTAATGGTCCATCTAGCTTCTTTCAGTAGCCTATGCAAGGTGCTACAGAGAAAATGAACAGACAAGGGCAACTACCTTGTGAATATAAGAATATATAAGAACGCAAGAAATGCCATACTTGGTCAGACCAATGGTCCATCCAGCTCAGTATTGGCCAATACCAGATGACCCACAGAGGGAGGGAACACAACACGTAATCATCGTGTGATCCTTCCCCTGTCATCCACCTCCAGAGAAACAGAGGCTAGGAACACCATTCCTACCCATCCTGGCTAATAGCTATTGATGGACCTAACTTCCATGAATCTATCTAGCTCTTTTTTGAAGCCTGATAAAGTCCTAGCCTTCACCACATCCTCTGGCAAGGAGTTCCACAGGTTGACTGTGTGCTGAGTGAATAAAGCTTAATTTTGTGTGTTTAAAATCTGCTGTCTATTCATTTCATTTGGTGACCCCTAGTCATGTGGTACCTCCTCTGTCCTCTGCTACTATCCTCTGAAACTCAGAGACACCCAGAATATGGGGTGGTGTCTTTGATCAATCAATGATGGAGGCGTCTTCCAAGAAATGCTTCCTTTTGTTTGTTTTAAATCTACTGCTCAATAACTTCATGGGTGACCCTTGGTTGCTGTATTATAGGAAGGGACAAGAAACAGTGTCTGATTCACTTTCTCCACACCACTGATGGTTTTATAGACCTCTATATTATCCTATTGGCCATGATAGGGTTAAAGCTGGTGCACAGGCAGCTGAGGTTCCCAGATGGCCAAGTGGCCCCAAGGGAAGGTACAAACATGCTGCATAAAGGCAGTTGCCTCCCTCGCTGAACATAAACTGCCTGCTGCCCGTGCAACCTCTCCGGTGACTCCTTGTACTTCAGGGTGAAGACCTCTGGTGCCAGCAGCTCCCTTCTCGCAGGAACTGGGTACGTTGGCCGGTGTCACTGTCTGAAACACGCCGAGTGCAGGGCGAAGGCTGCAGGCTGTTTGCATTGGCAGCTGTTCTGTGCAGATACAGAGGACTCAGCGGGGCTGTGGGGGTGACTCAGTGATGGGGTTGGATTCAGGCCGTGCTAGGGAGCTTGGGAGCGCCTCTTCTTCCTATGTCCATGCTCCCAAGGTACACACAAATCTGACATTGAATACAAGCTCAGAGGCTTAAACCCCGAAGCCCCAAGTCAGGATGTCCTATGGTCTCGCATTTTTAGAGGCTTCATGTGCTCTGGGTTTGATCCTGACACGGGCTGAGCAATAGGAGACCCCACAGAATAGGAGTGATTCCTTCCCAAATCACCAAAGGTTGCTTTGGAGCTGGTTTTATTCTCTGGCTCGATTCTGAGGTCAGGAACTCAGAGCTGCATGGCGCAGTGGTAACTGTTCTGTTTGCTGACTAGCTGAGGGCACCCGGCTCCGTTCCTGTGGATGCTCCTCAGAGTCACAGGGCTACCGGCATCTTTGCCCCCTCTGGTCTGTGAGTGACAGATGTCAGGCTTTGTACTCTGCCCTCTCATGGGCTGTATTCCCACGCTCCTCCCACCCCCAGACTGGGCCCTGTCCCACAGTCAAAAGTCCTTGCCCAGCAGGTCCAAGAGGGTTCAGCCTCTGTGGTCCTTCTCTTTGGGAGGCTGTGACGAGCGGTCAGCCAGCCTTCCTGAACCAAAACACTGGTCCGTCTGAGCAGAAGGCGCAAAACATAGCCAGGGAGAATCAGAGGCTACGTCTAGACTGGGATGATTTTCCAGAAATGCATTTAGCGGAAAAGTTTTCCATTAAAAGCATTTTTGGAAAAGAGCATCTAGATTGGCAGGATGCTTTTCCGCAAAAGCACTTTTTGCGGAAAAGCGTCCGTGGCCAATCTAGATGCGCTATTCTGCAAAAAAGCTCCGATCGCCATTTTCGCGATCGGGGCTTTTTTGCGGAAAACAGTACTGTGCTGTCTACACTGGCCCTTTTGTGCAAAAGTCTTTCGGAAAAAGACTTTTGCCCGAATGGGAGCAGCATAGTATTTCGGCAAAAGCACTGACAATCTTACATGAGATCGTCAGTGCTTTTGTGGACATTCAAGCGGCCAGTGTAGACAGCTGGCAGGTTTTTCTGGAACAGCGGCTGCTTTTCTGGAAAAAGTGGCCAGTCTAGACACAGCCAGAGGGTTTTCAAGCAATAGTCTCTCCATGTCTTCCACTCCAGGCTCCCATTGAGTCGAGGACCCAGGCAGGCCGTGGGACTCATCATGCTGGAATAACAAGTACTCAAGTCACTGCATACAGGAGAGTGAGAGCTCAGGAAATCAATAGTTAATATAGTCCCTCCAGTGCCTCTTATCACTCCCAAAACACTCCAGAGACTGACATAACTGAACCTGGGAAGCTGTCAGCTATTCATCCAAAGACAGAAGAGTTATTGAATTTGTGTTACAGATGAATGGCTGAATGAGGACGGAGACCCTGGGATCTTTTCAGGTTCTGTAGAAATCCAGATGACAAGACCCACATTTCCAGTCCCACTTGGACCTGAGAAATCATCTCTGAGAGAAGATCGCAGGGGACAGAATGGATTGACGTGTGTCCTCAGGTACAGATGTGTAAATGTTAAGCCAAAACTTTTCACTGTGTTACATATATTACAAACCAAACTTTCAAGACGTGCCTGTGTATGGAAAGCCAGCAGCTGAGTTGTGGGAATCTCTAAAGGAAGGAGCAGTGTTAACTTTACTGCTCCAAAGCATTTGTCTTATGGAATAGGTCAGAAGTTCCCCCAAAACTGTTGCCAGCCAGTTTGTACAATTAACACTTTCTTATATGAATAGTTGTTTGATACTGGTTCCTGGTAACTGACTGGAAGGTTTCATGGGAAAGGTGTTTGTGCCACTTTCATTCACTTACATGACATGATATGGTTGTATGTAATTTATCCAGTCACATGAGCCTGGCTGAAATATTTTGAACCCTTAGCTTGATATCAGCACAAGCCTAGTGTTTGCAAAATTTATTAATTTGTGATGCTGTCCCCACCCCACACAAGCTGAAGTCACTGTCTCTGTTATCTTGTAGGCCCTGGTCCGTATTTTGCAAAGAAGTAGCTAAATTTGAACTCAAATGAGTTTAGAAAAATTTAAAAAATTCATATAATGAGGCAGTGAAATAGATTTATCAATACATTTCAATGGAGGTGTAATAGACAAGAGGAGTCCTAATGAGCACCCGGTGACTAAGGGTATGTCTACACTACCCCGCTAGTTCGAACTAGTGGGGGTAATGTAGTCATCCTCAGTTGCAAATGAAGGCCGGGATTTGAATTTCCCAGGCTTCATTTGCATGAAGCCAACCGGTGCCATTTTTAAATGCCGGCTAGTTCGAACCCCATGCCGCGCGGCTACACGCAGCACGGACTAGCTAGTTCAGATTAGGCTTCTAATCCGAACTAGCTGTACACCTCATTCCACGAAGCAAATTCAAATTCCGGGCTTCATTTGCAACTGCGGATGACTACATTACCCCCGCTAGTTCGAACTAGCGGGGTAGTGTAGACATACCCTAAGGGACTAAACTCAGGTACCTAGCAATGGTGTTGGCCAGGGGGCTGAGAGAACCAATCAAGATATTCTGTTGAAATTTGAATTGGATATTGCCTGCTTTCTTTGTGTGGGAGAGAGAAACCAGGAGTTGAGAGACACAAATGATGTAAACCTAGGCAGGACTACTATGTCTCCAAAGATATGTCTACACTACAGCACTAATTTGAACTAACTTAATTCGAATTAGTTAATTCGTACTAAGCTAATTCGAACTAGTGCATCTAGACCTAAAAACTATTTCTAATGAGCATTTTGCTAATTCGAAATGGCAAGTCCACATTGAGTGGACCCTGAACCAAAGTTAAGGCTGACCGGAAGCAGTGCCGGCAGGGCATCAGGTTAGGACTTAGAGCGTGGAGCTGCTGTCTCAGGCTAGCCGAGGGCTGTGCTTAAAGGGACCCAACCCCCACCTCGGACAGACAGTTCTCAGGGTTCCCCACTTGCTTGCCTACCTCGATGAGGGACAGGAAAACAGTCCTGGCTTGGAGTGCCCTGAGTGCCCTCACACGGCACATCACAGCACTCGGCCATCAGCCCGGCTGCACTTGCCGCAGGCTGCCATCCAGGGGTGTCAGTCAGGGAGCTGTCAGGATCCAGGAGGCCCAGCAGGAGATCTTCCACCCTGAGCATCCCGCAGAGCCACCCCAGTCCTCCCCATCGGGGGCTTGTGCCCCATTCCTCCCTCACCTCCTTCCACTTACGCCTCTCTAGCCCCCCTTCCTGATGTAAAAAATAAAGGACACGTGTGTTCAAAAATAGAAACTCTCTTTATTTAACAAAACTGGGGTGGGGGGGAACCTCTGGAGAGACTGGGAAAAGGAGGTGGGAGAGGGGAGGGGGAAACCTGGGAGGAGGGAGCTGGAAGGGGGAAACCAGGGGAAGAAGGAGGAGGGGAAGTATAAAACTATGGTACGCCATATCTTCAATACTGTGTACAGATGTGGTCTCCTCACCTCAAAAAAGATATTTTGGTTTTGGAAAGGGTTCAGAAAAGGGCAACTACAATGATTAGGGGTTTGGAACAGGTCCCATATGAAGAGAAGCTAAAGAGATTGGAACTTTTCAGTTTAGAAAAGAGGAGACGGAGGGGGGATATGATAGAGGTCTATAAAATCATGAGTGGTGTGGAGAGGGTGAATAAAGAAAAGTTCTTAATTAGTTCCCATAACAGAGGGTATGTCTACACTACCCCCCTAGTTCGAACTAGGGGGGTAATGTATGCATACCGAACTTGCTAATGAAGCCCAGGATTTGAATTTCCCGGGCTTCGTTAGCATAAAGCCGGCGCCGCCATTTTTAAAAGCCGGCTAGTGCGAACCCCGTGCCGCGCGACTACACGCGGCACGGACTAGATAGTTCGGATTAGGCTTCTAATCCGAACTATCTGTACGCCTCGTGGAACTGAATGGCCTCGTGCCATTCAGTGCAGAAAGATGTCCTGTTCAATATCATCTGGTCTCCTGTTCTTTTTCTTTTCAGGAAGGAAAACTCATAACTCCTTGGGCCTGCCCAGTACAGGATGTCAGCTGTCAATGACACCCAAACAGAATTAGCAGTGTTCCTCCTCACCGGGATACCTGGCCATGAAGATGCCCATCTCTGGATCTCCATCCCTTTCAGCTTCATGTATGCTATTTCGATAGTAGGAAATGGAGTGATTCTGTTCTTTATAAAAACAGACCCAAGTCTCCATGAGCCCATGTACATTTTCCTTTCCATGTTGGCTGTCACAGACATTGGCATATCGATAGCTACCATGCCGACGATTCTGGGCGTGTTCTTGTTTAACACTAGGGAGATCAGCTTCAATGCTTGTTTGGCCCAGCTGTTCTTCATCCACTTTCTTGCAAAAATTGAATCTTCAGTGCTGTTGTTGATGGCCTTTGACCGCTTCATAGCGATCTATAACCCACTGAGGTACGCTTCCATCTTAACCCTGCCAAGAATAGCCAAGATGGGGCTGGTGTGTGTTGTAAGAGGAGTGGCTGTACCGTTCCCACTCCCGTTTCTTCTGAAAAAGTATCAATATTGTCGAGGCAGTGTTCTGTCCCATTGCTACTGTCTAAACCAGGATGTCATGAAGTTGGCTTGTTCAGACATAAGAGTCAGTAGCATCTACGGCTTGTTTGTTGCAATCTGCACTGTGGGGTTGGACTCACTGCTCATCTTCCTCTCCTATGTGATGATCCTCAAAACAGTGCTGAGCATCGCATCCCGCACAGAAAGTCTCAGGGCCCTGAACACCTGCGTCTCCCACCTCTGCGCCGTCCTGCTCTTCTATGTGCCAGATATTGGGCTGGCCGTGATACACAGATTCGGGAACAGCTCTACTCACTTGCTTCAGATTCTCCTGGGCTACGTCTACCTGCTGGTTCCACCCCTGATGAATCCGATTGTGTACAGCGTGAAAAGCAAACATATTCGTATGCGGCTCCTCAGGGTGTTCGTCAAGTGAAGGGTCCGTTCACCACAGGGCTCCAGGGCTGGTGACACAGGAGACAACAAACACTTCCGGTGACCACTGCCACATATTCACACCTGGATTCTTTTCTCCAGCTGTTTCTTCCTTTTCTTCACGCAGGGCTGCACCCCGACTACTCTGATTTAACTGAGACTCTGCCCCCTCTGATCCAGAGCTGGGCCATGGTCAAAGCTGGCCAGGGAGCCGGGGCCATTGTGAGAAGCCCCAGATCTTTCACATTTTGCTCTCCAGATGTATATACCAGGGAGGGTGGAAAATACTGTGGACCAGCCCTGGCCTGGCTGGGTGGCAAAGCATCAGAGAAAGGGAAGGAGAGGTGGGCAGGGACTTCGTAGGAAGAGATGGGATGTAGCTGGGGCTTCAAGGGGAAAAAGAAGGTGTCCCTGGGATGGTGTCTGTCCTCAGGGACTTGGCCAGAGTGTGCCGTGCTCTAGGAAGCTGTTACCAACGGGCAGAGCTCAGACCAGCCCCTAGGCTGCTCTGAACTCCACTGGGGTAGGGTCAGAACAGGGTGTGATATTCGCCACTCTCCCCCCTCCGCATGCTTTATGAAAGGAAAATATGGACACAAATATACATAACTCAGAACTGCTTGGGCCAAATTGCTTCAAGTAACCTATCAGTCTTCATGTCTTAATCGGCTGGGCCCCTTTATCTTAAATTGGTGTATGGATCATTCTTGTGTGTAAAATTAGAGTATGGACTACGTTATGATTTCAAATGTGTAAATGGAAAGCCATCAAGGGTGTTTCCAGTGTTTGGGCAATCTTATGCAAATAGTTTTTTGTCCTTAAGTCTTAGCAGTGGTTGGGCTGAGGAAGTCACATGATCGCCCCAACTGGAAGGATGGAATGTAGAAACAGAATTCCCGCCCAAAGGGAATCTTTAACAACAATAGGAAGCTAGCAGGTTTGGTCTTTGGGGGCTGGCTGGACACACCTGTAGGGAAGGAACCCAAGACTGCAGAGTGAGGAACAGCTCTGGTTTGGAAGGCTTAGCTTGGAAAGGAACAGTTTCAGGGTGAGTTTGTACTGAGGTTTCAGTGTTGGAATTAGCTAAACGTTCTCTGTTACTTTGAGTTTGTAACCTACTTTGCTCTGCCTGTTCTGACTTACAGACACTTAAATCTTACTGCTTGTGCTTAATAAAATCACTTTTAATTACTATCAAGCACAGTGTAAATAATTGTTACCTGGGGGAGCAATCAGAGTGCACATCCTCCTTCCATTGCTACAGGGGAGGGAGGGTTTCCTAAATAATTCATCTTGGGATTCACATCCCATCTGGGGAATGGTATTCCAGGAAGCTGGGCCCTAAACTGCATTTTCCTTGGACCTGGAGATTCAGCGTCTGCACTGCTTCTTGGGGGGATAAGGGGCAGTGATCTCAGGTTTGTACCTTGGCATGGGGAGACCAATGAGCTGGACCAGCAGGACAGAGCAGTGAGAAGTCCCAGAGTGCAGGAAGGCAAGTGGGAGTGGCCTTCTCGGCACTCCGGGAGGCTCCCACCACGGGGTCTTCTGTGACTGTACCCTGTCTGACTGCCAATAGCACCAGGTCCACCAACGGAGGAGGTTGCCCCAGGGCCTGGTGATTCAAAGGGGCATAGGTCTCACAACCACTGTAGCTGCTACTGTGGCAGCAGCAGCCACCAGAGCCCCTGTCCCTTTAAATCGCCGCTGGAGTCCTGCATTGCACACACGGTGCAGCTATGAGGGCTGGGGGAGGGGCGCTGTGCTCTGTGCTGGTCTGGCTGCCACTGGCCCTGCCTCTTCTGTCAAGGCTCCGCCCCACCTGGAAGTGCAGAGCCAGGCCAGCCCCACACCTAGCCCAGGAGCCTATAGAGGTTGTTGACCCCCCTGAACAGCACCACCTGATGGGATTTTATTTGGAATCTCACAGACTTTTCTGTCTTTCAACAATCCCCAATGTGTAGAATCCAGACACTTCTTGGGGATCTCAGGTTTCCGTTTTCCTAAGAAAGTTTAATGAAATTTAAAGCAAGCAGCATCCCTGGGTGCTTGGCTGCTGCCCTCGTTGCTCTCCTGAGACTCCACCCTTGCCAGGGGAGTCTCGTGCATGAGTTTGGGCATCCCAGGATCCTAGGTCCCCCTTTTCATTCTTCAGGGAACAGGGAAGGGAACTCCCCTCCCAGAACAATCTGAGGGAATTTTCCATGTGTGGAACCTTGTGGAATCTCCCTTCCCTGTTTGAGCTCGGGATTGTAATGTAGGAAAGGGGGCAGCTGGGGAGAAAACTCATTTATTATTATTATTATTATTATTATTATTATTATTATTATTTCAGCAAGATCACAGCCATGACAGCATCATGCTTACCATTCAGCCAACCCAGAAGGGAGCCATGTGGCTAATAAGACCCATACAAACAGTGCTGACAACCCCATATTCCAGTAATGGAGCCTGCAGCATCCTCACACATCCCCTGGGATTTGGCCTCCTTCTATTTGCCATTGGCTGTGGTGGGGTTAAAGCTGATGCACAGGAAGCCAAGCAGCTGAGGTTCCCTGACGGCCAAGTGGCCCCAAGGGAAGGTACAAACATGCTGCATAAAGGCAGTTGCCTCCCTATCTGAACACACACTGCCTGCTGCCCGTGCAACCTCTCCGATGACTCCTTGTGCTTTAGGGTGTAGATCTCTGGTGCCAGCAGCTCCCTTCTAGCAGGAACTGGGTACGTTGGCAGGTGTCACTGTCTGTAACATGCCAAGTGGAGGGCGAAGGCTGCAGGCTGTTTGCATTGGCAGCTGTTCTGTGCAGCGGCAGAGGACTCCGCTGGGCTGTCAGGGTGACTCAGTGATGGGGATGTTTTTGATAATACACAGATATCCAACGTTCAAAACCATCCGAGAGTGTTAAACCCCCGGTGCCCCAAGTCAGGATTTCACAAGGTCTCCTACTTCTACAGGTATCGTGTGCGCTGAGCCTGATCCTACCAGAAGCTGCACAATGGGAAACCCCACAGAATGGGAGGGGCTAGTTCCCAATTCACCTCAGATGTATTTGTTCCTGGAAATTCCACCACTAAATGCATTGTCAGTGGTTTTACTCTCTGCTCGATTTTTAGGTCAGGAATTCAGAGTTTCAAGGTGCTGTGGTAACTGCTCTGTTTCCTGACTAGTTGAGGGCACCTGGGCTTTTTTCCTGTGGATGCCCCCCAGAATCACAGAGCTACCAGCATCTCTGCCCCCTCTGGTCTCTGAGTGACAGAAGTCAGGCTTTGTACCTGGCCCTCTCATGGGGTGGATTCCCATGACCCCCCATCTTCAGACTGGGCCGTGGGCTACAGTGCACTGTGGGTCAAATGCCCTTGCTCAGAAGCTGCAAGAACATTCATCCTCCATGGTTCTTCCCTTTGGGAGGTTGTGACTATTGAGACGAGTGACCACCCAGCCTTCCTCAGCCAAACACTAGTCAGTCTGAGCAGCAGGAGTGAAATGTAGCCCGGGAGAATCGGAGAGTTTTCAAGCCACAGTCTGACCACGTCTCTGACCCCAGGCTGCCATTGTGTCGAGGACCTTCGCAGCCGAAGGCCTCATCATGCCTAACTAACAGGTGCTGGGGTCACTATTTCCTGGAGAGTGAGAGCTCTGGGAAACAATGTTTCATATAGTGACCCCAGTGCCTGTTACTACTCCCAATGCAAGCTACCGACTGACAGAACGGAACCTGAGGAGACCCAGTTTGCTACGAAGCCAAAGATAGAAGAGAGACCAAATTTTTGTTTGCAGACAAGCGGCAGAATGAAGATGGAGATGCTGCGACCTTTTCAGGTTCTGTAGAAATCCAGATGACAAGACCCACATTTCCAGTCCCGCTCTGACCTGAGAAATCATCTCTGAGAGAAGATTGCATGGAATGGAGTGGATTGACATATATGTCCTAAGGTATAGAGGTGTGAATGTTAATTTAAGCCAAATCTTTTCATTGTGTTATATGTATTACAGACTAAACTTTCAAGCCATGCCTGTGTATGGAAAGCCAGCAGCAGAGTTGTGGGAATCTCTAAAGGAAGGAGCAGTGTTAACTTTACTGCTCCAAAGCATTTGGCTTTTAAAATATTTCGGAAGTTCCCCAAAAGAGTTGCCAATCAGTCTGTACAATCAATTATTTCTTCTATCAACAGTGGCTTGATACTGGTTGCTGGTAATTGGCCAGAAGGCATAAGCTTTCACAAGGGAAAAAAAACTTCAGGTGCATCTGACAAAGTGGGGTTTTGCACACAAAAGCTAAATCCTAAATACATTTGTTAGTCTGTAAGGTACCACAGGTCTCCTCGGTGTTTTTGTGTATACATACAAACACAGCTCCGCCTCTGATACCTGACCAGAAGGTGTTTGTGACACTTACATTCTGGTTCATGAACACCGTCCTTCTACGCTGCCTGGGCCAGACGTCCCCAAAAGTCCTGAGAAAAGAACCACTCGGTTTTCTTTTAGCAAGGACTAGTGCTGAGTTGCAGAAAAAGGAAGTATACAGTGGGTGTATGTAATTTACACTGGTAACCTGTCACACAATCGCAACTGAAGTTTTTTGCACATTCAGCTTGAAATTACTGTAAGCCTAGTGTTTGCCATATTCATCCATTTGTGATGCTCTCCCCACCCTGCTCCAGCTGAAATCACTATCTGTTTTAGTGTGTAATTTCATAGAATCCTAGGGCTGGAAAAGATCTCAGGAATCATCAAGTCCAGCCCCCTGACCATAGCAGGACCAATTCCAACTAAATCAACCCAGCCAGGGCTTTGTCAAGCCGAGACTTAAAAACCTCTAGGGATGGAGATTCCACCACCTCCCTAGGGAACCCATTCCAGTGCTTCCCCACCCTCCTAGTGAAATAGTTTTTCCTAATATCCAACCTAGACCTCCCCCACTGTAACTTGAGACCATTGCTCCTTGCTCTGCCATCTGTCACTACTGAGAATAGCCTCTCTCCATCCTCTTTGGAAGCCCCCTTTAGGTAGTTGAAGGCAACTATCATATCTCCCCTCACTCTTCTCTTCTGCAGACTAAACAAACCGAAATCCCTCAGGTGTCAGATGTCTACAGACCCTTGCATGGGGAGAGGATGCAGGTCTTGTGGGGAGAAAGCAGTAGGATGATCCAATTCTCTGCATTCAGTCAACATTTGCCGTGAAAATACTGCCGCTACTCTTGGAGTGCATCACCATGAGCATTTGGTAAGGAAAAGTTAATAACGCCTGATTCTGATCCAATTTACACATATACATCTGAAGTGAATATTGTAGAACTGCATGTTGCTGAATTCAGAACCCAGCCCATGTTCTGCAAAGAAGCAATGGCTTTATTTGAACTCTGTGGAGTGGAGAAAAATAACAAAATGCATGTAATGGGGCAAAGAAACACATTTATGAATACATTCAATGGAGGACAGTTCAATACAATGAATTTACACCCTGCCCTTTCCATGGGATTGTATGCATCACAATGGGACACACTCAGAAGTGGAGGCCCAGAAACGTTATTTTAGGGAAGTTCTCAACTGTAAAGCCACACAGAGCTCAAGTAGGCTGCAGAACTCAGGGACACAAGACAAGAAGGGGGCAAAAGAGCTTAGCAGGATTCACAGAAGGGCCAGATATTTAAATGGGTAACCAATAAATCCAATTACAGTAGTGAAGGGTTTTTTTAATGTCTTGGAAGGGCTTTAAATGGTCCTGATTTATACCAGAAAATATGTCTCTTTTGTGGGTATAAATGCAAAATCAGTGGTGTAGATGTGAAACTGTATGTTTGCTGATCTTTCATGAACTCCTGAGGGTCTCCCAACTTCCATTCTGTTAGCCGGGAGTTTTGGAATATAAATTGGGTATAAGTCTTGGTAAAGCTGACTAGAGATTTTCCTAGGTTGTCCCCTTCCTCCAGTCAAAAAGTTAGAGATTACTGATGATCTCTGTGTCTGAGAGGGAGTTTAGGGAACTACAAAATCTACACACACTGGCTACGTCTACACTGGCATGATTTTCCAAAAATGCTTTTAACGGAAAAGTTTTCCGTTAAAAGCATTTTTGGAAAAGCACGTCTAGATTGGCAGGATGCTTTTCCGCAAAACCCCTTTTTGCGGAAAAGCGTCCGTGGCCAATCTAGATGCGGTTTTCCGCAAAAAAGCCCCGATCGCCATTTTCGCGATCGGGGCTTTTTTGTGGAAAACACTACTGTGCTGTTTACACTGGCCCTTTTGCACAAAATTATTTCGGAAAAAGACTTTTGCCCAAACGGGAGCAGCATAGTATTTCCGGAAAAGCACTGATGATCTTACATGAGATCGTCAGTGCTTTTGCGGAAGTTCAAGCGGCCAGTGTAGACAGCTGGCAAGTTTTTCCGCAAAAACATCTGATTTTGCAGAAAAACTTGACAGTCTAGACACAGCCACTGTATGTCTGGTACAAACTAATAACTACCTTTATTGCAACAGGCAGTATAAGTAAACACACTGACATGCCACGGGCAACGATTAGATAAAGAGTTTCAATAACCCCAGCTGGTATCATGAATACAGTCTAAGTATACTGTTGCAATTACCTAATAGAACATCATATTCATGCCCTCCTGAAGACCTTGAGGAGTTAAAGGAGCAGCCTACTCTGTTGGTATAGCAGGGATCTCAGTGAGAGATGAGAGATTAGGATAGGATAAGAAATGGAAGACTTAGGTAATATTTTTGATAAAAGTTTAGAAAGGTAAGTAAAGAAAGGATGAGAAAGCAGATCACGAATGTGCCTGACACTCTCAGCCGCATAGGTTTATAGGCCTCCTCCCGGTCATTTCTAAGCCAACTCTCAAAGCCAAAAACAGATTTCTGCACTCTAAGGTGTTTGTGGGTGATCATGTTTGATTGGAGAATTAAATTAAAACACCTCTCTGAATATGCCTGAGCTGTCACGTTGTCTCCCCACGAGGAGGGGGTGTTTTTGACTAACATTCAGAGAAATACCGCAAGTCACATGCTGTTCCTACCTTTCTGAGGAAAAAGGACATTTGCCCCTTCAAGAAAGGAGATATTTGGGGCATACTGCTCTTAAACGCAGACAGGTATGACCTAACACCTGCACCAGTGAGACTGGTATTAGATGCCAGTTCTGATAATTCTATTTCAGGATATAGAAAATCGGCTTGGTGCCTTGTACATCAGCATATTGACTTTTGTGCTATTACCTATCCCAGCCCAATGAGCTAGAAAACCGACTACATATATTCTTCACCATAGATATTTATGGTTGAGTGCTATAATACCATATTTCAAGAAAGAACATCTTCTATCTACTATCCTTCTTATAATCTACTGCTGAAGTTAAGTTCTAACAGGATAAAATCTCTGTAGGCCTTGTGTGACTACTAAGATAGAATTAAAACAGGCAAAAATTCATAAAAAATATATTAGTTTGCAGACAAAATTAGACTAATAGGCTACAACTGAGCACAGAAAGATGTCTTTTTAAATATCTGGTCTCCTGTTCTTTTTCTTTTCAGGAAGGAAAGCTCATAACTCCTTGGACCTGCCCAGTACAGGATGTCAACTGCCAATGACACCAAATTCCAATCTGCAGTGTTCCTTCTCACTGGGATACCTGGGCACGAAGACGCCCATCTCTGGATTTCCATCCCCTTCAGCTTAATGTATGTTATTTCGATAGTAGGAAATGCAGTCATCATATACTTTATAAAAACAGACCCAAGCCTTCATGAGCCCATGTACATTTTCCTTTCCATGTTGGCTGTCACAGACATTGGCATATCGATAGCCACCATACCGACAATACTGGGCACATTCTTGTTTAACTATAGGGAGATCAGCCTCAATGCCTGTTTGGCCCAGGTGTTTTTCATCCACTTTCTTTCAAAAATGGAATCCTCCGTGCTCTTGTCCATGGCCTTTGACCGCTTCATTGCGATCTGTAACCCGCTGAGATATGCTTCCATTTTAACCCCACTGAGAATAGCCAAGATGGGGCTGGTGTTTGTGGTAAGAGGGGTGGCTGTAGCATTCCCACTCCCCCTTCTTCTAAAAAGGTATCAATATTGTCGAGCCAGTGTCCTGTCCCATTGCTACTGTCTAAACCAGGATGTCATGAAGTTGGCTTGTTCAGACATAAGAGCCAGCAGCATCTATGGCATGTTTGTGGCAATCTCCACTGTGGGGTTGGACTCGCTACTCATCTTCCTCTCCTATGTGATGATCCTCAAAACAGTGCTGGGCATCGCATCCCGCACGGAGAGCCTCCGGGCCCTGAACACCTGCGTCTCTCACCTTTGTGCCGTCCTGCTCTTCTATGTGCCAGACATCGGCCTGGCTGTGATCCACAGATATGGGAACAGCTCTACTCACTTGCTTAAGATTCTCCTGGGCTACGTCTACCTGATGGTTCCACCCCTGATGAACCCGATCGTGTACAGCGTGAAAAGCAAACATATTCGTGCTCGGATCATCAGTGCCTTCATCAAGTGAAGGGTCTGTTCATCACCCGCCTCCAGAGCTGGTGACACAGGAGACAACAAACGCTTGTGATGATACGGCCCTATAGTCCATCCCAGATGGACTCTGGTCTGGCTGAGAGGGAGAGGATCAGGGAAAGGGGAACGGAGCAGGAACTTTTGGGAAGAGATGGGATATAACTGGGGCTACAAGGGAAAAAGAAAGTCAGGGTGTGATAATTCTGCGACAAGTCTCAGCCCTGCAAACAAAGCAGTGAGCATGCCCCTGTGGGATGAAGGAGGATGGCGCTAGAGGGGAACAGCCCCATCCTCCTTCCTGCGTTTTGGAGAAGACTGAACTAATGTGACCCCCCCAAAGGGGGCTCCTCCTTTCAGTATCTCTTACAAGGGTCTCAGAGGGAAGTTTTTTGTGCCTGTAGGGCTCCCTCAGGTCCAAGGAGAAAACCTGGGCTGGCGTCTGTCTTCAGGGACCTGGTCAGAATGTGCTGTGCTCTGGGAAGCTGTTACCAATGGGCAAAGCTCGGCCTGGAGGACACAGGAGGGAAAGACGCTGGCCATCCGGGACAGGGTAGGAAGTAGCCAAGGGTTGGGAATTGGAATCCTTGGAAGCTCAGTATATTTCAGATGGATTTCTCACTGGGCTAGTGGTAGGACGTGCCCGCCACTGACTGGGCTCTGGGCTGGGACCTGGTGGAGCGGGAGGGCCTGGGTCCCCTAGCCCACTCCATTAGCCCCCAAAGGGGTCACTACGTCTGGGCTGCTGACTCAGGCCAGTAGGCCTTACTGCCCTGCAATAGGGAATGTTTGTTACTGACTTGGCCTCTAGTGCCCCTCTGACAGGGACTGCTGCAGACCTGGGAATGGGAACAATTATGGGGTAGAGCATCCCAGATTGGAAGGCACTGTGCCCTGCCTCCGGGGGGCAGGGCTGGTCTTACCACCCCATGACAGGGTCCAAATTCCAAATAAATAGCAGAGAAGCAGAGGGGAAGGGGAGGAAAGGAGAGGAGAAAAATAATTGGGAAAGAATAGTCAATTAGAGTTTCATGCTAAATGAAGCTGATAGAGAGGGTTCTAAGTGCTCTTACATATCTGGTGTTTGGCCTTTTTATGTCATTAGAATGTGGAATGTAGCGGGTAAACCATTTAAGGTCTTTGTTTAAACCTCTAGTGTAAGTATCAAACTTGTAAATGAAATTAAGCTCTGCAGCTTCTCTTTCAAGCTGTTTTTTTTAAATTATCTTGTAATAATATGGAAACTTTGAGATCCATTCAGGGGTGTCTGGGCAGGTTAAAATATTCCCCAACAAGTTCCTCTGTAACTATGGTTGAAATCGGCCTCTGTGTCAGGTGACTAAGAAGGTGCTGATTTTTAAACAAGACTTCGGAGGTGATCCTGGCCAGAGAGACCAATACGTATAACTCCAGTACCAAGCATATGGGTTGAAACTTTAATAGAGATCTGAATTAATGGACATGCAGATGACCATACATTGTTAGGGAAGAATCAATACAGCTTTTCAAAGAGAAGTCATACCTCACCAATCCATTAGAATTCTTTGAGAGTATCAACAAGCATGTGGATAAGCATGATCCAATGCATATATCATGGACTTTCTGAATGATTTTGATTTTGACAAGGACTCGCACCAAAGGCTCAGTAACTGGTGACAAGATGGGAAACAAAGGCAGGAACAAATGGTCATTTTTCAGAATGGGGAGAGATAAGTATTCGGGTACTTCTGGGTCTGCACTGGGACCAATGTTGTTCAACAGAGTCATAAATGACCCGAATATAGGGTATATTGTGAGGTAGCAAAATTTTAGTATAACTGGTTCCAAAAAACCACCTAGATAAGTTCATGGAAAATAAGTCCATCAGTGGCTATTAGCCAAGATGGTTAAGGATACAACCCCCTATGTTGGGTGTCTCAAAATCTCTGACTTTCAGAAGATGGGAGTCGACAACAGAGGTCTTTCTGAATTGCACACATGTCTGAGGAGACTGTCTTAGAGCAGTTGTGGAGGCCGAGACATTGTAGGTGGATGGGCTGAGCTACCAGTGGAGTTTTGTGAATAAGTTTGGGGATCCCCAGATCCTGGGTCCCCCTTTTCAATCTTCAGGGAAAAGGGAAGGGACCTCCCCTTCTGGAACAATCTGAGGGATATTTCCTGTCAGGAGCCTTGAGAAATCTCCCTTCTCTGCTTGCAGCTCAGGTTTATAATACAAGAAAGAGGGCACCTGCAGAGAAATCTGGTTTCTTCTTCTTGTCATTATCATTATTTCAGTAAGATCAGATCTGTGTCAGCACCACTGTTACCACTCAGCAGCCCTGAAGAGAGCCCTGTGACTAATTAGACCCATAGGAACAGAGCAGCCAAGCCCAGATTCCAGGAACAGAGCCTGCAGCAGCATTGGTGCTGCAAGCCAGTTGTTTAGCATCACCTCCTCACATCCCCTGTGATGTGGCCTCCTGCTGTTTGCCATTGGCAGTGATGGGGGTTAAAGCTGGTGCACACAAAGCCAAGCAGCTGAGGTTCCCTGATGGCCAAGTGGCCCCAAGGGAAGGTACAAACATGCTGCATAAAGGCAGCTGCCTCCCTATCTAAACACACACTGCCTGCTGCCCGTGCAACCTCTCCGGTGACTCCTTGTGCTGTGGGGTGAAGACCTCTGTTGCCAGCGGCTCCCCTTCTAGCAGGAACTGGGTACGTGGGCAGGTTTCACTGTCTGTAACATGCCAAGTGCAGGGCGAAGGCTGCAGGCTGTTTGCATTGGCAGCTGTTCTGTGCAGCAGCAGAGGACTCAGCGGGGCTGTGGGGTGACTCAGTGACGGGGCTGGGGGGCAGGCAGCACTAGGGAGCTTGGGAACTCTCCCCTACATCTGTCCATGCTCCGTGGTGTGTTTTTCAAACTACACAGAGCTCAGACATTCAAAAGTAGCTCAGAGTGTTAAGCCCCGGAAGCAATAAGTCAGCATTTCTGGAGGTTTCATGTGTTCTGGGCCCGATCCTGCCAGGGGCTGAACAAGGGGAGAGCCCACAGACTAGGAGGGGCTAGTTCTCAATTCACCGCAGATTTATTTGCTCCTGGAAATTCAATCACTCAAGGCATTTTCAATGGCTTTACCCTCTGGCTTGATTCTGAGGTCGGGAACTCAGAGCTGCATGGCGCTGTGGTAACTGTTCTGTTTCCCGACTAGTTGAGGGCACCCGGGCTCCTTTCCCGTGGATGCCCCTCAGAGTCACAGAGTCATCTCTGCCCCTCTCTGGTCTCTGACTGACAGATGCCAGGGCTTGTACCCGGCCCTTTCATGGGCTGGATTCCCAGGCTCCTCTCACCTTCAGACTGGGCCGTGGCTGCAGCGCACTGAGGGTTGAATGCCCTTGCCCAGGATCTGTGAAAAGGTCCAGCCTCTGTGGTTCTTCTCTTTGGGAGGTTACAACTAGCAAGACGAGTGCCCAGCCAGCCTTCTAGAGCCAAACACTGGTCAGTCTGAGCAACAGCAGAAAAGTGAAACATTGGAGAATCAGAGGGTTTTCAAGGAACAGTCTGTCCACGTCTCTGACCTTAGGCTCCCATTGAGTCGAGTTTCCTGGCACGCTGAGGACCTCTTCATGCCTGAATAACAGTTCCGGGGTCACTGTATGCTGGACAGTGGGAGCCCTGGAACTCAATATTTAACATGGTACCCACAGGGCCTATCACCACTCCCCATACTACAGACTGACAGACCAGAACCTGAGGAGAACCAGTCAGCTGTTAATACAAAGAAAGAAAAGTTACTTAATGTTTGTTTGTAGACATGCACCCTTAATGAGGGTGGAAATGCTGCAACCTGATGACCTTCTGTGACGAGGTAACTGGTTCTGTGGACACGGGGAAGTGAGTGGATGTGATCTACCTTGACTTTAGCAAAGCTTTTGGTACAGTCTCCCAGGCTATGTCTAGACTGCAAGCCTCTTTCGAAAGAGGCTCTTTCGAAAGATACTTTCGAAAGAGCCTCTTTCGAAAAAGAGCGTCTAGACTGCACGTTGAACTTTCGAAAAAGTGGCTTGCTTTTTCGAAAGAAAGCATCCAGTGAGTCTGGATGCTCTCTTTCGAAGAAGCCCTATTTACATTGAAGAACGCCTTCTTTCGAAAGAGGAACTTTCGAAAGAAGGCGTTCTTCCTCGTGAAATGAGGTTTACCGCCATCGAAAGAAAAGCCGCGTTCTTTCGATTTAATTTCAAAAGAACGCGGCTTGAGTCTGGACGCAGGTGAGTTTTTTTCGAAAAAAGGCTACTTTTTTCGAAAAAACCCCTGAGTCTGGACACAGCCCCACAGTGTTCATGCCAGCAAGTTAAGGACGTATGCATTGGATAAATGGACTGTAAGGTAGACAGAAAGCTGGCTAGATTGTCATGCTCAACAGGTAGTGATGAATGTCTCAATCTTTGGTTGACAGTCGGTTTCAAACTGAGTGCCCCAAAGATCAATTCTAGGGCCGGTTTTGTTCAACCTCTTTATTAATAACCTGGATGAGGGGATGAATTGCACCTTCAGCAAGTTCACAGATAACACTAAGCTACAGGGGAGAGTTAGTTATGTAGAAGGGCAGGAATTGGGTCAAGAATGACCTAGACAAATTGGAGGATTGGGCCAAAAGAAATCTGATGAGGTTCAGCAAGGACGAGTGCAGAGTCCTGCCCTTGGGACGGAAGAATCCCAAGCATTGTTACAGGCTGGGGACCAACGGGCTAAGCAGCTGTTCAGCAGAAAAGGACCTGGGGATAACAGTGGATGAGAAGCTGGATATGATTAACCATATAAACATCCAGTCCCTCTGTGAATCATGCTAAGCTTTCTGGCACCTTCCTGTCTTGTCTCACTGAGTTCTGCAGCCTACTCAAGCTCTCTGTGGTTTTACCATTGTAACCTTCCCATAAACATCCTTTCTGAGCCTCTACTTCTGAGTGTGTCCCCTTGTGAGGTGTGCAATCACCGGGCAAGGATACAGTCCAGAGGCATTGTATTTAGCTGTCCTCATTTGAAGGTGGTTTCTTTTTTTCCTTATTGTATGCATTTTTTTTATTTTTCACAGTCCAGAGAGTTCAAATTAAGCCACTGCAATTAAGCTTCTTCTGCTTTGCAGAATATGGGACAAGTCCTTGGGGCTGGGTTCTGAACTCAGCAACATTCAGTGGTGCTATATTCCCTCCAGATACAGATGTGTAAATTGGAACAGAACTGGGCTGTACTAATTTCCCTTACCAAATGCTCATGGTGATGCAATCACAGAAAGAGAAGCTAAAGTATTTGCATGGCAAATGTTGACGGAATCCAGGGAATTTGACCATCCTACAGCCTTCATCCTACGGAACCCACATCCTCTCCCTATACAAGGGTCTGTTGACTTTTGGTAAGTTACAAATTAACACAGGCAGGGTATGTCTACACTACCCCGCTAGTTCGAACTAGCTGGGTAGTGTAGACATACCCTCAGTGACTTCAGCTGGGGTGGGTAGCGAAAGCAACACATGCGTAAATGTTGCAAACACTAGAGTTGTGCTAAGATCAAGCTTAGTGTTAAAAAAAACTTCTGTCATGCTCCTGTGACAGGTTATGTGTGTAGATTACATACAACTACATTACACTCCCCTTTTCTGCACCTGTGCTTTTGTCTTTGCTGAAAGAAAAACCACTATTCAGATGGGTAAATTCCATTTAATTGTGTGTCTTTTGTTACTTGCTCTTCAAATTACAGAAGTGAAGATTTGTTTTTAAATCTTTTGGACGGGCTTTATATCTTCCTGATGTATACCAGAAACTATGTGTCACTCATGGGTGTGACGTAGTGGGGGTACTTGCTGGGCTGTGGTGACCCCTGCTGTCTGGAGCAAGACCCAGCAGGGAAAACCTCGCTAGGCAGAGGTAATGCCAAACTTGTTGAGCCAGGGGCCAGACACCCCCCATGGAGAGGAACAAAGGAAGGTGGAATGCTGCCCTGGCTGGGGGGCAGGGCTGGAAGTTGGTTAGTTGGTTGGTGGCTGTCTGTGAGGATGGATGAGACAGCCTAGGGAGAGGAGCTGGAGTTTAGGGGCCCAGTCTCCCCCCAACTCAAGGGGGCCTGAGGCATCCTAGCCCAGCTCTGTGACCAGACTACATCTGTGCTGTGCTGTATCCTGGAGAGGCAATAAACTTCCCCAATTCTACTGGCTGGTGCAGTCTGTTTGTGCCATTTCGGGGTGCAGGAGACGGGGGACCCCAACGCGCCGTCACAATGGGTGTAAATGCTAAATCAATATTGTAAATGTAATTGTATGTTCGCTGATATTCCAGGAACTCCTAGGAGTCTCTTGATATTCATTCAGGGCAGAAAGATGTCTTGTTCAACATCATCTGGTCTCCTGTTCTTTATCTTTTCAGGAAACAAAGGTCATAGCCCCTTGGACCTGCCCAGTACAGGATGTCAGCTGTCAATGACACCCCATCACAAGTATCAGTGTTCCTTCTCACCGGGATACCTGGCCATGAAGGTGCCCATCTCTGGATCGCTATCCCCTTCAGCTTCATGTATGCTATTTCGATAGTAGGAAATGCAGTCATCATATACTTTATAAAAACAGACCCAAGCCTCCATGAGCCCATGTACATTTTCCTTTCCATGTTGGCTGTCACAGACATTGGCATATCGATAGCCACAATACCGACGATACTGGGCACATTCTTGTTTAACTATAGGGAGATCAGCCTCAATGCCTGTTTGGCCCAGCTGTTCTTCATTCACTTTCTTTCAAAAATAGAATCCTCTGTGCTCTTGACGATGGCCTTTGACCGCTTCATTGCGATCCGTAACCCGCTGAGATATGCCTCCATCTTAACCCCACTGAGAATAGCCAAGATGGGGCTGGTGTTTGTGGTAAGAGGAGTGGTTATAGCATTCCCATTCCCCCTTCTTCTAAAACGCTACCAATACTGCCGAGCCAGTGTCCTGTCCCATTGCTACTGTCTAAACCAGGATGTCATGAAGTTGGCTTGTTCAGACATAAGAGCCAGCAGCATCTATGGCATGTTTGTGGCAATCTCCACCGTGGGGTTGGACTCGCTACTCATCTTCCTCTCATATGTGATGATCCTCAAAACAGTGCTGGGCATCGCATCCCGCACGGAGAGCCTCAGGGCCCTGAACACCTGTGTCTCCCACCTCTGCGCCGTCCTACTTTTCTATGTGCCAGACATCGGCCTGGCTGTGATCCACAGATATGGGAACAGCTCTACTCACTTGCTTAAGATTCTCCTGGGTTATGTCTACCTACTGGTTCCACCCTTGATGAACCCAATTGTGTACAGTGTGAAAAGCAAACATATACGTGCACGGATCATCAAGGCGTTCGTCAAGTGAAGGGTCCGTTCATCACCCGGCTCCAGAGCTGGTGACACAGGAGACAACAAACACTTGTGAGGACACGGCCATATATTCCATCCTGGATCCTTTTCCCTTGAGGCTCCTCCCTTCCTTCATCTCTTCACTCAAGGCTGCACCTCGACTACTCCCCTTTAACTGAGACTCTGTTCCCTGTTCAGGGTTTCACTTCCTAAGACCTGCTGAGGAACAAACTGGGACGAAGGGTGGTTTGGAGCAGTATTGCGTTTGGGGTTGTTTATTGGCATAGATTCGTAAGAGTAAGATTTTACTCTCACACACACGTCACAGTCATACTGGCAGTTTGGAGGCATGCTGCAAGGGCAGCGTAGATTACTTTTGATTTTGCAGGTGGCTGGAGTGCTCGACAGATGTCAGCTTCCCAGAGACTCGACCATGATGTTTTGTGGGAGATCCCTTCGGATCTGCAGGAGGCTTTACTTCCTCCGGGCTGGTCCCAGTTTCTGTTGTGATGTTACATTTTGTCTGAGAGAGGGAGCTTTTCTGGCCGCTTCTCAGTTAATTTATCGGCTTGCTGGGTCTTTGTCTGTCTGAAAAGGTCATGGATCCTAAACTACCTTTTTGGTTGGGTACTTCTCATTCACACCTCACACACATTCCACAGGTTACATATATATTCATAAGCTATTTGGTTTCTAAGCGCAGTGGGGCCTCATAGCCTTGAGTCCAAGAAATTGCATTGTACTACAGATCACATACCCGAAGCATGATAAAAAGCTTCACAAATTATAACTAAGAAAGCCAAGGTCAGGGAAGAAGGGAAAAGCAGAGAAGTACATCTGGTCAGCCGTGAAGTCCAGGGAGTGGGTCGTATCCGACTGGTTACAGAATCCAGAGCTGGTCATGGTAACAGCTGGCCGGAGAGCCTGGGCCACTTTTAGGATGCATATCCCAGGGAGTTTGGAGAGTCCGTAGCTCCCCAAAGCAGCCTGGGCCGCTGCTCAGATCTTTCAAAGGATTGACTGTGGCCTGACTGGGAGGCAGAGCATGAGGGAAAGGGAAGGAGAGGAGGTGGGGCTTTGTGGGAGGAGATGGGATACAGCTGGGACTTGAAGAGGAAAAGTCTAGAACTAGTCTCACCCTAGCAAGCGAGATCATCAGCGTGTTCCAGAGTGAAAGAGCAGGATGGGGGTCAAGGGCAGCAGACCTTGTTTTGGAGGAGACTAAATTAAACGTGAGCGCACAAAGGGGGCTTTTGTTTTTAATGTCCCAGGCTGAGAGTCTGTCATGGCCAGGAGCTCGGGGGGAAGGTCTGTGTGCCTGCAGGGCTGCCTCAGGCTTGAAGGGAACACCATGAGGTGACATCTTTCCTCAGGGACTTGGCCAGCATGTGCCATGCTCTGGGAAGTTGATATCAACGGGCAGAGCTCACTCCAGCCCTCCTCCCCCCACACACCACTGCTCTAAACTCCACTGAGGGAAGGTGAGACCAGGCCTGTGAATCAAACTCCTGTCACTGGCTCCCAGCCATCCCCAATCTTCCACAGCCCAGAGGGGAGCGCTGCTGGCTCAGCAGGGAATTCAGCCGGGCCTCACACCGCTCAGATGGGTGGGAGGGTGTTTGTGGGATGCTGGCACATTGCTCTGGGCATCAAGCTAGCTGGGTCTGATTGCCTCGCCCTGTGTCACTGTGGGCAAGCCCCTGGCGGTCTTGGAGCCTCTACACAGGGGGGTAATCGCCCAGCCCTGGCTCACAGCAGTGGCAGGAGTTAAATACATTTTCAGTGCTCAGATACTCTAAGACCCTCAGCTCAGGCCTGTGTCAGAGTTCAACAGAGCAGCACCTCTGGCATTTCTCTGGAAAAGGCCTCTGACTGCCGCCTCCTGTGGCATTGGCTTCTGGGGAGCCCCATGGCTCCAGCGTATTGGTGTCTGTGGCAGATGTGGGTGTGCTCAAGGATGACAGTGAGGGGGAGCTAGCAGATTTCTGAGGGGGGAGTGGTGCAGTGCCACAGGGATACCAGCACATCACCTGACAGACATTTCGTCTGAATGAGTTGAACTGCCAAACAATGGCATGGTGGCCAAACGGGCCTCCCCTTAGACAGGGTCAAAAGAGCGTTTGAGCATCCCCAAAATGTGGCCACTTCTGTTTCTGTATCTGCAGAGGAAAGCCAGTCTGATTTTGGGTGTAGTGATACATGAGATACAAGGGTGGAGACAGGTGACAGTTGCCTGGTATTTTAAACCTATTTTCTCTAACGCTTTGTGCTCTTTGACAATACACCTCCTACCTTAAGGATGCCGGCAGTGATGGTTTAGCTCTGGACACAAACACCCGAAAGAGAAGAGACTGGGGTGTCTAATCGGGCCTGCTTGGTGATCATCTTTTAGTTTAGATGGGGGGTGTTCCCAGCTGGAAGAGGGGGACAATTTTTTAAACTCTCCCCGAGACAAGAAAGGACCTGGTTGAGAAGGTAAAGACACTATATATCCCAGCTTTACTGTGACAGTACTGATGCTTCTTGGCCAGCATTTATCCTTGATAAGTGCCCATCAGCATTCAGAGGAGCAACTAGTTGAATCCAAGATAACAATTCCTGCAAGAGAGTGATTCATAGATCTATAGAATTTACGGCCAGAAGGAGACATCATCTAGTCCCTACCTTTTCAAACTAGACTTGTGAGGCTCTTGGGAAGTGTGTGGAATATATGGGAGTTGGGCATGAGTAGGTTGTGGGGGGAAACTTCCTGTTCACATATTACACTCCACTTTGTATATCTAGACAACGACTGCTCCTGACAGATCCCGTGTGTAGGCAGCGGTGAGCATTTGAATCTACATGGGGATATGCCTTTTGTTGGCTTTCTGCTAAGTTTGCAGAGCATTATACAATGTCATCGGCAGCTGTATGTGCAGCCGTGGGCTATGGTGCACTGTACGCATTCCACTGTAAGCAGGGGCCTCCTTTGTCATTTTGTTTTTAGCTCTTATTCAATCCAATCCAAATAAGAATCTTATTCTTATCCAATCAGTTATTGGCTCATTGATGCAACAATAATAAAACCCAGATATGACAAACAAAGAAGCTGCGACTGATTTGACTGCAACCCCACCCAAACGAATATCAATATATGTATTTGTGTGGAGGGAGGAAGGGGTTTAAACTTTAGGCTATGTCTACACTGCACGCTTATTTTGAAATAACTCACATGATTTCAAAACAACCGAGTGCGTATCTACACAGCAAGCCCCGTATTTTGAAATGATTTTGAAATAACGGGCTTCTTACTCATACTCCTGTGACCCTCATTTTATGAGAAGTAAGGGAAGTAGAAGGAAGAATGCTATTCCTTCAACTTCCTGCTGTGTAGATAGTACCGAAAGCTGAGTTAAGCTACTTCGACTTCAGCTACGCAATTAACGTAGCTGAAGATGTGTAGCTTAACTTGACTTAATACCACATTGTAGATGTATCCTTAGGCTATGTCTAGACTACAGGCTTCTTTCAGAAGAAGCTTTTCCGGAAGAGATCTTCCAAAAAAACTTCTTCTGAAAGAGAGTGTCTACACAGCAAAAGCGCATTGAAAAAGTGATCTGTTTTTTCAAAAGATAGTGTCCACACTGAATGGATGCTATCTCACATGTAGGCTGTGATTACTATGGATAGAGTGGCCACCAGGGCACCTGTGCTTTTTCCTCTTACCTCTTCTTTCGAAAGAACTCCCTCTCCCTGTCCACACATGCCTTTACCCAAAAGAACTCTTTCAGAAACAGGCTTCTTTCTTTTTTGTTTCAAAGCCCCTCTGTTCTTTCGATTTTTTTCAAAATAATGTGATTGCAGTGTGGACGTAAGTGAAGTATTTTTTTAGAAAAATGGCCATTTTCCCCAAAACAACTCTGCAGTGTAGACATACCCATAGAGACACAAAGAAGAGGGGTGATCAAAAGGAGTTTGAGAACCATTGATCTAGTCTAACATCTGTATATCCTGGGGACAGAATTCACTTTGGGGACCCTGCGATCCTGGGTCCCCTTTTTCATTCTTCATGGAGAAGGCAAGAGAATATATATTAATATAAAGATCCTAAGGAAGTTCCCTGTGCAGGGCCTTGTGGATTTTCCCTTCCATTTTCTGCACCTGGGTTTCTAATGTAGGAAATGAGGCTACAGGGGAGAAATCCAGCCCATTATAATTATAATGACTATTTCAGCAAGCATCACAGTTAAAACTTGGCCACAACCAAGGGAACCACGTGACTAATCAGAACTACATGAACAGAGCTGACAAGCCCAGATTCCAGTAGAGCCTACCCATGTTGCATCTCTGCACAATCCTTCTGGCACAGGGGTGTATCCCCACCCCGAATGCAGCAAATAGCAGCTCTGTGAAACATGGGTGGTTTACACAGAGTGCTGGGAGAGCTCTCACCCAGAGCGCCTGCCCTGGCCACATTTTTTCTTTAAAGTGGCTGCACTTAAGTTTTAGAAATGCTCACAACAAGCTAGAAAAGCAGCTGAGGTTCCCTGATGGCCAAGTGGCCCCAAGGGAAGGTACAAATATGCTGCATAAAGGCAGCCACCTCCCTGTCTGAACACACACTGCCTGCTGCCCATGCAACCTCTCCGGTGACTCCTTCTACTTTAGAGTGAAGACCTCTGGTGCCAGCGACTCCCTTCTAGCAGGAACTGGGTACGTTGGCGGGTTTCCCTGTCTGTAACATGCCAAGTTCAGGGCGAAGGCTGCAGGCTGTTTGCATTGGCAACTGTTCTGTGCAGCGGCAGAGGACTCCGCCGGTCTGACTCAGTGACAGGACTGGGGGGGCAGGCAGTTTGGGAACCCCTTCCTTGCATCCACCCATGTTCTACAGGAGCTGGTGAAGCTGCACAAAAATCTGACGTTGAAAGTGGCCCCATGGTGGTAAAACTCTGATGTCCCTCAGCAGAACTTCTGAAGAGGCCACAATTTCTGAAGGTGTCCTGTGCTCAGGTCCCAATCCTGTCAGGAGCTGAGGGAGAGGGGGCCCCACAGAATATCAGTGACTAGTTCCCAAATTGCCTCAGGTTTATTTACTCCTGGAAATTTAATCAGCAAATGCATGTTCATTGGCTTGATGCTGTTTTAGTCTCTGCTCTGATTGTGAGGGCAGCAATTCATTGCCGTGTTGCTCTGTGGCAACAGGTCTGAAAGGGTGAATTTGTGTTTCCTGACTGGCTGAGGATTCCAGCACTCCTACACTGTACACACCACTCCAAGTTACTGTTAGATGAGAGCACCTGGACTTCTGCCCCTGAGAGATGCAAGACTACCAGCATATCTGCCCCTCTCAGCTCTCTGAGTACCACATATAAGACCTACCCATGAGTACCTTCCCCTGATCATGGGGTGTAATCCCATGACCCTCTTACCCTCAGATTTGCCCCTGGGCTACAGCACACTCTGGGTCAACTGTGTTTGCCCAGCAGACACTTGTGAGCTCCAAACCTGTAGTTCTTCCTTTTGGGAGCCAGTGATCAGTGATTAGACTTGTGGCCAGCCAGACTTCCTGAACCAAAATACAAGTTGAACCTCTCTAGTCTGGCACCCTTGGGACCATAGCGGTGCCAAACCAGAGAATTTGCCAGATTGTGCAAGCTCATTATTGTCTAGCAGCATTACCAGCACGCCCACAGCTCACTGGACACTTAGAAGACATTTAGGGGTAAATTAGAGCTAAATAACAGCACAGAGCCCTGAGAGCCAGGATGGGTGGCTGTAAAGAAATTTTATGGGACCTTGAAAAACTTGCCAACACCCCTGAAAAGTGGACATCCAGCTAACTAAAATCATGCTGGACCACAGATGTTTCTGGATCAGAGAGTTCTGGACTAGAGACGTTCAACGTGTACCGTCGAATCGAACAGCAAGAATATACATAATATAGTGTAACGTGGGTGGATAAGAGGGATTTCAAACAAGTCTGTCCATATCTTTGATCCCAGACACTCCCACTGTGACAGGGACCCACTCAGATTTCCCCACTGGTGACCGTGGCAGCCAGTCTGAAGAGCTTCTCAGCATTGTGAATTCAGCTACATGTCCGGACCCCAGAAAGAAGCTCTAAGAGCTTTTAGCACCCATGTTGATTCATGACCTCCCTTGGGTGGTTTCCAGCCGCCTGATATTAAACTATCCAGAGAAATACTGGTTTCACCTAATACAGCCATAACATAAACATCCTAAACAGTGCCCCCAATCTCACTGTGCCGCAAACATCCCATGGGATGGGTTTAACAGACACGTCCACTGTGGCAGCTCAGCTCCGTGTCTGTCCCAGGGCATTTCCCACGTGCCAGGTACTTTATGAGTAGAGCGCGTAGGCAGGTTCAACGAGAGACAGTACTAGATTGCTCTCAGGTTTGAAACTAATTGTCCTTTCCATGAATGCTCATCCATTTGGCTTTGAAATCCATTTCCAGCAAACTCTCATCATGCCTGCATATCAGGAGCTGGGGTCATTGTGTACCAGAGAGTGAGAGGTCAAAGGATGAATATTTCCTATACTGCCCCCAGTACCTGTTACCATTCAGCATACAATCTGGAGACTGACAGAACTGAACTTGAGGAGAACCACTCAGCCATCTACCCAGGGACAGAGGAGTTACTAGAGTTGAGTTTGCTGACCCGTGATTGACTGAGGGCTGAGACGCTGGGACTGTCTTAGGTTCTGAAGAACCAGATGGCCAGTGCTACATTTTAAATCACACTCTAGCCTGAGGAATAAGGAAGATGAGAGGGCGGAGACTGTGTCAATGTCTGTGTGCAAAGTCCAGGCTTGTAAGTGTTGTGCCAGAACTCTTCATTGTACTACGAATAGCACAGACTAACCGCTCATGATAAGAACGTGTGTGGAAAGCCAGAGGCAGGGCTCTAGAGGAAGCGCCACAGGACGCAGCAGTGGTAACGTTACTGCTTACGGGTTTGGGCTTTGGGAAGTATTTCAGAAGTGCAGAATTCTAGATTCCCAGAAACAGAATGTTCATGTTGGAAGAGACTGCAGGAGGTCGTCCTGGCCAACCCCAACTAAGTCATCCCATCCAGGCCTTAAAAACCTATAAAGATGGAGATTGTGCCAACTTCCTAGGAATCCCATTCTATTGCCTTAGTACCCTCAAGGGTTTGGTGATATTAGTACTTTTATTCAGTGAACACTTTTATCATATTCATTTGTGGTAACTGAGCGGAAGCTGTTGCTAGCACCTGCATTCCGAGTCATGCATTTAATCGCTCTTCAGGGCTTGTCGAAGATATCCCAAAATCCCTTGAGAGAGCCTACCAGTCTGTGTAGCAGCAAAATGTAGAGAGCTGAGGTTCAGGAAAGTGGAGTGTAATAATGGTTCTTTGTAATTGGCACCCATCACCTCTTACAGGGAGGATGGAGGAAGGAGCTTGCACTCAGCTGGACCTAATATTTACACTATTCACCCATTTGAGATACCTTCCCTGCCCCCACCAGCTGAAGTAACTATCTATGTTAGCTTGTGACTTGCCAGATATCTACATACACTTGGATGGGGAGAGGTTGCAGGTCTTGTGAGGAAGAGAAGAGGCCTGTAGTATTATCTAATTCTCTGGAGTCTAAGCAGGCAAAGCCCTTCAGCTTCTCCTGGAGGGATTCTTGGGGGGATCAGAGTGTGTCACTGGGAGTATTTGGTAAGGGAAAGTGAATAACATCTGGTTCTGATCCAATTTGCACAGGGAAATCTGGAGTGAGGCCATTGAACTCACTGTTATGGAAACAAGAACATGGACCTAAGAATTTATCACCTGCTCTTCAAAGAGGCAGTGGCATAATTTGAACACTCAGAAATGGAGAAAATAAAATATACATATAAGGAGGCCATCAAACATGTCTATAAATAGAGTCAGTGCAGGATAGATAAATATAAGGGCTGTTCTCACCATTCATTTGCTCTTTGTTTTTACATCCCATGATACAACGTGTCACACTCAGCAGGGGAGAGGCCAGAAAACTGTAAAATCTTCTGAGGGGAAGGCTAGAACTGTAAAATCACATGGCCCTGAAGCAGGCTGTGGAACTCCCAGCCCCAAAATATCAATGGGTCATAAATTTAGTAGGATTCAAAGAGAACCCACATGCTAATGTGACTAATCAGAAAACCCAAATACACTACTGAGAATGCACCTGATTTGCACCACAGAATATGTCTCATATGTGTGTCGGGGAGAAACTTTCCCTGGGAGCAGGTTTTCTCATAGCATCCTGTTGCAGGGTTTTGTAGACCTGCCTCTGAACTATCTGATACTGGCCAGGAGATATAGGGGCTCCCTGCTATAAGTCACCCTGATATATATCCATTCTATATTAAAGTCATTGACATTTGTAGGAACTGATGCATTATAAGTCCTCCCATTCCCCGTGATCAATCGTGCAAAACACCCCCCAATTTGTTTAAGTGAAAGTCAGCCGTGGGAAAAAAAATTCCCTTTTAAGTTGTTTCACTCTAAGTCCAAGTTTTTTGGAACATATCTTGGTCTTATAGTGAGGACTCCCTGTACTGGGTAGATGGACTGCAGGTTTGATCCAATCTTCCTACCATTAGTGTAAATCCAAGACTATGTATTTGCTGATCTTTCTTGGGAGAATAGACACATGTCTCTTTAAATGTCATCCAGTCTCCTGTTCTGTTTCCTTTTCAGGAAGGAAAGTTCAAAACACCTTGGAACTGTTGAGTACATTATGTCAGCTGTCAATAACACCAAATTCCAATTTTCATTGTTCCTTCTCTCTGGGATACCTGGACAGGAAGATGTCCATCTCTGGATCGCTATCCCCTTTTGCTTTATATATGTTATTTCGACAGTAGGAAATTCAGTCATTCTGTTCATTATAAAAACAGATCCAAGCCTCCATGAGCCCATGTACATTTTCCTTTCCATGTTGGCCCTCACTGATCTTGGCTTATCAACATCCACCATAAAGACAATACTGGGCATATACTTGTTTAACTCTAGAGAGATCAGCCTTGATGCCTGTTTTGCCCAGCTGTTCTTCATCCACTCGCTTACATTACTTGAATCTTCTGTGCTCTTGTTAATGGCCTTTGACCGCTTTGTTGCAATCCGTGACCCACTGAGATACGCTTCCATCTTAACCCTGCCAAGAATAGCCAAGATGGGGCTGGTGTGTGTGCTAAGAGCAATGGCTCTAACATTCCCACTCCCCTTTCTCCTGAAACGGCACCGATATTGTCGAACCAATGTCCTCTCCTATTCCTACTGCCTGCACCAGGACGTCATGATATTGGCTTGCACCGACATCACCGTCAACAACATCTATGGCTTGTTCATTGCTATCTTGACCTTTGGGTTGGACTCACTGATCATTTTCCTCTCTTACATGAAGATCCTCAAAACAGTGCTGAGCTTTGCATCCTCTCTGGAATCCCTCAGGGCCCTGAACACCTGTGTCTCCCACATCTGCGCTGTCTTGCTCTTCTACACACCTGTTATTGGGTTGCCTGTGATCCATAGATTTGGGAAGGACTCTTCTCACTTGCTTCAGGTTCTCCTGGGCTATGTCTACCTGTTGGCCCCCCCTCTGATAAATCCGATTGTGTACAGCGTAAAAAGCAAACACCTTCGTGCGAGGATTGTCAGAGCCTTCGTCAAGTGAAAAGTCAGCTCATCATCCGTCTCCAGGGTCGGAGACACAGGAGATGAAAACCATGATTGATGTCCATGGCCACCCATTTCATCCTGGATCCTTCTCCTCTGAAGCCCCTTCCATTGCCCCATCTTTTCTGCCCAACTATACTGTGCCCAACTCTGCTACAACCCTGGACTGTAAGTCAGAGCTAGGCCATTATGTGAGCTGTTCAGAGAACTGGAGGGACTGTGAGGAGTCCTGGAGTCCCCATATTTACTCTCCTTCATCCCCTACCCCCAAGATGTACAACCTAGGGAAGGCAGAGAGTCCAGGCCTCCCCACAGCAGCCTGGGCCTCACTGGCAGCTCTGAAACTGGCTCAACTCTGGCCTGGCTGGAAGCAGAGCATCAGGGAAAGTGGAGGAGTAGGGGCAGGGCTTAGTCGGAAGGGTTGTGGCATGGGGCAGGGCTTCAGAAAAAGAAAGCTCATAGGGGGTTTGAACAAACACCAACCCGGCAAAGAGGGTCATGGGGGTGTTCCTAAGTAAAGGAGGAGGATGGAGTCAGTACGCCAGAGCACCCATGTGTTTGGGAAACCTGAATTAAAGTGACCTCACAATAGGGACTCCTCTTTTAGGTATCTCAGGTTGAATCCTTGCAAGGGTCTCAGAGGGAAGGCCTGTGTGTGCTCAGGGTTACCTCAGGCCTGAAGGAGATGCCCTGGGGTAGCATTGGTTCTCAGGGACTTGGCCCGAGTGTGCTGTGCTCTTGGAAGCTCTTCCCAATGGTCTGATGTCAGTCCAGTCTCCAGAAGAGGCCAGTGAATGTAGTCCCTATAATTGACTCTGGTATCTGTAGCACAGAGGAGAGATCTGCTGGAGCAGCATAGAATTTAGCCAGGCCCATCACTGCGCAGGTGCCTGGAAGTCTGGCCCTGTGGTCTGTGCTTTGTGACTCACGACAGCTGGCTTTGATTTCTTGTCTCTGGGGGCAAGCCACTGCCTGTCTCTGAGCCTCTGCACAGGCGGATAATTGCCCTGCCGCACGGCAGGGATAGGGGGCTAAATACATTCAAGGTGCTCAGATACTCTGGGACTCTAAGATCAGGGCGGTTTCCAGGGTCCATAGCACAATGCTGCTTTCACCTTTTGTAGCTGTAACTACATTTTAAATGTGTATTCACTTCTTTCTGATTTTACAAAGTGGGTCTTTGCCCGTGAAAGCTTGCGCCCAAATCAATGTTAGTTTTTAAGGTGCCCAGGGATTCCTCCTTGATTGTGCAGAAACAGACAAACAGGGCCACCTCTCTGACACTTCTGGTGGCTTGTTTACTGACCAGCCTCCTTGTGCTGTCATTTATGGGCAGTTCTCTCCTTCCTCTGTCTGCTAGGTAATTGGCATCCATGTAGATGCTTTCTGGCTTGTTTTCTAATGCAATTTGTTGACAGTCAAATGATTTAAATCAGGTTGTTTCTTTACCTGGAATATTTACTGACATTCCTTTGGGAAAAGGCCCCTTTCCCCATCAGAATGGCTGCAAGGAAACCAAGAATTTTCTTAGGTCCATGGTGTCCAACACACTAGCTACTAGTCACATGTGGCTATTTGGCTAGTTGAGTGTGGCCAGTTTGCTATAGCAGTAGCCGCTATAGTGGCTACTGCTTCAAAACTGGATGGACACCATGGTCTTAGGTTATGTCAACACTGGGAAGGTTTGGGGACGAAAGTGCTGTTGTCGTGGAAAAGTCAACAACTGTGAAAAACCGATCAAACTGGATTTTCTGTCGCCCATTGTCGACATTCCATGGCCACATTGATAGCACCCTGTCAACAGATAGAGCAAAGCAACATGGGTAAGCATCTCACAGTGAAGTGTTGTGGGGAGGCAGAGCTGATTCCTGTGCTTCTTAGGATTCCCTCCTAGTTCTGTGAGCTCTCCATTGTGAGACATGTCAAAGCAACACAGCAGCCTCGCCAGCCCTCCCACTGCAAGCAGCAGCCTGTCTACTGCTGTATTCCTAGCATGGCAGAACAGGAGCATATCAATGATTTCTTCTTTGTTCCCCAAATGGAGCAGCTCACTCAGCTGCCAGGTACTTCCTGGAGCTTTGAAAGGGGAGGGCTGCATGCCTGCAGAGCAGCAGAGATTATAGAACACTGAGCACAGCCATCAGGGCAAGCATTGTGGGATACTGGTGGAAGGCATGTCTCTTGACAAAACAAACAGCAGAGTCCACACTGGTTCTTTGTTGACAATAAAGGGAGGGGAAAAGACAGAAGTCTCTCATGGGGTAGAAGATTTTTGTTGACAAAACTGAGTGTTTTCCAAGAAAAATGTTGCATTCTAGTGTGTACACTCTCACAGTTCTGTTGCCAAAACGCAGGTTTTGGTGACAAAATTGCCAGTGTAGACAAGGCCCAAGGCACCAATCGACTAAGGGATTTGACCACGGTCACATAAGAACAAAATAACAATAATGGATTTCAAGCGGGGACATTTAGCAAATTCGGGGAGTTGGTAGGCAAGATGCCATAGGAAGTAAATCAAAAAGGAAAAACAACTGAAGACAGTTGTCAGTTTTTCAAAAAGACATTATTAAGGCACAAGTGCAAACTATTCTACTCTACGGAAAAGATTGGAAATATGGCAAGAGACCATCCTGGCTTACCCAGGAGATTTAGAATGATCTAACAATCAAAAAAAGAGTCTGAGAAAAAGTGGAAACTAGGTCAAAGTACAAAGGATGAATATAAACGAATAGCACAAGTATGTAGAAGCAAAATTAGAAAGGTGAAGGCACAAAATGAACTGAATGCAAATAGAGATATAAAGGGTAACAAGAAAACATTCTACAGATACATTAGAAGCAAGAGGAAGATTAAGAACAGGGTAGGCCCATTGCTCAATGAAGAAGGAGAAACAATAACAGAAAATGTGGAAATGACGGAGGTGCGTCATGACTTCTTTGTTTCAGTTTTTAACAAGAAGGTTGGTGGTGATCGGATGACTGATATAGTGAA
This sequence comes from Pelodiscus sinensis, assembly GCF_049634645.1. NCBI lineage: Eukaryota > Metazoa > Chordata > Testudines > Trionychidae > Pelodiscus > Pelodiscus sinensis. The sequence continues at coordinate 327,711,242 of NC_134711.1, read as the reverse complement.
CACCAGTGAAAGTGGGGTAGGTTCAGAAGCTAAAACAGGGAAACAGCGAGTTAAAAATAATGTACACAAATTAGATGTCTTCATGTCACCAGGGCCTGAGGCAAAGCATCCTACAATATTCAGGGAGCTGGCTGCAGAGTATCTGAGCCATTAGAATCATACAAACCTAAAACTGGGAGGGACCTTGAGAGGTCCCCTGCCCTCATGGTGGGACCAAGCACTATCTAACTCATCCCTGACAGATGTCTATCCAACCTGCTCTTAAATATCTCCAGTGATGGAGATTCCACAAGCTCCCAAGGCAAATTATTCCAGTGTTTGACCACCCTGACAGTTAGGAACTTGTTTCTAATGTCCAACCTAAACCTCCCTTGCTGCAGTATAAGCCCGTTGCTTTTTGTCCTAGCATCAGAGGCCAAGGAGAACAATTTTTCTCCCTCCTCCTTGTAACACCCTTTGGGTATGTCTACACTACCCTCCTAGTTTGAACTAGGAGGGTAATGTAGGCATACCGCACTTGCAAATGAAGCCCGTGATTTGAATTTCCCAGGCTTCATTTGCATAAGCCGGGCACCACCATTTTTAAATCCCGGCTCGTTCGAACCCCGTGCCGCGCGGCTACACGTGGCACGGACTAGGTAGTTCAGACTAGGCTTCCTACTCCGAACTAGCTAGTCCGTGCCGCGTGTAGCTGCGCGGCACGGGGTTCGAACGAGCCAGGATTTAAAAATGGCGGTGCCCGGCTTATGCAAATGAAGCCCGGGAAATTCAAATCACGGGCTTCATTTGCAAGTGCGGTATGCCTACATTACCCTCCTAGTTCGAACTAGGAGGGTAGTGTAGACATACCCTTTTAGATACTTGAAAGCTGCTATTATGTCCCCTCTCTATCTTCTTTTTTTCTAAACTAAACAAGCCCAATTCTTTCAATCTTCTCTCAGAGCTCATGTTTTCTAGACCTTTAATCATTTTTGTTGCTCTTCTCTGGACCATCTCCAATTTCTCCACATCTTTCTTGAAATGCAGTGCCCAGAATTGGACACAATACTCCAGCTGAGGACTAATCAGTGCAGAGTAGAGTGGAAGAATGTCTTCTCGTGTCTTGCTCACAACACTTTTGTTAATGCATCCCACAATCATGTTTGATTTTTTTGCAACAGTGTCACAGTGTTGATTCATGCTTATGAACCCTAGATCCCTCTCTGCAGTACTCCTTCCTAGACAATCACTCCCAGTTCTCTGTGTGAAACTGATTGTTGCTTCCTAAGTGAAGTAGTTTGTATTTGTCCTTATTAAAGTTTATTACATTTCATCTTGTTTGTCTCAGACCATTTCTCTAGTTTGTCCAGATCATTTTGAATGTTGACCCTATCCTCCAAAGCATTTGCAACCTCTCCCAGTTTGGTATCATCTGCAAACTTAATAAGCATACTCTCTGTGCCATCATCTAAATCATTGATGAAGATATTGAACAGAACTGGTCCCAAAATAGACCCCTGCAGAGCCCCACTTGTTATGCCCTTCCAGCATGATTATGAACCATTAATAACTACTGTTGGAGAATGGTTATCCAGCCAGTTATGCAGCCACCTAACAGTAGCTCCATCTAAGTTGCATTTCCCTAGTTTATTGATAAGAAGGTCATGTGAGACCATGTCAAATGCCTTACTAATGTCTAGGTATACCACATCCATAACTTCTCCCTTATCCACAAGGCTTGATATCCTATCAAGGAAAGTTCTCAGATTGGTCTGATATGATTTGTTCTTTACAAATCCATGATGGCTGTTACCTATCATCTTATTATCTTCATTAATTACTTGCTCCATTATCTTCCCTGGCACAGAAGTTAAACTAATTTAACTATTATCATTGAAAAGACATGGAAGATGGGAGATATTCCAGAAGACTGGAAATCGGCACATGTCCCACCCAAATATAAACAAGGAAATAAGGGCAACCCAGGGTATTACAGACCAGTCAACTTAATTTCTGGGCCAGGAAAGATATTGGAGCAAATATTTAAGGGATCTATTTGCAAACATCTAGAAAATGATAAGGTTAAAAGTAACAGTATGCATGGATTTCCCAAGAACAAATCTTGTCAAACCAAGTTGATAGCTTTCTTTAGTGGGATAATAAGTCTTGTGGATGGGGGTAAGCAGTAGATCTGGTATATCAGGATTTTGGTAAATCTTTTGATACAGGCTCATATGACCACTATAGCCTGCCAAGCTATATCTATTCCCATGCTATTCATTTTTCAAGAGTTTAATGGTAATGCCAGAAATACAAGGTCTGCAGGACTTGGCTTATCTTGAATGATTTGGCTTTAACAGTAGTATAGTGTGATAAGTAATGGTTAATTTATCTTCTAGACATTATATTTCCTTCATACCTTTTTAGAAATTACAAAAAACCTCGTGGCAAAATTTTCAGTTGGGTCAGTACACAGATGGGGTCTGTGACTCAGTGCCTCATGAGACCTAAAATAAGTCCAGAATGGCAAGATCCAGTTAGCCACCATTTTGAAATAAGGAAACAGGCCTTGTGCACCTAACCACAAAGCTCCCGCTTTTTCCATGTGTGGGAATGGATCCAAGGGGGCATCAGATGATTTAATTCATGCATATTCAAAAGATATCACCATCTGATCAAGTATGTGTATCGACAAAGTCTCAGGGTGTGAATTCTGGTTATGGTTGTGAAGGCAACCATAGTGATGCAAAAAGGGGGACAAAAGCTATGGGAATAAAGAAGCTTAATCCATAATGTCTTTCTCTCATCTAAGCTCTGTGCTTTATTTATTCTTTCTAAGTCTTAGCTTTTAAGTTTTCCATATTCCACTCTGCACCAAAGTCCCACCAGCAGAGGGAGGCTGGTCTTTCCATGCTCAGTCTTCCGGGAGAAGGTGATGTGAGTATGCTATTATATTAGGTAACTATCTGTATACTGAGGGTACATCTATACTGCCCACTTATTTCAACATAAGCTATTCCGGAATAGTTATTCTGAAATAGCATATGTTGAAATAGCACGTCTACACTGCAAAGAAGCCTGAAAATTAGTCCGAAACAGGATTTCCTAATGTAGATGTGCCTATACAGCAGGTAGAAGGCAATGGACAGGGGAGGAGCTGCTGTAGAGGGTATTGGACGCTCAGCTGGAAGAAGGGGGTCTTCGGAATGGGACAGTGAAGAATTAGGCAGAGTCCACCTGGCGACAGGGCAGACTCAGACATGCCAGGCTGAGGGGGGTCAGGCTGACAGGCCTCAGGGTACCTTTGCTGTGTTCAAAGCTCAATAAACTCTCCTGTTTGACGCTGGAGCCGGTACTTTGCAAGAGCTGCCCAGAGAGCCAGAGCCACCATGTGGAGCCCAAGACTCTCCATATTTCACCCCTCACTCAGAATCAGAGAATTATAGAACAGGAAGGATCCGTAAGGGGTCATCTAGTCCCGGACCAAGCTCCATCTATACCATGCCTGACAAGTGTTCATCTAACCTCCACTTAAATGTCTCCAATTGTAGTGATTCCAGAATCTCCCTAGGCAATTTATTTCCATGTTTAACTACCCTGACAGTTAGGAAGTTTTTCTTAATATCCACTATAAACCTCCCTTGTTGCAATTGCAGCCCATTGCTTCTTGTCCTATCATCAGAGGTTATGGGGCATAGTTTTTCTCCTTCCTCCTTGTAACACTCTTTGTGGGTATGTCTACACTACGCCGCTAGTTTCAACTAGCAGGGTAGTGTAGACATACCCTTAGGTACTTGGAAACTGTTTTCATTTCTGTCTTCTCTTTTCTAGACTAAACAAACCTAATTCTTTTAGAACTATGTAGCACTTTAAAGACTAACAAGATGGTCTATTAGGTGATGAGCATTCGTAGCCATCTTGTTAGTCTATCTTCCCAGGAATGGTGTAAATCCAAGACTCTGCATTTGCTCATCTTCTGTTAGTCTTTAAAGTGCTACATAGTTCTGTCTTTTGTTTCAGCTAGACCAAACTAACACGGCTACATCTCTATCGTTATTCTAATTCTGTCAGTCTTCTTTCATAGCTCATGTTTTCTCGGCCTTTCATCATTGTTGTTGCTCTTCTCTGGACCTTCTCCAACTTGTCCACATCCTTCCTGAAATGTGCCTCCCAGTATTGGACACAGTGTCTTCCTCACCTCACTCCTGTTAATGCATCCCAGAAGGATGTTTGCCTTTTTTTTTTTTTGCAACAGTGTCACAGAGTTGATTCATATTTAGGTCCACTATGCACCCAGATCCGTTTCTGTAGTGTTCTTTCCTAGACAGTCATTTTATATTTTGTATGTGTAAAACTGATTTTTCCTTCCTAAGTTGAGTACTTTGCATTTGTCCTTATTACACTTCATCCTATTTACCTCAGAATAGTTCTTCACTTTGTTCAGATCATTTTGAATTATGACCCTATCCTCCAAACCACATGCCACCCCTCCCAGCTTGGTATCATCCACACATTAATAAATGTACTCTCCATGCCATTATCTAAATCATTGGTTAATATTTTTGAATGAAGCCATTCCCAGAGCTGATACCTGCAGAATCCCACTCATTAAGCACTTATAGCGTGACCCTGAACTATTGACAACTACTCACTGTGAATGGCTATGGAAGACATTAGTAAAAGCTTAACTATGGTCTTGATATATCACATCTACTGCTTCCTCCCATCCGTAAGGCTTATTATTCTACCAAGGAAAGCTATAAGGTTGGTTTGATGAGATTTGTTTTGGACAAATCTATGCTGACTGTTACTGGTGACTTGAAGACTTCTAGTTTGTCTAAATAATTTTTAACTTGCTTTTCCCCTGTTTTAGCTTCCAAACCTTCCCTATTTTCATTGGCATTCGCGCGGTTAGCTGTTTAGTCATCATCAACCTTCTTGGTGAAAACCAAAACAAAGAAGTCATTAGCTACCTTGGCCATTTCCACATTATCTATTATTCTTTCTCCCTCTTCACTGAGCAATGGGCCTACCCAGTCCTTGGTCTTCCTCTTGCTTCTAATACATTTGTAGAATGTTTTCTTGTTACCATTTATGTCTCTAGCTAGACTGAGCTTGTTTTGCACCTTTGCCTTTCAACGTTTGCCCTTACACACTATAGCCATTTGTTTATATTAATCCTTTATAATTTGACCTAGTTTCCACTTTTTATAGTTTTTTTAAAATTTTTGCATCATCCAAGAGCTCCTAATTAAGCCAGGGTGGCCTCTTGAGACACTGCTTATTTTTCCTATGCAGGGGATGGATTGCTCTTTTGCTTCTAATAATATCTTTTTGAGAAACTGCCTTCAATTGTTTGTCCTCTGTGACAGATCCAAACCAGCTGGCTGCCATACTCTAATGGAAGGCAGATATTCTGGGCTCTATGTAAACAGTGCTCCTGTGTGATCCATGGTCCTGCCTCAGCTGTGGACAGGGACTGTTCAAGGGGCACAGATACCCACCTTTCCCTCCCCCAATCCACAGCCAGGAGATTGTGATTGAGTCATGTCAGAGACATGATGAATGCGGGAGTCCCGGGAAAGGCTAGTCAGACACACCATGTTATAACTTTCTTTGCCAGATTGGAAAGACAATTGTTCCTCCCTTGTGTTCACACAGCCCCTAGGACCGACTTTCCTACCCCAAACAGCTTCGCCATCAACTACTAGCAGTCTGGAGCTGCCAGCTTCCCTCCTCTGATCTCCACCCACTTCTCCACTGGGCTGAGCTTAGGAAGCAGTGCCAGGAAGATGACTTTCTGCATCCAAAAGTTCTGCAGCCAGTGCTCATCCTCCTAGGCCTGCAAAGCGATGCAACCACTCCACTCTCCACTTGTTTCCTTCGCCCCGGAGGGGGGCTCTGCTCTGCTCACCACCTCTGTGGATTGTGAAAGCAATCTCGTGCTGCCTTGGTAATGCCAGGAATGACTCCCCTGGCTCTCAGGAGGGGTTAGTGAGACCCAGCAGATCAGAGTGAAGCTCCGTGACATTAATTCCCACGGAGAGATGTGGTGGGGAATATAGAAAGCTAGAATTGGTGAAATATGCCTCAAACATAAGATGGAAACCCAATGAATGCTGTGACAGAAAGTAGTTCATCCTGGGGTGCTGAGCCTAGGTGTAACCCACACAGCTATTGTAGATCACTGTCCCATGCAGTGGCACTTAGACCACTTACAGTGAGAGATAAGAACAAGGGAGCTCCACAGCCCAGGATGAGCAGCTGCTGGCTTTATAGCTCCAACACTGTAGCTCCAGCAGTCCAAAGTTCAAATCTGCTTGGTGTTGTTTACATAGACTCACCATACTTAGTGCATGCCATGATGCCCCATAGCCTTCCCACAAAACCTAGCAACAGAAGGGAGAGGAGGATTGTGGGATAGCTACCCACAGTGTACTTCTATCTTTGTTGAGGTAAGCGCCACAAGTGTGAACAGTACACTGCCCATGGGAGGCAATATGAACACACAGCTCAGGTTTATCTTTCAGCTCCTTTTTGTCAGAGATGGCACCCTGAGACCCTTGGCACAAAAAAACAAAAACAAAAAAGAAAACAAAAAACCAACCACCATCACCAACAAAATACCCAACCTCTGCTAGTGTAGACATTCCCTAAGATGTGTGTGTGGGGGGTTAACAATGAGGGAAATTACCAGAGGCCATGGCAGATTCTCCAGCATGGACAATTGTTAAATTATTCCAGAATGGTGTTCAAACAGTTCTTCCTTAGGAGTTATTGTGGGACAGGCCTCTGGGCTGTTCTATCCCAGTGGTCAGACACTAAATCTGAGGCCGGTGACCTTTTCAAACCAAAGAGCCAAACTACACTGAAACTCCGAAGAAGTGGTCGACAAAGAGCCAGTATAAGAACACCTATCCGCTTGACTGAAAATATACAACTTCATATTACTGATAATTGACATGATGGTTTGTAATAGCACAGCTGAAACATTGCACTGCCAGACTTTATTTCATGGAACGTCTGCTGCTGCATCTTTTCGCACAGTTCTTTGACGTTTATGTCACAACCGGTCAAATTCAGGTTCATGACACATTTAAGCTCCGTGAATAATTGCCCATTTTTAAAAGAAATTGAATTAATTTTTCATTTTAATGTAAAAAGTTGCGTGGATTTTGGGAATGACAGAAGAGTCATATTTGGTTCCTTACCAAGCCATATTTGGCTTGAGAGCCAAAGGGTGTACTGCACTAGATGATCATAGTGCTGTTTTCGAGCCTTGTGGGGCTGCCCAGTGGTGTTAAGATCCCTGCTCTACATGTTCCATCTCACGAGGTGCTCAGACACTGCAAGGACTGCTGCCATAACTAAGGGTGTGTCTAGACTACACATCTCTGTTGACAGAGAGATGTTGATTAGGCACATTGAAATTGCTAATGAAGCCAGGATTTAAAAATCCCGCGCTTCATTAACATAAACATGGCCGCCACTTTTTTCCGAAACGGAGGTTTACAGGATCTGTCAAAAAAGGCTTTATTTTCGACAGATGCGCATCTAGACTCCCTTTTTTTCAAAAACTCCATTTAAAAAAAAAGTGGCGGCCATGTTTATGCTAATGAAGCTCAGGATATTTAAATCCTTGCTTCATTAGATTTGCATCCCTCTGTTGACAGAGAGATGTAGTCTAGACGTAGGCTAAAGGCCTTTGAGAGATTTCAGCTCTACGTGCCCCAAAAGGACGACCCACACGAAATACCTGGCCGCTTATTTTGAGGGCTATTAAAGGGGCACTACATGGGCACAATAAGAATCAGGGATGGCTTGCGGGGAAGCTTGAATGTTGAAAACCAATCATGTTTGTTGCTCTGCTTGGGGCTGTTGTGCTCTATTGCATCTGTGATGCTGGGAAGCAGCTGCGATTGTTAATGTCTAGGATTCAGTGTACGGAATTAATAAAAGTCCCTGTTGATTTGCAGGTGCCGTAGCCTGTCTCACAATAAATAAAGCATGCTTGCCAATCAACAACGCTTGCTGTTATTTCCAAATAAATCACAGCTTCTCACAAACACACTCACAATCATGGGGAGAGTATTGGGATTCTTGTTGTCAGAGGTGAGAGTGTTCCAACTTTCATTTGAAAAGCAGAATTGGTGGGGATGGCGTGTGAAGGAAAGTTCAAAGTGTCGGAAACTTGATAGGAACGTTCAGGGGAGTTTGGGGACTGCATGGAAAAGAATTTAGCTGCTGAAGGACACGGGGGAGGGGGCACACATCGGCTCAGTCCGGAGCATAAGGAGGGGCTGCATCATACATGGTGCTTCATGATGTCCTGGTGCAGGTAGTCGGAATGGGAGAGGACATTGGCTTGACGGTATGGGTACAATTTCAGGAGATGGAATGGGAATGCTACAGCTACAACTCTTAGTACAGAGACCAGCCCCATCTCGGCTAGTCTCGTTAAGATGGAGGCATGTCTCAGTGGGCTACAGATCACAATGAAACGATTAAAGGCCATCGACAGGCACACATAGGATTCGGTTTTTGCAAGAGAGTGGATGAAGAACAGCTGGGCAAACCCCCTATGAAACGCATCATTTTCTTTTCTGTCCCGCTTCTCCCTTCCCTTCCACTCCTTCCATTTAGTCAGTTCCGCCTCTCAGTACAGGAGCTCCACATGAAGTCTTCCTTGATGCACGTTGGGCATTTTCTTACCCAGCAGAGATGGTCCAGGAAGGATGGCATCTTAAGGTCTTAGGATGGCATCTTAAGGTCATTTCTGTGGAGTTACACGCAACACTTAACACAAGTGCTTTGAGTATCTGCACACATGGCATTGTTACACTGCCTTAAAACACATACTTATTGCTTCCTCACTCACCCTAGCAAGCGCACAACATCCAGAACACCCACAGAATTGTAAGTGAACCCAGAGGCTGGGTCCTGGTTTATTGCAGAAAGGTAACAGCAAAAGGTCACATGGGACGTATCAGGGAAACACTAAACTTTCCCAGTGTTTCACTAAATATCTCACCGCTGAAGGTCAGCTGGGAAGCAAGGGCACCTCTGCTACATGCGTGTGGCTTTCATCCCAAGCCCTGTGCTGCTCGCCTGCCTGTATCTTAGTTCCACACCCCAGTAATTATGGAATGGTGCAGGAAAGTGTCCTTCAGTAGGATATTTCAGACACTTGACAGCTTGAAAGTGTCCTTCAAAGGGGAAAAAGAGGATCTGCCAAGAAACCTGGAACAGAAGATTTCAGAGCACCTCTAGAAAGATTTCCTAGAGATCTCTGTGGAGGAATTTTGTGAAATCTCAGGGTATGTCTACACAGCAAAGTATTGGGATTCTTGTGTTTACCCTTGTTGTCAGAGGTGAGAGTGGTCCAACTTTCATTTGAAAAGCAGAATTGGTGGGGATGGCATGTCCCTCAGGAGAGAGCTGATAACCTGCAATTTCTTAATAACCGTCCTTCAGTCTCAGGCACATAGACATAGAACCTACTGCTTTCTAGGACACAGGAATCAGATCATAGTTTTTTAAAAAGATTAATTTATTAACAAAACAAAGAGGACATACTTGATAAGTCAGGCTTAGTAGCTAGATGTTAAAGAGCAACTAAAAAAAAAGATTAAAGCACAGAGAATTGCTTCCCTGGGATTCAGTTTCAGTCACAGTGTGCAGGGGTGTGTGTGTTTGGGAGGGAGTGGGGTAGCAGAGAGGAGTTTTACCAAACCAAACAAAAACAAAGAAAAGGACCGGATTTTGTCTAATTAAACATTCTTTGTTCACGCGCATATCCTTTGTTTCAGGGTTCAGTCTTTCTTTACGTGTAGATATTGCTGAAAAATCTGTGCCTTTATTCCTGGCTTAGTCCATCACTTTCCCCAGCTCCTGCTTTGAATTCATATGCAAAAACTGAAATAGGAAAGAATGTTTAATTTCACATTTCTCATGCTCTTCCCATTGGCTCTCCAGCCAACACTTCCCAGATACCTGCTTTTCTAGGTTTAACCCTTTGCAGTCAATTCAGTCAACTGAATGCTGGGATCTCCAAAACAGACCAGCACCCCTCCCGTCCATCAATATACACAATCTCATCATATATATAGTAGCCCAATGTCTGTGACTCTATAATGCTGAAATTATGGCTGTTGCCTTTGGGCGGTGCTGTTGGCTTAGTCACGTCCTTCGCCTCCTGCTGTGGTACTCGGCTGACTTCTGCGCTGCTCAGACAGGCTGCTGTGCAGGGGCAAGAGGCGCAAGTGGCCGCTTGGGCTCCGCAGTCCCCCTGCAGTAAGAGGAGTGCGGTGCCCAAATGGCCGCTTGCGCAGCTTGCTCCCGTACGGGGAGCACAGAGCCCAAACAGGCATTTGGGCTCCACGGTTCCCTGGATGAGAAGCAGCAGGGGGAGGAGAAGATAAAGAGAGAGATAGAGAGAGAGGCAGGAGGCGGAGGAGAGCTGAGAGAGAGGGGGGGAGGCAGGAGGAGGAGGAGGAGGAGAGACTGGAAAATCCCGTCTTATGACGGGCTATTGGCCATCTATAGATAAATATTCAGCTGCATCTGAGGACCAGAGCTGTCTGGAGGAATCAGCTTTGCTAGTTATTCATTGCTGTGGATAAAATGCACAGAGGAAGTTTCTCATTACCTCCCCCACCCCAATATATTTTGCACCTCACCCAGAAAGTCAAGGTTAGTCAAGCCCCAGAGGCTCAGCCTGTTGTGGAGAGCAGCGGATTCTACACCCTCCCTGGGTTGTATGTCCTAGGGGGTCAAATATGGAGAGTCTGGCTCTTCATAGTGCCCTCTGGCCCTCTGGGAAGCACTTACAGTGGCCTGACTCTGACTTCTAATCAGGAGAGGGGTCAGAGTCTCCGTTAAAAGAGGAATAGTAGGAGTGAGATGGGGCAGATGGAAGAGTTTCAGGTGAAAGGGACCCAGGAGAGGACAGATAGCATGGCCATCATTTGTGATTTTCACCTCTTTTATCACCTGCCTTGGAGATGGGTGATGAACTGACCCTTCATTTGACAAATGTCCTGACTATCCTCGCACGAAGGTGTTTGCATTTCACGCTGTACATGATTGGATTTATCAGGGGCGGGACCAGAAGGTAGACATAGCCCAGGAGACTCTGGAGCAAGTGAGATGAGCTATTCCCGAATCTCTGGATCACAGCCGACGTCCAGTATATAGAAGAGCAGGACAGCACAGAGGTGGGAAACTCGTGTGTTTATGGCATGAAGGCTCTCTGTGTGGGATGCAATGCTGAACACTGTCTTGAGGATCATCACATAAGAGATGAAGATGAGCAGCGAGTTCAGCCCCAATGTAATGAGGGTAGTAAACAAGCCATAGTTGTTGTTGACTCTGATATTTGAACATCTTCATGACATCCTGGTGTATGCAGTAGGAGTGGGAGAGAACACCGGTTCAACAGTATCAGAACCATTTCAGGAGAAAGGAAAGAGGGAATATTATGGCCAGTCCTCTTAGCACAAACACCAGCAACATCTTGGCTATTCTCGGCAGGGTTATGATGGATGTGTAGCTCAGTGGATTGCAGATAGCAATGAAGCGGTCAAAGGCCATCAACAACAGCACAGATGACTCAGTTTTCACAAGAAAGTGGATGAAGAACAGCTGGGTGAAACAGGTATCAAGAGTGATTTCTCTAGCAGTAAACAAGAATATGCCCTGTATTGTCAGCATGGTGGCTAACAATATGCCAATAAATAAAGCGTGCTTTCCAATCAACAACACTTGCTGTTATTTCCAAATAAATCACAACCTCTCACAAACACACACACACTCATGGAAGGGGGGAGTATTGGGGTTCTTGTTGTTATAGGCGAGCATGGTCCAACTTCATTTGAAAAGCAGAGTTGTTGGGGATGGGGTGTGGAGAAAAGTGCAAAGTGTCAGAAAATTGATAGGAATGTCCAGGAGATTTTGGGGACTCCATGGGAAATAATTTAGCTGCTGAAGGACAGGGGTGGCACACATCTGCTCAGTCAAGAGCATAAGGAGGAGCTGCATCATGTTTGGTGTCTCAGGACATCCTGGTGCAGGCAGTCGGAATGGGAGAGGACACTGGCTTGACGGTATGGGTACGGTTTCAGAAGAAGGGGGAATGGGAATGCGACAACCACTCCTCTTAGCACAGAGAGAAGCCCCATCTCTGCTATTGTCGCTGGTGTTAAGATGGAGGCATAGCTCAGCGGGCTACAGATAACAATGAAATAAACAAAGGCGGTCAACAGGCACACGGAGGATTCAATTTTTGCGCGAGTGGATGAAGAACAGCTGGGCAAACCCCCTATGGAATGCATCGTTTTCTTTTCTGCCCCGCTTTTCCCTTCCCCTACACTCCTTCCATTTAGTCGTTTCCACCCCTCAGTTCAGGAGCGCCACATTGGAAGAGGACCTCCTTGATGCAACCTGGGCATTTTCTTATCCGGCAGAGACAGTCTGCTTGTGCGGAAGGATGGCACCTTAAGGTCATTTCTGTGGAATTAAATGCAAGTAATAACACAAGCGCTTTGAATATCTGCACAAACGGCATTGATACACTGCCTGAAAACACATTCCTGGGAACATCCCTATCACTTCATCACTCACCCAAGCAAGCACACAACATCCGGAACTCCCCCAGATTTCTGAGAAAGTGGGTCTGGCCCAGGAAAGCTCATCACCTAATAAACCATCTTGTTAGTCATTAAAATGCTACATAGCCCTGTTTTTTTGTTCCCCCAGATTTGTGAGTGAACCCAGAAGCTGGGCCCTGGTTTATTGCAAAAAGGTAACAGCAAAAAGTCACATGGGACATATCAGGGTCAACACTAAACTTTCCCAGTGTTTCACTAAATAGCTCACTTCTAAAGGTCATCTGGGAAGCAAGGGTGCCTCTGGTACATGCATGTAGCTTTCATCCCAGGCCCCATGCTTCTCCCCTGCCTGTATCTTAGTTCCACACCCCAGTAATTATGGAATAGTGCAGGAAAGTGTCCTTCAATGTGGCAATGGGAAAAAAGAGGATCTGTCAAGGAACCTATTGCAGAAGTTTGTTGGGCACCTCCAGAAACGTTTCCTAGAGATCTCTGTGGTGGAATTTTGTGAAATCTCAGGGTATGTCTATACTGCAAAGTTATTTCAGGATACCTGAGATATCCCGCATCTTTTGAACGCATCTGCTATTTCGAAATATAGTGGACGCGCTATTTCGCTATCTCTGTAAACTTTGTTCTACCAGGAGTAAGGGATGGCTCGAAATAGTACTTTAGTTATTAGTTTGATAGCGCCAAATGATAAAATGAGCTATTTCGAAATAGACTCGAAATAAGCTACGTGATTTGTGTAGCACAAATTACATAGCTTACTTCAAGTTTTGGGTGCTGTGTAGATTCACCCCCAGAGAACATCAACCTCCTATTCTTCCATCCTACCTAGCTGCAGGGAAATTCCCAACGCACAGAAACAGCTCCAATCTGCTACATTGCTCAGTCCTTAACCCACCTCAGAGTGTCTCAAAGCAAATCCACTTAACAAGGGTCTGCTCTCCTTCGTCTGGCATGTCAGCCAGCAGTCACTGAGACCTCCTAGACATCTCTGGAGTGGAGAATAGCTCCTGACTGGACCCACCACTGGGTTTCACATCTTCCTCAGCCTTACTTCTTCCGGTGTGACTCCCACATCATAGCTAGGTCCACTCTCCGCCTATTCCACATCTACTCAAGTCTCTACCAAAGTCTGGAGGGTAGGGGGGAGAGATGCTGTCACCACCTAGAACTGCATCCAACTCACAATAAAAATTGTAGGTCTGGGGAGCAACCCCAGAGTGATGTTTTTCCACCCTTGCCTTGCAGCCTCCGTTCCTCCCTTCCTTCCCCTTTGTTCTGCACTGCAGCATGCCCCGGTCATATCCGTTTTCACATGTTCTGTGTGCAGTCTGGCCCTACGGTGTCAGAATTCCTCTGGCTGGAGCACAGCTGGGATGGGGTAGACTCCTCCCTGCAAGCACCAATCAGATCTAGTCGCTCAGGTGTGGTGCAAGCAGGAACTTGCTTGGTACACGGAGATGCTGTTGTCTGCTAAAAGGTTGAGATGTGAGCTGTCTGCGTGGAGTAAACAGGAAGGGTTGTGATGGGGCAGTCCATATCTTGATGGAAATATTCATAAAGCTGGTTTACTAATAATGGTTTGCTAAGGGAGGACCATTAAGGATATTTCAGAAACCTGATGGCTCATGGGTAAGAAGAATGATCTGTAAATGTGTTTGATTTTCCTATGGACCTGACTTTAGGAGGGGACTGAGAATCCCCACAAGGACACTTTTCGGTCACCTCACTCTGGGACCCATCTCAGTCCTTGTAGTTTTCTATGCAAGGAGAGAAAAAGTTTAATCTGAACAAAATGTATTCCCACGTTGGACAAAATATATCGTAAGGTGTGAAAACCAAGCGACAGAAACTACTGCTAGATAGGAGGACACTATTGCTTACAGCCAAAGATGATGGTTGGAAACATCTGAGACTCAACAGGAGGAAGGATCAAGTGCAGGCTGGGAAATTTTCCAGCCTGTGAGAAAAGACAGTTAAATGACCATTAGAGTAAGGTTTTGCCTGTAACAAGTTTCTTCCTGTATTAAGCTTAGCTCCCATGTTTTTTTGTTTTTGTTTTTGTTTTTTTGCGTAGTAACCTCTCCGTGTCTAGGCTGGAGAGGGTCAAAGGTCCTGGCTTAGCAGGACAGGGTGCTGAGGTGCCCCAAAAGCCAGGGTGGTGGGATGAATGGTATATTCAGCACATCAAGTGACAGTCACAAAAGGATATCTGTTACTCGGCCCATCACCATGTCTTGCCCCCAACAAGTGCGCAGCCCCAGTGGGACCTCACAATGGCTCTGGCTTTCTGAGAAGCTGTTACCATGTCCCTGGTCTCGCTTCCAGCCTAGAGGGGAGCACAGTCTCAAGCGAAGGGGATTAGAAAAGCTGCAGACTTGGTAGAAGAGACGGGTTAAAGGGAGAGGTCTCAGGTTAAAATGACCCAGGATAGAAGAGCTGTACAGGGATATTATTCCTGGTATTCATTATCCATGTTTCCAGACTTTCACTTGACAAAGGCCCTGATGATCCTCACACGAAGGTGTTTGCTTTTCACGCTGTAGACAATTGGGTTCATCAGAGATGGGGCGAAAAGGCAGACGTAGCCCAGGAGAATCTGAAGCAAGTGAGAAGAGCTGTTCCCAAATCTGTGTGTTACGGCAAGGCCGACATTTGGTAAGTAGAAGACCAGGACAGCGCAGAGATGGGAGACGCAGGTGTTCAGGGCCCTGAGGCTCTCTATGCGGGATGCAATGCTCAGCACTGTTTTCAGAATCATCACATAGGACAGGACGATGAACAGTGAGTCCAGTCCATACGTGAAGAGTGCAGTAAACATGCCATAGATGTAGTTGACTCTGATATCTGAACAAGCCAACTTCATGACATCCTGGTGCAGGCAGTAAGAGTGGGAGAGGACATTGGCTCGACAATATCGGTACCGTTTCAGGAGAAGCGGGAATGGTAATACTACAGCCACTCCTCTTAGCACAAAGACCAGCCCCAACTTAGTTATTCTCACTGGTGTTAAGATGGAGGTATATCTCAGTGGGTTACAGATTGCAATGAAACGGTCAAAGGCCATCAAGAGTAGCACGGAGGATTCAATTATTGCAAGAGAGTGGATAAAGAACAGCTGGGCAAAGCAGGCATTGAGGTTGATCTCCCTAAAGTTAAACAAGAATATGCTCAATATTGTCGGTAAGGTGGCTATTAATAAGACAAAGTCTGTGACAGCCAACATGGAAAGGAAAATGTACATGGGCTCATGGAGGCTTGGGTCTGTTTTTACAATGAAGAGAATGACTGAATTGCCTACTATTGAAATTACATAGATTAAGCAGAAGGGGATGGAGAGCCAGAGATGGATGTCTTCATGGCCAGGTATCCCGGTGAGAAGGAGCACGGCAGATTGGAATTCAGTGTCATTGGCAGCTGACATATTATACTGGGCAGGTCTGAGGAGTTTTTAATTTTCCTACCTGAAAGGAAACAGAACAGAAGAGTGGATGATATATAACAAAAAATCTTTCTCCTCCTAGTGAAAGTCTAGAGTCCCACAGGAGATCGAGTTCAAGGAAGCTATACCAACATAAGAACATAAGAACATAAGAACGGCCGTACTGGGTCCTACCAATGGTCCTTCTAGCCCAGTATCATGTCTGCCGACGGTGGCCAGCACCAGGTGCCCCAGAGAGGGTGGACCGAAGACACAATCAAGCAGTGTGTCTTCTGCCATCTCTCTCCAGCCTCTGACAAACAAAGGCCAAGGACACCATTTTATCCCCTGGCTAATAGCCTTTTATGGACCTAACCTCCATGAAATTATCTAGCTTCTCTTTAAACTCTGTTATAGTCCTAGCCTTCACAGCCTCCTCTGGCAAGGAGTTCCACAGGTTGACTACACGCTATGTAAAGAAGAAATTTCTTTTATTAGTTTTAAACCTGCTACCCATTAATTTCATTTGGTGACCTCTAGTTCTTCTATTATGGGAACTAATAAATAACTTTTCTTTATCCGCCCTCTCCACACCACTCATGATTTTATAGACCTCTATCATATCCCCCCTCAGTCTCCTCTTCTCTAAACTGAAAAGTCCCAGTCATTTTAACCTCTCCTCATATGGGACCCGTTCCAAACCCCCAATCATTTTAGTTGTCCTTTTCTGAACCCTTTCTAAGGCCAAAATATCTTTTTGGAGGTGAAGACATTAGCTTGGATTTGCATCCCTCAGAGCACAATAGGCATTGTCAGACTTGACCAGACCTGCAGTGCATCAAGCCCAGTCTCCCCTGGCCAGTGCTAGATGTTTCAGTCATGAGATAATCTGCTCCCATGGAAAATTTCCCTTTGCCACCCACTTGCTTCTGAACTGTGTTTCCAGTTGTGGCCTTTCTACAGACAGTCTTTCTGGACCTCCAGTTCTGAGTGTGGTACGTTGTGTCGTGACGTGTCTACATAGAAGACGTGGGGAAAACAGTCACTGGAGTTCCTTGTCCTGCATTAAAGCTATTTATTAGCATGTTTGATGTTTTTATTCATTGCCCTTCCATGTTCAATTTATGCCAGTCTTTTTGCAGGCCATAGGATACTCTTAGGGCCTGGTTCTTAATTCAGGAACATTGACTTAACGGCCTCACTCCAGATGTAAACATGCAAATTCAAAGAGAACCAGGCTCTATTCATTTTCCCTTACCGAATGCACACAATGACACACTCTGACGCCCAAGAATCCCTCCAAAAGAAGCTGAAGTGATTTGAGGGGCCAATGTTGTAGCCACAGATGTTGCTCATGCTACAGGCTTCTCTTCACCCTCAAAAGTGCTACATTTTCTCCCCAGATTAAAGTCTATACCTATCTGCTCACATGGGCAATTACTTCAGCTGGGTGGTGGAAGGGGTTGGTGTTGCAAATTCATGGATATGTAATTATGAGGTTTGCACTCATACCCACCTATAAACTTAAGAACAGAAGAAGGGCCATACTACACCAGACCAACGATCCATCTAGCCCAATATCCTGTCTGAGAACAGTGGCCAATACCAGATGCCCCAGAGGGAGGGAACACAACAGGCAATCCTCATGTGATCCCGCCCCATCACCCACCTCCAGAGAAACAGGCTAAGAACCCTATACCTACCCTTCCTTGCTAATACCCATTGATAGACCTAATCTTCATGAATCTATCTATCTCTTCTTTGAACCCTGTTAATGTCCTTCATCACATCCTCTGGCAAAGGGTTCCACAGGTTGACTGTGTGTGTAAGTTCCTTCAGCTATGCTCATGTAGGAACTGATGAGGAAAAAATGACATAGAATCACTATTACACTCCCCTTCTACTCCACTTCAACTGCACCCTTTGCTGTACCACAGACCAGACTTGTTGTTCTTCCAGGAAAATTTGGAATGTCTTACTCTAAGTTACAGAAAGATTGAATTCACAGCCCTCCATGCAAGTGCTAGAAACAACTTCTGACCAGTTACTATGAGACAATAAGATAAAACTGTCCACCGAGAAAAGAGTTAATAGCAGAAAACCATTGAGGCCACAAAACACTGGCATGTGTTACCTAGGGAAGCAGTAGCATCTTCATCCTTACAGGTTTTTAGGACCCTGCTTGACAGAGCCCTGGCTGGGACGATTATGTTGGGGTCGGCCAGGATGAACTCTGGAAGTCTCTTCCAACATGAATAGTCTGATTCTAAGATTTTATATTTCTGAAACCCTTTCTGAAGCCAAAAGCATTAAGCAGTAAAGATACCACTGCGCCTTCTAAAAGAGATTCCAACAGCTCTAGTGCGTGTCATGAAAGTTTAACATTTACAATAGCGGCATTACAATTAAAAGTTTTAGTATAACATTGACACAGTTGTATTTTTGCACAGACCTCTGATCTTCTTTCAGAGATGATTCCCCAGGATAAAGCCGGACTAGAATATAACATCTGTCATCTGGATTTCGTCAGAACCTGAGAACGTCACACCATCTCAATGCTCATTCAACTGCTTGTCAGCAGACACAAATCTAGGAGCTCCTCTGTCCCTGGGTTCATAGCTGACTGGTGTTCCTTAGGTTCTGTTCTGACAGGCCATTGCCTGTATATGCAGTGGTAACAGACATTGGTGTTCCTACATGAAATATTAATTCCCCGAGTTTTCACTTTCTAGTACATCATAACCCCAGAAGCTGTTTCTCAGGCATGATGAGGTGTTGCAGGAAGTGGGTTTCAAAGTCAAATGCCTGCATATTCTTGGACTGGAACTTCATTTCTCACGTGAGCACACTCCCTTGGCCTCTTTCTCTTGGGGGGTATGTCTGCACTAGCTCATTAGTCCGAACTTCATGCCTGCGGCTACATGCGGCACAGAGTAGGTAGTTCGAATTAAAGATCCTAATTCAAACTACCATTACTCCTCGTGGACTAAGGGGGATTTAAAAATGGCAGCGCCCAGGAACGTACAAATGAAGCCCGGGATATTTAAATCCTGGGCTTCATTTCCTACTCCGCTTGCCTTCATTACCTTACTTAGCTCAAACTAACGAGCTAGTGTAGACGTACCCAGGCTGCCTACATCTACTGTTCATACATTGCCTAGCACATGGGAAATGCCATGTGACAGACCTGGAGGCAAGCCGTCTTTGTGAATTTCTCTGTTACACCACAGTTTCGGGGTGTTTGCTGTAGAGCTCTACTGAGTTAACGATTGGGATGTTGATGTTGTGGCCATAGTGGGTTACACCGGTCTGGCCCTTCTTAATTTCATAGCAGGCTGTTAGAAAATGAGTGGCATCAGAAGCAATGACTCAAGGAAAGTCATCTCTCAATAACCCCTCATCCCCTACAAGGCACTTAAGAGACAACACAGCAGCTACCTGCAGTCAGAACCAATTTCTGAGACACAGGCAGGTCACAAATCTCACAATGCTGAGAAGCTCCACAGACTGACAGCCATAGCCACTGTTGGGAAAGTCTGAAGGCTCTCTGTCTGCCAGGGTCAGAAGTGTACACCCAAGTTGTACCTCTCTAATCCAGCACTTTCTGGTCTGGCAACATCCGTGTCTTTCAGACCTGTTACAGCAGAGCAACACAGCTCTGAATTGCTGCCCTCACAGTCAAGCCAGTGAACATACAGTTGCTGATATCATGTGGGGTCTCTTCTCACTCAGCTTCTGGCATGTTTGGGTCCTGAGCACAGGGTGCCTTTAGAAATCATGGACATCGGGGTTTTAACACTACGAGGCCACTCTCAATGTCAGACTTTTGTGAAGCTTCAGTAGCTACACAGCATGGAGCATTGGCAGGTGGAGGGGAGGGTTCCCAAGCTACCTAGGGCTGCCTGCCTTCCAGTCCATCACAGAGTCACCCCAACAGCCCAGCTGAGTCCTCTGCCGCTGCACAGAACAGCTGCCAGTGCAAACAGCATGCAGCCTTCGCCCTGCGCTTGGCATGTTACAGACAGTGAAACCTGCCAACGTACCCAGTTCCTGCTAGAAGGGAGCCGCCGGCACCAGAGGTCTTGACTTGAAAGAACAAGGAGTCACTGGAGAGGTTGCACGGGCAGCAGGCAGTGTGTGTTCAGATAGGGAGACAACTGCCTTTATGCAGCATGTTTGTACCTTCCCTTGGGGCCACTCTTCTGCAGGCTCCATTCCTGGATTCTCGACTTGTCAGCTCTGTACGTATGGGTCTGATTTGTCACATGATGGTGAAGTCACAGCTGTGTTCTTGTTAAAATACAATAAAATAGCAATGTAGGACCCGATTTCTGCCCAGCAGCCCCTTTCCTGCATTTCAAACCTAGGGTGCAGGCTCTGCACATGGCCATTTTACTTGGATTGTTCCAGTATGGGAGGTCCCTTCTCTTCTCCATGGTGAATGAAAAAGGGGACCCAGGATCTTAGGATCCCCAAAGTTAGGCACAGACCTCAGTGACCCACTCGTAGCTAGGCCCAGCCACCCACTATCTCTGGGCCTCCACAGCTGGTCCAGGACCCTCGCCAGTTCCCTGCTAGCACCATAAATGTCCTCGAACAGACCAGTAAGCACTGAAAGTGTTGGAAATGCTACTAGATGATATTGACCTTCCGCGGTCCAGAAAATTCTCTGGTTCAGAATTGGTCAGGTCCCGAAGGTGCCACACTAGAGAGGTTCAACCGATAGCAGGGAAAGTTACAGGAAGAAGCAATAGCTGGACATTGACACTGGACAAAGGAAATGTGGAAATGAGGTGCACATTTTTAACAGAGGAGAACAGACTCCTAGGGGAAGTGGTGGAATTTCCTGCTGTCTCCAAACCAAGCCTGGATGCCATTCTGGAAAATACATTTTAGATGAACAACAGGTTTTGCCTTAGACAGACACCAGTCAATGGGCACAATACAGGGGTAACTGGGTGAAATTCTGCAGCCTGTGCTAATGAGAGCTCAAACATATTGGATAACCTTCCCCCGCCCCGCCTTGTGACTGTAAGGCTGTGTCTAGACTGCACCCCTTTTGTGGAAAAGGGATGCAGATTAGACACATCACAATTGCAAATGAAGCGCGGATTTAAATCTTCCCCGCTTCATTTGCATGAACATGGCTGCTGCTTTTTTCCAGCTCAGGGCTTTGCCGGCAAAAAGCGCCAGTTTAGATGGGGATCTTTCGGAAAATAAAGCCTTTTCTGAAAGATCCCTTATTCCTGAATTTAAGAGGAATAAGGGATCTTTCGGAAAAGGCTTTATTTTCCAAAAGATCCAAGTCTAGAGAAAAGCAGCAGCCATGTTCATGCAAATGAAGCTTGGGAGATTTAAATCCCCGCTTCCTTTGCAATTGCGCTGTGTCTAATCTGCATCCCTTTTCCGCAAAAGGGGTTCAGTCTAGACACAGCCTAAGAGTATACTTCCCCCTACCAGCCAAGTACATACACTGATATATGCAGAGGCGGGGTACCACTTAAATCCTTTGCTGGTTCTGCTTAAAAACTCCCCAAGGTCACAGACTCCCTGAACTTGGGTGGGATGCTATAACTACCCAAATGAAAAAAAAAAAACTTTTGGAATGGAGAAAGACACACTAGGGCATTTCTTCCTGTGGGGTTACCCCGAGCTTTTTAATCGCCCCTCAGGAGAGAGCTGATAAAGAACCTGCAATTTCTCAATAACAGACCTTCAGTCTGAGTCATATGGACACACAACCTCCTGCTTTCTAGGACACAGGAATCGGATCATATTTTTTAAAAAAGATGATTTTATTAACAAAATAAAGAGGACATACTTGATAAGTCAGGCTTAGTTGCTAGATGTTAAAGAGCAACTAAAAGAAGAGATCAAAGCACAGAGAATTCCTTTCCGGGGATTCAGATTTAGTCACAGTGTGCAGAGGTGTTTGTGTTTCTGTGTGTTTGGGAGGGAGTGGGGTAGCAGAGAGGAGTTTTACCAAACCAAACAAAAACAAAGAAAAGGACCGGATTGTGTCTAACTAAACATTCTTTGTTCATGCACATGTCCTTTGTTTCAGGGTTCAGTCTTTCTTTATGTGTGGATATTGCTGAAAAATCTGTGCCTTTATTCCTGGCTTAGTCCATCACTTTCCCCAGCTCCTGCTTTGAACTCATATGTCATGGCTCCTTCCCCACTTTGGCATGATAAATGCAGAAGTGGGGGCCAGCAAGTGTACCCCAAAGCCTTATCTACCAGGCTTTGGTATAAAACTTCCCCCAAAATCTTAAAAACCTAGATGTTGGGAATAAAACTTCCGCTGCCACCACCCAAATGTTGCTAAAGAAAGCAGGGGAAAGATCATTTGGGAAATCTCACCCCTAAAATAAAATCAGGGCACACCATTAACCAATGCCAGGTTAGTAAAAAGAAAAGAAAGAACTTTTATTATTACAACAATGTTCCTGTTGCAAGCAGAATGACTAGATGGGAAGGTAACAAAATATACTAATGGAGAAACTCCATGGGCCTAGAACTTAGTTAAAAAGAAAAACCAAAACATCTTTTAAGCAGTGCCAGACATCAGATCCCATACCCAACCCTTAAAACAATAAAGCCTAACGAAACTACCTAAACTTTAGCCTACTTACAGAAAATGAAGAATGGTGTCTTGGAAAGAGAGAGAGACATGCTTGTCCCTCTCTGTAGCTGCAGAGAACTCTCTCTGGTATGTCTACACTACCCTCTTAGTTCGAACTAGGAGGGTAATGTAGGCATACCGCACTTACAAATGAAGCCCGGGATTTGAATTTCCCGGGCTTCATTTGCATAAGCGGGGCGCCGCCATTTTTAAACCCCCGCTTGTTCAAACCCCATGCCGTGCGGCTACACGGGGCACGAACTAGGTAGTTCGTGGAATGAGGAGTAACGGTAGTTCGAACTAGGAAGCCTACTTACAAATGGGGTGAGGCAACCCCGCACTAGCTGCGCCCACCACCAGCAGACCGCCGAGACGCGCCACGGTCCTGCCACCCGCGTCCTCCGCAGCGAGAAGCGGCTTTTCTCAGCAGACACTTCAGCTTGAGAATAAAGGACAGAGGGAAGTGAGGTGTGGGAGAATAAAACTGAGCTCTGGAGAAATGTTTGGCTAGAGTTTCCCCTACAATATGTACCAGTTCTGACTTACATCCAAATTCAACTTAAGAACAAACCTACAGTCCCTATCTTCTATGTAAGCCGGGGACTGCCTGTACATAGTATCCCAATGTCTGTGACACTATAATGCTGAAATGATGGCTGTTGCCTTTGGGCGGTGCTGTTGGCTTAGTCACGTCCTTCACCTCTTGCCATGATGCTGGGCTGACTTCTGCGCTACTCAGCCAGGCCGCCGAGGGGGAGCAAGTGGTGAAAGTGGTGAAAGTGGCCATTTGGGCTCTGCACTCCCCATGGAGCACAGGGGTGCTGCATGGGGTTCGTGGCACTCAAATGGCCGCTTGCACCACTAGCTCCCCCGTGGCGGCCGGGCTGAGCAGCGCAGAAGTCTGCTGTGCTTGGCTGACTTCTGTGCTGCTCAACCAGGCCACCGTGCAGGGGCAAGAGGAGCAAGCGGCCGCTTGGGCTCCGCGCTCCCTCTGCAGTACGAGGAGTGTGGTGCCCAAATGGCTGCTTGCGCTTCTTGCCCCTGCATGGGGAGCACAGAGCCCAAACAGGCATTTGGGCTCCATGGTCCCCTGGATGAGAAGCAGCAGGGGGAGGAGAAAATAAAGAGAGAGATGGAGAGAGAGGCAGGCGGCGGAGGAGTGCTGAGAGAGAGAAGGGGAGGCAGAAGAAGGAGGAGAGAGAGAGAGAGAGAGAGAGACGGACGTAGAAGAGGGACTGGAAAATCCCGTCTTATGATGGGCTATTGGCCATCTATAGATAAACATTCAGCCCCATCTGAGGACCAGAGCTGTCTGGAGGAATCAGCTTTGCTAGGTATTCATTGTTGTGGATAAAATGCATACAGGAACCTTCTCATGCCCTCCCCCCACCCCAATATATTTTGCACCTCACCCAGAAAGTCAAGGTCAGTCAAGCCCCAGAGGCTCAGCCTGCTGTGGAGAACAGCGGATTCTACACCCTCCCTGGGTTGTATGTCCTAGGGGGTCAAATATGGAGAGTCTGGCTCTTCACAGTGCCCTCTGGACTCCCGGGGAAGCACTTACAGTGGCCTGACTCTGACTTCTAGTCAGGAGAGGGGTCAGAGTCTCAGTTAAAGGGGAGTAGTAGGAATGAGATGGGGCAGATGGAAGAGTTTCAGGTGAAAGGGACCCAGGAGAGGACAGATAGCATGGCCATCATTTGTGATTTTCACCTCTTGTATCACCAGCCTTTGAGATGGGTGATGAACGGACCCTTCATTTGACAAAGGCCCTGACTATACTCACACAAAGGTGTTTGCTTTTCACGCTGTACATGATTGGATTTATCAGGGACAGGACCAGAAGGTAGACATAGCCCAGGAGACTCTGGAGCAAGTGAGATGAGCTATTCCTGAATCTGTGGATCACAGCCAGGCCGATGTCCGGTATATAGAAGAGCAGGATGGCGTAGAAGTGGGAAACTCAGGAATTCAGGGCTCGGAAGCTCTCTGTGTGGGATGCTCAACACTGTCTTGAGGATCATCACATAAGAGATGAAGATGAGCAGCGAGTTCAGCCCCAATGTTATGAGGTTAGTAAACAAGCCATAGTTGTTGACTCTGATATTTGAACATCTTCATGACATCCTGGTGTATGCAGTAGGAGTGGGAGAGGACACCGGTTCGACTGTATGGGAACCGTTTCAGGAGAAAGGGAAGTGGGAATATTACAGCAAGCCCTCATAGCACAAACACCAGCAACATCTTGGCTATTCTCGGCAGGGTTAAGATGGATCTGTATCTCAGTGGATTACAGATAGCAATGAAGCGGTCAAAGGCCATCAACAACAGCACGGATGACACAATTTTCACAAGAAAGTGGATGAAGAACAGCTGGGAAAAACAGGTATCAAGAGTGATTTCTCTAGCAGTAAACAAGAATATGCCCAGTACTGACGTCATGGTGGCTAACGATATGCCAATAAATAAAGCATGCTTTCCAATCAACAACACTTGCTGTTATTTCCAAATAAATCACAACCTCTCACAAACACACTCACACTCATGGAGGGGGGGAGTATTGGGGTTCTTGTTGTCATAGGAGAGCATGGTCCAACTTCATTTGAAAAGCAGAGGTGTTGGGGATGAGGTGTGGAGGAAAGTGCAAAGTGTCAGAAAGTTGATAGGAATGTCCAGGGGAGTTTGGGGACTCCATGGGAAAGAATTTAGCTGCTGAAGGACACGGGGGAGGAGGCACACATCAGCTCAGTCCGGACCATAAGGAGGAGCTGCATCATGTTTGGTGCTTCAGGACATCCTGGTGCAGGCAGTTGGAATGGGAGAGGACAATGGCTTGAGGGTATGGGTACGGTTTCAGGAAAAGGGGGAATGGGAATGCTACAACCACTCCTCTTAGCACAGAGACCAGCCCCATCTCTGATACTGTCACTGGTGTTAAGATGGAGGCATAGCTCAGCGGGCTACAGATCACAATGAAATAATCAAAGGCGGTCAACAGGCACACGGAGGATTCAATTTGTGCAAGAGAGTGAATGAAGAACAGCTGGGCAAACCCGCTATGGAACGCATCATTTCTTATATACCCCGCTTTTCCCTTCCCCTGCACTCCTTCCATTTAGTCGTTTCCACCCCTCAGTTCAGGAGCACCACACTGGAAGAGGACTTCCTTGATGCAACTTGGTCATTTTCTTATCCAGCAGAGACAGGTTGCTGGTGCGGAAGGATGGCATCTTAAGGTCATTTCTGTGGAATTACACAAGCGCTTTGAATATCTGCACAAACGGCATTGATACACTGCCTGAAAACACACTCCTGGGAACATCCCTATCACTTCATCACTCACCCAAGCAAGCACACAATATCCGGAACTCCCCCAGATTTCTGAGAAAGTGGATCTGGCCCAGGAAAGCTCATCACCTAATAAAAAGTCTTTAAAGTGCTACATTGTCCTGCATTTTGCTTCATCTACCACCTAATAAAACATCTTGTTAGTCTTTGAAGTGCTACATAGTCCTGTTTTTTGTTCCCCCAGATTTGTGAGTGAACCCAGAGGTGGGACCTGGTTTATTGCAAAAAGGTAACAGTAAAAAGTCACATGGGAGATATCAGGGTCCACACTAAACTTTCCCAGTGTTTCACTTAATAGCTCACTTCTAAAGGTCAGCTGGGAAGCAAGGGTGCCTCTGGTACATGTGTTTGTCTTTCATCCCAGGCGCCATGCTTCTCCCCTGCCTGTATCTTAGTTCCACACCCCAGTAATTATGGAATGGTGCAGGAAAGTGTCCTTTAATGTGGCAAGGGGAAAAAAGAGGCTCTGTCAAGGATACCTGAGATATCCCGCATCTTTTGAACGCGTCTGCTATTTCGGAATATAGTGGACATGCTATTTCACTATCTCTGTAAACTGCGTTCTACCAGGAGTAAGGGATGGCTCGAAATAGTGCTTTAGTTATTAGTTTGGTAGCGCCAAATGATGAAATGAGCTATTTCGAAATAGACTCGAAATAAGCTACGTGATTTGTGTAGCACAAATTACATAGCTTACTTCGAGTTTTGGGTGCTGTGTAGATGCACCCCCAGAGAACATCGACCTCCTATTCTTCCATCCTACCTAGCTGCAGGGAAATTCCTAATGCACAGAAACAGCTCCAATCTGCTACATTGCTCAGCCCTTAACCCACCTCAGAGTGTCTCAAAGCAGAACCACTTACCAAGGGTCTGCTCTCCTTCGTCTGGCATGTCAGCCAGCAGTCAAGCAGATCGCCTAGACACCTCTGGAGTGGAGAATAGCTCCTGACTGGACACACCACTGGGTTTCACATCTTCCTCGGCCTCCACTTCTTCTGGTGTGACTCCCACCTCATGGCTAGGTCCACTCTCCGCCTATTCCAGATCTGCTCAAGTATCTACCAGACTCTGGAGGGTAGGGGGGAGAGATGCTGTCACCACCTAGAACTGCATTCAACTCACGATAAAAATTGTAGGTCTGGGGAGCAACCCCAGAGTGAAGTTTTTCTACCCTTGCCTTGCAGCCTACGTTCCTCCCTTCCTTCCACTTTGCTCTGCACTGCAGCATGCCCCGGTCATATCCGTTTTCACACAAGCTGTGTGCAGTCTGGCCCTACGGTGTCAGAATTCCTCTGGAGCACAGCTGGGATGGGGTAGACTCCTCCCTGCAAGCACCAATCAGATCTAGTCGCTCAGGTGTGGTGCAAGCAGGAACTTGCTTGGTGCACGGAGATGCTGTTGTCTGCTGAAAAGTTGAGATGTGAGCTCTCTGCGTGGAGTAAACAAGAAGGGTTGTGATGGGGCAGTCCATATCTTGATGGAAATATTCATAAAGCTGGTTTACTAATAATGGCTTGCTAAGAAAGGGCCATTAAGGATATTTCAGAAACCCGATGGCTCCTGGGTAAGGAGAATGATCTGTAAATGTGTTTGATTTTCCTACAGCCCTGACTTGAGGAGGGGGCTGAGAATCCCCACAAGGACAATTTTCGATCATCTGACTCTGGGACCCATCTCAGTCCTTGTACTTTTCTATGGAAGGGAGAGAAAAAGTTTATTCTGAACAAAGAGGATTCCCACTTTGGACAAAATATATCAGAAGGTGGGAAAACCAAGCGACAGAAGCTATTGCTAGATAGGAGGACGCCCTGGCTTACAGCACAAGATGATGGTTGGAAACATCTGAGACTCAACAGGAGGAAGGATCAAGTGCAGGCTAGGAGACTTTCCAGCCTGTGAGAAAAGACAATTAAATGACCGTTAGAGTAAGGTTTTGCCTGTAACAAGTTTCTTCCTGTATTAAGCTTAGCTCCCATGTTTTTTTGTTTTTGTTTTTGGCTTTTTCCAAAGTAACCTCTCCGTGTCTATGCTGGAGAGGGTCAAAGGTCCTGGTTTAGCAGGATAGGGTGCTGAGGTGCCCCAAAAGCCAGGGTGGTGGGATGAATGGTATATATTCAGCACATCAAGTGACAGTCACAAAAGGATATCTGTGACTCGGCCCATCACCATGTCTTGCCCCCAACAAGTGCACAGCCCCAGTGGGACCTCACAATGACTCTGGCTTTCTCAGAAGCTCTTACCATGTCCCAGGTCTCACTTCCAGCCTGGAGAGGAGCATAGTCTCAAGCGAAGGGGATTAGAAAAGCTGCAGACTTGGTAGAAGAGACGGGGTAAAGGGAGAGGTCTCAGGTTAAAAGGACCCAGGATAGAAGAGCTGTACAGGGATATCATTCCTGGTTTTCATTGTCCATGTTTCCAGACTTTCACTTGACAAAGGCCCTGATGATCCTCGCACGAAGGTGTTTGCTTTTCACGCTGTAGACAATTGGATTCATTAGAGGCGGGGCCAATAGGTAGACGTAGCCCAGGAGAATCTGAAGCAAGTGAGAAGAGCTGCTCCCAAATCTGTGTGTTACAGCCAGGCCGACATTTGGTAAGTAGAAGACCAGGACAGCGCAGAGATGGGAGACGCAGGTGTTCAGGGCCCTGAGGCTCTCTGTGTGGGATGCGATGCTCAGCACAGTTTTCAGAATCATCACATAGGAGAGAAAGATGAACAGTGAGTCCAGTCCAAACGTGAAGAGTGTGGTGAACATGCCATATATGTAGTTGACTCCTATATCTGAACAAGCCAACTTCATGACATCCTGGTGCAGGCAGTAAGAGTGGGAGAGGACATTGGCTCGACAATATCGGTACCGTTTCAGGAGAAGCGGGAATGGTAATGCTACAGCCACCCCTCTTAGCACAAAGACCAGCCCCAACTTAGTTATTCTCACTGGTGTTAAGATGGAGGTATATCTCAGTGGGTTACAGATTGCAATGAAACGGTCAAAGGCCATCAAGAGGAGCACGGAGGATTCAATTTTTGCAAGAGAGTGGATAAAGAACAGCTGGGCAAAGCAGGCATTGAGGCTGATCTCCCTAAAGTTAAACAAGAATATGCCCAATATTGTCGGTAAGGTGGCTATTAATAAGACAAAGTCTGTGACAGCCAACATGGAAAGGAAAATGTACATGGGCTCATGGAGGCTTGGGTCTGTTTTTACAATGAAGAGAATGACTGAATTGCCTACTACTGAAATTACATAGATTAAGCAGAAGGGGATGGAGATCCAGAGATGGATGTCTTCATGGCCAGGTATCCCGGTGAGAAGGAGCACGGAAGATTGGAATTTAGTCTCATTGGCAGTTGACATATTATACCGGGCCGGTGTGAGGAGTTTTTAATGTTCCTACCTGAAAGGAAACAGAACAGAAGAGTGGATGATATTTAACAAAACATCTTTCTCCTCCCAGTGGAAGTCTAGAGTCCCCCAGGAGATCGAATTCAAGGAAGCTATACCAAGACATTAGCTTGGATTTGCATCCCTCAGAGCACAATAGGCATTGTCAGACTGGACCAGACCTGCACTCCATCTAGACCAGTCTCCCCTGGCCAGTGCTAGATGTTTCAGTCATGAGATTATCTGCTCCCAGGGAAAATTTCCCTTCACCACCCACTTGCTTTTGAACTGTGTTTGCAGTTGTGACCTTTCCACAGACAGTCTTCCTGGCCCTCCAGTTCTGAGTGTGGTACGTTGTGTCGTGACGTGGGGTAAACAGTCACTGAAGTTCCTTGTCCCACATTCAAGCTATTTAGTAGCATGTTTGATGTTTTTATTCATTACCCTTCAGTGTTCAATTTATGCCACTGTCTTTTTGCAGGCCTTAGGGCCTGGTTCTTAATTCAGTAACAATCTCTTAACCACCTTACTACAGATGTAAACATGCAAATTCAAACAGAACCAGGCTCTATTCATTTTCCCTTAACGAAGGGTCTTCCAGGACAATTTGGAAGTTCTTGCTCTATCTTACAGAGAGATTGAATTCATGGCCCAGCATGCAAGTGCTAGAAACAACTTCTGACCAGTTACCATGAGACAATACGATAAAACTGTCCACCGAACAAAGTGTTAATAGCAGAAACCCATTGAGGCCATGAAACCCTTGCATGTGTTACCTAGGGAAGCGGTAGAATCTTCATCCTTACAGGTTTTTAGGTCCCAGCTCGACAGAGCCCTGGCTGGGACGATTTTGTTGGCATTGGCCAGGATGAACTCTGGAAGTCTCTTCCAACATGAATATTCTGATTTTATGATTTTATAGTTCTGAAACCCTTTCTGAAGACAAAGCCATTAAGCAGTAAAGATCCCACTGCTCCTTTTAATAGAGATTCCAACAGCTCTAATGCATGTCATGAAAATTTAGCATTTACAATAGCGGTATTACAATTAAAAGTTTTGGCATAATATTGACACAGCTGCCTACACAGCAAAGTTATTTCAGGATACCCGAAATATCTCGAAACAGCTACCCTGCATCTTTTGAACACAACTGCTATTTTGAAATATAGTGGATAGCCGTTTCCCCATCTCTGTAAGTCTAGTTCTACAAGGAGTAAGGGAAGTCAACCTGTGGAACTCCTTGCCAGAGGAGGCTGTGGAGGCTAGGACTATAGTAGGGTTTAAAGAGAAGCTAGATGATTTTATGGAGGTTAGGTCTATAAAAGGCTATTAGCCAGGGGATAAAATGGTGTCCCTGGCCTCTGTTTGTCAGAGGCTGGAGAGAGATGGCAGGAGACAAATCGCTTGATCATTGTCTTTGGTCCCCCCTCTCTGGGGCACCTGGTGCTGGCCACTGTCGGCAGACAAGCTACTGGGCTAGATGGACCATTGGTCTGACCCAGTACGGCTGTTCTTATGTTCTTATGTTCTTATGTAAGGCTCAAAATAGCGGTTTATGTAGATAGCGCCAAATGATGAAATAAGCTATTTCAAAATAGACTCAAAATAAGCTACGCAATTTGTGTAGCACAAAGTGCAGAGCTTATTTCGCGTTTCGGGTGCTGTGAAGAAACACCCCCAGAGAGCATCCAGCTTCCTGTTCTTCCATCCTACCTTGTGCAGGGCACTGACCAACACACAGAAAGAGCTCCAATCTGCTACGTTGCCCAGCCCACCTCAGAACATCTCACTGCAAAACCACTTACCCTCTTTTTCACCCCTGCTACGCTGTATTCCTCCTGGTTGCATTGAACAGTGTTTTGGTTCAGGAAGGTTGGCTGGTCACTCATCTCCCCAGGAGTCACAGACTCCCCGTGACAAAAGCACAGGATGTCAAGCTCACTCAGATGTGCAGGGCAAGCACAGTGTTGGGAAGGCCAAGACCCAATTGGACGGTGGGAGAATCGTGGGATTCCTCCCCGGGACGCGGCAGGGTACTGGGCCTGATGCCTAGGTTTGAGAGGCCAGAGAGGGGGCAGACATGACAGAAGTTCTGTTATTCTGAGTGGTGTTTACAGGGCACAAATGCTGGAGCCTTGTTAGACCTGTGACCACAGAGCAAGGCAGCTCTGAGCTTCTGCCCTCACCCCTGAGCCAGAGAACAAAGCCTTTGTAAATGCATTTGCTGTTTGAATGTGCAGGAATAAAGAAACAACCTGAGGCCACTTTGGAATTAGTCACTGAGATTCCAGGAGGGTCTTCGCTTACTCGGCCCCTGGCAGGATCAGGCCCAGAGCACACGGCCCCTTCAGAAACCCTGAGGAGGGTTTTGTGGGTTTTAACACTACGAGCTCCTTTGCAGTGTGGGATCTGTGTGCAGCTTCAGCAGCTCACTTGGAGCATGGGCAGATGGAGGGGAGGGTTCCCAAGCTGCCTAGTGCTGCTCACCCTCCAGCCCTGTCACTAGCCCAGCTGAGTCCTCTGCTGCTGCACAGAACAGCTGCCAATGAAAACATCCTGCAGCCTTCGCCCTGCACTTGGCATGTTACAGACAGTGAAACCTGCCAACGTACCCAGTTCCTGCTAGAAGGGAGCCGCTGGCACCAGAGGTCTTCACCCTGAAGCACAAGGAGTCATCGGAGAGGCTGCATGGGCAGCAGGCAGTGTGTGTTCAGGTAGGGAGGCAACTGCCTTTATGCAGCATGTTTGTACCTTCCCTTGGGGCCACTTGGCCATCAGGGAACCTCAGCTGCTTGGCTTCCTGTGCACCAGCTTTAACCCCATCACAGTCAATGGCAAACAGCAGGAGGCCAAATCCCAGGGGATGCATTTTGATGGTAAACAACTAGTCTGCAGAGCAAGTGCTAATGCAGGCTCCATTCTTGGAATCTGGCCTTGTGGTCACTGTCCGTGAGGTTCTGATTAGGCCCATGGTGACCTCACTGGCAGGCAAGTGGCAGCAAAGATTCCGCCACAGCTTTGATGTTGCTGAATCATCACCATCAACATTCCCTTCCCTTCTCCATAACAAATGTAAACCGGTACACAGGATCCAGGGGTCCCCAAAGTTACACACAGATCTCAGTGATCCACTGGTAGCTAGACCCAGTCACCCACAATCCCTGGGCCTCCCCAGCTGTTCTAGAGCCCTCTCCAGCTCCTGGCTAGCACAGGCTCATCAGAGATATGCTACCAGGGTCTGTCACAGCCTCCTTTTTTGGGGCATAAGGATCTTGCGGAAAAAGGGATTTTTGTGCAAAAAGTAAATGTTCACACTGCTAGTTTTTGTGCAAAAACCCCTAGTGCAAAAACGGATCGACATAAAATATGCAAATGATATTGGACCTCATGCAAATGAGTTCCTCATTAGCATATTTCTTGTCAAGAAAACTTGTAGTGTAAAAGTAGCCTGAGCACATTTGTGAGAAGAATTTTTGTATCTGCATAGTGCTAAAATCTGAAGTACAAAATGGCTCTGATTATATGGGTGATAGTGTACTTTTTTAATTCACCGAAACCCAAAATATATAATTAAATGAAGGCTTATGCTAAGATTCCAAGGAGGTATTGAACACATTGGACTCAAGGACAAATTGTCTAAATAACAGGCATAGTATTGACACAATACTTATAAACACCCATTTGCAATAGATTTGATGCTAAGGTCATTGTTAATGTTAAGTTATTCAGTTATTAATATCCATTTAATAAGTGAGTGGTGGAATAATTCACCCTAAACCTTTATAAAGTAGAAACCATTGAAACCTGGGCTACCCAGAGAACAAAAACACAGGAAAGTGTGAGGGTAATAACTTTGTTTTTCTTGCAATCTGCAAAGATATTTGTTAAAAAAAGAGAAAGAATTGTAAGCAATTATCTGCTGCAAAATTTTTTTTTTCAGAGCTTTAGGAAAAGCTAGGTCTGATGGAAGATCATTTCAGAATACCAGGAATCTACTAACATGATGATAACTGTGTTTTACCTTTTGTGTTGTTTGCCCTCTCGTTCCTAGCACTGCTGGGTATTGTGTTTTTTTTTTTTTAAGGATACTGCATTAGGAAGAAAAGAATTAAGAAGCATTTAAACTATATTTACAGGTACAAATGCTGCAGACAGGGGATGGAGGTACTGTTCTGTGGAACCCTGACAAAGCCCTGATCCTTGGAGCTCTGAATATATTTATCCACCCACCATTGCTATGTGGGAGGGCAGGGCTATTATCCACCTGTGCAGAGGTTCAGAGACAGCCAGTGGCTTGCCTACAGTGACAGGGAACCAAACCCAGTAGTTCTGAGTCACAGAGCAGTGCTCGCCCCACTGGACCTGACTTCCATGCCGGTGAGCAGCGATGGGCCTGGTTAAATTCTATGCTGCTGTGGCAGAGCTTCTCCTCTGGGCATACAGGGCATGCCCAGGAGCCAGTGAGAGTGGTTAAATTCACTGGTCTCTCCTCAGTCTATCTCAATGGAGTTCAGAGCAGGGTGGAGATTGGTTTGACACCAGGCCATTGGGAAAAACTTCCAAGAGCACAGCACACTCGGGCCAAGTCCTTGAGGAGAGATGCCACTCCAGGGCGTCTTCCTCAGGCCTGAGGTAACCCTGAGTACACACAGGCCTTCCCTCTGAGACCCTCACAATGACTGTCAATCAACCTCCGAGACCTAAAAGAGGATCCCCTGTTGTGAGGTCACTTTAATTCAGTTTCCCTAAAATAAGGGCTCTCCGGCCTCCTTACCACATTTTCTGCTTTACTTAGGAACACCCGCATGCTCCTGCTGGCTAGGTCATTGTTTGTTCTGGCCTGTCAAACCCCCTATGCGCTGCCGCCTTCTGAAGCCCTGCCCCATAGCACAACCCTTCCTACTAGGCCCTGCCCCTACCCCTCCACTTTCCCTGATGCTCTGCCTCCAGCCAGGCCAGAGCTGGGTCAAGGTTAAAGCTGCCAGAGAGACCCTGGGTGCTGTGGGGAGCACAGACTCTCCACCTTGTACATCGACAATGTAGATAATGATATAGGAGTACGCTGAATAAGTTTGCAGATGATATCAAGCCAGGGGGGAGGGGGGGCAGGCGAGGTGGCAAGTGCTTTGAAGGATAGGGTTAGAATTCAAAATGGTCTGGACAAACTGGAGAAATGGTCTGAAGTACATAGGATGTAGTTTAATAAGGAAAATGCAAAGTACTCCTCTTAGGAAGGTACAATCAGTTTCGCACATAGGGTATGTCTACTCTGCACAGTTATTTCAGGATCCTGGAAGTATCTTGAAATAGTTACCCCACATCTACACAAGCTGCCCATTATTTCAAAATATTTTTTTAAATAACGGGCATACGGTTTCAGCATCTCGGTAATCCTCGTTCCACAAGGGTTAAGGGACGTCTTGAAATAGTGTCTAATTTCGAAATTTGGTGCTCTGTAGATGAGCCAAATTTCGAAATAATTTATTTTGAAATAGATTCTATACGGGTGCATCCACACTGCATCATAAACTTGAAATAAGATAAGCAATTTGCACTATACAAATTGTGTAACTTATTTTGAAATAGATTCAAAATAAGAGACAAAATTTGTATAGTTCAAATTGCTTATCTTATTTCGAGTTTAGGGTGCAGTGTGGATGCGCCCATATAACTGCGTGTAGGTTGAAGTACTGCGGAAAGGGATCAGGGCTCACAGTGTACAAACTAAATATGAATCAACAGTATGAAACTGTTGCAAAAAAATAAATAAGTAAAGCAAACATCATTCTGAGATGCATTAACAGCAGTGTTGTAAGTAAGACATTAAAGGAAATTCTTCTAAGCTACTTTGTGATGAATCGGCTTCAACTATAGTATTGTGTCCCTGTTGAGTGCTACATTTCAGGAAAGAGGTGGAGAAATTGGAGCAGGTCCAGAGAAGAAGCAACAAAAATGATTAAAAGTCTGGAAAACATGGCCTATGATGGAATACTGAACAAATTAGTTGCGTCCAGGCTAGAAAAGAGAAAATTGAGAGAGGATGAGATAACAGTTTTCAAGTATCTAAAACATTGTTACAAGGAAGCCAGAGAAAAATTATTGTCCTTAACCACTGATGATAGGACAGGAAGCAATAGGCTCAAACTCCATCAAGGGAGATTTACGTTGGACAGTAGGAAAAAATTCCCAACAGTCAGGGTGGTTAAACACTGGACTAAATTGCCTTTGGAGGTTGTGGAATCTCCATCACTGGAGATATTTAAGAGCAGGTTGGGTAGATATCTATCAGGGATGGTCTAGTTGGTGCTTGACCCTGCCGTGAGGTCAGGAGACTGGATCTGATGACCTCTTGAGGTTCCTTCCAGTTCTATGATTCTATGATTCTATTATTCTATCTTGGGGGTGGTGAAACATGGGTAATGTGTGGCCTATCATAGTGGCTCTGGCTCTCTGGGCAGCTCTTATAGTGTAATAGCTCTGGCTTCTAGTATGGGGAGGTGGCAGAGTCTGGGCACTGTGCAATACTACAGGTGTGGCCTTGGGAAAAGAGATGGGGCAAAGAAACGGGCTTCAGAGTTAAAGAATCCAGGATGGCATAGGTGGCCATGGCTGTCAATTGTGTTCCAGCCCTGGAGATCAGCAATGCACTGACCCTTCACTTGACAAAGACCTTGATTATCCTTGCACGAAGGTGTTTGCTTTTCACGCTGTACACGATTGGGTTCATCAGCGGTGGGGCCAACAGGTAGATATAGCCCATGAGAATCTGAAGCACGAGAGAAGAGCTATTCCCAAATCTGTGTGTCACAGCCAGACCAATGTCAGGTATGTAGAAGAGCAGGACGGCGCAGAGATGGGAGACGCAGGTGTTCAGGGCCCGGAGGCATTCCGCTCGGGATGCGACGCTCAGCACTGTTTTGAGAATCATCACATAAGAGAGGAAGATGAGCAGCGAATCCATCCCAAACGTGAAGAGTGCAGTACACATGCCATAGATGTTGTTGACGGTGATGTCTGCACAAGCCAACTTCATGACATCCTGGTGCAGGCAGTAGGAATGGGAGAGGATGTTGGCTCGACAGTATTGGAACCGTTGCAGAAGAAATGGGAATGGGAATATTAGAACCACTCCTCTTAGCACACACACCAATCCCATTTTGGCTATTCTTGGTGGAGTTAAGATGGAAGTGTATCTCAGCGGGTCACGGATCGCAATGCAGCGGTCAAAGGCCATCAACAACAGCACGGAAGATTCAATTAATGAAAATGTGTGTATGAAATACACCTGGGTAATACAGGCATTGAGGCTGATCTCCCTAAAGTTAAACAAGAATATTCCCAATATTGTCGGCATGGTGGTTATTGATAAGCCAAGGTCAGTGAGGGCCAGCATGGAAAGGAAAATGTACATAGGCTCATGGAGGCTTGGATCTGTTTTTATAATGAAGAGAATGACTGAATTTCCTACTATTGAAATACCATATATTAAGCAGAAGGGGATAGAGACCCAGAGATGGATGTCTTTCTGCCCAGGTATCCCAGTGAGAAGGAACACTGCATGTGTGAATTTGGTGTCATTCGCAGCTGACATCATATCCTGGACAGTTCCAAGGAATTTTGAACTTTTCTTCCTAAAAAGAAATAGAACAGGAGATGAGACGACATTTAATTAGACATGTTTCTGTTCTCCCAGGAGCTCAAGGAAGATCACCAAATGCATGGTCTTTGATTTATGCCACAGATAGGAAGATAGGCACTGCCAGACTGGATCAGAGCTGCAGTTCATCTGCTCAGGTTCCAGTGGCCAGTACCAGATGGTTAGAGGAAGATCCAAGAACCCTGCAATTGGATGTTTTGATATAACTTGCTCCCAGGGAATGTTTCCCCCTGACATCCATTTTGAGTCACATTTTGTGGTGCAAATCAGGAAAGTTTGGATTTTCTGATTGCTCATGAGCACATCCAGACCCTCTTTGAATGCTGCTAAATTTTGGGCCCAATTGATATTTTGTGGCATTGTGTTGCAAGTCCTACTTCAGCGCCACGTGATTTTATCATTGTGACTTTCCCCACAGACAGCTCTCCTGGCTTTCCCTTGCTGAGTGTGACTTGCTGTATCACAGCATATATAAACAGAGAGCAAATCCATGGTGTGATGGCTAGGAGGAGTGCTGACCAGCACGCAGGAACTAACGTGTTAAACTTCGGTACCTAGAGGGGGTTGGCAGGAAGCCAGGAAAGCCAATGGGAAAGATTGTTGAAATTTAAAGATTGTTTAAATTTGAATAGATATACCTGCCTGCTGTTCTCTTTGGGTATGTCTAGACTATAAGGCTCCATCGACAGAGCCATGTATATTAGTGTACTCAAAAAAGGGAAACGCTTCATTTACATGAAAATGGCTGCCGCACTGTGCCGATCATCTGTTTGGTGGCACAGCACTGTAGTTTGGACACTCCGTGGTCGACAAGGGCTTCCTTTGTTGACCGCCCCGGTAAACCTCATTCCACGAGGCATAATGGGGTGGTCGACAAGGGCTTCCCTTGTAGACTGCGGAGCATCCAGACTACCGCACTGTGCCGGCAAACAGCTGATCGGCACAGCCATTTTGATGTAAATGAAGCGGCGATTATTTAAATCGCCGCTTCATTTCCCTATGTCTAGAAACCTGTGAGTGAGTTTTAAGCTAGGCGCTCGGAGAAACAGGATGAATTAATCCAGACAGAACTACCATGCCTACAATGAATACTGGGCATGGAAATGGACCAGGCCGGGAAGTATGGATCATGAGTAGATAAGAAAATGCACATTTAGTAAGGATCAGGTAATTTTTCTTTTGTTGTTTGGTTACACTTCTCTGTGTGAAATCCATGTGTGCCCACCCCTCCCCCATTCACTGTATCTAAGCTGCACCCAGAGATACTATGTTTTCCTGTGTTTTACTTTATTTTTACTCAGTTGCTCTGTGCCACCTAGCAATCAAATTTGGTTTATCAAATATATCTTTTTGTTTTGATAATAATAATCACCTTTTTAAGACAATGAATTGATTATTGTGTCCTGAAAAGTAGCAGGAGGTCTGTGTATGCGTGCCTAAGACTTAGAGGTCAGCTAACAGAGATTGCAGTTTGTTTTTCTCAAGTTCTCTTGTGGTAAAATAGCTTTGGGTGGGGACCCTTCAGGAAGAAGTTCAAGTGCTTCTTCTTGGGTTTCAGAAGAAGGGGTATTTATACTTAATGGTGGCAACTACCTCCCAAGGGCAGGAAATCTGTGACCTTGGGGAGTTTTATAAGCAGAAGCCCAGAGAGGCAAAGTATTGAAGGTCTTTTACGGGTCCCCACCTTCTGCACTCGAAGTGCCAGAAAGGGAAACAGCCTTGACACATGATGAAAACAATCTGTATATTTATCACCCCTGCATTGACTCTATTTATAGACATGTCTGATGGCCTCATTATATGTATTTTTTTTTAAAAAAATACTCCATTTGTGAGCTTTCAGATCATGTCATTGCTTCTGTTAAGCACATGTGACAAATTCTTAGGGTCATGTTCATAATTCAGTAATATTGCCTTCAGCTGCCTCCCTTCAGATTTTCATGTAGAAATTTGATCAGAACCTGATTCTATTCACTTTCCCTGACCAAACGCTCCTGGTGATATACTATGGTCCCCAAGAATCCCTCCGAGAGCAGCTGAAGTGCTTTACCTGGCTAAGGATGACTGACTCCAGAGCACAAGACCATTCTTCAGGCTTCTTTGAGTGTGCAAGTGCCTTCAGCCATGCTCCTGTAAGAGGTGATGGGTGCAAATTACATAGAAGCATTATTACACTCCACTTTCCTGCACCACAGATCAGTAGATCTGCTCTCTCTAGACTGTTTGGAACACCTTACACAAGCCCTGCAGAGCGATTGAATGCATGACCATAAATGCAAGCGTTAGCAACAGCCTCTGCTCAGTTACCAGATGATATAATTAAATTGTTCATAGCACCAAACCATGGAGGGTACTGAAGCAACATAATGATTACTAGATTTGGTGGCACAATCTCCAGCCTTAGAGGTTTTTAAGGCCTAGCATGACAAAGGCCTGGCTGGGATGATTTAGTTGGGATTAGACTGGATGACCTCCTGAGTTCTCTTCCAACACCAATGTTCTGCTTCTGCGAGTCTATAATTCCGTACTTCTGAAATGCTTTCTAAAGCCAAAGACAGTAAGCAGTAATGTTACCACTGCTCCCTCCTAGACAGATTCCTGTAGAGCCCTACTGCTGGCTTTCAACACATCTTCTTGTCATAGAATCATAGGACTGGAAGGGACCTTGAGAGGTCATCGAGTCCAGCCCCCCGCTCTCAAGGCAGGACCAAGTTCCGTCTACACCATCCCTGACAGATGTCTATCTAACCTGTTCTTAAATATCTCCAGAGAGGGAGATTCCACCACCTCCCTTGGCAATTTATTCCAATACTTGACCACCCTGACAGTTAGGAATTTTTTCCTAATGTCCAATCTAAATCTCCCCTGCTGCACTTTAAGCCCATTACTCCTTGTCCTGTCCTCAGAAACCAAGAGGAACACATTTTCTCCTTCCTCCTTGTGACACCCTTTTAGATATTTGAAAACCGCTATCATGTCCCCCCTTAATCTTCTTTTTTTGTCATGAGCATTTAGTTTGTACTATTCGTAGTACAGTGAAAGGATTTCACAGAAACCTGATGGAGTGAGGACAATCAGTAGGACAAAATCATACCGGGATATAAAATATATCGGAAGGACAGAATAGGTCATGCGTGTGGCAGAGTGGCACTATGTGTGAAAGATAATGTAGAATCAAATAAAGTAAAAATCTTAAATGAATCAACATGTTCAATAGAATCACTATGGATAGTAACCCCCTGCTATAATAAGAATATATCAGTAGGGATATATTATTGACCACCTGGCCAGGACAGTAATAATGATGTTGAAATGCTAAAGGAGATTAGAAAGGCTACCAAAATAAAAAACTCAATAATAATGGGGGATTTCAATTATCCCTATATTGACTGGGTACATGTCACTTCAGGACGAGATGCAGAGATAAAATTTCTCGATGACTTAAATGACTGCTTCCTGGAGCAGCTGGTACAGGAACCCACAAAGGGAGAGGCTATTCTCAATTTAGTCCTGAGTGGAGTGCAGGATCTGGTCCAGAAGGTAACTATTACAGGATCGCTTAGGAATAGTGACCATAATATAAAAACATTTAACATTCCTGTGGTGGGAAGAACACCTGAGCAGTCCAAGACTCTGGCATTTAATTTAAAAAAGGGGAATTATGCAAAAATGAGGAGGTTAGTTAAACAGAAATGAAAAGGTACAGTGACTAGAGCAAAATCCCTGCAAGCTGCATGGAAACTTTTCAAAGAAATCATAATAGAGGCCTAACTTAAATATATACCCCAAATTAAAAAAACATAGTAAGAGACCTAAAAAAGAGCCACCTTGGCTTAACAACCATGTAAAAGAAGCAGTGAGAGATTAAAAAAAGCATCTTTTAAAAAGTGGAAGTCCAATCCTAGTGAGGTAAATAGAAAGGAACATAAACACTGCCAAATTAAGTGTAAAAATGTAATAAGAAAAGCCAAAAAGATTTTGAAGAACAGCTAGCCAAAAACTCAAAAAGTTATAGCAAAATGTTTTCTAAGTACATTAGAAGCAGGAAGCCTGCTAAAAAATCAGTGGGGCCCCTGAACGATCGAGATACAAAAGGAGCAATCAAGGAAGATAAAGCCATTGTGGGGAGACTAAATTATTTCTTTGCTTCAGTCTTCACAGCTGAGAACGTTAGGGAAATTCCCAAACCTACACCGTCCTCTGTGGGTGATGAATCTGAGGAACTGTCCTGGACTGAAGAGTCATTAGAGGAGGTTTTGGGACAAATAGAAAAATTTAACAGTAACAAGTCAGTGGGACTGGATGGTATTCACCCAAGGGTTCTGAAAGAACTCAAATGTGAAATTGCAAACTATTAACTGTGGTTTGTAACCTATCCTTTAAATCAGCTTCTGTAACCAAGGACTGGAAGACAGCTAACATAACGCCAATATTTAAAAAGGGCTCTAGAGGCAACCCTGGAAATTACAGACCAGGAAGTCTAATGTCAGTACCATGCAAATTAGTTGAAACAATAGTAAAGAATAAAATTGTCAGACACACAGTAGAACATAATTTATTGGGCAAAAGTCAACATGGATTCTGTAAAGGGACATCATGTCTTACTATCTATTAGGGTATGTCTACACTGCCACCCTAGTTCAAACTAGGGTGGCTAATGTAGGCATTTGAACTTGCAAATGAAGCCCGGGATTTAAATATCCTGGGCTTTATTTGAATGTTCCCGGATGCCGCCATTTTTAAATGTCCCGAAGTTAAAACTACCTGCCCACAGCTACACGCGGCACGGGCTAGGTAGTTCGAATTAAAGCTCCTAATTTGAACTATCGTTACTCCTCCTGCAAGTTCGAATAACTACATTAGCCACCCTAGCTCGAACTAGCGTGGCAGTGTAGACATATCCTTACAGTTCTTTGAAGAGGTTAACAAACATGCGGACAAGGGGGATCCAGTAGATATAGTATACTTAAATTTCCAGAAAGCCTTTGACAAGGTCCCTCACCAAAGGCTCTTGTGTAAATTACATTGTCATGGGATAAGAGGGAAGGTCTTTTCATGGATTGAGAACTGGTTAAAAGACAGGAAACAAAGGGTAGGAATAAATGGTAAATTTTCAGAATGGAGAGGGGTAACTAGTGGTGTCCCCCAAGGGTCAGTCCTGGGACCAATCCTGTTCAACTTATTCATAAATAATCTGGAGAAAGGGGTAAGCAGTGAAGTGGTAAAGTTTGCGGATGATACAAAACTGTTTAGGATAGTCAAGACAGAAGCAGACTGTAAAGAACCTCAAAAAGATCTCACCAAACTGAATGATTGGGCAACAAAATGGCAAATGAAATTTGATATGGCTAAGTGTAAAGTAATGCACGTTGGAAAAAATAACCCCAACTATACGTCCAGTATGATGGGGGCTAATTTGGCTAAGACAAATCAGGAAAGAGATCTTATTATTGTGGATAGTTATCATGAATAGTTCTTTGAAAACGTCCGCACAGTGTACAGCGGTGAACAAAAAGGCAAATAGGATGTTTGGAATTATTAAGAAAGGGATAGAAAATAAGACACAGAATATCTCACTGTCCCTGTATAAAACTACGGTATACCCACATCTTGAATACTATATACAGATGTGATCTCCTTACCTCAAAAAAGGTATTTTGGCCTTAGAAAGCATTCAGAAAAGGGCAACTAAAATGATTAGGGGATTGGAATGGGTCCCATATGAGGAAAGGCTAAAGAAATTGGGACTTTTCAGTTTAGAAAAGAGGAGACTGAGGGGGGATATGATAGAGGTATTTAAAATTATCAGTGGCAAATGTTCAGATTATGCTAAACTGTTCAAGATAGTCAAGACCAAAGCAGACTGTGAAAAACTTCAAAAAGATCTCACCAAATGGAGTGATCGGGCAATGAAATGGCAAATGAAATCTACTGTGGATAACTGTAAAGTAATGCACATTGGGAAAAAACACAACTATACATACAATAAGATGGGGGCTAATTTAGCTACAACTAATCAGGAAAGAGATCTTGGAGTTATCATGGATAGTTCTCTGAAAACATCCATGCAGTGTGCAGCGGCAGTCAAAAAAGCAAATAGGATGCTACAAATTATTAAAAAACAGATTGAAAATAAGACAAAGAACATCTTACTGCCCCTATATAAAACTATAGTACACCTACATCTTGAATACTGTGTACAGATGTGGTCTCCTCATCTCAAAAAAGATATACTGGCATTAGAAAAGGTTCAGAGAAGGGCAACTAAAATGATTAGGGGTTTGGAATGAGTCCCATAGGAGGAAAGGCTAAAGAAATTGAGACTTTTCAGTTTAGAAAAGAGGAGGCTGAGGGTGGATATGGTAGAGGTATATAAAAGTGTGAGTGGTGTGGAGAAGGTGAATAAAGAAAAGTTATTTATTTTTTCCCATAATAGAAGAACCAGAGGACACCAAATGAAATTAATGGGTAGCAGGTTTAAAACAAAAAAGGAAAGTTCTTCTTCACACAGCGCATAGTCAACCTGTGGAACTCCTTGCCAGAGGAGGCTGTGAAGGCTAGGACTATAAGGCTGTGTCTAGACTACAGGGTTTTGTCGACAAAAGTGGACTTTTGTCGACAAAACTATACCTGCGTCCACACTGCCTTTGAGTTATGTCGACATAACGCCGACAAAAATCAGCAGTTTTGTCGACGTATGTAAACCTCATTCTACGAGGAATAACGCTTTTTGTCGACAGAGTTCTGTTGATAGAAGGCATTATTGCATCTACACTGTCCTTTGCATCCACACTGTTATGTCGACAAAGCGGCTTGCTTTGTCGACAGAACTGGATGGAGTCTAGATGCTATATGTCGACATAAGTTTTTTCGACAGATTCTGTCGACAAAACTTATGTCGACAAAACCCTATAGTCTAGACATACCCTAAGAGAGTTTAAAAATGAGCTAGATAATTTCATGGAGGTTAGGTCCATAAAAGGCTATTAGCCAGGGGATAAAATGGTGTCCTTGGCCTCTGTTTGTCAGAGGCTGGAGAAGGATGGCAGGAGACAAATTGTTTGATCACTGTCTTCGGTCCACCCCCTCTGGGGCACCTGGCACTGGCCACTATCAGTAGACAGGATACTGGGCTAGATGGACCTTTGGTCTGACCCACTATGGCCGTACTTATGTTCTGTCCTAACATTTACAAACTTGTACTTTGTCGCACACATGTCAGCCCATTCCTTCCCCTCTGATCTCCTTTCACAGATGATTCATCAGGCGAGGGTGACATTTGAAATGTAACACCGGTCACCTGGATTTCTTCAGAAACTGAAAAGATCGCAGTGTCTCAGTCCCATTCAATCACCTGTCAGCAAACTAAATTCCAAAATTCTGGAATGTTCTATGATTCTAAGACTTGGACTTCTCAGCTTAGAAAAGAGGAGACTAAAGGATGATATGAAAAAGTTCTTTGAAGGGGTTAACAAACAGGCGGATAAGGGGGAGTCAGTAGATATAGTATACTTGGATTTTCAGAAAGTCTTTGACAAGGTCCCTCACCAAAGGCTCTTGTGTAAATTA
Source organism: Pelodiscus sinensis (assembly GCF_049634645.1). NCBI lineage: Eukaryota > Metazoa > Chordata > Testudines > Trionychidae > Pelodiscus > Pelodiscus sinensis. The sequence continues at coordinate 327,666,640 of NC_134711.1, read as the reverse complement.
CATTGTCATGGGATAAGAGGGAAGGTCCTTTGTTGATTAAAAGACAGGAAACAAAGGGTAGGAATAAATGGTAAATTTTCAGATTGCAGAAGGGTAGCTAGTGGTATACCCCAAGGGTCAGTCCTGGGACCAATCCTTTTCAATTTATTCATAAATGATCTGGAGAAAGGGGTAAGCAGTGAGGTAGTAAAGTTTGCGGATGATACAAAACTGTTTAGGATAGTCAAGAGAGAAGCAGACTGTGAGGGATTCCAAAAAGATCTCACCAAACTGAGTGATTGGGCAACAAAATGGCAAATGAAATTTAATGTGGCTAAGTGTAAAGTAATGCACATTGGGAAAAATAACCCCAACTATATGTACAGTATGATGGGGGCTAATTTGGCTATGACAAATCAGGAAAGGGATCTTGGAGTTATCATGGACAATTCTCTGAAAACTTCCATACATTACGCAACGGCGGTCAAAAAGGCAAATAGGATGTTTGGAATTATTAGGAAAGGGATAGAAAATAAGACACAGAATATCTCACTGTCCCTGTATAAAACTACGGTATACCCACATCTTGAATACTATATACAGATGTGATCTCCTTACCTCAAAAAAGGTATTTTGGCCTTAGAAAGCATTCAGAAAAGGGCAACTAAAATGATTAGGGGTTTGGAATGGGTCCCATATGAGGAAAGGCTAAAGAAATTGGGACTTTTCAGTTTAGAAAAGAGGAGACTGAGGGAGGATATGATAGAGGTATTTAAAATTATCAGTGGCAAATGTTCAGATTATGCTAAACTGTTCAAGATAGTCAAGACCAAAGCAGACTGTGAAAAACTTCAAAAAGATCTCACCAAATGGAGTGATCGGGCAATGAAATGGCAAATGAAATCTACTGTGGACAACTGTAAAGTAATGCACATTGGGAAAAAAACACAACTATACATACAATAAGATGGGGGCTAATTTAGCTACAACTAATCAGGAAAGAGATCTTGGAGTTATCATGGATAGTTCTCTGAAAAAGGCAAATAGGATGCTAGGAATTATTAGGAAAGGGATAGAAAATAAGATATAGAATATCTTACTGCCCCTGTATAAAACTATGGTACGCCTACATCTTGAATACTGTGTACAGATGTGGTTTCCTCACCTCAAAAAAGATATTTTGGCCTTGGAAAGGGTTCAGAAAAGGGCAACTAAAATGATTAGGGGTTTGGAACGGGTCCCATATGAGGAGAGGTTAAAGCGACTGGGACTTTTCAGTTTAGAAAAGAGGAGGCTGAGGGGGGATATAATAGAGGTCTATAAAATCATGAGTGGTGTGGAGAGGGCCGATAAAGAAAAGTTATTTATTAGTTCCCTAAATAGAAGAACTAGAGGACACCAAATAAAATTAATGGGTAGCAGGTTTAAAACTAATAAAAGGAAGTTCTTCTTCACACAGCGTGTAGTCAACCTGTGGAACTCCTTGCCAGAGGAGGCTGTGAAGGCTAGGACTATAATAGAGTTTAAAGAGAAACTAGATAATTTCATGGAGGTTAGGTCCATAAAAGGCTATTAGCCAGGGGATAAAATGGTGTTCTTGGCCTCTGTTTGTCAGAGGCTGGAGAGAGATGGCAGGAGACAAATCGCTTGATTGTTGTCTTCGGTCCACCCTCTCTGGGGCACCTGGTGCTGGCCTCTATCAGTAGACAGGATTCTGGGCTAGAAGGACCTTTGGTCTGACCCAGTACAGCCATTCTTATGTTCTTATGTTCTTATGTTATGTAAAGGTATATAAAATCATGACTGGTGTGGAAAAATTGAATAAGGAAACATAATGTATTTATTCCCACAATATAAGAACTAGCGGTTGCCAAATGAAATTAATAGGCAGCAGGTTTAAAACAAACAAAGGGAAGGTTTTCGTCACTCAGCGCACAGTCAATCTGTGGAACTCCTTGCCAGAGGATGTGGTGAAGACCAGGACTTTAACAGGGTTCAAAAAAGAGCTAGATAGATAGATACATGGAGGTTAGGTCTATCAATGGCTATTAACCAGGATGGGTAGGAATCATGTCCCTAGCCTCTTTTTGTCTGGAAATGAGTGACAGAAGAGGGATCACCTGAAAATTTCCTGTTTTGTTCTCTCCCTCTGGGGCACCTGTTTTTGGCCACTGTCGGCAGACAGGATACTGGGCTAGATAGACCCTTGGTTTGATCCAGTATGGCCATTTTTATGTTCTTATAGTTTCTCTATCCCTGGGTTAACAGCTGACTGGTTCTCTTTAGGTTCTGTTCTGTCGGTCTGTAGCTTGAATCTGGAGTGGTAACAGATACAAGGGTCAGTATATGAAATATTATCTCCTGACTTCTCACTCTCTAGTACTCTTGACCCCAGCACCTGGCATGATGAGAGTTTGCAGGAAGTGGATTTCAAAGCCAAATTGCTGAGTATTCATGGAAATGACACTTTGTTTCACACCTGAGAGCAATTTATTGCTGTCTCTCGAGCAGACTGCCTACACCCTGCATTCATAACATGGGAAATGCCCTGTGACAGACATGGAGCTGAGCTGCCATAAGGAATGTGTCTGTGAAACCCAGCTCCTGGGATGCTTGCGGAACAGTGATACTGGCTGAACTCTAGGATGTGGGTGTTATGGCGGTATTAAGTGAAACCAGCATGGCTCTGCTTAATTTAATAGCAGGTGGCTGGTAACCACCCCCTAGAAGGTCTAGAGACAACACTGGAGCTAGAAGCTGTCAGCCTATTCCTGGGACACAGCCATGTAGGTGAATTCCCAATGCTGGGAAGCTCTTCAGACTGACAGGCACAGCCGCTGCTGGGGAAGTCTGCAGGGCCTTGGCCTGCCTGGGATCCCATCGGAGTGGGAAGACTTGAGGTCAGAGACTTGGACAGACTGTTGCTTGAAAACCTGCTGATCCCTCCATGTCACACTTTCTTCCTGCTGTTCAGATTACACAGCATTTTGGTTCAGGAAGGCCGGCTGGTCACACATCTCACTGCTACTCACAGACTCCCAAAGGGGAAAGAAACAGAGCAGCTGTACTCACCTGAACCTGCTGGGCAGGCACAGTCAGCCCACAGCGTGTTGTAGCCCAGGGCCCAGCCTGAGGGTGGAGGATTGTGGGATTTTACCCCATGAGAGCGCAGGGTAAATACCAGGCCGTATATGTGGTGCCCAGAGACCAGAAAGGGTCAGAGATGCCTGTGGCCATGTAACTCTGAGGGGTATCAACAGGGCAGAAGTTCTGGTGTCCTCGTTGAAGCAATAAACAGTAACTTTGAGTGGTGTAGACAGGGCAGGAGTGCTGGTGTCCTCAGCCAGTCAAAAAATTCAAATTCGCTCTTTCAGATCTCTTACCACAGAGCAGCACAGCTCTGAATTGTGGCCCTCTCAGGCAAGCCAGAGACTAAAACAGCATAAAGCCAGTGAAAATGCATTTCCTGATTAAATCTCCAGGAGTAAATAAAACGGAGGCAATTTGGGAACGAGTCCCTGATATTCTGTGAGGTCTCCTCCATCTCGGCTCCTGGCAAGTTTGGGATTTGAGCACAAGGTGCTTTAGAAATCATGGACATTGGGGTTTTAACATTACCAGGCCACTCTCAAAGTCAGATTTTTGTGAAGCTTCAGTAGCTATAGTGATTCACGGGCACATGTAGGGGAGGGCTCCTAGGCTACCTAGTGCTGCCTGCCTCCAGCCCCATCACTGAGTCACAGCCCAGTTGAGTCCTCAGCCGCTGCACAGAACAGCTGCCAATGCAAACAGCCTGCAGCCTTCGCCCTGCACTTGGCATGTTACAGACAGTGAAACCAGCCAACCTACCCAGTTCCTGCTAGAAGGGAGCTGCTGGCACCAGAGGTCTTCACCCTAAAGCACAAGAAGTCACTGGAGAGGTTGCATGGGCAGCAGGCAGTGTGTGTTCAGCTAGACAGGCCAATGCCTTTATGCCGCATGTTTGTACCTTCCCTGGGGGCCACTAGGCCATCAGGGAACCTCAGCTGCTTGGCTTCGTGTGCACCAGCTTTAACCCCATCACAGCCAATGGCAAATGGCAGGAGGCCAAATCCCAGGAGATGGGGGAAGGTGGATGCAAATAACTGGCCTGCAGCGCCAGCCCTGCTGCAGGCTCCATTCCTGGAATCTGGGTTTGTCAGCGCTGTACGTTCGGGTCTGTGATATTGTTAAAATAAAATAAAATAAAATAAAATAAATAGCAATGATTAGATTTCTGCCCAGCAACCCCTTTCCTGCACTACAAACCCAGGGTATGTCTACACTACAAAGTTAATTTGAACTAACAGTCATTAGTTCGAATTAACTTTCATAGCATCTATACATGCAAACAGAAAGTTCAAATTTCAATTGAACTAGTGGAGCGCTTAATTCGAACTAGGTAAACCTCATTCTACGAGGACTAACACCTAGTTCAAATTAAGTAGTTCGAATTAAGGGCTGTGGAGACACTTAATTCGAAGTAGGTGGAGGCTAGCCCTTCCCAGCTTGCCCTGGTGGCCACTCTGGGCACAAACAGGGAAACTCTTCTGACCCTCGCCTGGCCCCGAAGCCCTTAAAGGGCCACAGTCTGGCTATACTGCTTGTGCCAGTTGCAAGCCTGCCAGCACCCAGCCAGCAGACCCTGCACCTGGCACAAGATAAGCCAGCCACCCACTGCCACCTAGCCCTCCGCCTCTTCCCAGGACCAAGCTGGCGGCTCACAGGAGCCTGCCTGGGGCCGCAAGAGGCGGGCGCCCGTCTGGTCTAGTGCGGAGATCGTGGACCTCATCAAGGTTTGGGAGGAGTCCTCCAACATCCACGATCTCCGCACTAGCCACAGGTACGCGGCCGTCTACAGCCGCATGGCTAACAGCCTGGCCATCAGAGGCCACATGCGGACCTGGGAGCAGGTCCGCTGCAAAATTAAGGACCTGAGGCAGGCCTACTCCAGGGCCTCACAGCCAGGGGCCAACCCGGAGGCCTGCCCCCATTATGAGGCCCTGGACCGCATCCTGGGGGCACACGCAATGCATGTCCCCAGGGTAGCGATCTACCCCGGGGCAGAGGGATCCATCCTGGACATGGAGGAAGAGGACGCCGAGAGCCAGGAGCCTGCAGAGAGCCTGCCCAGGACCCAGAACACCCAAGGCACCCCACACAGCACATCGGCTGTGTCGTCCGAGGCCGAGGAGGGCTCCACATGTGAGTGCCATCATGCTCCTCTTATGTGTATGAGGCGGTGGGGGGAGAGGGATCCCAGGGACTGTGTGCCTGTGCCTTGCCCACCATGGAGCAGCAGCTGGGTGTCATGCAGGGGCCCTGGCCCGTTCCCCACATGCCATCCTTGCCTTTCAGAGGGGGGCTGGGTTTCACCCACCGCATCCCCAGGGAAAACTGACCACTGCTCTTGTTTCACCACAGCTGCAGCACCTGGGACTGCAGGGCGCACCACCCCACCTGCAATAGCCACCCATGGCACACCAGGAACCTGGAGGATTACCAGCGGTGGCACCTGTGGCTACTGGAGCACCAGATCCGCATCCAGGAGCACTGGGTCCGGGAGGACCTGCGGCTGAGGCAGCGGAGCTTGGAGGTGCTGGAGGAGCAGGGCCATGCCTTCAGAGGCCACCTCCAGACCCTGGTGGACAGGTTCCTGCCTCCTCCTGCTCCAGCCACTGTGGCTGCCCCAGCTCTCGCTCCTCCTCCCACCCCTTCTCCCCCTCCCGCTTCCTCCACACCCCCCATCCCTCCTGCCCCATCCTCCACACCCACTCCCCCCCGATGCCCCCGCACCCGCAGTGCTGTGAGACGGGAGAGCCAGCAGGACCCCCAAGCCTGAGCTTTCCCTTCCCTTCCTCTCCTTCCACCTGCTTCCAGATCCCTCCTCCCAGGTTTTCCCCTCCCTTCTCTCACCCTCTCTCCCCCCTCCCCCCACCCCAGTTATGTAAAATAAAAAGAGATTTTTCTTGGCAAAACAGGTGTGTTTATTTGACATTAGGAAGGGGGGTTAGGGAGGGGAAAGGGGAAGGGTGGGAGGGTGGAAGAAGGCCCCAGTGGGGCATGCAGAGAGAGTTCAGTCCTCCTCCTCCACCTGGAAGCTCTCCCTCAGGACTTCCTGGATCTGGACGGTCCCCCGCTGGGCCTCCCGGATGGCGGCATTGCAGGGCTACATGTACTGGCCAGCCATGCGGTCAGCCTCAGCCATCCAGGCTGGCAGGAAAGCCTCCCCCTTACACTCACACAAATTGTGCAGCACACAACATGCTGCCACCACGGGAGGGATATTGTGTTCGGCGAGGTCGAGGCGGGTGAGGAGGCACCTAAATCTGGCTTTCAGGCGTCTGAAGGCCCCCTCGACCATGATGCGGGCCCTGGTGAGCCTGGCATTGAAGGCCTGGCAGGAGGGGTTGAGGTGCCTCGTGTACGTCTTCATCAGCCAGGGCTGTAGGGGGTAGGCCGCATCCCCCACCAGGCACACGGGCATGTCCACTTCCCCGACCCTGATGTGGCAAAGAAGGTCCTGGCCTGCAGCCTCTGGCACACGGAGGAGTTCCGGTACACCCTGGAGTCGTGTGCCTTGCCGGACCAGCCCACATTAATGTCCGTGAACTGGCCCCGGTGGTCACACACGGCCTGCAGGAGTACGGAGAAGTACCCCTTTTGGTTGACATACTGGGAGGCCTGGTGTTCCGGAGCACGGATGGGGATTTGCGTCCCTTCGATGGCCTCCCCGCAGCTGGGGAAGCCGAGGGCGCCAAACCCCTGGATGATGGTGTCCAGGTCGGCGAGGCGGACCACCCTGTGGAGCAGCACCCAGTTGATGGCCTTGACCACCTGCAGAGGGACACAGCAAACCATGAATCACTGGGTTGCCTGGGTGCCTGGGAATGTTCGTTCCCTGGCACTGCCCCGCTCCCCACTCCCAGAAGCAACCCCCATGGGTGGCGTGTAGTACGGCTGGGACAGACCGAACCCTCCGGTGCGGGGCACTTTCGCCTCCTCTCCCCCCCATTTTCCCTGGGGCGGCCCATCCCCTCCTTGCAGCCCCCCTCCCCTCTGGCCCAGTGGCCAGTGGGTGCCATACCTGCATGAGCACAGCTCCGACGTTGGATCTCCCCACGCCAAACTGGTTCCCGATAGATCGGTAGCTGTCCAGCGTGGAGAGCTTCTACAGGGCGAAGGCCACACGGTTATGGAGGGAGATGGCGGGCCTCATGAGAGTGTCCCATCGCTGCAGAGCAGGGGCGAGCCACTTGCAGAGCTCCAGGAAGGTGTCCTTCTTCATCCTGAAGTTCTGGGTCCACTGTCTGTCTCTCCAGCACTCCAGGACGATGCGGTCCCACCAGTCACTATTGGTGTCCAGATGCCAGATGCAGCGGGGCATGCTGGCGTTTGGGCGCTGCTGCTGCTCCTCCATGACCCCCGGGTAGGCCAGGGAGAGAGGCAGGGTGCTGATATGCACCAGGTGGTGCAAGGCACCCTCCACCCATTACTGGCAGGCTTGCAGCAGCAAGTCTAAAATCTTGAGCAGCATGCCCAGGGTGAGCTCTGGCTCCATGTTGCCAACTGCAGTGGCGTTCCCCAATGGGAAGCACCGACACAGGCAGGTGGAGAGAAAAACGCTTTGCTGTCCCTCTGCGAGGTAGGCAACCAAGCAAAAAAGCTGAGAACCGGCTGTCCAGGGGGGTCCCTTTAAGCATGAGCCTCAGATAGCCTCAGACAGCAGCCACACAAAGCAGCTACTGACCTGATGCCCTGCTGGAACCGGTTTCAGCTGCCCTTAAATGCGCCCCAGCGTCCAATCAGTGTGGACGTGCTAGTTCAAATTAGCAAAATGCTAATTCAAATTACTTTTTAAGTCTAGATGCACTAATTCAAACTAGCTTAGTTCTAATTAACTAATTCAAATCAAGTTAGTTTGAATTAGTGATGTAGTGTAGACATACCCCCAGGGTGCAAGCCAGGTTAAGGAGATTCCAGAAGGCTCAGTACATGGATATTTTCCTTGGATGGTTCCAGGAGGGGAGGTCCCTTCCCTTTCTCCATGTGGAAATGAAAAAGGGGACCCAAGATCTCAGGATCCCCACAGTTAGGCACAGATTTCAGGGATCCACTGGTAGCTAAATTCAGCCACCTACACTCTCTGGTCCTCCGCAGTTGCTCTAGGACCCTCTCCAGTTCCCTGCTAGCTCCCTCGAATGGCCCAATAAGAAGTGAAAGTGTTGACAATGCTACTAGATGATACTGGCCTCCTGTGGTCCAGAAATTTCTCTAGTTCAGAACCGATTAGGTCCTGAGGGTGCCGGATTAGAGAGATTCAACCTGTAGCAGGGAAAGTTACAGGAAGAAGCAATAGCTGGACATTGACACTGGACAAATGAAATGTGGAAATGAGGTGCACATTTTTAACAGAGAAGAACAGACTCCCAGGGGAGGTGGTGGATCCTCCTGCTGTCTCCAAACCAGCCCTAGATGCCTTTCTGGAAAATACGTTTCAGATGAATAACAGGTTATGCATTAGACAGACACCAGTCAATGGGCACAATACAGGGGTAACTGGGTGAAATTCGGCAGCCTGTGCTAATGAGAGCTCAAACATATTGGATCACCCTCCCCATTGTGACTGTAAGAGTGTACTCTCCCCTACCAGCCAAGTACATACACTGATATATGCAGCGGCTGGGTACCACTTGAATCCTTTGAGAGTTTGCTTTTTCTGTTGCACAAATGTGTCACTGATCTGTTGTAATAAGAACCAAAGAGAAAATGTGATTGTGGTCCCCGCTTACAGTGAAACGTGCGCAGCAGACTGTAGCAAGCACTTTCAGGTACAGATGGCAACAATTTTGTATAATGCGATGCATGCGGGCAAGGCTGCTCCCCACTCTGGTATTTTGAGTGCAGAAGGTGGGGGCCCGCAAGAGTAATGGCGTCTGCTTAAAAACTCCCCAAGGTCACAGACTCCATGAACTTGGGTGAGATACTATAACTACCCAAATGAAAAAAAAACACCTTTTGGAACAGAGGAAGACACACTAGGGCATTTCTTCCTGTGGGGTTACCCAGAGCTTTTTAACTCTCCCTCAGGAGATGGCTGAAAAACAACCTGCAATCATATATATAGTAGCCGCCTGGCTGTGTACGTCAGCACCCCGATCCCCCTTCCTCTCCCTCCATGTCTGTTTGGCCAGCCCCAGGGCCCCCCAGAGACTCCCCCCTGCCAACGCTGCTTCCCTCCCCCCTTCCTCCGGGCCCCCCCCATCCTCCCTTCCAGCCCCACAGCCCCCGTGCCCCCCCCAGCTCTTTTATATCCCCCTTCTGGCCAGCCCCACCCCCTTCCCCTCCATGCGTGGCACCCACCCCCCTTTCCCTCCCTCCGTGGCGCTCTGTGGCACTCCTGGCAGGGGAGCAAGCAGTGGGAAGTGGCACTTTGAGGCCCAGTGGGAGCGCCGCTCAGCTGAGCATCTCAGTGCGCTATTGAGGGAGGGGAAGGGGGCGGAGCTGGCCGGAAGGGGGGCAGGAAGCAGAACTGGGGAGGATCGGGGGCTGTGGAGCTGGAGGGTAGGATGGGGGGCCCGGAGGAAGGGGGGAGGGAAGCAGTGCTGGCGGGGGGGAGTTGGGAGGTGTACGGGGGGCCGTGGGACTGGCCAGCAAGAAGAGAGGGGAGGCAGCAGAGCTGGGGAGGATCGGGGGCTGTGGGGCTGGATGGGAGGAGGGGGGCGGGAAGCAGACCTGGCGGGGGTGGGGGTGTAGCCACTGGCCACAGCCGGACCCCAAATGGCTGCTTGCCGTCACTTGCTCCTCACCGCGGCCCAGCTGAGTGGCATTGGTGCTGCGCCGCTCAGCTGAGCCCCGGTGGGACAGGAAGGGGGGAGGGGCAGTGATGTACACGGCCAGGGGGTGGGGCTTTCTAAGTCACTGCCCCCCTTCCTCCTCCCGCCATGGCGCTGAGTACGTCACTGCCCTGGCCCTCCTCCCCCGCGGTGGCCCGGCTAAGCGCCCCCTTCTCCTCCTGCTTTGGCACTCAGCTGAGTGCTGCACCCCTCAGCCAGGCCTCCAGGGGAGCCAGCAGCACAAGGAGCTGTTTGGGCTCCCCCGGTGTGGGAGGGGGAGTGAGGGCTGTGACATACAAGGCCCAGACCTCTGGCCGTGTGCGTCACTGCCCCACCCCCCTCCCTTGCGGCAGCCCGGCTGAGCAGGCAGCACTCAGCCAAGCACCATGGCGGGGGAGGTAGGAGAAGAGGAAGGGGGGTGGGGAGAGATGGAGGGGAGAGAGATGCAGGAGGAGGAGAAGAGAAAGAAAGAGATGGAGAGAGAGGCAGGAGGTGGAGGAGAGCTGAGAGAGAGGGGGAGGCAGTAGGAGGAGAGAGAGAGACAGAGCGAGAGAGCTCAGGAAAGAAGAGCTGAAAATCCCGTCTTATGACGGGCTAATTGGCTAGTTTTTTAATAATAGACCTTCAGTCTGAGGCACATGGACACAGAACCTCCTGCTTTCTAGGACACAAGAATCAGATCATAGTTTTAAAAAGAGATGATTTCATTAACAAAACAAAGAGGTAAGTCAGGCTTAGTAGCTAGATGTTACAGAGCAACTAAGAAAAGATTAAAGTCCAGAGAATTGCTTCCCTGGGATTCAGTTTCAATCACAGTGTATGGGGGTGTTTAGCAGAGAAGAGTTTAACCAAACCAAACAAAACCAAAGAAAAGAACCTGATTGTGTCTAACTAAGCATTTTTTGTTCACGGGTTCAATCTTTCCTTACGCATGGATATTGCTGAAAAATCTGTGCCTTTATTCCTGGCTTAGTCCATCACTCCCCCCAGCTCCTGCTTTGAACTCACACAGAAAACTGAAGAAGGAAAAAAAACAGTTTAATTTCAAATTTCTCACGTTCTTCCCATTGGCTCTCCAGCCAATACTTCCCTGATACCCGCTGTCCTGGGTTTAATCCTTTTCAGTCAATTCAGTCAACTGAACGCTGGGATCTCCAAAACAGACCATCCGTTAATATACGCAAACTCATCTATAGATAAACATTCAGCTCCATCCGAGGACCGGATCTGTCGGGAGGAATCAGCTCTGCTAGTTATTCATCGCTGGGGGTAAAATGCACACAGGAAGTTTCTCATGCCCCCCCTACATATTTTGCTTCCCACCCAGAAAGTCAAGATTAGTCAAGCCACAGACTCAGTCTGCTGTGGAGAGCACTAGACTCTACACCGTTCCTGGTTTGTACATCCTTGGGGGTCAAATATAGAGAGTCTTTCTCCTCACAGTGCCCTCTGGGAAGCACTTACAGTGGCCTGACTCTCACTTCTAGTCAGGAGAGGGGTCAGAGTCTCCGTTAAAAGGGGAGTAGTAGGAGTGAGATGGGGCAGATGGAAGAGTTTGAGGTGAAAGGGACCCAGGAGAGGACAGATAGCATGGCCATCACTTGTGATTTTCATCTCTTGTATCACCAGCCCTGGAAATGGGTGATGAACTGACCCTTCATTTGACAAATGCCCTGACTATCCTCGCACGAAGGTTTTTGCTTTTCACGCTGTACACAATTGGATTTATCAAGGGCGGGACCAGAAGGTAGACATAGCCCAGGAGACTCTGAGGCAAGTGTGATGAGCTATTCCCGAATCTGTGGATCACAGCCAGGCCGATGTCTGGTATGTAGAAGAGCAGGACAGCACAGAGGTGGGAGACGCAGGTGTTCAGGGCCCGGAGGCTCTCCGTGTGGGACGCGATGCTCAACACTGTCTTGAGGATCATTACATAAGAGATGAAGATGAGCAGCGAGTCCAGCCCCAATGTGATAAGAGTAGTAAACAAGCCATAGATGTTGTTGACTCTGATATCTGAACAAGCCATCTTCATGACATCCTGGTGTATGCAGTAGGAGTGGGAGAGGACACCAGTTCGACAGTATCGGAACCGTTTCAGGAGAAAGGGAAGAGGGAATATTACGGCCAGCCCTCTTAGCACAAACACCAGCAACATCTTGGCTATTCTCGGCAGGGTTAAGATGGACGTGTATCTCAGTGGATTACAGATAGCAATGAAGCGGTCAAAGGCCATCAACAACAGCACGGAAGACTCAATTTTTGCGAGAAAGTGGATGAAGAACAGCTGGGCAAAACAGGTATCAATAGTGATTTCTCTAGCATTAAACAAGAATATGCCCAGGATTGTCGGCATGGTGGCTAATGATATGCCAAGGTCTGTGATGGCCAATATGGAAAGGAAAATGTACATGGGCTCATGGAGACTTGAATCAGTTTTTATAATGAACAGAATGACTGAATTTCCAACTATTGAAATAACATATATAAAGCAGAAGGGGATGGAGATCCAGGGGTGGATGTCTTCATGGCCAGGTATCCCAGTGAGGAGGAACACGGTAGATTGGAATGTGGTGTCATTGGCAGCTGACATCATGTATTCAACAGGTCCAAGTAATTCTGAACTTTCCTTCCTAACAGGAAAAGAACCCCAGATGACTAGATGATATACAGCGAGACATCTTTCTACTTTCAATGCAGTTCTACAATTTCCCAGGAGCTATTGGAAAATTAGGAAAAAAAAACCTTTAATTTTGGATTTATCCCACTGATGACAGGCACTGCCAGACTGGGTCATAGAATTTTGGAGCTGGAAGAGACCTCAGGAGGTGGTCGAGTACAACCCCCTACCCACGGCTGGACCAATCCCAAATAAATCATCTCAGCCAGAGCTTTGTCAAGCTGAGACTTAAAAACCTCTAGGGATGGAGATTCCACCCCCTCCCTAGTGAACCATCCCAGTGCTTCGCCACCCTCCTAGCAAAAAAGTTTTTCCTAATATCCAACCCAGAACTCTCCCACTGTAACTTGAAACCATTGTTCCTCGTTCTGCCATCCCTCACCACTGATAACAGCCTCTCTCCATCCTCTTTGGTACCTCCCTTCAGGAAGTTGAAGGCCGCTATCAAATCCCCCCTCACTCTTCTCTTCTGCAGACTAAACAAACGCATATCCCTCAGCCTCTCCTCATAGGTCATGCGCTCCAGCCCCTTAATCATTTTGATTGCCCTCCACTGGACCCTCTCCAATGCATCCACATCCTTTCTATAGTGGGGGCCCCAGAACTGGACACAATGCTCTAGATGTGACCTCACCAATGCTAAATAAAGGGGAATAATCACTTCTCTAGATCTGCTGGCCATGCTCCTCCTAATGCAACCTAATATGCCATTTGCCTTCTTTGCTACAAGGGCAAACTATTGACTCATATCCTCCTTCTCAAGCACTGTAATCCCTAGGTCCTTTTCTGCAGAACTGCTACTTAGCCATTCAGTCCCCAGCCTGTAACAATGCTTGGGATCAGACCTGCTGTCCATCCAGCCCCGTGTCCGGTGATCAGCGTGAGATGCTGCAGAGAAAGGTGGCAGAAGTCCTGTGAGAGCAAGTTATAAGATAACCTGCTCACGGGAAACACTTCTCCTGACACCAACTAGTTAGACTCAGTTTGTGGTGTAAATCAGGAAGGTCTGGAGCCCTTCTAAGATTATTTTTTAAATTCTCACTAATGTGATTGAAATATGTGGTTACTAATACGAATATACACTCCCTCTCTGAGCTTTTGGACCCATTAATATCTTGTGGGTAGGAGTTCCACAGCCTACTTGAGGACAGTGTGATTTTACCATTCTGACCTTTATACAGAAAAGCTTTCTGGTCCACCACTTCTGATTTTGCCCCACTGTATCAGGGAATGCATGTCAACAAAGCACAGGTGCGTAGGGAAAACAGTCATTGTTTTTATCTGTCTTGCAATGACCCTGTTTAAAATCATGCTTAATTCAATAACAGTGACGTCAATTGCCTCACTCTAGGGCTGTGTCCCTTTCCGTAAAAGAGATGCAAATTAGACACATAGCAATTGCAAATGAAGCGGGGATTTAAATCCCCTCCACTTCATTTGCATAAACATGGCTGCCGCTTTTTTCCGGCTCGGAGCTTTGCCGGAAAAAAGCGCCAGTCTAGACGGGGATCTTTTGGAAAATAAAGCCTTTTCCGAAAGATCCCTTATTCCTTTTTTTAACATTCGAGCCAGAGACTAAAACACATTTCCTGAGTAGATTTCATAGAATCATAAAATACTAGGACTGGAAGGGATCTCGAGAGGTCATCGATTCCAGTCCTCTGCCCTCATGGCAGGACCAAATACTGTCTAGACCATCCCTGATAGACATTTATCTAACCTGCTCTTAAATATCTCCAGAGATGGAGATTCCACAACCTCCCTGGGCAATTTATTCCAGTGTTTGACCACCCTGACAGTTAGGAACTTTTTCCTAATGTCCAACCTAAACCTCCAGGAGCAAATAAGTGTAAGTCGATTTGGGAACTCGTCATCTATAGTCTGTGGGGTCTCCTCTCACTCAGAGCCTAGAGAAATTGAGCCCCGACCACACTGCATGTTGACAAATCCTGACCTGTTCAGAAATCGTGAAGCTATTTGAGCAGCCCACTGTGGAGCATAGAGAGAGGTAGGGGAGGGTTCCCAAACTTGCTAACGCTGCCTGCCCTGCAGCCCCATCACTGAGTCACCCCGACAGCCCAGCTGAGTCCTCTGCTGCTGCACAGAACAGCTGCCAATGCAAACAGCCTGCAGCCTTCGCCCTGCACTTAGCATGTTACAGACAGAGACACCTGTCAACGTACCCAGTTCCTGCTAGAAGGGAGCCGCTGGCACCAGAGGTCTTGACTTGAAAGCACAAGAAGTCATCAGAAAGGTTGCAGGAGCAGCAGGCAGTGTGTGTTCAGCTAGGGAGTCAGCTGCCTTTATGCAGCATGTTCGTACCTTCCCTTGGGGCCACTTGGCCATCAAGGAGTCTCAGCTGCTTGGCTTCATGTGCACCAGCTTTAACCCCGTCACAGCCAATGGCAAATGGCAGGAGGCCAAATCCCAGGGGACGGAGGATGATGCTAAACAACGGGCCTGCAGCACCAGCCCTGGTGCGGGCTCTGTTCCTAGAATCTGGGCTTCTCCACACTGTTCCTACAGGTCTGATTAAGCCCATGGCTACTGTGTGGGCAGCCAATTGTCATGGCAGCAATAACAGCTGTGATCTTGCTGAAATTATCCTGCATTATCAAACCAGGCATCCAGAAAGTAAAAGGAGGTTCCACAGGGCTACGTACACGGAAATTTCATTTGGGTCGTTCCACGTCCCTTCCCTTGTCATTGGAAACTGGAAATGGGGAAAGCGGTGGGTTCCCCGGCTTGGCGCTGGCTGAGGCGCTGGGGCTGACTGCAGCCTGTCTCTCTCTGGAGCAGTGAGCTTGGCTAGATATTCGTGGCTCTGGGTAAAGTGGGCACAGGTGGACAACCTTCCCCCCAGCCTCCTGAAAAGAAAGCGGGTTAGTAGTCAAAAGCATGAAGCACTGGAGAAAAAGGTTTGAAAATGACAGGTGGCTGTCAAAGATCTACACTCATCTATCTCATACATCACAAGACCCCCCCATTTTTGCCTGCCGACTCTGCAATCTAGCTTCTAGGGCTGTGTCTAGACTACATGCCTCTGTCATCAGAGGCATGTAGATTAGACACATAGGCAAAGTCAAATGAAGCCGCGATTTAAATGATCGCGGCTTCATTTAAGTTTACATGGCTGCCGCGCTGAGCCGACAAACAGCTGATCAGCTGTTTGTCTGCTCAGTGCGCTAGTCTGGACGCTCCCCTGCTGACATCAAAGCCCTTTGTCGGCAGCCCCGTTATTCCTCGTGGGATGAGGTTTACCGGGGCTGCCGAGAAAGGGCTTTGATGTTGACAGGGGAGCGTCCAGAACAACAAATCTACATGGCTCCGTCAACGGAGTCATGTAGTTTAGACGTACCCTAGGTGACTCTGCCGTCTGGGACCCTGTCACTCTGCCCTTTATGGGGTCTCAATTATTCAGTCTTCTCCAAAGCACCATCTCTGCTACATTCTTGCCTATCTTCTGCTTTGACTCAAGAGTCCCCGCTCCCCACCTTCTTTCTATGGTCTGCACTGGTTTGGGCCTGCAGTACCCCCTCCTCCTCCTTCCCTGAGGGCCATTCACCACTGCCCCTGCTCATCCTCTTCTCCTGAAGCTCTGCTTCTCTGATCAGACCTAAGCTTCGCCTTGGTCAGAGCTGCCCGGGACTCACAGAGTCACCAGCTTGCCTGGGTTGAACTTCCTGGGGGACAGGGTGTTTGCTTCTCTCATGGCCTCCAGCCTCCTGCCCAAGGCAGGTGGTGGATCTGGGCCTCCTCACAGTGGTTCTTGCTCCCTCTGGCAGCTTTTATCCCTGCCTGGCTCTGGCTTCTGGCCTGGGCAGAGTACGGAGTCCCAGCTAGTGAGTAGGAGCGGGGCAGAGAGAACACAATGGGAAACAGAAGGTGTGGGACAGGTCACAGTTTTAGAATATGTCCCGTGTTTGCCTTTTGAATGGGGCTCACTCGGAAACCAAGGGGCTGGCTGGGATAGGAGCGAGCCGTGACTCTGTGGGGGAGATGATGGCCATTTCCACCCCTTCGCATGACTGGGGCAGCACAAACCAAGGCGAGGGCAGGAGGGAAACTGGGCCTGAGTCTCCTGCCAGGACTCCTGCGTGTCAGAGCCTCCCTCCCCCACCCAGCTCTGCTTTGCCTCAGTGGGGAATGGGCTCCGCAAGTGTGTGGTGTGACGAGCCATCAGTGGGGCAGGGGGTTGGACTATGGGTGTGTCTAACCTACACCCTTCTGTCGGCAGAGGGATGTAAATTAGACATATCAGAAGTGCAAATGAAGCGGGGATTTAAATATCCCGCCCTTCATTTGCATAATGGCGTCCACCGCTTTTTTTCGAAACGGGGATTTTCGGAAAAAAATGGCAATTTAGAAGGGGTATTTTTGACAGAAATGCCCCGTTTCGAAAGATCCTGGCGTGCAGGGGCATTTTTCGAAACGGGACATTTCAGTCGAAAATGCCCCTTCTAAACTGCAAGCCCCTTCTAAACCAAGCCCCTTCCCGAAAAGCCCCGTTTTGGAAAAAAAAGCAGCGTCTTCCATTATGCAAATGAAGCATGGGATATTCAAATCCCCGCTTCATTTCCACTTCCGATACGTCTAATTTACATCCCTCTGCCGACAGAGGGGTGTTGTTTAGACATAGCCTTTGTGAATGGCTACTCCTAGATCCCCAGAATTAATCATGTTTCTGACATCATTCCCCTTTATTTGGCTTTGGTGAGGCCACATCTGGAGTATTGTGTCCAGTTCTGGGCCCCCCACTACAAAAAGGATGCAGACGTATTGGAGAGTGTCTAGCGGAGAGCAACCAAAATGATTAGGGGGCTGGAGCACATGACTTATGAGGAGAGGCTGAGGGACTTGGGTTTGTTTAGTTTGCAGAAGCGAAGAGTGAGGGGGGATTTGATAGCAGCCTTCAACTTCCTGAAGGGAGGTTCCAAAGAGGATGGAGAGAGGCTGTTCTCAGTAGTGACAGATGGCAGAACAAGGAGCAATGGTCTTAAGTTGTGGTGGGAGAGGTCCAGGTTGGATATTAGAAAAAACTATTTCTCTAGGAGAGTGGTGAAGCACTGGAATGGGTTCCCTAGGGAAATAGTGGAGTCTCCATCCCTAGAGGTGTTTAAGTCTCGGCTTGATAAAGCCCTGGCTGGGTTGATTTAGAAGGGATTGGTCCTGCCTAGAGCAGGAGGCTGGACTTGATGACTTTCTGGTGTCTCTTCCAGTTCTATGATTCTATGATAAGGGGATGGTTTGATGAGATAACATGATCTTGGTATCTAATTGACCATTCATTATCAGTGGGAAATAGGTCAATGGAGGGATGATAGGAGTTACCATAGAGAATTTTCCGGGTGTCTGGCTGGTGAGTCTTGCCCACATGCTCAGGGTTTAGCTGATCGCCATATTTGGCGTCGGGAAGGAATTTTCCTCCAGGGTAGATTGGCAGAGGCCCTGGAGGTTTTTCGCCTTCCTCTGTAGCATGGGGTACAGATCACAGCTGGAAGATTCTCTGCATCTTGGGGCCTTCAAAGTATCTGAAGGCTTCAATATCTGAGATACAGGTGTTAGGCCACAGAAAATTGGGCCTAGGGTGGTTATGCTAAGACAGACTGAGAAGAGTCCAGCAAAGGGTTCTGGGTAGTCCCTGAACAAAATTTGAGACCTGAGTTGAGCAAGAGTATAAGATAAGCGAACAGCTGCATTTTTGTACTTGCTGAACTGGACAGCTTGCTTAAGGAACTGATAAAAAACTCCCTGTCTCCTTGTTGTCTGGTACTCGCCTTCTGTCTTAATGAGAAAGTTGCTAATGTATCAAGGCCACCTTGTATAGTTGGCAAGGTATGCATGCATGCTAGAAGTTTCTAACTAACAAAGGGGGGTGGGTTGCTTAAGTAAATAGTCTATGACGCGATGGAACTATCTATATAACCCCACTTGTTATAGAAATCGGGGGCTGGTTCTTGGTAGAGACAGGCTGCTCTCTATTGTCGTGTGCACTCTTCAATAAAGAGCTTTGTGATTAGACCTTGCTGGTGTTGCCTGTCTCTTTGCAATCAGACAACGAACTGAAGCCGTCTGGGTTCGAGTCCCCGACATAGGTGAGAGGATTATTCTAAGAGGAGTGGGTGAGATTCTGTGGCCTGTACTGTGCAGGGGGTCAGACTAGATGATCATAATGGTCCCTTCTGACCTTAAAGTCTATGAGTCTATGAGAATCATGCAGCCACAGGCACCTCTTTGATCATTCAGCACCAAGAGCCCTCATGAGAACATAAGAGCGGCCACATTGGGTCAGACCAAAGAGCCGTCTGGCCCAGTGTCCTGTCTTCTGACAGTGGCCAATGCCAGGTGCCCCAGAGGGAGTGAACAGAATAGGTACTCATCAAGTAATCCCTCCCCTGTCACCCATTCCCAGACTCTGATAAACAAAGACTAGGGATACCATCCCTTCCTATTCTGGCTAATATGTATGGATGGACGTAACCTCCAGGAATGTATCTAGTTCTTCCTTGAAACCTTTTAAATGACTGGTTTTCACAGCATCCTCTGGCAAGTAGTTCCACAGGTTGACTGTGCTCTGTGTAAAGAAATACTTCCTTTTCTTTGTTTTAAACCTGCTGTCTATTAATTTCATCTGGTGACCCCTTCTTCTGATGTTATGGGAACAAGTACATCTTTTCCTTATTCACTTTTTCCATGCCAGTCATGATTTTATAGACTTTGATCATCTCCTGCCTCAGTCTCCTCTTTTAGTCCCAGTCCTTTTAATCTCAGGATTGCCACCGCACAACAGCTCTGCAGCTTTTCCAGACCCACAGCAGTTTAACCAAACACAGGTCAAATATACAACATCCACATCCCTTCTCTTTATTGATGGTGCAGAGAGGAACACTGAAGTCGACAGAGTCACTGTTAAGGTTCTTTATGACCCACCCATCCTTTGATTCTCCATGAACCCAATCACTTTGGAAATGCAGCTGCCTGCCTTTTCTCCTTCCCCAGGGCTCTGTCCTCCCTCAGCCATGGGTGGAGACAACCCGTCTCACCCAGTTCCAGGCCTTATACCTCATTGGAACCTCAATGTAGAGAGTGGAGATGAGTAGCTCCTTTCATGATGCATGTAAGTGCCCATCACGGTGGGAGTGGCTGTGGCCTGCGTTTTCCATGTTTCAGGGCACACGAGCTGGAGCAGGTAGAAGAACTCACTCTTCACTTGAAGAACACCTTGAGTATCCTTGAACGAAGGTGTTCATTTTTCACACCGTAGACGATTGGATTCATCAGGGGCGGGACCAGCATGTAGACGTAGCCCATGAGACTCTGAAGCAAGTGAGAAGAGCTGTTCCCGAATCTGTGTACCATGGACAAGCCAATGTCAGGCATGAAGAAGATCAGGACAGCACAGAAGTGGGAGACACAAGTGTTCAGGGCCCTGAAACACTCGGTAGAAGATGCAACACTCAGCACAGTCTTGAGGATCATCCCATAGGAAAGTAAAATGAGCAATGAGTCCAACCCTAGAGCTAAGATTTTGATAGTCAAACCGTAGATGATGTTGACAGTGATGTCCGCACAAGCCTGCTTCATGACGTCTTGGTGCAGGCAGTAGGAATGGCAGAGGACATTGGATCGACAATATTGGAACCGTTTCAGGAGAAAGGGGAGTGGGAATACTAAGGACACTGATTTTAGCACAAATACCAGCCCCATCTTGGCTATTCTCGGCAGGGTTAAGATGGAAGCGTATCTCAGCGGGTTGCAGATTGCCATGAAGCGGTCATAGGCCATCAACAAAAGCATAGAGGATTCAGTGTGAGAAAACAAGTGGACGAAAAACACCTGGGCAAAACAGGCATCCAGGCTGATCTCTCTAGAGTTAAACAAAAATACACCCAGTGTGGTTGGCATGGTGGTTATTGATAAGCCAATGTCTGTGAGGGCCAACATGGAAAGGAAAATGTACATGGGCTCATGGAGGGTTGGATCTGTTTTTATAACGAACAGAATGACTGAATTTCCTATTATTGAGATAATGTACATCATGCAGAAGGAGATAGAAATCCAGAGATGCATGCTTTTCTGCCTAGGGATCCCCGTAAGAAGGAACACTGTAGAATTGAATTTGGTGTCATTAGCAGCTAACATGATGTACTGGGTAGGTCAGAAGGGTTTTCAGCTTTAATTTCTGAAAGGAAATATAACATGAGAGTAGATGATATTTTACTAGACAGCTTTCTGCTCCCAAGAGCTCAAAGAAGATCAGCAAAAACATAGATTAGAGTTTACACCATGGAAAGAAAGATAGGCCCTGCTAGACTGGATGAGACTGCAGTCTATCTGTCCCAGTATCCACTGTCCGGTCCCACACGCTGCAAGAGAAAGGTGGAAGACACCCTGTAATAAGCAGCTATGAATTTTCCTGCTGCCAGGGAAAATTTGTCGCTCACACTAACTGCTGAGACATATTTTGTTATGCAAATCAAGGTTTAGCGACTGTCCAACATTTTTAAAATAATCCTTTCTACTGTATTTGTAACTGGATTTTCTGGTTACCCATATAAACATCCAGCCCATCTTTGAATCCTGCTAATCTCTTGGCCCCAAGGATATCTTGTGGTTAGGACTTCCACAGCCTGCTTCAAGGCACTGTGCAATTTTGCAGTTGTCACTTTCCCACAAACACTCTTTTTGTGTCTTCATATTTGAGGGTATGTCTACACTACTAGGCTGCATCGAGACTGGCATGATTTTGCGGAAATACTTTTAAGGAAAAGTTTATCCTTTAAAAGTATTTCTGCAAAAGCGCGTCTAGTTTGGCACGGATGCTTTTGTGCAGAAGCACCCGTGGCCAGTCTAGACACGATTTTGCACAAGAAAGCCCTGAACGCCATTTTAGCCATCGGGGCTTTTTTGCGCAAAACAGTTCTTTCCTGTCTACACTGACCCTCTTGCACAAGTATTCTTGCACAAGAGGGCTTTTTCCTGAGCGGGAGCGTGAAAGTATTTGCGCAAGAAGCACTGATTTTGTACATTACAAAGTCAGTGCTCTTGTGCAAATTCAAGCTACCAGTGTAGACAGCTGGCAAGTTTTTGCACAAAAGCAGCGCAAAATCTTGCAGTCTAGATGCACCCCTAGAGTTTTTCCAGATATTCCTAAAAAACTCTTCTGATGCCAGGGACATGTTTGTTCTTCCACTTTTTTCAGTGGAAGAACAAATGCGCTCTTTTGGCAGCTCTTGTGTTCCTCGTTCTATGGGGAATAAAGGAGCTTGTGAAAGAGGGTTTTTTTTCCCAACCTTTGGCCCAGTCTAAATGGGCCAAATGTTGAAAAACCCTCAAAAGATTTGAAAAATGCAGAGCGCATCTTTGTGCAGCTTTTTTCAAAAAACCAGTGTAGTCTAGATATACCCTGAGTGTGGCCCTTTGTATCTTGTTGTGTGTAAACACCTGGCAAGTGCATGGTGAAAATGGTCATTGTGATTATCCATGTTGCATACAAGCTATTCATAAACATATTACGGTGTGTCACTATACTCATTTCTAACAAATTTTCTAATTTTCTCCTCTCCAAATTGGGCTTCTTTCCAGTAGAATAGATACATTCAAAGATCTAGATTCTGAATTCAATACAATTTATGTCTACCATATCACTCCAGATTTATGTGTGTAATTTGATCAGTATAAGGCTCTGTTAAATTTCCATCACAAAATTCTCCCAATGATGCACTCTGATCCCCATGAATACCTCAAGAGGTTATAATGTCCAGTCTCCTGCGCGCTGAGCCTACATCTGGACCACAGGCTTCTTTGGAAAAAGTTTTTCTGGAAGAGATCTTCTGAAAAAACTTCTGAAAGAGTATGTCCACACTTTTTAAGTGCATTGAAAAAGTGATCTGCTTTTTTGAAAGACAGCATCTCCACTGAATGGATGCTATCTCGCAATTCACTGTGATTACGATGGATGGAATGGTCATAGGGGCTCCTGTTCTTTTTCCTCTTTCCCCTTCTTCCTAAAGAACTCCCTCTTCCCCATAAACACATGCCTTTTTCTGAAAGAGCTCTTTTGCAAAAAGGCTTCTTCCGCGTAGAAAGGGGTTTACCAATGTCACACAAAACCCTCTGTTTTTTTTAATTTTTTTTCCAAAAGAATATGATTGCAGTGTGGCGTAAATGAAGGTTTTTTGGGGTTTTGGGGTAAAACAGCCATTTTTCTGAAAAAACTCTGTAGTGTACACATAGCCTGAATGTAAGACTACGTCTACACTGGCCCCTTTTCCGAAAGGGGCAAGCTAATTTTAAACTTCATAATAGGGAAATCCGCGGGGGATATTTAAATATCCCCCGCGGGATTTAAATAAAGATGTCCGCCGCTTTTTTCCAGCTTGTAGAAAAGCCGGAAAAGAGCGTCTAGACTGGCCCGAACCTTCCTATACTTCAAAGTAGGAATAAGAGATCCTCCGGAATAGGGTTTATTCCGGAGGATCGGGCCAGTCTAGACGCTCTTTTCCGGCTTTTCTACAAGCCGGAAAAAAGCGGCAGACATCTATATTTAAATCCCGCGGGGGATATTTAAATATCCCCCGCGGATTTCCCTATTACGAAGTTTAAAATTAGCATGCCCCTTTCGGAAAAGGGGCTAGTGTAGACGTAGCCTAAGTGTTTGAAGCAGCTTCTGGTTAGTTACCAGGAGACCATACCATACAACTGTTCCCTGAACAAAGATTTAATCACAGAAACCCATTGCAAAAAATATGTGGCATGCTTTTATCATGCTTTCAACAGCCAAAGCCTCTAAGCAGTAAAGTTACTTGCTTGATCATTGTCTTCAGTCTGCTCCCTATGGGGTACCTGGCACTGACCACTGTTGACAGACAGGATACTGGGCTAGATGGACCTTTGGTCTGAAGCACCCAGTATGGCCATTCTTATGTTCTTATGTTCTTACCTCTGCTTTTTCCTGTAAAGATTCCAAGAATTCTGCTGCAACCTTTTGATATACCTGAATGCCAGGAAGGCTTGTTTTGTAATGATTTTATGGTAAAGAAAAATGTTTGGCATCACATTTTCACATCTGTACATTAGCACACACGTATCAACCCAGCCACTGATGTTCTTTCAGCAGTGATGGCTCCAATTAGAGTGGGACTGAAAATGGAGCATCTGTCATAGGTGGTATGTCTACACTGCATTCCTCTTTTGAGAGAGGAATGCAAATGCAGCCGAGTGAAATTGCAAATGAAGTGCAGTTTTGAATTTCCTGCACTTCATTTGCATAATTGCATCTGGCCGCTATCTTGAAATACCCTATTTTGAGATTAAAAAAAAAACTGTGTAGACACGGTTATTTAAAAAAAAATCCCTTCTTTCTAAATAACCGTTAAACCTCATTTTTTAAGGCATAAGGATTATTTCGAAAGAATTGCTTCATTTGCAATTTTGCTCGCCTGCATTTGCATTCCTCTCTCGAAAGAGGAATGCAATGTAGACACACCCTTTGATTTCTTGAGAACCTGGAAGAAACACAACATCTCAGTCCATTGTCACAATGGAAAATAGTCTATTGGGCTATGCTTTCACTACAGTGTTCTTGCACAAGACGTCTATAGCGCTAGTTTTTTGGCAAAAGGCTTCTTGCACAAGAGAATGGCCATCAGAGCACCTGTGCTTTTTTCCATAGGGGTTTCTTGCACAAGAAACTCCTCTGGAGCATCCACACTTGGCTTTTTGTGCAAGAGCTGTCACACAAAAGGGAGTTATGCCTCAGAAAAGGAGGTTTACCTACGGCAGAAAAAGCCCTCTCTTCTGCTCAGAGTGAGTGTGCTGCTGGACCCATCTTTATACCCCTAGGGGCCCGTATCCTCTTTCTTATTTTTTCAGGATACCTCCCCCCCCCCGGACGAGTGTGTGATCGTATCAATATGGGGTTCAGTCAAGGGCACTCCTCGGCAGCCTTTTGGTCAGCGATTAGTTCGACCACCCTCTTATCTCTACTTACAGTTGTCCAGGGTCACTGGGTGAGCTGGCATATCCGGGCCTCCTGTCAAGGCTTTCAAAGACTATGGTGATGTTACTGCTCTGTGTGCCCTGTATGCTTCCAGGCAAGCAAAGATGGATGTTACAGGGGGGTTCCTGTCCGGTTACAGCAGCCCAAGGCCCTGTCTGAAGGAGGGAGGATTGTGGGATTCCACCCACAAGAGGATAGGGCCCAAGCCCTGTCCGGTGGGACTGACAGGGACTGGTAGGGATTCTGGTGGCCCAGTAATTCTGGGGAGTTTCTACAAGGAAAAACTGCTGGAGCCCTGGGTCAGCCAGGGAAAATAGAAATTATAACTACGTCCCATTGGACTTGTTAACACATGGCAACGCAGCTCTGAATTCATAGAACCATAGAGCTGGAAGACATCTCAGAAGGCCATCAAGTCCAGCCCCCTGCTCTAGGCAGGACTAATTCCAACTAAATCAACCCGGCCAGGGCTTTGTCAAGCTGAGACTTAAACACCTCTAGGGATGGAGACTCCACTACTTCCCTAGGGAACCCATTCCAGTGCTTCACCACCGTCCTAGGGAAATAGTTTTTCCTAATATCCAACCTGGACCTCTCCCACTACAACTTGAGACCATTGCTCCTTGTTCTGCCATCCATCACTACTGAGAACAGCCTCTCTCCATCCTCTTTGGAACCTCCCTTCAGGAAGTTGAAGGCTGCTATCAAATCCCCCCTCACTCTTCGATTCTGCAGACTAAACAGACTCAAGTCCCTCAGCCTCTCCTCATAAGTCATATGCTCCAGCCCCCTCATCATTTTGGTTGCCCTCCACTGGACCCTCTCCAATGCGTCCACATTCTTTTTGTAGTGGGGGGCCCAGAACTGGACACAATACTCCAGATGTGGCCTCACCAAAGCTGAATAAAGGGGAACAATGACATCTCTAGATGTCACAACGGAGCCCAAGAAGAAAACCCTTCCCAATGCATTTGCTGATTACATTTCAGGGAGCAAATAAATCTGAAGCAATTTGGGTACTAGTTACGGACGTTGCCTCTCTCACTCAACCCTTGGCAGGAATGGAACACCCACACCTCTGGAGATGGAAGCACTTGAAAATGTCTGACTCAGGGCATAGGGGATTTTATACTCTGAGTTCCTATTGAAAATCACACTCCTACGTAGCTTAAACAGCCCACTGTGGGCATGTCTATGTAAATCACACACCTAAAGTGGATCACTGTCCCATGGAATGGTACTGAGACCATTTACAGCCCGAGATAACAACAAGGAAACTCTACAGCATAAAGTAAGAGCAAGCTGGCTTTATAGCTCAAGACGTAATGGCTCCTACAGTAAGCTCCAGAGTTCAAATCTGTCTGGCAGCAGCTATATCTACCTCAGGAGGTTATTTCCAAGTAACTTATTTTAAATAATAGCTGCAGAAATAACTATTTTGAAATAGCATGTGCACGCTACAGGAAAGCCTCAAAAAGTAGTCTGAAGCAGGCTCCCTCTATGTGGATGCATGACCTCCACTTAGAGCCCCAGGAATTACTGTGGAGTAATACTTTGAAGGACTCTGGGAAGTAGTTATTTCAAAAAAGTGGCACCGGAGCGACCACACTACCACTATTTTGAAATAACGATGTTAAAATAATAATAGAGATGTAGCCGTGTTAGTCTGGTCTTGCTGAAACAAAAGACAGGACTATGCAGCACTTTAAAGACTAACAAGATGGTTTATTAGGTGATGAGCTTTCGTGGGTCAGACCCACTTCCTCAGATCAAATTGTGGAAGAAAATTGGCATGACCATATATACCAAAGGGATCAGACCTACTTCCTCAGATCAAAGGATATGACCCTTTGTTATATATGGTCGTGCCAATTTTCTTCCACAATTTGATCTAAGGAAGTGGGTCTGGCCCACAAAAGCTCATCACCTAATAAACCATCTTGTTAGTCTTTAAAGAGCTGCATAGTCCTGACTTATGTTAAAATAAGGGTTATTTCCCATGAAAAGCAGGAGTTACTATTTCAAAATAACCAGCCCCTTCCATTGAAATAATGGGCTTGGTAGTGTGGGCGATCCCCTTGTTATTTCAAAATAAAGGGAGACACTTTGAAAAAACTCCATAGTGGAGTCTGTGATGCTTTGGCAGATGGACACGGGTTTTGAAGCTGCCTGGTGTTACCCTGCCTCCAGTTAGAATCATAGAATACTAGGACTGGAAGGGACCTCGAGAGGTCATCGAGTCCAGTCCCCCACCCCATGGCAGGACCAAATACTGTCTAGACCATCCCTGATAGACATTTATCTAACCTGCTCTTAAATATCTCCAGAGATGGAGATTCCACAACCTCCCTGGGCAATTTATTCCAGTGTTTCACCTCCCTGACAGTTAGGAAGTTTTTCCTAATGTTCAAGCTAAACCTCCCTTGCTGCAGTTTAAGCCCATTGCTTCTTGTTCTATCCTCAGAGGCCAGTTATGTCACTGAGTCACCCCGGCAGCCCACTGAGTCCTCCTCTGCTGTTCAAAACATCTGCCAGTGCAAACATTTCTCTTCACATTTTAAAGACAGTGCAACCTGCCAAGGTCCTCAGTTCCCGTGAAAAAGAGACTGCTGACACCAGAGGTCTTAACCTGATGTTACACGGGCAGCACACATTGTGTGTTCAGATAGGGAGGCTGCTGCCTTTATGCAGCATGTTTGTACCTTCCCTTGGGGCCACTTGGCCATCAGGGAACGTCAGCTGCTTGGCTTCCTGTGCACCAGCTTTAACCCCATCACTGCCAATGGCAAATGGCAAGAGGCCACATCCCAAGGGATGGGAGCTGATGCCAGCTCTGCTGCATGCTCCATGCCTGGAATCCAGGCTCTTCAGCACACTTCAGATGATTCTCATTAGTCACACGGCTACCTCATGGGTAGAAGAGGGCTAATGCCGATGCTGTCACAGCTGCAATAACACAGAATATTAATGCTAATAGCGTTGGACCAGATTTCTCCACACAAGTCCCCTGTCCTGAGTTACAAACTTAGGGTGCAAGCCAAAACTCTGTGTATGGGGATTTCCCTCAGATTGCTCCGGAATGGGTGGTCCTTTGCCTTCTCCCTGAGACATCAAAAATGGCTCCTGTATCCAGGGATCCCACAGTTAGGAACAGATGTCAATGATCCATGGATCTAGTCCCACACATTCACCCTCCAATCTCTGGGCCTCCTCAGCTGTGCTAGGACCCTCTTCAGTGCCCTGTTCACACAGGCTGCTCAGAGATATGCTACCAGGGTCTGTCACAGCAGCCACTGCCTCCAGGAACTGCTCAAGGGGACTTGTGCCGGGAGGAGGGGGCTGCACAGAGAAATTTGGTTAGAGTAGCTGATGGGACATCTGGGTCTCAGTTCCTAGAGATGGGGCAGAGAGATTTGTAACAGGGGCTACATGTAGACTACAATATTCTATCGAAAAAAGATATGCAAATTGCACTCCACTATTTCCATACCTTTTTCTGATAGTTGTGTTGGAAGAGGCTTTTCAGAAATCTGGCCCATCTCCACTGGGCCAAATTTTGGAAGAAACCTTCTCTTTCAGAGGAGCCCTTCTTCCATGAGGAAGAAGGAAGGTAGGGCTTCTGAAAGAGCGTGTCTGCTCTTGCACAAAAAAAAGCGGAAGAGCAGATGCGTTCCCTGTTCACAGCGGAGTTTTTTCAAGATACCTCCAGTATGTACCTTGTGAGGGGTCCCTCCACAATAGAGTTTCTGGAGCCCTCAGCTGGTCAGGAGATGGAAATATGCCCTGTTGGGCCTGTTACTACAGAGCAACGCAGCTCTGAGTTCCTGCCTTCAGATTCGAGGCAGAGAATAAAACCTTTGAAAAGGCATTTGCTGAGTAAATTTCCAGGAGCAACAAAATGTAAGTCGATTTGGGAACTAGTCATCTATATTCTGTGGGGTCCCCTCTCACTCAGACTCTAGAAGGACTGAGCTCAGAACACACTGCAAGTTGAAAATTCTTGACCTTATCAGAAATTCTGAAGCAGGGCACTAGAGGTTTTAACATCAGAAGGTCGCTTTCAAAGTGAGATTTTTGTGCTATTTGAGCAGCCCACCGTGGAGCATGGGCAAATATAGGGGAGGGTTCCCAAACTACCTAGCGCTGCCTGCCCTCCAGCCCAGTCACTGAGTCAGCCCAACAGCCCAGCTGAGTCCTCTGCCTCTGCACAGAACATCTGACAATGCAAACAGCCTGCAGCCTTTGCCCTGCACTTGGCTTGTTACAGACAGTGAAACCTTTCTACGTACCCAGTTCCTGCTAGAAGGGAGCCGCTGGCACCAGAGGTCTTCACCCTACAGCACCAGGAGGCATCGGAGAGGTAGCATGGGCAGCAGGCAGTGTGTGTTCAGATGGGGAAGCCACTGCCTTTATGCAGCATGTTTGTAACTTCCCTTGGGGCTACTTGGTCATCGGGGAACCTCAGCTGCTTGGCTTCCTGTGCACCAGCTTTAACCCTGTCACAGCAGGAGACC
Organism: Pelodiscus sinensis; assembly: GCF_049634645.1. Classification (NCBI taxonomy): domain Eukaryota; kingdom Metazoa; phylum Chordata; order Testudines; family Trionychidae; genus Pelodiscus; species Pelodiscus sinensis. The sequence continues at coordinate 327,637,612 of NC_134711.1, read as the reverse complement.
AAATCCTAGAGGATGCACTGTTGCTACCCTCTAGGGCTTCGGTGACCACCCTGCTGCAGGCTCTGTTCCCACAATGCGGGCATCTCATTACTCTTGGTATGGTCCTGATTAGGCACATGGCTCCCTTGGGTAATGATGTGGCAATGATGATGCTGTGACAGCTGGGATCATGCTGAGATAGATAGATAGATAGATAGATAGATAGATAGATAGGTAGATAGATAGATAGATAGATAGATAGATAGATAGATAGATAGATAGATAGATAGATAGATAGATAGATAGATAGATTTCTTGGCAGCCCCCATTCATGCCTTACAAACCCCGTGTGCAAGCCAGAGAAGGGACATTCCACAAGGCTCAGTATATGGAAATTTCCCTCATCTCATTCTGGATGGGAAGTTCACTTACCTGCTCTCTGAGGAATGAAAACGGGGAGCCAGGATCCCCTTAATTAGGCACAGCTCTCAGTGATCCGCTCGCTAGTGGCTCAGTCCACTCACCCGCAATCTCTGGGTCTCCACAACTGCTCTCTCCAGCTCCCTCCTCACACAGGTTCATCAGAGATGAGCTACCAGGGCCAGTCTCATCAGTCACTGCCCGCACAATCAGCCAAAGCAGTGTTGTGCAGGGGCTGCTCAGAGACGGAAAGGCTGGTTAGAGTAGCCGAGGGGTACAGGTCCCCAGCCGTAGGTTGCTCTGGAGGTAGTTTGCTCTGCTCTTTCTTGGTTGGGCAACCTCCATATTTGTCGGGAGGAAGAGGTAGATGCAAAGCTTCCAGGTCTTCTTTTGGATCCAAGCAGGTGCAGCCAGGAAGCATTCTGGCAGCTGAGCGTTCAGAGAAAAATGATCCATTTTCTATGAAAACCCTCCTCAAATAATGGAAACTCAGAGTTTGGGTTACAATTTTTGTGCCTGGGAAATAAACTCTTTGTTTTCCAGCCAAGCACTAGTCCAAATACTGTCTCTCTGTCCTTCATGCCACAAGACCGTACCCCTCATGAACAGTACTAGACCTCCCATCAGGTTCTCACCCTGAGTAACCCTGAAGGTGCACTACGATGCACCATCCAGTCACTATGACAGGGCAACTCACTGATCATTGGCATAGTTTAGGAACATAAGCGCTGCCTTATGGGGTCAGACCAACGGTCCATCTAGCCCAGTTTCCTGTCCGCTGACAATGTCCCATGCAAATATTTCAGAGGGCGCAAACGGAAGAGTGTAACAAACAAAACCAAGAAGTTCCGCAGTACTTTAGGGTATGTCTACACTAGCTCCCTAGTTCGAATGAAGGAGGCTAATGTAGGCATTTGAACTTGCAAATGAAGCCCGGGATTTTAATATCCCGGGCTTTATTTGCATCTTCCTGTCCGGGCGCCATTTTTAAATCCCCTTAGTCCTAACTAACTGCCCGCGGCTGCACGCGGCAGTCAAATGTTAGCTCGAATTAAGTTTTGGGTTTTTTTTAAGTTACCGATTGGTACAAGTACCCCTCTGAGACTTTCCAACCTAACTGGCCACTAGGCTGATGCAAGCCCCAGACAAAGGGAGTTGCCCAAGATTATAGAAAAATTCTGTGGAAGATCCAGGAACTGGAACCAGTTCTTCTGAGTCCCAGGTCAGCAAGTTAACCCCTGAACCTCCCTTCTGCTCTGGGGCTAGTGGCTGGGAAGGAGCAGCTGACAGCTCAGCAGGCTGAAATTGGCATAAACTCCAGGAATTACAATCCTGTGACATCACTAAATAGGAGTCCAAGAACAATTCCTTTGCCAGATGATAACGCTGAGTCCTGCTTTCTCCTGGATCAGCGAGGCTGAAATCAACACCAGGGCAGAAAAAGCCCAGAAATCAGAGAAAGTTTCCTGGGGCTAGCCAGTTTTACCGTAACCAAGGGGAAAGTGTCTCAAAATGTGTGCCTGTGGCAGATGGCTGTGTGTCTGTGCAGGGGGGCAGTGAGCCTGTGGGTGAGGGCCTGTCTGATGCCTCAGAGGTGAGGCTGGAATCAGAACCAGGGCAGGAAGAGCCCAGAAGTCAGGGAAATGTTTCTCTGGGGCAGTCTGGAGTGGCTGGCCAGAGGGAAGTTTTAGTTGAGAAGTTGGTGGCTGGTAGGGTTTATGGAACTGAACCTGCACAAGCTGAAAATGAGTTGTGTGGAGAAGCACAGTGTGTGCAAGCTGGCAATTTGGCTGGTGGAAGTAGCAGTGGGTCAGTAAACAGAGCTGTCTCAGTGTCTAGCTGTATGCCTGAAATTAGCCTGGGGTGTTGGGACAAGGGAGAAACTGTCTCTGGTTGTCTGTCTGAGTGTGGGGAGGAGTTTCTTCCTTTGTCTGAGGAAGGTGCCCCACGGCCTGTGATGGCTGAGAGCAGGGCTGTTGTCCCAGAGTTGGGTCTGGATACAGAGAAGGCTCAGAAAGGAGGTGGCTCTAAGGTTGTATCTGCTGGGGAGGAGGATGCTGTGACTTGGATGGATCCAGGCAGTGTCTTGCCAGAACCCCAGAGACCAGACGGTGGGGACACTGATATTGTGCCTGATGCTGTTGTGTTGCTGGAAAAGGGGGGGAGCGACTCTGTGGGACCAGGGTGACCCCTTAGACCGTGCACAAGGAACGAATGAGGGCATGTTAACTCTGGAGCCCAATGATGGTGTGGAAGTTTACAGACATCTAGAGAGCTGCAAAGGGAGAGAAGGTGCCTATGACCCTGTCTCTTGTGAGTCTGTCTGGGTATGTCTACACTACCACCCTAGTTCGAACTAGGGTGGTAATGTAGGCATACCTCACTTGCAAATGAAGCCCGGGCTTCATTTGCATAAGCCGGCCGGCGCCATTTTTAAATGCCGGCTTGTTCGAACCCCGCGTGTAGCCACGCGGAACGGGCTAGATAGTTCGAACTAGCAAGCCATTCCGCACTATCTGTATGCCTCGTGGAACGATAGTGCGGAATGGCTTGATAGTTCGAACTATCTAGCCCGTTCCGCGTGGCTACACGCGGGGTTCGAACAAGCCAGCATTTAAAAATGGCGCCGGCCGTCTTATGCAAATGAAGCCCGGGAAATTCAAATCCCGGGCTTCATTTGCAAGTGCGGTATGCCTACATTACCCCGCTAGTTCGAACTAGCGGGGTAGTGTAGACATACCCTCTGTGTGCCTGAAAGGGGATTGTCTGTGAATCCACTGGAGGGGCCAGAAATGACTCAGGGAGTAAGGGAATTGCAGGAGGAGTTGGTTGTGACTCAGCAGGGTAATGCTGCTGCAGAGCCAGAGAAGGGTGAACTGTGGCTTAAGGAAGCTCATAGGGAGGAGAGTCCTGACAGTGCTTGTAGCAAGCAGTTTGCTGTGACTGAGGGAGGTGACAGGGCCTTGCTTGGAAAAGGCATTCAGGAGAAAGCTCTGCCTGTAAAAGGCAGCAGCTTGTTGTGTGAGGCATTTGTTTCAGTGCCTGACAGACAGAATTTGTCTGTTAACAGTGACTCCACTGACTTGGATTTAGGGAAACCCAGTGTGGATGGTGTTGGAGAAGTCTCAGAGGGTATGTCTACACTACCCTCCTAATTCGAACTAGGGGGGTAAGGTAGGCATACCGCACTTGCAAATGAAGCCCGGGATTTGAATTTCCCGGGCTTCATTTGCATAAGCCGGGCGCCGCCATTTTTAAATCCCGGCTAGTTCGAACCCCGGGCCGCACGGCTACACGCGGCACGGTGTAGCTAGTTCGGATTAGGAAGCCTAATCTGAACTAGCTACACCATGCCGCATATAGCCGCGTGGCCCGGGGTTCGAACTAGCCGGGATTTAAAAATGGCGGCGCCCGGTTTATGCAAATGAAGCCCGGGAAATTCAAATCCCGGGCTTCATTTGCAAGTGCGGTATGCCTACATTACCCTCCTAGTTCGAATTAGGAGGGTAGTGTAGACATACCCAGAGGGATTGAGGGCTGTTCCAGATGAGGCAAGAACAGCCAGAGGATTGGAGCAGGCTGCTAACCCAGTGACTATGTGTGACCAGCTTACTGGGAAGCCAGTGTGTATGGAACAGGATTATTCCCGGGTGAATGAGGAGAGTGGGAAGTTAGTGTCTCAGATTCAGGAGAAGGACTGTGTAGCTAAGTATGCAGAGCAGAAGAGCTGTGTGGTCACTCTCCCTAGGATGCAGGAGAGGGCAGTTAAGCTCCCATCTCTGGACATGGTGGACACTCATAATCAATCAGGGAGTTTGATATCTGGTTCCATGTGGAAACAGAGGTTAGAGATGGACAGAGGAGAGACTTGGGAGTCAACAGCTTACTGCTGTTACCCCACTGAGTGGGGGAAGGGGGAGAATTCCAGGGCCATTGTGAGCCAGGGAGTCACACCCAGCCAGCCCTTTGTCTTGGTCAGGCCAGAGGTTTCAGGCCTGGAGCCCAGAGGACAAGGGGGAGGGGCAGGACTTGCTTTGGCAAAAAAGATTTGTAGTTTGAACCTAACGGGCCAAAACTGCAATGGTGTGGAGCCAGAGAAGGGGCATGATGGAGAATGTCAATATACACCTGAGATAGGATTGTTCTTGTTACTGATGTTAATTCTTGTAAACCAATGTATCATTGTTGCAGAGAATTGTAAGTATACAATGTGCATGATCTTATGGAAATACCATGTAGTCTGTCTGGAGATGTACCAAACGACAGACAGTACGTAAAGGGACATTGTGATCTTGCTATTTCATGGTTAACACTTGTAACTGGTCTTGGAACTTCTTACAGGACAAAAAGGGTTCCAGCCAGAAGGTCCTGTGTGAGAAGGGAAACTGAGGCACGCCACCATTTTGTTTTCATGGCAAAATGCAAAAATGCCTTCATGATTTGGGGTGAGAATACCTGCATTCACACAGTGTTAATTGTTGTTCAGAGAGTTGCCAGAGCTGGCCTGGATAAATTCACTACTTTCTTCAGCTCTGGGCAAAATCACCTGACATACATGGGGATCATGCTACAAAGGCAGAGCCAATTAGTTCTGGGTCTTACCAAGTTTTACCTTGGGATTCTAAGACAATGCAAGGACATGGTTGTTGCTATGACAGACCTTGCAGTAATGAAGCCTATTTTTGGCAAACTGGGTTCTCATACACTGATCCAGCTCTGTACTTTTGTTTCTAACATTGGGTTAGAACATGTGATGACACAGAGCCAAAGCATGGGGAGGCCTGTGATCCCCTCAGTGATGTTACTGGTGTCAGGGACTTTAACTCGGACGGCCTCTGTTCGTTGTCTGACCGCAAAGAGACAGGCAACACCAGCAAGATCCAATCACAAGCTCTTTATTGAATAGTGCGCACTACAATAGAGAGCGGCCCGTCTCCCAAGGGAACCAGCCCTGATTTCAGTAACAAGTAAGATTATATAGACAGTTCCGTCGCGTCATAAAACATTTGCCTAAGCATCTCAGCTTTCTTTTAATTAATTTGAAGCTTCTAGTGTTAATACGTATACTTCATGGCCTTAAGCAATTCATAATGCGTCAACAGCTGTCTTATCAGCCTAGAAGGCAAGTACTAAACAACAAGGAGACAGGGAGTTAAAACAAACAGAGGGCAGAGACAGTTCGTTAAGATCAGGGTGAGAACAGAAACAGGGAGTTACCTTATCAGTTTTCAAACTAGCTGTTCTCATTACAGGTGCAGCCTTTCACTTACTTTATTTTGCAACTTAAGCAAGTACGTAGGGATTGCCCCTTGCTTGAGCCATATTTCTAGTTCTGTTCTGTTCAGGAACTACCCAGAAACTTTTGTTAACTTCTTTCCTTGATCTGTCTTAACATAACTGCACTAGGCTTAATTCTCTAGGGCCTAACACTGGCATCACTTCCTGCATCAATTTTGCGTTGGGGGTGTCATGTTACTGGATCTTGAGGGGAGCAGCCAGATCACTGATGCACCCATAGGTGGGGGTGTTGGCCCCCAAAATGGTATAGAAGGGGGCCATGTGAGGTATTGAATAGAAGCTTACTGTCTGATAATCCTATGTACGCTGTTCATGTGTTTGTATAATGTCTGTATGTGCAATTATTAGCCTGTACTTGTATGGATACTGAAGATTTCCCTGCATGTGGTTGAGCCTTGGGCAGGGCCGGGCCTGTGGACATGCTAATTAGCGATGCCCTGTGGGACGATGGCTCTCAATGGGCCAAGGACACACCTAAAGAATGGGGGCTGTCACCTGAGAGCTGCCAGCAGGGAACACAGATTGACCTCTGACCAGGTGACCTGCTACAGCCAAGAAGGGACCAGGAAGGAGGGATAAATAGGCCATGTGGTCGACGCCATCTTGTTCTCAGCTCAGCACTTCATCCCAGAGGCAGCATTGCAGGGATCGAAGAGTCCGGAAGACCTGTGAACGCATCCTGATCCTAGGATGTGCAACAAGAACTTTTGTACCAGCAGCTGTAACATCTCTGCTAGAGCCTGCATCGAGGACTGGGAGTTTCGATGCATGTAATGTACTAGTCCTTTAACAACCTTACTCTCATGACTTTCTTTATTGTAATAATAAAACTTTAGATGTTAGATGCTAAAGGATTGGCCCAGCGTGATTTGTGGGTAAGGTCCAGAGGGTAAATTGACCAGGGATCTGTGGCTGGTTTCTTGGAACCGGACAGGACTTGTTCGGGGTAGGTGGGATTGGGTGCTAGGACCCCTCCACCTGTGTATGAGGCCCGGGGCCATCTGGGGCACGGATATTGCTGGAGTGTCAGAGGGGTTTTGCTCGTGAGGCTTCAGGCAGGCGGCTGAAGCGCTCTGTGGGACTGGTTTGTGGCCTGTTTGGAGAGGGCACCAGTCTGGGGGCTGTAAGGAGCCCCGGATTTGAGCAATTCACCCTGAGCGGACGCCCTCAGCTATGCCCAGACTCGGCCCGGTCTGTCACAGAAACTCATCAGCCAGATCCCAGAGCAGGGTCATAGTGGGCAAGCAACTCCACTTGAGATCCTAGTGGGATGCAAAATGGGCTAATGTAACCAATAGGCACCTACCTAGTCATAGAAGGGACCTCCTGGGTCAGTGAGCCTAGTAGCCTGCTATGGCAGGTGACCCCAGCATATTGTCCAGAGTGTGAACCTGTCAATCTCCATCTTAAAATGAGTTGTGTTGTTTGCCCCAAATTGGGCAGCTTTTCCAGGACCTTTCTGTACAGATGGTTAGAAACCTTCTTCTCTTTGCCAGCCTCAGTTTACTGCTGCCTGTTTCTCACCACTTGTTCTTCTGCCAACTCCAGCCTTTACCTTCAGGGGCTCTTCTCCTCCCTTCTGTTTACTCCCCTGCTGTATTGATCAAGAAAGTCAATCCCTGCTCAGCCTGCCTGGGGCTAGGCTGAACCAGAGAAAGGCTACGTCTACACTGGCATGAATTTCCGGAAATGCTTTCAACTGAAAAGTTTTCCGTTAAAAGCATTTTCAGAAAAGCGCGTCTAGATTGGCACGGATGCTTTTCTGCAAAAGCACTTTTTGCAGAAAAGCGTCCGTGCCAATTTAGAAGCAGTTTTCCGCAAAAAAGCCCCGATTGCCATTTTAGCCATCGGGGCTTTTTTGCAGAAAACAGCACTGTGCTGTCTACTCTGTCCCTCTTGCACAATTCATTTCCGCAAGAGGGCTTTTGCCCAAACGGGAGCAGCACAGTATTTCCGCAAGAACACTGACTATCTTACACGAGATCGTCAGTGTTCTTGCGGAAAGTCAAGTGGCCAGTGTAGACAGCTGGCAAGATTTTCCACAAAAGCAGATGATTTTGCCGAAAAACTTGCCAGTCTAGACACAGCCTAAAGTGTTTCAGTCTATTTGTAGCTGGGGCCCTCCAGTGCCCTGCCCATCTTAGCGCTCCTTCTCTGCACCTGTTCCAGCCTGAAGTCATCTTTCTAGAATGTGAGTGATCAGAAATGTGCACAGTTGCACTCTGGAAATTTTTACTGGTGCCTGACACATCCTAAGATCTCATGCGCCTTGTTCACGGCCACATCACATCATGGCTCAGAGTCACCCTGGATGTGATTCATACCCCCAGGGTTTTCTCCTCTTCTGTTGTTTCCAACATGGCCTTTGCTGGATACATACGGGTAGTGAGTTGAACTAGAGGAGAGGATCTCACTTCCATGGATGGAGCTGGTGAGAACAATGCTGCATCCAGGTTTGGTGCCCATAGTGAAAAACAGGAGAGCCACAAAAATGACTGAAGGTCTTGAGAACATGCCTGACATTGGAAGACTTCAAGGGCTGAGCCTACTCCATGTACAAAAAGGAAGACTGAGAGCTGACTGGATAACCGTGCACAAGCATTTTCACAGAGACAAAAGACAAGCCACTAAGGGACTCTTGAATTTACCAACAAGAGGCAATGTCTGGAAACTGAAACTAGACACAGAAAATTTGGAAATGAGGCACAAGTTTTTAACAGCAAGGGCACTCAACCCCTGGAATAAATTCCCAAGGGAGGTGGTGAATTCTCCTGCTATCTACAAACTAACATGAGATGACTTCCTGAAAGAGACTCGTGAGAGGAACAAAAGTTGTGCAGTAGTCAAAAAGAAGTCATTGAGCTCAATACCTAGATAACGGGATGAAATTCTGCATCCTGTGATGTCCAGGAGGTCAGACTAGGTCAGTGGTTCTCAAATTTATATGATGCAATACTCCTTCTTTGTGTCTCCCAGGCCAGGTCTTCACTAAAACGGAAGGAGAATCAAGATACACAGCCCCAGCTACGTTAATTATGTAGCTGGAGTCAACGTACCTTGTTTTGAGTTTCCCCACCATCCCCACAGAAGGAGGCATATGGGAGTGTTTGTTTCCTTTACTCTTCACAGAAGCAGGAGTACTAGCCACCAATGGGGGCGCCCTCTGAGTTTGATGAAGAGTATCTTAACTAGACTCACTATATCGAACTCCAGAAGATCGATTGTGGTAGCGTCCATTTAGTGAAGACACGGCCTAATAGTTTATCCCTACCCCACCACACAAAGGCATAAACTGATTTATGCGAGGGGCCATGCTGTCACTTGAATCAGTTGAGGGTTGGGTTTTTTTTTCTGTTGTACGAATAAAATAATGACCCGCTGCAATAAAAGCAAAAATCAAAACGGAGATTGTGGTGCCTGCTGAGGATGAAACATGCACACGGTGCCACAGTAAATGGATTCACTTTCAGATGGAAACAACTTGTTATACGGTGCTGCAGCCTTGACAAAAAACAGTCAGAATTCACAGCACCGCTTAGCGACAAAGGCACAGTGCTGTTTGGACACCAGATCTGTCTGGAGGAATCAGCTTGGCTAGTCACTCATTGCTGTGGCTAAATGTGAACAGGAAAGTTTTCTTTCCCCTACAGCTTCTCAGGCCCACCTCACCGTCCACATACACTCTGCATCTCCCCCAGTTGGAGAACCTCTGGACTACGTGATCTAATGGGTCATTCTGGCCCTAAATTTGATGGCTCTTTGAATCATTGGATTGCATGGATCATATTCTAGGATGCAGCTGGAACAAGATGCACATCGGAATGCTGATAGGCACTCAACAAAGACAGACGCTGACCAATAAGAATCGGGATTGTCAGAGTGAAATTGTATTTATTGTTTCTTTACCTTCCACATGAGGTCTTTGCCTGTCTTGAGGGGAATCTCACAACATCCCACGCTCCCATCTGGGAACATCCCCCTCTCTTCCCACTAAATCCTAGTCACTGCTCCTCAACTTTCCCCCAACTTCAGCCTCCCAGGCAGGCCAAGGTTGGTACATGGTAAGAGCTGCCCCGCGGACATAGGCTACCTTGGAGCTCTCCAGATTCTCTACATTCCTTGGGCTGTACATCCTAGTGGGGAGGGAATGGGGAGGATTTGGGGCTCTTCATAGTGGCTTTAGCTCTCTGGGCAGCGCTTACCATGACCTAGCTCTGGCTTCCAGGCTGCAGAGTGGCAGAGTCTAGGATAAAAGGAAGTAGTAAGGATGAGGTCTTGGGGGACCATGAGAACATTAGAACGACCATAGTGGGTCAGACCAAAGGTCCACCTACCCCAGTGCCCTGTCTGCTGACAGTGGCCAATGCCACGTGCCCCAGAGGGAGTGAATACAACAGGGGAAGAGATGGGGCAAAGGGAGGAGAAGAAAATCCAGGTCAGAATAGGTAGCCATGGCCATTGCTTGGGGTTTTTCTTTGTTTTAGTTTGGTTTTTTTGGTCCCATGTCACCAGCCCTGAGGATCAACAATGAACTGACCCTCGCTTGACAAATGCCTTGATTATTCTCCCACGCAGGTGTTTGCTTTTCACACTGTACACGATGGGATTTATCAAGGGTGGGATCAGAAAATAGATGTAGCCCAGAAGAATCTGAAGCAAGTGAGAAGAGCTGTCCCCAAATCTGTGTAGCAACGTTAGGCCGATATCTGATGTGTAGAAGAGCAGGACGGCGCAGAGGTGGGAGACACAGGTGTTTAGGGCCTTGAGGGATTCCGTGCGGGATGCGATGCTCAGCACTGTTTTGAGGATCATCACATAAGACACAAAGATGAGAAATGAATCCAACCCTACTGTAAAGACTTTAACACATAAGCCATAGATGCTGTTGACTGTGATGTCTGAACAAGCCAACTTCATGATGTCCTGATGCAGGCAGTAGGAATGGGAGAGGACATTAGATTGACAGTATTGGAACTGTTTCAGAAGAATGGGGAGTGGTACCATTACAGCCACCCCTCTTAGCACACACACTAGTCCCATTATAGCTATTCTTGGCAGAGTTAAGATGGAAGTGTATTTCAATGGGTTACTGATCGCAACAAAGCGATCAATGGCCATCAACAACAGCACAGAGGATTCTATTTTGGAAAGAGAGTGGATGAAGAACAGCTGGGCCAAGCAGGCATGGAGACTAATCTCCCTAGAGTTAAACAAGAATATTCCCAGGATCGTCGGCATGGTGGCTATCAATAAGCCAAGGTCTGTGAGGGCCAACATGGAAAGGAAAATGTACATGGGCTCATGGAGGCTTGAATCTGTTTTTATGATGAAGAGAATGACTGAATTTCCTACTATCGAGATAGCATACACTAAACAGAAGGGAATAGAGAGCCAGATATGGATGTCTTCGTGCCCAGCTATCCCAGTGAGGAGGAACACTGCAGACCTGAATTGTGTGTCATTGATGGCTGTCATAATGTACTGGGCAGGTGTGAGCAGTCTTGAATTTTCTTTCCTGAAAGGAAAAAGAACAGGTGGTTGGGTGATATTTAGCAAGACATCATTCTATTCTTAGTGCAGGTTGAGAGATGTTCAGAAGCTCCAGGAAGATCAGCAGAAACATAGTCTTGGATTTCTACCACAGGCACAAGTATAGGCACTGCCTGACAGGATCAGACCTGTAGTCCATATACAGAGGCCAGTACAAAATGCTGTTGAGGAAGTTGAAAGCAGCCCTTCTTCTCGGGAAAATTTCTCCCTGAGAGTCACAAGGTGTAAATCAGGAAGTTTTAGAACATTTCCAAGACTTTAAAAAAATCTTCACTGTTAATATTGGATATTCTGGTTACCCGTCTAAACAATCTGTCCCTCTCTGACTACTGCTAAGCTCTTGGCCCAGCTGACATATTGTTGGTGGGAGTTCCACAGATTACTTGAGAACTATGTGAATATACAATGGACCTTCAAAGCTTCTGTGTGTGGCCCATTGGGATACATTGTGAGTGTGTCTAGAATACAGGGTTTTGTCAACAAAAGTGGACTTTTATCAACAAAACTATACCTTCGTCTACACTACCGCCGAGTTCTGTTGACATAACGTCGACAGAACTTGGCGGTTTTGTCAACAGCGATAAACCTCATTCTACAAGGAATAACGCCTTTTGTCAACAGAGTTGTCAACAGAAGGCGTTATTGCATATACATTGTCCTTTGCGTCTACACTCTCATGTCAACAAAGTGGCTTGCTTTGTTGACAGAACTGGATGTAGTCTAGAAGCTCTTTGCCTACAGAGGCTTTGTCGACAGTATCTGTCGACAAAGACTCTGTCGACAAAAGCCTGTAGTCTAGACGTACCCTCAGGGTTCATTTCTCAAAAATGAATGAAAATGTTGACTTCACCTACATCACTCCAGATTTACATGTGTAAATCGAATAAGGACCAAACTCTGTTCATTTTCCCTTACCAAACACTCCTGGTGATACACTCTGACCCTCAGGATTTCTTCCAAGAAAAGTTGAAGTGTTTTGCTTGGCTAATGTGGACTGAATCCAGAGATGTCAATCATCCTACTAGCTTCTCTTCATCCTCCTAGAACCTGCATCCTCCCTGGAAGCAAGGATCTATAGCAGGGATGAGGAACTTTTTTTGGCTGGGGGCCACTGACCCACAGAAAAATCAGCTGGGGGCCACACACAAGTGAGAAGCCAAAACCCTCCCAAAGTCTCACTGACGTGGTCCCTGACTGAGAAGAAGACAGACACTCCCCGCATTTCCCTCACACACCAGAGCTTAGTGGGACCCAGGCTGGTAGATTTTGTGTGCTCCAGTTCTGCATTAGGGCACAGATACTTCAATACTGGGAGGGGGAGCCCTGAGCCTTGGGGGTCGCATCCAGGCAAGCTGGAGGAGAGAAGGAGGGAGCACATCTGGCCACTGGCCCTGACGTTTCCCACCCTGATCTATAGCTATTAGGCAAATGGCACACTGACATAAGGAAGTTATTTCACTTGGATTGGGGAGGGGATAGCATTAGGAATGGGTGACTATGCACACACTCATTTTCAGCTAATATCCATATGCATGTGCAAGTTGCTTTAGCCATGTACATGTGACAGGTTATGGACATAAATTACATACAATCATTCTTCCACTCCCCTGTCCTTCCCCTCAGCTCTACTCTGCTGGAAGACAGAATGGGAGTTTGTTCTTTCTGGACTTCTTGGAAAGACTCAAACAGGTATTTTGGAAACAGTGAGGAATCCTGTGGCACCTTCAAAAGTAACAGAATTATTTAGGAATCAGTTTCCATGGGTAAAATCCACTTCATCCTATCATCAGATGCATTGGGATAGAAATTACAGAGGCAAATATCTCTATCTCTATCTCTATCTCTATCTCTATCTCTATCTCTATGGGTGTGTCTAGACTACATGCCTCCTTCGACGGAGGCATGTAGATTAGCCAGATCGGAAGAGGGAAATGAAGCCGCGATTAAAATAATTGCGGCTTCATTTAAATTTAAATGGCTGCCCCGATCTGCCGATCAGCTGTTTGTCGGCAGATCGGGAGAGTCTGGACGCGATGCCCCGACAAAGAAGCCTTTCTTCATCGACACAGGTAAACCTGGTTTCACGAGGCTTACCTGTGTCGATGAAGAAAGGCTTCTTTGTCGGGGCATCGCGTCCAGACTCTCCCGATCTGCCGACAAACAGCTGATCGGCAGATCGGGGCAGCCATTTAAATTTAAATGAAGCCGCGATTATTTTAATCGCGGCTTCATTTCCCTCTTCCGATCTGGCTAATCTACATGCCTCCGTCGAAGGAGGCATGTAGTCTAGACACACCCTATCTCTATCTCTATCTCTATCTCTAGCTAGCTATCCCCATATACCCTATCTATCTATCTAGCCCCATATACACTCTCTCTCTCTCTCTCTCTCTCTCGACCATAGGGTACATCTAGATTACAGGCTTTTGTCGACAGAGGCTTTGTCGACAGATACTGTTGATAAAGCTTCTGTCGACAAAGAACATCTAGACTACATCCAGTTCTGTCGACAAAGCAAGCCACTTTGTCTACATGACAATGTAGACACAAAGGACTGTGTAGATGCAATAATGCCTTCTGTCAACAGAACTCTGTTGACAAAAGGCATTATTTCTCATAGAATGAGGTTTACAGCCATCACAAAACTGCTGAGTTCTGTTGACATTATGTCGACAAAACTCAACGGTAGTGTAGGGACAGGTATAATTTTTTCTACAAAAGTCCACTTTTGTCGACAAAACCCTGTAGTCTAGACACACCCCTAGGCTACGTCTACACTGGTACCTTTTCCCGGAAATACTTAAAACAGAATACTATTCAGTTTTCAGTTTTTCCGGAAAAGGAGCGTCTACATTGGCCCCGGAGTTATCGTTGTAACGAAGCGCTTTTCCGGAAAAGCGCATCTACATTGGCGGCACGCTTTTCCGGAAAATCAGAAGCCCAGAGCCATTTTGAAGAGGGCAAAGGCCACCAGACCTTTCCGGGGGCGGGGCCAGAGCGCCGTTCAGACACGTGGTTAAAGGGGTCTCGCTGGGCAGCCGTTGGTCTCTTGCTCCCGTGCCTTGGGGCCTCTGCCAGGGACAGATAACCTTGGCAGGGTCTGTGGTTGCCCTCTGACTTTTGGGAACACCACCCTTTGGCCCCCAACTGCTTTTGCCTGCGGGTTTTTTTTTCTGCCCTGCTCTGTCTGCTATGGAGCCACGGGTGGCCATGTGCCTGGTCGGGCCCCTGTTGGGGCTGTTCAGGTGGCTGCAGCTCATGCTGCAGGCTGGTGCCATGCTGTTCATGGACCAGGAGGCAGAGATCGCCTTGGACTCCCTCACCAGGGAGGCCGTGGCAACCATGTGGCATCAGCACCCGACCGTAGACCCGCCCATCTGGAGTTTGGACATCAGCACCGACTGGTGGGACCGGGTGGTCCTCGGACGATGGGACGACCACCAGTGGATCCGGAATTTCCGAATGAGAAAGCAGACCTTTCTGAAGCTGTGCACCTGGCTCACCCCCGTGCTGCAGAGAGCCACCACCCAGCTGCGGGCACCCATCCCCGTGAAGAAGAGGGTCGCCATCGCACTCTGGAAGCTGGCCACACTGGACAGCTACCGCTCGAAGGCCCAGCAGTTCGGGGTGGGAAGATCAACCGTCGGAGTGATCGTCATGGATGTAAGTCCCCGGGGGAGTGGGATGGGGGGAGGGTGCTCACTCCAGGCCCAGGGACAGCCAAGACTCCCAGCTGGGTCGCCCAGAGGTTTGGGCCGCCCCTCCCTTGCACAGGCCCGGTGGGGGGGGCGTGCGGCGAGGGGGGCCCTGGTGTGTGTGTGTGTGTGTGTGTGTGTGTGTGAGAGGACAGAGGGAATCAAGGGGGGGGCCCAAGGGAGCGCACACTCACCCCTGCCATATGTGATGTGTTCCCTTGTGTTTCTCTGCACCCTTCTGCAGGTCGTCCACGCCATCAACGATGTCCTGCTCCCGCGAATCATCCGCCTGCGCGACGTGGATGATACCATGGCCGGCTTCGCTGCCCTCGGGTTCCCCAACTGTGGGGGAGTCCTGGACGCCACCCACATCCCCATCTGGACCCCGGAGCATCGAGCGGGCCATTTCATGAACCGAAAGAGGTACTGCTCCATCGTTATGCAGGCCCTCGTGGACCACCGGGGCCACTTCGTGGACATTTATGGGGGCTGGTCTGGCCGGGCACATGACGCCCGCATCCTCCGGAACTCAGGACTGTATCTCAGATTGGAGGCGGGCACCTACTTCCCCCAGCAGGACTTGACTGTCGGGGATGTGTCTATGCCCATCTGCGTCATCGGGGACGCGGCCTACCCCCTGATGCCCTGGCTAATGCGGCCCTACATGGGGCAGCCGGACCAGAACCTGGCCCGGTTCAACGACCGCCTCAACTGGGCCCGAAACCCAGTGGAGCTGGCCTTTGGACTTTTAAAGGCCCGCTTCCGTTGCTTGCTCACCCATCTCGAGATGGGTGAGCAGAATGCAACGGAGGTCCTGGCCGCGTGCTGCGTGCTCCACAACATTGTGGAGCGCAGTGGGGAGGCCTTCCTCCCTGCACGGATGGCAGCTGAGGCACAGACCTTGGAACAGCCTGACACAGCTGCCGTCCGCCAGGCGCGCCAGGATGCGGTGCGCATCAGAGAGGCCCTGGTGGACATGTTTGCCCAAGCCCCGTAGTAGGGTCGCCTGGGTCTCCCCAGACTACTCCCGCCCGTCCCCTACCCTTCCCCACTCCCTCCCCTTACCTCCCCCCAATTGTAAAGCGTCGGGTCAAAGCACGTCGGCCGTCATCGAGTCTGTTCGTCGGGTGCGTCGGGCTTAGTTAGGGTTTTTCTTTTTAGCTTAGGCTAGGGTTTAGGCCACCATCGCCTGTCCCGAAGAACAGCCACGAGGATGCGGGGTTCATGCGGAAGGCTGAAGTCAGCGTACCTGATTCCAGTCATCTTCCGTCGAGGGATCTCCTGGCTGTTCCTCTCCTGAGGCCCGGAAGGACCAAAGGATTGAGGTGGCCAGCTTCACCGTCATCTTCCGTCGAGGGATCTCCTGGCTGTTCCTCTCCTGAGGCCCAGAAGGACCAAAGGATTGAGGTGGCCAGCAACACCACAGTCGTCCTGCCTGCGCCTAGACTATGTTTAATTATCTGTTGTGTGCATCTTGTAACCGTTCTTGCTAGTTTGTTATCTATGTAACTATAGTTTGTGGTTTACATTTTACTGAAAAGTGTCAGTATTTATTTCTGCGCCACAAACCACTGACCACTTACGAAGGGCCCCTCCAGTGATAGAGTACAGATTTCGTTCTCCACGGTTTGCCACCATGTTAAATTTAAGTGGCTACTTGGCATCTCACGTCATTTCGTACACTACCTAGAGTTACACAATACCCAACACAGGAATGAACAGCAAAATAGAGAACTGTTTATTTACAAGGGGGGGGGGACCTTCAACTGGGACAGGAAGGGGGGGGACCTTCAACTGGGACAGGAAGGGGGGGAGACCTTCAACTGGGACAGGAAGGGGGGGCAGTTACTGGGACGGGCGGCCCCTGTGAGCGTTCCTCCGGGGGCCAGCCTGCCCACGTTGGGCAGACCACGTCGGGGCAGGCTGCACGCGGAGGTGGCCAGGGGCAGGGGCAGAGGCAGGGGCAGGGGCAGGAGCAGGAGCAGGAGCAGGGGTAGGGGCAGGGGCAGGGGCAGGAACAGGGGCAGGAGCTGGGATAGGAGGAGGGGCAGGAACAGGGGCAGGAGCTGGGATGGGAGGGGGCATGAGCTGTGCTACGGGAGAGATGGCGGGGGCCTGGGCTCTGCCCATGCCATAGTGAATGGCATGCACAATATGTGCCGTCAGCGTGTCCATGGTGGTGCGCATCCCTCGGCATTTGTCCAGGAAGGCAGCCCAGCCATCCTGCCACCACTGCAGGTCCCCCTGCACCCGCTCCACGATGGAGGCCTGGATTGCCTCCACGGCGTTGACATGCCGGCGAAGCAGCTGGTCCCTCTGGCGGAGCCTCGGCCTCCGGGGTTGGCCTGCTGGGGGTGGCGCTGCTACCGCAGTGGAGGGTCTGGTGCTGCGTCCCGCTGCAGGGAAGAGAAGAAAGGACGGGTCAGTCAGGCAGGCCATCCACTGTCCCCACACCACATGCCCTCCACCCCTGAGTCCAGGTGAACCCACAGTTGTGTGACTTGGGCCCACTCGGTTCCCCTCCTGCCCCCGTGTTGTATGTTGGCAAGGAGGACCGCCCCGGTGTAGGGTCCCCCCTCTAGTACTGTAAGCACCGGTCTGTATCCTGGCCCCGTGGAGGGCAGGAGAGTGCTTGTGCTGCGTTCACTTGTGGAACTCCCTGAGGTGGAGACTGTGAAAAGCTTTGGGCTAATCACTGGTGTTAGACAGGGAGCGAGATGCATCCCCATGCAGTGCCTGGGAGCACATCTGGCAGAGGTGGTCTGGGCTCTCAGATCCCCTCGCGTGGGATATCTCCTGGACGGAACCAGAAGAGTGACTGGGGGGGGGATGTTCCATCCTTGCAGCAACGCTCAGGGGCCCTTCCCCCTCCGACTATCCCTCCCACAAGCCCGGTAGCCCAGGGACATGTGTGGCCACAGTGGGGACTTCCCTCGGGGAGGCAGCCAAGGCACTGGGAGCAGGCGAGGGGCTCGGTGGGGGTCCACGGTCACAGGACCGTGATGCTGCGGTGTACCCAATAGCAGCTGGCTGTGCCTCACAGCGAGGCATGGGACAGTGTTGCCGTTCTCCGTGCTGAACCCTTGGTGGAGCTGCGGGCTCTGGGCTGAGTCCCTGGGGCCCTGGCCGGTTCCAGCCGGCATCCACCCTTTCCCCCGGTCCCAGGCGTGCCCTGCAGCTGCCTGCCGCGGCCACGTGCCGCTCGGTCACCAGGCTGCACATGGTTGCATGTGCTGCTTGCTGCCTCATGCCACGCGGCATGCAGCTCACATGGCCTGAGTGACATGCTCTCCTCCTCCTCCCTCTGGGCACCTGCCCCCCCCGCCCTCCGCCCCACGCCTGTTGGGAGTGCAAACTGCACAAACTCACCAGTGGGATCCTCCCCGGCCTCGGCCTCGGAGGAGCTGCTGGAGGGGGCCTGCTGGGCGGTGGCTATGCTGGCCTCCTCACCGCCAGACACGCTGGCGCTGTCTTCTCCCTCCCCTGGCTCGGTGGGACGGTTGATGGCGGGGGCGCTGGCAGGTGTCCACAGGGACAGCTGGGGCTTCTGGGGCTGGCTGGCCCAGAAATGCATGGAGCCAGTCGTAATATGGGCAGGCATCGGGTCCTGCCCCCCTTCCGTCGGTGGCCCGCACATACCCCAGTTGCAGCTCTTTGACTTTGGACCGCACCTGCTCACAGTTGCGGCCAGGGTGTCCCTGCTGCGCCAGGTTCTGCGCCAGCCGCGTATACAGGTCCGCATTGCGGTGGTGGGACTGCAGGTCGTGGAGACCCTCCTCTTCCTGCCAGAGGTCCAGGAGGGTCTCCAGCTCTCTGGGGGTCCAGGATGGAGCCCGGCGTTTCCGGCCCCTGGGGGCTTCCTCCCCTGCGGGTGCAGGTGACTCACCACCCGGAGCTGCCCTGGGCTCAGAGGTGGCTGTTGGGCAGCACAGCACCACGTGGCAGAGCTCAAGCTGCACGCTCTCCAGCAGGCTCCTGCCACGGGCACCCAGCAGCCTCCGAGCTCTTTAAGAGCTCGGGTTACCAGGAAGTTCGGGGCTCCTACGGGGTCTCGCGCCGTCCAAAGCGCTTTTTTCCGCGTCTTCTGCTTTTCCGGAAAAGCTGTCTACACTGGCCCATTTCCAGAAAAGCTTTTCTGGAATAAGGACTTATGCCCGAGCGGGAACAGCGTAGGGTTTCCAGAATAGCGGCTGATTTTGTACAGTACAACGTCGTTGCTTTTCCGGAAATTCAAGGAGCCAGTGTAGACAGCTCGCAGCTTATTCCGGAAAAGCGGCTGATTTTCTGGAATAAGTGGCCCAGTGTAGACACAGCCCTAGGCTGTGTCAACACTGGCATGAATTTCCGGAACTGCTTAAAACGGAATACTATTCCGTTTTCAGTTTTTCCGGAAAAGGAGCATCTACATTGGCAGGCTGCTTTTCCGGAAAAGCCCTTTTTCCGGAAAAGAGTCTGTGGCCAATGTAGGCGCGCTTTTCCGGAAAAGAGGCCCGATCGCCATTTTTGCGATTGGGGCTTTTTTCCGGAAAAGACTACTGGGCTGTCTACACTGGCCCTTTTCCGGAACAGTGTTCCGTAATAAGGATTTATGCCCGAGCGGGAGCAGAATAGTTTTTTTCCGGAATAGCGGCTGATTTTGTACAGTAGAGCATTGTTGCTTTTCCGGAAATTCAAGGGCCAGTGTAGACAGCTTGCAGCTTATTCCGGAAAAGCGGCTGATTTTCCGGAATAAGTGGCCCGGTGTAGACACAGCCCTAGTGTATAAAAAGTAGGGAATACTCTTGTTATTCACACCTCCCCATCAGCCACAGCCACCATAATGGAATTGTCCTGCTTAACACTGCTCCTAAACAAAATAAGTAACTCCATTGTTTCAATACACTAGTACCTATCAATATCCCTGCCTCTCTAATTTCCACTCCAATGCATCTGATGAAGTGAGTTTTACCAACAAAAGCTTATGCCCAAATAAATCTGTTAGGGTACATCTACACTAGCCCCCTAGTTCGAACTAGGGAGGCTAATGAGGGCGACCAAAATTGCTAATGAAGTGCAGGATTTCAATATTTCAATATTTAAATCCCGTGCTTCATTAGCAATTTCAGTCACCCTCATTAGCCTCCCTAGTTCGAACTAGGGGGCTACTGTAGACGTACCCTTAGGGCTCATCTACACTGGCCCCTTTTCCGAAAGGGGCATGCTAATTTCACAGGTCGTAATAGGGAAATCCACGGGGGATTTAAATATCCCCCGCGGCATTTAAATAAACATGTCCGCCGCTTTTTTCCGGCTTTTAGAAAAGCCGGAAAAGAGCATCTACACTGGCCCCGATCCTCCGGAAAAAAGCCCTTTTCCGGAGGATCTCTTATTCCTACTTTGAAGTAGGAATAAGAGATCCTCCAGAATAGGGCTTTATTCCGGAGGATCGGGCCAGTCTAGATGCTTTTTTCCGGCTTTTCCCCAAGCCGGAAAAAAAGCGGCGGACATGTTTATTTAAATCCCGCGGGGGATATTTAAATCCCCCGTGGATTTCCCTATTCCGAAGTAGAAAATTAGCATGCGCTATTACGACCTGTGAAATTAGCATGCCCCTTTCGGAAAAGGGGCCAGTGTAGACGTAGCCCTGGTGTTCAAGGTGCTACAGCACTCTTCATTGTTTTTACAGATCTCACAGGTACCCCTCTGAGACAAGTATTTCAGAGTGAGTACACAACCCTGAAGATAAGTGCTAGAAGCTGTTTCTAGCCCGTTACCACCAGACAGCATCATGCTACTGTTCACTGAAGAAAGAGTTATTAACACATACCCATTGCAAATAGAATTTATGGTACACCTGAGCTATTTTCTAAAGCATACTCATTTAGCAGTAAAGTTACCACTGTTCCTTCCTAGAGACGTCTCAACATATCTGCTGCTAGCTTCTAATATAAATTTACGTCATGAATGTTGGGTTGATAACATTTCTGTTACAATGAACAGTTTGGCATAACATTTGCAGAACTGTGCTTTAATAGACACATATCAAGCCATTTTTTCCCCTCTGATCTGATGAGTACTCAGGTTAGAGTGTGACTTTAAAATGTAGTGTCTGTCGTCAGGATTTCATTAGAACCTGAAACGATCATAACATCTCAACCCTCAAACAGTCCCTGGTCAGCAAACAGAAGTCTAGAAAAAACAATGAGTAGTCCTGTGACACCCTAGGCTGTATTTAGACTGCATCCTCTTTTGAAAGAGGAAATGCAAATGAAGCACCGATTTATAAAATCTCGTGCTTCATTTGCATAACCACGTCCGATCCCTTTTTCAGAAGAGGTTTTTTACCCCAAAAGAAAGCAGTTTAGACATGGTTCTTTCGAAAAAAACCCACCCTTTTTCGAAAAAAGACTTCTTCCTCAAAAAATGAGGTTTACAGGGTTCTCTTGAAAAAGGGGGGCTTTTTCCTCAAAAAAACCCACATCTAAACCACGTTAAAATTGCTTTCTTTTTCCACAAAAACCTCTTCCAAAAAAGGGATTGGAAGAGGTTATGCAAATGAAGCGTGTGATTTTGTAAATCCGTGCTTCTTTTGCATTTCTTCTTTCAAAAGAGGATGCAGTCTTGACACGGCCTTAGAGACTAATATATATATGGTTCTCCTCAGGTTCTGTTCTGTCATTCTCTAGCCTGTATCTAGAAGGGTGCCGGGCATTGGAATTAGAATAAGAAATATTAATTCCCTGAGCTCTTACTCTCTAGGACATAATAAAAACATCACGGGCTCGTCTACACTGGCCCCTTTTCCGGAAGGGGCATGTAAATTTCACCTATCGTAGTAGGGAAATCCGCGGGGGATTTAAATATCCCCCGCGGCATTTAAATAAAAATGTCCGCCGCTTTTTTCCGGCTTTTAAAAAAGCCGGAAAAGAGCGTCTACACTGGCCCCAATCCTCCGGAAAAAGCGCCCTTTTCCGGAGGCTCTTATTCCTACTTTGAAGTAAAGAATAAGAGCCTCCGGAAAAGGGCGCTTTTTCCGGAGGATCGAGGCCAGTGTAGACGCTCTTTTCCGGCTTTTTTAAAAGCCGGAAATAAGCGGCGGACATTTTTATTTAAATGCCGCGGGGGATATTTAAATCCCCCGCGGATTTCCCTACTACGATAGGTGAAATTTACATGCCCCTTCCGGAAAAGGGGCCAGTGTAGACGTAGCCCACCTGATAGTGAGGCACAATTAGAGTTTGTAGAACATGAGTTTGAAGGTGACATGCCAGAGTATTACCTAATACGTAACTTCATTTTGCACATGAAAGTGGTTTACTTCTCCCTCTCTCTCGCTATCTATGCCCTCAATTCATCACACATGTAGTGCCTGGTAAAGGACATTGTGACAGGCATGGAGCTGAGCAATTTATTGGATAGCTATATTGGGTTAACTATTGGGAGGCTAATGTTATGGCTCAATTGGGTGAAACCAATCTGGCTCCCCTTAGTTTAAGAGCAGGCTGCTGGAAAACAAGCAGGAAGGGAAGCAACAGCTTAGGAAAAGCTGGTCACTCAGTGAACACTTCAGGGAGGCTAAGGGTACATCTAGACTACATGCCTCTGGCGACAGAGGCATGTAGATTAGGCTACCTGACAGAGTAAAATGAAGCGGCGATTTAAATAATCGCCGCTTCATTTAAATTTACATGGCTGCCGCGTTGAGCCGACAAACAGCTGATCAGTAGCGGCAGTCATGTTTATGCTAATGAAGCACAGAATATTTAAATTCATCAGCAATTTCAACATGCCTAATCTGCATCTCTCTGTCGACAGAGAGGTGTTGTGTAGACACAGCCCCAGAAAAGGGGGGGGGTCTCCTCTCACTCAGGCCCTGCCAGGATTGGGCCCAGAGCAAGCAAAGTATCTAGAAATGGGAACCCCTGAGAAATCCTGATGGGGGAATCAGGGTTTTAATACAGAGAGCTTGTTTTGAAAGCCACATGTCTGTGTAGCTTGAACAACCCGCAGTAGAGCTTGGGCAGAGGTAGGAGACAGTCCCCAAGCTCCCTAGAGCTGCCTGTCCTCCCGCCCCATCACTGAGTCACTCGACAGCCCAGCTGAGTCCTCTGCCACTGCACAGAACATCTGCCAATGCAAACAGCCTGCAGCCTTCGCCCTGCACTTGGCATGTTACAGACAGTGAAACCTGCCCACGTACCCAGTTCCTGCTAGAAGGGAGCCGCTGGCACCAGAGGTCTTCACTCTACAGCACAAGGAGTCATTGGAGAGGTTGCATGGGCAGCAGGCAGTGTGTGTTCAGATAGGGAGGCAGCTGCCTTTATGCAGCATGTTTGTACCGTCCCTTGGGGCCACTTGGCCATCAGGGAACCTCAGCTGCTTGGCTTTGTGCACACTTGCTTTAACCCCATAACAGCCAATAGCAAATGGCAGGAGGCCAAATTCCAGGGGATGAGGGATGATGCTGAACAGTGGGATAGATGCACTAGTCCTGCTGCAGGCTCCATTCCTGAGATCTGAGCTTGTCAAACCTGTTTGTACAGGCCTGATGCGTTCCATGGCTACCTTGTGGCTGGCCAAGTGTCTTGGCAATTACGAAGCTGTTAGAACTGCAGTTGTGCTGAAATATTAGTACTACTACAAATAATAAATAATAATAATAATTTCTCCTAGGCAGTTCCCTTTCCTTCATTATCAAACCAGGATGCCAGGCAGTAAAGGACATTCCACAAGGCTCTATACATGGAAATTTCCCTACAGTCAAGTGAGCCTGGCTAGATATTCATGGCTCTGGATGAAATGGGTAGAGGAACACGTTCCCCACGCACAGCCTCTTGAAAAGAAAGAGGTTTAGTCATCAAGAGTACAAAGCAGCCAAGAAAATAGTTTGAAAATAACAGGCAGCTGACACACGTCTATACTCATCCATCTCATGTACCCCAAGATCAGACAGGCTTTGCTCTGGAGAAACAGGGACAGAACTGATGTGATTTACATTCTTTTGGGAAGCCAAGGAGCCCTAGTTTCCTTCTGTCTATGAGAGCATTTTTCCATCTGTTTGGCACATTCTTGGGGAAGTCACCTTTGCTGAGACCTGTGTGAGCCTGATCCCTGTCACCGTGCTCAGTTGTGTCCATGATACAGACCGAGCTGACCTGTGCCCCCAGACGGCTTTCCCCAAGCCCCTCCTGGACACTGCTTCATCGTTGGGCACATTGATCCACTCAGTCTCAATGGCTCCCAACCACTGCTCTGGTGACTGTCCTGAAATTGCTGGTGACTCGGAGGCACTCTGACACTCTCCACAAAACTCCACTACCTCCTCCTATGGTCACTCCTCAGCATCCCACCTCTACCACAGACACCAAGGTGCTGGAGTCACAGGGCTCCCCTAAAGCCAACTGTCATAGGAGGTGGTGGTAAGAGGCCTATGCAGACAAGTGTCAGGCATGTTGCCCTGTGGGACCCTGACAGAGCCCTGATTTAGGTGTGTCTGAGTATCCGAGCACCTCAGAGGTGTTTATCTTTCCACCACTGCTGTGAGGCAGGGCAGGGCTGTTATCCATCTGTTGTGAGGCTCAGAGACAACTGGCAGTTTGCCCATGGGCACACAAGGCAAGGGAACGAAGCCCATCTCTCCTGAGTCACAAACAGTGTTCAGACCACAGTTCCAGCTTTCCAGCCATCTTAGCCAGGAAAGGCCCAGCTGGATTCTCTGCTGTGCCAGCAGAATTCCCCCATCTGTTGCAGAGCGGAGATGACCAGGCACCAGTTACTGGGGCTTGATTCAGTGGCATTAGAGCATCCCAGAGGCTGGGATGACCTCCATCCATTAGGAACAGCCCACCCTGGCCATGTCCCTGCAGACAGGTTCCACCCCAGAATGCTCCCTTTGGGATCTGAAGTAGCCCTGCAGGCACCCTGCCCTTCCCTATGTGGTCCTTGTGGTGACTAACTCTCAGCCTGGGGTACTTTACAAGAGATCCCCCTTGTGGGGAGCAGAGAAAGGAGGGCCTGGAGTCCAAGGTTTTAAAGAAAGCCTCTGGGCCCAGCTAGCTGTCCCCGATTTACCTGCAGCCAACACCAGGCCTGGGGGGAGAAGAAAAGATAGTAGCCTGGCTCAGTTAGGTGCGACTAGCCAGGAGGTTCATCAGTCTGTCACGGGAGCAAGTATAATCCCCACTCTTTGGGAAAAGGGGGGAAGCTACAGAGAAGCTCCAACTAAGGGGAATCTTGTGGCCATGCCCCAAACTGAAGTATTATATGGTTTGGAATTACAGAGTTGAGAAAGAAATCACTTGAAACACAGAGAGCCGAAACAGTTGCAAGCTTCCATTTATTGCCATACAGAATTAAGCAGAGCCAGTGAAATCCAGCTGGGCTGATCCCTAATGAAACATCTCAGTTACTATAACATCAAGGTCTACAACAACCAAATACACAACAGCTACGTCTAGACTGGCAGGATTTTCCAGAAATGCTTTGAACGGAAAATTTTCTGTTAAAAGCATTTTCGGAACAGAGCATCTAGATTGGCATGGACGCTTTTCCGCAAAAAAGCCCCGATCGCCAATTTCGCGATCGGGGCTTTTTTGCGGAAAACAAAGCTGAGCTGTCTACACTCGCCCTTTTGTGCAAAAGTTCTGTGGAAAAGAACTTTTGCCCGAACGAGAGCAGCATAGTATTTCCACAAGAACACTGACAAGCTTACATGAGATCGTCAGGGCTTTTGCAGAAATTCAAGCGGCCAGTGTAGACAGCTGGCAAGTGTAGAGAATCAACAAGTATAGTGCATTGACCGCGTGACGGGGCATCCAAGGACAAAACCAAGAAAAGCTGCAAACCTTGGAGGACGATCCAGGAGTCAGCGGGGACGCGCGTGATCAAGAGTCCTGAGCCAACAATAACAACATCTGCCCGAGTCAACGACCTTCGAGAATGCTGTGTTGGGACTGTGAGAAAGCACAGTTTGTGAAAAGCAGGATGTGGACTTTTGGGAAGTTGAGAGGGAATAAAGATAGTTATAATCTTGCAATAAAACGATTTCGTGCTTGCACCGGCTGGAGTCTGTGCCTTCATACACCACAGGCAAGCTTTTCCGGAAAAGCGGCTAATTTTCCGGAAAAACTGGCCAGTCTAGACACAGCCAGCATGTCCTCATCCCTTCCTAAGAATGTCCCTTTAATAAAATAAAAACTAAACTAGGGAATGAGGGTAGACTGCCTTAGTTCTTGGCAAACCCTGGGGATTATTTTGCCCCATAATCATGGATTAACCTAAACAAAAAGTCCACCCATTGAGGAGGCCTTCTTTCTCTTGGTGGATTACAGCGGACATCTGGCGTTCTTACACCTGAAGGTGTTATTTTGAAATTATTAAGTCCATTATTTCAAATTAACAGGCTTGATAAGATATGTCTACACTGTGGTGCTATTTCGGGATAGTTCCGGTACCCCAAAATAGCTATTCCGTATTTTAACAGCATGCCTGTTACTTCAAAATATAACAGCCTTGCTATTCTGACGTCCCGGCAAACTTCATTCCATGACGATTAAGGGACTTTTCGGAATAGCGGTTTATTTCAAAATTGGGCACTGTGTAGACAACGCTAAACGACAAAATAAGCTATTTTGAAACTGACTCAAAATAAGCTATGCTACACAATTCGAGATAAGGGTGCAGTGTAGATGCACCCATAGTGTGGATGCTTGCCTTGTTATTTCAAAATAAGGGGTGTTATTTCAGAGTAACTCCCCAGTATAGACATACCCTCATGTAATAAATAGGATTGTGGAAGTGGGAACTCAAGAGGAAAAAGAAGGTGTGGGAGGAGAGCACAGAGGTGAATGAGCATACGTCCTGTGTTTCCTTTTTGAATGGGGCTCACTCTAAAATAAATGGGCTGGGTTGGGGTGTGATAGGAGCGATTCATGACTGTGGGGGAATTGACAACCATTTCCACCCCTTTGCGTTACTGTGTCAGCATAAACTGAGGTGGGATTGGGGGGGAATCTGGGCCTGAGGGTCATGTCAGGACTCCTGCGTGGTGTGCAGATCCATCAACAGGGCAGGAGTTGGACTACGTGAATGGTTTCTCCTAAATCCACAGTATTAATCATGTTTCTGGCATCACACAGTCACTGGTACCTCTTTGAGGACCTAAGTGCGGGGTGGGTGACTGTGTCCATTGAGAAGCCCTGTCCAGAGCTGGAACAGTCCTTATGGATCAGTCAGCACCAAGAGCTCTCATAAGAACATAAGAACGGCCATACTGGGACAGACCAAAGGTCCGTCTAGCCAACTGTCCTGTCTTCCAACAGTGGCCAATGCCAGGTGCCCCAGATGAAGTGAACAGATAAAGTGATCGATCCCTTCCCTGTCACCCATTCCCAACCTTTGACAAACAGAGGTTATGGGAATCCTCCCTGCTCATCCTGGCTAATAAGTATTGATGGACCTAATCTCCATAAATGTATCTGGTTCTTTTTTGAACCCTTTTAAATTCTCAGTCTTCACAATAGCCTCTGGCAAACTGGTCCACAGGTTGACTGTGTGCTGTGTGAAGAAATATTTCCTTTTGTTTGTTTCAAATCTGCTACTTATTAATTTCATTTGGTAACCTCTAGTTCTTGAGTTATAGGAACAAGTAAATAACGTTCACTTTGGAAGATGCAGGATTGCCACTGCACAACTTTTTCATGAGTGATAAGCCAGGTGTCATGGGAGACAACATCCACAGCCCTTCTCTTTATTGATGGTACAGAGACGAATACTGAAGTCAGAGCAGCCACTCTTAAGGTTCATTTTGACCCTCCCATTCTTTGGCTCTCCATGAACCCAATCATTTTGGAAATGCGGCTGCCTACCTTTGTCTTCTTCTCCAGGACTCTGTCCTCCCTCACCCATGGGTGGGGACAACCTGTCTCACCCAGCTCCAGACCTTTCACCCTACTGGAACCTCAATGTAGAGTGTAGAGATGAATAGTTCATTTCATGATGCATATAAGTGTCCATCACGGTGTGAATGACTGTGGCCTGCGTTTTCCATGTTTCAAGGCACCAGAGCTGGAGCAGGTAGAAGAACTCACTCTTCACTTGAAGAACACCCTGAGTATCCTTGAACGAAGGTGTTTGTTTTTCACACTGTACACGATTGGATTCATCAGGGGCGGAACCAGTATGTAGACGTAGCCCATGAGACTCTGAAGTAAGTGAGAAGAGCTGTTCCCGAATCTGTGTATCACGGACAAGCCAATGTCAGGTATGAAGAAGATCAGGACAGCACAGAAGTGGGAGACACAAGTGTTTAGGGCCCTGAAACACTCAGTACAAGATGCAACACTCAGCACAGTCTTGAGGATCATCCCATAGGAAAGTAAAATGAGCAATGAGTCCGACCCCACAGCTAAGATTTTGATAGCTAAACCGTAGATGATGTTGACAGTGATGTCCGCACAAGCTAGCTTCATGACATCCTGGTGCACGCAGTAGGAATGGGAGAGGATGTTGCATTGACAGTATCGGAAACGTTTCACAAGAAAGGGGAGTGGAAATACTAGGGACATGGTTCTTAGCACAGACACCAGCCCCATCTTGGCTATTCTCGGCAGGGTTAAGATGGAAGCGTACCTCAGCGGGTTACAGATTGCCATGAAGCGGTCATAGGCCATCAACAGGAGCATGGAGGATTCGGTGTATGTAAACAAGTGTACAAAGAACACCTGGGCAAAACAGGCATCCAGGCTGATCACTCTAGAGTTAAACAAAAATATGCCCAGTGTGGTTGGCATGGTGGATATTGATAAACCAATGTCTGTGATGGCCAACATGGAAAGGAAAATGTACATGGGCTCATGGAGGCTTGGGTCTGTTTTTATTATGAACAGAATTAGTACATTTCCTATTATTGCAATAGAGTACATCATGCAGAAGGTGATAAAGATCCAGAGATAGACATTTTCCTGCCCAGGCATCCCAGTGAGAAGGAATACTTCAGAGTTGAATTTGGTGTCATTGGCGGCTGACATCATGCACTGGGCAGGTTAGAAGAATTTTCAACTTTTATTCCTGAAAGGAAAAATAATATGACAGTAGATGATATTTTACTAGACATCTTTCTGCTCCCAAGAGCTCAGGGCAGATCAGCAAAAACATGGACTTGGGTTTACACACTGAAAGACTGGATGAAATCTGTAGTCTATTTGTCCCAGTATCTCCTGGTCGGTCCCACACACTGCAGAGAAAGGTGGAAGATGCCCTGTAATAGGCAGCTATGAATTTTCCTGCTACTAGGGAAAATCTGTCCCTCATACTAATTGGTGAGACAGATTTTGTTATGCAAATCAAGGTTTAGAGACCTTCCAACATTTTAAAACAATCTTTTCGACTGTATTTGTAACTGTATTTTCTGGTTACCCATATAAACATCCAGCCCATCTTTGAATCTGGCTAATCTCTTGGCCCCAAGGATATCTTGTGGTTAGGACTTCCACAGCCTGCTTCAAAGCACTGTGCAATTTTGCACAGTGTTACCTCCCCACAGACACTCTTTCTGTGTCTCCAAATCTGAGGGTGGCCCCTTCTATCATGTTATGTGTGTAAACACCTGGCAGGTGCATGGTGAAAAATCATAGAATCATAGAATGCTAAGATTGGAAGGGACCTCGAGAGGCATAAAGTCCAGTCCCCTGCCCCCATGGCAGGACCAAATGGTCACTGTGTTGATCCATGTTGCATACCAGCTATTTATAAACAAATTTCACTGTCTTGCAGCACTCATTTCTATTTTTTTCCACTCCAAATTGTGCCGTTGCTTCTTTCTGGTAGAATAGATAAATTCAAAGATCTAGAGTCTGAATTCAATACAATACATGTCTACAACATCACTCTGGATTTATATGTGTAAGTTTGATCAGTACCAGGCTCCATTAAAGTTCCATTACCGAATTCTGCCAACGATAGTGTGACGGACCTATTATTGCCTAGGGAGGTTCTGGAAAGATTCCGAGAATTCTGCCGCAACCTTTCTATATATTTGCTTGCCATGGAGGCTTGTTTTGTAATATTTTTATGTCAAAGAAAAATGTTGGCATCACTTTTTCACATCTGTACGATAGCACACAGGTATCAACCCAATTTCTCTCTGCTAATGTTCTTTCAGTGATCATTGCTCCAGTTTAGAGCGGGACTTAAAATATAACATGTCACTTAGATTTCTTCAGAACCTGGAGGAAACACAGCATCTCAGCCCATTTTCACAATGGAAAATAGTTTATTGCTTTCTCTCTCTTTCTGTCTCTCTCTATAATACCCATTTCTTTTGACATTTGCTATATAACTACATTGGGTTAACTATTGGGGGTGGTTTTGTTATGGTTGTATTGGTTTGAACCAATCTGGCTATCTTCGTCTAGAAGTAGGTGTCCGGGGAGGGATCATGTGAGGATTATCTGTTGTGTTCCCTCCCTCTGGGGCATCTGGTATTGGACACTGTCAGCAGACAAGACGCTGGGCTAGATGGACTGTCAATCTGACCCAGTATGGCCGCTCATGTGTTCTAATGCTCTTAGTTTACTAGCAGGTTGCTGGGAAACAAGCAGAAAGGGAAGTAGAAGCAGAAGAAAAGCCATCGCTCTGTGAACAGACTGTGGTTTGACACCCTTCTTATTCTCCCATGTTACACTTTATTCCTATTGTTCAAATTACACTGTATGTTGGTTCTCAAAGGCTGGCTGGTCACTAGTCTCAACACGAGTCATAAATTCCCAAAGGGAGGAACCACAAGTTCTGGTCCTCTCACACCTGCAGGGCAGGCCTAGTCAACCTGCCGTTTGTTGGAGCCTATGGCCCAGTCTGAGGGTGGGAGAATTATGGGATTCCACCCATGAGAGGGTAGGGCCCAAGCCCTGTCCTCTGGGACTCTTAGGGTGTGTCTAGACTACATGGCTCCATCTCCATGTTGATGAGTTTACTAGACATAGGAAAATGAAGTGGCGATTTAAATAATTGTCCCTTCATTTACATCAAAATGGCTGCCGTGCTGTGCTGATCAGCTGTTTGGCCGCACGACAGGGCAGTCTGGACACTCCGTGGTCGACAATGGAAGCCTTTGTCGACCACTCCGGTAAACTTCATTTCATGAGGCATAATGGAGTGCTCAACAAAGGCTTCCATTGTAGACTGTGGAGCGTCCAGACTGCCCTGCTGTGCCACCAAACAGCTGATCGGCTCAGCACAGCGTCCATTTTGATGTAAATGAAGCAGCAATTATTGAAATCGCCACTTCATTTTCCTATGTCTAGTAAGCTCATCTACATGACTCCGTAAATGGAGCCATGTAGTCTAGACATACCCTTAGACCAGAGACTGGCAGGAATTCTGGTGGCCCAGTAATTCTGTGGGATTTCTTCCAGGAAGAATTGCTGGAGCCTTAGTCAGTCAGGGAAAATAGACTTGGACTTGTTACTACAGAGCAACGCAGCTTCTGAATTCCTCTCCCTCACAAGTGAGCCTGAGAAGAAAACTCTTTCCAGTGCATTTGCTGATTACATTTCAAGGAGCAAATAAATCTGAAGCAATTTGGGAACTAGTCACTTAGCAGGATCAGCCCAGAGCACACGGCACCTCTGGAAATAGGAGCTCTTGAAAAGTCTGACTCAAGGCATTGGGGATTTAACACGGTGCACACCTCTTAAAAATCACACTCCTGTGCAGCTTGAACAATCCACCCCGGGCATGTCTACACTACGAGATTGTTTCGAAGTAACTTAGCTTGAAATAATAACTCCTAAAATAACTATTTAGAAAAAGAGTGTCAGCACTACATGGAAGCCACAAAATTAGTCCAAGGTAGTCTCCCCCTACATGGATATGTAATCCATACACCTAGTATGGGTCACTGCCCCTTGTAGTGGCATTTAGACTACTTACATCAAGAGATAAGAACAAGGGAGCACTACAGCCTAGGTTGAGAGGCAGCTGGCTTTATAGCTTAAGCTGAAGAAGTTCCTACATTAAGTTCTAGAAGTTCCAGGTTCATATCTGTCCAGTGGTGGTTACAGATACATTACCTCCACTTAAAGAAAACAGTCATGTAGCACTTTAAAGATTAACAAGATAGCCTCCCCACCTTTTGATATTCATAGTGACACGATTAGCCACTACTGGCTAAGTAGCAAT
Source organism: Pelodiscus sinensis (assembly GCF_049634645.1). Lineage (NCBI taxonomy): Eukaryota > Metazoa > Chordata > Testudines > Trionychidae > Pelodiscus > Pelodiscus sinensis. Next base: position 327,605,513 of record NC_134711.1, on the reverse strand, counting down.
TCTGCAGAAAAGAACCGGGTGATTACAGTGGACAAGAAGCTGGATATAAATCAACAGTGTGCCTTTGTAGCCAAGAAGGCTAATGCCATTTTAGCGTGCATTTGGAGGAGCATTGCCAGCAGATTCAGAGATGTCATTATTCCCCTTTATTCGGCTCTGGTGAGGCCACATCTGGAGTATTATGTCCAGCTCTGGGCCCCCAATTACAGGAATGATGTGGACGCATTGGAGAGGGTCCAGAGGAGGGTGACCAAAATGATTAGGGGGCTGGAGCACATGACCTACGAGGAGAGGCTGAGGGAGTTGGGCTTATTTAGTCTGCAGAAGAGAAGAGTGAGGGGGGATTTGATAGCAACCTTCAACTTCCTGAAGGGAGGTTCCAAAAAGGATGGGGAGAGGCTGTTCTCAGTAGTGACAGATGGCAGAACAAGGAACAATGGTCTCAAGTTGTGGGGGGAGAGGTCCAGGTTGGATATTAGGAAAAACTATTTCAGTAGGAGGGTGGTGAAGCACTGGAATGGGTTACCTAGGGAAGTAGTGAAGACTCCATCCCTAGAGGTGTTTACGTCTCGGCTTGACAAAGCCCTCGCCGGGTTGATTTAGAAGGAATTGGTCCTGCCTAGAGCAGGGGGCTGGACTTGATGACCTTCTGAGGTCTCTTCCAGTTCTATGATTCTATTTTGAAATAACAAGTGGAGTATCCACACTACCAAGCGTGTTATTTCGAAATATGGGGCTAGTTATTATAACAGGGCTGGTTATAAGGGGGGGTCGCTTTGAAAAAACTCCCTACTGTAGACCAGGTCTGTGATGCTTTGGCAGCTGGACTGGGGTTTTGAAGCTGCCTAGTGTTACCTGGCTTCCAGGTACATTACTGAGTCACCCCAACAGCCCACTGAGTCCTCTACTGCTACACAAAACGTCTACCAATGCAAACATTTCCCGTCACATTTTAAAGGCAGTGCAACCTGCCAACATACCCAATTCCTGTGAGAAGGGGACCACTGACACCACAGGACTTCACCTGATGTTCCACGGGCAGCAGGCAGTGTGTGTTCAGCTAGGGAGGCAACTGCCTTTATGCAGCATGTTTGTACCTTCCCTTGGGGCCACTTGGCCATCACGGAACCTCAGCTGCTTGGCTTCGTGTGCACCAGCTTAAACCCCCATTACAGCCAATGGCAAACAGCAGGAGGCCAAATCACAAGGAATGGGGGCTGATGCTAAACAACTGGCCTGCAGCGCCAGACCTGCTGCAGACTCCGTTCCCGGAATTTAGTCTTGTGAGCCCTGTTTTGATGATTCTCATTAGTCACATGCTACCTCAGGGGTAGAAGAGGGCTGATGCTGCTGCTGTCACAGTTGTAATAATACAGAATATTAACGCTAATAATGCTGGAGCAGATTTCTCCACCGAAGTCCCCTTTCCTGAATTACACACCCAGGGATTAGGCCAAAGCTCTGTGTAGGGGAATTCCCCTCAGACTGACCCAGAATGGGCCATCCTTTCCCTTCTCCCTGAGAAATGAAAATTGGCCCCTCTACCCAGGGATCCCAGAGTTAGGCACACATCTCAATGATTCCCCATCTAGTGTCCCCCTGCCGATTTCTGGGCCTCCACAACTGCTCTAGGACACTCTCCAGCTCCCTGCTAGCACAGGCTCCTCAGAGATGGGTGACCACAGCAGCCACTGCTCACAGGAACTGCTCAAGGAGTCTTGTGCAGGGAGGAGGGGGCTGCACAGAGAAAGTTGGTTAGAGTAGCTGATGGGACATCTGGCTCTCAGACACCAGAACAGGGGCAGAGAGATTTGTAACTATGAGGGGTCCTTGCAGGGTAGAGGTTCTGAAGCCTTAGTCCTGTCAGGAAACAGAAATATGCCCTGTGAGATCTTTGACCACAAGGCAACACATTCCTGAGTTCCTGCCTTCACATTTTAGCCACTATAAGTCAATTTGGGTATATAGTCTGTGGGGTCTCCTCTCACTCAGAGCCTAGAGGGACTGGGCCCTAATCACACTGCATGTTGACAAATCCCAACCTTTCAGAAAGTCTGCTATTTCAGCAGCCCACCATGGAGCATGGGCAGAGGCAGGATAGGTCCCAAGCTCTCTAGCGCTGCCTGACTTCCTGCCTCAACACTGAGGAACCCCGACTGCCCAGATCAGTCCTCCGCCGCTGTACAGAACGGCTGTCAATACAAACAGCCTGCAGCCTTCACCCTGCGCTTGGCATGTTACAGACAGTGACACCTGCCCACGTACCCAGTTCCTGCTAGAAGGGAGCCGCTGGTACCAGAGGTCTTCACCCTGAAGCACAAGAAGTCACCGGAGAGGTTGCACGGGCAGCAGGCAGTGTGTGTTCACATAGGGAGGCAACTGCCTTTATGCAGCATGTTTGTACCTTCCCTTGGGGCCACTTGGCCATCAGGGAACCTCAGCTGCTTAGCTTTGTGTGCACCAGCTTCAACCCCTGTCACAGCCAATGGCAGACAGCAGGAGGCCAAATCCCAGCTGATGGGGGGTGATGCTAAACAACTGGCCTGCAGCACCAGCCCTGCTGCGTGCTCTGTTCCTTGAATCTGGGCTGTGATCAATGTTCTTATGGGTCTGATTAATCCCATGGCTACTTTGTGGGTGACCAATTGTCATGGCAGCAATGGTGCTGTTATGGCTGCTATCTTGCTGAAATATAATAATAATAATAATAATAATAATAATAATAATAATAATAAATTCTCCTAGGTAGACCCTCTCCTACATTATCAAAACAAGATGCCAGACAGTATAAGGAGATCCCACAAGGCTCCATACATTGAAATTTTTTTGGGGCCATTCCCCGTCCATTCCCTTCTCATTGGGAAATGGAAATGGGGAACGTGGTGGGTTCCCCTGCTTGGCGCTGGCTGAGGCGCTGGTGCTGACTGCAGACTGGATCTTTCTGGAGGAGTGAGTTTGGATAGATATTCATGGCTCTGGATAAAATGGGCACAGGAACTCAACCCCTCCCTCTTCCCTCTGCTCCCCCAGCCTCCTGAAAAGAAAGAGGTTTAGTCGTCAAGAGAACAAAGCATTGGAGAAAACGGTTTGAAAGTAACAGGCAGCTGTCATGTCTACACTCATCCATCTCATGTATCCCAAGATCAGACAGGCTTTGCTCTGGAGACACAGGAACAGAACTGATTCGATTTACATTGTGTGGGAAGCCAAGGAGCCCTGGGGACCCAACCTTGTTTGCCTGTGTCTGTGAGAGCCTCTTCCCATCCGTTTGACCCATTCATACCTTTTCTGGAACCTGTGTGAGCCTGGGCACTGTTACTGCAGACCTCAGCTGTGTCCACGTTACAGGCCGAAGTGTGAAGCTGACTTTGCACCCAGGCTGCTTTCCTCAAGCCCCTCATGGACACTGCTTCATTGTTTGAGAGACTGATCCATTCGGTCTCAGTGGCTCCCAAACACTGATCAGGCGAGTGTGCTGAAACTCCTGGCGACTCCGAGGCACTCCAACGCTCTCCTCAGAACTCCACCACCTACCCCTACGGTCACCCTTTAATGCCCCCACATCTACCACAGACACCAACATACTGGTGTCATGGGGCTCCTCAGAAGCCAACTGTCACAGGAAACTGTGGAAAGAGGCCTGTGCAGACAAAAGTCAGGGGTGTAGCTCTGTGGGATCATGACATAGCCCTGATTTCGGTGTTTCTGTGTATCTGAGGCCATGACTACACTACAGAGTTTTTCCAGGATACTGGAGGTGTTCCGGAAAAACTCTGCTGTGTCCAGGGAACGCATCTGCTCTTCCAAAAAATGTTTTTCGAAAGAGCAGATGTGCTTTTTCGTCATCTCAATAAACCTTGTTTAACAAGAAAAAGGGATCTTCCGAAAATGGGTTTTTTCCCATAATTGCAGATAACCATCCTCCTAAACTCCATTCCTCAGATTAGTGTACCTGAATAGCCTCCTTTCTGATATGGTCTGCCAAATCATGGATTTGCTCTGATTTGTCTGGTATATATATGCAACATTCCTTCCCAATCAGGACACACACTCCTCCCTTGCTGGCTAACATGAAATCCAAAGCCATGCGATTTTGTAATGTCATGGTTCCGATGGCTATCATTTCCGTGGTCATCTGATCAAGTGCGCTAGCAGTAGCATTACTGACTTTTTCTTAAACATTTGCTAAAAGCCTGACATCCTTGATAGTCCAGCCAACTCCATACGTAGGGAACATTATGGCCCAATATCGTTCATTCTCAGTGATTTCTCGTTTTATTCTATTAACTTGAGGCAGACTACTTAAATGCCTTATGGCTGGGATAACATACCCCATGTAGCAGGATCCAGACCAGTTGCTTGGTGCTCAGAAATAGACCCTGTTTCCACAGATCCAATAAGTTGAGTTAAAAGAGGACATTTGGTACTTTGCTATATGGGTTCTATTGATTTTTTTGTATGGTGGTCAGTCTGGAACAATTTATAATAAAGCTTCTCTTTTCATCTATTGTTACAGTCTCATTATGTTTCAAGGTAGAGCAGTCAATGGTGTAATTACAGGAACTATTTCCCACCCATCTGTTTCCTAGAAATTTATCACACATGGTCCCTTCTGACCTTAAAGTCTATGAGTCTAATAATTTCATCTGGTGACCCCTAGTTCCTGTGTTATGGGGATGCTCACTTACAAAGGGCCAGAAGTGCCACTGCACAATAGACTTGCAGCTTTTTCATGGCATATAGCAGATTAACTAGAGACAGGACAGTGATAAGCCAGGTGTCATGGGAAACAACATCTACATCCCTTCTCTTTATTGACGGTACAGAGAGGAATAATGAAGCTGAAGGAGCCACTGTTAAGGTTCTTTGTCACCCACCCATCCTTTGGCTCTTCATGAACCCAAACACTTTGGAAATGCGGCTGCCCGCCTTCGTGTCCTTCCCCAGATCTCTGTCCTCCCTCACCCATGGGTGGGGACAACCCGTCTCACACAGCTCCAGGCCTTACACCCCACTGGAACCTCAATATAGAGAGCAGATATCAGTAGTTCATGTCATGTAGGAGGTAAGGGTATGTCTTCACAGCTACCCTGAATCTTTTGGAAGCATCTGCAATTTCAAAATATAGTGGACGCACTATTTCACCATCTCTTAACCTCATTGTATGAGGAGTAAGGGATGACTCGAAATAGCACTTTATTTTGAAATTTGGCACTGTGTAGACAGCGCCAATTGACAAAATAAGCTATTTTGAAATACTCAAAATCAGCTATATAATTTGCGTAGCACAAATGGCGTATCTTATTTCGAGTTTTGGGTGCTGTGTAGACGCACCCTAAGTGTCCCTCATGGGGTGAGTGGCTGTGGCTTGACTTTTTCATGTTTAAAATCACCAGAGTTGGAGCTGGAAGAGGAACTGACCCTTCACTTGAAGAACACCCTGAATATCCTTGAACGAAGGTGTTGGCTTTTCATGCTGTACACGATTGGGTTCATCAGGGGAGGTACCACCATGTAGATGTAGCCCATGAGACTCTGAAGCAAGAGGGAAGAGCTATTCCCAAATCTGTGTACCACGGACAAGCCAATATCTGGTAAGTAGAAGAGCAGGATGGCACAGAGGTGTGAGACGCAGGTGTTCAGGGCCCTGAGGCGCTCTGTGGAAGATGTGACACTCAGCACAGTCTTGAGGATCATCACATAGGAAAGAAAAATGAACAATGAGTCCAACCCCACAGCTAAGAGTTTGATAGCAAAACCATAGATGCTGTTGACGGTGATGTCTGCACAAGCCAACTTCATGACGTCCTGATACAGGCAGTAGGAATGGGAGAGGACATTGGATCGACAGTATTGGAACCGTTTCAGAAGAAAGGGGAGTGGGAATACTAGGGACATTGACTTTAGCACAAACACCAGCCCCATTTTGGCTATTCTTGGCAGGGTTAAGATGGAAACGTATCTCAGTGGATTGCAGATTGCCATGAAGCGGTCAAAGGCCATCAACAGGAGCATGGAGGAATCACTGAATGAAAACAAGTGGACGAAGAACACCTGGGCAAAACAGGCATTGAAGCTGATCTCCCTAGAGTTAAACAAGAATAATCCCAGTGTGGTCAGCATGGTGGATATTGATAAGCCAATGTCTGTGAGGGCCAACATGGAAAGGAAAATGTACATGGGCTCATGGAGGCTTGGGTCTGTTTTTATAATGAACAGAATGAGTGAATTTCCTGTTATTGAGATAGCGTACATTATGCAGAAGGAGACAGAGACCCAGAGACGGACTTTTTCCTGCCCAGGTATCCCAGTGAGAAGGAACACTGCAGAATTGAAATTGGTGTCATTGGCAACTGACATGATGTCCTGGGATTTTCTGAGGAGTTTTAAGCTTCAATTTCTGAAAGGAAAAATAACATGAAAGTAGATGATATTTAGCTAGACTACTTTCTGCTCTGAGTGCAAACTGAGAGGCTCCTAAGAGGTCAAGGAAGATCAGCAAAAACATGGACTTGGGTTTACACCATTAATGGTAAGATGATATTTTATGAGGCATCTTTCTGCTCTCAATGCAGAGACTCCCAAGCACTGAAAGAAGATCAGCAAAAATAGTGTTAGAAAATAAGCCCTGCCCGATTGGATGAGACCTGTCGTCTATCTAGTCTAGCATCCATTGGCCAGTCCCACATGCTTCAGAGAACTATGGAAAAGGCCCTTTAATAGGTAGCTCTGAGATGTGCTGCTGCTAGGGAAAATTTGTCCCTGATACCTACTGCCGAGACATATTTTGTTATGCAAATCAAGCAGGTTTAGAAACCTTCAAAAATTCTAAAACAATTCCTTCCACTGTATTTGTAACTGTATTTATTGGTTACCCATATAAACATCCAGCTTATCTTTGAATCCTGCTAATCTCTCGGCCCCATTGCTATCATGTGGTTAGGAGTTCCACAGCCTGCTTCAAAGCACTGTGCAATTTTGCAATTATCACCTTCCCACAGACTCTTTCTGTGCCTCCGTATCTGAGGCTATGTCTACGCTACAGAGTTTTTCCAGAATACCGGAGGTATCTCAGAAAAACTCCTCTATGTCCAGGGAACATGTCTGCTCTTCTGAAATTTTTTTATGAGGAATAAGGGCTCTTCCGAAAGAGGAGGTTTTTCCCACATTTGGCCCTGTGTAGATGGTTCAAATGTCGAAAAAGCCTCTTTCGACAAATTGCGTATCTTTGTCCATTAAAACCCTACAGTGTAGACATAGACTGAGTACGGACCCTTGTATCATGTCACGTGTGTAATCACCTGGCAAGTGCATGGTGAAAATGGTCATTGTGTTGATCCGTGTTGCATACAAGCCATTTATAAACATATGTCACTGTCTTACTATACCCATTTTTAATTTTCTCCACTCCAAATTGTGCCATTGCTTCTTTCCGGTAGAATAGATAAATTCAAATATCTGGTTTCTGAATTCAGTAAAATTGATGTAAGTTTGATAATTACCAGGCTCTGGATTCTCCCAATGATGCACTCTGATCCCCAGGAATCCCTCTAACAAAGGATGAAGTCCTTTGATGGTCAGCATAGACTGAACCCAGAGAATGCAATCATAAAATTATGGAAACACAGAAGTGAAAGCAACTTCAGCCTTGCTTGTGTAAGGGGGGATGGGCATAAATGATATACAGGCACTCTTCCTTTCCTCAACCTCAGCTCCACTCTTGGCTGAAACACAGAGCAGTGGTTCTGTTCTCTCAGGACTTTTCAGAAAGCTTTGCACACATACGGCTGAGAGATTGTGTTCTCAACACTGAATGTAAGTGTTCGAGGCGGCTTCTAGTCAGTTACCAGGAGATTGCATCATACAACTGTTCCCGAAACAAAGATTTAGTCACCAAAACCCATTGCAAAGAGTATGTGGAGAATTTTTGCCATACTTTCTACAGCCAAAGCCTCTAAGCAGTAAAGTTACCTCTGCTTCTTTCTGCAAAGATTCTGAGAATTCTGCCGCGCCCTGTCGATATACCTGCATGCCATGAAAGTTTGTTTTGTAATATTTTTATGGCATCACATTTTTACATCTGTACGTTAGCAAACAGATTGCTCCACTTAGAGTGGGACTTATAATACAGCATCTGTTACTTGGGCTTTATCTAGACTGCACTGTTACGTTGGAAAAAGATACGCAATTTGTGGTCTGCAGATTGCGTATCTTTTTCCGACTTACTTTTGAAAGAGAAGCTCTTCAGACCGACAAGCACAGACATGGCTGGGGAGGTCTGAAGGCCCTCAGCCTGTCTGGGTCCCTGTCAGTTTGGAGGGCCTGAGGGCACAGACATGGACAAACTGTTGTTTGGAACCCCTCTTATTCCTCCATGTTACACTTTCTTCCTGATGTTCAGGTTACACAGCATTTTGGCTAAAGAATGTTGGCTGGTCACTCACCTCACCACTACTCACAGGCTCTCAAAGGGGAGAACCACAGGTGCTGAGCACAATCAGTCCTGCTTTGCAAGCTTCAGAGGGGTAGCCAAGTTAGCCTGTAACAGGAAAACTTAAAAAACAACAAACAGTCTAATAGCACTTTAAAGACAAACAAAACATGAACATAAGAACATAAGAATGGCCATACTGGGTCAGACCAATGGTTCTTCTAGCCCAGTATCCTTTCTTCCAACAGTGGTCAATACCAGATGCCCCAGAGGGAGGGAACACAACAGGTAATCCCCACGTGATCCCTCCCCTGTCACTCACCTCTGGAAAGATAGAGGCTAGGGACACCATTCCTACCCATCCTGGCTAATAGCCATTGATTAACCTAACCTCCATGAATCTATCTAGCTCTTTTTTAACCCTGTTAAAGTCCTAGCCTTCACCACATCCTCTGGCAAGGAGTTCCACAGATTGACTGTGCACTGAGTGAAAAAAAACTTCCTTCGGTTTGTTTTAAACCTGCTGCCTATTAATGTCATTTGGTGACCCCCTAGTTCATATATCTTCATGTTTTGTTAGTTTTTAAATTGCGACTAGACTATTTGTGGTTTTTTAAGTTTTTAAGTTTTTAAAGTTTTGACGTTTTTAAAGTTTTTCCTGCTTTGCAAGGAACTGCAGTGCGCTGTAGCCCAGGTCCCAGTCTGAGAGTGGGAGGGTCGTGGGATTTCACCTGATGAGAGGGCTGGGCACAAGGCCTGATGTTGGACATTCAGAGACTAGAAAAGGGCAGGGATTTTGGTAGCCAAGGGGCTTCTCATAGACTCATAGACTCATAGACTTTAAGGTCAGAAGGGACCATTATGATCATCTAGTCTGACTCCCTGCACAGTGCAGGCCACAGAATCTCGCCCACCCCTCTTAGAATAATCCTCTCACCTATGTCTCAGATATTGAAGCCTTCAAATACTTTGAAGGCCCCAACATGCAGGGAGTCCTTCAGCTGTGATCTGTGCCCAATGCTACAGAGGAAGGCGAAAAACCTCCAGGGCCTCTGCCAATCTACCCTGGAGGAAAATTCCTTCCTGACCCCAAATATGGCGATCAGCTAAACCCTGAGCATGTGGGCAAGACTCACCAGCCAGACACCCAGAAAGTTCCCTATAGCAACTCCTATCATCCCTCCATTGACCTATTTCCCACTGATAATGAATGGTCAATTAGTTACCAAGATCATGTTATTTCATCCAACCATCCCCTTATCATAGAATCATAGAACTACAGGGCTGAAGTGCTGGAGCCCTGAGTCAGTCAGGAGACAGAAATATTCCCTATTGGACTTGATACCACACAGCAACACGGCTCTGAATTCCTGCCCTCACAGTTGAGCCAGAGAATAAAACCTTCTCAAATGCATTTGTTGATGAAATTTACAGGAGCAAATAAACCTGAAGCAATTTGGGAACTAGTCACTCATGTTCTGTGGGGTCTCCCCTTGCTCAAGCCCTGGAACAATTGGTCCCAGAGCACAGGGCACCTCTGGAAATGGGAACACTGGAGAAATCCTGATTCAGGGCATCTGGGTTTTAACACTCTGTGCTCGGCTTTGAAAATCACATTTCTGTGTAGCCAGAACAGCCTCCTGTGGTGCTTGTGCAGGAGAAGGGCAGCAGTTTTGAAGCTCCTTGCCTCCAGGTTTGTCACTCAGTCCAGGGGTGATTCCTCTGCTGCTTCACAAAACATCTGCCAATGAAAACCCTTCACATTGCATGTTACAGACAGTGAAACCTGCCAACGTACCCAGTTCCTGTTAGAAGAGAGCTGGCCAGAGGTCTTCACCCTACAGGACAAGGATTCAATGTTGAGGTTGCACGGGCAGCAGACAGTGTGTGTTCAGATAGGGAGGCAACTGCCTTTATGCAGAATGTTTGTACCTTCCCTTGGGGCTACTTGGCCATCAGGGAACCTCAGCTGCTTGGAAGGTCTGTCACAGCCAGATTTAACCCTGTCACAGCCAGTTTTCCTAAAAATACCTTGTTACACTCCATTCTAAATCTGCCCATGTTATAGTGCATGAAACGCCCACAGGGATCCACAAGCTCCTGCTGAACCATGGAGAAGCACTTCTTCCAATTGATGTACATGATTACAAGCAGATCTAGTGCCAGAATTGGAACATCCATAAAGTTATGCATGGTGTCAATAGTCAGGTCTTTCACAATAAGATGCAATTAATGCCCTGGCACACTTAGAACATAAGAACGGCCATACTGGGTCAGACCAAAGATCCATCTAGACCAGTGGCCTCTCTTCCAACAGTGGCCAATGCCAGATGTCCCAGAGTAAGTAAACAGGTCAGAATCAAGTGATCCCTCTCTTGTCAGCTATTCCCAACCTCTGACAAAGACTAGGACACAATTCTTACTCAACCTGGATAATAAGTATGGATGGAGCTAACCTCCATGAATGTATCTAGGGTTTTTTTTTTTTTTAGCTTTTCTACCTAATGATGGGAAGATAACTAATGTGACAACAATATTTACAAAGGGCTCTAGAGGTGATCCTGGAAATTACAGACTGATAAATCTAACATCAGTACCAGGCAAGTTAGTTGAAACTATAGTAAAGAATAAGATTGTCAGACACACAGATGAAGATAATTTGTAGGGGAAAAGTCGACTTGGTTTCTGGAAAGGGAAATCACGTCTTACTAATCTATTAGAGTTCTTTGAAGAAGTCATGTGGACAAGGGGGAACCAGAGGATATAGTATACTTAGATTTCCAGAAAGCCTTTGATAAGGTCCCTCACCAAAGGCTCTTAAGTAAAGTAAGTTGTCATGGCATAAGAGGGAAGGTTCTCTTATGGATTGATAATGGATTAAAAGACAGGAAACAAAGGGTAAAATAAATGGTCAGTTTTCAGAATGGAGAGAGGTAACTAGTGGTCTCCTCCAAAGGTCTGTAATGGGATGAATCTTGTTACAAATGATCTGGAGAAAGGGGTAAACAGTGTGGTGGCAAATTTGCAGATGATACTAAACTGCTCAAGATAGTTAAGACCAAAGCAGACCGTGAAGAGCTTCAAAAAGATTTCATCAAACTAAGTGACTGGGCAACAAAATGGAAATGAAAATTAATGTTGATAAAAGTAAAGTAATGCACTTTGGAAAAAACAATCCCAACTATACATATAAGATGATAGGGACTAATTTAGCTACAACTACATAAGAGAGCAATCTTGGAGTCATTGTGGAGAAGGTCTAGATTGGATATTAGGAAAAACTATTTCCCTAGGAGGGTGGTGGAATCTCCATCCCTAGAAGATTTTAAGTCTCGGCTTGACAAAGCCCTGGCTGGGATGATTTAGTTGGGATTGGTCCTGCTTTGGGCAGGAGTCTGGACTCGATGACTCCTGAGGTCTCTTCCAGCCCTAGCATTCTATGATTCTATGGATAGTTCTCTGAAAACATCCACTCAATGAGCAGCAGCAGTTAAAAAAGCAAGCAATACGTTAGGATTCATTAAAAAAGGAATAGAGAATAAGACAGAGAATACTGGATTGCCGCTCTACAAATCCATGTTTTGCCCACTACTTGAGTACGGTGTACAGATATGGTCGCCTGACCTGAAAAAAGGTATAAAGTAATTCCTCATTTATCACGTGCCAGCTTAACACGTTTTTGTGATAGCACGATTTTTTTAGGGAAAGTTTTTTGAATTACACGACTGTCCCCAGAATAATCTGTTGCCGGTGGCTGCTTGGGGCTTCCCCGCCTCCCTGCAAAGCAGCGAAGGGTTCCCTGCTCGGTGCGCTATTCCCCAGCAACCCCCCTCGCCGGATGCAGTGCGGGTTCTGGCAGACCCATGACAGGAGCATACTCCTAACCCAATCCCCCGCCCCTCTTCTCTGCTTTCCCTTCCCCAGAGCCAATCACCTCACCTCCCTGCTGTAACCCAGTCCCCTTTCTCCCCCAACCTTATGTCCCGGTCCCAACAGACACCACCACTTGAAAGGCAACCCCCAACTTTTCCATTATTTTCAATGGGAAAATTGACCCCACATAACACGTTTTCACTTAACATGATCATTTTCTGAAACACGTCTGGGCTTGCACAAAAACTTGCCAGCTGTCTACACTGGCTGCTTGAATTTGCGCAAGAGCACTGACTTTGTAATGTACAAAATCAGTGTTTTGTGTGCAAATACTTTCATGTTCCTGCTCAGGAAAAAGCCCTCTTGCACAAGAATAATTGTGCAAGAGGGCCAGTGTAGACGGGGAAAAACTGTTTTGCACAAAAAATCCCCGATGGCTAAAATGGCGATCGGGGCTTTCTTGTGCAAAATTGCATCTAGACTGGCCACGGATGCTTTTGCGCAAAAACATCCATGCCAATCTAGACGCTCTTTTGCGAAAATACTTTTAACAGACAAACTTTTCCGTTAAAAGTATTTCCGCAAAATCATGCCAGTCTAGACGCAGCCCTGTAGTGTTAAATGAGGAATTACTGTATTGGCACTAGAAAAGGTTCAGTAAAGGGCAAAAAAATGATTAGGGGTTTTGAAGAGACATTAAAAAGACTTGGACTTTTCAGCTTAGAAAAGAGGAGACTAATGGGGCATCTGATAGAGGTCTATAAAATCATGACTGATGTGAAGAAAGTGAATAAGCAAAAGGTATTTTTACTTATGCCCATAGCATAAGAACTAGGGGTCACCAAATGAAATTAATAGGAAGCAAGTTTAAAAAAAACAAAAGGAAGTTTTTCGTCACGCAGGGCACAGTGAAGGCTGGAGCTGGATGACAAGAGAGGGATCACATGAGGGTTACCTGTTGTGTTCCCTCCCTCTGGGGCATCTGGTATTGGCCACTGTGGGCAGACAGGATACTGGTCTACTAACCTTAGGTCTAACCCAGTATGGCCATTCTTATGTTCTTACCCAACATCTAGAAGCTGAAGGCTGATAAATTCAGACTGGAAATAAGGCTGGAAATAATGGCAATTCCGCCCCACCAAGACAGCTTCTGTGCTGAAACTCCTATGCTTAGTCTCTGTAATAAAACCACCCCGAGGAGAGTTGTAAGGGCATTGGGGGATGATGCTGTAGCACCACAGTGCTAGTGTAGACCCCATGATTAATTTCAGCATTGTTATTGGCCTCTGGTAGGTGTCCGACAGTGGATCTCCAAACTGCACTAGTCAGCTGCGAACCTGTTTGGAGTGGGGAAGTCAACAGAAGGAATTGTGTTAACCCAAGTGTGCTAGGCCATTCATTTCATCTTACTCTGAAAGATGTGATTCTAGGCAAACATGCATGTCATTATGGATTGCTTTGTGGAAATGGGTTTCCATGCCTATGGAGAGGTGATAGGTGGCATTGGGTTGTGCCCACAAAATCTCATGACATCATCAACATTTTTTGTTAGTCTCTAAGGGTATGTCTACACTACCCTCCTAGTTCGAACTAGGAGGGTAATGTAGGCATACCGCACTTGCAAATGAAGCCCGGGATTTGAATTTCCCGGGCTTCATTTGCATAAGCGGGGAGCCGCCATTTTTAAATCCCCGCTGCTTCGAACCCCGTGTAGCGCGGCTACACGAGGCTCGAACTAGGTAGTTCGGACTAGGCTTCCTATTCCGAACTACCTAGTTCGAGCCCCGTGTAGCCGCGCTACACGGGGTTCGAAGCAGCGGGGATTTAAAAATGGCGGCTCCCCGCTTATGCAAATGAAGCCCGGGAAATTCAAATCCCGGGCTTCATTTGCAAGTGCGGTATGCCTACATTACCCCGCTAGTTCGAACTAGCGGGGTAGTGTAGACATACCCCTAAGGTAATTCAGGAACATTCATTTTTTTAAAGATATTCTAGTTCTGTTACTGGATCACCTGGGGATGATGTACATCTATCAGAGTCATGTCCTCCATGGTTTTGCAGGTGCTTGTGTATCAGTGTCGGTGCTTCATGGACATTGACATAGGCTGGTCTGTAAAGGTGCATGACAAACATGTCTTCAGAATGCTAGCCATACATTACAGTAAGCAGGGAATTTCTTTCCACACTAGAAGATCATCAGGGGAATAATTGAAATGCTCAGTGATCCTGGGAGACCTGGAATACCCCTTAATGCAACGACTCATGGGAGACTTGACGTACCTCTTAGTGAAACAGTTCCTGAGGTCGTATAAGGGATGCATGGATAGCAGTAAGAAATGATTCAACAGCAGTATGAATAGGTGTAGAATGGAGATTGAATGTGCATTTGGATGATTAACGGCATGCTGGCGATGCCTTTATCTCTGACGAGACCTGAATGACAACAATATTCCCATGGTTATACTACATGCTGTACTCTGCATTATATTAGCGAAGGGAATAGCAAAAGGTTTAGTCAGGGGTGGGCTGCTGAGGGTGAACACCTAGCTACTTATTTTGAGCAGCCAGATACCAGGGTTATTAAGAAGGCTCAAGATCTGGCAAAAAGAAACAGGGATGCCTTAGAAATATGCCTGAAAAATGAAATGTTTGCTGCTATACTTGCAACTGCAAAGTTTATTTGCATGTGATATGCTTGGAAGCTATTGTGATTGATAAGGCCTAGAATTCAATGTAAGGAATTAGTAAAAGTATACAGTATTTGATTGGCAGGTGTCTCAAGGTATCACTGCTTGTGTAGAAACAAATAAAAAGTGCTTACAATTTAAAATACCTTTATTTCCGAATAAACGATACCAACACATAGATACACACACACTGATCCTGATGGGGCAGTGAACGTATTGGGGGGTGCTTATTATCATAGGGGAATGCAAATTCTGCTTTCCTTTCAAAAGCCGTTGGCCGGGATGGAGTGTGAAGGAAAGTGCAAAGTGTCAGAAAGTGGATAGGAATGCTCAGGGGAATTCTGGGAAAGAATATATCTGCTGAAGGGGAAGGTGTGTGCACAACTGCTCAGTCAGGAGCATAAGAAGGGACTGCGGCATTTTGGTTTGATTCTCCAAAGCTGTTATCGGCTTCTCTTTGGAAACCCTATGGAAAACATCGTTTTCTTTTCTAGCCCACTTCTCATTTCCCTCCACTCCTACCTGTCTTTTCTGTCTCTGAGTACGGGAGTGCCACATGGAACATGTCTTCCTTGATGCATGTTAATTGTTTTTTGTTTTTTGTTGACCTGGAGAAGCTATTGCAGGAGATTGGCTTCTCCAGGTCATTACTGTGTCCTCACAAGCAATGATTAACACAAGCATTATTGTTATCTGCACTCACAGCATCGATACACTGCCTGAAAATACACCTCTTTTGACATATCTATTGCTTCCTCACCGCCCATAATCAAACACTCATGAGCCAGAAGACCCCAAGAATTGTGGCCTTGTCAGAGGCCTTGTTTATTGAATGAAGTCAATGTGAAAAGGTCACATGACACGGATGGAGGTCAACACTCTAAACATTCCCAATGGTTTCCACTGACAGTGGCATTGTGGAAGATGTCTCACGCCTGAGGATAAGGAGAAAAGCAATGGCCTTGCCTCTGCTACACACTTGACCCCTTTGCCCCCTCCTTATACTCTCACCTGACTGCAGCATTGGTCGCTGTGCAAGTTATTGCAGAATAACTCAGGAAAGTGCCTCTCAATGGGGCAAGGCACGAGGCCATTCTGACCAGGATTCCCCCACGCAATTCTGTCTTGTGTCTCCTTTATCCCTGCTCTAACTGTCTTCCCAGATTGTGACCCTTCTCCCAGGCCTCCATGTTTTCCACTTACCTGTGTGCATTGGTCACCTGCTCCCATCAGGTGTCAATAGAGTAAGCTTGAGAACAAACTGATCAATTCTAAAGTTATAAGGCACGAGGGCCAGAGGGGATTCAGCAAGAGTGATGAAGACACTCAAATGTGGAACTGCAGAATGGCTAACTGTGGTGAGCAATCTCTCACTGAAATCAGCCTCCGAACCAGATGACTGGCACATACCTAATGCAATGCTCATTTTCAACACAGGCTCCAGAGGCAATCCTGGCAATACAGCCCAGTAGGGCTAATTTCAGTATAAAAAACAACAATGAGGAGTCCTGTGGCACCTTAGAGATTAACTGATTTATTAGGATACAAGATTTCATGTTAAAACAAACTTCATCAGATGATTTGGAGTGGAAGTGCAGAGGCAGGTATATATATGAACAACAAAAGAAAGAAATTACTTGTAACGTCTTGTAGCCTCTTTCTTTTATTGTTCTTATGTGTAGATAATTTAATGGAGCACAGGTCCATCAACAGCTATTATCCAAGATGGTTTGGGATACAGCCACATACTCACTCTGGGTTCCTATGAATCTCTGACTGCCAGAAGCTGGGAGCAGACAACAGGGGATAGGTCCCTCCATAATTGCCCTATTTTGTTTGTAGCCTCTCTGACAGCAGCATCATTAACCTTCTGTAGGCCCAAAAGCAGCCATGGGATTAATCAGACCCATACGTACAGGGCTGACAAGTCTGGATTCCAGGAACGGAGTCTGTAGCCGGGCTGGTGCTGCAGGCCAGTTGTTTATCATCATCTTCCATCCCCTGGGATTTGACCTCCTGCTGTTTGCCATTGGCCATGATGAGGTTAAAGCTGGTGCACATGAAGCCAAACAGCTGAGGTTCCCTGATGGCCAAGTGGCTCCAAGGGAAGGTACAAACATGTTACATAAAGGCAGTTGCCTCCCTATCTGAACACACACTGCCTGCTGCCCCTGCAACCTCTCCGATGACTCCTTGTCTGTGTCAGCGGCTCCCTTCTAGCAGGAACTGGGTACGTTGGCAGGTGTCACTGTCTGTAACATGCCAAGTGCAGGGAGAAGGCTGCAGGCTGTTTGCATTGGCAGATGTTCTGTGCAGCAGCAGAGAACTCAGCTGGTCTATCGGGGTGACTCAGTGACGGGGCTGGAGGGCAGGCAGCACTAGGTAGCTTGGGAACCCTCCCCTCCATCTGCCCATGCTCCGTGGTGGCTTATTCAAGGTACACAGAAATCTGACATTGAAAGGGAGCTAGGAGTGTTAACAGCCTAATACCTTAAGAAAAGATTTCTCATAGTGTCCAATTTCTAGGGGCGTTGTGCGCTCTGGGCCCAACCCTGCCAGGGGCTAAGTGAAAGGAGACCCCACAAAATATCACAAATCTCCTCAGGATTATTGTTTCTGAAAATATAATCTGCAGACGCCTTTTGAGCTGTTTTGTTCTCTGGTTCGGTTGTGAATTCGGGGCTGTGTTGTTCAGTGGTTAGAGATCCCATAAAGCACACTGCTGTTTTGTGACTAGCTGAGGGCTCCTACACTTCTGCCCTGCAGACACCCCTCAGTGGTGCAGGGCGACCAGCATCTCTGCCCCTCTCTGGTCTGTAAGTGCCACACGTCAAGCCTTGGACCTGGCTCTCTCATGGGGTGGAATCCCACGATCCTCTCACCCTCAGAGCTACAGCGCTTTCTGGGTCGACTGGGCCTGACCAGCAAATCCAGCTGTGTTCAGCACCTGGGGTTGCTTCCTCTGGGAGGCTGTGACTAATGGTGAGACGTGTGACCAGTCAGTCTTCCTCATCCAAAACACTGTGTACTCGGAGCAGCAGGAAGAAAGTGTAACCCGGGGGAATAAGAGGGTTTTCACAGTAATGTCTGTACACATCTCTGACTCCAAGCCAACTACTCGGACAGGTACCTGGCAGGATGAGATTTTTCAGCCTTCTCCAGCCGTGTTTGTGCCTGTTGGTGTGAAGAGCTTCTCAGTAACAGCTGCCCCAACTCTGGGCAGACTCCCAGCGCTGGCAGAACAAGCTGGATAACGTGGCTGGAGCCTGGAAAGGCTTTTCCCACCTTGTATCCCCAGTCTGGTCTCTCAATCTCCCTGAAGTGCTCACTGAGCAAAGGCTTTTCTTCAGCTGTTGCTTCCCTTTCTGCTTGTTTTCTAGCAACCTGCTGTCAACTAAAACAACTGGGACCTAATGTAACCCTGACATACATATCCCAATAGTTAACCCAATACGGCTCTACAGCAAACTTCCCAAAAACTCAGGTTGACATTCACATTCATCAGAGCACTTCAGCTCCATGTCTCTCACAATTCCAGGTCTGGGGTGCTGTGTATTTTACGAATACAGGACATTGAGAGTAAGAGGGAGCAAGAGAGCAGGAGAGGACTTTCGTGTGTGAAATGCTCTCCTGTGTCCATCAATACTCAGGCATTTGACTTTGAATCTGCTTCCTCCAAACTCCCATCATGCCTTAAAAGAGGTGCTGGAATCACTATGTCCTCCAGAAATTTTTGATCTGAGGAAGTGGGTCTGGCCCACGAAAGCTCATCACCTCATAAACCATCTTGTTAGTCTTTAAAGTGCTACATAGTCCTGTTTTTATGTCCCATAGAGTGAGAATCCCGAAATAAATATTTCATGTGTTGACCCCGTTGCCTATGACTCCTCCACATACAGGCAAGATACTGCCAGAACAGAACCTGGGGAGAACCAGTCAGCTGCTAACCCTGGGACAGAGGCGCTCCTAGACTTTTGTTTTCTGAGAAACAATCCATGGAGGGCTGAGATGCTACAGTCTTTTCAGAATCTGAAGATCGCCAGATGACAGAAGCTGCATTGTATCTCCAGCTCTAACGTAAGAAATTATCTCTGAGGGGCTGTCTACACTGCGGAGCTATTTCAGGATACCAAAAGTATCCCAAAATAGCAACTTTGCATTTATTGAAGCATCCTGTTATTTTGAAATAACAGGCACCTTATTGTGACATTCCAGCAACCCTTTTTCCACAAGGGTAATACACCTATCTCCTATAGCTGGAAGGGACCTTGAGAGGTCATTGAGTCCAGTCCCCTCCCCCCATGGTAGGACTAATTACCATCCCTAACAGATTCATCCCAGATGTCTCCCTCAAAGATTAAACTCACAACCCTGGATCAAGCAGCCTAATGCTCAAACCACTGAGCTGTCCTTGGGAACTGGGAGGGTTGGCCTACAGGTCTCATCAAGCCTGTCAGTGCCTATTTTCTTATCTGTGGTGGAAATCCAAGAGTATATTTTTGCTGAGCTTTTAATTCTTGGGAGATTCTAGCCTTGCACTGAGAGCAGAAAGATGTCTTGTTAAATATCACCTAGTCTTCTGTTGTGTTTTCTTTCAGGAAAGAAAGCTCAAAACTCCTTGGACCTGTCCAGCACATTATGTCAGCTGTCAACGACACCAAATTCAACCATGCAGTGTTCCTTCTCACCGGGATATCTGGGCAGGAAGACGTCCGTCTCTGGATCTCCGTCCCCTTCTGCTTAATATATGCTATTTCAATAGTAGGAAATTCCTTCATTCTGTTCATTATAAAAACTGATGCAAGTCTCCATGAGCCCATGTACATTTTCCTCTCCATGTTGGCTCTCACAGACCTTGGCTTATTGATAACCACCATGCCGACGATACTGGGTGTACTCTGGTTTAACTCTGGGGAGATCAGCCTTGATGCCTGTTTTTCCCAGCTGTTCTTCATCCACTCCCTTCAATTCATTGAATCCTCCATACTTCTGTCGATGGCCTTTGACCGCTTTGTCGCAATCCGTGACCCACTGAGGTATTCTTCCATCTTAACTTTGCCGAGAATAGCCAAGATGGGACTGGTGTGCGTGCTAAGATCGGTGGCTGTAATATTCCCACTTCCCTTTCTTGTGAAACGGTTCCAATACTGTCGAGCCAATGTCCTCTCCCATTCCTACTGCCTGCACCAGGAGGTCATGAAGTTGGCTTGTGCGGACATCACAGTCAACAACATCTATGGATTGCTTATTACCCTTTTAACGGTGGGGTTGGACTCACTGCTCATCTTCCTCTCTTACGTGATGATCCTCAAAACAGTGCTGGGCATCGCGTCCCACACGCAATCTCTCCGGGCCCTGAACACCTGCGTCTCCCACCTCTGTGCCGTTCTGCTCTACTACATACCAGAGTTCTGCCTGACTGTGATACACAGATTTGGGAAGGGCTCTTCTCCTTTGCTTCAGATTCTCCTGGGCTATGTCTACCTATTGTTCCCACCCCTACTTAATCCAATTGTGTACAGTGTGAAAAGCAAACACCTTCGTGCAAGAGTAATCAAGGTGTTCATCAAGTGAAGGCTCAGGTCATCACCTGGTTCTAGGGCTGGTGGCACAGATTACAAAAAAACCTCAGTCCCCGGTCACCTATTCCATCCTGGACCTTACATCCAAGATGACACAAGCTACTGATCCCCACTCTACAGAGAAAGGCTTAGAAGGGGCGTAAGGCCTGGAGCTGTGGGAGAGGGCAGCTCGCTGGGGGAAGGAAACCAAGGTAGGCAGTTGCATTGACAATTTGATTCTGTTTGTGTAGAGCCAGGGGACCGGTGAGATGCTGGCCAAAAGGAGCTGTTTTGATGGCTGCTCCAACCTCAGAATTCCTCCTGTCATTAAAGAGAAGGGATTTGGATGTTGTTTCTCATCAGAGGTGTCCTGTCACTGTCCTGTCTCCCATAAAACATCGATGGGCCCTTCCTGAGCACGTTGAATGCTGGATGATTCATGGGACTCTGTAGACAGGGACTATTCAAAGGGCACAGACACTGACCCTTCCCCCACACCGTCAGCCAGGTGCTTGTGACTAAGTCATGGCAAAGACATTGTGAATGTAAAACCGTTGGGAAAAGGTGGTCAGACACATACACCCCCGTCTGTTAATAGCTCTGCAACCCACACACTTGCTGAACCCTCCCTAGCTGACTGTAATGCCCCAGGGCAGAGCAGAGCAGAGCAGAGCAGAGCAGAGCAATGGGTGAGAGAGGGTCCAGCCCATATTTCCCTCCCTATAATTTATGCTGCCCCCTGACAGCCGACGGTCAGGGCAGTGAGTGGTGTGTGTGTGTGCTATACACCCGAGACTTCAACTGCTGAGTCCAGGGTCCCTTGCAGCGGGCAACCTGGAGGAGGTTGACGAGCGCCCCAGTTCTGCCAACCGACGGTCAGGGCAGTGAGTGGTGTGTGTGTATACTATACACCCGAGACTTCAACTGCTGAGACCAGGGTCCTTTGCAGCGGGCAACCTGGAGGAGGTTGACAAGCGCCCCAATTCTGCCAACTGACGGTCAGGGCAGTGAGTGGTGTGTGTGTGTACTATACACCCGAGACTTCAACTGCTGAGACCGGGGTCCCTTGCAGCGGGCAACCTAAAGGAGGTTGACGAGTGCCCCAGTAAGTTTACAGGGAGAGCTTATTTCACTTCAGATTTTAGCTGCTAGAATCCGTGATTCCTTCGCAGTGGGCAGCCTGGGGGAGGCTGAGAAGTGCCCCAACGGATCTGCCACCTGGGAGTGACACAAATCCAAACGCCCAAGCTCTCTCTATATCTGGCCCTTAAGACCGGCTGAAGTTCTTTTAAATTGTGCCTGGTTCTGTTTCAGCAACTGAAGGAGTCAGGTTAAAGCTTAAGCAGTTACAGGTTTATTGAGGAAGCTTATAAATCATATGGTTGCAATGGCTATTGTTCTATTTCTTAACTGCGAGCAAAATATAGATCTTAAAAATGGTTACAAAGAAGATAAAGATATGAAAACAAAAATAATAGTACCAAGTAACAGCTTAATCTTTAAAGAGCTCTAACACTATGTATATATACTTAAACAAAGGACCACATCCAGGTACAATTTTTACCCCCTTCTGTGCCTCTCGACTCCAGCGTGTCAGGCCAGGGACGGTCCCTCAATTCCCAGGAAAGACGAAAATACGAGGTGGGTGTCCCCATAGAACCTCGGGAGGTCAAACACCTAACCCGACCAGCAGGGAGAGGGTAGATTGACACTCAAAAGTGAGCGAGCTGCTGTACCCATCTTTATACCCAGGGGGTCACGTATTTCTCTTTCTTATCTATGATGTCAAATAGTGCTGGTCTGCCTTTTGTGAGACCAGTTCTTACAAGGCAGTTGTGAACTTAATTTACACTTGTAAGAGAGAGTTGAGAGGATTAAATTGGAAGTACTGGAGATTCTTTTCTCAGTGGGGGATTCCTCCCCCAGGGACGGCTGTGTGTTCGTATCAACATGGGTGCCAGCCGGGCACTTCTCGCAGCCTCGAGGCCAGCTTATTGCCTTAATTGCTCTCTCCTCATATCTATGTTTTCAGCTTCTTAGGATCAGATGAGACACCATAGACTATTCTGATTTTATTGCTCCTTCTCTGCCCTGTATGCTTCGGGAACCTCAGAGAGGCAAATAAGATGGATGAGATGGGGGGGGGGGCTGTCTGGCTACACCCCCACAATGTGAAGGGGTGGAAACAGGCCTCAATTCCCCCACAGAGGCACACCTAGCTCCTCTCCCAGCCTAGCCCATCCAGTGTTAGGTGGCCTCTTTTTCAAGAGGCAAAAGGAGGACAAAAGTAAGAGCCACATCCCTGCCCCTCTTCTTTTCCTGGACCCCCACTTGACACTCTTCCTCCCCCCTCCCAGCAAGTCCCTCACTCTCTCCAAGATGGAAGCCAGAGCCTGGATGTGATTAGAGCCACGCAGTCAGCAAGGGATTCTGAGGGGACACACGGGGTCTCTACATTCCTGGGGTGGAGGGGCCTGGCCTGTGGGGAAAGAGGAGCAAAGACTAAGTTTCATATTCATAGAATCATAGAATCATAGGACTGGAAGGGACCTCGAGAGGTCATCGACTCCAGCCCCCCGCCCTCAAGGCAGGACCAAGCTCCGTCTACACCATCCCTGACAGATGTCTATCTAACCTGTTCTTAAATATCTCCAGAGAGGGAGATTCCACCACCTCCCTTGGCAATTTATTCCAATATTTGACCACCCTGACAGTTAGGAATTTTTTCCTAATGTCCAATCTAAACCTCCCCTGCTGCACTTTAAGCCCATTACTCCTTGTCCTGTCCTCAGAAACCAAGAGAAACAAATTTTATCCTTCCTCCTTGTGACACGTGGAACGAGGTGTACAGATAGTTCGGAATGGCTACGTAGTTCGAACTATCTAGCCCATGCCGCGTGTAGCCGCGCGGCACAGGGTTCGCACTAGCCGGCTTTTAAAAATGGCGGCGCCGGCTTTATGCTAATGAAGCCCGGGAAATTCAAATCCCGGGCTTCATTAGCAAGTTCGGTATGCATACATTACCCCGCTAGTTCGAACTAGCGGGGTAGTGTAGACATACCCTAATTCAGTGGCCATAAGTGGTGGTGTGTTGGTGACTGTGTCCTTTTAAGTTAAGAAAGATTAAAGGCATCCCTGAACCCCTAATCCAGGTGTGGTCCCTTAAGGTTCCTGGGGCCTTCTGGAGCTGACAGAGGCCTAGCAGAGGCAGCTAGCGAGAGAGAGGAAGATAGTAGCAGGAAATAGGTCTGCTCTGAGAAATCCCAGGTGACCATGTTTGCCGCTATTCTTGCGACTGCAATGCTTATTTGCATTTGGTATGCATAGGAAGCTATTGTGATTGTTAAGGCCCAGTATTAAATGTAAGAAATTGCTAAAAGTACCTCTTGATTTGTGGGTGCCTTAAGGTATCATAGCTTGTGTAGAAACAAATACAAAGTGCTCACAATGCTTTTATTTTCAAATAAATGACTGCATCACACAGACAAATACACACACTGACACTGAGGGGGGCATTAAACATATTGGGAGGTGCGAATTATTGTAGGTGAGTGCAAATTCTGCTTTCATTTGAAAAGCGGTTGTCCAAGATGGAGTGTGGAAGAAAACGCAAAGTCTCAGAAAATGGATAAGAATGCTAAGAGGAGTTCTGGGCACTCCATGGGAAGGAATTTATGAGCTGAAGGGGACGGTGGACACACAACTGCTCAGTCTGGAGCATAAACACTGGAATAAATGGCCTAGGGAGGTTAAGGAATCTCCATCACTGGAGATATTTAAGAGCAGGATAGATATCTATCAAGAATCATCTAGACAGTGCTTGGTCCTGCCATGAAGGCAGGGGGCTGGACTTGATCTCTCGATGTCCCTTCCAGTTCTATGAGTCCATGATTCTATCAGAAGGGACGGCAGCATGTTGGTTTGGTTCTCCAAAACTTTTATTGGCAGCTGATGAGGAGCAGCCATGGGTGTCTAACTGGGTGTTTCTGTACTGAGGGGCTTTGGTTAAGAGACTAGCAGATCCAGACTAGTCTTTGGTTAAGAGACTAGTATAGACCCAGACCCAGACTAGACCCAGACACATTGGCTGCATCTAGAAGGGCAAGTTTGCAGAAAAACTTGCCAGCTGTCTACACTGGCCGCTTTGAATTTGTGCAAGAAAACTGACGATCTCATGTAAGATTGTCAGTGTTCTTCCGCAAATACAATGACTCTCCCGTTCGGGAAAAAGCTCTCTTGTGCAAATGCTTTTGCACAAGAGGGCCAGAGTAGACAGCTGAGAACTGTTTTGCGCAAAAAAGCCCCGACGGTGAAAATGGCGATCAGGGCTTTCTTGCACAAAACCGCGTCTAGATTGGCACGGACGCTTTTTCACAAAAAGTGCCAATCTAGACACTCTTTTCCACAAATGCTTTTATCGGAAAAACTTTTCCGTTAAAAGCATTTGCGGAAAATCGTGCCAGTCTAGACGCAGCCATTGTTTATTGAGGGATACGTAGCATATGTGCCCCATAGTACTAATGTGCTCGTCATTGTTCCCTGCTATGCTAGCCCTGTTCTTGCAACTGGGTGCTCTCCAGACCACAAGACTGGGGCTCCCTGGCTTGCTGCCATTCAGTGTCTGAGGAAGAAACCAGATCCCCTCTCTGTCCTGCTCGCTACACACTGAGGCAAGCAACCCCCTTTGCAACCTGAACCAAATCTGGGACACTGCATGGCACAAGATATCTGTGGCCTATGCGGGGGAGGCTATGCCTGACTGTTATCTGAGGGCTTAGAACTGTCTCTATAAGGCTGTGTCTAGACTACATGGCTCCGTCGATGGAGCCATGTAGATTAGGATTATAGGCAAAGGCAAATGAAGCCGCGATTTAAATGATCGCGGCTTCATTTACATTTACATGGCTGCCTCGCTGAGCCGACAAACAGCTGATCAGCTGTTTGTTGGCTCAGCGCGCTAGTCTGGACACTCCCCTGCCGACATCAAAGCCCTTTGTCAGCAGCCCCGTTATTCCTCGTGGGATGAGGTTTACTGGAGGATGAGGGTCGACGGAGCCATGTAGTTTAGACGTACCCTAAGTGTGGCCATGGGAAGAGGAACATGGGCTGACACAGGATGCAAAGTCGAGGTTGGTCCCTGTAAATGCTGGGCCATGCAGGAGGTGCAGCTTTGAGTTTTTCATGTTGATTCACAAACCCAGATCCCTGAACATGTCTATTGAATTCTGGGCACAGCCCAGCAGGCCCCATGGAAGCAGTGGGCTCTGAAGTAGGGGTAGATCATAGTCCTTTGGGTGTGTAGGGGAGTGGCTGCTCCTGAGTTTCCTCTCAAAATATTCTGCGAGGTGACATATGCAGCTGGGGTGTCTCATTTGAAGCTGCTGGGGTATCTCTCAGGGCCGTGTCCTGTTGCTTGTGAGTATGTCATGGCCTACCGCACAATGAGGCCTGGGACCATCACTGGACACGCTCCATGGAAACCCCAGTGGGAAACAAGCTTTGCCATATTTTCAGCTGCTGCACTTGGCTGGGACTTCCCTTGCTGCCCTCCCTGCAGCTGTTACGTGCGGGTCTCGCTCTGCGTCACAGCCACCCCCGTTTCTCAGGGAAGCCGTTTCTCACGCTCAGCGCACTGCTGATAATAGTTTGAAATTCCTTTTACAATACTGGGGGCAGGAAAGCACAAAATGGTGGCCTGGGTCTAGTCTGCAGCCCTGCTATGCCCCTTGTTGCTCTTTTCCCCGTGGTCACCCCGGATTCCTGCTCTCACCCCTTGGTAGCTGGGGCCTGGGCTTTCCCCTTTACTCCCCCCACTGCGGGTACATGACCCTGCTGCATCATCTCCAGTGGCCTGGGGTTGACAGACAGAGCACTAGATTGACAAATGAGGCACCCAGCTGGCATCTCCCTCCACACATTCCCACACCTCACCTGGGCAGCACCCAATTGTTGAAGAATGCAAGCACCTGCCCAGGAGAAGCCTGAGAAATGTCTGTTGGTTTCAGCACCTGGGCACAGATCCTTGCCATGGGCAGCATGAAGCATCGT
The DNA here is from genome assembly GCF_049634645.1 of Pelodiscus sinensis. Taxonomy (NCBI): domain Eukaryota; kingdom Metazoa; phylum Chordata; order Testudines; family Trionychidae; genus Pelodiscus; species Pelodiscus sinensis. The sequence continues at coordinate 327,578,913 of NC_134711.1, read as the reverse complement.
TGCTGGAATGACACTGATTTGATCCACTCCCACCTGTAAGCTGTGACAGGGACTGGGAATCGGGGCATTTATGGTGTCGACACACCTGTAAAACATGGGAAGTTGGAAAAAAGTTTCTTAATCACCACGTCCTTGGGTGGCAGCAGTTTTGAAACAGCATTTACCATTTCTGGGATCATTCTTTGGAGCACAGTAGTTAAAACAATGTTAATTTTTTTCAATTATTTCATTAATGTTGAAGGTTCATAAACCAAAACTTTCTGTCAGAAAACTGCAATATTTTCCAGTAGCCTGGAAGTCACAGAAATTCTAAGTCCCAGGGTGTGTTGAGGAGAGGTCTTATGGGTAATGCTGTTGATCAGAAAGAGACAACTAAGCAACCGAGTCACACAGTGCTAAGACCTTGGCTATGAGGAACAGCTGAGACTATGAATGTCTCCCATGCTGAGCTGAAGCTAAATTGGGGCAGAGCACAATTGTTTAATGAGGAGGTCTCTTTTCCCCTTCTTCTTATGCAGGTTTAGGGTCGTTGGCTCCAGGTAAGCACCTTCTGCAGATGTATTTACTCACTTTGGTGCGAAGCTCTTTGGTTTTGACCCCATAGATGATGGGGTTGAACATGGAAGGGACAAGGAGATAGATATTGGCAACAGTGACGTGTGCTTGGGAAGGGATGCTCTGGCCAAACCTTTGTGTCAGAGAGGAGAAGAGGCAGGAAGAGTAAGACACCAGGATCACACAGAGGTGGGCTGTGCAGGTGTTGAGGGCTTTCTGGTGGGCTGTCTTGGAGGAGACTTTGAGGATAGCTCTGATGATCAGTCCATAGGACAGAGCAATGAGTGTCAGATCTAACCCAGAGACTGATAATATCATTCCCAATCCATAAGTCCGACTGATTGTGATGTCCCCACAGGAGATCTTTGCCACAGACATGTGCTCGCAGTATGTGTGGCGGATAATGTGGTTGGCACAGAACGGCAGGCTGCTCAGGCGCAGAGGCATGGGCAAAACTAAGAGAACAGCTCTTACCAAACCCGCTAGCCCTAGCTTAGCTACGCGTGCATTGGTGAGGATGGTGGCGTATCTTAGAGGGTTGCATATGGCAATGTAGCGATCGAAGGCCATTATGCTGAGAACAGCTGCTTGCATCACAATAACCATGTGAAGGAAGAACATCTGAGTGAGGCAACCTCCCACAGTAATGTCTTTCAGATTGAACCACAATATACACAGGGCTTTCGGCACAACAGAGGAAGACATGCCGATGTCGGTGAGTGCCAGCATGCAGAGCAGCAGGTACATCGGCGTGTGCAGGCTCTGCTCTTTGCCTACCACAAACAGAACCAGGAAATTTCCCAGCAGGCTGATAATGTAGCACACACAGAAGGGGATGGCAATCCAGATGTGGGCTGCTTCCAGGCCAGGAATGCCCATTAGGATGAATACAGAAGGGTCAGAAGAGGTGAGGTTGAAATTAGACATGAGGTGGCCGATGTGTGGATTGGACTCCTCCAGGTACCTGGGAAGGGAGAGACACATAGCGCGGTGGTGACACATTTCATAGGAAATGGTGCCGTTGATATTTTCTAGCTATTACCAGTCTACAAAAGGGGCTGAGCACAGAGGTGGCGATGTTGGCAGGAGTCTCCCGGTTCTTTAGCTCAGAGTCAGAAGTCCTCAGAGGGAGCTGAGCAAGCCAGGGGAGTGGGCAGCAAATGGTAGAGGAACCGCAGTGTCGATCACTATAACACAAGTGCCCATTGGAGGAAAACAATCAAACTCCTCAAACACCCAGCAAGGTTCTAATTGAACTGTATGAACTCAGAGAGGGACCTTGGTGTCATGGTGCACGGCTGTGGGAAACCCTGAGCCCAGTGCTTGTATAGCCAGGAACTGCACAAAACATTGGGGACCTAGACAGGGGGGTTGATGGGGACCCTACAGAAAACAGAACATCACAAGCTGCGTCAGTCAATGCTTCACCCTCCTCTGGACATCCCTGTGCAGTGTTGGGCACCCTTCCCACCCAGTGTATTGCAGAGAATGACCAAAGGCCTAGCTGAAACAAAATACAGGACTATGTAGCACTTTAAAGACTAACAAGATGGTTTATTAGATGATGAGCTTTTGTGGGCCAGACCCACTTCCTCAGATCAAATAGTGGAAGAAAATAGTCACAACCATATATACCAAAGGATACAATTAAAAAAAATGAACACATATGAAAAGGACAAATCACATTTCAGAACAGAAGGGGGATGCAGGGGGGGGGGGGAGGAAGGTGAATGCCTGTGAGTTAATGATATTAGAGGTGGGGAAGGGTAGATGTCTGTGAGTTAATAGTATTAGAGGTGATAATTAGGGAAGCTATCTTTGTAATGGGTAAGATAGCTGGAGTCTTTGTTCAGCCCCCCCCCCCCCCCCCCCCGTGGAGAGTGTCGAATTTTAGCATGAATGCCAGTTTAGAGGATTCCCTTTCAAGTGCAGATTTGAAAGTCTTCTGAAGTAGGATGCAGGTGATTAGGTCATTGAGACAGTGTCCTTTCTGGTTGAAATGGCAAGCAACTGTTTTTTCTTTGTGATCCTGTCTAATGTCTGTTTTGTGGGCATCGATTCTTTGGCGAAGTGTCTGAGACGTTTGTCCAATGTACAAAGCAGACGGACACTTTCGGCACATGATAGCATAGATTATATTTCTGGATGCGCAGGAATATGTGTTCTTGATCTTATAACTCACTTGGTTAGACCCAATAATGGTGTCAGCAGAGTGAATATGTGGGGAATGCTCCTGTGGAGAGGGGTTGAAAAGACGTGGAATTGTTACCTCACAAAGGGGATGGAAAAGAGGAGACATGAGACAATCTCTAGCCTTGCCACGTAGTGATACCTCCCACCCACAGCACCAAAACCAGGTGTCAGACCCGACAGAAACAGCCCACAGAAATATCTCCTCAGACAACATTACACTCAGTGTCTGCCGGCACTGGGGAAATGGGGAGATCAGCCTGATCTGCCTGTCTGATTGGCAGCTCAGCCTGTGCAGGGGAGGAGAGAGGGACAGGCCCAGGGGGAGGGAGAGCGGACATGGGGACCTCAAAGAGACAAAGGACTTTCCTTCAAAAGACACAAAGTTTACCATATTGCAGCCCATTCTAAACCCAGACAGACCTTCCTCAGGCTGCTCCTCTTTGTTGGCAATTGCTGACGTGACGACAAAGCTGTAGTGGGGTTGCTCAAGGGAGGAGGAAGGATCTGGGTAGGGGAAAGTGTCAGGGATATTCTGCTGCCGTGTGCTCTGTGATACAGCACTGCCCAAGACACCACATGCCCCAGGAGGGCTCGTGTCACCTCTTTGGACCGTGAATGGGACAGGCTGCTCATTCCCTAGTTCAGTGGTGCTCAGCCGCTCTTTCATTGGAGACCCCTGGAGCTGGGAACATTTTTGTTGAGAAAAAAAAGCCACTCTCCCCATCCCCACCGCATATGCACTGGGCACAGAGCTGGGAAAAGAAAATACCACTGGGCCAGTATCAAAGTGCTGCGACCCCCCAGGAAGACAGCTGCTACCCCCATGGGGTTGTGCACTGCTGCCCTAGTTCACTCGATTTCAGGATTCCACCCCACTGTGATCTGGATACTGCATGTGCCCCTCCCCCCCCCACTCTGTGCATTCCTGGACCTACCCCAGAAAGATTTCTACAAGCATCTGATTTCCTCTGAGTCAGGCATGTGCTGTTACTTTTACAGTCTCTTGGTGCGTCTCGTCCTCTCTACGCCCAGAGATACAGAGAAGGGGCAGGGCAGATCCCGCTCTGCTAACACAAAAAAATGTTAGCATGGCTGTTTTGAAATTCTAAGCTGGTGAGTTGGAGGTTTCTGGAACCCTCCTGGCATTTCTTCTGTGCTCCCCACAAGCTCACACAGAATTAGAGTCCACAGGGCAAGTCCAGTTGAAGTCACTGACAGTTAACAGGATTTTTATTTAAGTCTCTACACGTGAATTTAGGGGGAACTCATGGTCTTGTTGAGGGTTTTACCACTCATCTCATTGGGACCGGAGTCCTCCGCAGTGGTTGGCTTTTGGATCCCAGCTGCAGAAAGAACGGTGTGGGATCCTGCTACAAAGAGCTCTAGTCTGCTGGATGCTGAAAGTGTCACAAAGAAACCCCCAGTTTCTCTGGCACTCAGAGGGAACCAGGATTCCAAAACTCCAGAGACCAGATTGTGCTGTCAGGGAGGCCAGAGTCAATCTGGAGTGACTCACTGTGGGCAGAAGGGGGGAGCAGAATCTGGCTAGTGTATGGCCCATGCTTGTTGTGAACCCTCCAGTCATACAGACACCCAGCGCAGAGGCTTTGGCTGCGCTCCCTAGCAGGGCAGTGACGTGTCTGAACTGGAGAACCTGAGTGAGCCAAAGAATTTTCCATGTGCACCAGAAAAGGGAAGCCACCGAGACAGAGAGAAGGACACAGTCAGAGACAAGGAATTGAACTGTAACACAAACCTTTCTCTAAATGATTTGTAAAAAATTTTTACCTCTAGTTTTGCCAGGTAAATCGACTGGTGTTTCTGACAATGCTGAACAGCTCAAGTCTTTGTGCTAGTGAATTCCTCTCCTGATTGTTCTTGCCTTAAACACTGGAAATCTTCCTCAGGCCTAAGCTCCAACTTTATTGCAGAAACAGGCCACTCACTGAAATCCTGCTCAGCAGAGGGAGGAAATCTTCCAGCGTGACAGGGAGACCGAGCCCTGAGCACCAGCGTAGGAATCTCGTATGTCTGATGCTCCGTGTGCTGCAGAGCGACCTTTATGGTTCAGTTCATTCCCTGAGGAAACTCGCGTTGTCCTGGACACCCGGACAATTCCTTGGGTCCCATGAGCAGGGGAAGAACAGAAAGCAGAACCAGGCACATTCAGCCCGCAAGCCTCTCCTGGGGGGGAAGAAACGATTTGCCAACATCAGGTGCTCAGACCATCAAGGGCAACTCCTTCGTCTGGCAGACTGGGCAGAGGGATCTGGAGCTACTGAAACCCCAGAGAGAAGAGGAAGAGCCAAGTCTGAGATATGCTCCCGTGTGTATCAGCATTTCTGGGCTGCTGCCCATCCCCCTTGAGAGGGAGCGTCCCCTCCTCCTCTCCTGGCTGGGATTTTAGGGGGATCTCTTTGGCAACCCTATGGGACACATACTTTTCTGTCCCGCTTCTCACTTTCTCTCCACCCCTACCTGTCTTTTTTGCCTCTGAGAACAGTAGCATCACATGAAACATGTCCTGGATTCATTTTAGATGTTTTTATTTTATTCCACAGAGACATTCTGCTGTTGTGGGAGGTTGGCTTCTCAGGGACATTTCTGTATCCCCCCCAAGCAATGATTAACACAAGCATTGCTGCTATCTGCACACACAGCATCGATACACTCCCTGAAAATGCACCTCTGGTAACAGACCTATTACTTCCTCAGTGCCCGTAATCAAACACTCATGAGACAGAAGACTCCAAGAATTGTGAGTGAGCCCAAAGTCAGAGGCCTTGTTTATTGAATGAAGGCAATGTGAAAAGGTCACATGGCATGGATGGGGGTCAACACGCTAAACGTTCCCAATGATTTCCACTGACAGTGGCATTGTGGAAGATGTCTCATGCCTGAGGGTAAGAAGACAAGCAAGGTTGCTTCTGCTACCCACTTGAGGCTTTTGCCCCCTCCTTATACTCTCACCTGCGTTCAGCATTGGTCCCTGTGCAAATAACAGCAGAATAATGCAGGAAAGTGCCCCTTATTGGTACAAGGAACCAAATCCACTCTTCCCAGGATTCCCCTATGCAATTCTGCCTTGTCTCTCCTTTATCCCTGCTCTGTCTTCCCAGATCATGACTCTTCTCCCAGGTCTCCATATTTTTCACTTACCTGTGTGCATTGGTCACCTGCTCCCTTCAGGCGTCAATAGAGGAGGCTTGGGAACAAACTGAGCTAAATGGGATTCACCAAGAGATACGGAGACACTCAAATGTGGAACTGCAGAACTACTAACTGTGGTAAGCAACCTCGCACTGAAATTAGCCTCTGAACCAGATGACTGGCACATACCTAATGTGATGCTCGTTTTCAACAAAGGCTCCAGAGTCAGTCCTGAGAATACAGACCATTAAGGCTAATTTCAGTACAGTAAAACTTGTGTTACCCGGCATGCTCGGGGATTAGGGCATTCTGGATATCTAAAAATTCCAGTTATCTGAGGGTCCCATCAACCTAGGAAAAACCAATGGACAATAATAGTAACACTCATGTTTTGAATATTGGTAGTTTTGTAGTGTGAGGCAGTTGATCTCACATTTCTATTTTGAGTTAAAGATGATTAGTGCTTCTTAAATACAAAATTGTTAAGCCAATCATGGTAAACCAAGCCAGGCCTGTGCGCCTGAAGATGTGTCCGTATTGTGGCTGGGGGCAATGCCAGTTAACAAAGTTTTCTGGTTAACAGAGTACCAGATAACAAAGGTTTCACTGTATACTGTCTCAGAGGGGTAGCTGTGTTAGTCTGTATCTGCAAAAACAATGCAACAATTTGCCTTATTTTGAAAAAAAACCGAGTCCTGTGACAACTTAGAAACTAAGGGTGAGTCTACACTGCACCATTATTTCAAGATAACTAGCATTATTTTAACATAACCATGTGAGTGTCTACACAGCCATTCCATTACTTTGAAATAATTTCAAAATAATGGATAGATTATTCCAAAATCTGTAAACCTCATTCTATGAGGAACACCACCTATTCAGAAATAGCTATTTCGAAATAAGGCGTGTGTAAATGCTCCACCGCTGCTGTTTCGAAATAGCTCCTCACCCGGGCCATTCTAAATTATTCCTCCCCAGTGCCACCTGGGGTTCTAAATCGAGATAGCACGTCTACATGAGGAAAGCCTGCCTCGGACGAATTTTGAGGCTTCCCTGCAGTGTAGACTTGCTATTCAAAATAAGCTATTACAGAATAACTATTCTGGAATTTCTTATTTCAAAACAAAAGGAAAAACTATGTAGCACTTTAAAGACTAACAAGATGGTTTAATAGGTGATGAGCTTTCGTGGGCCAGACCCACTTCCTGAGATCATATATGATATATATGATCTGAGGAAATGGGTCTGGCCCACGAAAGCTCATCACCTATTAAACCATCTCGTTAGTCTTTAAAGTGCTACATAGTTTTTCCTTTTGTTTTAGCAAGATCAGACTAACATGGTTACCTCTCTATTATTTTTTCAAAACAAGTGTGCTGTGTAGATGTGCCCTAGCAGATTTATTAGGGTGTAAGCTTTCATGGATAAAACCCACTTGACCAGATGCATTGGAGTGGACATTGCAGAGGTAAGTGAATATATATTTAAAAGTTGCTGCTTACTTCCTGTAACTTCTTTCTTTTGTTGTTCTTATATATAGATAATTTAATGGAGCATAGGTGCATAAACAGGCTTTTTTGGTTAGTCTCTCAGGCCATGTCTACACAAGGAAAGTATTTCAAAATTACAAAATTCGACTTTATAACTCCGGATTTAACAAAATCAAACTAACGAGTCCACACTATGGGGGAGCCTCGAAATTAGTCCAAGGCAAGCTTGGTTATTGTGGATGTGCTACCTCAATTTAGAATCCCAGGAAACACTAGGGAATGATTAGTTTGAATTGATCTGGGGAGTAATTAATTCAAAAAAGCAGCACTGGAGCATCCACACTAACAGTATTTCAAAATCAAGGTTATTCCTCAAGAAAAGCTGCCTGGATTCCCAGGAGCAATTGGAGGCTTTTCATCTGCTGGCCCCTCCCTTGTACCATATGTGAAGGAGACACTGATAGCGTCCGTGGCTGCTGTCTGGGTATGGCTGGGGGCTTGCGCCCACTGGCTACTCCAATAAACCTTCCCATCACTCTGCAGCTCCCTACACTCTGTACAACACCACCTCAGAAGAACCTGTTGTCAGTAGCAACTGGTAGCACATCACTGACCAGCCTGTGCTAGCTGGGAGCTGGTGAGGGTTCTAGACCAGCAGAAATTGTGGTGGGTGGGACTAGCTGCCAGGGGATCACTGAAATCTGGGTCTAACTTTGGGGATGGCTGGATTTAAGGCAGGGTGGGGGGCTGGCAGGGAGAAATCTCGCTTCATATTACTATTATTAATATTCTGGTTAATGTTATCTATATAACAGCTGTGGTAGCAGCATCAATAACACTCTTTGGATCCCAACGGGGTCATGTGACTAATCAGACCCATAGGAACAGCGCTGACAAGCCCAAACTCTAGGAATGGAGCCTGCAGCAGGCCAGTTGTTTAGCATCATCCTCCATCTCCTGTGATTTGGCCTCCTGCCGTTTGCCATTGGCAGTGATTTGGTTAATGTTGGTGCACAGGAAGCCAAGCAGCTGAGGTTCCCTGATGGCCAAGTGGCCCCAAGGGAAGGTGCAAACATGCTGTATAAAGGCAGTTGCCTCCCTATCTGAACACACACTGCCTGCTGCCCATGCAACCTCTACGATGACTCCTCGTGCTTCAGGGTGAAGACCTCTGGTGCCAGTGGCTCCCTTCTAGCAGGAACTGGGTACGTGGGCAGGTTTCACTGTCTGTAACATGCCAAGTGCAGGGCGAAGGCTGCAGGCTGTTTACAATGGCAGATGTTCTGTGCAGCAGCAGAGGACTCAGCTGGGCTGTTGGGATGACTCAGGGCTAGGATGGCAGGTAGGCAGAATAGCACTAGGTAGCTTGGGCATCTTCCCCTTACTCTGCCCCATCTCTACTACAAAGAAATGTGACTTTCAAATCAAGCACAGAGTGTTATAACCCAATGCTGTGTCAGGATTTGTCAATGAGTCCCATGTCTAGAGAATATATTCTCTGCTCTCATAAGATGTCATGGGATTCGAAGGAAGGTTCTCTCATGGATCAATAACTGGTTAAAAGATAAGAAACAAAATATAGGAAGAAGTGATCAATTTTCAGCCTGGGTTAGGTAACCCAGTCTGGGTCCCATCTTATTTAACACATTCACAAATGATCTGGAGTAAGGGGTAAGCAGTGAGCTGGCAAAATGGGCAGATAACACAAAACTGTTCAATACATTTAAATCTAAGATAGAGAAGCGATTCAAAAGGTGAGTAGGAAGCTGAGCAACAAAATGCAGATGAAATTCAATGTTGAAAAATGCAAAATAAAGCACAATGGAAAACACAGTCCCAATTATGCAAATGAAATGATGGAAACTAAATTAGCTATTACCACTCAAGAGAGAAAGGTTGGATCATTTTCTGAAAGGGTTCACTCGTCAATGATAGCCAAGAAAAAGCAAACAGAATGTCAGGAATCATTAAAAAAAGGGATAGAGAGAGAGTAAGAGAATAAATTATTGCCTCTACAGAAATTCATGTTACACCCATATATAGAACACTGTAAACAGATGTGGTCACCTCATCTCAAAAAAGATAAGTTGGCATTGGAAAAAGTTCAGGAAAGGTCAACAAAAATGATTAGGGGAATGGAATGGGTGCCGTTATGAGGACAGATTAATAACACTGGGACTTTTCAGACTGGAAATGAGATGACTAAGGGGGGGATAGGACAGAGATCCATAAAATCATTATTGGTGTGGATAACATAGATAAGTGAGAGTTTTTTAGTCCTTCTTATAACACAAGACCCAGTTATTAGGTAGCAGGTTTAAAACAAACAAAAGGAAGTATTTCTTCACACAAGGCATTGTCAACCTGAGGAATCCCTTGCCAGATGCCATTGTGAATGCCAGGACGATAACACGGTTCAAAAAGAGCTAGATAAATTCATGGAGGATGAATGTATCGATGATTATTACCCAGGATGGAGAAGGATGTTGTCCATAGCCTCTCTTTGTGAGAAGCTGGGAATGAGGATTCCCTGTTCTGTTCACTCCTGGCATTGGCCACTGTCAGAAGACAAAATACTTGGCTAGGCAGACCTTTGGTCTGACTCAATACAGCCTTTCTTATGATCTTATCCCTATTGAGAGACCGAGAGAGAGGACACCCGGCAGAATAGATTCCCAAATGGCATGAGGTTCATTTGCTCCTGGAAATTCAATGATCAAATGCATTCTCAAAGGTTTTATTCTCTGGCTCAGTTATGAGGGCAGAAATTCAGTGGTGTGTTGCTCTGTCATAATGGGTCTGATGGGGGCAGATTTCTGTTTCTTGACAGTCTGAGGAGTCAAGTGCTTCTGCCTTGTAGAAACCCCTCACAGTTCCAGAGCTATTAGAATCGCTGTGCCCTCTTGGCTATCTTAACATCACATGTCAGACCTTGTAGCCTGCCCCCTCATAGGATGTTATCCCGCAATTCTCCAACAATCACACTGGGCAATGGTCTACAACACACTGAGGGTTGACTGTGCTTGCCTGGTAGTTCTGACTGGGTTTGGCACCTGTGGTTCTTCCTGTTGGGAGTCTGTGAGCAGGGGTGAGACGAGTGACCAGCCAGCCTTCTCGAACCAAAATACTGTGTAAACCGTGTATCGGGACTAAAGCGTCACATGGGAAAATAAGAGGGTTTTTGAAACAATACTCTGTCCTCATCTCTGCCCCCAGCTCCCCACTCTGACAGCTCCCTTGTGCTACATTGCTTATGAGTACAGGACATAGGCAGTGGGAGAGAGAGAGCAATAGGTTTCTTTCCAGTGTTAAATGAAGCTCTATTTTCATGAATACTCACATATTTGATTTGTAACACATTTGATTTGAAATCCTCATCATGGCTGAATAAGAAGTAATGAGGTAACTATGAACTAAAGAGTGAGAACGTATGTTCTATATATTGATCCCAACGTCTGATACCACACCGGACACAGGTTACAGACTGATAGACAGAACCTGAGAGAACCTGTCAGCAATTAAGCCAGCTACAGCGGAGCTACTAGACTTTTGTTTGGTGACAAGTGATCAAATGAAATTTCAAACATTGCAATCTTTTTGGATTCTGAGGATATCCAGGTGACAGACACTATATTTTAAAGTCCTATTTTAATTGGAAAATCATGTGTGAAAACGCATTGGAAGGGTAAGAATGGGTTGGTACCTGTGTTCTAAAGTACAGATGTGTAAATGTTATCCCAAAAAATTCTGTCTCATGACATGCAGGTATATCGAAAGGGAGTGGAAGAGTTCAGTCTCTCTCTAGGAAGAAGCAAAGGTAACTTTACCACTTTTCTGAAATTATGACAAAAGTACGCTACCTACTGTTTGCAATGGCTGAATCATTGTTGAGGGAACAGTTATTATGATGCTGTCTCCTCATCAGAAAAAAAAAACGGTAAACAGTGAGGTGGCAAAATTTGCAGATGATACTAAACCCCTCAAGATACAACGAATAGTCTAGCAGTACCTTGTAGACTAACAAAACATGTAGATGGTATCCTGAGCTTTCGTGGGTACAACCCATTTTTTCATATAAATGGAGTATGAAAAGTCCAGTTCCAAAATAAATATGGAATGGGGGGAGAGGAGGGAAGAAGGAAGGGACAAAATAGTGAATTACAGTGTTTGTCTTACATGAAACAAAAAACAGGACTATGTAGCACTTTAAAGACTAACAAGATGGTTTATTAGGTGATGAGCTTTCGTGGGCCAGACCCACTTCCTCAGATCAAATAGTGGAAGAAAATTGTCACAACCATATATACCAAAGGATTCAATTAAAAAAAAAGTGAACACGTGAAAAGGACAAATCAAATTTCATAGACATATGTCCTTTTCATATGTGTTCACTTTTTTTTAATTGTACCCTTTGGTATATATGGTTGTGACAATTTTCTTCCACTATTTGATCTCAGGAAGTGGGTCTGGCCCACGAAAGCTCATCACCTAATAAACCATCTTGTTAGTCTTTAAAGTGCTACATAGTCCTGTTTTTTGTTCCAGCTACACCAGACTAACACGGCTACATTTCTATCACTGTCTTACAGGAAGCTGATAGAGAAGATGCCAATTGCTCTTAAGTACCTATTGTTTGGTACCTTTGTGATGGTTCCCACACCTGTAAATGAAGTTAAGTTCAAGCACTTCCCTGTGTATTTAGCTCATGATACCATCTACATGTTTTGTTATTCTTTAAGGTGCTGCTAGACTTTTTGTTGATTTTTAAGTTTCACCAGTTACACAATAACTCGGCTATCCCCCTGAAGGAATAATTAAATAAGGGATAGAGAATAAGACAGAGAATACTTTATTGCCTTTCTATAAATCTATTTTATGCCCACTTCTTGAATAATGTGTATAGATGTGGTCACCTCATCTCAAAAAAAATATCTTAGCATTGGAAAAAAATCAGTAAAGCGCAACAGAAACGATTAGGGGTTTGGAAGGAGAGTCATAGAAGAGAGATTAAAAAGACTGGGACTTTTCAGGTCAGAAAAGAGGAGACTAAAGCGGGATATGACAGAGGTCAATAAAATCATGACTGAAGTGCAGAAAGTGAATAAGAAAAAGTAATTTACTTATGTCCATAACATAGGAACTAGGAGTCACCGGATGAAATTCATAGGTTTGAAACAAAAGAAAGTACTTCTTCATTCAACAAAGACACAACCTATGGAACTACTTGCCATAGGATGTTGTGAAGAACCTCAGCTTAACAGGTTTCAAAAAAGAACCAGACAAATTCAAGGAGGATAGGTCCATCAATGGCTATTAGCCAGGATGGGCAGTAATGGTATCCCTAGCCTCTGTTCATCAGAGCCTGGGAATGGGTAACAGATGAGGGATCGCTTGATTATTCCCTGTTCTGTTCATTCTCTCTCGGGCACCTGGCATTGGCCACTGTCAGAAAACAAAATACTTGGCTAAGAGGACCTTAGGTCCACCCCAGTACGGCCGTTCTTATGTTCCTGTGAAAATTAATAGACAGTTCTGAATTACTTCACACATGTAAATATGGAGTGATGCAGCTGACATGAATTTAATTGAATCCAGAACCTGGACCTGAGAACTGATCCCATTTACTAGAAGAAAGCAGTGACAAAATTTGGACAGTCAGCCGTGGAGAAAATAATATTGTGTATAGTGAGACAATAAAATGTCTTTATATGTGGGAGTGATGAACAAAATGGCTGTTTTCACCATGCACTTGCCATGCATTAACACACGTGTCCTGATACCATGGACAACACTCAGCCACAGAGGGACGGAAAGGGTGCCTGTAGGAAAGTCCAAATTGCCAAATTCATAGTGTTTTCCAGTAGGCTGCGGAACTCCCAGCCACAGGACGTCAATGGGGGAAAGGACTCAACAGGATTCAAAGGGACTTGATGTTTACATGGGCAAACAAGAAATCTCATTACAGCAGAGAGTGGTGTTGTTTTGTTAAAGTATTAGAAGTTCTCTGCACTTTCCTGATTTACACAGCTAAATAGCTAGTGGGTGTCATAACCAGGAGAGCTGACCAACACGTGGGGATTAAAGGGTTAACTATGTCTCCTGTCCTTAGCCAGGTATCGGGATAGGCAATAACAATGCAAGGTAGGGATTGCAAACTGGGATAAAGGAATTTTTATCTTTTCCCTCCTTTGTCTGGGTCAGATCGGTTTTCTTCCAGGTAACAGGGAGATTGGAGGACGTCTCTTTCTCCAAGAAAAGTCTTCTCACAATATATGAGTGAGCAAAGTTTAGTGAGCCCATCAGGTTTTATTGTAGTCTGGTTTGGGAATTTGGAACTGATGTCTGTGCTGTTAAAAGTGTTTTTTTCCCCCTCTCTCTTTTGTAATGAAGCTTTCTAACCCAGGGAATTTTCTCTGAGTATATCAATTTGTCGATCTTACCATCTAGCCACCTCAACTATGCTTGGAACAGTAGTTTTGTTTTGATAATAAAAGTTTTTTTTCTTTTTCTAATTAACAGATATTGGTTCATTTTTGCGTCCTGGGAAGTCAATCTGTCTGTCTGACTAAGGAGTGAGCTACCACATACTGCAGCTTGTTTTCTCTTTTCTTTTTCAAGCTTTGTAGGGAAAAAGAGCTTGAGGTACCCCTGAGGTTTTAGGAAGGAGGTTTCCCAAGTGACGTCTTCCCTCGTTTTCTTGGAAATACTTGAGTGGTGGCAGCGGCTATTCCCCAAAGTCCGGGTATTAGGATTTTGGGGGGAAGTTTTTGTACCAAAGCCCTTAGAGACAAGGTTTTGGGGTGCTCTTGCAGGCCCCCACTTCTGCATTTGTCATGCCAGAGTGCGGAACAGCCTTGACAGTGAGTGAAAGGAGGAATTTTCTGTGGTAGCGGGCTAACTCCTGGTTATTATGGGGCTTCTTCTACCTCCCTCTGCTGCGTCTGGGAATGACCACTGGGCACTGGCATAGATAGACTCCAGGTCTGATCCAGTCTGGTGGTGACAATCTTTTTTCCTATCAATGCTGTAAAACCAAGACTACATTTCTGGTGATCTCCCTGTAGCTCCTGGGTCACTGGTGACGTGCCTTGAGAGCAGAAAGATGTCTTGCTACAAATCATCTCATCTCGTATTCTTTCTCCTTTCAGAAAGGAGAGCTGCACACTTCTCGGACGAGCTCAGAACATCATGTCAGCTGTTAATGACACCAAATTCACACATGTTATGTTCCTTCTCTCCCGGATACCTGGGATGGAAGATGACTGTCTCTGGATCGCTATCCCCTTCTGCTTCATATATGCTATTTCAATAGTAGGCAATTCAGTCATTCTATTCATTATAAAAACAGACCCAAGCCTCCATGAGCCCATGTACATTTTCCTTTCCATGTTGGCCCTCACAGACCTTGGCTTACTGATAACCACCATGCCGACAATCCTGAGCACATTCTTGTTTAACAACAGGGAGATCATCCTGGATGCCTGTTTTGCCCAGCTGTTCTTCATCCACTCGCTTTCAAACGTTGAGTCTTCCCTGCTCTTGTTGATGGCCTTTGACCGCTTCATTGCCATCTGTAACCCACTGAGGTACACTTCGATCTTAACCCTGTCAACAATAACCAAGATGGCCTTGGCGGTTATGCTAAGATCTGTGGCCCTTATATTCCCTCTCCCTTTTCTCCTGAAACGATTCCAATACTGTCGAAGGAACAGCCTCATCTACTCCTACTGTGTACATGCAGAGGTCATGAACCTGGCTTGTTCGGACATCACAGTCAACATCATCTATGGCCTGTGTGTTAAAGTCTTAACAGTGGGGTTCGACTCTTTGTTCATCTTTCTATCCTACGTGATGATCTTCAAAACTGTGCTGAGTGTCACATCCTCCACGGAACGCCTGAAGGCCCTGAATACCTGCGTCTCCCACCTCTGTGCTGTGCTTCTCTTCTACATACCAGATATTGGCTTGTCCATTCTACACAGATTTGGGAATAGCTCTTCACTCTTGCTTCAGATTTTCCTGAGCTACATCTACATGTTGCTCCCACCTCTGATGAACCCGATTGTGTACAGCGTAAAAAGCAAACACCTGCGTGCGAAGATCATCAGGGGGTTATTCAAGTGAAGGATGAGTTCATTGCCAGCTCCAGCAGTATTCACATGTGTCATGAAAATAGCCTGCCATGGACGCCTGTTCCCTCCTGGGCCCTTACATATCAACTAGGACCTCCACTCTATAGCTATGAGGTTCTACTGGAGTGAGGCCTGGAGGCACGTGAGAAGGCCTGTTCCCTCCCACTGGGGAGGAAGTACAGTGCACGCAGCGAATGAGCAACATTTAAAAGTGACTATGTTTGTGGAGAGTCAGGGGACTGTGCGCTGCTGGACCAAAAGAGCCATATCGGTGGCTTCACCGATCTCAGAATTTCTGTCGACACTGTCAATAAAGGGAAGGGATATTGATGCTGTTTCCCAAGGTACCTGTCCTTCCTCTGTCCTGTCTCTTTCCAAACATTGATGGGCCATAAAAAAAAATATTGGGATGCTGTTCAGTCACAGTCCTGGATTTCCTGGGTGCTCTGGGGGGAAGCATGTTCCATTAGCCTCCCCTTCAGCGATGGATTGGGGATATTCAATGGGTACTCTCACCAGGCCATCCTCAGTGGGATGTAGGGCCCAGGACAATCCTCCCCACAAGGCCAAGTTTCCACCCCCATCTCTCCTCTTCAGGCCCCTGCTCCACCTCCTGCCCGTCTTTTCCCCCAAACTCCATCCCTCAGATGACATGGTCTGGGGGAATAGTAGTAGCCCGGGTGCAGTGTTTCCTCTAATCTTTATCTCCATGTGCAGAATAATGTTATGTGCAGCAATATGGAGGGGTGGTGTGACACAGTCCATCCATATTGGTGCGCACAACCACATTCATTCTGCAAAGGAGCCAACAGTGCACAGAGCCATCTCCTCCCCCCCCCCCCCCCCAGGATGGGCTGCCCAGAATAGAGGCTTGAGGGCCTGCAGCCCAGGGTGCTGAACTAAGCTGTCCTCTTTAGTCCAGGACCCAGCACTACAGACCATAAATCTTCTTATTTTCTCCTTCTCCACTCCTGAAGCCAAAGGACGACATCTCTCTTACAATCCATCTACTCCAGTGTCCTCTCTGCCAACACTGGCAAATGCCAGATACCCCATCCTGGCTAAGAGCCATTGATGGACCCAAACTCCATGAATTGATCTAGCTCTTTTTTATAGTGCAGCGAGGCAGTGGGCACTGTGTCCCTTCTAGGGGAGCCTACTGGGAGGAGAAGGAAGTGGAGGATATCCCATCAGCACCTACCGCTCATACACACCCACCAATTCCCCCCCCCCCCCACAGCATGGGGGGAAGCTGAGCCACCCGATTGCCCTCCTCCTGCCCGCAGCCTTCTTGCCTGACGAGAACCTTCCCATGCTTGTTTGTCTCCAGGATGTGGGTCCCTGCCACTGAGCGATCCAGCAGGCGTCCCCTGCACCCGCTCCTGCTCTTGCCCCTCCAGCTTTTCCACAGGTCTACCCCCCATGGCTGCTGAGGGCCCCACACAAGAGGCAGTGGGACCACCCGAGGCAGGCCACAGCCCCATCCCTGAGCTACCCCTCCCCCTTCTCCCTCCCTCCTCCCCCATCCCAGGTTCTTTCCCCAGCCCCTCCCCAGTTTTATTTACCCCAAATAAAAAAAGAGAATTCATTGTTTCAAACCAGAAAGTCTACTTTATGGTATCTGCAGGGGAAGGGAGGGGGAGGGGGAGGAACAGAGGGATGGAGGGCAGGGGAAGAAAAGGAAAGGTCAGGGAAGGGAAGGGAAGGGAAGGGTGGGGGAGGAAATGGCACTGCAGAAGTCCCCTGTGGGAAGGCCCAGAGGAGAGTCTCACAGGTGTCCTTCTCTGAAACTCTCCCTCAGGGCCCCCCGGATGTGCACAGACATCTGATAGTCCTGTTTTATGGCAACTGTGCGTAGCTGCTCAAAAAGCCTGGTGAGCCTTTCCGCCTCTGCCCCCCACCCTGGCAGGATCATCTCCCCCTAGTTCTTGCACAAGTTGTGCAGGACACAGCAGGCTGCCACCACTTGTGGAGCATTGAGGTCGCCGAGGCCCAGAAGAGTAAGGAGACAGCGGAACCTTCCTTTCAAATGGTCAA
The DNA here is from genome assembly GCF_049634645.1 of Pelodiscus sinensis. Classification (NCBI taxonomy): domain Eukaryota; kingdom Metazoa; phylum Chordata; order Testudines; family Trionychidae; genus Pelodiscus; species Pelodiscus sinensis. The sequence goes on along the minus strand of NC_134711.1, from coordinate 327,561,356 downwards.
AGGCGCCCTCCACCATGAAGCGGACCCTTGCTTTGGTCCAGTGTTGCCATCATAAGCCAGGGGAGCAGAGGGTAGGCTGTGTCCCCCACAATGAATATGGGTATATCCACGTCCCCAACCCTGATGTGCCAAAACATGCAAAAAAGTGCAGCTTGTAGTAGAGTCTGAAGTTGCAGAAGATGCAGGCTTTGTGAGCCTTCCCTGCATTAATATCCATGAAGTGGCTGCAGTGGTCCAAACCATCTAGGGGACATTGGAAAAATACTCCTTCCACTTGATGTTGTCAGATACCTGGTAGTTAGGGGCCTGGAAGGGGATGGGGTAACCATACATTCAGGGGGCACTGATAGCGTCGGTGGCTGCACTCTGGGTATGGCTGGGAGCTTGTGCCCATCAGCCACTCCAATGAGCCTTCCCGTCACTGGGCAGCCCCCTGCATTCTGTACAACGACCCTTCAGTAGAACCTGGTGTCAGTGGCAACTGTGACAGGCCCTGGTAGCACATCACTGACCAGCCTGTGCTAGCCAGGAGCTGGAGAGGGTCCTAGACCAGCTCTGGTGGCCCAGAGGCTGTGGGTGGGTGGGATGAGCTGCCAGGGAGGGTCACTCAGATCTGTGCCTAACTCTTGGGATCACTGGATCTAGTGAAGGGTAAGCAGCAGCCGAGGAGAAATACTGTCCCATATTCCTAGTATTAATATTCTATTGAATTCAATGTTAGCTGTATTACAGCTGTGACAGCTCCATCATTAACCAAGGGGGCAACGTGACTAGTCAGACTCGTAAGTCCAGATTCCAGGAATGGAGCCTGCAGCAGGGCTAGAGCTGCAGGCCAGTTGTTTAACATCACCCCCCCATCCCCTGGGATTTGGCCTCCTGCCCTTTGCCATTGGCTGTCATGGGGGTTAAAGCTGGTGCACACGAAGCCAAACAGCTGAAGTTCCCTGAGGGCCAAGTGGCCCCAAGGGAAGGTACAAACATGCTGCATAAAGGCAGTTGCCTCCCTATCTGAACACACACTGCCTGCTGCCCCTGCAACCTCTCCGGTGACTCCTTGTGCTGTAGGGTGAATACCTCTGTTGCCAGCGGCTCCCTTCTCGCAGGAACTGGGTACGTTGGCAGGTGTCACTGTCTGTAACGTGACAAGTGCAGGGCGAAGGCTGCAGGCTGTTTGCACTGGCAGATGTTTTATGCAGCGGCAGAGGACTCACTGGGGCTACCGGGGTGACTCCGTGATGAGGCTGGAGGGCAGGCAGCGCTAGGTAGCTTGGGAACCCTCCCCTCCATCTGCTCATGTTCAACTGTAGTCTATTCTATGCAGAAATGTGACTTTCACATCAGTCTTGGAGTGTTATAATCCCAATGCTGTGTCAGGATGTTTTAATGGACCCCATTTCTAGAGGTGCATGTGCTCTGGTCTCATATCATATCATGGAATTAGAGGGAAGGTCCTCTCATGGATCCATAACTGGTTAAAAGACAGGAAACAACAGCAAGGAATAAATGGTCACTTCTCAGCATGGGGGGAGGTAATTAGTGGTATCGTGCCAGGGTCCGTACTGTGTCCATTCCTATTCAATACATTCACAAATTATCTGCAGTAATGGGCAAGCAGCGAGGTGGCAAAACGTGCAGATGTGTCTTATAACACAAGACCCAGTTATTAGGTAGCAGGTTTTAAACAAACCAAAGGAAGTTTTTCTTCACACAGACGCCATTGTGAATGCCAGGACTAAAACACGGATCAAAAAGAGCTAGATAAAGTCATGGAGGATGGATATATCGATGATTATTACCCAGGATGGAGAAGGATGTTGTCCCTAGCCTCTCTTTGTGAGAAGCTGGGAATGAGGATTCCCTGTTCTGTTCACTCCTGGCATTGGCCACTGTCAGAAGACAAAATACTTGGCTAGGCAGACCTTTGGTCTGACTCAATATAGCCTTTCTTATGATCTTGTCCCTATTGTGAGACTGAGAGAGAGGACACCCAGGAGAATAGATTCCCAAATGGCCTGAGGTTCATTTGCTCCTGGAAATTCAATGATCAAATGCATTCTCAAAGGTTTTATTCTCTGGCTCAGTTATGAGGGCAGAAATTCAGTGGTGTGTTGCTCTGTCATAATGGGTCTGATGCGGACAGATTTCTGTTTCTTGACAGTCTGAGGAGTCAAGTGCTTCTGCCTTGTAGAAACCCCTCACAGTTCCAGAGCTATTAGAATCGCTGTGCCCTCTTGGCTATCTTAACATCACATGTCAGACCTTGTAGCCTGCCCCCTCATAGGATGGAATCCCGCAATTCTCCAACAATCACACTGGGCAATTGTCTACAACACACTGAGGGTTGACTGTGCTTGCCTGGTAGTTCTGACTGGCTTTGGCACCTGTGGTTCTTCCTGTTGGGAGTCTGTGAGCAGGGGTGAGACGAGTGACCAGCCAGCCTTCTCGAACCAAAATACTGTGTAAACCGTATATCGGGACTAAAGCGTCACATGGGAAAATAAGAGGGTTTTTGAAACAATACTCTGTCCTCATCTCTGCCCCCAGCTCTCCACTCTGACAGCTCCCTTGTGCTACATTGTTTATGAATACAGGACATAGGCAGTGAGAGAGAGAGAGAGAGAGAGAGAGAGAGCAATAGGTTTCTTTCCAGTGTTAAATGAAACTCTATTTTCATGAATACTCACATATTTGATTTGAAACATGTCTGATTTGAAATCCTCATCATGGCTGAATAAGAAGTAATGAGGTCACTATGAACTAAAGAGTGAGAACGTATGTTCTATATATTGATCCGAATGTCTGATACCACACTGGACACAGGCTACAGACTGACAGACTGAACCTGAGAGAACCAGTCAGCAATTAAGTCAGCTACAGCGGAGCTACTAGACTTTTGTTTGCTGTTAAGTGATCAAATGAAATTTCAAACATTGCAATCTTTTTGGATTCTGAGGATATCCAAGTGACAGATACTACATTTTAAAGTCCTATTTTAATTGGAAAATCATGTGTGAAAATGCATTGGAAGATTAAGAATGGGTTGGTACCTGTAACTAAAGTACAGATGTGTAACTGTTATCCCAAAAAATTCTGTCTCATGACATGCAGGTATATCGAAAGAGAGTGGAAGAGTTCAGTCTCTCTCTAGGAAGAAGCAAAGGTAACTTTACCACTTTTCTGAAATTATGACAAATTACGCTACCTACTGTTTGCAATGGCTGAATCTTTGTTCAGGGAACAGTAATTATGATGCTGTCTCCTGATCAGAAAAAAAAAACGGTAAACAGTGAGGTGGCAAAATTTGCAGATGATACTAAACCCCTCAAGATACAACGAATAGTCTAGCAGTACCTTACAGACTAACAAAACATGTAGATGGTATCCTGAGCTTTCGTGGGTACAACGCATTTTTTCATATAAATGGAGTATGAAAAGTCCAGTTCCAAAATAAATATGGAATGGGGGGAGAGGCGGGAAGAAGGAAGGGAAAAAATAGTGAATTACAGTGTTTGTCTTACAGGAAACAAAAAACAGGACTATGTATCACTTTAAAGACTAACAAGATGGTTTATTAGGTGATGAGCTTTCGTGGGCCAGACCCACTTCCTCAGATCAAATAGTGGAAGAAAATTGTCACAACCATATATACCAAAGGATTCAATTAAAAAAAAGTGAACAAATGTGAAAAGGACAAATCAAATTTCATAGACAAATGTCCTTTTCATATGTGTTCACTTTTTTTTTAATTGTACCCTTTGGTATATATGGTTGTGACAATTTTCTTCCACTATTTGATCTCAGGAAGTGGGTCTGGCCCACGAAAGCTCATGACCTAATAAAACATCTTGTTAGTCTTTAAAGTGCTACATAGTCCTGTTTTTGTTCCAGCTACACCAGACTAACACGGCTACATTTCTATCACGGCCTTACATGAAGCTGATAGAGAAGATGCCAATTGCTCTTAAGTACCTATTGTTTGGTACCTTTGTGATGGTTCCCACACCTGTAAATGACCTTAAGTTCCAGCACTTCCCTGTGTATTTAGCTCATGATACCATCTACATGTTTTGTTAGTCTTTAATGTGCTGCCAGATTATTTGTTGATTTTTAAGTTTCACCAGTTACACAATAACTCGGCTATCCCCCTGAAGGAATAATTAAATAAGGGATAGAGAATAAGACAGAGAATACCTTATTGCCTTTCTATAAATCTATTTTATGCCCACTTCTTGAATAATGTGTATAGATGTGGTCACCTCATCTCAAAAAAGATATCTTAGCACAGGAAAAATTCAGTAAAGTGCAACAGAAACGATTAGGGGTTGCGAATGAGAGTCATAGAAGAGAGATTAAAAAGACGGGGACTTTTCAGGTTAGAAAAGAGTAGACTAAAGCGGGATATGACAGAGGTCAATAAAATCATGACTGATGTGCAGAAAGTGAATAAGCAAAAGTAATTTACTTATGTCCATAACATAAAAACTAGGAGTCACCAGATGAAATTCATAGGTTTGAAACAAAAGAAAGTATTTCTTTATTCAACAAAGACACAACCTGTGGAACTCCTTGCCATAGGATGTTGTGAAGAACCTCGGCTTAACAGGTTTCAAAAAAGAACCAGACAAATTCAAGGAGGATAGGTCCATCAATGGCTATTAGCCAGGATTGGCAGGAATGGTATCCCTAGCATCTGTTCATCAGAGTCTGGGAATGGGTAACAGAGGAGGGATCGCTTGATTATTCCCTGTTCTGTTCATTCTCTCTCGGGCACCTGGCATTGGCCACTCTCAAAAATCCAAATACTTGGCTAAGAGGACCTTTGGTCCACTCCAGTACGGCCGTTCTAATGTTCCTATGAAAATTAATAGACAGATCTGAATTACTTCACACATGTAAATATGGAGTGATGCAGTTGACATGAATTTAATTGAATTCAGAACCTGGACCTGAGAACTGATCCCATTTACTAGAAGAAAGCAGTGGCAAAATTTGGACTGTCAGCCGTGGAGAAAATAATATTGTGTATAGTGAGACAATAAAATGTCTTTATATGTGGGAGTGATGAACACAATGGCTGTTTTCACCATGCACTTGCCATGCATTAACACACGTGTCCTGATACAATGGACAACACTCAGCCACGGAGGGTCAGAAAGGGTGTCTGTAGGAAGGTCCAAATGGCCAAATTCACAGTGTTTTCCAGTAGGCTGCGGAACTCCCAGCCACAGGACGTCAATGGGGGAAAGGACTCAGCAGGATTCAGAGGGACTTGATGTTTACATGGGCAACCAAGAAATCTCATTGCACCAGAGAGTGGTGGTGTTTTGTTAAAGTATTAGAAGTACTCTGCACTTTCCTGATTTACACAGCTAAATAGTTAGTGGGTGTCATAACCAGGAGAGCTGACCAACACGTGGGGACTAAAGGGTTAACTATGTCTCCTGTCCTTAGCCAGGTATCGGGATAGCCAATAACAATGCAAGGTAGGGATTGCAAACTGAGATAAAGGAATTTTTATCTTTTCCCTCCTTTGTCTGGGTCAGAGTGGTTTTCTTCCAGGTAACAGGGAGATGGGAGGTTATCTCTTTCTCCAAGTCTTCTCACAATATATAAGTAGGGCAAAGTTTAATTAGCCCATCAGGTTTTATTGTAGTCTGGTTTGGGAATTTGGAATTTAGGTCTGTGCTGTTAAAAGTGTTTTTTCCCCCCTCTCTCTTTTGTAATGAAACTTTCTAACCCAGGGAATTTTCTCTGAGTATATCAATTTGTGGATCTTACCATCTATCCACCTCAACTATGCTTGCAACAGTAGTTTTGTTTTGATAATAAAAGTTTGTTTTCTTTTTCTAATTAACAGATATTGGTTCATTTTTGCATCCTGGGAGGTCAATCTGTCTGTCTGACTAAGGAGTGAGCTACCACAGACTGCAGCTTGTTTTCTCTTTTCTTTTTCAAGCTTTATGGGGAAAAAGAGCTTGAGGTACCCCGATGTTTTAGGAAGGAGGTTTCCCAAGTGACGTCTTCCCTCGTTTTCTTGGAAATACTTGAGTGGTGGCAGCGGCTATTCCCCAAAGTCCGGGTATTAGGATTTTGGGGGGAAGTTTTTGTACCAAAGCCCTTAGAGACAAGGTTTTGGGGTGCTCTTGCAGGCCCCCACTTCTGCATTTGTCAAGCCAGAGTGCGGAACAGCCTTGACAGTGAGTGAAAGGAGGAATTTTCTGTCGTAGCGGGCTAACTCCTGGTTATTATGGGGCTTCTTCTACCTCCCTCTGCTGCGTCTGGGAATGACCACTGGGTACTGGGATAGATGGACTCCAGGTATGATCCAGTCTGGTGGTGCAAATCTTTTTTCCTATCAATGCTGTAAAACCAAGACTATATTTCTGGTGATCTCCCTTTAGCTCCTGGGTCACTGGTGACGTGCCTTGAGAGCAGAAAGATGTCTTGCTACAAATCATCTCATCTCGTGTTCTTTCTCCTTTCAGAAAGGAGAGCTGCACACTTCTCGGACGAGCTCAGAACATCATGTCAGCTGTTAATGACACCAAATTCACACATGTTATGTTCCTTCTCTCCCGGATACCTGGGATGGAAGATATCTGTCTCTGGATCGCTATTCTTTTCTGCTTCATGTATGCTATTTCAATAGTAGGCAATTCAGTCATTCTGTTCATTATAAAAACAGACACAAGTCTCCATGAGCCCATGTACATTTTCCTTTCCATGTTGGCCCTCACAGACCTTGGCTTACTCATAACCACCATGCCGACAATCCTGAGCACATTCTTGTTTAACTTCAGGGAGATCAGCTTGGATGCCTGTTTTGCCCAGCTGTTCTTCATCCACTCACTTTCAAACGTTGAGTCTTCCGTGCTCCTGTTGATGGCCTTTGACCGCTTCATTGCCATCTGTAACCCGCTGAGGTACACTTCGATCTTAACCCTGCCAACAATAACCAAGATGGCCCTGGCGGTTATGCTAAGATCTGTGGCCCTTATATTCCCTCTCCCCTTTCTCCTGAAACGATTCCAATACTGTCAAAGGAACATCCTCTTCTACTCCTACTGTGCACATGCAGAGGTCATGAAGCTAGCTTGTTCGGACATCACAGTCAACATCATCTATGGCTTGTGTGTTAAAGTCTTAACAGTGGGGTTCGACTCTTTGTTCATCTTCCTTTCATACGTGATGATCTTCAAAACTGTGCTGAGTGTCACATCCTCCACAGAATGCCTGAAGGCCCTGAATACCTGTGTTTCCCACCTCTGCGCAGTGCTTCTCTTCTACATACCAGATATTGGCTTGTCCATTCTACACAGATTCGGGAATAGCTCTTCACTCTTGCCTCAGATTTTCCTGAGCTACATCTTCCTGTTGCTCCCACCCCTGATGAACCCGATTGTGTACAGCGTAAAAAGCAAACACCTGCGTGCGAAGATCAGTAGGGTATTATTCAAGTGAATGATGAGTTCATTGCCAGCTCCAGCAGTATTCACATGTGCAATGAAAATAGCCTGCCATGGACGCCTGTTCCCTCCTGGGCCCTTACATATGAACTAGGATCTCCACTGTGTAGCTGGGGGTTCTACTGGAGTGTGAGGCCTGGAACCACGTGAGAAGGCCTGTTCCCTCCCACTGGGGAGGAAGTACAGTGCACGCAGCGAATGAGCAACAGTTAAAAGTGACCGTGTTTGTGGAGAATCAGAGGACTGTGGGCTGCTGGCCGAAAAGAGCCAGATTGGTGGCTTCACCGATCTCATAATTTCTGTCGACACTGTCAATAAAGGGAAGGGATATTGATGCTGTTTCCCAAGGTACCTGTCCTTCCTCTGTCCTGTCTCTTTCCAAACATTGATGGGCCATAAAAAAAAATATTGGGATGCTGTTCAGTCACAGTCCTGGATTTCCTGGGCGCTCTGGGGGGAGGCATGTTCCAATAGCCTCCCCCCTCAGCTATGGATGGGGGATATTCAATGGGTACTCTCATCAGGCCATCCTCAGTGGGATGTAGGGCCCAGGACAATCCTCCCCACAAGGCCAAGTTTCCACCCCCATCTCTCCTCTTCCTGCCCCTGCTCCACCTCCTCCCCATCTTTTCCCCCAAACTCCATCCCCCAGATGACATGGTCTGGGGGAATAGCAGCAGCCCGGGTACAGTGTTTCCTCTAATCTTTATCTCCATGTGCAGAATAATGTTATGTGCAGCAATATGGAGGGGTGGTGTGACACAGTCCATCCATATTGGTGCACACAACCACATTCATTCTGCAAAGGAGCCAACAGTGCACAGAGCCATCTCCTTCCCGCCCCCCCAGGATGGGCTGCCCAGAACAGAGGCTTGAGGGCCTGCAGCCCAGGGTGCTGAACTAAGCTGCCCTCTTTAGTCCAGGACCCAGTGCTACAGGCCCTAAATCTTCTTATTTTCTCCTTCCCCACTCCTGAAGCCAGAAGATTACATCTCTCTCACAATCCATCTACTTTGGCCAATGCCAGGTACCCCAGAGGGCCTACCCATCCTGGCTAATAGCCATTGATGGACCCAAACTCCATGAATTGATCTAGCTTTTTTTTATAGTGCAGCGAGGCAGTGAGCTCTTTGTCTCTTCTAGGGGAGCCTACTGGGAGGAGGAGGAAGTGGAGGGTATCCCAGAAGCTGAGCCGCCCCATTGCCCTCCTCCTGCCTGCAGCCTCCTGGCCTGACCAGCACCTTCCCATGCTTGCTTGTCCCCAGGATGTGGGTCCCTTCCACTGAGTGATCCAGCAGGCGTCCCCTGCACCTGCTCCTGCTCTTGCCCCTCCAGCTTTTCCACAAGCCCACCCCCCCGTGGCTGCTGAGGGCCCCACACAAGAGGCAGTGGGACCACCCGAGGCAGGCCACAGCCCCATCTCTGAGCCACCCCTCCCCCTTCTCCCTCCCTCCTCCCCCATACCAGGTTCTTTCCCCAGCCCCTCCCCAGTTTTATTTACCCCAAATAAAAAAAGAGAATTCATTGTTTCAAACCAGAAAGTCTACTTTATGGTATCTGCAGGGGAAGGGAGGGTGAGGGGAGGAACAGAGGGAGGGAGGGCAGGAGAAGGGAAGGGAAGGGAAGGGAAGGGAAGGGAAGGGAAGGGAAGGGAAGGGAAGGGAAGGGAAGGGAAGGGAAGGGTGGGGGAGGAAATGGCACTGCAGAAGTCCCCTGTGGGAAGGCCCAGAAGAGAGTCTCACAGGTGTCCTTGTCTGAAACTCTCCCTCAGGCCCCCCGGATGTGCACAGACCTCTGATAGTCCTGGTTGATAGCAACTGTGTGCAGCTGCTCAAAAAGCCTGGTGAGCCTTTCCGCCTCTGCCCCTCACCCTGGCAGGATTATCTCCCCCTAGTTCTTGCAAAAGTTGTGCAGGACACAGCAGGCTGCCACCACTTGTGGAGCATCGAGGTCGCCGAAGTCCAGAAGAGTAAGGAGACAGCGGAACCTTCCTTTCAAATGGTCAAAGGCGCCCTCCACCATGATGCGGACCCTGCGGAGCCTGCCATTGAAATGTTCCTTGCTTTGGTCCAGTGTTGCCCTCATAAGCCAGGGGAGCAGAGGGTAGGCTGTGTCCCCCACAATGCATATGGGTATGTCCACGTCCCCAACCCTGATGTGGAAAAAAGTGCAAAAAAGTGCAGCTTGTAGTAGAGGCTGAAGTTGCAGGAGATGCAGGCATCATCCGCCTTCCCTGCATTAATATCCCTGAAGTGGCTGAAGTGGTCCACAACGACCTAGAGGACATTGGAAAAATACTCCTTCCGCTTGATGTTTTTGGATATCTGGTAGTTGGGGGCCTGGAAGGGGATGGGGTAACCATACATTCAGGGGGCACTGATAGCGTCGGTGGCTGCACTCTGGGTATGGCTGGGAGCTTGTGCCCATCAGCCACTCCAATGAGCCTTCCCGTCACTGGGCAGCCCCCTGCATTCTGTACAACGACCCTTCAGTAGAACCTGGTGTCAGTGGCAACTGTGACAGGCCCTGGTAGCACATCACTGACCAGCCTGTTCTAGCCAGGAGCTGGAGAGGGTCCTAGACCAGCTCTGGTGGCCCAGAGGCTGTGGGTGGGTGGATGAGCTGCCAGGGAGGGCCACTCAGATCTGTGCCTAACTCTTGGGATCACTGGATCTAGTGAAGGGTAAGCGGCAGCCCAGGAGAAATACTGTCCCATATTCCTAGTATTAATAGTCTATTGAATTCAATGTTAGCTGTATTACAGCTGTGACAGCTCCATCATTAACCAAGGGGGCAACGTGACTAATCAGACCCGTAAGTCCGGATTCCAGGAATGGAGCCTGCAGCAGGGCTAGAGCTGCAGGCCAGTTGTTTAATATCACCCCCCCATCCTCTGGGATTTGGTCTCCTGTCCTTTGCCATTGGCTGTCATGGGGGTTAAAGCTGGTGCACACGAAGCCAAACAGCTGAGGTTCCCTGAGGGCCAAGTGGCCCCGAGGGAAGGTACAAACATGCTGCATAAAGGCAGTTGCCTTCCTATCTGAACACACACTGCCTGCTGCCCCTGCAACCTCTCCGATGACCCCTTGTGCTTTAGGGTGAAGACCTCTGGTGCCAGCGGCTCCCTTCTAGCAGGAACTGGGTACGTGGGCAGGTTTCACTGTCTGTAACATGCCAAGTGCAGGGCGAAGGTTGCAGGCTGTTTGCACTGGCAGATATTCTGTGCAGCGGTAGAGGACTCAGCTGGGCTGCTGGGGTGACTCAGTGATGGGGCTGGAGGGCAGGCATGCCTAGGGAGCTTGGAACCCTTCCCTCCATCTGCTCATGTTCAACTGTAGTCTATTCTATGCAGAAATGTGACTTTCACATCGGTCTTGGAGTGTTATAATCCCAATGCTGTGTCAGGATGTTTTAATGGGTCCCATTTCTAGAGGCGCATGTGCTCTGGTCTCATATCATATCATGGAATTAGAGGGAAGGTCCTCTCATGGATCCATAACTGGTTAAAAGACAGGAAACAACAGGTAGGAATAAATGGTCACTTCTCAGCATGGGGGGAGGTAATTAGTGTTATCACGCCAGGGTCCGTATTGGGCCCATTCCTATTCAATACATTCACAAATTATCTGCAGTAAGGGGCAAGCAGCGAGGTGGCAAAATGTGCAGATGACACAAATCTAGTCAAGAGAATTAAATCGAAAGCAGATTGCAAAGAGATTCAAAAGTGTCTTGCAGAGCTACATGACTGGACCACAAAATGGGAGATGAAATTCAGTGTTGAGAAATGCAAAGTAAAGCTCATAGAAAACATAGTCCCAATAATGCCTGTGAAATGATGGAAACCAAATTAGCTCTTCCCACTCAAGAGAAAGGTTGGATAGTTGTCTGAAAGCATCCACTCATCAGTGGTAGCCAAGAAAAAGCAAACAGAATGCCGAGAAGCATTAAAAAAGGGATAGAGAGGAAGAGATAACATATTGCCTCCATAGAAATCCATGTGACACCCACATCTCGAACACTGCATGCAGATGTGGTCCCCTCATCTCAAAAAAGATACGAGAATACACGTAATATGGGGGAACAGGAGGGTTTTCAAACAACAGTCTGTCCACGTCTCTGACCCTAGAACCTCCCACTCTGACAGGGACCCAGGCAGGCTGGGGACTTTCAGACTTCCCCAGCGGTGTGCCCAGCAGCTGCCCCACCTATGGACATATTCCCAGCACTGGCCGAACAAGCTGTGTTATGTGGCTGGAGCGTGGAAACAGGCTCTTCTCAGCTTGTAGCTCCGGTGTGATCTTTCAGCCTCCCTAAGGTGCTCAATGAGTGACGGCATTTCTTGAGCTGTTGCTTCCCCTTGCTACATATTTTATGAATACAGGACAGAGAGAGTCAGAGAGGAAGAGAGCAAGACCAATAGGTTACTTTCCAGTATTACATGGAGTTCCATTTTCATGAATAATCAGATATTTGCTTTGAAACCCCTTTGTTGAAAACCCTCACCATGGCAGAGTTAGAAGTAATGAGGTCACTATGTGCTAGAGAGTGAGAGCTTGGAGAACAAATATTCAGTATATTGGTCCTAATGCCTGTTACCTCTCTGGGTACAGGCAACAGGCTAACAGGACAGACTCCGAGGAGACCCAGTCAGCTACTAAGCAAGCAACAGAGAAGTTACCAGACTATTTGTTTGCTGACAAGTGATCGAATAACATGGCAAACGCTGCAATCTTCTCCAGTTCTGAGGATATCCAGGTGACAGACACTACATTTTAAACTCCCATTTTAATTGGAAAATCATCTGTGAAAACCCATTGGACGGGTAACAATGGGTTGGTACCTGAACGCTAAAGTACAGATACATAAATGTTACAGAAAAAAAAATTGTCAAAAACATTACAAAGCAAACTTTCATGATATACAGGGAGTGGCAGAGTTTGTAGACTCACTAGAGGAAGAAGCAGGGGTAACTTTAGCACTTAACGGTTTTAGATTTTGAAATTGACAAAAGTATGCCACCTACTGTCTGTGATAGCTAAATCTTTGTTCAGGGAACAGTTGTATGATACTGTCTCCTAAGCTGGAGAAAGGGGTAAACGGTAGGGTGGCAAAATTTGCAGAGGATACTAAACTGATAGCTAAGACCAAGGAATCATGGTATGATAGAACACTAGAACTGGAAGGGACCATGAGAGATCATCAAGTCCAGTCCCCTATCCCCATGGCAGGACTAAACACGTTCTGAATCATCCCTGATAGATGTCGATCTAGCCTGCTCCTAAATATCTCCAGAGATGGAGATTCCACAACCTCCGTAGGCAATTTATTCCAGTGTTTAACCACCTTGACAGTTAGCAAGTTCTTCCTAATGTCCAACCTAAACCTCCCTTGCTGCAGTTTAAGCCCATTGCTTCTTGTCCTATCCTCAGAGGCCAAGGAGAACAATTTTTCTTCCTCCTCCTTGTAATATTCTTGTAGTTACTTGAAAGCTGCTATCATGTCCCCTCTCAGTCTTCTCTTTTCCAAACTAAGCAAGCCCAGTTTTTTCTGTCTTCCCTCAGAGCTCATGTTCTCTAGATCTTTAATCATTTTTGTAACTCTTCTCTGAACCTTCTCCAATTTCTCCACATCTTTCTTGAAATGTGGTGCCCAGACCTGGACAGAATACTCCAACTGAGGCCTAGTCAGCGCAGAGTAGAGCGGAGGAATGACTTCTCGTGTCTTGCTCACAACACTCCTGGTAATGCAGCCCAGAATCATGTTTGCCAACAGTGTCAGTGTTAGCTCATATTGAGCTTGTGGTCCACTATGACCCCTAGATTCCTCTCTGCAGTACTCCTCCCTAGACAGTCGCTTCCCATTCTGTATGTACTATAGATGGATTGTCTATGACTTTGTGCTGTTCAGAAGCTGTCAGCTGGTAAGGGTAGTAAAAGATGCATATTTCATGGAAAATTGTGGCAAGGGGAGTTTGCTAGTGCTGCCCTGCAGAGTAATTCATGGCGGGCTGGCCATAGCTCTTGTAGAATACAGCTGAGAGTGATTTACATCCTGCAAGTTATGTGGAGCAAACCTGGAGTGGTGGATCTTTCAGCAAAGCACTGTGTGGGGATCTGAGGGACTCAGCTTATCAACAGTCCAGACTATAACCCGGGGATGTCCCCATGTCACCGCAGACTGGGACAGCATGCCAGATCTGTCACAGAAAGGAAAACTGTGAAGAGCTTCAAAAAGACCTACCCAAACTGGGTGACTGGGCAACAAAATGGCAAATGGATTTTAATGTTGATAAATGCAAAGTAATGAACATGGCAAAACATAAGCCCAAATATACATACAAAATATTGGCAACTAAATTCATCTGTTACCACTCAAGAGAGAGATCCTGGAGTCATGGTGGGTAGTTCTCTGAAACATCCGAATAGTGTGCAGCGGCAGTCAAAAAAAGCAAATGGAATGTTGGGAATCATTTAAAAAGGGATAGAGAATAAGACAGAGAAAATCTGATTGCCTCTCTATAAATTCCTGTTATGCCCACATCCTGAATACAGTGTATAGATGTGTCACGTCAGATATCTTGGCATTGAAAAAATTCCAGAAAAGAGCAACATAAATGATTAGGGATTTTGAATGGCAGCCTTATGAAGAGAGATTAAAAAGACTGAGACTTTTCAACTTAGAAAAAGGAGACAAATGGAGAATATGATAGAGGTCTATAAAATCATGACTGGTGTGTAGAAAGTGAATAAGGAAAAGTTATTTACTTGTTCCCATAACATAAGAACTAGGGGTCACCCAATGAAATTAATAGATAGCGGGTTTAAAACAAACAAAAGAAAGTATTTCTTCACACAGCGCAAAGTCAACCTGCGGAACTCATTGCCAGAGGATGTTATGAAGACCAGGGCTTTAATAGGTCCAAAAAAATAACTAGATAAATTCATGTATAGGTCCAACAATGCTTATTTTTCAGGATGGGTAGGAGTGGTGTCCCTTGCCTCTGTTTGTCAGAAGCTGGGAATGGGAGATAGAGGAAAAATCACTTGATGATTCCCTGTTCTGTTCAGTCCCTCTGTGGCACCTGGCATTGGCCCTTTTCAGAAGTTAGGATACCGGGCTTGATGGACGTTTGGTCTGACTCAGTATGTCAGTTCTGAGTGAATTTGTATATGTAAATATAGAGTGATGCAGTTTACATCAATGTAATTGAATTCAGAACCTGGAACTGAGAATATCCATTTTTCTAGTAAGAAGCAGTGGCATAATTTGGACTGTCAGTAGTGGAGCAAATAATATTGTACACCATCAGACAATGAAATATGTTTACATGCTGTACTAATAAACACAATGACTGCTTTCACCATGCACTTGCCATGCATTTAAACACACGTCCTGATACCATGGAGAACACTCAGCCACGGAGAGTCAGAAAGGGTGCCTATCGGAAAGTCCCAATTGCCAAATTCACAGTGTTTTTCAGTAGTCTGTGGAACTCCCAGCCACAAGATGTAAATGAGGGAAAGCACTCAGCAGGATTCAGAGGGACTAGATGTTTATGTGGGCTACCAAGAAATCTCATTCCAGCAGTGAGTTTTGTTATTTAAAGTATTAGAAGTTCTCTGCACTGTCCTGATTTACACAGCTAAATATGTCTACTTAGTGGGTGAAAGGGGAAATTTTCTCTGGGAGCAGGTTAACCCATGGCTATTGTAAGGCTCCTTCCACCTTCCTCTGCCGCATCTGGAAATGGCCACCGGGCACTGCGATAGATGGGCTCCATGTCTGATCCAGTCTAGCAGCGCCAATCTTCCTTCCCATGAATGCTGTAAAAACAAGACTATATTTCTGGCCATGTCCCTTGAGCGCTTGGGACACTGGCGATGTGTCTTGAGAGCAGAGAGATGTCTTGCTACATATCATCTTGTCTTGTGTTCTTTTTTCAGAAAGGAAAGCTGCACACTCCTTGGATGACCTCAGAACATGATGACAGTGGTTAATGACACAAGACTCAACTCAGCCGTGTTCCTTCTCACCGGGATACCTGGGTTGGACGACGTCCATCTCTGGATTGCTGTCTTTTTCTGCTTAATGTATGTTGTTTCAATAGTAGGCAATTCAGTCATTCTATTCATTATAAAAACAGATCTAAGCCTCCATGAGCCTATGTACATTTTCCTCTCCATGTTGGCACTCACAGACCTTGGCTTATCGATAGCCACCATACCGACAATCCTGAGCATATTCTTGTTTAATTGGAGGGAGATCAGCCTGGATGCCTGTTTTGCCCAGATGTTCTTCATCCACTCGTTTTCATACATTGAGTCCTCCGTGCTCTTGTTGATGGCCTTTGACCGCTTCATCGCTATTTGTATCCCACTGAGGTACACGTCCATCTTAACCCTGCCAACAATAACCAAGATGGGACTGGTGTTTGTGATAAGATCCGTGGCCCTAATATTCCCTCTCCCATTTCTCTTGAAACGATTCCAATACTGCCGATCCAATGTCCTCTCCCACTCCTACTGCCTGCACCAGGAGGTCATGAAGATGGCCTGTGCGGACATCACCGTCAACAGCATCTATGGTTTTGCTATCAAACTTTTTGCAGTGGGCTTAGACTCTTTGTTCATCTTTCTTTCCTACGTTATGATCCTCAAAACTGTGCTGAGTGTAGCATCTTCCACGGAGTGCCTGAAGGCCCTGAAGACCTGCGTCTCCCACCTCTGCGCCGTGCTTCTCTTCTACATACCAGATATTGGCTTGTCTGTCGTTCATAGATTCGGGAATAGCTCTTCCCTCTTGCTTCAGATTCTCCTGGGCTACATCTCCCTGCTGGTCCCGCCTCTGATGAACCCGATCGTGTACAGCGTGAAAAGCAAACACCTGCGTGCGAGGATCGTCAAGGTGTTATTCAAGTGAAGGGTGAGCTCATCTCCCAGCTCCAGCAGCAATGACCCGTGCCATGAAAATAGCCAGCAACCGACACCTGTTCCCTCCTGAGCCGTTACATATGACCCTCATTCTGTAGAAGTATGTTCTAATGGGGTGTGAGGCCTGGAGCCATGTGAGAAGGCCTGTCCCCTCCCACTGGGGAGGAAGTACAGTGCGCTCAGTGAAGGAGCAACAGTTAAAAGTGACTGTGTTTGTGGAGAGCCAGGGGACTGTGGGATGCTGGTCCGTAAAGAACCATATCAGCGGTTGCACCAACCTCAGAATTCCTATCAATACAGTCAATAAGGAGAAGGGACATTGATTCTGTCTCTCAGGACAGCTGGCTTGTCATTCTCCCATCTGTGATTAAACATCCACGGGCCACGAAAAAATCTTAGGGATAATATTCAGTTCCAGTCCTAGATCTTTTTGAGTGCCCTGATAGTCAGGGGAATGGGAAGAAAACAAGCCACGTTCCGGGGCGCATGGCTGCTGCCTCCCCCACCCCGCTCTCCCAAAATGGTGCCTTTGAGGGGACCATGGGGAGAGCGCTTCCTTTAGCCCTCATGGTAACATGGCTGCAGACAGGGGTCAAGGAATGATCCGTGAACAGAACTGCCTCATTCCCACCCAGGAAGAGCTGCCAAGGACACAGAGGTTTATGGAGGCAGCCCAGGATCCTGAGCTAAGGTGCCCTCTTTAGTCCATGGCCCAGCACTATGGCCCATAAAGTCCCTTATTTAATCCAGCCTTGCTCCTGGGGCTTGCAGAGCACATCTTTCCTGTGGCTGGCTCAGTCATCTGCTGCAGCCAGGGGAGGGATGCGCTTCTCTGCCCGAGCCTGGAGCAGCTGAGACTGGGGGGTAAGAAGGCCACAGCAGCTCTGTGCATGGCAGCCCTGAGGCCCTGCACGGGGCTTATTAGGCAGTGCAGCTTGGAGCTGGGGAGAGACACGGGCTGTGATTGGGTTCCTTTGCTTCCTGCAGCTGCCAGTGAGTGCAGGGGGTCTGCTCTGCTATTAGTCTCCTGGGTCTCCTCAGGCCCCACAGGACCCCCAAAGCACAAGGCCTATGGGGGTTGCCCCAAAACTTCCAATGGGCGGTAGGTCTCTATCACCCACCCCTCACTTACACCCTCCAACAGGTGCTTGTGACTGAGTTAAGGCAGAGACTTCATTAATGCCAGAGACCCATTCAGGCAGCCTCTTTCCCCTGTTGATGGCTCTGCACACCTCACACTCGCTGGACCCACTCCCCACGGAGTCAAGGCAGAGCTGTGTGTGTGAGGGAGGGTCGCTCACACAGGAGTCCGGGCCAGAGATTCAGGGCCTGACTCCCTCCTCTCTTTGGTTTGTGCTGGCCACAGGGAGGGGTTGCTTTGGAAGAATATCTTATGTAACCTGAACATTTTCATGTTACAATCTTCTGGATCTGAGGGTATGTCTAGACTACATGCCTCTGGCAACAGAGGTATGTAGATTAGGCTACCCGGAATAGGAAACTGAAGCAGCAATTTAAATAATTGCCGCTTCATTTAAATTTAAATGGCAGTCGCGCTCCGCTGATCAGCTGTTTGTCGGCACAGCATGCTAGCATGGACACTCCGTGGTCGACATCAAAGGCATTTGTCGACCTCCCCAGTAAACCTCATCCCACAAGGCATACCGGGGAGGTCGACAAATGTCTTCGATGTCGACCGCAGAGCGTCCAGACTAGCACGCTGTGCAGACAAACAGCTGATCGGCTCAGCACATCAGCCATTTTAATTTAAATGAAGTGGCGATTATTTAAATCGCCGCTTCATTTTCCTATGCCGGGTACCCTAATCTACATGCCTCTGTCGCCAGAGGCATGTAGTCCAGACATACTCTGAATGTCCGATTTGGTGCATGTCTCATTCTTGTAGGTACAGTTAGAAATATGAAGTATGAGACCTTGTATAGTTTGAAATGTGCTTATGAGAGCCATTCCTGATGCCCAGGAATCCTTAGTGACTGGGCGATCAACTTGTCGACTTGTAAACAGCCTTGTTTGCCCTGCCTTGGACTAGTAAATCATTTGACCATGCCACCTGTAACTGGGATTCCATTTTTAGCCCGGTAATTTTCCATGGAAGGGGGAATGGAGAACAAAAGATTCCCACCCTGGGGAAGATTATTTAAGCAAGAGGAAGTTATCAGGCCTTTGTCTTTGGCTGGCCTGAGGAACAGCCTGACACACTAGGCTACAAAGGAAACAGAGATGTGGAGACCCAAGTCAGAGTGAAAGATCAATTTTGAGTTTGTAGTGAATTAGAACTAACTATGTGTTTTCTTTTCATTTGTAGTAACTTTCTTTGATTTGTTTACACTTGCAACCACTTAAATCTTACCGTTTGTACTTGTTTAAACACTTTTGTTTACTATCAGGCCAAGTGTAAATTATTGTTTCCTGGGGGGAAAGACCAATGAGTGTGCATATCTCTCTTTCATTGAGGAAGAACATCCTCATGATCTTTCCTTGTGTAAAACTTTTACACAGAGAAAGACGGATTTATCGGGGGTTTTGATCCCTTTTGAGGGTTGGCTTCCTGGGTGCTATGCCAGAGCACTGCATCTCCCCTGAGCTGGAGTGATTCAGTGTCTGCATTGCTCTCTGGGATGGTGGGGGGTGGTCACCCCAACTCCATGCCTTGTCTAGGGAAGAACTGAGAATCTGTTGTAGTCCCCTTACTAAAGGTGCCTCTGAATTTTTTCTGAGAGGATCCTGTGTGCAGCAATCTAACCCTGGAAACTACAACTCCCATGACCCCTTGAGGAAGAAAGGGCTTGTCCCGGCATGTTGAGAGAGGGTCTCAGCAGTCTGGAGCTCTCCATTTTGGGAGAGGGGAACCAGACTGTTGTGGAGGAGCCTTATATCCAGCCCAGGAGCTGTTGTGTTGTGGCTACAGCCTGGGACTGAAAGTCTGCGGTGCTTGGATCTAGCTGGCTGCTGATTGCCCTAGAGGGGAGAGACTCTGGCTGTGCCTGTGGCTGAGGAGGACTACACAACAACCAGCACATAGGAGGAGGCTGTAAGTAACTGGGCTCTTTGGGAAAGTGCTTCCTGGGACAAACCTCCAAGATATAGACTCACTTTGGGTCCAAAGAGAACCAGAGCTGCTGGTGTTTGGTGGAGCCTGCTCCAGTGGCAGAGGGAGTTTGCAGCTGGCTTCACAGCTTGGATGAACACACACACAACCTCCAGAGAACCTCCACTCCAGCTGCAGATCTTCAAGTGTGCCCACGCACTCGTCTGGGACTCTGAGTCCAGAGAAGGGCACACTCTGGGGTGGGATAAATGGTGGCAGTGCAAATGCCAGTGTGATAGACCGGGCCAGATCTGGGCACAGCTGAGGGCATTCACTCAGGGCAAATTGCTCACATTCAGGGCTCTATCTAGCCCCCAACTGGAGACCTTCCCAAATAGGCCACAAACCAGTCCCACAGAGTGCTTCAGCTGCCTGCCTGAAGCCTCACGAGCAAAACCCCTCCGACACCCCAGCAATATCCATGCCCCGGATGGTCCCAGGCCTCATACACAGGTGAGGGGTCTTAGAACCCAACCCCACCTACCCCGAACGAGTTCTGTCCGGTTCCAAGAAACCAGCCACAGATCCCAGGCCAATTTACTCTCTGGATCTTACTCACAAACCACGCAGAGCCAGTCCTTTAGAATCTGCGATCTAAAGGTTTATTACTACAAGAAAGAAAAGCACGAGAGTGAGGTTGTTAAAGTATCACACATTACATGCATCGAATCTCCCAGTTCTCGATGCAGGCTCTAGCAGAGATGTTATAGCTGCTGGCTTAAAAGTCCTTGTTGCACATCCTATGTCAAGATGGGTCTACAGTTCTTCCCGGCTCATGATTCCCCGCGAGGCCGCATCTGGGGTTAGGAGCAGATATGAAGACCAAGATGGAGTCGGCCACATGGCATATTTATACATCCTTCCTGGTCTCTTCTTGGCTGCAGCAGGTCACCTGGCCCATGGTCTATCCCTGTGTTCCCTGCTGGTAGCCCCTTGGTATGAGTCACCATTCTCGAGGTGTGTCCTTGGCCTATAGAGGGCTATTGGTCCAGAGCTTTGCTCATTAGCATGTCAATAGACAAACATTCCTGGCCCATTACTCAACCACATATAGAGAAATATTCAGTACTCATACAAAGAACATGCGTATATCTTCAGAAACAGACATTATACAATCACATGAATAGCATTTTGAGAATCAGAAGAAAGTAAACTTCTATTTGACACCTCACATGGCCCTCTTTGTGCCACTTTTGGGGTGAACACGCCCCCATGGGTACAGCAGTGACCCGGCTGCTCCCCTCAAAATCCAATAACGTGACAGCCAGATAAATTCCTATTGTTTCTGTGTACTTTATTAATATTATTCACTGTTAATCTGTAAAACCCTGTTTAAATTAAGTAAAAGTGGGTTCATTCTAATGTAATCAAGTAGATGTATATTATTTATAATTTGTAATTGTTGTCCTGGAGCTAGATCCAGATTATTGCTGGAATGACTTTATTCCTGGAGGCTTCCAAGGCACACCATTAAGTGTGTACACGGCCAGCCAGGTGGAGGCACCACCATTGTATATTCTTTATGAGCCAGGGACTGCAGCAAAGGGGTGGATAGGGAATCCCCACCTAAACAACATCACCACTGGGGTACTCAGGATCTCCTTGTATGTTAAAACCATCAGGCACCCAGGCACATCTATGAGTGTGACCTGTTCCCAAGTAACCTGGGGAGGAAAAAGGGGGTTACACTGTCCAGCAGGACCAGGTGGTGGGGAGCTCCAGAGAGCAAGAAGACGGGTGTCAGTGTTATAATCAGCACACTAGAGAACAATCGTGTAACCCGCACACCTTGGCTATGTCTACACTGGCAGCTTCTTGCTCCAGAAATATGCAAATGAGGCTAACCGTGGAATATTGCCGAGCCTCATTTGCATACCTAATGGCGGCCATTTTTTGCAGAGGAGGCTCTTGCACCAGAAGGAGCAGCTACACTGCCCCTTCTTGCGAAAGAAAAACCCTCTTGCGCAATGCTGCTACGCTGATTATTTTCAGAAATAACGGCATTGCACAAGAGGGCTTTTCTTGCGCAAGAAGAGGCAGTGTAGATGCTCCTTCTGGTGCAAGATCCTCTTCTGCAAAAAAATGGCAGCTCATTAGGTATGCAAATGAGGCTCAGCAATATTCCACACTTAGCCTCATTTGCATATTGCTGGCGCAAGAAGCCGCCAGTGTAGACATAGCCTTAGTGCAGTTACTGTGCAATTCCAGTGGTACCTAGACCACAGCAACAGTTAAGATCAAGAGACCTCTACAGCAGGGGCATGGAGGCAGCAGGCTTTTAGCTCAGGGGGTAGAGGCTCTTATACTAAGCTTCAGAGGTCCCAGGTTCAAATCCACCTGGGGGCGGTTGCAATCACGAGTGTTAGAGTCACCCTGATAAATACATTATATGTTGTTAGGACCTTGAACACTGCAATAACTGGGATCAGAGCAAAGTGTCTTAGAGAGATTTTAGCTCTGTGTGCCTCTTTAGGACAACTTGGGCAATGGGTGAAGAGCCTGGACTTTTCCAAGCACAAGTTGGTCATGAGGCCTGTCGTTAGTACAGCACCCTTTGGCAACGGGGTTCTCAGCCCCTCCTGTAGCTCTTCGGTATAAGAGAGGGAATCAGGACGCACTTCCAAACAGTGAAGGATCCAGAGAACATTGCCTGGCCAAACAGAACAGGCTGCCTTGTGGTCTGATCCTGACCTCTATCCATTCATCCGCAGCAAGAGCCAATCTAGTGCTGGAGATGGATTTCACACCCTCCATCATCACCAGTTTGGGGGGTAAATGGATCTGGGGGAGGGGGTTGTTTGTGCCCAACAGAAAGCTAGCAGCAGGCATTGAGAGCTGGGATTGGGTCATGCTCCTTTCTGTTTAAAATGTTCATGGCCTTTCATACGTGCATGTCTTACGTCTGAACACGAAGAGGAGACCCACGGGGCTGTGTTTCAGGCACCAGTGTCTCTAGGAGCCTGTCATAGTTATAGCTGGATGTCTGTGGCATAACCCTATTCCTTTCAAGGGTCTCTGTAGCCCATGGTAGAGATACACAGCATCTCTGTCACTGAAGATCTGTGTGACCAGAAATGTCCACTAACCAACCCTTAAAGCCTTCATTTGCAGGTGCTATACATGATTTCATTGGGAGTTCTCCATTTCCCCCCAGTCTTCCTCAAAGCCCCTACTTCTGAGATCAAGACACGGTGTGGAAATCTGAGCTTTCATTTAAAAAAAAAAAAGGCTTATTTCAAAAAGTGTGTTGCAGAACAGCTAAATATGGAAGCCGTGGCACACCTATGTCTCAGAAACCAAAGGGAAAAGGAGAAGAGCCTCCCATTAGCCTGTTGCAATGTCTCATCCTTTTGTGCACAGGGTTTGGCAAAACTAGGCACCCAGCTCAAAGAACCAGTCACAAAAGAGCAAGAGCAAGACACAAACGATAAAAGAAATGATCAGCATTGTTTTATAAGTACATGAGAAGCTCCTGCTTTAAATCAGAGCTAGGCTGGAAAACAGCCCTTGTACCCCCAGCAAAAAAAAAATCCAAATTAAATGTTTCCTTTTCACCCATTTTTTGGGTGAGTTTTCATAGAAAATCGATCATTTTTCTCTGAATGTTCAGCTGCCAGGAAGCTGTCTGGCTGCAGCTGCCTGGATCCCCAAGAGAAATTCGAGGCTTTTCAGTTACCTCTCCTTTGCAACACAAGTGAAGTTTGCCCTGGTGGAGTCTGTGGCTGCACTATGGGTAAGGAAAATTTGAAACCATCTCACCAATCTATGCTTGGGTATTGTACCCATCTGCCACTTTAACCAGCCTTCCCATACCTGTGCAGCTCTGTCCACCCTCTACAACACCCCTGCAGCCGGTCCTTTGGGCAGTGGTTGTTGTGACAGGCCCTGGTAGCGCATCTCTGATGAGTCTGTGCTAGCACGGGTGATGGAGAGGATCAAAAGCAGGTGTAGAGGCCTAGAGATAGTAGGTGGGAGGACCAAACTACCAGTGAATCAGTGAGATCTGTGCTTAACTTTGGGAAGACTTGGATGCTGGGGACACTTGCTTGTTCAGAGAACTGTAGGACTGGAAGAGACTTGAGATGTTAAAGAGTCCAATCCCCTGCACAAATAGAAGGACTAACCATTATCTAGAGACTAAACCAACCTAACCTGCTCTTACCTGCCCTTAAACCCAATGGTAGGGATTCTAGAACCTACCTGAGGGTATGTCTACAC
Source organism: Pelodiscus sinensis (assembly GCF_049634645.1). NCBI lineage: Eukaryota > Metazoa > Chordata > Testudines > Trionychidae > Pelodiscus > Pelodiscus sinensis. Next base: position 327,537,633 of record NC_134711.1, on the reverse strand, counting down.
TACCCTCCTAATTCGAACTAGGAGGGTAAGGTAGGCATACCGCACTTGCAAATGAAGCCCGGGATTTGAATTTCCCGGGCTTCATTTGCATAAGCCGGGCGCCGCCATTTTTAAATCCTGGCTCGTTCGAACCCCGTGCCGCGTGTAGCCGTGTTCGAACGAGCCGGGATTTAGAAATGGCGGCGCCCAACTTATGCAAATGAAGCCCGGGAAATTCAAATCCCGGGCTTCATTTGCAAGTGCGGTATGCCTACATTACCCTCCTAGTTCGAATTAGGAGGGTAGTGTAGACATACGCTGAGAGGTTTATTCCAGTCATTCACCACTCTGAAAGTTTGAGATTTTTCAAGTTAGATTTGTGACTTTTCAGTTTAGAAAAGAGAAAAGGGGGGATATGATGGAGGTCTATAAAATCATGACTGGTGTGGAGAAAGTACATAAGGAAAAGTTACTTCCTTGTTCCCATAACACGAGAACTAGGGGTCACCACAGGAAATGAATAGATAACAGGTTTAAAACAAACAAAAGGTAGTATTTTTTTACACAATGCACAGTCGATCTGTGGAACTCCTTGCCAGAGGATGTTGTGAAGACCAGGACTTTAACAGGGTTCAAAAAAGAACTAGATACATTCATGGAGGATGGATCCATCAATTGTTATTAGCCAGGATGGGGAGCAATACTTTCCCTAGCTTCTGTTTGTCAGAGGCTGAGAATAGGTGGCAGGGAAGGGAATCACTTAATGATTATTTGTTCTAGTTATTCTCTCTGGGGTAACTGGCATTGATCACTGTCAGAAGACAAGATACTGGCCTCATCCAGTATTGCCATTCTTATGGTATTATGTTCAGTTAGGAAGTTTCTTCCCCTATGAGAACAATCTAATGATTAAAGCTGGTGCACAAGAAGCCAAGCAGCTGAGGTTCCCTGATGGCCAAGTGGCCCCAAGGGAAGGTACACACATGCTGCATAAAGGCAGTTGACTCCCTAGCTGAACACACACTGCCTGCTGCCTGTCCAACCTCTCTGACGACTCGTCTTTTACAGTGAAGACCTCCGGTGTCAGCGGCTCCCTTCTAGCAGGAACTGGGTACGTTGGCAGGTGTCACTGTCTGTTACATGCCAAGTGCAGGGCGAAGGCTGCAGGCTGTTTGCATTGGCAGCTGTTCTGTGCAGCAGCAGAAGACTCAGCAGGGCTGTCGGGGTGACTCAGTGATGGGGCTGGAGAGCAGGCAGTGCTGGGTAGCTTGGGAACACTCCCAGACATCTGTCCATGCTCCATGGTGGGTTATTCAAACTACAGACAAAATCTGACATTCCACCTGAGATCAGTGTTAAAACCCCACTGCCGTGAATCAGGATTTCTCCATTGCTCCCATTTTTTAGGAGAGTTACCCCACAGAGAATAACCAGAACAAATAATCATTAAGCGGTCCCTTCTCTATCACCTCTTCTCAGCCTCTGACCAAGAGAAGCTAGGGACACTATTACTATCCCACCTGGCTAATAGCCATTGATAGATCTATCCTCCATGAATGTATCTAGTTCTTTTTTTGAACCCGGTTAAAGTGGTGCCATGTGCCCACACTATATCAGTGACTAGTTACCATACCCCATCACATTTATTTGCTCTGGGAAATGTCATCAGCAAATGCATTTTCAAAAACTGTATTCTCTGTCTCCATTGTAAACACAGGATTTGAGAGCGATGTTTTCTAGTAACAGATCCAATAAGCTATATTTTTTGTTTCCTCACCAAGGACTCTAGAATTTCTGCCCTGTAGATTTCCCTCACAGTTACAGTGCTACCGGCATCTCTGCTCCCTCTCTCTTCTCTCAGTACCATGTCAGGCTCGATAACCTTCCATCACGTGGGACGGAATCCCATAATTTTCCCACCCTCAGGGTTCCGCTCCTGTGGTTCTTCCCTTTGGGAGTCTGTGAGTAGCAGTGAGAAGAGAGACCAGCCCCCTTCTTCAACATAAATACTGTTTAATCTGAACTGTAGGAAGAAAGTGTAACATGGGGAATAAGGGGGTTTTCCAAACAACAGTCCGTCCACGTCTCTGACCCCAGCCCCATACTCTGACAGGGACCCAGGCAGACTGGGGGCCTTCAGACTTCCCCAGTCATGTCTGCACCTGTCAGTCTGAAGAGCTTCTCAGCAACAGCTGCCCCACCTCTGGAGAGACTCCCAGGGCTGATAGAACAAGCTGGGTAACGTGGCTGGACAGTGGAAACAGGATTTGCCCAGCTTGTAGCTCCGGTCTGATCCTCTCAACCTGCCTAAAGTGCTCACTGAGAAATGGTTTTTCTTCAGCTGCTGCTTCCCTTCCTGCTTGTTTCATCCAATGTAGCTATAATACCAGCATACTGATAGTTAACCCAGCACAGCCAGTATCCCAAGAACTGTGCTCCATGTCTATTCAGTGCTTTTTCCTTGGGATATGGCTTTTGTGCATACAGGAGATAGAGAACTGTAGATTACTTTCACATGGGAAATGAATGTCCTCATGCATTTGACTTTGAAATCCATTTTCAACAAATGCTTTCTGCGGCTGAAGAATATGTGCCATTCAGAATGTATGAGTGCTCCACAAATGGAGAACGTGTGAAATCCACAGTATTAGAGACTGAGAGCCAAGGGGAGGAATCTTTAGTATCCTGATCCTGATGCCAATCTGATTACAGAACAGAACCTAAGGAGAACCAATCAGCTGTTAACCCAGGGACCGAGGAGCTACACAGACTTTTGTTCGCTCACAAGTGGTTGAATGGTGGTTATTATGCTGTGATCTTTTCAGGTTCTGAGGAAATCAAGGTAACACATGCTACCTGAGAAATCATGGAATCATCGAACTGGAAGGGACCTCGAGAGGTCATCAATCCAGTCCCTTGCCCTCACGGCGGGCCACGCACCATCTAGATCATCCCTGATAGATGTCTATCCACCCTGCTCTTAAATATCTCCAGTGATGGAGATTCCACAACTTCCCTAGGCAACTTATTCCCATTCTTAAATACCCTGACTGTTGGGAAGTTTTTCCTAATGTCCAAAATAAAGCTCCTTTGCTGCAATTTAAACCCACTGCTTCTTGTCCTATCATCAGAGGCCAAAGAGAACATTTTTTCTCCCTCCTCGTCACACCCTTTTAGCTACTAGAAAGCTGTTATCATGCCCCCTTTCAGTCCTCTCTTTTCTAAACTAAACAAACACAGTTATTTCAGTTTTCCCTCATAGGCCATGTTTTCTAGACCTTGAATCATTTTTGTTGCTCTTCTCTGGACCTTCTCCAGTATCTCCACAGCTTTCTTGAAATGAGGTGGCCAGAACTGATACAATATTTCAGTTGAGTCCTAATCAGTTCAGAGTAGAATGGAAGAATGACTTCTCGTGTTTGCTTATAATACTCCTATTAATGCATCCTAGAATCATGTTTGGTTTTTTAATTTTTTTTTTCAAATGCTACACTGTTGACTCATATTTAGATTGTGGTCTACTATGACTCCTAGATACCTTTCTACAGTTCTCCTTCTTAGACAGTCACTTCACATTTTGTAGGTATGAAACTGATTGTTCCTCTCTAAGTGGATAACTTTGTATTTGTCCTTATTGAACTTTATCCTATTTACCACAGACCTTTTCTCCAGTTTGTCTAGATAATTTTGAATTATAACCCTGTTGTCCAAAGCACTTGCAACCCTTCCCACCTTGCCCAGGGAGGTTGTGGAATCCCCATCTCTGGAGATATTTAAGAATAGGTTAGATACATGTCTACTAAGGAAGGTCTAGACAGTATTTGGTCCTGCCATGAGGGCAGGGGACTGGACTCGATGACCTCTCAAGGTCCCTTTCAGTCCTAGTATTCTATGATTCTATGATTCTATATCACCCACAAAAATAATAAGCATACTCTCTATGCCATTATCTAAATAGTTGATGAAGATATTGAACAGAACCCATCCCAAAACTAATCCTTGCAGAGAACCTTCCAGCATGATTATGAATCATTAATAATTACTTCTGTGAATGGTTATCCAACCAGTTATGCACCCACATTAGAATAGCCCCAACTATGTTGTATTTCCCTAGTTTATTGATAGCAACATCATGTAAGATTGTATCAAATGCTTTACTAAAGCCTAGGTATACTGTGTCTACTGCTTCCCCCTTATCCACAAAGCTTGTTATCCGATCAAAAAAAGTTATGATGTTGGATTGACATGATTTGTTCTTTACAAATCCATGCTGCTTGTTACTTGTCACCTTATTCTCTTCCAGATGCTAGCAGATGGGTTCCTTAATTATTTGCTTCATCGTCTGTAAAAGGAGATCAGAAAGGAAAGATTGGGTTGATATGTGTGTGTTACATGATATATGTACTCATCACCTGTTGCTCATTCCCAACTTCTGACAGAGACCCCATACTTTTTCCTATCTGGCTCTGTGCATCGAACGTGAAGCATTTCAGAGAGTGCTAGCAAAGAAGTCCTGCACTTCGGTCTCTGACGTAACACTCGATCCCTCTGTAATTCCTGTGCAAGACTTTGCACAAGGTTATGAAAGCTCAGAACAACTGCAAAGAATTGAGCTGAGGCTCAGGAAAGGGGAGAGTAATAGCAGGTGTATGTAATTTATTCCCATGACTTCTTACATAATAATGGCTGACTTAACTCACACATCCAGGTGGATATAAGTGCAACACTAGTATTTGCACTATTCACCCTTTTGTGAAACCAACCCCACCCCTGCCCAGCTGAAGTAATTTTCTGTGATCGCTTCTGACTTGCCAGATATCTACAGATTCTTGTGTGGGGAGAAGATGCAGGTCCTTTGAGAATGAAGAGATGCCTGTATAAGTATTCATGTCTCTGAATTCAGTCAATACTGGCCAGGAAAAGCACCTCAGCTTTTCTTAGAGGGATTGTTGGGGGTTGAATGTATCACCGGGAACAAGTGGAAAGGGAAAATGAATAGAGTATGAGTCGGATCTGATTTGCCCATGAAAATCTCGAGTGCTATCATTGAAATCACTGTTACTGAAATCAGAACCTGGCCCCAAGAGTGAGTGAATAAAGCACATTTATAAATAGCTTCTATGCCTGACGGGTAAATATAATGACCAGGCATGCCCCATGTTCAGAAGTCCAGAAAGGGTGTCTGTGGGAAGATCACATGTGGGAAGATCACAATGGGCTCAAGAGATGTGTCTAAACTACATGGCTCCATTAATGAAGCCATGTAGATTAGGCTGATCGGCAGAGGGAAATGAAGCCGCAATTTAAATAATTGCGGCTTCATTTAAATTTAAATGGCTGCTGCGCTGAGCCGACAAACAGCTGATCAGCTGTTTGTCGGCTCAGCGCGCTAGTCTGGACGCTCCCGCACCGACCTGAAAGCTCTTTATCAACCTCCCCGTTATGCCTCGTAGGATGAGGTTTACCAGGGAAGTCGATAAAGGGCTTTCATGTCGGCAGGGGAGCGTCCAGACTGCCCTGATCTGCCAACAAACAGCTGATCGGCGGAGCGGGGCAGCCATTTAAATTTAATTGAAGCCGTGATTATTTAAATCACGGCTTCATTTCCCTTTGCCGAACAAACAAATCTACATGGTTCCTTCGACGGAGCCATGTAGTCTAGATGTACCCAAGTAGTCTGCAAAACTCACAGCCAACAGATAACAGCAGGGCAATAAGATTCAAAGAGGTACTAGATGTTCATAGCAGTAACTCAAAAATCAAACAAACAAACAAAAAACCAATTCCAGGAAAGAGGACTGTTTTAAAAAGATTTGGAAGAGCTTTAAACCTTCCTCATGTATATCACAAAACATGACTAACCAGGGGAAACTTTCTCTGGTACTAGGTCATATCGTAACTGCTTATTTCAGGACTTCTTCCACCTTCCTTTGCAGCCACTAGGATTGGACTTGACACATCGGGCTATATGGACTTCAGGTCTGATCCAGGCTTTGTATTGGTGGTGTAAATCCAAGACTATGATTTTGCTGATTGTCCTTGTACTCTTGGGAGTCTCCAGGCATCTTGTTAAAGATGACATTGGCTTCTGTTCTTTTTCCATTCAGGACGAAAACTTCACAACACCTCGGACCTGCTCAGTACATGATGTCAGCTGCTAATGACACCACATTCAACTATGCTGTGTTCTTTCTCTCCGGGATACCTGGGCAGGAACACGTCTATCTCTGGATCTCTATCCCCATCTGCTTTGTGTATGTTATTTCTATAGTGGGCAATTCAGTCATTCTCTTCATTATAAAAACTGATGCAAGTCTCCATGAGCCTATGTACATTTTCCTCTCCATGTTGGCCATCACAGACCTTGGCTTATCGATAGCCACTGTACCGACAATACTGGGCATTTTCTTATTTAACTTTAGGGAGATCAGCTTGGATGCCTGTTTAGCTCAGGTGTTCTTCATCCACTCGCTTTCATTCACTGAATCTGCTGTGCTCCTGTCGATGGCCTTTGACCGATTCATCGCGATCTGTGACCCCCTGAGATACACGTCCATCCTAACCCCACCGAGAATAGCCAAGATGGGACTGGTGCTTATGCTGAGAGGGGTGTTGGTAGCATTCCCTCTCCCCTTTCTCCTGAAACGCTACCGATATTGTCGATCCAAAATCCTCTCCCACTCCTACTGCCTGCACCAGGAGGTGATGAAGCTGGCTTGTTCAGACATAACTGTCAGCAGTGTCTATGGCTTGTTCATAATACTTGGCACGGTAGGGTTGGACTCGCTGCTCATCCTGCTCTCTTATGTGTTGATCCTCAAAACAGTGCTAAGAATCACATCCCATGCTGAGTGCCTCCAGGCCCTGAGCACCTGCGTCTCCCATGTCTGCGCAGTCCTGCTCTTCTACATACCAGTGATCGGCCTGTCTGTGTTACACAGATTTGGGAAGAGTTTTTCCCCCTTGCTTCAGATTCTCCTGGGCTATATCTACCTGCTGGTCCCGCCCCTGATGAACCCGATCGTATATAGCATAAAAAACAAACACCTTCGTGCACGGATCATCAGGATGTTTGTTAGGTAAAGGATCCGTTTGTTACCCCACGTCAGCATGCGTGACACGGGAGACAAAAACCAGTGGCTACCCATTCCATCCTGGACCCTTACATCTCAGCCAGTATACGTTACTGATCTCCACTGTGTAAAGAGAGTTTCTGAGAGAGAGGAAGGCCTGGAGTCAGGGAGGCTATCCCCACCTGCTGGTGAGGGAGGAGAGGACAGTGGGGGGAAGGAAACAGGCCAGGCATTTACAAAGTGACTGTCAGACCCACAGAATAAAGGGGATGTTGGCTTTAAAAGAACCACATTGGAAGATGCTCCAACCTTAGAATTCCTGTCAGTGCCGTCAATAAAGAGAAGTGATGTGAATTTTGTTTCCACGTGTTGGGATTTTGTGGTTCCCAAAGAGTCAGATGCTGGGCAGAATCAAGGGTCTTCGATACTTCAATTCAATTCAATTCAACAAGACTTTATTCAGTGTACACAAAGGGAGAGCCTCCGGTACAAAAATTAGCCAGAGCCCCTCGAGCAAGGAGCCCCACCCCTTGCTATTTTATAGCACATGGCAATTACATAACAGGTTACATAAGTTACATAACACAAACCTCTAAACCAATCAGAGGTAACCTTTCCATATATGGATTTGTTCCTCACATGCTTGTACTTCTCCACTCCACATGTTGAGCTCATCCCCCTCCCCTTGGCCTTTTCTAGACTATTCCTACGGTGGTGAGCCACAGCATGCTTCTTTATGCCTACATACCTTCCAAGCCACATTTTGTTTAAAATAAACGCATGCATACCCTTCACAGGGCCTCCTATCTCTTGTTCAACCTCCACAGGCCATGAAAAAACTGCATAGCTGTTCTGCAGTCGCAGTCCTGGCCCCTCCTGAGTACTGTGGGTGCCATGTGACCCAGGAGCTACGGGCAGGGGCCAGTCAAGAGGTACAGAGGCCTGCCATTTCCTTAAGCCCTCAATCACATGCTTGCGACTGAGTCGTAGCAGGGACAAGGTTAGCGCATTATCCTCCCACTGCCTGTTGATGGCTCTGCACACACACACACCGGCTGAGCCCCACTCAGACAGGGCAGAGCTGCGAGGGGGAGGTCCGATCCCAGGAGTCCTAGAAAGAGATTCCCTTCTCCCCCACCTTTGCGTAGCCCCAGCTGCTTGCAAAGGGATGGAAATGGGCCTCATCCCCCATACAATGCATAACTAACTCCTCTTCCAGCCCAGACCATTCACTATAAGGAGACCCTCCCCACACACTTTCCTAAAGGCAAAAATGGGACACAGGCAGGAACCTCGTCCTCTCTCTGGTCACAGCCTTACCCCTCCTGATCACTGTGAGGTCCCACCCCCTGTCCCACCTCTTCCCCTGAGGCCTGTGCCTCATCTTAATCATGGAAGTATAGAACTGGAAGGGACCTCAAGAGATTATCTAGTCCAGTCCCCTCCCTTACAGCAGGACTCAGTAAGATCTGGCCCATCCTTAACAGATCTTTGTCCAGCCTGCTCTTAGAAATCTCCAGTGATGGAGATTCCACAACCTCCCTAGGCAATTGATTCCAGTGTTTAACCACCCTGACAGGATGTTTTTCCTAATGTCCAACCTAAACCTCCCATGTTCCATTTTATGTCCATCTACTTGGAAACTGTTATCATGTCCCCATTTCAGTCTTCTCTTTTAGGATTTGTCTACACTTCAGGGTTTTTGTGCAAGAAGCTTTTTGAGAAAAACTTCTTGTGCAAAAGTGCATCCACACCTCAAAAGCCCATCGCAAAAGAGATGTGCTTTCGCACAAGAGAGTGTCCATGCTGCATGGACACTCTTGTGCAAGAAAGCTCTGATGGCCATTCACAGAATGGCCATCAGAGCACCTGTGCTTTTTCCAATAGGCTCTTTTTAGACTCATAGACTCCAAGGTCAGAAGAGACCATTATGATCATCTAGTCTGACCCCCTGCACAGTGCAGGCCACAAAATCTCACCCACCCCTCCTAGAATAATCCTCTCACCTATATCTCAGATATTGAAGCCTTCAAATACTTTGAAGACCCCAAGATGCAGAGATCCTCTAGCTGTGATCTGTGCCCCATGCTACAGAGGAAGGCGAAAAACCTCCAGGGCCTCTGCCAATCTACCCTGGAGGAAAATTCCTTCCTGACCCCACAAGAAACCCCTGTGGAGTGTCCACATATGCCTCTTTGTGCAAGAGTTGTAGCGCAAAAAGGAGTTATTCCTCGTGGGGAGAGGAATAACTCTACCGGCAAAAGCCCTCTGTCCTGTCGATTTACTGTATTTTTTTTTGCGCAAAAACGTGCTTGAGGGGTGAACACACTGCCAGTTTTTGTGCAAGAACCTTGTAGTGTAGACGTAGCCTTACCGACTAAACAAACCCAGTACCTTCAGTCTCCCCTCATAGGTCACATTTTCTAGAGTGTTCAGCATTTTCCTTGCTCTTCTTGGGACATTTGCCAACTTGTCCACCTGTTTCCTGTGATGTGGTGGCCAGAACTGGACACACAACTCTCGTTGAGGCTTAATCTTCACCGAGCAGAGCAGAAGAATGACTTCTTGTGTTTTGGTCACAACATTCCTGCTGACAAAATTCAAAAATGGTATCCCCCCCTTCTTTTGCAACATTGTTACACTGGAGCATCATATTTATCTTATAATCCAGCATTACCCCCTCAGGTCTTCGGGCCCCGATTCCCCAACTGCTGCTCATTTTCTTCCCCTGAGGCCCTGCCCCTTTGCCACACCAGACGCCAAAGCTGGGCCACTTTATCAGCTGCCCTGGAAGCCAGAGGCACTATGAGGAGTCCTAGATCCTCCACCTGCCTGTGTGGGGGAGAGGGAACCTGAGGAATCCCAGAGCAGCCCATAGCCCATGTCCTTGCCCCCAACATGCACCCCCCAGGGAAGGTGGAGAGTCCAGGGCTCCTAAAGATGTCCTGGGCTCTCTGAGCAGCAGTCAACATAGCCCAGATACATCTTGGCTTGGAGAAATGGAGAAGCAACAGGCAAGGCCTCAGGAGAAGAGATGGTAGTGGATGGATCCCTAGGAGAGACATGGGGCAGAAGAGGAGGCAAGTGTGGACCAAAGCTGACCCTAGCACGCAGGCTGGTGGAGCTCCTCAGTAATAAAGGAGGATGGGTTGGAGGATAGGAGACCTTGGGTGTTTGAGAAGGCTAAAGATCCCGTTGCCTCCCTATGTTCTTCCATGCTAGACTTAACATACACAATTATCAATAGGGCCTCTTTCTGGGCTGCCGTGTTACTGAACCAATGTCTTGCTCACTAGTTTCCAGGCCTGTTGCTGTTTTCATGTTACAGGGCTGCTGACTCCATGTTACTGACCCTCAACTGACTACAGTAGTATGTTCACATCAAGGGAGCCTGCCTCGGATTAATTTTGAGGCTTCCCTATAACGTGGACATGCTATTTGGAAATAGTTATTTTGGGAGTTCTTATTTCAAAATACCTTATTTTGAAACAATCTTGTAGTGCAGACATATCCTTCCAGTCCTAAGGTTCGGTGGTATCGTAAATGCGTATAGTCTCTTCCTGACTTACGAACCGGTTACGGACCAAGCAATTGGTCATAACTAGATTCGTTCGTTAAGTCAGACCCCACAGAGTTACACACGACCGCGCTGTTCATAAGCGTAGATCGTGTTCATAACTCGGGGTCTGCCATTTACAACAGCTTTGGTCGTAACCGCGAACGGTCGTAAGTCAACCGTTCGCAACTTGGGGACTGGCTGTATCTGCATAAAAGTGCCGAACACCTTTATAGCTTATTCCCCTTGCTACACTGGTGTAAATTCCCTTGATACTATACAACTGTGTCCATAGTAAGGGGATTACAATGTTTGAACTATGCTGGTACAGCTCAATCAGAACAAATTTCTAGTGTAAACAAGACCATACTCACCAAGCAGCTTTAGACTGAATGAAAATATAAGGCCAGGCTCCTGTGAAGATAGAAGGGAGATTTCCTTCCCACATAGCAAATGACACTTTCAGATACTTGGCCCTCACCTTCTCTGGTGATGGGCGACAAGTGAAAAACCTAGCTAAATAGCTCCCATCATCCATGTGGGTGACTGAATGTTAGTGCAGGAGTGTCATGTGGGTACTGGTCCATTTTAAGGGAGTCCGGACCCAGGAGATATATGGGTTCTCATCTGAAAACTAAGAGCCCATGTCAAGCAATTGACTGCCTATCAATCACCCAGTCATGATCAAAGGCCCTCTGGACTCAGTTGGAAGAAGGAGCTCTTGGGGAAAGGAGCACTCTATTCCTGGAGGAGGGGAAATCCCAGAGTCTGTTAAACTGTCCAAGCTGTCAGGTAAATTCAGGCTCAGCCAAAGGGTTTTCAGGGCCCAAGGTAGGACAGTGGGAGCAGGGCCCTGGGCCCGGCTGGTGGATGGTGAATACTCATCAGTGTGGGGCCCCAAAAGTGTGAGGCCCAAGGCATTTGCCTTGCTCGCCTTGCCCTAGGGCTAGGCCTGAGTAAACTGATGGAGTAGAAAAGGTCCAGCTCAGCCCTTCAGTGTTAAGACTCTGAGGTGGGATGCTGAGGGCTCCCCCCAAGCTTCTCCTGAGGATGGCTCGAGTCACCAGCGGGGATCACTGTCAGAGCTTTTTCCCTCGTTATGAGGGCCGCCCTAAAGAGAGCTGGAGACCAGCGCCTGCCTCACCAGTGCCGGAAGAGAAGCAGAGGAAAGGGAAACCAGACAAAAACCCAAAGACAAAACCCAATGTCTCCACCAAGTGTAGGGCTATGTCTAGACTGCAGGCTTCTTTCGAAAGAACCTCTTTCGAAAGATCGCGTCTAGACTGCAGGCGAATCTTTCAAAAGAGAAATCCGCTTTTTCAAAAGAGAGCACCCAGCGAGTCTGGATGCTCTCTTTCGAAGACGGCCTATTTACATTGAAGAACACCTTCTTTCGAAAGAGGAACTTTCGAAAGAAGGCGTTCTTCCTCGTAAATTGAGGTTTACCGCCATCGAAAGAAAAGCCGCGTTCTTTCGAAATAATTTCGAAAGAACGCGGCTTGAGTCTGGACGCAGGGGAAGTTTTTTCGGGAAAAGGCTACTTTTCCCGAAAAACCCCTGAGTCTGGACACGGCCTAAGGGACAAAGGGTTCAGACAGGGGGGAAAAATCTCCCACCTTAACCGAGTGTTTTCCATGCCTCAAATTTGCCTGGCACTAAGTTGGCCAGGCTGCAAACCACGTACCAAACCTCTCTGAATCTTGTCCCTTCTCACCATCATCATTCTAGTGAAATTAGTAGGGAGGAATAAAGAAGTCCCCGAAGTTGCTCCTCCTTACGCTCACATAAAGGAACCTAAATTCTCTTAATCCTCAAGGAGAGACCTCCAGAAGGAGACCTCCTGCAGCAAAGCCACGGGGGGGCTCTGAGGTGGCCTCTGCCCTGCAGACTCTCTTACCTCCCTGTTGTCATGGAATCTCTGTGAGGTCACTGCCTCCTTTGACCAATAAGCTGAGGTGCTGCAAAAGGCCCTTGTGATGTCACCACCGTACCGACCCCTGCCCTGCTGGGCTAGTGTCCTGCCTCTAACCAGGCCCTGTACATGTTTGAGCTGGTCCCCTTCCCTCCTCCCCTCCCTCACTGTGAGTTCTGGGGGTCAAGCCGGCTCCACGTGAAAACATCAGAGACTGCTCAACCTGCCACACTCATTTTTATATAGCTTTGTAGGCTTTACGCCCAGAAGAGGCCATTAGATCATCTAATCTGAACTCCCTCATGCCCCGCAGAACACAGGCCTCCTGTATGGTGCAGCAGGGAGTTGTGGACCATGCATGCTCCAGAAAGACACCGAGGAGCCACCTCTTCCCGTGGCAGTTTGGAGGAAATGAAGGCACCGAGGGAAAGGGAACTGACCACAAGGACACACTTGTGAGCCTGTATCATAATGTGTTCTAATGATGGTACAACTGTCTCCTTGTGTCCAAGAAGTGGGAGTGTGGGGAGTGGAGGAGTATTCGGGGAAGCTAGAGGAGGGGACATTAGTCACAGTTGGGGGGCACGGCACTCAGGCCTCATGCAATAGCCTCCTCAGGCCTGAAGGGGGTGCTGCAGGGCTCCAGCAATAGGCAACTGCCATGCACAAGCAATGGGGTCTCCTGCTTTTTCCTTGGAAATATGATCACCCTAAGAACCAGTGTGGGGGAGGCTGATGGGGGCTGAGTGCTGCCATTTAGGGGTGGGGTCCTGTGGCACAAGGGGCAAAGGCTCATGGCATAAGCTGGCTTGGAAAACGGAGGTTTCCCCCATGAAAAATTCTGACCTGAATTAAAATGTTTCCTTTCCATCCATTGTTTGGGGGACAGCTTTCCTCTCTCTGAACGCTCAGCTGCCAGGGTGCTGCCCAGCTGCAGCTGCCTGGCTGCCCACAGGAAATTAGAGTTTTTTCATCCCCCCCTCCTTGTAACACAAATGAAGGTGGCACTGTCAGAGTCTCTGGATGCTCTCTGGGCTTGGAAAGGTGGAAACCTCCTGACCAGTCAGCTACTGCAACCAGCGTCCCCATCTCTGTGCAGCCCCTTCCTCCCTGTACAACACCCCCTCAGCAGATCCTGCGGGCAGTGGCTGCTGTGACAGACCCTGATAGTGCATCTCTGAGCAGCCTGTGCTAGCAGGGAGTGGAGAGGGTCCTAGAGCAGCTGGGGAGGCCCTGAGATTGTGGGTGGTTTTGACTAGCTGGATCACTGAACTCTGTGCCTAACTTTGGAGATCCTGAGATCCTGGGTCCCCCTTTTCATTCCTCAGAGAGAACAGAAGTCACCTTCCCTTCTGGAACCATCTGAGGGAAATATCCTTGTACTGAGCCTCATGGAATCTGCCTTCCCTTACCTGCACCCTGGGTTTGCAATGCAGGAACGGGAGCTACTGGGGAGAAATCTGGACATACTATTACTATTACTATTACTATTACTATTACTATTACTAATGTATTTATTTCAGCAGGATCTCTGCTGTGACAGCAGCATCATGACCACTTGGCTGCCCTCACAGTAGCCATGTGATTAATCGGATCCATACAGATAGTGAGGACAAGCCTGGATTCCAGGAATGGAGTTTGCAGCAGGGCTGGTGCTGCAGGCCAGTTGTTTAGCATCACCCCCCATCCCTTGTGATTTGGCCGCCTGCCGTTTGCCATTGGCTGTGATGGGGTTAAAGCTGGTGCACATGAAGCCAAACAGCTGAGGTTCCCTGATGGCCAAGTGGCCCCAAGGGAAGGTACAAACACGCTACAAAAAGGCAGTTGCCTCCCTGTCTGAACACACACTGCCTGCTGCCCATGCAACCTCTCTGATGACTCCTTGTGCTGTAGGGTGAAGACCTCTGGTGCCAGCGGCTCCCTTCTCGCAGGAACTGGGTACGTTGGCAGGTTTCACTCTCTGTAACATGCCAAGTGCAGGGTGAAGGCTGCAGGCTGTTTGCATTGGCAGATGTTCTGTGCAGCGGCAGAGGACTCAGCTGGGCTGTCAGGGTGACTCATCTGCCTGTGGGGCTGTCTAAACTACAAGGAAATCTGACATTCAAAGTGAGCTCACAGTGTTAAAACAGTGATGCTCTAAGTCAGAATTTCTCAGTGAGGCCTGTTCCTAGGGGTATCCTGTGCTTGGATTCTGCCAGGGGCAGAGTCAGAACTGACCCCACAGAATATCCCGGGCTTGATCCCAAAGTGCATCAAGTTTATTTACTCCTGGAAATTTAATTATAAAATGTTTTTTAAAGGTTGAATTCTCTGGCTCGAGACTGAGTGCCGGAATTCAGAGCGGAGTTGTTCTGTGATAAGAGGCACAATAGGGTATGTTTCTGTTTCCTAAGAAGCTGAGGACTTCCAAATGTCTTCTCTGTAGATACCCTCAAATTTATAGGGCTACTGGCATCCCTGTCCCTTTCTGGCCTCCCAATCCCTCCTCTCTCATGGGGTAGAATCCCACAATCCTCCCATCCTCAGATCAAGTCCTGAGTCACAGCACAGTGTGGGTTGACTGTCCTTGCCCATAAAGTCCCAGTTTATACAGTACTTGTGATTCTTCCCTTTAGGAGGCTGTGACTGGTGGGCGGACGAGAGACCAGCCAGCCTTCTTCTCCCGAAATTCTGTGTAATCTGAACAGCAATGGTGAAGCATCACAAGGGAGAGTCAGAGGGTATGTCTACACTAGCCCCCTAGTTCGAACTAGGGAGGCTAATGTAGGCATTCAAAGTTGCAAATTAAGCCCTGGATTTAAATATCCCGGGTTTCATTTGCATCTTTCTGGGCGCCACCATTTTTAAATGTCCCTTAGTCCGAACTCCGTGCCCATGGCTCGTGGAATGAGGTGTACCGGTAGTTCGAATTAGAAATTCTAATTCGAACGACCTACTCCGTGCCGCGTGTAGCCGCGGGAACGGAGTTTGGACTAAGGGACATTTAAAAATGGCGGCGCCCGGGAAGATGCAAATGAAGCCCAGGATATTGAAATCCTGGGCTTCATTTGCAACTTCGAATGCCTACATTAGCCTCCCTAGTTCGAACTAGGGTGCTAGTGTAGATATACCCAGAGGGTTTTCAAACAACAGTCAGAACGTTTCTGAGCCGTGTTCTACTTAGTCAAGGACTCAGGCATGTCCAGCCCTTTCAAACTTCCCAGGCACTGGAAGAATGTTTATATTGTGGGTGCTGAGAGCCTACCTGTAAAACCTGCATATCGTGGAAACCACTTCAAGCCAAGGGATGCTGGAGCCCTTGTTCTAGTGTCTGCGTCCCTAGTTCCAGCACCTGTGGGTTTCTCTGCCTGTCAGTCTGAAGAACTTCTCAGCAACAGCTGCGCCACCTCTGGGCAGACTCCCAGCACTGGCAAGACAAGCTGAGTAACGTGGCTGGAACCGGAAACAGGCTCTGTCCTGCTTATGACTCCAGAGTGTTGTCTCAGCCTCCGTGGGCTAAGTGATGGCTTTTTTTGAGCCTCCCTTCCTGCTTGTTTTCTGTCCACCGGCTCTGACACTAACAAGATCCAGACTATATTCATCTAATTTAGCCATAATATAAACATCCCAAAAGTTAACCCCATCTAGCTCTGCAGGAAACATCTCAAGAAGTGGTAAAATGCACATTCCTTCTTGCAGCTTGGCTCCCTGTTACAGTGATGTTCCCAGGTGGTACGTGTTTTATAAACACAAGGCATAGACAGTCAGAGAGAGAGAGACAGAGAGAGAGCAAGAGAAAGAGAGAGTGAAAAAGTCTATTTTCCTGTGTGAAAAGTTCTATGTCCAGGAGTTCTCAAGCGTTTGACTTTGAAATCCACTTATTGCCAACTCTCAAATTTCAGGTGCTGAGTTTACAATGTACTAGAAAAGAGCTCAGGGAATCAATATTTCTTATGTTGATCCCAGTGCCTGTTAGCTCTCCAGATATAGGCGACAGGCTGGCAGAACAGAACCTGAGGAGAACCAGTCAGCTGTGAACCCAGAGAAAGAGAAGCTACTCAATTTTTGTTTCCTGACCAGTGATTGAATGCAGGTGGATGAGGTGCTGCATGTTCAGTTCCACTCTAATCTGAGAAATTATCTCTGAAAGAAGAGAGAAGGCAACATGTGGGTTGACATGTGTGTGCTAAGGTACAGATCGATAAATGTCATGGTACACTTTTCATTTGTAGTAGAACTATTAGAAACCAAACTTTCATGTCATCCAAATATATAAAAAAGCCAGCTGCAGAGTGCTTGAAATCACTACAGGAAGGAGCCATGGTATCTTAACATCTGCATGGATTTTACTTTAGAAAGTATTACTAAAGTACTGCAAATACTGTTTGCAGTCAGTTTGTGCTGTTCACTTGGGGTATGTCTACACAGCAAAGTTATTTCAGGATACCAGAGGTATCCCAAAATAGCTACCCCACGTTTTTTGAATGCGTCCGCTATTTTGAAATATAGTAGAAGCGCTATTTTGCCTTCCCTGTAAACCTCATTGTTGGCTTGAAATAGCGCTGTATTTCAAAAATTGGTCCTGTGAAGACAGCACCAAATGATGAAATAAGCTATTTTGAAATAGACCCGAAATAAGCGACGCAATTTGCATAGCTTATTTTGAGTTTCGGGTGCTGTGTAGACGCACCCTTGTCGGGCAATGAACATTTGAATGCTACAGTCTCCTATTAACTCACCAGAACCTGTCTGTGACACTTACAGTCAGAGTTCTGGACACAAACTCTCTGCAATACCCGTGCAAGGCTTTTCACAAAGTTCTGAGAGAAAAGAACCACTGATCCGTGTGTCAGCAAAGAGTCGAGTTGTGGTTCAGGGAAGTGGAGTGTGATTGCACGTGCATGTAATCTATGCACGCTCCCTCATACAGGAGCATGTCTGAAGTAACTGGCACCCTCAGCTGGAGATTAGAGCAAACCTAGCATTTGCAGGGCTCACCCCTTTGTGACACCAACCCCTCCCTCGCCCAGTTAACATGACCATGTTAGCGTCTAACTTTCACAATCCCAGCAATCTCTCGACTAGGAAGAGCCTGCAGCTCCTGCGAGGATGAAGAGAAGCCTGTGGGATGGTCAAACTCTCTGTATTCAGTCAGTGCTGGTCAGGCAAAGCACTTCAGCTCCTCTTGGAGGGATTCTTGGGGGTCAGAGTGTGTCACTGGGGGAGTGTTTGGTAAGGGGAAGTTAATGGAGCCAGCCCGGATCTAATTGAATGTACATCTATAAATCTGGAATGACGCTGTTGATGTCAATGATATTGAATCCAGAGCACTGGCCCTGAGATTATAGCTCATGTCCTTCAAAGAGGCATTAGCATAATTTGGACTCTCAGAAGTGTAAAATGTTATAGATAGATAGATAGATAGATAGATAGATAGATAGATAGATAGATAGATAGATAGATAGATAGATAGATAGATAGATAGATAGAGTGTGTATGGGGAGAGAGAGATAGAGAGAGAGAGAGAGAGAGAGAGAGAGAGAGATGGAGCGTGTGGGGATAGATAGATAGATAGATAGAATGGGCATTCTCACTATGCACCTTCCAGGTGTATACACAAATCATGATACAAGGAGCCACACTCTAGCTCCACAAAGGGTGCCTGTGGGAAAGTCACAACTGTAAAATCACACATTGCTTAAGCAGTCTGTGGAACTCCCTGACACAAGATATCCATGGGGCCAAGAGCATTGCAGGATTTGAAGAGAAGCCAGGGTGGGGGGGGGGAGTTTATATGGGTAACCAGAAAATCCAAATCCATTCGTGCGGGTTGTTTTAATAAGATTTTGGAAGGGTTTTAAATGTTCCTGATTTACATCAGAAAATATGTCTGACTAGTGGATGCTGGGGGAATCTTTCCTTTGGAGCAAGTTCACTCACAGCTTTCTATTGCTCCTTCCACTCTCCTCTGAGGCATGCAAGACCGGCCACTAAATGCTGGGCTAAATGAACTGCAGGTCTGACTCAGTCTGGCAAATCCTGTTCTCCAGTTGGTGGCATCAATCCAAAACGACATGTTTGCTGATCTTTTGGTGCCTGCGAGTCTCTAGATTTGCACTGAGAGCAGAGTGATGTCTTTTTATACAGCATCTAGTCTCCTGTTCTTTTTCCTTTCAGGAAAGAAAGTTCCTAACTCCTTGGACCTGGCCAGTACAAGATGTCAGCTGCCAATGACACCAAATTCAAATTTGCAGTGTTCCTTCTCACCGGGATACCTGGGCAAGAACACATCTATCTCTGGATCTCCATCCCCTTCTGCATCATGTATGTTATTGCAATTGTAGGAAATTCAGTCATCATATTCTTTATAAAAACAGATGCAAGCCTCCATGAGCCCATGTACATTTTCCTTTCCACGTTGGCCATCACAGACCTTGGCTTATCGATAGTTACCATGCCGACAATAATGGGAGTACTCTGGTTTAACTCTAGGGAGATCAGCCTAGATGGCTGTTTTGCCCAGCTGTTCTTCATCCATTCGCTTCAATGCATTGAATCCTCTGTGCTCCTGTTGATGGCCTTTGACCGCTTCATTGCAATCTGTAACCCACTGCGATACACGTCCATCTTAACCCTGCCGAGAATAGCCAAGATGGCTTTGGTGTGTGCGGTAAGAGGGGTGGCCCTAATATTCCCACTCCCTTTTCTCGTGAAACGGTTCCAATACTGTCGAGTGAATGTCCTCTCCCATTCCTACTGCCTGCACCAGGAAGTCATGAAGATGGCCTGTGCGGACATCACTGTGAACAACTTGTATGGCTTGTCTGTTGCACTCTTAACAATGGGGTTGGACTCGCTGCTCATCTTGCTGTCTTATATGATGATCCTCAAAACTGTGCTGAGTGTCACATCCACCATGGAGAGCCTCAAGGCCCTGAACACCTGTGTCTCCCACCTCTGTGCTGTCCTGCTCTTCTACATTCCAGAGATCGGGCTGGCTCTGATACACCGATTTGGGAACAGCTCTTCTTACTTCCTTCAGATTGCCCTGGGCTACGTCTACATGCTGGTCCCACCCTTGATCAACCCGATCGTGTACAGCGTGAAGAGCAAACACCTGCGTGTGAGGATCATCAGGGCATTCGTTAAGTGAAGGGTTGGTTCACCTCCCAGCTCCTGGACTGGTACCACAGGAGAGGAAAAGCACACGTGGAGACTTATTTCGTCCTGGATCTTCTTCCCTTTGTTTTTCCAATGTATAATATAGTCTCTATAAGAATGTAATAATGACCCTTATTCAACATAAAGGTCCGTAGTGTACCCTGCCAGCCACCCAAGCAGAAAGGAATTGCCTTGTGCCATTGGTAAAGATGCTTCAGTCAGGCTGTTGGTGTCTGTTAGTGATCTCAAAGAAGGAACAGACCAGAAGAGTCCTTCTGACTCGCTATGATCACTCTTCGGCCCGTAGTTATGAAAGCCTTTAATCCACTAGGAGAAGCACCTAAAGAGAAGAAACTGAAATGCCTTGTCACACCTGCTTTGATGTTAAGTGCTTGGCGTACATGGGGCATTGTTCTGTAGGAAGATTCCCCCACCAAAGAGAGGAAAGAATCTAGTTGAGAGGGTAAATGTCTACTGTATCAATCCCGATTCTTCTTGGCCACCCTCTCGTCTTGTTTAGGGCCTATCAGCCTTCCAAGGAGCAACTAGTTCAGCAAGATTTGGATCCATGCAAGACAATGATTCCCTAGATGCATAGAATTTCAAGTGAGAAGGAGCCATTGGATCATTTAAGCCAGATGTTCTCAATGTAGGGGGTGCAACTTGTTGGGGTGTGTTGAATGTATTTGGAGGGGGTGAGGATGAGAAGATTTAGTGAAGAAAAAAATCCCGTGTGCATTTTAAAGCATAGCAGTGAATAACTAGCCACGTTCCTCTAGTCAAATCCAGTCCCAAGATGACCCTGGTTGATTGATTCTAGGTGGTGCCGTGCATTTTTGGAGGATTGCTGTTAAGCTTGTGTGGGATTATGCCAAATTGTTGACATCTGTACACAGACCCATTTGTTACAGCACGTTTTGCACATTTTGTTGTAAGCAGGGGCCACACTCCTGAGGTTTCATTTGCTCTTTTTTTTCTGGAAGATCATTGGCTCATTCAATCAAGAAATAAAAATCTCAAGTAAAAAGCAAAGAAGCAGAAATGGATTCAACTGATGCCCCGTCCCTACATATATCCGTGCATGCATCTGTGTGGCAGAAAGGAGGGCATAAACTCATATAGACAAAGAAGAGGGCGTTGTAGCCATGCAGCTAAACTGTAGCATTTTAGTGTCGCTACAAGAATATAGTCAATGTAACATTCCTTAGTGTAGTGTTTCTCAACCAGTGGTGTGAGTCCCTTTAGGGCTACTCCAGTCTGGGGGGTAGGTTAACACAACTGAAATTTGGAGAAAATGGAATGTTTGTTTTAAGTTTTACTGCATTTTATTATTTTTGTACTTTTTACACCCACAAATTTCATCGCCCGCCCAGCTACTTTTAAGTTTTTTAAACAAATGTGTTGCAATGGTAGAAAAAAATGGTGTGTCTGAAAATGATAGGTACTGGGGGTATTTATAATTTTTTAAAAATGGTACTTTCTAAAAAAAAAAGTTGAGAAACACTGCCTTAGTGTACCCTAGAACATAAGAACGGCCGTACTGGGTCAGACCAAAGGTCCATCTAGCCCAGTATCCTGTCTACCGACAGTGGCCAGCACCAGGTGCCCCAGAGAGGGTGGACCGAAGACAATGATCAAGTGATTTGTCTCCTGCCATCCCTCTCCAGCCTCTGACAAACAGAGGCCAAGGACACCATTTTATCCCCTGGCTAATGGCCTTTTATGGACCTAACCTCCATGAATTTATCCAGCTTCAATTTAAACTCTATTATAGTCCTAGCCTTCACAGCCTCCTCTGGCAAGGAGTTCCACAGGTTGACTACACGCTGTGTGAAGAAGAACTTTCTTTTATTAGTTTTAAACCTGCTACCCATTAATTTCATTTGGTGTCCTCTAGTTCTTCTATTATGGGAACTAATAAATAACTTTTGTTTATCAGCCCTCTTTACACCACTCATGATTTTATAGACCTCTATCATATCCCCCCTCAGTCTCCTCTTTTCTAAACTGAAAAGTCCCAGTCGCTTTAACCTCTCCTCATATGGGACCCATTCCAAACCCCTAATCATTTTAGTTGCCCTTTTCTGAACCCTTTCCAAAGCCAAAATATCTTTTTTGAGGTGAGGAGACCACATCTGTACACAGTATTCAAGATGTGGGCGTACCATAGTTTTATAAAGGGGCAGTAAGATATTCTGGGTCTTATTTTCTATCCCTTTCTTAATAATTCCTAGCATCCTATTTGCCTTTTTGACCGCCGCTGGACTCTGTGTGGAAGTTTTCAGAGAACTGTCCACGATAACTCCCAGATCTCTTTCCTGATTTGTCATAGCCAAATTAGCCCCCATCATACTGTATGTATAGTTGGGGTTATTTTTCCCGATGTGCATTACTTTACACTTATCCACATTCAATTTCATTTGCCATTTTGTTGCCCAATCACTCAGTTTGGTGAGATCTTCTTGGAGTCCCTCACAGTCTGCTTCTGTCTTGACTATCCTAAAGAGTTTGGTATCATCTGCAAACTTTACTACCTCACTGCTTACCCCTTTCTCCAGATCATTTATGAATAAATTGAAAAGGATTGGTCCCAGGACTGGCCCTTGGGGGACACCACTAGTTACCCCTCTCCAATCTGAAAATTTACCATTTATTCCTACCCTTTGTTTCCTGTCTTTTAACCAGTTCTCAATCCAAGAAAGGACCTTCCCTCTTATCCCATGGCCATGTAATTTACACAAGAGCCTTTGGTGAGGGACCTTGTCAAAGGCTTCTGAAAATCCAAGTATACTATATCTACTGGATCCCCCTTGTCCGCATGTTTGTTAACCCCTTCAAAGAACTCTAACAGATTAGTAAGACAGGATTTCCCTTTACAGAAACCATGTTGACTTTTGTCCAACAAATTATGTTCTTCTACATGCTTCACAATTTTATTCTTTACTATTGTTTCGACTAATTTGCCCGGTACTGAAGTTAGACTTACCGGTCTGTAATTGCCAGGATCACCTCTAGAGCCCTTTTTAAATATTGGTGTCACGTTGGCTGCCTTCCAGTCATTAGGTACGGAAGCCGATTTAAGGGATAGGTTACAAACCACAGATAATAGCTCAGCAATTTCCCATTTAAGTTCTTTTAGAACCCTTGGATGAATGCCATCCGGTCCCGGAGATTTGTTAACATTAAGTTTTTCTATTTGTTCCAAAACCTCCTCTAATGACACTTCAATCCGGGACAGTTCCTCAGATTCATCACCCACAAAGGACGGTGCAGATTCAGGAATCTCCCCAACGTCCTCAGCCGTGAAGACTGAAGCAAAGAAATCATTTAGTTTCTCCGCAATGGCTTTATCGTCCTTGATTGCTCCTTTTATAGCTTGATCATCTAGGGGACCCACAGGTTTTTTAGCAGGCTTCCTGCTTCTAATGTACTTAAAAAACATTTTGTTATTTCTTTTTGAGTTTTTGGCTAGCTGTTCCTCAAAATCTTTTTTTGCTTTTCTTATTACATGTTTACACTTGATTTGACAGTGTTTATGTTCCTTTCAATTTATCTCACTAGAATTGGACTTCCACTTCTTAAAAGATACCTTTTTGTCCCTCACTGCTTCTTTGACATGGTGGTTAAGCCACGGTGACTCTTTTTTAGGTCTCTTGCTATGTTTTTTAATTTGGGGTATACATTTAAGTTGGGCCTCTATTATGGTGTCTTTAAAAAATTTCCATGCAGCTTTCAGGGATTTGGCTCTAGTCACTGTGCCTTTTAATTTCTGTTTAACTAACCTGCTCATTTTTGTGTAATTCCCCTTTTTGAAATTAAATGCCAGGGTGCTGGACTGCTGAGGTGTTCTTCCCACCACAGGAATGTTGAATGTTCCTGCCTGCCACCCTCTTTGATTAGCAGAAAGGAACCGCCTCGTTCTGATGCTAAAGATGCGTCAGACAGGTTGCTTGTGTCTGTTACTGATCTCAAGGGAGGAACAGGCCAAAAAGGTTTCTCTGATTCACTGTGGTCACCCTTTTGCCCCTAGGACAATTCTTTTGGTATAAGATTTAAGAATGTTAAAATGTTGTTATAATTACTTTTTTATTCTTAGAACGTGCTGTACTAGTTCTGTCTTTACAAAAAACAAAAAAACAAAAAAACCACCACCCATGTAATTCTTGTCTGTGTGAGAAATAGGGTCATAAAAAAGATAAGCCAAAAGGCCATCGCTGTACTGAAATGGTCAAAGTAGGAGCTGGTAACCAACGTGGGGCAAGCTGATGAAGGCAACACCCTTCCAAAAAACCAATAAAATCAACTGAAACCCTAATGGGACAACACCCAAAAAGAGTCATCAAAATGCTCCTAAAATAATAATGAAAGCTTTCTTTAAATAATTATTTGTTGCAAACTAACCAATTACAACATGATGCAGCAAAGCTCATAGACACGTATGAAGAAGAACTCCTGCAAAAGATGGAGCGTCTTGCCATGAGTCATTGGGTTCCCTTGTGCAAAACCTCAGAGCATTGGCCCACAATTGACAAAACCTGGATCCCCCTCAAAGTCCCGATCCAAATGGCCATTAGATTTGTCCAAGCCGTAGACAGGTAACTATAACATCAGCAGAAGTGGGGTATGTGGGGGGTGGGTATTTGAATGAATGAATGTATATGTAACCTACACACCTAGGCTATGTCTAGACTACATTCCTCTTTCGAAAGAGGAATGTAAATGAAGGAAATCAAAAATGCAAATGAAGTGCAGATTTACAAATCTCGTGCTTCATTTGCATAATTGTGTCCGAACGCTTTTTTTTTTTTTAAAGCAGTCTAGATGAGGTTCTTTTGAAAAAAAAAAAAGCCTTTTTTCAAAAGAACCTGTAAACCTCATTTTTTGAGGAAGGATGGTTCTTTTGAAAAAATGTGGGGTTTTTTTGCTGAAAGAACCGCATCTAGAGTGCCTTTTTTCCCGGAAAAAAACTTTTTTGAAAAAGTGATTGGATGAGATTATGCAAATGAAGCACGAGATTTGTAAATCTGAACTTTATTTGCATTTTCGATTTCCTTCATTTACATTCCTCTTTCGAAAGAGGAATGAAGTCTAGACAGAGCCCTGGTGTGGTTCATTGTCCCGTGTCGTGGCAGACTACTTACAGTTAGAAATAAAAACAAGGGAGCTCTACAGCCTAGGCTGAAAGCCAGCTGGCTTTTTAGCCTACCCTAAACTCCAAAAGACCCAGGTTTGAATCTGCCTGGTGGTGGTTACAAGTGGGGGCTTATCTGGAATCTCAATTAGGTTTCTGAAGCTTGGGGTGCACTTCCCAGGTAGGGGAATTATATAACCCACACACCTAGACTATGTCTACACTACAAGATTTGCCACAAGAACCTATGCAAATGAAGCATGGATTAGCATTTTCTCATGCTTCATTTGCATACTCTCTTCAGATCCGTTTTTGTGCTAGGGATTTTTACACAAAAACAAGCAGTGTGGACATTTCCATTTTGCGCAATACCGATCTTACACAGAAAGAGTTTTTTGTGCGAAAAGGAAACGTCCACAGTGCTTGTTTTTGCATCAAAACCTCTAGCACAAAAATGGATCGGAATAGAGTATGCAAATGAAGCTCGAGAAAATGCTAATCTGTGCTTGATTTGCATAGGCTTTTGAGGCAAATCGTGTAGTGTAGACATAGCCCTAGTGTGGTCCAGTGTGCCATGTAGTGGCACTTACAGCAAGAGAGAAGAACAAGGAAGCTCTACAGCCTTAAGTAAGAGCCAGCTGGTATTATAGCTCAAACTGCAGAAGCTCCTATACCAAAGCTCTCGGGGTGTGTCTAAACTACATGGCTCCATCGACGGAGCCATGTAGATTAGGCTGATTGGGAAATGGAGCCGCGATTTAAATCACGGCTTCATTTCCCTTTGCCGAACAAACAAATCTACATGGCTCCATCAACGGAGCCATGTAGTTTAGACGTACCCTAGAAGTCCCAGGTTCAAACCCTCCCCAGTGGCAGTTAAACATAGGTATACATTTCTGGCCTACTTTCTCCTCCTAGGCTACAGCTACACTACAGAGTTCTTGTGCAAAAACCCACAGACTGTACGTCTACACTACATGGCTCCGTCGACGGAGCCATGTAGATTTGTTTATTGGGCAAAGGGAAATGAAGCGGCGATTTAAATAATCGCGGCTTCATTTAAATTTACATGGCTGCTGCGCTGAGCCGACAAACAGCTGATCAGCTGTTTGTCGGCTGAGCGCGCTAGTCTGGACGCTCCCCTGCCGACATCAAAGCCCTTTGTCGGCAGCCCCGGTAAACCTCATCCCACGAGGAATAACAGGGCTGCCGACAAAGGGCTTTGATGTTGGCAGGGGAGTGTCCAGACTAGCACGCTGAGCTGACAAACAGCTGATCAGCTGTTTGTCGGCTCAGCGCGGCAGCCATGTAAATTTAAATGAAGCCGCAATTATTTAAATCGCCGCTTCATTTCCCTTTGCCTATCTGTCTAATCTACATGCCTCCATCGATGGAGGCATGTAGTCTAGATACACCCAGAGTGTCCACACCTCAAGCTCTTGCGCAAAAGGTGTGTGGATGGGAAACAGGGGTTTTTTGCACAAAAACAGCCTATCAACAGAAGCACAAGTGCCCTGCTGGCCATTCTGGTCATGGGAATCAGAGCTTTCTTGTGAGAGAGCGTCCGTGCAGTCTGGACGCTCTCTTGCGCAAAAGCCCATCACTTTTCCGATGTGCTTTTGCAGTTTGGACGTGCTCTTACGCAAGACATTTCTGCAGAAGATCTCTTCCACAAAAAGCTTCTTGTGCAAGACACCTTCAGTGTAGATGTAGCCCTAGATAGCACAGGCTGCCGAATTCTGCCATTTACCTCCTACTGCGCCCAATGACTTGAGTTCGATTAATGCAAATCATCATCTAAAATGGTCCTTCCAGGAAGGCATCTGGTCTTGGAGTGAGTTCCACTGGCAAAGCACCCTCTCCATTCGAAATGTGTCAGTCAGTGACAGAAATGCTGTGCCCCTCTGTACAGGGCGTTCGTGACACTGTGCAGCCCCGCCCAGCCTGTAAAATGCCCCCTCAGCAGATCCCATGGCAGAGGCAACTGTGAAGGGCTCTGATAGAACATTAAGAACATAAGAACGGCCATATTGGGTCAGACCAAAGATCCATCCAGCCCAGTGTCCTGTCTGCTGACAGTGGCCAATGCCAGATTCCCCAGAGGAAATAAACAGAACAGGCCATCGTCAAGTGATCCATCCCTTGTCGCCCATTCACAGCTTCTGACAAACAGAGGCCACGGACATCATTCCTGCCCATCCTGGCTAATAGCCATTAATGGACCTATCCTCTATGAATATATCTAGCTCTTTTTTGAACCTTGTTAAAGTTCTGGTCTTCATCACATCCTCCGGCAAGGAGTTCCACAGGTTGACTGTGTGCTGAGTGAAGAAAAAAAACTTTCATTTTGTTTTTTTAAACCTGCTCCCTATTCATTTCATTTGGAGACCCCTAATTCTTATATTAAAGGATGAATATTCTGGATGAACTCGTGCTATCAGGGAGCTGGAGAGAGCCCTAGGCAGCTGTGGAGGCCCAGGGATTGTGGGTGGGCCTAGCTTGTAGAGGATCACTGAGATGTCTGCTGAATTTAGGGGACTGCTGTATCCTGGGTCCCCCTTTTCATTCCTCAGAGACAAGGGAAGGAAATACCCATATTGAGACCATCTGAGGAAAATTTCCCATTGTGGAGTCTCCCATCCCTAGCCTCTACCCTGAGATTGCAATACAGGAAAAGGGGCTGCCAGGCAGACATATATTATTATTTTTAAATGTTAATATTATTTTCAGCAGGATCACAGCTGTGACAGCATCTTTCTTACTACTCAGGTGCCTCCAGGGGAGCCATGGGACAAATCAGAGCCACACAAACAGGGCTGACAAGCCAGGATTCCAGGAACGGAGCCTGCAGCTGGGCTGGTGCTTCAGGCCAGTTGTTTAGCATCATCCTCCAGCTCCTGGGATTTGGCCTCCTGCCATTTGCCGTTGGCTATGATGAGGTTAAAGCTGGTGCACATGAAGCCAAGCAGCCGAGATTCCTTGATGGCCAAGTGGCCCCAAGGGAAGGTACAAACATGCTGCATAAAAGCTGTTGCCTCCTGATCTGAACACACACTGCCTGCTGCCCGGGCAACCTCTCCGATGGCGCCTTGTTCTTTACAGTGAAGACCTCTGGTGCCAGCGACTCCCTTCTAGCAGGAACTGGGTACGTTGTCAGGTGTCACTGTCTGTAACATGCCAAGTGCAGGGCGAAGGCTGCAGGCTGTTTGAATTGGCAGATGTTCTGTGCAGTGGCAGAGGATTATTCTAGGAGGGGGTGGGTGAGATTCTGTGGCCTGCACTGTGCAGGGGGTCAGACTAGATGATCATAATGGTCCCTTGTGACCTTAAAGTCTATGAGGATGCTGCTGGGCTGTCGGGGTGACTCAGTGATGGGGCTGGAGGGAAGGCAGCACTAGGTAGCTTGGAAAATCTCCCCTACTTCTGCCCATGCTTCGTGGTGGGCTGCTCAAATAGCAGAAAAATCTCCCTTTGAAAGCGACTTTCTAGTGTCAACACTCCAATGCCCCACTTCAGAATTTCTAAGAAGTTCGGGATTTGTCAACATGCAGGGGGGTCGGGGCCCAGTCCCTCTAGGCTGTGAGTGAGAGGAGACCCCACAGATTAGAGATGACGAGGTCCCAAATCGACTTATGGTTATTTGCTCCTGGAAATTTACTCAGCAAATGTCTTTTCAAAGGTTTTATTCTCTGGCTTGATTGTGAGGGCAGGAACTCAGAGCTGCGTTGCTCTGTGGTAACAGGCCCAACAGGGCATATTTCTGTTTCCTGACTGGCTGAGGGCTCTTTGGCCCTGTAGACACCCTCTTCGAGTTACAGGGGTATCGGCATCTCTGCCTCAGATGTCAAGCCTCAAAGCCAGCTTCTCCTAGCTTCTCATGGGGTGGAATCCCACAATCCTCCCGCCATCAGACTGGGCCTTGGGTGCAGTGCGCTGCAGGTCGACCTTGCTTGTCCAGAAGCTCTGAGTGGGTTTGGCACCTGTGTTCCTTCCTCGGGGCGTAACCATAGGTTGGTTGCTGCGAGCTGGCTTTTCCTGAGCTGTTGCTTCCCTTCTGGATTCTTTTCCAGCAGCCTGGAAAGCTGACTGATGTAACCTAATACAGCCGTGACATAAACAGACCAGTGGTTAACCAAGCATCGCTCTAGAGCAAACATCCCAAGAACTGGGTCTGACATGCACATTCATCATTGCAGCTTAGCTCCATGTCTGTGATGGTGCCGTTCCTGGGTGCTACTTATTTGGGCTGCATCTAGACTGGC
The DNA here is from genome assembly GCF_049634645.1 of Pelodiscus sinensis. NCBI lineage: Eukaryota > Metazoa > Chordata > Testudines > Trionychidae > Pelodiscus > Pelodiscus sinensis. The sequence goes on along the minus strand of NC_134711.1, from coordinate 327,508,580 downwards.
AAGATTTTGCGCAAAGTATCCTTGCGCAAGAGGGCCGGTGTAGACAGCAAGTTAATTTCTTTAAAAGTATTTGAGCAAAATCATGCCAATCTAGACGCAGCCTTGATATATACCAGAGATGGGGGAAGGAGAGGCTGAGGAGGAGAGAAAGAGAGAAAGCAACAGGCTGAATTCATGTGTGAAATGAAGTTCCATGTCCATGAATATTTATGCATTTGACTTTGAAATCCAGTTTCTACAAATCCTCATCACATCTGAATATCTATATACGATTTACACTATATACTGTGTATACAAGCGAGAGCTCATGGAGTGAATATTTCATATACTGACCCCAGAGACACCTCACCAGACACAGGCTACAGATAGACACAGATGAACCTGAAGAGAACTTAGAAGCTATTAACCCAGGGACAGAAGTCCTACAAACATCTGGTTGTTGACAGGCGACTGGATAAGAGCTGAGGGCATGTGTAACATTGTACGTCCCACTCTACTGTAAGAAACCACCTCTGAAAGAAGATCAGAAGACAAAGACTGGGAGGACATGTGTGTATATTCAAGTATAGATGTTTAAATGTGATGCCAGAAAATTTAATTTTAATACAAATATTGCAAATCAAAGGTTGATTTCATGTATCTTGAAAGGCAGCAGCAGTGTTGTTGGCATCTCTAGTAGAAGGGGCAGTGGTAACACTTTTTCCAAGGAGGCTGTGGTACGTTCAAGGGGAGAAAAAATATATATGACAATGAAACTTGTTTATAAACAGCATCAGTGCAGGACAGAGAAATACAACAACCGTTTTCACGAAGCCATGTTTACACACTGTGCAGCACACTCCGAAGTGGAAGGACAGAAAAGATGTCTATGGAAAGGTGACATCTGTAAAATGACCTGGTGCTCAAATAGCTTGCAGATTTGCCTACCACAGAACATGAATGGGGCCAGGATCTTAGCCGGATTGAAAGAGGAACTGGCTGTTCATATGGGTAACCAGAAAATCCTGTTACAGTCATGAGGATTTTTTTACGGTTGTGGAAGGGCTTTAACTCTTCATGTTTTACGCCACAAAATATGATTAACAAGCAGCCTGACCCAGCGTTGCCTGGGTCCTTCAGGGTGGGAGGTTGGTGGGAAGGCAGGACTCAGGGCAGGGCTGGGGGATGTGAGTCTAGAGACAAGGGGGTGTGAATGTGCATGTTGGGGGTGAGGAAGGGCTTAGAGTAAGGTGTTGGGGTGCAGGAGATAGGGCAGGGGGTGCACAGAGGCTCTGGGAAGGGAGTGGGGGTGCAGGAGACAGGACAGGGGGTTTGCAGAGGCTCTGAGCAGGGAGTGGGGGTGCAGGAAACAGGGCAGGGGGTGAGCAGGGGCTCTGGGCGGGGGTGGGGGTGCAGGAGACAGGGCAGGGGGTTTGCAGAGGCTTTGGGCAGGGAGTGGGGGTGCAGGAAACAGGGCAGGGGGTGAGCAGGGGCTCTGGGCGGGGGTGGGGGTGCAGGAGAGAGGGCAAGGGGTGAGCAGGGGCTCTGGGTGGGGATGGGGGTGCAGGAGACAGGGCATGGGGTGAGCAGGGGCTCTGGGCGGAGGTGGGGGTGGCTGCTGGTTTCTCCCCAGGGGTGGTCCAGGGCAGTGGCAACTGCACACTCCACCTGCCAGCTTGCCCCAGGGGCCAGCAGAGGCTTCATTCCAGGCTGGCAGAGGCTCTCTCCCTCCCTCTGGCCTCTCCCATTGCCCAGCCCCTCTCGGAGTGGGAGGGCTATCTCCCCCCCCAGCTGGAGGAGGGGCTCTCTCCATCCCTCTGTCACCGCCTCAGCTGGGGGGGGGAGGGTTGTCTGGATCTGTCTCCTAAGCAGGGAGCCTCCAGTTACCCGGCCTGCTGGCAGGCAAGATGGCTGCCCCAGTGAACACTCCGCAGGATAGCCCTTCCCTGTGGGCCCATTGCCTCCAGTGGCCACTCCCGTATGGCATCCACCAAAGCAGTCCAGCCCCTCCCTTTGCATGCTATGGAAAGCCGTCCCTTTCCCAGGGATTCCGCTTGTCCTGGCACAGCCAAACCTTTACCTTGCTCGACATTAGGACAAGAGGAAGCTGCCTACCACAGGCGGTGGCCCCAGCTCTTACTCTTTCAGGAGGAGTTCTTGAACAAGGACTCACAGACAAACACTCGGACATGCTCTAAAATCCACAGATAGACTGTCGTGAGTGTCAGGGGGAATGTTTCCCTGGCAACAGGTTATCACATAGATAATTATTGTAGTGTTCTTTCCCCCTTCCAATACAGCATTATGACCTAGCCCCTGAAGGCTGGGCTGCATGGACTACAGATCTCATCCAATCTGGCAGTGCCTACCTTCCAAACAGTGTTGTGCATCCAAAACTGTTTTTGTTGTGTTCCAGGGCACCTCTAGAGCAGAAAGATGTCCCACTAAACATCGGCTAGTTCCCTGTTCTGTTTCCTTTCAGGAAGGAATGTTGAAAACTCCATAGACTTGGACAGTACATGATGTCAGCTGTCAATGACACCAAACTCAACCATGCCGTGTTCCTTCTTACTGGGATACCTGGGCACGAAGTCATCCATCTTTGGATCTGTATCTCCTTCTGCTTAATATATGTTATTTCAATAGTAGGCAACTCAGTCATTCTCTTTGTTATAAAAACCGACCCAAGCCTCCATGAGCCCATGTACATTTTCCTTTCCATGTTGGCCTTCACAGACCTTGGTGTATCGATAGCCACCGTGCCAACAATACTGGGCATATACTTGTTTAAATCTAGGGAGATCAGCCTGCATTCCTGTTTTGCCCAGCTGTTCTTCATCCACTCCCTTCAGTTTATTGAATCCTCCATACTCTTGCTGATGGCCTTTGACCGCTTTGTCGCGATCCGTGACCCACTGAGATACGCTTCCATCTTAACCCTGCCAAGAATAGCCAAGTTGGGGCTGGTCTTTGTGCTAAGAGGGGTGGCTGTAATATTCCCACTCCCCTTTCTCCTGAAACGCTACCAATACTGCCGAGCCAACATCCTCTCCCATTCCTACTGCCTGCACCAGGAGGTCATGACCCTGGCTTGTGCAGACATCACAATCAACAGTGTCTATGGCCTGCTTATTACCCTTTTAACAGTGGGGTTGGACTCGCTCTTCATCACCCTCTCTTACGTGATGATCCTCAAAACTGTGCTGAGCATCGCGTCCCGTGTGGAGTGCCTCAGGGCCCTGAACACCTGCGTCTCCCACCTCTGCGCCGTCCTGCTCTTTTACGTACCAGAGTTCAGCCTGACTTTGATGCACAGATTTGTGAAGGGCTCTTCTCCCTTGCTAGGGATTCTCCTGGGCTACATCTCCCTACTGGTCCCACCCCTGATGAACCCGATCGTGTACAGTGTGAAAAGCAAACACTTGCGTGCACGGATCATCAAGGTGTTTGTCAAGTGAAGCTCAACATGACTCCAGTGCTGGTGACAAGGGTGATGAAAAATGAGGGCCGCATCAACTTGTTCCATGTTGGTCTCTTACATCTGAGAGATGGGCTGATTATCTCCAATTGGAAGTGAGAGGATCAGACGAAATCTAATGCTTGGAGCTATGGGAGAGGGGTAAGCCCATATCTGGGTGTAGGACAGTGCATTGGGGAAGGAGACCACGGCTGGCAGGACTATGCCCAAAGTGACTGTGTTTGTGGAGAGGCAGGAGACCGGTGGGATATTGGCCTGTAAGACCTCAGAATTCTTGTTAATAAAAACAATAAACTGAATTGATTTCCATGTTGTTTCACATTGTACCTGTCACTGGATTCTGATTGTTCCAGGAGCTGTGGGCAGGGGCTTCTCAAGAGGCACGGACACCCCCCTTTCCCTTATACCCCCAATCAGGTGCTTGAGACTGAGCCACATCTCACACAAGGATTATGTAGGATCTGCAGCAGAAGCTGGCCAGGTACCCCTGTAGCTAGGTCTGCACACAGCTCACCTGTTGGGCCCACTGGCCACCGAGGTGGGGGAGCAGAGCTGGGTGTGTGAAGGAGGGTCTCACACGCAGGAGTCCTGACAGGAGACTGGAGCCCAGATTTCCACTAGCCCAGTGTATGCAGCCCCATCCGCTCAGAAAGGGGTGCTCAGAGGAAGGGAAGCACAATACCTTGGACAGCTCAGTGTAGAGCATTTATTACCACCCAGGCTGAAACTCAACATTGGTTACGGAAGGCCAGGCATGGCCGCTAGGAGGAGTTTGAGACAAAGTCCTGAGACAAGGATACTGCAGACCCATGTGGAAGTGACCCAAGCAGGAAGCAGAGCACTGAAATCTCAAGGACTTGCACTCCGCAGACAACTGCTAGTTACTGGGTCCCTGGACTGTGACTCAGGGGAGTGGGTGGGCGTGAGTCTCCTCCCCCAACAGCCCAGGAGCTGTGTGATGGACTGGGCCGTGTCTGGGCACAGCTGAGGGTGTCCGCTCAGGGCGAATTGCTCAAATCTGGGGCTCCTTACAGCCCCCAGAAGGTGACCTCTCCAAACAGGCCACAAACCAGTCCCACAGAGCACTTCAGCTGCCTGCCTGAAGCCTCACGAGCAAAACCCCTCCAACCCCCCAGCAATATCCGTGCCCCAGATGGCCCCGGGCCTCATACACAGGTGGGGAGTCCTAGCACCCAATCCCACCTACCCCGAACAAGTTCTGTCTCATTCCAAGAAACCAGCCACAGATCCCTGGTCAATTTACCCTCTGGACCTTACCCACAAATCACGCTGGGCCAATCCTTTAGCATCTAACATCTAAAGGTTTATTATTACAATAAAGAAAAGCATGAGCGTAAGGTTGTTAAAGAATGGTACATTACATGCACCGAATCTCCCAGGTCTCAATGCAGGCTCTAGCAGAGATGTTACAGCTGCTGGCTTAAGAGTCCTTGTTGCACATCCTAGAATCAGGATGGGTTCACAGGTCTTTCCGGCTCTTCGATCCCTGCAATGCTGCCTCTGGGATGAAGTGCTGAGCTGAGAACCAAGATGGAGACCACCACATGGCCTATTTATCCCTCCTTCCTGGTCTCTTCTTGGCTATAGCAGGTCACCTGGTCCACCTCATTCCTGTGTTGCCTGCTGGTAGCCCTTAGCTATGAGTCACCACTCATTCTTTATGTGTGTCCTTGGCCCATTGAGTGCCATTGTCCCACAGGGCCTCGCTAATTAGCATGTCCACAGGCCCGGCCCTGCCCAATGCTCAACCACATGCAGGGAAATATTCAGTATCCATACAGATTACAGATTCCTAACTACACACACAGACATTATACAAACACACGAACAGCTTGCATAGGATTATCAGATAATAAGCTTCTATTCAGCACCCCACATGGCCCCCTTTTATACCATTTTCTGGGACCAACACCCCCACCTATGGGTGCAGCAGTGATCTGGCTGCTTCCCTCAAATTCGGTAATGTGACAAGCTGCTAGAGGGGAACAAAAAAAAAGCTTGGTCCTAGGCAACCCAGAAGAAGGGGCATCTACGATACCATTCTCTTCTGGAGCCAGGAGGAGTAGGAGCATGTTGACTGGGGTGGAGAACCTTTTTTGGGTCAAGGCTCACTGACCCACAGAAAAATCAGTCAGGAACCACAAAAAAACAAACAACCCCCCCCCCATACTACCCCTCACTGACATGGTCCCTAACTGAGAAAGGAGGAGAAAGACACTGGAGCGCCAGCATGGGCTCCTCAATGCTGGGGGGGGATAGTGTCCCTGGGTTCGGGGGCTGGATCCTGGCAAGTCAGGGGCCACATACAGCTCCCAGGCCTAAGGTTCTCCACCCCCTGATGTAGACATGCCCTGGTCAAAGGCAGTGCTTAAAAGAGAAGGTGGATCAGATATCCTGGTATCAGTAGTGGGGATTGTGGACTAGCCCCGCAAACAAGAGCTAGGCGGGCACTGAGATGAACCCTGTTGGATGTGTACCTTGGATGGTTCTTGTGTGATTCACACAAAAGGTGTGTGACTCAGCTGGACTGATGGGTTATGGAAGAGGCTTAACACGAGAGGGCGCAGGCCCACATACTCGGTCAGAGAAGTGAGAAGTGAGTACTCCAATTCAATACCATGTAGAGAAGGGTTCACTTGAAGATGGGCATTCAGGTGCACTCAGGAGCTAGATGCAAGTTTCTGCTCGTTTTGTAAACCTTGTTTTATGAGGCATAAGGGATCGGCCGACAAAGGCTTTCTTTGTCGCCCAATCCCCATCTTGACAGCCGCTTTTTGCCAACAAGCTGCTGACTTGGCAAAACACGGCAGCCATTTTTATTCAAATGAAGTGTGGGAGATTTAAATCTGGCGACAGAGGGATGTAGTCTGGACATACCCCAGGTGCATCTGTTATGAAGTTTATTGAAAGTTAGGGAAGTGTTGATTTGCTGGGGGACATTCTGAACTATGTATTTTGCAGAGGTTAGTTATAAAAGATTAGGTATTTTGTAGTGCACGTTGGAACAGTCCCCTGGAGCTATTCTGGGAGAGACCTTTTTCCTGACATCTTTACTCCTCGGCAGGGAGGTATTTGGCCAGCACTGACCCATTGTAACGTACTCAATGCTGTCTCAGAATGTAGAAAAAGATCGGTTATAGTCTAACCCTATTGCCTCTGTTTATGTATGTTTCAGCCTGATAAACTGCAAGGCTAGATCATGTTTGCTCATACTCCATCCTTGATCAGACAGAATCACTGAGTTTCTAACACTGCCTGCAGTGAAGAAGTTAACTTGCTCCTGTTGGGGGTTCTTAAAACCCCCGGGGAAGAGTCTAGGAATTATCGAAGGGCAGGTCTCTGGCCTGTGCTATGCAAGCAGGCAATCTAGGTGATCACAATGATATGTTGTGTTCTTCAGATCTGCCCAGGGGGGATAATAGCCCTGACCCACCACATGGAGTGTTATACTGATCAATATGTTATAGATTGTGAGGTTCTCTGATGGGGAAATACTGGGGGCCAAAGCTAAGTGCCGTAGGGAGATTTCAGCTCTGTGTGCCTCCTAATTATGATTTGGGTGAAGAACCTGAACTCCTTTCCCACACCCCAGCTTCTGAGGCCTGTTATTAATAGAGAATCCTTTAACGAGGGAGTTCAGCAGTAAGAGGAGGAGCCAGGATGTGATTTTAGAGGGCAAAGGGGCTGAAGAGCCTTGCCTGGCTGGGGGTGAGAATCAGAGACTGGCTGGACAGGCCAGTGGTCACTCTCCTCCCCCATGTGGGCATGAAGAGGTTGAACAGTACTGCCAGGTCTCGGGCTGGGGTCTTGTGTCCATCAGCTACTCTAACCAGCCTTCTTGGCCCTGTGCAGCCCCTATACTTGTCCAACCTCTCTTCAACAGATCCTGCCAGCAGAGGAGGCCGTCCCTGGTAGCACATTTCTGAAGGGCCTGTGCTAGCAGGGAGCTGGAAGGGATCCTGGAACAAGAGAGTCCCAGAGATTGTGGGTGGCTGGGCCTTGCTACCAGGGAATCACTGAGATCTGTGCTTAAATTAGGGGATACCTGAATCCTGGGTCCTCCTTTTCATTCCACAAAGAGAAGGAAAGGGATCTCCCCTAGTGTAACCCTCACAAGAGAAATTTCCCTGCACGGAGCCTTGTGGCATCTGGACTACAGGGCCTGCAGGGGAGAAATCTAACCCTGTTCTTATCCTTAGTCTTACTCTTCAATTAATTTCAGCAGGGTCACAGCATCATTGTTATAACACATCTTTCTCCAAAGTAGTGTTTTTATTACTCAGAACCTTACCAATAGTGATACATACAGATTTCAGGAACACAGCCTATAGCAGGGCTGATGCTGCAGACGAGCTGGGTCGAATCACTCCTCATCCCCTGTGATCTGACCTTTTGCCATTGGCCGTAACATGGTCAACGCTCCTGCAGACAAAGCCAAGCAATTGTGGTTCCCCGGATGGCCAAGTAGCCCCCAAGGGAAGGTACAAACATGCTGCATAAAAGCAGTTGTCTCCCTATCTGAACACACACTGCCTGCTGCCCATGCAACCTCTTGGATGATTCCTTCTGCTTTAGGCTGAAGACCTCTGGTGCCAGCGGCTCCCTTCTCGCAGGAACTGGGTATGTTGGCAGTTCACTGTCTGTAACATGCCAAGTGCAGGGTGAACGCTGAAGGCTGTTTCCATTGGCAGCTGTTCTGTGCAGCAGCAGAGGACTCAGCTGGGCTGTTGGGGTGACTCAGTAATGGGGCTGGAGGGCAGGCAGCGCGAGGTAACTCTGGAACCCCTCCCCTCCATCCGCCCATGCTCCATAGTAGATTTCAATTACTCAAAAATCTGACATTCAAACCAAGCTTGTAGTGTTAAAACTGATGCTCTGCATCAGGATTTCTCCCGGGGTTCCCATTTCTAGAGGGCTCCAGGCTCAGTCCTACCAGGGGCCGAGGAAGAGGACACCCCACAGAAAATTAGTGTCTAGTTCCCAGAACAACTCGGGTTTATTTCCTCCTGGAAATTTAACCCACAAATGCATTTTCCAAAGTTTTATTCTCTGGCTCGAATATAGGGGCAGGAAGTCAGAGCTGTGTTACTCTGCCCGAAAGAGCCTATTTTTGGTTGAGGGTTCCAGCATTTTTGCCTTCAGAGCTGCAGGGCTGCCAGCATCTCTGCCCCTCTCTGTCTGGAAGTGCCAGCTATCAGGCATTTTACCAAGTCCTCTCATGAGGTGGAATCCTGTGATGCTCCCACCTCAGACTGGGCCCCGGGCTATAGCACTCTGCGGGGCGACTGTGTTTGTCCAGTCAGTCTTACTGGCTTTGGCACCTGTCTTTCTTCCCCTTGGAAGTGGCGAGACAAGTAACTAATCAGCTGTCTAGAATCTAAATACAATCTAATCCAAACACCAGGGCTACGTCTAGACTGGCATGATTTTCTGCAAATGCTTTTAACAGAAAAGTTTTCCATTAAAAGCATTTTTGGAACAGAGCATCTAGATTGGCACGGACGCTTTTCCGCAAAAGCACTTTTTGTGGAAAAGCGTCCGTGGCCAATCTAGACACGCTTTTCCGCAAAAAAGCCCCGATCGTCATTTTCACAATCGGGGCTCTTTTGTGGAAAACAAATCTGGGCTGTCTACACTGGCCCTTTTGTGCAAAAGTTTTGCGCAAAAAGACTTTTGCCCGAACGGGAGCAGCACAGTATTTCTTCAAGAACACTGACAATCTTACATGAGATCGTCAGTGCTTTTGCGGAAATTCAAGCGGCCAGTGTAGACAGCTGGCAAGTTTTTCCGGAAAAGTGGCTGATTTTCCAGAAAAACTGGCCAGTCTAGACACAGCCCAGGAATTAAGTGTAGCACGGAAGAATGAGAAGGTTTTCAAACAAAAGTCTATCCACACCTCTACCCCAAGATTCTCCCACTCTGACAGAGACCCAGGCATGCTGAGGGCCTTCAGCCTTCCCCAGCGTGTCGGTGCCTGTCGGAATGTATAGCTTCTCAGCAAGAGCTGCCCCGTCTCTGGACAGACTCCCAGCTCTGGCAGAACAAGCTGGGTAAAGTGGCTGGAAACAGGCTCTTCTCAGCTTGTAGCTCTGGTCTGGTCTCTCAGCCTCTCTGAAGTGCTCACTGAGTGATGTCTTTTCTTTAGCTGTTGCTTCCCTTCCTGCTTCTTTTCCAGCAGCCTGCTCTTCAACTAAAGGGATCCAGATTTGTTTCACCGAACGCAGCCATCACATCAGCACCCCAATGGTTAACTCAACGCAGCTCTACAGCAAATATCCCAAGCACTGGGTTTAACAGCCATCTACAGCAATTTCAGGCTCCAGGGCAGTACTGTCAATGGGTGCCTGGCATTCTGGCAGTGCCCAAGAAGCTGCCATCAGCTAAGCTGCTGGTATGTGCCCTCTTATTTTTTCCATGCTTGAATTTTGTTCTGTGCACAGATGCATGTGCAGATGTGAACCACAAGTAGAAATAAAAAGCCTAGCTATAATTTTTATTTTTAGAAAAGTTACCCCAGGTATAACTACTCCAGCCAGGACAGTTTAGGCATTTTTTAACTCACTACTCAAAGAATTAGATTTTCAATGTAATAGAAATATAAATCAGACATTTTCAAAGAATAATATTACAAATAATTCAGAGGGGTAGCCGAGTTAGTCTGTAACTGGCAAAACAACAAATAGTCTAGTGTAACCACCATGAGGCAGATTTGAACTGTGATTGCTGAAACAGAGTATAGGAGCCTGTACCTGCTGAGCTAAATTAATGGAGATTGCCTATCTTCTAGAACTGGAAGGGACCTTGAAAGGTCATTGAGTCCAGTCCCCTGCCTTCACAGCAGGACTAAGTAACATCCCTGACAATTTTTGCCCCAACTGGCCTCCACAAGGATTGAACTTACAACCCTGGGTTTAGCAGGTCAATGCTCAAACCACTGAGCTAGCTAGCTATCCCTCTGTCCCTGGAGGGATAAATGCCAGCTCATGCCAACCCCCTCCTGTAGAGGTCTCTTGGTCACAACTGTTGCTGTCATCTAGGCACCACTGCATTGCTCAGTAATCACACCAGATATGGATCTGACATGCATCTGACAAAGCGGGTCTTTCCCCATGAAAGCTTATGCTCCAACACTTCAGTTAGTCTATAAGGTGCCACAGGACTCCTTGCCGCTTTTGCAGATTCAGACTAACACGGCTACCCCCTGATACTTCATACCAGGTATGTGGGTTACATTAGCAGCACCTTAAAGACTAACAAAATATGTAGATGGTATCATGAGCTTTTGTAGGCACAACCCACTTCTTCAGGGAGCTTTGCGAACAGGAGCAGCAAACAGGGAGTTTTGAGAGGGAGTTCTCTAGGTAAAGGAGGAGCAAATACCTTGAGGTAATTGGCTGTCTGTAGTGTGTGTTTGTGGGTTACTTGCTGTGTGCTGAGCTTGTGTTTGTTTGTCTGTTTGTTTGTTTGTTTGAAGGAGCGTGTGCTGTGGCCGGCAGTTGGAAGCTGTGAGCTTCTAAATGTTTGAAATTTAGAAGCCTCTATTAATTGGCTGAGCCTTAGTCAGGGGGCGGGGCTATCAGGCAGACCATGGCTTTATAAAGCAGTGAGTCAGTGACCAGGGAGTTTTGCAAACAGGAGCAGCCAACAGGAACTTTTGAGAGGGAGTTTGGAAGGGAGTGGCAAGGGGCCAAGGTACAATTGCCAGTCTTTATAGTTTAGTTTAGAGGTTTTAATCAAAACTTCTTGATTTAACTAGAAACCCTCTCAATAACCTAGGTAGCTGTAGGAGAGAAAGCAGGCAGAAGCCCAGCAGCAGAGTGGGGGCTATCCTGTTTATTGCACTCAGTGTAGCATGTATGAATACCTACCCTATGGGTGGGTGGCGTATGTGTATATTTGGTGCAGGGAGCTCCTGGCCCTCAGAGACCACATATGGGCTTTGGAGGCCAGGGTGGCTGAACTGGAGAAGCTGAGGGAGACAGAGAGGTATGTAGATGAGGCTTTCCAGGACACTGTAGAATTGTCCCACCTCCAATCAGACAGCCCCTGTGCTGTTAAGGAGGATGAAAGGCTCAGGGAAGGAGAGCAGTCAATGGGAGCAGAGGGAAACCTTCCCATAGTTGAGACTCTCCTTTCAGATGTTGGGGTATCCTCTTGCACTGAGGTTACGTCTACGGGGGAGGGAACTCCAGTCAGTAGGAAAAGGCAGTTGTTAGTAATGGGAGATTCGATCATTAGAAATGTAGATAGCTGGGTTTGTGATGACAGGGAGAACTGCATGGTGACTTGCTTGCCTGGTGCGAAGATTGCAGATCTCTCGAGGTCTCTAGATGGACTTATGTGTAGTGCTGGGGAGGAGCCGGTGGTCGTGGTACATGTAGGTACCAATGACATAGGGAAGGGTAGCAGAGACGTCCTGGAGGCCAAATTTAGCCTGCTAGGAAAGAGACTGAAATCCAGGACCTCTATGATGGCATTCTCAGAAATGCTTCCAGTTCCACGCGTAGGGCCAGGTAGGCAGGCAGAGCTTCAGAGTCTCAATGCGTAGATGAGATGATGGGATAGGGAGGAGGGGACTAGCTTTATAAGGAACTGGGGAAACTTTTGGGATAGGGGGAGCCTATACAGGAAGGATGGGCCCCACCTAAACCATAGTGGATCCAGACTGCTGGAAACTTAATATTAAAAAGGTGGCAGAGCAGTTTTTAAACTAAGAGATGGGGGAAAACTGATTGGTGCAGAAGAGCACATGGAACGGACGGAGACATCTCTTAGAGGAGAGTCTATTGATAGAGATTCTCTAGATTTTAGTCAGGAAGAGAGGATGGAAGAGGATAAAGTATGGGCCAGATCAGACAAAACATTCACATAAAAGAGAATCTGACATATCAGAAAAGAGCAAACAAATAAAAAATGACAAGTTTTTAAAGTGATTGTACACAAATGCTAGAAGTCTAAAAAATAAGATGGGTGAACTAGAGTGTCTTGTGTTAAAGGAGGATACTGATATAATAGGCATCGCAGAAACCTGGTGGAGTGAGGACAATCGATGGGACACAATGATTCCGGGGTACAAAATATATCGGAAGGACAGAACAGGTCATGCTGGTGGCGGAGTGGCACTATATGTGAAAGAAAATTTAGAGTCAAATGAAGTAAAAATCTTTAATGAGTCGCTATGGATAGTAATTCCCTGCTCTAATAAGAATATAACAGTAGGAATCTATTACTGACCACCTGACCAGGACAGTAAGAGTGACTATAAAATGCTAAGGGAGATTAGAGAGGCTATCAAAATAAAGAACTCAATAATAGTGGGAGATTTCAACTATCCCCATATTGACTGGGTATGTCACCTCAGGAGGAGATAGAGACAAAATTTCTTGATACCTTAAACAACTGCATCTTGGAGCAGCTGGTACAGGAATCCACAAAGGGAGAGGCAATTCTCGATTTAGTCCTGAGTGGTGCGCAGGATCTGGTCCAAGAGGTGACTATAACAGGACCGTTTGGAAATAGTGACCATAATATAATGACGTTTAACATTCCTGTGCTGGGAAGAACATCTCAGAAGCCCAACACTCTGGCATTTAATTTCAAAAAAGGGAACTATGCAAGAATGAGGTTAGTTAAACAGAAATTAAAAGATACAGTGACTGAAGTAAATTCCCTGAAGCTGCCTGGACACTTTTCAAAGATAACATAATAGAGGCCCAACTGAAATGTATACCCCAAATTAAAAAACATAGTAGAAGAACTAAAAAAGAGCCACCATCGCTTGACAACCATGTAAACGAAGCAGTGAGAGATAAAAAGACATCTTTTAAAAAATGGAAGTCAAATCCTAGTGAGGTAAATAGAAAGGAGCATAAACACTGCCAAATTAAGTGTAAAAATGTAATAAGAACAGCCAAAAAGGAGTTTGAAGAACAGCTAGCCAAAAACTCTAAAGGTAATAACAAAATGTTTTTTAAGTACATCAGAAGCAGGAAGGCTGCTAAACAGCCAGTGGGGCCCCTGGATGATCGAGATACAAAAGGAGCACTTAAAGACGATAAAGTTATTGCAGAGAAACTACATGAATTCTTTGCTGCAGTCTTCATGGCTGAGGATGTTAGGGAGATTCCCAAACCTGACAAATCTGAGGACTTGTCACAGATTGAAGTGTAATTACAGGAAGTTTTGGAATTAATTGATAAACTTAATAGTAACAAGTCACCGGGACCAGATGGCATTCACCCAAGAGTTCTGAAATTGCAGAACTATTAACTGGGGTTTGTAACCTATCCTTTAAATCAGCTTTGGTGCCCAATGACTGGAAGATAGCTAAGGTAACGCCAATATTTAAAAAGGGCTCTAGAGGAAATCCCAGCAACTACAGACCAGTAAGTCTAACGTCAGTACCGGGCAAATTAGTTGAAACAATAGTAAAGAATAAAATTCAGACACGTAGAAGAACATAATTTGTTGGGCAAAAGTCAACATGGTTTCTGTAAAGGGAAATCATGTCTTACTAATCTAGCATAGTTCTTTGAAGGGGTAAACACACATGTGGACAAGAGGGATCCAGTAGATATAGTGTACTTAGAGTTCCACAAAGCCTTTTGACAAAGGGACAAATATGTAAATTAAGTTGTCATGGGATAAGAGGGAAGATCCTTTCATGGACTGAGAACTGGTTAAAAGACAGAAAACAAATGGTAGGAACAAATAGTAAATTTTCAGAATGGAGAGGGGTAACTAGTGGGGTTCCCCAAGGGTCAGTCTTTGGACCAATCTTATTCAATTTATTCCTAAAGGATCTGGAGAAAGGGGTAAACAGTGAGGTGGCAACATTTGCCGACAATACTAAACTGCTCAAAGTAGTTAAGACTAAAGTGGACTGTGGAGAACTTCAAAAAGATCTCACCAAACTGAGTGATTGGGCACAAAATGGCAAATGAAATTCAATGTGGATAAATGTAAAGTAATGCACACTGGAAAAAATAACCCCAACTATATATATAATATTATGGGGGCTAATTTAGCTTCAACTAATCAGGAAATAGATCTTGGAGTCATCATGGATAGTTCTCTGAAGACGTCCACGCCGTGTGCAGCAGCAATCAAAAAAGCAAACAGGATGTTAGGAATCATTAAAAAAGGGATAGAGGGTAAGACGGAGAATATCTTATTGCCCTTATATAAATCCATGGTACACCCGCATCTGGAATACTACATACAGATGTGGTCTCATCATCTCAAAAAAGATATACTGGCATTAGAAAAGGTTCAGAGAAGGGCAACTAAAAAGATTAGGGATTTGGAACGGGAGATTAAAGAGACTGGGACTTTTCAGCTTGGAAAAGAGAAGACTAATGGGGGATTTGATAGAGGTCTTTAAAATCATGAATGGTGTGGAGAAAGTGAATAAGGAAAAGTTGTTTTCTTGTACCCATAATATAAGAACTAGGGGACACCAAATGAAATTAATGGGCAGCAGGTTTAAAACAAATAAAAGGAACTCCTTGCCTGAGGAGGTTGTGAAGGCTAAGACTATAACAGGGTGTAAAAGAGAACTAGATAAATTCATAGAGGTTAAGTCCATTAATGGCTATTAGCCAGTATGTGTAAGGAATGGTGTCCCTAGCCTGTTTGTCAGAGGGTGAAGATGGATGGCAGGAGAGAGATCGCTTGATCATTACCTGTTTGATTCACTCCCTCTAGGACACCTGGCATTGGCCACTATTGGCAGACAGGATACTGGGCTAAATGGATCTTTGGTCTGACCCAGTATGGTAATTCTTATGTTCAGATGACTGGAGTATCTGGACTTTTAATACTCCAGGTATCTGAAGAAGTGGGTTGTACCCATGACAGCTCATGATACCATCTACATGGGTTTTTTTTGGTCTATAAAGTGCTGCTAGGCTATTACAAGTAATATATGTGCATTTTATGAAGTAACTGCAACAATAATACATGTGTGTTGGAAGGGGAGTGTGAAAGAGACGTGTGTGTGCTTGTTTGTGTATGTGTGTGACAGAGACGGTGTGTGTGCTGGTTGCTGGGGATGTTTGAGAGATGTCTGTGCTGTCTGTTTAGGACACCCACAAAAAACCCTGGGCTGCTCTGTTCCTGCATCCTTTTGTCTCCCCTCCCGCAGTATGTATCAAAGTGTGAGAGCCCAGGGAATTAATATTTCATATACTGATCCCAATGCCTGTAACTGTTCCAGATACAGGCTACAGGCTGAAAAAAGAGACCCTGGGGACAACTAGTCAGATATTAATCCAAGAACAGAGGAGCTGCTAGATTTATTTATTTATGTATTTATTTGTTTATTTATTTATTTAGTGATCAGTGACTGAATGAAGATTAGGAAGCTGCAAACTTTCTAGATTCTAAAGAAATCCACATGACAGATGCTACATTTTAAGTCTCCCTTTAATCTAATAAACTATTTGTGAAAGAGCAGAGGGGAAAGAATGGATTGTCATGTGTGTACCACAGCACAGATGTGTAAATGTTAAGCCAAAACTGTTCATTTTAATGCACATATTACAAACCAGACTTTCCTGTCATGTGAATATCAAAAGCCAGCTGTTGGAATTTCTGCAGGAAGGGGCAGTGGTAACTTTACTGCTTCACAACATTTTCTTTAGAAAGTGTTTCAGAAGTTCTCTTCATTCTGTTGCCATGAGTTTGCACTGCTCTTTGTTTTAGTTGTATGATATGGTCTCCTGGTAAATGACCAGAAGCTAACATTTACACTCAGAGTCATGCATTTCCATCACTCTTCAATACTTGTGCAAAACTTTCCAGAAAGTCCTAAGCGAACAGAATCACTGCTCTGTGTTTCAGCAAGGGGCGGAGTTGAGGTGCAGGACAGCGTGTGTGTGAAAGTGGTTGCATGTAATTTACACACATCACTTCTCCCACACCATGGTTGAAGGAACATCCACACTCAAATGGATATCATGCAAATGTCATGTTTGCACTATTCATCCGTTTGTCATGCCAGCCCCTCCCCTGACCAGCTGATGGAACTGTCAGTGTTGTCTAATAAATTGCCAACTAACTGGACACCCTTACATGGAGAGAGATGCAGCTCCTGTGAAGATTCTGAGAATCCAATTGGTAGCTTTAAACCATCTTGTTAGTCTTTAAAGTGCTACATAGTTTTTCCTTTTGTTTTAAATATCACATAGCCTTCTGTTCTTTTCCCTTTCAGGAAGGAAAACTCATATCTCCTGGGACCTTCCCAGTACATGATGTCAGCTGCCAATGACACGAAACTCAGCTCTGCATTTCTCCTTCTCACTGGGATACCTGGGCAGGAACATGTCTATCTCTGGATCTCTATTCTCTTCTGCTTCATGTATGCAATCTCAATGGTAGGCAATTCAGTCATTCTCTTCATTATAAAAAAGGATCCAAGCCTCCATGAGCCCATGTACATTTTCCTTTCCATGTTGGCCCTCACAGACCTTGGCTTATCGATAGCCACCATACCGACGATACTGGGTATATTTTTGTTTAACTCTAGGGAGATCACCTTCAATGCCTGTTTTGCCCAGTTGTTCTTCATCCACACACTTTCATTCATTGAATCTGCTGTGCTCTTGCTGATGGCCTTTGACCGCTTCGTTGCGATCCGTGACCCACTGAGATATGCTTCCATCTTAACTCCGCCGAGAATAGCCAAAATGGGACTGGTGTTTGTGCTAAGAGGAGTGGCCCTAATATTCCCGCTACCCTTTCTCCTGAAACGGTTCCAATACTGTCGTGTCAACACCCTCTCCCACTCCTACTGCCTGCACCAGGAGGTCATGAAGTTGGCTTGTTCAGACATCACCGTCAATAGCATCTATGGCTTGTTCACTATAGTCTGTACAATAGGGTTAGATTTACTGTTCATCTTCCTCTCTTACGTGATGATCCTCAAAACAGTGCTGAGCATCGCATCCCACACAGAGCGCCTCAGGGCCCTGAACACCTGCGTCTCCCACCTCTGCGCCGTCCTGATCTTTTATGCGTCATTGATCAGCCTGGCTCTGATACACCGATTTGGGAATCGCTCTACTCACTTCCTTCAGATTCTCCTGGGCTATGTCTATATGATGGTTCCTCCCCTAATTAACCCTATTGTGTACAGCGTGAAAAGCAAACACCTCCGTGCGAGGATCATCATGGCGTTTGTCAAGTGAAGAGTCCTTTCACCGTAGGGTTCCAGCACTGGTAACATGGGAGAAGAAAAATTATGAGTGGTGGCAGTGGTGACTTATTCTATCAGGGATCCTGTTCCTCTGAGGATCCTACCTCTATCCCATCTCTCCCCTAAGGCTGGCCTATGGTAAGAGTTGGTCAGGGAACAAGGCCACTGGGAGGAACTCCAGACATCCCCATGTTTTACTTCCCATGGCAAACAACGCAGAGAGGTGGAGAGTTTGGGGCTCCCCTTAGCAGCTGCTGCTCCTGGGGCATCTCTTTCCATGGTCCACCTCAGGCTTGGCTAGGAGTTGGAGCCTTAGGGGAAGTGGGGAAACAGGGGTTTGGCAAATCTGAATCCCTGTGGACTCCAGCAAACAGGGCGGGGAGGTTCCTGTGTCCAGGACAAAGATGGTGCCAGAAGGTAGGAGAGCAAGTGCTTCAGAGAAGACTTATTGTGATCCCACAAAGGGGGCTCTGATTTTTAGTATCCTCAGAGTGTGAGTAAGTCAGTACAAGGACTTTCCAGGAAGGAAAGAGGGTCTGTGAGCCTTTTCACAGGCGGATAATAGCCCTGCCCCATCTCACAACGGTGGCTGGAGGAAAATACATCCCAAGTGCTCAGATATTCTAAGACTCTAAGATCAGGGCTTCTCAGAACAACGCCTTTGGCATTCATCTATAAAAGCCTTCTTACCACAGCCTCCTGTGGCATCTGGGAAGTCCCATGCCTTCAGCAGCTCAGAGTGTGTGGCCAATATGGGGGTGCTCGGGGTGAAGGTGAGGGGCAGGTTGTTGGTTTCTCAGGGGAGTTTCAGCACAGACTGGGGTTTCACCAGACTGGGGTTTGCGAGCAGAATGTATCTAACCACCAAACGAGGGAGCAACAGACACAGGGGCTTCATCTTAGGTCATCTGGCTGGGGGTAAACAGTCTGGGGGCAAAGGTCAGCTTCACACCTCCACCCTGTAACCCAGACCTGGATGAGCACGATGGGGACCGGGCCCAGATGCACACAGATTTCAGCAATTGCTGCTGCCAGAAGAACGGGGGAGATGGGAAGATGCTCTCATAGGCACGGAAATATGGCTGGGGCCCAAGAGCTCCTGGCTTCCCAAAAGGATGTAAGTTGGGCCACTTTTGTTCCTGTATCTCCAGAGCTACGCCGCTCTGACTTGCTGTGATAGATGATCAGTTTCTAAAAAAAAAACTTCTCTAGAGCTTTGAAAACAATTCTCTAGAGCTTTGTGTTGTTTCTTATTAAATTTACTAGTTGTAAGGTGCCTGGGGCTGGCTGACTAGCTCTGGCCACAAGCACCTCAAGGGAAGAGACTTTGGTGCCCACTTGGAGCTGTTTGGTGGTATGCATTTGGCCACGATAGGGTGCTGTTTCCAGCTTGGAGAGAGGACCAATTAAGAACATAAGGAATTAAGAATGGCCATACTAGGTCAGAACAAAGGTTCATCTAGCTCAGTATCTTGTCTTCCAACAGTGGCCAATGCCGGGTGTCCCAGGGGGAATGAACAAACCGTGTCTGATCGATTCCCTTTCTCTCATTCCCAGATTCTCACAAGCAAAGGTGAGGCACACCATCCCTGAGTGGATGGACATATTTTCCATAATTATTATTTTTTTTAAATAATGGAGGTTGCCTATCTCCTAGAACTGGAAGGGACCTTGCAAGGTCATTCAGTCCAGTCCCCTGCCTTCACAGCAGGACCAAGTACCATCCCTGATGAATTTTTGCCCTAGATGGCCTCTGCAACAATTGAGTTCACAACCCTGGATTTAGCAGGCCAACACTCAAACCACTGAGCTATCCCTCCCCCCGTGAATGTACTTAGTTCCTTTTTTAAAATTCTTTTATATTCTTGGTCTTTGGAACATCCTCTCCCGCCCAGCTCCTTTTCTGCATTACAAACCCAGGGTGCAGGCAACAGATGGGAGAGTCCACCAGGCCCTGTGTGGGGAAATTTCCCTCACATGGTTCCTACATGTTAATTATCTTTCCTTAAAAGGGGGATCCAGCATGCAGGGATCCTCTAAGTTAGGTAGACATCTCAGTGAACCTCACCCAGCTAGGCCCACCCACAATCTCTGGGCCTCCACAGCTGCCCTGGGACCCTCTCCAGCACAAGTTCATCTGGAATGTGCCACCAGAGCCCCCCTCAGTAGCCACTACTGTGGGACCTAGCGAAGGGGCATTTTACAGTCTGGACAGGGCTGCACAGGGATGGGAATGCCCAGCACAGAGGGGCACAGCGTCTCTGTTACTGATGGACACATGTCTAATGCTTCAGGGGGTAGCCAAGTTAGTCTGTATAGGATAAACTAAAAAAAACAACAAATGGTCTGGTGGCACTTTAATGGTGAGGGTTCTTTACCACTGGAACTAACTCCCCAGAGAAGTAATGGATTCTCCTGATACCTCCGATCCAAGACCAGATGCCTTCCTGGAAGATGCAATTTACTGTTTTAAAATGTGCTCTTGCATGTTGAATTTTTAATTGATTACAATTTTTTTTTGTAACTTACAAATAAATTTGGTTTTTTTAAATAAGCAATATTTGTATTTGCTGCTTTTTATTTTATTTTATTTTATTTTATTTTATTTTATTTTATTTTATTTTATTTTATTTTATGAATACATGTAATGTTGCGTGCGGCATTAAAAATTTAAAAATTACCCTGAATGTAACTGGACTCACATTTCCCTGGTACTTCTAATTTTCTCTTTGTTCAGCTCATGTCCATGCTCTGAATTCCATGGGATAGGGAGACATGGCAGTCTTGCCTGGGTTTAAATCATTCTGTGGCTCTCAACTCCTGGTTTAACTTTCCCACACAAAGAAAGCAGGCAGGGAACCTATATCCAATTCAAATTTCAACCCTCTGTTTCAATTGGTTCTCCCAGCCTCCTGGCTGACACCTTTGCTAGGTACCTGAGTTAACCCCTTAGTTGCTGAGTGCTGGTCAGCACTCCCCCTGTTCATGACAAGGACAATTGACCTGTTTTATAGAAAAATACAGGACACCTGCAGGAAGGCATTATACAGGACTTTCTCCTTAAAAATGGGATTCCTCATCACCTTGCACTTCACAACATCTTGCCAGTGGAAACTACTGTGACAGGCCCTGGTAGCTCATCTCTGATCAGCCTGTGCTAGCAGGGAGCTGGAGAGGGTCTTAGAGAAGGAGAGGAGGCCCAAAGATAGTGGGTGGCTGGGCCGAGATACCAGTGGATCCCTGAGATCTGTACCTAACTTTGGGGATCCTGAGATCCTGGGTCCTCCTTTTCATTCCTCATGGAGGAGGGAAGAGACCTCCCTTCCCACAATGATCTGAGGGAAATTTCCTCAATGGAGCCTTGTGGAATCTCCCTTCCCCGGGCTCCACCCTGAGTCTGTAACGAAGGAAAGGGGCTGCCAGAGAGAAATCTGGCCCCATATCATCATTATCATTATATATTTTAATTCATTGAAATCGCAGCTGTGACCTAATCATTGTTACCGCTCAGCTGCTCCAACAAGCCCGGAATCCAGGAATGGAGCCTGCAGCAGGGCTCGTGCTGCCGGCCAGTTGTCTATCAGGGATGGTCTAGACAGTATTTGGTCCTGCCATGAGGGCAGGGGACTGGAATCGATGACCTCTCGAGGTCCCTTCCAGTCCTAGTGTTCTATGATTCTATGATCCCCTGTGGTTTGACCTCCGTCTGTTTGCTGTGATGGGGTTAAAGCTGGTGCACACAAAGTCAAGCAGCTGAGGTTCCCTGATGGCCAAGTGGCCCCAAGGGAAGGTACAAACATGCTGCATAAAGGCAGTTGCCTCCCTATGTGAACACACACTGCCTGCTGCCCGTGCAACCTCTCCGGTGACTCCTTGTGCTTCAGGGTGAAGACCTCTGGTGCCAGCAGCTCCCTTCTAGCAGGAACTGGGTACGTTGGTAGGTGTCACTGTTACATGCCAAGTGCAGGGCAAAGGCTGCAGGCTGTTTCATTGGCAGCTGTTCTGTGCAGTGGCAGAAGACTCAGCTCGGGTGTCGGGGAGACTCAGTGATAGGGCTGGAGGGCAGGCAGCGCTAGGTAGCTTGGGAACCCTCCCCTCCATCTGGCTTTGTCCTCAATGGGCTGTTCAAGCTACACAGAAAGCTGATATTCAAAGTGATCTTGGAGTCTGAGTCTGGATTTCTCCTGGGGACCCCCACAGACTGTTAGTGACTAGTTCATGAAATTGCAGATTTATTTGCTCCTGGAAATGTAATCAGCAAATGCATTTTCAAAGGCCAATTCTCTGGCTCGGTTGTGAAAGCGGCAATTCAGAGCTGCGTTGCTCTGTGTAACAGGTCCAACAGGCACATTTCTAGTTCCTGACTGGGCAAGGGCTCCAGCACACCTGCCCTGTAGATGCCCCTCAGAGGTACAGGGCTACCGGCATCTCTGCCCCCTCTCTGGTTTGCAAGGGCCATCTGTCAAGATCCATAGCCTGCCCTCTCATTGGGTGCAATCCTAGGATCCGCCTCCCGCCTCAGACCAGGGCCTGGATGACAACACACTGAGGGATAGTTGTGTTTGCCCAGGAGGTGAGATGAGTGACCAGCCAGGCTTCTTGAACCAACATATTGTTTTCTGTGAACAGCGGGAATGAAGTGCAACATGGGGGAATAAGAGGGGTTTCAAACAAGAGTCTGTCCATGTTTCTGATTCCAGACCCTCACTCTGACAGGGACACAGGCAGGCCGGGGGCCTTCAGCCTTCCCCAGCCTTGTCTGTGCCTGTCGGTCTGGAGAGCTTCTCAGCAACAGCTGCCCCACATCTGGACACACTCCCAGCGCTGGCAGAACAAGTTGAGTAACATGGCTGGAGCCCAGAAACAGGCTCTCCCCAGCTTGTAGCTCTAGAGCGGTGTCTCAGCCTCCCTGAGGTGCTCACGGAGCGACGGCTTTTCTTGAGCAGCTGTTTCCCTCCTTGTTTTTTTCCACCGCCCTGCTCTTCAACTAAGAAAGGTCAAACTGGTTTTAACCCAGTATCAACACCCCAGTCGTTAACCCAACACAGCCCTACAGCAAACATCCCAGGAAGTGGGTTTAACACAGACGTTCCTTTTGGCAGCTCATCTCCATGTCTGTCACTGTGCTGTGTAAGGACACAGTGTGAGTGTGTGTGTGTGTGTGTGTGTGTGTGTGTGTGTGTGTGTGTGTGTGTGTGTGTGTGTGTGTGTGACAGAGAAAGAGAGAGAACAACAGACTATTTTCATGTAGGAAATGAATTTCTAGTTCCATGAATACTCATCCATTTAAATTTGATCCAGTTCCTGGAAACCCTTATCATACCAGAAAAATATGTGTTGGGGTTACTATGTACTAGAGAGTGAGAGCTCAGGAAAACAATATTTCATATATAGTCCCCAGTACCTGTTATCACACCAGACATAGACTACAGGCTGACAACAGAACCTGAGGAGAATGAGTCAGCTATTATCCAGGGTCCGACCAAAGGTCCATCTAGCCCAGTATCCCGTCGGCCAACAGTGGCCAATACCAGATGCCCCAGAGGGAGGGAACATAACAGGTAACCCTCAAGTGATCCATCTCCTGTCATCCATTTTCAGACAAACAGAGGCTAGGGACACCAGTCCTACCCATACTGGCTAATAGCCATTGATGGACCTTCCCTCCATGAATTTATCTAGTTCTTTTTTGAACCCTGTTAAAGTCCTATTCTTCACAACATCCTCTCGCAAGGAGTTCCACAGCTTGACTACATGCTGCGTAAAGAAAAACTTCCTTTTGTGTGTTTTAAACCTCCTACCTATTTATTTCATTTGGTGACCTCTCGTGCTTGTATTATGGGAACAAGTCAATAACTTTTCCTTATGCACTTTCTCCACACCACTCATGATTTTACATACCTCAATCATATCCCCCCTTAGTTTCCTCCTTTCTAAGCTGAAGAGTCCAAGTCTTTTTAATCTCTCTTCATATAGGACCCATTCCAAACCTTTAATCATTTTTGTTGCACTTGTTTGAATGTTTTCCAATGCCAATATATCTTTTTTGAGATGAGGTGACCATATCTGTACGCAGTATTCAAGATGTGGATGTACCATGGTTTTATATCGAGTCAATAAGATATTTTCTGTATTATTCTCTATCCCTTTTTAAATTATTCCCAACATTCTATTTGCTTTTTTGACTGCTGCTGCACAATGGGTGGATGTTTTTAGAGAACTATCCACTGTGACTCCAAGATGGCTCTCTCGAGTAGTTGTAGCTAAATCAGTCCCCATCATATTATATGTGTAGTTGGGATTATTTTTTCTAATGTACATTACTTTATATTTGTCAACATTAAATTTCATTTGCCATTTTGCTGCCAAATCACTTAGGGTGGTGAAATCTTTTTGAAGCGTTTCACAGTCTGCTTTGACCTTAACTACTTTGAGCAGTTTAGTATCATTGGCAAACGTTGCCACCTCACTGTTTACCCCTTTCTCCAGATCATTTATGAATAAGTTGAATAGGATTGGTCCTAGAACTGACCCTTGGGGGACACCACTAGTTACCCCTCTCCATTCTGAAAATTTACCATTTATTCCTACCCTTTGTTTCCTTTCTTTTAACCAGTTAACAATCCATGAAAGGATCTTCTCTCTTATTCCATGACAACTTACTTTACTTAAGAGCCTTTGGTGAGGGTCTTTGTCAAAGGCTTTCTGGAAATCTAAGTACACTATAGGTACTGGATCCCCTTTGTCCACATGTTTATTGACCCCCCCCAAAGAACTCTAGTAGATAAGTAAGACATGATTTCCCTTTACATAAACAATGTTGACTTTCCCCCAACAATTTATGTTCACCTCTGTGTCTGAAAATTGTATTCTTTACTATAGTTTCAAATATTTGTCCGGTATTGATGTTAGACTTACCGGTTTGCAATTGCCAGGATCTCTTCTTTTTAAATATTGTCATCACGTTAGCTATCTTCCAATCATTAGGTACAGAAGCTGATTTAAAGTATAGGTTACAAACCACAGGTAATAATTCTGCTATTTCACTTTTGACTCCTTTCAGGACTCTTGGGTAAATGCCATCTGGTCCTGGTG
This sequence comes from Pelodiscus sinensis, assembly GCF_049634645.1. NCBI lineage: Eukaryota > Metazoa > Chordata > Testudines > Trionychidae > Pelodiscus > Pelodiscus sinensis. The sequence continues at coordinate 327,483,810 of NC_134711.1, read as the reverse complement.
AGTTATTACTGTTCAGTTAATTCATTTGTTCTGAAATTTCCTCTAATGACACCTCAGTCTGGGACAATTCTTCAGATTTGTCACCTAAAAAGAATGGCTCAGATTTGGGAATCTCCTCAATATCCTCAGCTGTGAAGACTGAAGCAAAGAATTCATTTAGCTTCTATGCAAAGACTTTATCATCTTTGAGCGCTCCTTTAGCATCTCGATCGTCCGAAGGCCCCACTAACTGTTTTGCAGGCTTCCTATAACTGATGTATTTAAAAAACATTTTACAATTACTTTTTGAGTTTTTGGCTACCTATTTTTCAAACTCCTTTTGGCTTTTCTTATTATATTTTTACACTTAATTTGACAGAGTTTCTATTTTCCTCTCTAGGATTTGACCTCTGCTTTTTAAAAGACGTCTTTTTATCTCTCACTGCTTCTGTTATTTGGTTGTTAACCCACACTTTTTTGGTAGAACTTTTTTAGTTTTCTTACTGATTTTTTTTAAAATTTGGAGTATACATTTAATTTGGGCCTCTATTATGGTGTCTTTGAAAATTTCCATTCATCTTGCAGGGATTTTACTTTTGTCACTGTACCATTTAATTTCTGTTTAACTAACCTCCTTGTTTTTGTGTAGCTCCCCTTTCTGAAATTCAATGCCTCAGTGTTGGGCTGCTGAAGTGTTTCTCTCACCACAAGGATGTTAAATTGTACTGCATTATGTTCATTATTTCCCAGTGGTCCAGTTATATTAACCTCTTGGACCAGATTCTGCGCTCCACTTAGGACTAGAATTGACTCTTCCCTTGTAGGTGCCAGAGCCAGGTGCTCCAAGAAGCAGTCATTTAATGTATGAAGAAATTTTATCTCTGCATTCTGTCCTGATGTGAAGTGTATCTAGTCAATATGGGTATGTCTACACTACCACCCTAGTTCGAACTAGGGTGGTTAATGTAGGCAACTGGAGTTGCAAATGAAGCCCAGGATTTGAGTATCATATTTTCCTGGTTTACACAACAAAATATGTCTAACTAATAGATATAGGGGAAAGTCTTCCCTGGCAGAAGAATATTTCACAGCTGCTCATACAAGGACTTCTTCAGACTTCCTCTATGGCATTTGGACCAGTCCATTGGATGCAGGGGTGGTTGGACCTGAGAGCACATAACTTCCTATCGGTGGTGTGAATCCAACCCTATATTTTTGCTGACCTTCCTTGAGCTCCTGGAAGACTCTAGAGTTGCACTGAGAATGGAAACAAATGTTTTGTTAAATATCACCTAGTTTCCTGTTCTGTTTCCTTTTAGGAAGGAAAATTCAAAACCCCTTGGACCTGCCCAGTACATCATGTCAGCTGCCAATGACACCACATTCACACATGCTGTGTTCCTTCTCACCGGGATACCTGGGCAGGAAGACATCTATCTCTGGATCGCTATTCCCTTCTGTTTAATTTACATTATTTCGATAGTAGGAAATTCAATCATTCTGTTCATTATAAAAGCAGATCCAGGCCTCCATGAGCCCATGTACATTTTCCTTTGCATGCTGGCCATCGCTGACCTTTGCTTATCGATAACCACCATGCCGACGATACTGGGCATATTTTTGTTTAACTCTAGAGAAATAAGCCTCAATGTCTGTTTTGCCCAGTTGTTCTTCATCCACTCGCTTTCTTTCATCGAATCCTCTGTGCTCTTATTGATGGCCTTTGACCGCTTTGTTGCAATCTGTAACCCACTGAGATATTCTTCCATTTTAACCTTGCCAAGAATAGCCAAAATGGGACTGGTGTTTTTGCTAAGAGGATTGGCTATCGTAGTGCCACTTCCTATTCTCCTGAAACGGTACCGGTACTGTCGAACCAATGAGCTCTCTCACTCCTACTGTCTGCACCAGGAGGTCATGAAGTTGGCATGTGCTGACATCATAGTGAACAGCGTCTATGGCTTGTTTATTACACTCTTAACTGTGGGGTTGGACTCGTTGCTCATCTTTCTCTCTTATGTAATGATTCTGAAAACAGCGCTAAGCGTTGCTTCCCGTGCGGAGTGCCTGAGGGCCCTAAACACCTGTGTCTCCCACCTCTGTGCCGTCGTGCTCTTCTACACACCAGAACTTGGCCTGTCTCTGATGCACAGATTCGGGAAAGACTCCTCTCACTTGCTTCAGTTACTTCTGGGCTACATCTACCTGCTAGTCCCACCCCTGATGAACCCGATCGTGTACAGCGTAAAAAGCAAACATCTTCGTGCGAGGATCATCAGAGTGTTTGTCAAGTGAAGGTTAGCTCATCACCTGGCTCCAGCTCTGGTGATATTAAAGACACAAAACATGGGCTATAATCCCCTATTCCATATTGGACACTTCCATCTGAGACAACATGAGCTACTGATCTCCACTCTGGAGAAGGAGGCTTCAACTGGGTCTATGGCCAGGAGCAATGGGAGAGGGGCTGGTGACTGAGGAGAGTGCAGTGTTGGAAGGAGACCAAGGCAGGCAGCAACATTTTCAAAGGGGACTGTGATTGTCGGGAGCCAGGGGACGGGTTGGAATCTTGCCCATAAAGAGGCATATCAGTGGCTGCTCCGGCCTCACTTTTTCTCTTGATACAGTCAATAAAGAGAAGGGAGGTGGCTGTTGTTTCCCAGGACATTGGGCTTTCACTGTCCTGTCTCTAGTTAAATGTGCACAAGCCATGAAAAATCACGAAAGCTGCTCTGTAGTCACAGTCCTGACTCATCCTGAGTACCATGGCCTGCACCAGCGGGGGGCAGGGGCTATTCAAGGGGCACAGACACGTGAGTCATGCAGGAGCCCCAAGAGAAGCCCATCAGGCAGCCCCCTACACACTGCTGGCTCTGCGCACCTCACACCTGTTGAGACCACTTCCCACCGAGGCAGGGCAGAGCTGTGTTTGTCAGGGAACGTCTGACACTCAGAAGTTTGGGCAAGACCCTCCGGCCCAGGTTCCCTCCTCCCCGCGGTGTGTTTCCCTAGCTACTTGCAAAAGGGTGGAAATGGGCCTCAGCTCCCCCCACAAGGGCACGTCTAGCTCCTCTCCCAGCCCAGCTCATTCAGTGAAGGGCAACCCCCTTTGCCAAAGGGAAAAGCCGGACATATGCTGGAGCCTCATCCTGCCTTTGACCCCATCTATGGCCTTCATCTGCCCCAATGGCGCCTACCCCTTCTTCCCCCAAATCCCTGCCCCTTGGTTTGGTCAGACCCAGAGCCTGACTGTGGTAAGAGCTGTCCAGAGAGCCAGAAGCTCTGTGAGGAGCCCCAGATCTGAGAGCTGACTTGGTCAGTGGACTTGGGAGCTCCAGAGATGCCCTACTCTGTGTCATGGCTCCCCAGAATGCAACCCCCAGGGAAGGCAGGGGGTTGGTCGGCTCTTCCAGTGGCCAGGCTACAACCTGGCTGGAGAGGTGGAATGGCAGAGTAGAGGGTAGGGCTGAGTGGGAAGAGACTGGACAGAGTGGAAGAGTGGAAGAGATTGCCAATGTTCCCTCTTATTTTTTTCCATCTATGTGTGGAATAAATTTTGTTATGTGCACTAAGGCATGTGCAGATGAAACATGTGTGGCTGCCCAAGTGTTCATATTACAGGGAACATTGGCAGTGAATGTGGCAAACCTGACCTGCCTTGAGCCAAATGAGGAGATGTGAGGCTTCTTAGTAAAGGAGGAGGGTGGGGACAAAGGGTGGGAGAGCCTGTGTCTTAGAGAAGACTAAAAAAATCTACACCTCTTCCCCCCCAAGAGGGCTTCTATTTTAAGTATTCTAAGCTTAGATTAAGGCCACTTTTATACTTACCATGCCGGTGATCCATCTTCTAGCGTTCCATTTAGTGGGTCTAATTAAGCTGTCTTGAGGTGAAATGGAAGCCAATGGCACCAAGCTCAGCTTAAGGTCCATTTAAATTTGATCCAGTTCCTGGAAACCCTTATCATACCAGAAAAATATGTGTTGGGGTTACTATGTACTAGAGAGTGAGAGCTCAGGAAAACAATATTTCATATATAGTCCCCAGTACCTGTTATCACACCAGACACAGACTACAGGCTGACGACAGAACCTGAGGTTGCTGAAGTTGCGTTCCTGAACCGACCTTCCACATCTAGTGTAGACCTCACCGAAGTCAGTAAAATGGTGTTCGTGAAACATTGAGGCTGCAGGTCTCTAATTGATGCATAATGAAACAAGAGGTGGGGGAAAGGTGAAGACTCACCTTAGGTGGTCGGGCTGGGAGAAAGCAGTCTGAGGGCAAAGGTCAGCATCACACTTTAGCCTGTAACATAGACACTGCTGAGCCCCTGACTCGCTCAGGTGACGTACCTGAAGGAAAGATGCTGAGCTGCCCAGTTGGACCTGCTTGGTGATAAGTGTTCAGCATAGATGGAGTGTTGTTCCCAGCTTGAGGAGGAGGACAATTAGGAACATAAGACCATAAAACCTTCCATAGATGAAACATTGGTCTGATTCACTATCTCAATATCCTTTCTTGTGACAGCTGTCAATGCCGGTTGCTTAGGTGGGAATTAACAGAACACACAATTAACAACAAGTGATCAAGATAAGTGATTATTCCCCTTTATTTGGCTCTGGTGAGGCCACATTTGGAGGACTGTGTCCAGTTCTGGGACCCCCACTGTAGAAAGGATGTGGACGCATTGGAGAGGTCTAGTGGAGGGCCACCAAAATAATTAGGGGGGTGGAGCACATGACCTATGAGGAGACACTGAGGGATCTGGGTTTGTTTAGTCCGCAGAAGAGAAGAGTGAGGGGGGATTTGATAGCAGCCTTCAGCTTCCTGAAGGGAGGTTCCAAAGAGGATGGAGAAAGGCTGTTCACAGTAGTGACGGATGACAGAACAAGGAGCAATGGTCTCAAGTTACAGTGCGGGAGGTTTAGGTTGGATATTAGGAAAAACTGTTTCCCTAGGAGGGTGGGGAAGCACTGGAATGGGTTACCTAGGGAAGTAGTGGAATCTCCATCACTAGAGGTTTTAATGTCTCGGCTTGACAAAGCCCTGGCTGGTTTGATTTAGTTGGGATTGGTCCTGCCTTGGGCAGGGGGCTGGACCTAATGACCTCCTGAGGTCTCTTCCAGCTCTATGATTCTATGATTCTATGATCTCACAGGTCACGGCTTTGTTTGGCCAAGCGGGGAATAGAAAATTCTTCCAGTCACTGAACTGTCCATTGCCATGAGCATACATGTGTTAGTATAACTATAGATATTGATCCAGATTGCTATGCCGTACTTCACTAACAACATAGCTGGCCAAGTGCCTTTGCATCTTCATGGATCTTGCAGTCATTGGGGAGTTTGCTCAGGGTCTGTTGCACTAATGGTACGTCTAAACTACATGGCTCCGTTGACGGAGCCATGTAGGTTTGTTTGTTTGGCAAAGGGAAATGAAGCCGCCATTTAAATAATAGCGGCTTCATTTAAATTTAAATGGCTGCCCCGCTCTGCCGATCAGCTGTTTGTCGGCAGATCGGGGCAGTCTGGACACTCCTTTGTCGACATGAAAGCCCTTTATTGACCTCCCCGGTAAACCTCATCCTATGAAGCATAACGGGGAGGTCGATAAAGGGCTTTCAGGTCGGCGCGGGAGCATTCAGACTAGTGTGCTGAGCCGACAAACAGCTGTTGTCAGCTGTTTGTAGGCTCAGCGCAGCAGCCATTTAAATTTAAATGAAGCCACAATTATTTAAATCGCGGTTTCATTTCCCTCTGCCGATCAGCCTAATCTACATGGCTCCATGAATGGAGCCATGTAGTTTAGACACACCCTAATTGTCTGGACAGCGCTGGGACAGCACCCAGGGAGAACACAGCTAACAGCCTAATATCGTCCAACTTCTGTCAACATCACCCAGGTGTAACTACATTTCGCCACTCAGACATACTCAGTATTCTTAACTTCACATAAATAAATGATACATGCACACAAATTGCACTTTTATATTTCCCAAATCATAACTTTTCCAATAACACCTCACAAGACCCATTCTGTTCAAGATGCATTACCATTTTGTCATAATCATACATACTGAGGCCACTGTGATGAACATGGGGACAATGTTATGATGATCTCCTCAGCTGCCCTGATACTTGCATACTGCATATGAAAACTCAGGTTTTTGGGGAAGAGAAAAGATTTTCCTGTGCAGGTGGTGGGGGGGGGGGGGGAGGAGTTGGTTTTGGGATCTTAAGAGATCTAGTGCAGTACAGAGGAACAGTCTGGATTGCCGGTGGTAACAGAGGGGGCCAGTTGTTGCTCAGGACTCCAGCCACTGGGGCTGGGGCAGCACTGAGCTCTTTCTGGAAAAGGAAGGGCATTTCTAGAAGTGGAGGAGGGTGGTACTGCAGGCAGAAAAAGGGGTAGGGGGCAAACATCCCCAAAGTGGGACTCCACCTTCTGCCCATGTTGGGAACTTTTAGGCAATGGATAGATAATGAAAGAGAAAAAAACCCAATAACACCATGGTCACTCGATAATTGCCAAGGTTTGTGCATTCCCTCGGAAGTATCTGCACTGGCCACTGCCAGGAGGTAGGACGCTGGGCTAGATGGACCATTGGTCTGACCAGCAAGGCTGCTCTGATGTTTTCCCATTGTTCCTCTGATGGAGGGGCTGCTGCACACAGGCCTGTTCCAGAGACCACTATTGTCTGGGGTTGGCAGAGCCACTCTGCAGGGACAGCTCAGCATGGGAAGCTGATTAGCAGCTGCCACCGATGGGTGTGGTCCTGGAACACAAGGCCAGATGCTCATGGAATGAGCTGGGTTGGAATACAGAGACTACCCCCTTCCCCAGCCCCTCCCCCACACAATATTATAACTCCAAATAAATGTTTCCTTTTCTGTAGTTTTCTGGAGGTTCGTCTTCATGCCCAAGGGATCGTTTTTCTCTGAAAACTCAGCTGCCAACAGGCTCCTCAGCTGCTGCAGCCTGGACCCCTCCAACAGCAATGGGAGGCTGTTCATCTGCCTCTCCTTTGTAACGTCAATGAATGTCGCACTGGCAGAGTCTCTGGTTGCACTCTGGGTAGGGGAAGGTCCACACCTCCTGACCTGTCCCTGGCTGGGGTCCTCTGCCCATCTGCGACTCTAACCAGCCTCCCTATCACTCTGCGGCAACCTCTGCTCTGTGGAGCACCCCTTCAGCATATCCTGCAGGCAAAGGCGACTGTGACAGGCCCTTGCTGTAGGGCCCAGGAGAGGGCCCTAGAGCAGTTGTGGAGGCTCAGATTGTGGGTGAGCCGGGTGGTGTAGCTGCCAGTGCATCAGTGAGATCTGCTCTTAACTTTGGGGATCCCTGGATCCTGGATCCCTCTTTTCATTCCTCAATGAGAAGAGACGGGATCTCTCCCTCTGAACAGATCTGAAGAAAATGGACATGTATGGAATCTCTCTTCTCTGTCCTGCACCCTGGGTTTGTTAGGCAGGAGAGGGGGCTGCTGGGGAGAAATGTGCTCCAATATTATTATTCTTGTTTGCTTTACTTCAGCAAGATCAAAGCTTTGACTGCATCATAGTTACTATGTGGCTGCACCTGAGGGAGCCATGCGACTAATCAGACCTGGAGTAACAGAGACAACCCAGTTTCCAGGAACAGTTAACAGTATCCCTCAAGATTTGTCCTGAAACAGGGATTAAAACTAGTGCACAGGAAGGCAAGCAGGAGAGGTGACATGACAGTGAAGTGGCCCCCAAGGGAAGATACAAACATGCTAAATAAAGGCAGTTGCCTTCCTATCTGAATAGACATGGGCTGCTGCCTGTACAACGTCTCCGATGGTTCCTTGTCCTTCACAGTGAAGACCTCTGGTGCCAGCGGCTCCCTTCTAGCAGGAACTGGGTACGTTGGCAGGTTACAGACTGGTAACATGGCAAGTGCAGGGCAAAGGCTGCAGGCTGTTTGCATTGGCAGCTGTTCTGTGCAGCAGCAGAGGACTCAGCTGGGCTGTCGGGGTGACTCAGTGACAGGGCTGGAGAGCAGGAAGTGCTAGGGAGCTTGGGAACCCTACCTTACATCTTCCCATTGTCTTCAGTGGGTTATTCAAGGTTCACAGAAATGTGACCTTCAAAGCAAGCTCAGAGTATTAAAAAACCAATGACCCAGGTCAGGTTTTTTCAATAGGTCCCCTTTCTAGAGGAGCCATGTGCTCTGGGCCCAATCTTGCCAGGACTGTGCAGGAGGAGACCCTATGGAATAACAATGACTGGTTCCCAAATCACCTCAATTTTTTTAAGCAAACACATTTTACATGGTTTTACTCTCTGGCTCAATTGTGGGGGCAGGAACACAGACCTGTGTAGCTCTGTGGTAACAGGTCCAATAGGGCATATTTCTGTTTTTTGACAAGCTGAGGGCTCCAGCATTTCTCCCCTCAAAGTTACAGGGCGACCAGCATCCCTGCCCCCCTCTGCTCTGTGACTCCCACATTTCAGACCTTGTAGCTTTCCCCATCATGGAGTGGAATCCAATGATCCTCCCACCCTCGGACTTGGCTCTGGGCTACAGCACAGTGCAGCTCAGAATGGGTTCCACTCCTGTGGTTCTTCCCTTTGGGAGGCTGAGTAGTGGCGAGACGACTGACCGGCCAGCCTTCTTCAGCCAAAATGCTGTGTAATCTGAACTGTAGGAAGGAAGCGTAACGTGGAGGAACAGGAGGGTTTCCAAACAACAGTCTGTCCACTTCTCTGATCCCAGCCCCTCACTCTGACAGGGATCCAGGCAGGCCGAGGGGATTCCGACTTCTCCAGCGGCGTCTGTGCCTGTCGGTCTGCAGAGCTTCTCAGCAACCGCTGCCCCACCTCTGAGCAGATTCCCAGAGCTGGCAGAACAAGCTGTGTTATGTGGCTGGAGCCTGGAAATAGGCTCTGCCTAGCTTGCAACTCTGGTGTGATCTCTCAGCCTCCCTGGAGTGCTCCTGCTTGTTTTCCCACAGTCTGCTCTTAAAATAAGGAGAGTCAGACTGGTTTCACCTAACACAGGCATAACAGCCACATCCCAATAATCAGTGCAATATAGCTCTGCTGGAAATATCCCAAGAATTGCGTGTAACACTCATTCCTTATGGCAGCTCAGATCCAGGTCTCTCTCTATCGCATTCCTAGAGAGTGACACACTGAGAGCTCAGGGAATGAATATTTCCTATATAGCCCTTAATGACTTTTACCACTCCAGAGACAGGCTCCAGAGTGAGGAGAACTACTCAGCAATTAACCCAGGGACAGAGGAGCTACTAGACATTTGTTTAATGAAAAGTGATTGAATGAGGGCTGGACGCTGGATTCTTTTCAGAGTCTGCGGAAATCCCGATGATGGACACATTTTAGATCCCTGTAACCTCAGAAAGCATCTCCGAAAGAAGATTAGAGGATTAAGAATCACTTCATGTGTATGGACTAAAATACAGATGTGCAAATTGTATGCCAAAAATGTCTTTATTATAAAAATATGACAAAGGAACCCATCATGGTTGCCTGTATATCAAAAGCCAGGGGCAGAACTGTTGTAGTGCCTTCAGGAAGGAGAAGTGGAATTCTTGGAAGAATTCCTGGAGTCAGAGCGTATCACTGAGTGCAGGGAAAGTTATAGGCCCCAGTTCTTCTAGAATTAACACCGGTAAATTTGGAGTGACAGGGATGCAGTTGAAGTCAAATTTACTGAATTAGTAACCTGGTCCTAAGAATTTATCCTAAGTATTGCAAAGAGGCCGGAGCATAATTTAAACTCTCAGGCATGGGGGAAATAAATCTATGTAACAAGGCAGATAAACATATTTATAAATAGTGATAGAAATGTAGCCGTGTTAGTCTGGTGTAGCTGAAACACAATACAGGACTATGTAGCACTTTAAAGACTAACAAGATGGTTTATTAGATGATGAGCTTTTGTGGGCCAGACCCACTTCCTGTCTAATATCTGTTTTGTGGGCATTGATCCTTTGGCGAAGTGTCTGAGACGTTTGTCCAATGTACAAAGCAGACGGACACTTTCGGCACATGATAGCATAGATTATATTTCTGGATGCGCAGGAATATGTGTTCTTGATCTTATAACTCACTTGGTTAGGCCCAATAATGGTATCAGCAGAGTGAATATGTGGACAAAGCTGGCAACGGGGTTTGTTGCAAGGGAAGGTACCAGGGTTGGTATTAGTGTGGTATGTCCTGTGGTTGTTGGTAAGAATCATCTTGAGGTTAGGTGGTTGTCTATAGGAGACTATGGGTCTGTCTCCCAGAGCCTCTTGGAGTTTAGTATCCTGTTCCAGTATAGGCTGTAGTTTATTGATAATGTGTTGGACAGATTTAAGTTGGGGGCTGTAGGTGATGACAAGTGGTGTTCTATTGTTGGTTTTCTTGGGTCTGTCTTGAAGTAGATGGTTTCTAGGTATTCGTCTGGCTCTTTCAATTTGCTTTTTTATTTCTCTGGGTGGGTAGTTGAGGTTTATAAATGCTTGGTAGAGATCCTGAAGTTTCTGGTCTCTGTCAGTGGGATTAGAGCAGATGTGTTTGTATTGAAGGGCTTGGCTATAGATGATGGATCGTATGGTGTGTGCTGGATGGGAGCTGGATGGAGTCAGTGGGTTTTCTGTAGAGGGTGGTGTCTAATTTTCCATTCTTGATTTGTACTGTGGTATCCAGGAAATTGATTTCTCGTGTAGAATGGTCCAGGCTGAGATTGATGGTGGGGTGTAGGTTGTTGAAATCTCTGTGGAATGTCTCCAGTGTTTCTTGGCCATGCGTCCAGATCATAAAGATGTCATCGATGTAGCATAAGAAGAGAAGGGGTAAAAGGGGACAGGAGTTGAGGAAGCGTCACAAAGAAAAAACAGTTTCTTGCCATTTCAACCAGAAAGGACACTGTCTCAGTGACTTAATTACCTGCATCCTGCTTCAGAAGCCTTTTAAATCTACTCTTGAAAGGGAATCCTCTGAACTGTCAGTCATGCTAAAATTCTACACTCTATGTGGGGGGCTCAACAAAGACTCTAGCTATCTCACCCATTACAAAGATAGCTTCCCCAATTATCACCTCTAATACCATTAGCTCACAGACATTTACCTTCCCCCCCCCCGCATCCCCCTTCTGTTCTGAAATGTGATTTGTCCTTTTCATATGTGTTCACTTTTTTAAAAAAAATTGTATCCTTTGGTATATATGGTTGTGACTATTTTCTTCCACTATTTGATCTGAAGAAGTGGGTCTGGCCCACGAAAGCTCATAATCTAATAAACCATCTTGTTAGTCTTTAAAGTGCTACATAGTCCTGTATTTTGTTTCATATTTATAAATAATGAGGGTAGAGAAATACAAAGACGCCCATGCACTTCCCTTGCTTTTATACACACAGGCTACGTCTACACTGGCCCCTTTTCCGGAAGGGGCATGTAAATTTCAGCAGTCGTCGTAGGGAAATCCGCGGGGGATTTAAATATCCCCCGCGGCATTTAAATAAAAATGTCCGCCGCTTTTTTCCGGCTTTTAAAAAAGCCGGAAAAGAGCGTCTAGACTGGCCCCGATCCTCCGGAAAAAGCGCCCTTTTCCGGAGGCTCTTATTCCTACTTCAAAGTATTCCTACTTCAAAGTAGGAATAAGAGCCTCCGGAAAAGGGCACTTTTTCCGGAGGATCGGGGCCAGTCTAGACGCTCTTTTCCGGCTTTTTTAAAAGCCGGAAAAAAGCGGCGGACATTTTTATTTAAATGCCGCGGGGGATATTTAAATCCCCCGCGGATTTCCCTACGACGACTGCTGAAATTTACATGCCCCTTCCGGAAAAGGGGCCAGTGTAGACGTAGCCACACCGTGATACAGTGGGTCAACCCAGAAGTGGAGGGACAGTTAAGGTGTGCGTGGGAAGGTCACAGCTGCAGAAAAATAGACCACTCCAGTAGATTGTGGAACTCACGGTCACAAGTTATCAGTTGGAAAACAGCTCAGCAGCCTACAGAGAGGGACAGGATGTTTGTATGGGAAACCAAACAATCTAAATACTATAGTGAGGATTGTTGTTTTGAAAAGTCTTGGAATGGCTGTAAACATTCCTGATTTATTCCACAAAATGTACAATCTCATGGGTGTCTGAGGGAATCTTTCCCTCAGAGATGGATGTTTCTTAGCTACCTATTGAAGATCTCTTTCTATCTTCCTCTGCAGCATCTGGATCCAGCCATTAGATACCCTAGAGGTCTAATCCAGTCTGACAGTGCCTCGCTTCCTACCGGGCTTTAAATGCAAAACATTGTTTTTGTTGGTCTTCCAGTGGGTCCTGGGTGTCTGTAGACTTGCACTGGGAGCATAAAGAGGTCTTACTGAATACCATCTAGTCTCCTGTTCTTTTTCTTTTCAGGAAGGAAACCACGGAACTCTCCAGACCCTCCCCAGTACATGATGTCAGCTGTGAATGACACCACATTCACACATGCAGCATTCCTTCTCACCGGGATACCTGGGCAGGAAGACTACCATGTCTGGATCTCTATCGCCTTCTGCTTACTATATGCTATTTCGATTGTAGGAAATTCAGTCATTCTGTTCATTGTAATAAAAGACCCAAGCCTCCACGAGCCCATGTACATTTTCCTTTCCATGTTGGCACTTACAGACCTTGGCTTATCGATAACCACCATGCCAACGATACTGGGCATATACTTATTTAACTCTAAAGTGATCACCCTTGATGCCTGTTTGACCCAGCTGTTCTTCATCCACACACTTCAATGCATTGAATCCTCCATACTCTTGCTGATGGCCTTCGACCGCTTCATCGCCATCTGTATCCCACTGAGATACACGTCCCTCTTAACCCTCCCGAGAACACTGTTGATGGGACTGGTGTGTGTGCTTAGAGGTGTAGCCTCTATGTTTCCACTCCCACTTCTTCTGAAACGGTACCGATACTGTCGAGCCAATATCCTCTCCCATTCCTACTGTCTGCACCAGGCAGTCATGAAGATGGCTTGTTCAGATATTCAAGTCAACAATATCTATGGCTTGTTTATTACACTCCTCACGATGGGTTTGGACTCGCTGCTAATTCTCCTGTCTTACGTGATGATCCTCAAAACAGCACTGAGTGTGGTGTCCCTCGGGAAGTGTCTCAAGCCCCTGAACACCTGTCTCCCCCACATCTGTGCTGTCCTGCTCTTCTACACTGCAGAGTTGAGCCTTGCTGTGATATACAGATACGTGAAGGGCTCTTCTCACTTGCTTGCAGTTCTCGTGGGCTATGTTTCTCTGCTCGTTCCACCCGTGATGAACCCCATCATATACAGCATCAAAAGCAAACAGCTTCGTGCGAGGATCACCAGGGTGTTCGTCAAATGAAGGGTCAGTTTGGCACCCATCTGCAGTGCATCTTACACGGGCCATGAAAAGCAAAAACACAAGTTACCTAACCCATCCTGGCCCTTACTTCTGGGGTGACATTAAATTCATTTTACCACTGAGAGGAGACAGCTTTTGGTGGGACGCAAGGCCTGGATCAATGGTAGTGACTGTTCCCATTCATTTAGTTTTAGGTTGGACATTAGCAAAAACTTCATAACCGTCAGGGTTGTCAAACACTGGAATAAGTTGCCTAGGGAGGTTGTGGAATCTCCATCTCTGGAAATATTTAAGAGCGGGTAAGATAGACATCTACGAGGGATAGTCTAGACAGTGTTTGGTCCTGCTGTGAGGGCAGGGACTGGACTTGATGGCCTCTTGAGGTCCCTTCCAGTTCTAGTGTTCTATGATTCTATGATTGATCAGAATTCAGGGGGGAGGAGACAAAGGCAGAGAGCAGTACTGGAAAGTATCCATGTTCAAGGAGAACTAGGGACTGGTGGGGTGTTGGCCCATAGACTGATGTATGAGTGGGTGCTCCAGCCTCAGTATTCATGTTGACAGAGTCAATAAAGAGAAGTGATGTGAATGTTGTTTCCCATTTCCTCTGGATTATCACTGTCCCATCTCTGGTTAAACCTCCCAGTACCATGAAAAAAGCCACAGAAGTGTTTTTCAGTCACACTCCTGGCTTTCCTGAGCCAGAGTATTCTGCACACGTGGAGCCAATGACGAATTAGTGGAGATGGGTTAAAAAGGGCTCCCCTTCTGTTAGCTCACTGCGCACAAGGAGCTGAGGAGAGAAGGTGCCATGCAGGGTCTGGGAGGAGGAAGCACACATAGGTACAAGGAGGAACAGCCTGCAGTAAGGAAAGTGCTGGGGAAGACTGTGAGGAAGTAGTCCAGGGGATGATAGTTGCCACGCAGCTGATACTGGACATATTAAAGGTAGCTGATATCACTCGGTACCTGGGCTAGAACTCAGGATAGAGCGTGGCCTTGGGTCCTTCCCTCCACCAACTCCCCATTTTAGTACTGGCAAAGGACTAGTGTTTTGATAAAGGGGTCTGCCCTGCCCAGAATCACTTGGAGGGGCCACAGGGACTCTGGAGTTTAGTAGTCCCTTTTTCCCCCATGCTGGCCAACGATGAGAGTGGTTCAACAAAAAGCAAGGCGGTGTCCTCAGGAAAGTGTCTAAAGTGAGGGCTGCTATGAGCCCCTGAGGCAAGCCTTCTGCCTGAAAGTGCAGGACCCGCCAAGGAGGAGTTTTTGACACAGAGCCTATTGCTGGATCAACATGCAGTTACTCTCGACAACATATATTCAGTTCCTCAAAGCTTCACACACATCGCTTATAACTGACAAGATAGTGGAATTTAAGAGCATGGAAAAGAATGATGCTTGGCTGGAAGTTGCCTGTGAGGCCTGTAGTAAATGAAATGAACAAAGTTTATTACAAAAAATGACTCTTGAAGATTTTCACAGGGATTTCAACAACTTCCACCCCACTGTTAACCTTAGCCTGGACCAGTCCACACGGGAAATCCACTTCCTGGACACTACAGTACAGTCACACGAGGTACACATTTCCACCACCTTATACTGGAAACCTACCAACTTACATGCCTCCAGCTTCCCTCCAAGACACATTTCCAAATCAACTGTTTACAGCCAGCCCTAAGATACAGCCAGATTTGCTCCAATCCCACAGACTGAGACAAACACCTACAGGATCCATATCAAGCATTCGTAAAACTGAAATACCCACTCGGAGAAGTGAAAAAAAACAGATTGAGAGAACCAGACGAGTACCCAGACATCAGCTTTTTCAACACAGGCCCTACAAAGAAAGCAACAGGACACCACTTATCATCACCTACAGCCCTCAACTTAAACCCCTCCAACACATTATCAACAACCTACAACCAATTCTGGAAAATGACCCTCAGGGTATGTCTGCACTACATGGCTCCATCAACGGAGCCATGTAGATTACCTTTGTAGACATAGGAAAATGAAGCAGAAATAATCGACGCTTCATTTAAATTAAAATGGCTGCCGCACTGTGCCGATCAGCTGTTTGTTGGCACAGAGCTGTAGTCTGGACGCTCCGCAGTCGACATTGAAGGCATTTGTCGACCTCCCTTGTATGCCTTGTGGGATGAGTTTTACTGGGGAGGTCAACAAATGCCTTTGATGTCAACTGCGGAGCGTCCAGACTACAGCACTGTGCCGACAAACAGCTGATCGGCACAGTGCGGCAGCCATTTTAATTTAAATGAAGCAGCAATTATTTAAATTGCCGCTTCATTTTCCTATGTCTACAAAGGTAATCTAAATGGCTCCGTTGACGGAGCCACGTAATGTAGACATACTCTCACTCTCACAGGCCTTGGGGGACAGGCCAATCCTCACCTACAGACAACCCCGTAACCTTAAACAAATTCTTTCCAATAACCATGCACCTCCATCATATTCACCCAGGAACCCACCCCTGCAATCAACCCTGATGCCAACTCTGTTCACACAACTAGACAGAAGATATCAACACAGGACTTAACCACATAAACTACTACATCAGAGGCTTACACAACTGCACATCCACCAATGTGATTTATGCCATCAAGTGCCAGCAATGCTCTCTGCCATGGATATTGGTCAAACTGGACAGTCTCTATGAGAAAGTATTAATGGACACAAATCAGATATCTGAAAAGGCAACAGACAGAAACCTGTTGGGGAATATTTTAACTTGCCTGGTCACTCACTAATAGATCTCAAAGTCACTGTATTATTTCAAGACTATTTCAAAAGCCAGATCAACAGGGAAGCTACAGAACTTAATTTCATTTACAAATTTGATTCCTATAACAGAAGTCTAAACAAAGACATTAGGTGGATGGCCCACTATGTTCCACATCCTAGTGATATAAAAAAATGATCAAAGGGTACTTAAAGTGGGCACTAAGTATTTTTATCTGCTTAATTTATCATGACACTATAATTGACAAATTCTTTCCTCTTTTTTTCTTTTTTTTCCCTCTTCTTCCCCCAACCCATCCCCTCTCTGATATTTATTTGAAAATGGGGCCTCTTAAATGCCATTCATTTCAAGGAAGTGGGTTGTGCCCACGAAAGCTCATGATACCATCTACTTTTTTGTTAGTCTCTAAGGAGCTGCAAGACTATCTGTTGTTTTTTAAGTTTTTCCAGTTACAGACTAACTCAGCTTCCCCTCTGACAGTTTTTTACAATTAGAGCTACAAAACTGGTCACAAGTATTTTAAAAGAAACACAGAGACAAGAAGTAAGCAATAATTCTCCTGTGGTCTGAAAAGTTGCCAAATGAAATAAGGTTTCAATCTCAGATCCTGATGACAGTAAAAGCCTTCAAATGATGATGGCCATCCCACTAAGTGTTATGGGTTTCTGGGATGATGGGTAAATATCCGCCCCATAAAACATCCTCCCATAAATAATGGGGGCATGTAGTAGGAAGAGGACCTGAAATATAAATTGTAACATAGTTCTTGTGTGAGGCCTTAGGCCTGAACTAAAGTACCCATCAAGCTTTACTTCTATAAAGCAAAAGCGCAAAGTCAAGTTCTGCCTGCTTGCAAGCATAGAGCATCGGGCAAGAACAGGGCGATGTTGCAGAAACACACATTCCTAAGTAATGTTGGGCATAAGAATATATAGGCCAATACATTCCACAAAGGTGGCACTAGAACACCTCAATACCAGCCCTACTCCCTAAGGGTAACAGAACACTCTGACCAGTGCTGAAGATCAAGTCATCCCAACAGCATGATGGATAGAGGGGTTTTGATCAAACCAACATGTGCAAAGCAATGAGCAGACCTTGGATACGTCAGTGTGTGGCACCCTAATATATCCGGAGAGATGCGTAAATTGTCTGTATCTGTTCATATGGATGTATCTCAGGGCACATCTAGACTTGCTTTTACTTTTGAAAGAAGATATGCAAATTTGGTGTGAATTTGCGTATCTTCTTTCGATCACTTTTTCAAAAGAGATTCTTTCGAAAAAGAAAGTAGTCTAGATGCAATTCTTTTGAGAAAAAAAACCCTTTTTCAAAAGAACCGTTCTTCATAAAAAAATGAGGTTTACACGATTGTTTTGAAAAAGGGGTTTTTTCTTGAAAGAACTGCATCTAGACTACATTTTTTTTTAAAGAACCTCTTTCGAAAAAGCGATCGGAAGAAGATTTGCAAATTCATGCCAAATTTGTATATCTTCTTTCGAAAGTGAAAGCAAGTCTAGATGTGCCCTCAGAGGGAACGGCTTTGTCGGCCAAGGGGGGAAAGGAAAGTTCTTCCATTCACCGAACCGGTCCATTGTCATGGGCATACATGTGTGAGTGTAACTGTAGACATTGACTGAGAGAGGTAGAGCTGTGCTTCTCTACCAACATACCTGTCCAAGTGCCTTTGCATCTTCACGATCTTGTGGTCGTTGGGGACTTTGCTCAGGGTCTCTTGTGCGCACAGTGCTGGGACAGCACCCAGAGAGAATGCAGCCACACAGCTGAACATCTTCCAACTTCTCTCAACATCATCCAGGTGTAACTACAGCTGACTACTCAGGCATACTCAATATTCAGAACTTCACATACAAAAAATGATGTGTGCACACAAATTGCACTTTTATATTCCCCCAGTCATAACTTTTCCATTGACACCTCATAAGACCCATTTTGTACAAGATGCATTATAATTTTTTTATAATCATACATACCGAGGCCATTATGATGCACATGATGGCAATGTTATGAGCCTCCTCTGTTGTCCTGTTACCTGCCTCATGCATATAAAAATCTCAGGTTCTTCAGGAAGAGAAATCTTTTTCCCTGGAGGAGGAGACCTTAGGGTCTCAAGAGAGCAGATGGAGCAGAGTTAAGGAGAGCTCTGCATGGCGTGGGGTGGTGGATGAGCTCAGGGCTCTAGACACAGGGAATGCAGGGGGCTCGGAGCTTAATCTGGGAAAGGGAGGCATTTCTAGAGTTGAGGGGGTATCCTGCATGCAGAAGAGTGGGCAGGAAGGCTAACATCCCTGAAGTGGGGCTCCAGCCTGTGCCCATGTTGGGAACTTTTAAGAAAGGGATAGATCATGAGAAGGAAAATAACATAGCACCGCTCTATACATCCATGGTACAGCAACATCTCAAAAACCGAGTGCAGTTCTGGTTGCCCTATCTCCCCTCAGAAGATCCTGCAGGTCTGTGTTCCTGTGCTTACAACTGAGCCAGAGAATAAAAATATTTGAAATGCATTTTCGATAGGCAAATAAATAAATACATGGAGGTGATCTGGGAACTAGTCATTGTTATTCCGTAGGGTCTCCTCTTGCACAGCCCTGGAAGAACTGGGCCCAGAGCACATGGCTCCTCTAGAAATGGAACCTACTGAAAAACCTGACCTGGATCATTGGCTGTTTAATGCCCTGAACTTTCTTTGGAAGTCACATTTCTGTGAACCTTGCATAACCAACCCACCCTGGAGCATGGACAGATGGAGAGGAGGGTTCCCAAGCTCCCTAGCACTGCCTGCCCTCCAGACCTATCGCTGAGTCACCCCGACAGCCCCGCTGAGTCCTCTGCCACTGCACAGAACAGCTGCCAATGCAAACAGTGGGCAAAGGCTACTGTGACAGGCCCCAGTTGTAGGGGCCTGGAGAGGGTCCTAGCACAGTTGTAGAGGCTCAGCTAGTGGATCGGTGGGTCACTGAGATCTGCTCATAACCTTGGGGATCCCTGGATCCCCCTTTTTCATTCCTTAGAGAGAAGAGAACGGATCTTTTCCCCTGAACTGATCCAAACAAAATTTCCATGTATGTGGGCTTGTGGACACTGCCTTCTCTGTGCTACACCCTGGGTTTGTTATGCAGGAAGGGGGGCTGCTGGGGAGAAATCAGTTTCTATAATATTATATGTGTTCACTTTATTTCAGTAAGATCACTGCTATGGCAGCATCATAGTTACCATGTGGCTGCACCCAAGGGAGCCATGAGACCAATCAGACCCAGAGTAATAGGGCTGACGAGCTAAGCTTCCAGGAACAGAGGTGGGATTTCTGTTCCTGGGATTTGTCCTGTGATGGGAGTTGAAGCTGGTACGCTCAAAGCCAAGCAGTTGAGGTTCCCTGATGGCCAAGTGGCCCCAAGGGAAGGTACAAACGTGCTGCATAAAGGCAGTTGCCTCCCTAGCTGAACACGCACTGCCTGCTGCCCGTGCAACCACACTGATGGCTCTTTGTTCACTGGGATGAAGACCTCTGTTGCCAGCGACTCCCTTCTAGCAGGAACTGGGTACGTTGGCAGGTTTCACTGTCTGTAACATGCCAAGTGCAGGGCAAAGGCTGCAGGCTGTTTGCATTGGCAGCTGTTCTGCGCAGCGGCATAGGACTCAGCTGGGCTGTCCCAGGTTACTAAGCGATGATGCTGGAGGGCGGGCAGAGCTAGGGAGCTTGGGAACCCTCCCCTCCTGATGTCCACGCTCCATGGTGGGTTGGTTATTCAAGGTTCACAGAAATGTGACTTTCAAAGAAAGCTCAGGGCATTAAACAGCCAATGATCTAGGTCAGGTTTTTCAGTAGGTTCCATTTCTAGAGGAGCCACGTGCCCTGGGCCCAGTTCTTCCGGGGCTGTGCAAGAGGAGACCCCATGGAATAACAGCAACTAGGCTATGTCTAGACTGCAGGCTTCTTTCGAAAGAGGCTCTTTCGAAAGCATCTTTCGAAAAAGTATCTTTCGAAAGATCGCGTCTAGACTGCAGGCGGATCTTTCGAAAGAAAAATCCGCTTTTTCGAAAGAGAGCACCCAGCGAGTCTGGATGCTCTCTTTCGAAGATGGCCTCTTTACATTGAAGAACACCTTCCTTCGAAAGAGGAACTTTCGAAAGAAGGCGTTCTTCCTCGTGAAACGAGGTTTACCGCCATCGAAAGAAAAGCCGCGTTCTTTCGAAATAATTTCGAAAGAACGCGGCTTGAGTCTGGACGCAGGGGAAGTTTTTTCGGGAAAAGGCTACTTTTCCCGAAAAAACCCCTGAGTCTGGACACGGCCCTAGTTCCTAGATAATCTTAATTAATTTATTTATTTATAGAAAATGCATTTCAAATATTTTTATTCTCTGGCTCAATTGTGAGGGCAGGAACACAGACCTGTGTTGCTCTGTGGTAAAAGGTCCAATAGGGCATATTTTTGTTTTCTGACAAGCTGAGGGCTCCAGCATTTCTCCAGGCAGAGTTACAGGGTGGCCAGTGTCCCTGCCCCCCTCCGGCCTGTGAGTGCCACATTTCAGACCTCGTAGGCCTTCCCCATCATGGGGTGGAATCCGACGGTCCTCCCACCCTCAGACTTGGCCCTGGGCTACAGCGCAGAGCAGCTCATTGTGGATTCCACTCCTGTGGTTCTTCCCTTTGGGGGGCTGACTAGCGGTGAGACAAACGACCAGACGACCTTTTCCAACCAAACTACTGTGTAATCTGAATCACAGGAAGAAAGCGTAACGTGGAAGAACAGGAGGGTTTTCAAACAACAGTCTGCCCACATCTCTGCCCCCTGACTCCCACTCTCACAGGGACCCAGGCAGGCCAAGGCCCTTCAGACTGGCCCAGTGGTGTTTGTGCCTGTCGGTC
This sequence comes from Pelodiscus sinensis, assembly GCF_049634645.1. NCBI lineage: Eukaryota > Metazoa > Chordata > Testudines > Trionychidae > Pelodiscus > Pelodiscus sinensis. Next base: position 327,462,813 of record NC_134711.1, on the reverse strand, counting down.
TGATGAGCAACAGCTGGCCCACCTCTGAGCAGACTCCCAGGACTGACAGAACAAGATGGGGAACGTGGCTGGAGCCCGGAAACAGGCGCTTCCCAGCTTGTATCTCCAGTGTGATCTCTCAACCTCCCCGAGTTGCTCACTGAGCGACATCTTTCCTTGAGGTGTTGCTTCCCTTCCCGCTTGTTATCCAGCAGCCTGCTCTTAAACTAAGAAGAGCCAGACTGCCTTAATCTAACACAGTCATAACAGCAACATCCCAATAGTTAATGCAATATAACTCTGGAGGAAATATCCCAACACTCATTCCTTATGGCAGGTCAGCTCCATGTCTTCTCTATCAGAGGGGTAGCCGTGTTAGTCTGAATCTGCAAAAGCGGTGAGGAGTCCTGTGGCACCTTATAGACTAACTGAAGTGTAGGAGCATAAGCTTTCGTGGGCAAAGACCCACTTCGTCAGATGCATGTAGTGGAAATATCCAGAGGCAGGTATAAATATGCAGGTATAAATATCCACCTCGTCATCTCCAGCCTGATCCTGGCCTGCATATTTATACCCGCCTCTGGATATTTCCACTACATGCATCTGACGAAGTGGGTCTCTGCCCACGAAAGCTTATGCTCCTACACTTCAGTTAGTCTATGAGGGTATGTCTACACTACCCCACTAGTTCGAACTAGCGGGGTAATGTAGGCATACCGCACTTGCAAATGAAGCCCAGGATTTGAATTTCCCGGGCTTCATTTGCATAAGCCGGGCGCCGCCATTTTTAAATCCCGGCTAGTTCGAACCCCGTGCCGCGCGGCTACACGCGGCACGGAGTAGCTAGTTCGGATTAGGCTTCCTAATCCGAACTAGCTGTACTCCTCATTCCACGAGGAGTAAAGCTAGTTCGGATTAGAAGCCTAATCCGAACTAGCTACTCCATGCCGCGTGTAGCCGCGCGGCACGGGGTTCGAACTAGCCGGGATTTAAAAATGGCGGCGCCCGGCTTATGCAAATGAAGCCCGGGAAATTCAAATCCCGGGCTTCATTTGCAAGTGCGGTATGCCTACATTACCCTCCTAGTTCGAATTAGGAGGGTAGTGTAGACATACCCTAAGGTGCCACAGGACTCCTCGCCGCTTTTGCATATCTTCTCTATTGCACTCCTGGGTGTTATATATATATGAGAGAGAGAGAGAGACACTACACTCATGTGCAAAATAAAGTTCCATTTCCACAAATATTCAGGCTTTGACTTTTAAATTCACTTCCTGCAAGCCTACATAATGCCTGAATATGAGGTGTTGGGGTTACTATGTACTGGAGAGCAAGAGTTTGAGAACTCAGGGAATCAGTATTTCCTATACAGCCTCTGACGCCTGTTACCACTCCAGAGACAGGATGCCGACTGACAGAACAGAGACTGAGGAGAACCAGTCAGCTAGTAGCTTTTGCTTGCTGCCAAGTGATTGAATGAGGGCTGGGCACTGTATTTTCAGGATCCGAAGAAATGTAGATGACAGACACATTTTAGAACCCACTCGAACCTCAGAAATCATCTCTGAAAGACGATCAGAGGATAAGGAATCGATTCACATGTAGGGACTAAAATAAAGAGGTGTACATTTTATGCCAAAATTTCTTTATTAGAAAATATGAGAAAGGAACCCATCATAGCTTGCCTGTATATCAAAAGGTGGGGGCAGACCTGTTGGAATGTCTTCAGGAAAGAGCAGTGGTACTTTTATTGCTTAATGCAGTTTGCTGCAGAATGTATCTCAGAAGTACAAATCTTGTCTGCAATGGGTTTGTGCTATTAACTCTTTGTTCAGTGAAACATTGTCTGGAACTGTCTCCTGACAACTGACAAAAGTCTGTTTCTAACACATTCAGAGTCATGCAACCAGTCCCTCTGCAACACCTGTTGAAGACCTTTCAAAAAGGCCTGAGAGAAAAGTACAGCTGATCTGTATTTCAGCAAAGGTAAGGTGGTTCAATGTAATGTTTACCCAGCATCTGTAGTATGAGCATGGAGCAGGATATCTTTAGCTACCTGTTGAAGGTCTCTTTCTATCTTCCTCTGCAGCATCTGGATCCAGCCACTGGATAGACTACAGGTCTGATCCAGTCTGGCTGTGTTTTGTTTCCTACCTGGGCTTTAAACACAAAACACTGTTTTTTGTTGCTCTTCCTTTGGCCCTGGTGTCTTTACACTTGCACTGGAAGCATAAAGAGGGCTCACTGAATACCATCTAGTCTCCTGTTCTTTTTCTTTTCAGGAAGCAAAGCACGGAACTTCTCAGACCTGCCCTGGTCAATGATGTCCGCTGTCAATGACACCACATTCACACATGCCGTGTTCCTCCTCACAGGGCTACCTGGGCAGGAAGACTTCCATCTCTGGATCTCTATCGCCTTCTGTTTACTATATGTTATTTCTATCGTAGGAAATTCAGTCATTCTGTTTATTGTAATAAAAGATCCAAGCCTCCACGAGCCCATGTACATTTTCCTTTCATTGTTGGCCCTCACAGACCTTAGCTTATCGATAACCACCATACCAACGATACTGGGCATATACGTGTTTAACTCTAAGGAGATCACCCTGGATGTCTGTTTGGCCCAGCTGTTCTTCATCCACACGCTTCAGTGCATTGAATCCTCTGTGCTCTTGCTGATGGCCTTCGACCGCTTCATCGCCATCTGTATCCCACTGAGGTACACATCCATCTTAACCCTCCCGAGAACCCTGCTGATGGGACTAGTGTCTGTGCTGAGAGCCGTGGCCTCTATGTTTCCACTCCCACTTCTCCTGAAACGGTACCGATACTGCCGATCCAATGTCCTCTCCCATTCCTACTGCCTGCACCAGGATGTCATGAAAGTGGCCTGTTCAGATATTGCAGTCAACTACGTCTATGGCATGTTTACCACCCTCTCCACGGTGGGTTTGGACTCGTTGCTCATCCTCCTCTCTTATGTGATGATCCTCAAAACAGCGCTGAGTGTGGTGTCCCACGGGAAGTGTCTCCGGGCTCTGAACACCTGTGTCTCCCACATCTGTGCCGTCCTGCTCTTCTACATTGCCGAGATCAGCCTTGCCATTATACACAGATACGTGAAGGGCTCTTCTCACTTGCTTGCAGTTCTCGTGGGCTATGTTTCTCTGCTCGTTCCACCCCTAATGAACCCCATCATATACAGCATCAAAAGCAAACACCTTCGTGCGAGGATCATCAGGGTGTTTGTCAAATGAAGGGTCCATTCGGCACCCATCTGTAGTGTGTCTTACACGGGCCATGAAAAGCAAAAGCATGGATCTCCCAAGCCATCCTGAACCCTACTGCTGGGGTGACATGAAATTCATTTGACCACTGCGCAGAGACAGCTTCAGATGAGACCCAAGGCCAGCAGCAATGGAAGAGAAGGGCTTTCTCCACACACCGGTCAGAGCTCAGGGGGAAGGAGAAAAAGGCAGAGAGCAGTACTGGGAAGTGTCTGTGTTAATGGAGAGCCACGGGACCGGTGGGATGTTAGCCCATAGACAGATGTATTAGTGGGTGCGCCAGCCTCAGAACTCATGTTGATATGGTCAATAAAGAGAAATGATACGAATGTTGTTTCCCATTTCCTCTGGCTTGTCCATGTCCTGTCTCTGCTTAATCATCCAAGGATCATGAAAAAAACATGCAGAGTGTTTTTCAGTCATACCTCTGGTTTTCCTGAGCACTCTGCGTACTTCATGGTCCCTAAGCACTCCCCAGCTGTGGGCAGCGGCTATCCAAGGAGGAAGCCACCCTCCCTTTCCCCACACTCTCCGCCAGATGCCTACAATTGAGTCATGCAAGAGATGTGATTAATGCAGAAATCACAGGCGAATCCATCCATGTCACCCTCCTCCTCCTCCTGCATACAGCCCACTCCATACCGAGGCAGGGCAGAGCAGTGTGTGAGGGAGGATCTGACACACAGGAGTCCCGGCAAGGGATTCAGCTCCACATTTCCTTCTCCTCTCTGTGCAGCCTCAGCTGCTAGAAAGTTCTGGGAAGAGTCTTCTGCTAGCCCACAGGGTCACCGCTACCTCAGCCCAACCCCATCAGTGGAGGGTAAGCAGTGTTTCAAAAGGCAAATGCTGGACACATTCAGAAGCCCTGTCCCTTCTGTGTTCCTGACCCATCCCCCTGGAGGCCCAACCTTCTTCTCCTTCTCTGCACATTACACAGCTTGTTCTGCCACCACTGGGAGTCTCCCCCCACGTCTACCCTCATTGCTCCTCCTACGGTTGCCAGGTGTCCAGTTTTCTACCGGACAATCCGGTATTTGCACTGTCTGTCCGGTAGAAAAATTTAGAAAATACCGGATGTGTGCAATGTCTGGTATTTTCTGAATTCCCAGCTGGGCGCCGGACGGAAGCCTGGCGGAGGTCGGGGAGTGACTGGGAGGCGGGGCCATGACTGGTGCTGGGAGCCCTGTGGTTGCACGCAAAAGCTGGGTGGGGTGGGGTAGGGGCTGGGACTCCCAGCCACTCCCCCCGCCCAGCTTCTGCAGGTGACCAGATGCTCCTAACGCCAATCGCAGCCCCGCCTCCCAGCTGGGAGCCTCTGGTTGTGTGCAGAAGCTGGGCAGGGGGAGTGACTCCCAGCCACTCCCCCGCCCTCGCCCGACTTCTCCTTGCAACTAAAGGGAGTGCCTGCCGGGGGCACAGCCCGAAGGACTCTGGCCGTGGCCAGTGGCTGTACCCCTCCCCATGCCACCAGCTCTGCTTCCCGCCCCCCTTCCTCCACATCCCCTCCTCCTGTCCAGCCCCACGGCCCCCAACCCTCCCCCAACTCTGCTTCCCACCCCCCTTTCCTCCCGTCTAGCCCTGCGGCCCCCAGAACCCTCCCCACCAGCTCTGCTTCCCACCCTTCCCACCTCCCGGCCAACCCCACCCCCCTCCTGACTGGTTCTTCCCCCCACCCAATCAAGTGTGTCCAGTTTTTTGGCAGGGTCTACCTGGCAACCCTAGCTCCTCCTCTGGCCCCACTCCAGGTTAGAAACTAGAGATGGGCCATGACAACAACTGCCCAGGGAGCCCCAGAGCCACTGGGAAGAACCCCAGACCCTTTACACTCTTTCTCATCAGCAATGAAGCTCTTGTAGATGTGGCATGTAGCAAGTCAATACAAAAAATATCATTTCTCCTTTCACCAGAAGCTGGCATCACCCAATGAAGTTATTAGGCAGCAGGAATAAACCAAAGAAAAGGAAGCACTTCTCCACACGAAATTCAGTCGGCCTGTAGAATTCCTTCCCAGGGGATGTTGTCAAGGCCAAATGTATAACTGGCCAAACAAACAAACAAACAAACAAACAAACAAACAGAATTAGATACATTTATGGAGGATAGTTCCATCAATGACTATAACCCAAAATGGTCAGGAATACGACTGCATGGTCTCGGTGTCTCTAAATCTCTCCCTTCCAGAGGCTGGGAGCACATGATGGAGGATAGATCCCTCTATAATTACCTTGGTTTGTTCTTTCACTCTGAACTGCCTACATTGGATACTGTCAGAAGAGAGGACATTGGGCTAGATGGACTATAGTCCTGAATCAATATGGTCCTTCTTATTTTCTTAATTTCTTCCTCTGTCGGATGGGCTGCTGCAGAGAAGCCTTCTCCAGGGGATGCCTTCTCCTCAGATCTTCTGTATTAGCCTTTTAATTTCAAGTGCTATCAATGTGGTTCTATTATGGTTTAGGGAGATCCTATCCTTCTTGTGTAGGCTCTCCCTTTCCCCCATGTTTCCCCAGTTCCTATTAAATCTAACCCCCTCCTCTCTAAGACTTTGTTTCTTTGCTTTCTCTCAGAAAAGCTTGACCATTACTTTAGTGCAGGCCTCAGGCTGCACACTAGGCGTCAGATACAAAGGCTTATGTTTCAGGCCCTCTTCCTACTACAGAGAAAGAGGGGAGCTTGACAATAGACATTTTTCTTCCATGGACATTTTTGACCTGATCTAAAATGTGTAATTTTCATACATTATTTGGGCTGAGATTTCATAAAAAAGAAGATTTTTTTTTTCAGTTGCCAGGATGCTGTCCCACTGCAGCTACCTGAATCCCCAAGAGAAATTGGAGGCTTTTAATCTCTCGCCTCCTCATAAAATATGTTTGCACGGATTGAGTCTATGGCTGAACTCTGGGTATGGAAAGGTTGAAAACTCCCACGCAGTTTCTGGCGGGGGTATTGGGCCCAACGGCTAGTCTAACAATCCTTCCCGTCTCTGTGCAGCAACTCCCCATCTTTACAAGACCCATCAGCAGATCCTGGGGGTAGTGGCAACTGAGACAGGACCTGCTAGCATATCTCTTACCAGTCTGTGCTAGCAGGGAGCTGGAGAGGGTCCTTGAGCAGTTGTGGAAGCCCAGAGATTGTGGATGGCTGGGTCGAGCTACGAGTGGGTCACTGAAACCTGTGCCTAACTTTTGGGATCCTGGATGCTGGGTCCCCCTTCTCTTTCCTCAGGGAAAAGGAAAGGGAATTTCCCCTCCGGCGTGTTGATCCAAGAGAATTGCAGAATTTTCCTTCCCTGGCTTAACCCCCGGACTCTTAATTCAGGAAAGGGGGCTGCCAGGGTGAAATCTGGTCTTATATCACATTCTATTTTGTTTTATTTCATCAGTATCACAGATTTGACAGCATCAACGTTACCACTTGGCCAGCCTCACAGTAACCATGTAACGAACAGAGCTGACAAACCTGGATAACGGAAATGTAGCCTGCAGCAGGGCTGGTGCTGCAGGTCAGTTGTTTAGCATCACCCTCCACCCCTCGCCATCCCCTGTGATTTCGCCTCCTGCCATTTGCCATTGGCCATGATGGGGTTAAAGCTGGTGCACACAAAGGCAAGCAGCTGAGGTTCCCTGACAGTTAAGTGGCCCCCAAGGGACGGTACAAACATGCTGCATAAAGGCAGTTGCTTCCCTATCTGATCACACACTGCCTGCTGCCTGTGCAACCTCTCTGATGACTCCTTGTGCTTCAGGGTGAAGACCTCTGGTGCCAGCGACTCCCTTCTAGCAGGAACTGGGTACGTTGGTAGGTGTCACTGTCTGTAACATGCCAAGTGCAGGGCGAAGGCTGCAGGCTTTTTGCATTGGCAGCTGTTCTGTGCAGCAGCAGAAAACTCAGGCGGGTTATGGGAGTGACTTAGTGATGGGCTGGAGGGAAGGCAGCTCTAGGTAGCTGGGGAACCCCTCCCCACCATCTGTCAATGATTCACAGTGGGCTATTCAAGCTACACAGAAATATGATACTCAAATCCAGCTTGAAGAGTAAAAATCCTAAAGTTCTGCATCATCATTTCTCGGTGAGTCCCATTTCTAGCGGTGTTGTGTGCTCTGCGCCCAATTGTGAGTGTGAGGAGGCCCCATGGAATATCCAAAATCATTTCAGGTTGATTTGCTCTTGTAAATTTAATCAGAAAATGAATGTTCAACTACATTATTCCCTGGTTCAGTAGTGAAAGTGAGAAGTCAGAGGTGTGTCCCTCTGTGGCAACAGCCCTGATATGGCATGTTGCTGTTTCCTGACTGGCTGAGGGCTCTGGAGTCTCTTCCATGTAGTCACCCCTCCCCCTGATATCTGGGCTATAGAACTCTATGAGTCTCTGTGCTGCCCTTCAGATCCAAGTAGATTCAGCACCTGCGGTTCTTCCCTCCAAGAGGCTGTACCTAGCGGTGAGAAGAGTGAGCAGCCAGCGTTCTTCAACCAAAATACAGTGTAATCCAGAGTTGTTGACTCAAGTTCCACGACTTGAACTCGAGTCCGACTTAAGTTGCCTAGGTGACTCGACTTGAGACTCGACTCAGGTTCATTGTTTGTGACTTGAGACTTGCTAATTTTGTTAAATCGACTTGGTGAAAAAATTGTCCGAAAATGCCGATATTGATGGCTTGTACAAAAGTGACTTGACATTTTCTAAATTAAGCCTTGAGACTCGACTTGGGACTTGACTCGAAAGTGACTTTAGGAACTCGAGACATCCCAAGAACCAAGTTTCACACACATTCCTCATGGCAACTCAGCTACATCTGTCACAGTGCCATCTCCGACACTATGGAATTTATGAATACAGGTCATAGATGCTCAGAAAGAAGAGAGAGAGAGAGAGAGCACAACAGACTACTCTCTTTTACCTTTCCACATGAAAGGGTCTGTAAATATTTTTCAAGTACCTAAAAGGGTATTACAAAGAGGAGGGAGAAAAAAAATTTCTCCTTGTCCTCTGATAACAGAACAAGAAGCATGGGCTTAAACTGTAGTAAGGGAGGTTTAGGTTGGACATTAGAAAAAACTTCCTATTTGTCAGAGTGGTTAAACACTGGAATAAATTGCCCACGGAGGTTGTGGAATCTCCACCACTGGAGATATTTAAGAGTAGGTTAGATAGACATCTATCAGGGATGATCTAGATTGTGTTTGGTCCTGCCATGAGGACAGGGGACTGGACTTGATGACCTCTTGAGGTCTCTTCCAGTTCTAGTGTGCTAGGATTCTATATGGGAAATTAAGTTCCATTTCTATGAATACTCATCTATTTGACTTTGAAATCCACTCATGTAAACCTGACAGGTGCTGGGCTTACTAGGCAGAGAGAGCTCTTAGAATGAATATTTTATATACTTATTACATTGCCTGGTACCACTCCATATGTTGGTTACAGCTGGACAAAACATCCGCTGAAGAGAACTAGTCAGCTACTAACCCAGGAATGCAGGACCTACTAGACTTCTGGTTGCTGACAAGCAACTGAATGAGGGTTAAACTTAAAAAAACAACAAAAATGAGTAATCTAATAGCACCTTAAAGACTAACAAAACATGTAGATGGTGTCATAATCTTTTGTGTGCACAACCCACCTCTTCAGATGACAGGAGTATTAGAAGTCCAGATACAAGAATAAATAAAGGAAGGGGGGAGTGAGAAGGAGGGAAAAAAAGAGAAAAAAGGAGGGGAGAAAAAAAAGAGAGGCAGTGAGTAGATGGTTCAAATAATTACAAGAGGCTCATAAGAACTATTAGTACATCCATTGTTTGTTTGGTTAGTTAAGTCATTAGGATGTGGAAGTTAGTATGCCAGTCAGCCGATGTCCCTACTCATACTATTTGCATAAGAATTCAACTTGTGAATGAAGTTAAGTTCCAACCCTTCTCTGTGTATTTGGCTTGTTGAATTGGCCTGAAACAAAATGGTAACCTGGAGATCCATTAATGAGTATCCAGGAAGATTAAAGTGTTCTCCAACAGGTTTTTGTGTATTGCCTTTTTGGATTTCTGATTTGTGTCCATTAATTCTTTCCCATGGAGACTGTCTAGTTTGACCAATATACATTGCAGTGGGGCATTGCTGGCATTTGATAGATGTGCAGTTAAATGAGCCTCTGATTTGCTTGCTGATGTGGTTGTGGCCAGTGATGAAATCGCTGGTGTAGATGTGTGGACAAAGTTGGCACTGGGGCTGATTCCTGGATGATTATGATGTAGCTGTGTTGCGTGGTTACGGGAAAGAATTTGTTTGAGGTTAGGGGGTTGTCTGTAAGTTAAAATAGGCCTTTTTCCCAAGGCCTCTGAGAGTGAGGGGTCATTTTCAAAGATAGGTTGTAGATTGTTGATAATGCGTTAGAGGGATTTAAGTTGTGGACTGTAGGTGATGACAAGTGGAATTCTGTTGTTTTCTCTTTTGGGCCTGTCTTGAAGTATTTCATGTCTGGGTACTCTTTTGGCTCTGTCAATCTATTTTTTCACTTCTCTGGATAGGTATTTCAGTTTTAAGAATGTTCTATATAGATCCTGTAGGTGTTTCTCTATGTCTGTGGGATTGGAGCAAATCTGATTGTATCTTAGGGCTTGGCTTTGTACAATAGATTGAGAAATGTGTCTGCGATGGAAGCTAGAGGCATGAAGGTAAGTGTAGTGGTTGGTAGGTTTCCAGTATAGGGTAGTGGAAATTTGTCCATCATTTAATTTTACTGTAGTGTCAAGGAAGTGGATCTCTCATGTGGACTGATCCAGGCTGAGGTTGATACTGGGGTGGAAGTTGTTGAAATCCCTGTGAAATTCTTCAAGGGTCTTTTCCCCTTTGGTCCATAGGATGAAGATGTCATCAATGTAGTGTAAGTAGAGTAGCAGTGTTAGGGAATGAGAGCTGAGGAAACGTTGTTCAAGGTCAGCCATAAAGACGTTGGTATAATGTGGGTCCCTGCGGGTGCCCATAGCTGTGCCACTAACTTGAAGATACAAATTGTCTCAGAATTGGAAGTAGTTGTGGGTGAGAACAAAGTCGCAGAGCTGTGAAACCAGGTGTGCAGTGCTGTCAGTAGGGATGGTGTTTTCGTGTGGAATGTTGGTGTAAAGAGCTTCTACGTCCATGGTGACCAGGCTGGTGTTTTCAGGAAGTTTACTGATGTTTTGTAGTTTCCTCAGGAAGTCGGTGGTGACTCGAAGATAGCTAGAAGTGCTATAGCATAGGGTCTGAGGAGAGAGTCAATATAGCCAGATAATCCTGTTGTAAGTGTGCCAATGCTTGAGATGATGAGTCATCCGGGATTTCCAGGTTTGTGTATCTTGGATAGCAGATGTCTTTCTCTTTCCTTTCCCTCCCCTCCTTTTTTCCTCCTTCCCCCCTTCCCTTATTTATTCTTGGATCTGGACTTTTAATACTCCCGGCATCTGAAGAAGTGGGCTGTGCCCATGAAAGCTCATGATAACATCTACATGTTTTGTTAGTCTATAAGGTGCTACTAGACTATTTGTTGTTTTTAAAGTTTTTCCTGTTACAGACTAACTCAGCTACCCTGCTGAAGCTTTTGAATGAGGGTTGTGATATTTTCAGGTTCTGAGAAAATCCAGAGGACTGATATTACATTTTATGTCCTACTTGAACCTGGGAAATCATCTCTGAAAGTAGATCTCAGGGGAAAGAATTGGTTTACAGGAGTGTCCTAAAGTCCAGATTTGTAAATGATACACCAAAAAAGGTGTCGTTTTAATACAAATGTTACAAGCCAAAGACGTAAATTGAGAGCCGGAAGCAAAATTGTTGGAATCTTTGCAGGAATGAGCATGGGTAATTTTACTGCCCACTGGTTTTGGCTTTAGAAAGAATTTCAGATGTACTCTACATAGTGATCACAATGGGTTTGTGGTATTAACGTTTTTTCAGTGCAGACTTGTATGGCATTGTTTCCTGGTAACAGGCAATGAGGTGTTTGTAGCATTTACATCCAGGGTCATGAGCACAATGCCTCTGCAATACCAGTGCAAGCCTTTCCAATTGGCCTGAGAGAAGAGAATTGCTGGATTACATTCAGAATGAGAACAGCTGAGTTACAGGAAAGGGGAGCGTAATAGTGGTTGCTTGTAATTTATGCCTGTTATAAAAGCATTGTTGAAGTAACTTGCATGCTCAGATGAGTTATCAGTGTAAACCTAATGATTTTACTTTCATCCATTTCTGGTGCCAACTTCTTTCCCGTCCAATTGAAGAAACTGTATGATCTTCTGACTTGCTAATATTTACAGACTCTTGTATGTGGAGAGGATGTGGGTCCCGTGAGGATTAAGGGAAGTTTGTAGCATGATCTAACTCTGTGGAGTCAGTTAACACTGGCCAGGCAAAGCACTTCAGCTTCTCTTTGGCTATGTCTACATGATATTTGGCACTATTTAGACAACGCCAAATGACGAAATAAGTTATTTTGAAATAGAATTGAAATAAGATACGCATTTTGCATAGCTTATTTCGAACTACAGTGCAGTGTAGATATACCTTTAGAGGGAATGTTGATTGTCAGAGTGTTTCACTGGAAGCAGTAGGTAAAGGAAAGTTAATAGACTCCCATTCTCATCAAACTCAGACAGTAATATGGAGTAACACCATTCAAATCAATGCTAATCAGGTCAGAACCTGGACCTAAGAACTTATCCCATGTGCTGCAAAGTCACATCATTTGGATTCTTAGGAGTGCAGAAAATGTATATAATAAGGCAGTGAAACAAGTTTATAAATAGATTTAGCGCAGGACAGAGAAAAACACTCACTATTTTCCCAATGCACTTGCTATATTTTTATTTACATGTCATGATACAATGGACCGTATCCACATGTCCATGGGAACATCACAAATGTAAAATCACACAAAACATTTAGGCTGCACAACTCCCAGTCACAAGGTATCAATGGGGCCAAGAGCTTAGCAGGATTCCAAAAAGTAGCCAGAAAATGGATGGGTAGCCAGAAAACCCAATTGCAGTAGTGAACAATTTAAAAAAATAGACATGGAAGGGGTCTTCCTGATTCATATCACCACATATATCTAACTATGGATACTGGGGGAAAACTGTCCCTTGGAGCAGGTTTCCTCATACCTCCCTATTGCAGGGCTTCTTCAGCCTTCCTCTGAAGCATAAGGAACTAGCCACTGGATACTAAGCTAGATGGACTGTAGGTTTGATTCTGTCTAGCAAAGCCCATCTCCCTATCCATGGTATAAATCCAGGCATGTGTCTGCTTATTTTCCCTCAGCTACTGGAAGTCTCTGGAAATGTGCTGAAAACTGAAAAACGTCTAATTAAATATCATCTAGTCTCCTGCTCTTTTTGCTTTCAGGAAGAAATGACAAGAACTCCTCTGACACTCCTTGTACATTATGCCTGCTGTCAATGCCACCAACTCTAACTCACCAGTGTTTCTCCTCACTGGCATACCTGGGCACGATGACTTCTATCTCTGGATCTCTATCCTCTTCTGCTTCATGTATGTGGTCTCGATAGTAGGAAATGCAGTCATTATATTCTTTATAAAAACAGACCCAAGCCTTCATGAGCCCATGTACATTTTCCTTTCCATGTTGGCTGTCACAGACCTTGGCCTATCACTAGCCACCATACCGACGATACTGGGTGTATTTTTGTTTAGATCTAGGGATATAGGCGTTGATGTGTGTTTGGCCCAGCTATTCTTCATTCATTCACTTCAATGCACTGAATCCTCCGTGCTCCTGTTGATGGCCTTTGACCGCTTCATCGCCATCTGTAACCCGCTGAGATATGCTGCCATCTTAACACTGCCAAGATTACCTAAGATGGGGCTGGTGTTTTTTCTAAAAGGGGTGGCCATAGTGTTCCCCCTCCCCATTCTCCTAAAACGGTTTCAATACTGTCAAGCCAATGTCCTCTCCCATTCCTATTGCCTGCACCAAGACGTCATGAAGTTGGCTTGTTCGGACATCACAATCAACAGCATCTATGGATTCTTTGGTAAAATCTTCACAATGGGGTTGGACTTGTTGCTCATCTTCCTCTCTTATGTGATGATCATCCACACTGTTATGGGCATTGTGTCCCCCTCAGAGAGCCTCCGAGCCCTGAACACCTGCGTCTCCCACCTCTGTGCAGTCCTGATTTTCTACACACCAGAGATTGGTTTGTCAGTGATACACAGATTCGGGAAAGGTTCTTCTCCCATGCTTAGTATTCTCCTCGGCTACATGTCCCTTCTGATCCCACCCCTGATGAACCCAATTGTGTACAGTGTGAAAAGCAAACACCTTCGAGCCAGAATTATCAGGGTTATCATCAAGTGAAGAATCTGTTTATCAGTCAGCTCTAGCACTGTTGACCAGGATGATAAAAATCCCAGGACACTGTTACCTATTCTATCCTGGACTCTTGAACACGAGCCAACATGAGCTGCTGATTTCTACTCTGTAGAGAGAGAGTTAGATGGGGACCAAGGCCTGGGGCAATGGGAGAGAGGTTGATGAGGGAGGAGAGAAGAGTGATAGATGGAGACCACAGCCACGCAGGCAGGTGTGCTCACAAAGTGACACTGTTCATGGAGAACCAGGGAACAGGTGGGATATGGGCCCATAAAGAAATGTATCAGTGGATGTTCCCAACTCACAATTCATCTGAATACAAACAATATAGAGAAAGGGATGTGGATGTTTTGGTTTGTTTTTTCCTATGACACCTGGCCTGTCACTGTCCCATCTCTGGTGAACATCCAAGGGGGGTGAAAAATGTTGCAGACCTGTTCTGCAGTCACAGTCCTGGCCCTCTCTGAGGGTATGTCTACACTACCCCGCTAGTTCGAACTAGCGGGGTAATGTAGGCATACCGCACTTGCAAATGAAGCCCGGGATTTGAATTTCCCAGGCTTCATTTGCATAAGCGGGGAGCCGCCATTTTTAAATCCCCGCTCGTTCGAACCCCGTGCAGCGCGGCTACACGGGGTTCGAACTAGGTAGTTCGGACTAGGATTCCTATTCTGAACTACCGGTACTACGAGGTGTCTCGTGGGGTCGTTGCCATCAGCCCGGCTGCACTTGCTGCAGGATGCCATCCGAGGGGGTTCATCCGGGGGCTGTCAGGATCCAGGAGGCCCTGAGGGAGAGCGTCCACCCGTGGAGCCATTTTCGCGATCAGGGCTTTTTTGCGCAAAACAATACCACGTTGTCTACACTGGCCCTCTTGCACAAAAGCATTTGCACAAGAGGGCTTTTGCCCAAACGGGAGAAGCAGAGTATTTCCATAAGAACACTGACAATCTTACATGAGATCGTCAGTGTTCTTGTGGAAATTCAAGCAGACAGTATAGACAGCTGGCAAGTTTTTCCAGAAAAACTTGCCAGTCTAGATGCAGCCTCTGGGTTTATTGAATAAAACTGGGGGGGGGGGGGGGAAGGGGGGATGAACCTCTGGGGAGACTGGGAAAAGGAGGTGGGAGAGGGGAAGAGACAGGGTGGAAGAGGAAAGGGGGAAATCTGGGAGGAGGGAACTGGAAGAGGAAAGCAAGGGGAAGAAGAGGGAGGGGAAGCTCAGGGCTCAGGGTTGGAAGTCTCGTCAGAACAACTTGACTTTCATGCTAACCTGCTCCAGGGTTCGCATGTGGCCTTTGGTGGCCAGGCTGGCAGCTATCCTGTCATAGAGGGCAGCATTCCTCCGTCTAGTGTGGAGATCATGGATGTTGGAGACATCCCACCCAAAACTGAATAAGGTTCATGATCTCCACCCTGGACCAGGAAGATGCCCGCCTTCTCCAGCCCCTGTCAGGCTCCTGGGAGCTGGCAGACTGCTCCTGGGGAGTGGTGGAGAGCTGGCTGCCAGTGGCTTGCTGGCTCATGATCAAGGGCCACTGCTGGCTCTGGGCTGGCGGGCTTGGAACTGGCACAGGCACTGTGGCCAGGGTCTACTCCTTTAATGGCTCCAGGGCTGGGGGAGAGGAGAGTAATTTTCCTGACTGTACCCAGAGTGGCCAACAGGGCTCCCTGGGAAGGGCTGGAGGCCCCCTATTTCGAATTAAGTGTCTACACAGCGCTTAATTCGAAATAGCTATTTCGGATTTGGTGTTACTCCTCGCAGAATGAGGTTTACCAAATTCAAAATAAGGACTCCATTATTTTGAATTTATTTTGAAATAGCGGTTTGCCTGTGTAGACACTATTAAAATTAATTCAAAATAACTGCTGTTATTTCAAATTAACTTTGTAGTGTAGACATACCCCCAGGGAACCATCCCCATGGAAGGTGGAGAGTCTGGCTCTCAGAGTGGCCTTGTGTCCATGGGTTGCTCTCACCAAAGCCCAGCACTGGCTCCATGAGGCCAGAGTCTTGAAGGATATGGAAGAGCACAGGGAAAGACCTAGTGGCAAGATATGGGACACTGGGGGGAGAGTCAGCAAAAAAAGATGGAGCAGAGGGTGACGATAGCAGTGCGAGGGGGAGGGGAAAGGACTCCCAAGTAAAATTTGAGGAAGGGGCTGGATGGTTGTGGAGCCTGTGTTTTGGAGAAGATGGATGTAACATGACTCCACAAAGGGGGCTCTTGTTTCAAGTATATCAAACATAGAGTCGGTAATTCCAAGGACATTAGAGGGAAGGACAGGGAGCCTGGAGGGCTACCTCAGGCCACAAGGGGGCCCTCTGAGGTGGTACTCATCCACAGTGACTTGGCCAGAGTGTGCTAATCTCTTGAAAACTGTTACCAACTATTACCATTATGTGAAAGTCAGTCTAGCCCCCAGGCTGCTGTAAACTCCACTGAGGCAGGGGAAGAACAGGCCAGTGAATCACACTGCTGTAGCTGGCTCCTGGCCTTCCCCCATCTCTGCAGAGCAGAGGAGAGCTCTGCAAGGACAGCAGAGCATCCTGCCAGGCCTGTCATCCCTCAGATGGCTGGAAGGTTGGTCCTGAAGTCTGAGAAGAGCTCTGTGACTCAGGAGAGGTGGGTTGGATTCTCTTGTCCTGTGCGACAATAGACAAGCCATTGGCTGTCTCTGAGCCTCTGCACAGGTGGATAATAGCCCAGCCACACCATGGTAGTGAAAAGATACATTCAGTGAAGGTGCTCAGCTACTCGGAGACCCTAAGGTCAGAGCTGTGTCAGGGTTCCACATGTCAAAGTTAGACTCAGGACTCACGATTTTTGTAGACCACTCTGTTTTATTAGAAAAGCGCTTCACTAATACAACCATAAAAAGTGAGCCCCCCACAGAAACCCAAGTCACCTTATTTTTACAGATATAAGAGGAGAGCAGACAAAGGATTGAAAAAGGGCGTGAACTGACTAGGTTACCTGGGGTCAGTCAAGTACCTCATTTCCTTATTAACTCTTACCAATCTCTTGTTAATGTCTCACTATCACCCTTAAGTGGAACCATTGTCCTCTGCCTTAACGTTCTCCTTACTGTTTACACACAAACAGCTTTACCTTACCATCTCTCTTCCTGCTAGAGGAACAAACAACATTAAAGGTTAAAGAGACTGGGACTTTTCAGTTTAGAAAAGAGGAGACTGAGGGGGGATATGATAGAGGTCTATAAAATCATAAGTGGTGTGGAGAGGGCTGATAAAGAAAAGTTATTTATTAGTTCCCATAATAGAAGAACTAGAGGACACCAAATGAAATTAATGGGTAGCAGGTTTAAAACTAATAAAAGAAAGTTCTTCTTCATACAGCGTGTTGTCAACCTGTGGAACTCCTTGCCAGAGGAGGCTGTGAAGGCTAGAACTATAATAGAGTTTAAAGAGAAGCTGGATAAATTAATGGAGGTTAGGTCCATAAAAGGCTATTAGCCAGGGGATAAAATGGTGTCCTTGGCCTCTGTTTGTCAGAGGCTGGAGAGGGATGGCAGGAGACAAATCGCTTGATCATTGTCTTCGGTCCACCCCCTCTGGGGCACTTGGCGCTGGCCACTGAAAGCCACCTGACTCCATCCCTTAGGGGTATGTCTATGTCTACACTGCAGGGTTTTTGTGCAAGAAGTCTTTTGCAGAAGAGTTCTTGCGCAAAAACTTCTTGCACAAAAGTGTATCCACACCTCAAAGCGCATCGCACAAGCAATGTGCTTTTGCGCAAGAGAGTGTCCACACTGCATGGATGCTCTTGCAGAAGCAAGTTCTGATGGCTATTCAGAAATGGCCATCAGAGCACCTGGGCTTTTTCCTATAGGCTCTTTTTGTGCAAGAAACCCCCTGCAGTGTCCACACCTGTCTTTTTGCACAAAAGCTATAGTGGAAAAAGGTGTTATGCCTCATAGAAGGAGGTATACTTACCCCCCAAAAAGCCCTCTGTTCTGTCAATTGACTGTAGATTTTTTTGTGCAAAAATGCGCTTGAGGTGTGGACGTGCTGCAAAAGGTTTTGCGCAAAAAAACTTGCAATGTAGACGTAGCCTTGGTGTTCATGGCACATGTGAGTTGGCTTGGGGTGATAGTGAGAGTCAGGTAGTGCATTTCTGACAGAATGTAGGAGAGTCATGGTGATGCTCCTAAATGCAAAAAAACCTGCTTTGAAAACCCAGGAAGACACACTTGGGAATTTCTTCCTGTGGGGCACCCCCAAGCTCTTGAACCCTCCTTCAGGAAAGAGCTTGGAAACAAACTACAATTTCTTAACAGCTGGCCTTCCATCTCAGGGATGTGCCCACAGAACCTCCTGCCCTCTAGAACACAGGAATCAAATCATGGTCTTAAACAAGTGATTTTATTAGCAAACCAAAGAAGACATCCTTGGTAAAGCATACTTGGTTGCTAGGCGTTACAGAGCAACTGAAGCAAGGCAGATTAAAAGCACAGAGAATTGTTTTCCTGTGATTTAGTTTAAAAGTTACAGTATATGGGGGAGATGAGTTGTTTATAAATCAGCCCAAAGGACTTATACAAAACAAAAAATAAAGAAAATAACCTGATCACGTCTAACTAAACATTCCCTGTTCACTTACATATTTGTTGTTCCATGGTTCAGTCATTTCTAGGCTTGAGTATTGCTGGAAATTCCGTGCCTGGTTTCTGTTTTAATCCATTTCTTTCTCTCTCTCTCTCTCCCTCTTTCTCCCTCCTCCTCCAGCCACACAAAAAATTGCCACAGGGAGATCAAATCTCACACTTTCTTCCAGTTGGCTTTACTGATTCCCTGACATCACTTCCTGGAGACCCACTCTCTCAGGGTGGAACCCTTTATAGGCAACTTAGTTTTCTGAATGGCTGGGATGTCTAGAAAAGGGTAGTATCCCTCCCATTAATCACACCTCCACTGGAAAACTGCGTACAATTCTGATCACTCCCATTCCAGAAAGAAGAATGCTGTGTGCAACAGGTGTGTGTGTAGGGGGGAGGGGTTTCTATGATGGTCAGGATAATAGAGGGCCTGATTTTCGAGGAGACTTTGACTGGTTTAGTGTAACACAGCACAAACTGTGCAGGAATCAGTTGCTCTATAAATACTTTGGAAGGGGGTAAACCCAGGGAGGGAGATGAGCTCCCGAAGCTAAATGACAGTGCTGGCATTGCTTGAGTCCTTCAGGGCAGGGGGCTAGGGCTGTGGCAAGGTGAAGAACTCAGGACTGGGGGAGTGAGGAGGGGCTTACAGCAGGGAGTGGGGTTGAAGAATTCAGGGCAACGGGTAGGGGCTCAGGGCAGTGACATACACTGTGTGGAAGTTTCAACTGTAATAAGAAGAAAGCCTGAAACATAAGCCCACGTATCAAAGGCCTGGTATAAGACCTGAGGCCTAGAAAGCAATGGTCAAGACTTTGCTATTATAGAGCAAAGTAAAGCTGCAAGTAAGAGACGGGCCATGCTCACAGAAGTTGGGAAGAACAGGGCTGATATTACAGACACACTGATTCCGAAGAGGTACTAGGCACAGTCCATAAGCACATACTAGGGTGGCTGTAACACAACATCTTGTACCAACAAGATGGAACATTTTGGTACCAAAACACACTCCACTGATAACAAGAACATACCAAGCCAGGTTCAGGACAGGTGTAACAGTTCCACGAGGTGTAACAGTTAACTTGAACTAAGGACTTAGTTCGAGTTAACGTTTGACTGCCGTGTGTAGCCGCAGGCAGTTAGTTCAGACTAGTGGCATTTAAAAATGGCGCCCGGATGGGAAGATGCAAATAAAGCCCGGGATATTTAAATCCCGGGCTTCATTTGCAACTTTGAATGCCTACATTAGCTTCCCTAGTGCGAACTAGGGGGCTAGTGTAGACATACCCTTAGTCACTTATTTTTACTGTTCTCTGTGTGTGGTATTAATCAAATTAAGAGTTGACATCCCAGAGAAACTATATCAGCCTGAGTGAATGCCTTTTATACTCCTGTCCAATATCAGAAAATATTGTATTAAAATTTGTAATGCGAGTGTGACGAGTGTTTAGGCAGATGTTTTTTGGGTTTTTTTTGAGATTTAATGGTCAGACTCTATAGTAGGAGTAGATTGCTAATTTGTATCTCTGGTGCATAGTTTTTATGGTTTTACTTAATGGCTTATTTATATAGTTGTTTTCAGTATGTCACGTTTGGGTGTGTTTACTAGCTTGAGTTGTTAGAAAAGAAAGTTTCCATGTATGAAGCCCTGTGGAACCTCCCTTCCCTGGCCTGCACCCTGGCTGGATAATGCAGGAAATGGGGCGGCAGGGGAGAAATCTGGTCCTGTATTATTATTATTATTATTATTATTAATGATAATGATAATGACAGCATACATAAATAACAAAATGAATTATAACAGCTGTGACAGTATCACTGTTGCCATGTGGCTGCCCCTCAGGTACCCAAGTGATTTACTGAAACCATACAAACAGGGATAATGATCCTGGACTCCGGGAACAGAGCCTTCAGCAGGGCTGGTGCTGCCAACCAGTTGTTTAGCATCACCCCCCATCTCCTGGGATTTGGCCTCCTGCCGTTTGCCATTGGCCATGGTGGAGTTAAAGCTGGTGCACACGAAACCAAGCAGCTGAGGTTCCCTGATGGCCAAGTGGCCCCAAGGGAAGGTACAAACATGCTACATAAAGGCAGTGGCCTCCCTAGCTGAACATACACTGCCTGCTGCCCGTGCAACCTCTCCTTGTACTTTAGGGTGAAAACCCCTTGTGTCAATGGCTCACCTTCCATCAGGAACTGGGTACGTTGGCAGGTTTCTCTGTCTTTAAAATGTGAAGTGCAGGGCAAAGGCTGCAGGCTGTTTGCAGTAACAGAGTTCTGTGCAGCTGCAGAGCATAAAGGTAGGTTATTGGGATGACTCCATGGCTGGGTTGGAGGGCAGGTACGGTTTGGAAGCTTGGGAACCAATCCCCTACATCTGCCAAAGGTCCGCAGTAGGTTATTCAAACTGCAGGAGAATTTGATATTCAAATAGAACTTGGAATGTTAAAAGCCCAGTGCCCTGAGTCACGATTTCTTAATGGGTCCCATATCCTTTGGGCCTGGTAATACCAGGGCCTATGTGAGAGGAGACCCCATGGAATATCAGTGACTCATTCCCAAAATGCCTCAGGTTTATTTGATCCTGAAGATTGAATCAGCAAATGCAATTTCGAATGTTTTCTTCTCTGCCTCGATTGTTATCGCTGATACGTTTACGTAGCTTTCCTGCCATACCAATTAACATGCTTTCCTTGGGATGATTCAGACAAATTAATTATCCTATTTAGTATATAAACATAGTAGTTATTCATTATAAGGTATTCATTGTAAGTATTCATGGTTATCCATTGCATTACGATGTAGTGTAAGAAGCCTACAAGGCTATATGAACAGCCAAAGCATATTATTAGAGGAAGTTAGCATAATGCTTACTTGGATGCCCCTTTGCTTTGAGAGCCACATAGGGGAACTAAACCTACAACTGTGCTACTACAACTGTGCTACTTCATCTGGTGTCCAAACTGGTTGGTCACCACAAAGGGACAGAAGAACAGAAGAACAGAACAATGGCCATACAGGGTCAGACCAATGGTCCATCTAGCCCTGTATCCTGTCTGCTGACAGTGGCCAATACCAGATCCCCCAGAAGGAGGGAACACAACAGGTAATCCCTCCCCTGTCACCCATTCTCAGACAAACAGAGGCTAGGGACAACATTCCTTACCCATCCTGACTAATAGCCATTGATGGACCTAACCTTCAGGAATCTATTTCGCTCTTTTTTGAACCTTGTTAAAGTCCTAGTGTTCACCACATCCTCTGGCAAGGAATTCCACAGGTTAACTGTGTGCTGAGTGAAGAAAAACATCCTTTTGTTTGTTTTAAACCTGATGCCTATTAATTTCATTTGGTGACCCCCTAGTTCTTATATATTCCTTACTCACTTTTTCCATACCAGTTATGATTTTATAGATCTCTATCATATCCCCCCCTTAGTCTACTCTTTTCTAACCTGAAAAGCCCAAGTCTTTTTAATTTCTCCTCATAAGGGACCCATTCCAAACCCCTAATCATTTTTGTTGTCCTTCTCTGAATCTTTTCCAATGCCAATATATCTTTTTTTGAGATGAAGTGACCACATCTGTATGCAGTATTCAGGATGTGTATTCTGTATGCAGTATTCAGGTATGAGGAAATTAGGGAGATTCCCAAACCTGATCCGTCCTTTATAGGTGACAAATCTGAGGACTTGTCACAGATTGAAGTGTCTTTAGAGGAGGTTTTGGAATTAATTGATAAACTTAACAGTAACAAGTCAGTGGGACCGGATGGCATTCACCCAACAGTTCTGAAAGAACTCAAATGTGAAATTGCAGAACTATTAACTATGGTTTGTAACCTATCCTTTAAATCAGCTTCTGTACCCAATGACTGGAAGATAGCTAAAGTAACACCAATATTTAAAAATGGCTCGAGAGGCAATCCTGGCACTTACAAACCAGTAAGTCTAACGTCAGTACTGGGCAAATTAGTTGAAACAATAGTAAAGAATAAAATTGTCAGACACATAGAAGAACATAATTTTTTAGGCAAAAGTCAACATGGTTTCTGTAAAGGGAAATCATGTCTTATTAATCTACTAGAGTTCTTTGAAGGGGTCAAGCAAACATGTGGACAAGGGGAACCCAGTAGATATAGTGTACTTAGATTTCCAGAAAGCCTTTGACAATATCCCTCACCAAAGGCTCTTACGTAAATTAAGTTGTCATAGGATAAGAGGGAAGATCCTTTCATGGACTGAGAACTGGTTAAAAGACAGGAAACAAAGAGTAGGAATAAATGGTTAATTTTCAGAATGGAGAAGGGTAACTGGTGGTGTTCTCCAAGGGTCAGTCCTAGGACCAATCCTATTCAACATATTCATAAATGATCTGGAGAAAGGGGTAAATAGCGCGATGGCAAAATTTGCAACTGATACTAAAGTACTCAAGGTACTTAAGACCAAAGCAGACTGTGAAGAACTTCAAAAAGATCTCACCAGACTAAGTGACTGGGCAACAAAATGGCAAATGAAATGTAATGTGGATAAATGTAAAGTAATGCACATTGAAAAAAATAACCCCAACTATACATATAATATGATGAGGGCTAATTTAGCTACAACTAATCAGGAAAGAGATCTTGGAGTCATCGTGGATAGTTCTGTGAAGACGTCCACGCAGTCTGCAGCAGCAGTCAGAAAAGTAAACAGGGTGTTAGGAATCATTAAAAAGGGGGTAGAGAATAAGATGGAGAATGTCTCATTGTCCTTATATAAATCCATGGTATGCCCACATCTGGAATACTGTGTACAGATGTGGTCTCCTCATCTTAAAAAAGATATACTGGCATTAGAAAAAGTTCAGAGAAGGACAACTAAAATGATTAGAGGTTTGGAACATGTCCCATATGAGGAGAGATTAAAGAGACTGGGACTTTTCAGCTTGGAAAAGAGGAGACTTTGAAACGAGGTTTACCGGAGCAGTCAACAAAGGCTTCCCTTGTTGACCATGCCACGTCTAGACTGCTGTGCTGTGCCGGATCAGCTGATTGTCGGCACAAAGTGACAATGATTTTTATTTTAATGAAGCGGGGAGTCTTGTAGTGACTCGACTAATCGCTTCCCCACCTTGCTGCCTCTATCAGAGAGAGGCAGCAAGGGGGGGGGAGCAGGAGCTGGTACTGGGGGGAGCTGGATTAAAGCTAGTTCCCCCCCCCCCCAGCATCATCTCTGCAAGGGGCAGGGGAGGCAGAGGTGTCCCAAGTTCTGAGCTTCTCCCTTTGAAATGTACAAGATCTGCCTGAGGGAGAGGCGCAGGGGGAAACCCATGTGAGCTGGGACCTAAGCAGTCCTGCTGCTCCTCTTCCCACTGCGGGTGGCTTTTGTACATTTCAAAGGGAGAGGTACAGTGGAATAGTGAGCGCTCCCCTTATCGATTAATTGAGTAGTCGATGGAAATTCCATCGACTACTCGATTAGTTGATTAATTGAAATTTAACATCCCTACGACTTTCATGTCCACAGCTACTGATCCTTTTGACTTTGAAATCCCCTTCCTGCAAACCTTCCTTGTGCCTGAATAACAGGTTCTGGGTCATTACGTACAGAATAGAAGGGGAGGCGAGCGAGTCAGCTACCACCTCCTCTCCCCCCAAGTACAGAAGAGTGACTAGACTTAGGTATGCTGACAAGCAACTGGCTGAGGGATGAGATGCTGCGAGCTTTTCTGATTCTGAAGAAATCCAGATGTCACACGTTCAATGTGAGACAGGTCAATCTGTGTGTCCTAACGTACAGATGGGGAAATGTTATGCCAAAACTTATTGTAAGACAATTATTACAAACCAAATTTTCACGGTGTCCATGCCAGATGCAGAGTAACTAAAATCCCTCCAGAAAGGAGCAGTGGTAACTTTACAGCTTAATGGTTTGGTCTTAGAATTTATTTTGCATAGACGGCCCATACTGATTGCAAAGGGCTTGTGCTACTAACTCAGTGAACACTTGTTTGGTGCTGTCTCCTGGTAACTGAGAAACTTTTTGTAACACTTCCTTTCAGGGTCATGACCACAATCCCTCTGCAATACCTGGGCAAGTCTTTCCAAGAAGGCCTGAGAGAACAGAACCACTAGATGACATTTAAGAAAAGAGTAGAGTTAAGGTCAGAAAAGTTGAGTGTGGCAGTGGCTGTATATACTTTATGCCCATCAGCTGTTATACAGACATAGCTGAAGTAATTTCCACACTGAGTTGGATATTATTGTAAACTTTGACTTTGCATTTTTTTCACCTATTTGTAATGCTGACCCCCTTACCCCACTCAACTGAAGTCACTGTCCATATTACTTCTAACTTGCCAAGTATCTAAACACCCTTGCGTGTGGAAAGGATGAGGAGCATGTGAAGATTAAGGGAAATCTGTAGCATGATCAGATTATGTGGAGTCAGTCAACACTGGCCAGGCAAAGTATTTGAGTTTCTCTTAGAGGGAATCTTGAATGTCAGAATGCATCCCTGGGAGTAGGAGGTAAAGGAAAGATAATAGCACCCAATCCTGGTCAAATTCAGACATGGAAATATGGAGTTCCACCACTGAAGTCATATATATATAAAATGAGGCAACAAAACATTTATAAATGGCTGCAGTTCAGGAGAGAGGAATACACCACCCTGACAACTAGGAAGCTTTTTCCTAGGCTATGTCTAGACTGCAGCTTTTTTCCAGGATACCTATCCCAGAAAAGAACTGCTGCATCCAAAAAAACGTATTTGCTTTACCAAAAAAAAAAAAATCAGAAAAGCAGACACGTTCTTTCGCCATCCCTGTAAACTTCATTTTGTGAGGAAGAAAGGGTAGCTTGAAAGAGAAGGTTTTTCAGAAATTTGGCACTGTGTAGATGTGCCAAATTTCAGAAAGGCCTCTTTCGAAAGTGGTTCGCAAGTTGCGTATTTTTTTCCAACTTTTCTTTGTAGTGTAGACATAGCCCTAATGTCCAACCTAAACCTCCCTTGCTCTTCTCTGGACCCTCTCCAATTTCTTCTCACTTCTTGAAATATGGTGCCCAGAATTGGACACAATACTCCAACTGAGGTCTAATCAGCGCAGAGTAAAGCAGAAGAATGACTTCTAGTGTCTTGCTCACAACACACCTGTTAATGCATCCCACAATCATGTTTGCTTTTTTGCAACAGCATCACACTGTTGACTTATATTTAGCTTGTGATCCACTGTGACCCCTAAATGCCTTTTGGCAGTACTCCTTCCTAGACAATCACTTCCCATTCTGTATGTGTGAAACGGATTATTCTTTCCAAGGTGGAGTACTTTGGATTTGCCCTTATTAAACTTCATCCTGTTTACCTCAGACCATTTCTCTAGTTTATCTAGATTATTTCCAATTATGACTCCATCCTTCAAAGCACTTGCAATTCCTCCAAGCTTGGTATCATCTTTCATCTGCAAAATTAATAAGTGTACTTTCTATGCCATCATCTAAATTATTGATGAAGATATTGAACAGAACCAGTCCCAAAACAGACCCCTTTGGAACCCCACTTGTTATGCCCTTCCAGCATGACTGTGGACCGTTAATAACTACTCTCTGAAAACTGTTATCCAGACAGTTGTGCATCCATCTTATAGTAGACCCATCTAGATAGTATTAGCAGGATTCCAAAAGCTGATGTGATGGTTATATAGATAACCAGAAAATCCAGTATAAAAGTACTTGGAAGGACTCTAAACCTTCTAGATTTAGCACACAATATATATCCAGCCAGTGGGTGTCAGAAGGAAACAGTCCCTTGTAGCAGGTTGTCTCACAGATGCCTACTGAAGAACTTCTTCCACCTTCTTTTGAAGCATCTAGAACTGGCCAGTGGATACTGTGCTAGATGGACTTCAGGTCTGCGCCAGTCTGGCCATGCCTGTCTTCCCACTGGTGGTATAAATCAAAGACAATATTTTTGTGGTCTTCCTTGAGTGCCTGGAAGTTTCTGGACTTGAACTCAGATCTGAAAGATGTTTAGCTACAAATCAACCACTCTTATGTTCTTTTTGCTTTCAGAAAGGAAACTTCAAAACTCCTTGCACCGTCCTTGTACTTTATGTCAGCTGTAAACAACACCAAATTCAACTCTGCATTGTTCCTTCTCACCGGGATACCTGGACTGGAAGATGTTCATGTCTGGTTTTCTATCCCCTTCTGCTTCATGTATGTTATTTCGATAGTAGGAAACTCAGTCATTCTGTTCATCATCAAAACAGACCCAAGTCTCCATGAGCCCATGTACATTTTCCTTTCCATGTTGGCCCTCACAGACCTTGGCTTATCGATAGCCACCATACCGACGATACTGGGCATATATTTGTTTAACTCTAGGGAGATTAGCCTCAATGTGTGTTTTGCCCAGCTGTTCTTCATCCACTTCCTTCAGTGTATTGAATCCTCAGTGCTCTTGTTGATGGCCATTGACCGCTTCATCGCCATCTGTAACCCGCTGAGATACACGTCCATCTTAACCCCGCCGAGAGTAACCAAGATGGGGCTGATGTGTGTGTTAAGAGGGGTGGCCATGATTCTCCCACTCCCCCTGCTCCTGCAACGTTTCCAATACTGCCGATCCAATGTCCTCTCCCATTCCTACTGCCTGCACCAGGACGTCATGAAGATGGCCTGTTCGGACATCACAGTCAACAGCATCTATGGCTTGTTTGCTAAAATCCTAACAATGGGATTGGACTTCTTGCTCATCTTCCTCTCTTATTTGATGATCCTCAAAACAGTGGTTAGCATCGTGTCCCCCTCAAAGAGCTTCCGGGCCCTGAACACCTGCGTCTCCCACCTCTGCGCTGTCCTGATTTTCTTCACACCAGAGATTGGCTTGTCTGTGATACACAGGTTCATGAAGGACTCTTCTCCCATGCTCAGTGTTCTCCTGGGCTACATGTCCCTTCTGGTCCCACCCCTGATGAATCCAATCGTGTACAGCGTGAAAAGCAAACACCTTCGTGCGAGGATCATCAGGGTGTTCATCAAGTGAAAGGTCAGTTGATCAGCCAGCTCTTGCTCAAGTGACATGGAAGATGAAAACCATGGTCCACGGCCAGCGGTTCCATCCTGGAGCTTTACAGTCAAGACAACATAAACAATTAATATTCATTCTGTAGAGAGAGATTCTGACTGGGCCTAAAGATGGAGACAATGGGAGAGGGGCGGGTGAGGGCAGAATGTCCGGGGGGTAAAGTAACCAAGGAAAGCTGCAGCATTTACAAAGTGCGTGGAGAGCCAAAGTTCAGTGGGATATTGGGCCACGAAGAGATGGGTTGGTGGCTCCTCCCACCACAGAATTCCTGTTGCCACAGTCAATAAAGGAAAAGGGCATGGCTGTTGTTTCCCATGACACCTCGCCTGTCACTGTTCCATCTCTGCTTAAACATCTGTGGGCCATGAAACAAGCTGCTGAGCTGTTCTGCAGTTGCAGTCCTGGCCTTTCCTGAGCACTCGGGGTGCTGTGTGATCCAGGGGCTGCACCGATTGTGGGCAGGGGATATTATAGAATCATAGCATCCTAGGGTTGCAAGAGACCTCAGGAGGTCATCACGTCCATTCCCCTGCCCAAGGCAGGAACAATCCCAACTAAATCAACCCAGCCGGGGCTTGGTCAAGCCGAGACTTAAAAACCTCTAGGGATGGAGATTCCACCCCTTCAATAGGTAACCCATCCCAGTGCTTCCCCACCCTCCTGGTGAAATAGTTTTTCCTAATATCCAACCTAGACCTTTCCTACCGCAACTTGGGAAAAGGGGCTCAGACGCTCACCCTCCCCCCACGTCCTCAGCCTGGTGTTTGTGACTGAGTCGTGTCAGAGGCACGATGAATGCAGGCGCCCCAAGCAATGATCCCTCTAATCCTTTCCATCCACATCTGGAATGTTTTTTCCATCCCTGTGAAGACTCAAGTTTTACATGCAATGAGACATGTGTGAATGGGCACCACTGGTAGAACCCACACACCTAGCCGTGGCTGGGCTGCTCTGCTAATCAGCGGGGCAGATTCTGATTAGCTCCTGAGCAGCCACACAATACCCGACTTACAGGGTACACCGGTCCCAGGAGAAGTCTTTCAAGCAACTCCCAGCCTCCATTGATGGCTCTGCTCCCCACACCCCTGCTGGGCTCACTCCCCACAAAAGCAGGGCAGAGCTGTGTGTGTGCGAGGGAGGGTCTGACACACAGGAGTCCTGGCAAGAGGCCTATCCCGCTGTTTGTGCTGCCCCATGTGGTTGGAATGGGGAGGAAACCGCCCTCAGCTGCCCCTCCCAATGGGCACATCTAGCTCCTATCCCAGCCTGGCTCATTCAGTGTAGTGTGGCCTTCTTTTTTGAGGCAAAGCGGGACACACGAGGGAGCCCTGTCACCTCCGTGACCCTAATCCTCCCCTCATCTTTCCCCTTGATCTCCCACCCTCTGCCCTCTCTCTTCCTCCAAGATCACACCCCCAATCTCCTACTTTTTATCGGGGACTCCTCCCTCTCTCCAGGTCAGAAGGGAGCACTGGGCAGTGGTCAGAGCTGCCCATGGAGCCAGAGCCACTGTGAGATTCCCAGACCCTCAGCTTTGAAATGGGAAAGGGGCTGGAGGCCTGAGAGAATCCCTGAGTCCATGTCCCCATCCCAGAGAACCACCCCCAATGGGAAGTGCAGAGTCTGGCTCCCACAGCCGCTGGGTGTCCTTCACCCACTTTTACCAAAGCCCATCTGTAATGTACTGGGGGGTGCTGTTACATTCACTGCTGTAGTGTGTGTGTGTGTGTGTGTGTGTGCATGCTTCATTGCCCCTCCTCCCCTGCAGCTCTCTCTGCATGAGGGGGGAAGAGGCCACGCATGTCTCATTCTGGAAATATGTCAGTGTCTCACCTCCTGTGGACCAGGTGACAACGGAGATTGGGTCTGAGAGCAGGACAATGCAGGACGTGGGGCTGCCTGGGGCCAGTGACCAGTTTCTGGGAGAGAGAGTTACTCTCGGCTGGGCTAGGAAGAGTGAGGATGTTTTAGACCAAGGAAGGGGAATTCAAGGCCCGTGAGCCCTTCCCCCCAAGAGGAATAAGGTTGCCTACCCTGGCACCGATGTTAACACTGATCCTAAGCTACGCCGTGTCTCTGGGAACTAATAAGCCTTCTACTCTCCTGGCTGTATGAGAGTCACATATGGCTAAGGATGGGGGTACAGGGTCAAGAGCTCCCCGATGCGCTGTCACACCAACTCTGGCCTCGCTACGGTGGATCCTAGGGGGATGTGGGAGAGCAAGAAATAGAGCCTAGTGGCAAGAGATGGGGCACGAGACAGGGCCTGAGCAAAGGAGATGGAGACAAGCCTGAGCCAATGCTGACCCCAACAAGCAGTGCCCAATGGGCACGCAAGTAAAGTAGGAGGACTGGGATGCAGGGCAGGGTGGTTTGTGCTTTGGAGAAGACTGAATTCATGCAACCCACAAAGGGGTGCTTGGTTTAAGTGCCCCAGGCTGAGTCCGTCATTGCCAGGACCGGAGAAGGAAAGGCAGGATGCCGGCAGGGCTACCTCAGACCCCATGGGGCACCCTGGTGAGGCACTCACACGCTGGGCCTTGGCCGGAGTGGGTTGTTCTTTGAAGATATTATCACCGGACAGAGGTCAGCCCGACCCGCAGGCTGCAGGGGCAGAGGGAGAACAGGCCAGCGACTCAAACGCATGGGACTGGCTCCTGGCCACAACCACTCTCTGTGGCACAGCAGAGATGCCAGCCGGGCCTATTGCCACTCAGATGGCTGGGAGGCTGGTGCTGCGTGGTGCCCGTGACTGGGTTTGATTCCCTTGCTGCGTGTGACCACGAGCCAGCCACTAGCTTGCTCTGAGCCTCCGTGCAGGTGAATAATAGCACAGCCTGCCTCCAAGCAGTGGCAGGAGGTTAGTCACATTCAAGGTGCTCAGGGGCTCTGAGGCCCTGAGGCCGGAGCTGTGTCAGGGTTCCACAGAGCAACACTGCTGCCAGATCTCTATAAAAGGCCTCTGACTACAGCCTCCTGTCTCCATCTCCTGGGTGTCTGTGACGAAGGGAAAATACAGGTCTATGTAGCACTTTAAAGACTAACAAGATGGTTTATTAGGTGATGAGCTTTTGTGGGCCAGACCCACTTCCTCAGATCAAATAGTGGAAGAAAATAGTCACAGCCATATATACCAAAGGATACAATTAAAAAAAGTGAACACGTATGAAAAGGACAAATCACATTTCAGAACAGAAGAGGGATGTGGGGGGGGGGGGGAGGAAGGAAGGTGAATGCCTGTGAGTTAATGATATTAGAGGTGGGGAAGGGTAGATGTCTGTGAGTTAATAGTGTTAGAGGTGATAATTGGGGAAGCTATCTTTGTAATGGGTAAGATAGCTGGAGTCTTTGTTCATGCCCCCGCGGAGAGTGTCGAATTTTAGCATGAATGCCAGTTCAGAGGATTCCCTTTCAAGTGCAGATTTGAATGTCTTCTGAAGTAGGATGCAGGTGAGTAGGTCATTGAGAAAGTGTCCTTTCTGGTTGAAATAGCAAGCAACTGTTTTTTCTTTGTGATCCTGTCTAATGTCTGTTTTGTGGGCATTGATTCTTTGGTGAAGTGTCTGAGACATTTGTCCAATGTACATAGCAGACAGACACTTTCGGCACATGATAGCATAGAAATATCCTCCCCCCCCCCACCCCCCGCATCCCCCTTCTGTTCTGAAATGTGATTTGTCCTTTTCATATGTGTTCATTTTTTTTAATTGTATCCTTTGGTATATATGGTTGTGACAATTTTCTTCCACTATTTGATCTGAGGAAGTGGGTCTGGCCCATGAAAGCTCATCATCTAATAAACCATCTTGTTAGTCTTTAAAGTGCTACATAGTCCTGTTTTTTGTTTTAGCTACACCAGACTAACACGGCTACATTTCTATCACTGTGACGAAGGGGGTGCTCAGGGATGAGAGCAGGGGTAGGTAGTGGATTTCTGAGGGGCATGTTGGAGTGTCATGGGAATGCTGGGAGTTTCAGCACAGCCCCAAGCCACGGAGCCTGAGTGGGCCTCACAAACAATGGAGCAACAAGGGGGCTTATCCGACATGTCTGGAAGCAAGAAAGCCATCTGAGGGCGAAGCTCAGCTTCACACCATGGCCCTGTCACGCGGACACGGCTGAGCACAATGGTGACTGGGCCCAGGCTCAGGCAGGTTTCAGCAAAGGCTCCTTGCACAAGAAAGGGGTGTGGGGATGCTCTTGGAGACACAGCAATCTAGGCTGGGACCCAACAGCTCCTTGGTTTCCCACAAGAGTGTAAGCGGGGCCCGTTCTGTTTCTCCAGCTCCAGAACCAGGTCTGTGATGTTTAATTGGGCCTGCTTGGTGATGTTTAACTATTATGGGATGTCATCCCCATTTTAAAGAGTGGGACAATTGTCAAACCTCCCCTCCCCAAGACAAGAGAGGACCAGTTTTAGAGGGAAAAGGGACCATCTATCCCAGTTTTACAGTGACAATCCCCATTCTTCTTGGCCAGTGTATATACCTGGGATGCTCCAGCACTCCCCTCCGAAATCCACTACCCAGCCCTCACCGTGACCCCAGAGTACACCTGCTTAGGCCACAGGGACCAACTCTCACAGGAAGCTGTGGTCAGGTGCATTCCTCTGTGCAAACCTCCCATAGCCCGGTTCTCAGATCACAGAGTATCCGAACTCCTGGGATTTATTGATTCTCCCTCCGCCCCTGTGAGGGAATCAAATCCAGCTGCCCCGAGTCAGAGAGCTGCACCCAGACCACAGCATCAACCATCTGAGGGGTGACAGGCCAGGCTGGGTCCTCTGTTGTGCCAACCGAGCTCCCCTCTGTGCTGCAGAGAGCAGGGATGGCTGAGGGAGGGGGGAAGATCTCTGCTAGTTACAGGGGTCTGATCTCCCCCTGCCTCAGTGGAGCTTATAGCAGCCCAGGGGCTGGGCCGACCTCTCCCTGTTGGTATCGGCTCCCAAGAGCACAGCCCACCCTGCTCTTCCATGTAAGGTCCTTGCAATGACTGACTCTCTTCTTGGGGTACTTAAAGCAACAGCCCCCTTTGAGGGGCTGCATTTATTTGTCTTCTCCAAAAAACGGGCACTCCTGCCCACCGGCTCCACTCTCCTCCTGCACTCAGGATCCCCCTCCCACCTGGCGTGCTGGCGTCAGCTTTCGGTTCCACCTGCTGCGCCATCTTTTCCCCCTCAGATTCCACAAACTGCCCCATCTCTTCCCAGGAGGCCCCTTCCCCCTGCTCCTCCAGTTCCCCTGAGGGTCTCATCCCCTGCCAGGACAAGGCCAGCTTGTGGTAAGCTCTGCCCCATCTCTTCCCACCAGGCCTTGGCATCTGCCCATGCACTTCCCCACAGGCTTCATCCCCCTGGCCATGTCAGAAGGATGCTGTGGGAAGGGATGCTGTGGGGTGGGCAGGCTGTTGTGTGGAGCTTCAAATTTTTTACCTTCCCTCAATTGCACACCCCACATTAGAGGGGGGTGAAAATGGTTGTGGGGGCTTCTCTCTGCCCAGGACACAAGTAGGGCCTGATACTCCACATAGTGGCTCTGGTTCCCTGGGCAACCCTTACTATGGCCAACTCCGGCCTCAGACCTGCAGGGAGGGGCACCTCAGGTAATGAGGAGGATGAAGTCTTGGGGAAAGAGAGGAGCAGAGGGTGGGGACTAAAGGGGAAAGACAAGGGGTGGGCCCAGGTCACAGAGGGGGATGCCAGGTCACAGAGGGGGATGAAGCTCGGGTAGGTGTCCTGCTTGGATTTTGAAAAGGGGGTCACGCTACACTGACTGGGCCAGGTTGGGAGAGGAGCTAGCTGTGCCTCTCTTGGGGAGCTGGGGAATGTTTCCAACCTTTCCAAGCATCTGGGGCAGCACATAGGCAGGGAGGTGCATAGAATCTGGGTCTAAGTCCTTTGCCGGAACCCCCATGTCTGTATGCCAGACTCTCCCTCACACACACAGCTCTGCTCAGCCTCGGTTGGCTCAGAGGGTGGGTGGGAACAGCTCCGCAGCTTGTTTCATGGCCCCTGAATGTTTAACCAGAGACAGGCCAGGGAAAGGCCAGGTGTCATGGGAAACAACAGCCACCTCCCGTCTCTTTATTGTCTGTAGCATCAGGAATTTTGAAGTTGGAGCCACCGCCTAGGTAGCTATTTATGTGACCATTGCACTGCTCACCTAGCTCTCCATGTACACACTTACTTTGGAAACGCTGCTGCCCTCTAAGGTCTCCTTCACCCCCTCACTCTGTGTGCTGTGTTCCCACACCAACCCCTCTTCCATTTCTCCAGGCCACACAACCCATCTGATGATTTCTCTACTGAGTAAATCTCAGCCTGATAAAAGGGACCAGGGTGGAACAAGTGATGGTGGCCTGTGTTTTTCATGTCCTGTGTCACCAGACCTGAGACGTGGTATTGAATCGACCCTTCACTTGACAAACACCCTGATGATCCTCGCACGAAGGTGTTTGCTTTTCACGCTGTACACAATCGGGTTCATCAGAGGTGGGACCAGCAGATAGATGTAGCCCAGGAGAACCTGAAACAAGTTAGAACCATTCCCAAATCTATGTAGCAAAGACAGGCCAATGTCTGGGGTGTAAAAGAGCAGGACGGCACAGAGGTGGGAGACACAGGTGTTCAGGGCCCTGAGGCACTCCGTGCGGGATGCGACACTCAGCACTGTTTTGAGGATCATCATATAAGAGAGGAAGATGAGCAGTGAATCCAATCCCACTGTAGAGACTGTAAGAAACAAGCCGTAGACATGGTTGACTCTGATATCTGAACAAGCCATCTTCATGACGTCCTGGTGCAGGCAGTAAGAGTGGGAGAGGACATTGGATCGGCAGTATTGGAACCGCTTCAGGAGAAAAGGAAATGGGAATGATACAGCAACCCCTCTGAGCATGCAAACTAATCCCAACTTTGCGATTCTCGGCAGAGTTAAGAGGGAAGTATACCTCAGTGGGCTACAAATTGCCACAAAGCGGTCAAAGGCCATCACCAAGAGCACTGAGGATTCAATGAATGAAAGTGTGTGGATGAAGAACAGCTGGGCAAAACACGCATTGATGCTGATCTCCCTAGAGTTAAACAGGAAAAAGCCCAGTATTGTCGGTATGGTGGATATCGATAAACCAAGGTCTGTGAGGGCCAACATGGAAAGGAAAAGGTACATGGGCTCATGGAGGCTAGGGTCTGTTTTTATAATGAACAGAATGAAGGAATTTCCTACTATCGAAATCACATACACGAAGCAGAAGGGGATGGAGATCCAGATATGGACGTCTTCATGCCCAGGTATCCCAGTGAGGAGGAACACTGCATGTGTGAATGAGGTGTCATTGACAGCTGACATCATGAATGGGGCAGGTCTGAGAAGTTTGGAACTTTCCTCCCTGAAAGGAAAAAGAATGGGAAACGTTCAGGTATCTTTCTGCTCTCGGCACATGTCTAGAAAGTCCCAGGAACTCAAGGAAGATCAGAAAAAACCTAGTCTTGGATTTACACCACAAATAGGAAGAGAGTCACTGACAAACTAGATTAGGTGTGAGGAGGGTTGGCAGGAAATGGATTTCAAAGTTACGTGCATGAACATCCCTGGAAATGGGACTTATTGCTCATCTTTCTCTCTCTCTCTCTTGATCTCTCTCTGCCTTTCTCTCTGTTAATCTAGGATATTCATACATTTTGTACCACCCAGGAAGGGCCTTAGGACAGATCTGGAGCTGAGCTGTACTAATGAATGCATATGTTAAAATCTATATTTGAGATCTTTGCTGTAGCGCTACTTTGGATGTTCATGTTGGAGCTCTATTGGGTTAAACCAGTTTGGCTCTTCTTAGCTCAAGAGCAGGCTACTGGACAACAAGCAGGAAGGCAGAAAAGCTCAGGTAAAGCCGTTGCTCAGAGCGCCCATCAGGGTGGATGAGAGACCACAACAGAGCTACATGCTGGGAAGAGCATTTTCTTGGATCCAGCCATGTTACCCTGCTTGTTCTACCTGCACTGGGGGTGTGTCTAGACTACGGGGTTTTGTCAACAAAAGTGGACTTTTGTCAACAAAACTATACCTGTGTCTACACTGCCACTGAGTTCTGTCAAGATAATGTTGACAGAACTCAGCAGTTTTGTCGACGTCTGTAAACCTCATTCTATGAGGAATAACGCCTTTTGTCAACAGAGTTCTGTTGACAGAAGGCGTTATTGCATCTGCACTGTCCTTTGCATCTGCACTGTCCTTTGCATCTACATTGTCATGTCGACAAAGCAGCTTGCTTTGTCGACAAAACTGGATGTAGTGTAGATGATCTTTGTCGACAAAAGCTTTTAGTCTAGATGTACCCTGGGAGTCTGCCCAGAGGTGGGGCAGCTGTTGCTGAGAAGCTCTTCAGACTGACAGGCACAGAAACGTCTGGAGAAGGCTGAAGGCCCTTGGCCTGCCTGTATCCCTGTCAGAGTGGGAGGGACTGGGAATAGAGGCTTAGACTGTTGTTTGGACCCCCTTTAATTCTCCCGTGTGACACTTTATTCCTGCTGTTCAGATTACATAGTATTTATGTTCTAGAAGGCCGTCTGGTTACTTGTCTCATTGCTAGGTCCCCCCAAAGGGAAGAACCACAGGTGCCAAACTCACCCAAACCTACAAGCAAACACAGTCGACCCACAGGATCTAGTCTGACTGCATTCCAGGATTACACCCCACGAGAGGGAAGGCTACGAGCCTGACATCAGGCACTCCCAGATCAGACAGGTAGTGATGCCGGTAGCCCTGTAACACTGAGGGTTACCTACGGGGCAGAAATGCTGGAGTCCATAGTCAGGAAAGAAGAAATCTGCCCCCATTTGAACCTGTCACAAGACAGCAACTCTGCTCTGAATTCCTGCCTTCAAAATCAAGGCAGAGATGAACACTTTTTCAAATGCATTCGCTGATTACATTTCTAAGAGGAAATACTGGCAAGAGGATTTGGGAAATGGTCACCCATACTTTGTGTGGTTACCTCTTTCTCAGTCCATGGCAGGATTGGGCACAGAGCACACAGCATTGCTAAAAGGCAGACACACTGCGAAATCCTGACCTGGGCTTTCAGAGTTTTAACACCCTGAGCTTACTTTGAATGTCCGATCTCTGTGACGCATGGGCAGAGCAGATGTTGGGGAGGATGCCCAAGCTCCGTAGCACTGCCTGCCCTCCATCCCTATCACTGAGTCATCCGGACAGCCCAGCTGAGTCCCCTGCCGCTGCACAGAACAGCTGCCAATGCAAACAGCCTGCAGCCCTCGCCCTGCGCTTGGCATGTTACAGACAGTGAAACCTGCCAACGTACCCAGTTCCTGCTAGAAGGGAGCCGCTGGCACCAGAGGTCTTCACTCTAACGGACAAAGAGCCATCAGTGTAGTTGCATGGGCAGCAGGCAGTGTGTGTTCAGCTAGGGAGGCAACTGCCTTTATGCAGCATGTTTGTACCTTCCCTTGGGGGCCACTTGGCCATCAGGGAACCTCAGCTGCTTGGCTTCGTGTGCATCAGTTTTAACCTCATCATAGCCAATGGCAAATGGCTAGAGGTCAAGGCACAGGCACTGCAGGCTCCATTCCTAGAAACCGGTCTTGGCCGCACTATGAGTATGGGTCCAATTAGTCACATAGCTCCCTTGGGTGTGACCACATGATAACAATGATACTTGCACAATTGTGCTTCTGCTGAAATAAATTAAAATAATATGGAGTAATAATATAGGACTAGATTTCTTCATCACAAGCAAACCCATTGTGCAGGCATGGGAAAGGCTATTCTACAGTGCCCTGTACATGGGAATATCCCTCTCCAGGAGGGGAGAGACCTTCCCTTCTCCCTGAGGAATGAAAAGGGGGATCCAGAGATCCCCAGAGTTAGACACTGAGCTCAGTGAACCACTGGTAGACAGGCCCAGCCATGCACAAGCTCTGGGCTTGCTGAGCTGCTATTGGACATTTTCCAGCTCCCTGTTAGCACAAGCTGATCACAGATGCGCTACCAGGGCTTGTCACAGTAGCCTCTTCCTGTAGGATCTCCTGAAAGGGTGTTGTACAGGGTGCAAGGGGCTGCACAGAGATGGGAAGGCTACTTAGAGTAGGTGATGGACACACTTGCCCAGCCATACTCCATGGGAGATTTCCACCTTCCACATCCAGAATGCAGACAATGACTTGGTGACAGCCACCTTCATTTATGTTTCAAGGGAGAGGCGGATGAAAGGCCTCTCACTTCTCGTGGGGATCCAGGCAGCTGGGCAACATCCTGGCTCTTGAGATTTCAGAGAAAAAGAAATACCCATTTTCTATGAAAACCCATCCCGAAAAAGGAGGGAAAGGAAAGATTTGGATTGGATCCCAATTGTTCATGGGCTGAAAAAACTCTGTTTTCCAATCCAGCTCTAGCTCAACCCAAGAGATTCTATTCCTTGCCATACAGCACCACACCCCTAGGTGGCAGCACTTGTCTCCATCTGCCTCCCTCACTGGGCAGCCCTTGAAAGCCTGCTGGGGGGGGGGGGGCTCAGCCAGCTCTATAACACTGGCACCCCATGGAAATGGCCTGTCTGTACCAGCCCAAACATGCGTGGAATCATTTCATACTATGCAAACAGCCATATCATTCAGACCAATGGTCTATCTAGCCCGGTGTCCTGGCTTCTGACACTGGTCCATTCAGATACAGTAATTCCGCATTTAAAACGATAGATGCATTTCTGAAAATGTTCATGCTAAGCGAAAACGTGCTTTGTGGGGTCAATTTTCCCATTAAAACAATGCAAAAAGTGGGGATTGTGTTTCAGGTGGTGGTGGCGAAGTCCATTTTTTGTTGGTGCAGGGTCATCAACATCAACATTAGATATCTAGCGACACGAGTCACCGAGGTTTGTTTGTCTCTGTATATAATGTGGTGTCTTGGGGGACAGTCTTTGAATGGCCATGGAGACAATGGAAGTGTTCCATTGTGTTGAGCCATTCCACTGTTACGGGGTACAAATGCACAGTGGTTCTGTAGAGTCTATTGACAACTATTAATGAAATTTGCTTAACAATAAACCTAGCCTGGCGCCTTCGATCCTTACCTGATTTGTGGTCTTTGGGGAATCTCTTGGGCTGTGTCTACACTACATGCCTCTGTCGGCAGAGGCATGTAGATTAGGGTTGTAGGCAAAGGTAAATGAAGCCGTGATTTAAATGATCGCGGCTTCATTTACATTTACATGGCTGCCGCACTGAGCCGACAAACAGCTGATCAGCTGTTTGTCGGCTCGCCGCTAGTCTGGACGTTCCCCTTGTCGACATCAAAGCCCTTTGTCGGCAGCCCCGTTATTCCTCGTGGAATGAGGTTTACCGGGGCTGCCGACAAAGGGCTTTGATGTCGACAGGGGGAATGTCCAGACTAGCGGCGAGCCGACAAACAGCTAATCAGCTGTTTGTCGGCTCAGCGCGGCAGCCAGGTAAATGTAAATGAAGCCGCGATCATTTAAATCGCGGCTTCATTTACCTTTGCTGAATAAACAAATCTACATGCCTCTGCCGACAGAGGCATGTAGTGTAGACGTACCCTTGGAGTCTGCTGTAGAGACTAAGGGTGTGTCTAGGCTACAGAGTTTTGTTGACAAAAGTCCACTTTTGTCGACAAAACTATACCAGCGTCTACACTACCACTGAGTTCTGTCGACATAACGTCGACAGAACTCAGCAGTTTTGTCGACGCTGGTATACCTCATTTTACGAGGTATAACACCTTCTGTCAACAGAGTTCTATCGACAGAAGGTATTATTGCCTGTAGGGTTGCGTCTAGACTACAGGGTTCTGTCGATAAAGCAGCTTGCTTTGTCGACAGAACTCAATGTGTCTGGACGCCCTTTGTTGACAGAAGTTTTGTCGACAGATACTGTCAACAAAACTTCTGTCGACAAAACCCGGTAGCCTAGACATACCCTAAATGCACTAGTCTACCCAACACACATCACTGAGCACACACGCAAGCAGCCTTCTGGTTATCATCATCGACAGAGA
Source organism: Pelodiscus sinensis (assembly GCF_049634645.1). NCBI lineage: Eukaryota > Metazoa > Chordata > Testudines > Trionychidae > Pelodiscus > Pelodiscus sinensis. The sequence goes on along the minus strand of NC_134711.1, from coordinate 327,423,472 downwards.
CAGAGACATGTGAGGACATCGGGACAGTGAATCCTGGCCCCTGATAACTAATAGCATTGCTGAACTGCTGTCTGAGTAACTACAATTTAAAATGTATTTAAAATGTTATTACAGCTGGGTGACAACCACTAGGCAAAATACTTGCAGTCTGGTTATGAAGGGTCAACTCAGGGTAATGGGCCATTAGTGGAAATAAGGCTGCAGCAGTCTATGGATAATGGCTGATATTACCCTACGAGGGATGCAAGGGCACGTGACCAGATCACATGACACTGAACTCCATTTTCGTACCTGTATTTATTCACACTCTAATGTGGGGTGCGACATCACTTTTTGGTCTCGTTCCCCACACCAGATAATTCATGGAAACACCAGAGGAATAGAAGAATGAACTGGGGGAGAAGAAAGAGGTCCCTGGTTAAAGTGATTTCTAATCCGCATGTGAAAAGCTGGTGAAATATTTGTATCAGTCAGGGTGCAAAATTGCTAATCAAAGCTTATAGTAGGTTAGGCTTATTTTGTGTTTTGTTTATTGCTAGGAAATCTGGCAGGCTGCAGAATGGGCTGTTGTCTCCTGCTTGTCCAGAGTGGTTTGGTACAACGCTGAGGTAGCCCAATTGGGTATATAGCGAGATCTGCTGTCACGTGGGATGATAGCAGAACCTGGAGAACCTGGCTGTGTCACCAGTTGAGGCCACCTCAACTGACCAGTTAGGGGGCTCCGCATTTCCAAGGGCTCCCACCATGGGACAAACTGGTAGTTGGACAGTAGTAAGTAACCAGGACCAGACAATATTCACCTCAGAGTTACAACAGAACTCAAGTACCGAATTCCGGAATTAATAATTGTGGTGTGTGACCTACCACTTACAACAGCCTCTGCACCAGATGACTAGCAAAGAGCTAATGTGATGCTGATTGTTAAAATGGCTCCACAGGCAATCACATTAATTACATGTGTGTAATCCTCATTTCAGCAGCAGGCAAATTGGTTGAAACTATAATAAAAAACAGAATTACCTGACACATGTACAGTTTGAACCTCCCTGGTCTGGCACCCTCCGGACCTGAGTGGTCCTGAAACACAGAGTTTGCTGGACCAGGGGAGGTCAAAACTCCTCCGTTAGCTGTAAGCCCCACTGTGGGCTCTGCCCCTGCCCAGCTGGGCTATCAGCCACTGCCTCCCCTCTGTCACTTGGGTTACACCTTCCTGCCCGGCCGGGGCTCCCAGCTTCAGCTTCCTGGCCCCTACTCACTAACTACCAGCCTGACTGGAGCTCCCCTGCAGCCAATCTGGCTGCGGGCCTCCTGGCCACCACCAGCCTCTCCTCAGCTGGTTCGGTGTAGAGTTTCCCAGCCACTGCTGGCCCTCCCTGGCACTCAGGGGCGGATATAGGGCAGGGCGAGCAGGGCGGCCGCCCCGGGCCCTGCGCTTCAGAAAGCCTCGCGCATGCGCCGTGGCAAAGGGAGGCCCCGCGAAATTATGCTGCCCTGGGCCCCGCAAAATGGTCATCTGCCCCTGCTGGCACTTGCCCCACTGCAGCTGACCTGTCAGTCCTGCCACTGGCCTCCCAGTGGGCCCCATTCCCACAGATGTTGCCAGACCAGAGAATCCTGGATTTTGGAGCTACAACCTGTATTAACAACATTTTCTGGAGAAGTGTCAACATCTCTTTTGCATGGGAAATCACTCCTCATCAATCTATTAGAATTCTTTGAGTGGGCCAACAGCATGTAGGCAGGGCTGATCCAGAGGAAACAGTGTACTTGGGTATTCAGAAGTACTTGGACTTAACATCGCTCACTAAAGACTGTTAAGAAATGTATGAAGTCATGGAAGAAATGTTCCCTTATTAATCACTATCTGTTTAAATACAAGAAATAAAGGGTTGGAATAAATGGACAGTGTTCAAAATGGAGAGAAAACTGGTGGTGTCTCATAAAGATCTGTATTGGGACCAATGCTCCTCCAGATATTCATAAATGATCTGGTAAAAGGAATGGCAAAATGTTCTAAGACATGATTATTCAATATACTTAAGTCCACAGCACACTGAAGAGTTACAATGGGATCTCACCAGACTGTCTCTGTGGGAAGGAAAATGGAAGATGAAATTCAGTGTTGGCATTACTCCCTGGGAAACATTATTTAACTAGACACAAAATGATAGTTCTAAATTAGCTGTTACTTCACAAGGAAGAGATGTAGGAGTCACTGTGGATAGTTCTCTGAAAACATCCTCTCAGTCAAAAAAGCTAACCACATTTTAAGGAACCATAAAGGGACAGACACAATGAGCTGACCCCCACCTGGTGGTAACAGCTTCCAAGAGCACAGCCTACTCTGGTCAAGTCCCTATGGGGCTGCTGATATGACTGAAGGTGGGTTTCTGTGCCCCTCTGATAGTCCCACAAGTAGTGCAGCCCTCAGAGATTATGCGGCACCCAGAGCGCTCAGGAAAGGCCAGGACTGTGAGGGTACGTCTACACTACATGCCTCTGTCGGCAGAGGCATGTAGATTTGTTTATTCAGCAAAGGTAAATGAAGCCGCGATTTAAATGATCGCGGCTTCATTTACATTTACCTGGCTGCCGCGCTGAGCCGACAAACAGCTGATCAGCTGTTTGTCGGCTCGCCGCTAGTCTGGACATTCCCCCTGTCGACATCAAAGCCCTTTGTCGGCAGCCCCGGTAAACCTCATTCCACGAGGAATAACGGGGCTGCCGACAAAGGGCTTTGATGTCGACAGGGGGAACGTCCAGACTAGCGGCGAGCCGACAAACAGCTGATCAGCTGTTTGTCAGCTCAGCGCGGCAGCCATATAAATGTAAATGAAGCCGCGATCATTTAAATCGTGGCTTCATTTACCTTTGCCTACAACCCTAATCTACATGCTTCTGCCGACAGAGGCATGTAGTGTAGACACAGCCTGATTGCAGAAGAACTTTTAGCTCTTATCATGGCCCCTGCATGTTTAACCAGACATGAGATAGTGACAAGCCAGTGTAATCAGAAACAATATCCACATTGTGATGCTTCACCCCCATATTTTTATAGAAATGGCTTTTTAAAAATATTATATGCATAGTTCAAATATACATAATGCAAAACAGGGCAAGTCACCTATCATTCAAGAGCCTGTAAATTCTTGAATGGGTATGTTCTATTTGTATGCATGCATCTTTCTTGAATGTGCATTTAGAAATGTAAAGTGCCAGCCTGTTTATTAATCTAGGTCTTCTAGGCTAGGTCTAGACAGCAGCGCTATTTTGGGATACTGGAAGTATTCCAAAATAGCAATTCCGTGTCTTTAAATGCACCCGTTATTTTGAAATATATTTCAAAATAATGAGTGTGCTATTCCACATTCCTGTAACCCTCATTCCATGAGGGTTAAGGGACTTGTCGGAATAATGGTTTATTTTGAAATCTGGCACTGTATAGACAGTGCCAGATTTCAAAATAAGCTATTTCTGAATAACTTCAAAATAAACTACACAAATTGCGTAGCACAAATTGTGTAACTTATGTTGAATTAAGAGTGCTGTGTAGACACATCCCTAATGAAAGACATTAGTAGCACATAAAGAACTTAATGACCCAGTGCTCAAGACAATGATCTGTGAATAGTATTTTTCCCTATACATTCGAAACTGTGATTGATCCTACAAAGACATGTGATCATGACATCTTGTGCTGGAATCCATCTTGAATTTGGTATTTTTTGAAAGGGTGTTGGGGGCATAGGACAAAGGCTTCCCACCCTGTGGAAATTCTATTATGGAATGGGAGGCAAATTATGATGGTCTTCAGCTGCTTTGCAGACTGCTCTCCACCCTGAGAGGATACATGAAAGCACCTGGAAACAAAATCACTGGAACTACTCAGGGTGCATCTAGACTACAGGGTTTTATTGAAAAAAGTGGCCTTTTTTCGAAAAAAACTTCCTCTGTGTCTATTCTGCTGCTGCATTCTTTTGAAAGTAAATTGAAAGAACACTGCAGGGTTTTTGATCATGGTAAACCTCATTTTATGAGGAATAACGCCTTTTTTTTGGAATTACTCTTTCGTAAAAAGGTGCTATTGAATGCAAATGGTGCTTTTTTGAAAGAGAGCATCTAGACTCTTGAAAAAGCGGCTCGCTTCTTCAAAAAATCTGCTTGTAGTCTAGACGCTCTCTTTCAAAAGAGGCTTGTAGTCTAGACATGGTCTCCCTGGGGCTCTAAGTCGAGGTAGCGCATCCACACTAACGGAGTCTGCCTAAGACTAATTTTGAGGCATTAACTTTAGTGTGGAGATGCTATTTCAATTTTGTTATTTTGGGAGTTATTAAATCAATTTCAGTTATTCTGAAATAGTTTCCTAGTGTAGACATGCCTAGTGTATTAGGCTTGGCTGGCTTCTTTTATTTTAGCTTAGTGACTTACTTTGATCTGTCTGTCATCACATGCAGCCACAGAAATCCTAGTTTTGGTACTTAATAAAAATCACTTTTGTTTATTATTAAACCCCGTCTAAATAACTGTTACCTGGGTGGGAGGAAATGTGCGTATCTCTCTCACACAGATAAAGTGAGCAAACTTTACGAGCTTTCTCTGTACAACTTTCATAGGGTATGTCTACACTACCACCCTAGTTCGAACTAGGGTGGTTAATGTTGGCAATCGAAGTTGCAAATGAAGCCCGGGATTTAAATATCCTGGGCTTCATTTGCATCTTGCTGGGTGCCGCCATTTTTTAAATCCCCATTAGTGTGGACTCCCTGCCCGCGGCTACACGTGGGATGGAGTAGGTAGTTCGAATTAGGCTTTCTAATTCGAACTACCGGTACACCTCGTGGAACTACCTAATTCAAACTACCTACTCCGTGCCACGTGTAGCCGTGGGCACGGAATCCGCACTAATGGGGATTTAAAAATGGCAGCACCCGGCAAGATGGAAATGAAGCCCGGGATATTTAAATCCCGGGCTTCATTTGCAACTTCGATTGCCTACATTAACCACCCTAGTTCGAACTAGGGTGGTAGTGTAGACATACCCATATAGAGTCAGACCAATTGAATTGGGGTTTTGGTCCCACTGGGGCTGTGTTCTTGGGTGTTGTTGGAGAGATGAGCTGTTCTCAGAGTCTGTGTTACTCTACTGGGATGCTATTACCTCAATACTTTGATTTTGCTGGGGAAGAGCAGAGATTCCGATCCACAGGAGGAGGTGGTGGGTTCCCTGAGCAGGAAGGTAGGCAGGCGGGAAGGTGGGCAGGTATGACTAGCCCCTCAGGTGACAGTCTCAAAGGGATTTCTGTGATTCAACCTGTCGTACACATCCCTCCTAGTTAACGAGTGTATCAACAGGAATTCTGAGATTGAAACAGCCACCAATATGGTTCTTTTTGGGTCAACATCCAACCAGTCCTCCAAATCTCTGAAAAAACAGTCACTTTATAATTGCTTCTGCCTGCTTTGCTCTCCTTCCTGCATTGCCCTGTCCTCCCCCACTAGTGGATGGAGATAGAATCCTTACCGATTGTCTATGCTTTAAACCCCATGTGCAATTATGTCTACAGAGTTGAGATCAGTTGCTCTTGTCATCTGGAATGTATGGGTTGAGGACGGAACAGGTGGTCCTGGCACAAGTTCTTTGTCTCCTGTGTCATCAACATGGAGTTGAGTGAGGAATTGACCCTTCACTTGATGAACACCCTGATGATCCTCACACGAAGGTGTTTGCTTTTCACGCTGTACACGATTGGGTTCATCAGGGGTGGGACCAGCAGGCAGATATAGCCCAGGACAATCTGAAGTGCCTGAGAAGAGCTATTACCAAATCGGTACATCACAACCAAGCTGATGTCTGGGGTGTAGAAGAGCAGGACAGCGCAGAGGTGGGAGACGCAGGTGTTCAGGGCCCTGAAGGTCTCTGCATGGGATGCAACGCTCAGCACTGTTTTGAGGATCAACACATAGGAGAGGAAGATGAGCAGCCAGTCCAACCCCATCGTTAAGAGCTTAGTAAACAAGCCCAAGATAATGTTGACTCTGATATCTGCACAAGCCAGCTTCATGACCTCTTGATGCAAGCAGTAGGAATGGGAGAGGACATTGGATTGACAGTATCGGTACCTTTTCAAGAGAAGGGGAAGTGGAAGTATTACAACCACCCCTCTTAGCACACATACCAGTCCCATCTTGACAATTCTCGGCAGGGTTAAGATGGACGCATATCTCAGAGGGTCATGGATTGCGATGAAACGGTCCAAGGCCATGAGCAAGAGCACAGAGGATTCAATGCATTGAAGTGAGTGGATAAAGAACAGTTGGGCAAAACAGGCATCCCGGCTGATCTCCCTGGAGTTAAACAAGTATATGCCCAGCATTGTTGGTATGGTAACAATTGATAAGCCAAGGTCTGTGATGGACAACATGGAAAGGAAAATGTACATGGGCTCATGGAGGCTTGTGTCTGCTTTTATAATGAACAGAATGACTGAATTGCCTACTATCGAAATACCATACATGAAGCAGAAGGGGATGGAGATCCAGAGATGTGCATCTTCATTCCCTGATATCCCAGTGAGAAGGAACACTGCGGAACTGAGTTTGGTGTCATTGACAGCTGACATGATGTAGTAGAGAAGTCAGAGGAGATTTGAATTTTCCTTCCTGAAAGGAAGAGGTACAGAAAGATTAATTGATAATGAACGAGACTTTCTGTTCTCAGTGCAATTCTAGAGACTCCCAGGACCTCAAGAAAAAACAAAAGAAACCTAGCATTGGATTTACACCACCGATTGGAAAACAGGTACTGCCAGACTACATCAGACCTGTAGTCCATCCAGGCCAGTACCCAGTGATCAGTCTGAGATGCTGTAGATAAAGGTGGGAGAAGCCACACTCTGTGCAACTCTGGTATAACATGTTCCCAGGGAAAGTTTATCCCAGACACACATTAAACCTGCTTGACTACTGTGTGATGACCTTCCCACCAAAAAATATTCCTTCCGGCCCACCCCTTCTGAGTGTGGCCCAATGTATCATGATATGTGGGTAAACACATGGCAAGTGCATGAGGAAAATGGCCATTGTACTTAGTGTCATGCACGGAAGCTATTTATAAGTGTGTTTCATTCCCTCATTTTATATTGTTATAAAGTTTCATTATTTTCTCCACTTCTGAGTATCCCAGTTATGTCACTGCCTATTTGCAGTCCACAGAATCATTTTTAGGGCCAGGTTTTGAATACATCACTCCAGATTTCCATATTTTATCTCAATCACAACTCGGCCTTATTAACTTCCCTTGAATGCTCCCAGTGATACACTCTGAACCCCCCCTCCCCCAAGAAAAAGGGGAGTGCTTTGCCTCTGCACGATTGACTGAATCCAGAAAGTCTAGTCATCCTGCAGAAGTCTGATCATCCATTCAGGAACTGCATCTTCTCCTCAGGCAAAATTCTGAAGAGGATGGTACTACAAATGGGTGAACAATAAAAGCGCTATGGGGTGCATCTACATTGCACTCGCAGGTCGAAATAAGCTATGGAATTAGAGCTATGCAAATTGTGTATCTCATTTCGATCTAATTTTGAAACAAAGTGCTATTCTGGAACATCCCTTAACCCTTGTGGAATGAGGGTTACAGGGATGATGGAATAGCGTGCCTGTTATTTCAAAATCAATTTCAAAATAACGGGCACGTTTAAAGACATGGAATAACTATTCTGGGATACCGTGGGTAGCCTGAAATAGCACTGCTGTCTAGATGTAGGTCTAGGTATCCACTAGAGGCAAACTAGCTCAGTGGTTTGAGCATTGGCTTGCTAAACCAAGTTTATGAGCTCAATCCTTGAGGAGGCCATCTGAGGCAAATTTGTCAGGAATGCTATTTGGTCCTGCTGTGAGGGCAGAGGGCTGGACTTGATGACCTCTCAAGGTCCCTTCCAGCTCTATGAGATGGTATATCTCCATATATATTATATTAGTTCTGTTCTCTCTGGCTTATGCAAAGCCTTGCACGGGTATTTCAGAGGAATAATATTCATGGCTTTGGCTGTACATGTTAGCAATAGCTTCTGGTCAGTTATCAGGAGACAGTATAATCAAACTGTTCACTGATGGAAGAGGAAATATCACAAACCCATTGCAAGCAGTATGCGGAGTATTTCTGAACCTGAAATATTCCCTAAGAAAAAGCCATTACGGAAGAAAGCTACCATTGCTCCTACCTGTAAAGATTACATCAACTCTGCTGCTAGCTTTTGAGATACATGCATGTCATGAAAGTTTGTCTTGTAATATTTGTATTACAAAGACATATTTTGGCACGAGAATGACACAACTGTTCTTTAGCAACCCATTCTTTCTCTTTTGGTCTTCTTTCAGAGATGATTTCCCAGGTTAGAGTGGGACAGGAAAGGTCCCATCTGTCATCTGGATTTTTTCAGAATCGGAAAATATCACACCATCTCCACCCTCACTGTGTTACTTGTCAGCAAGCAAAAGTCTAGTAGCAGCTCTGTCCCTGGGTTAAGAGTTCTCCTGGTTTAACCACAGGTCCTGTTCTGTCAGTCTGTAGCCTGAATCTGGAGTGATAACAGGTACTGGGCTCAGTATATAACATTTTCATTCCCTGGGCTCTCACTTGCTAGCACAGAGAGACCTCCAGCACCGGTTATTCAGGTACAATGAGCGTTTGCAAGAAGTGGATTTCACAGAATTATAGCATTGGAAGGGACTTTGGGAGGTCATCAAATCCAGTCTCTTGCCCTCATTACAGGACTCTCAGCACAGTCCTGACCATCCCTGACTGGTATTTTTCTAAACGGTTCTTAAGTATGTCCAAGGATAGGGATTCCACAACCCCCCTAGGCAATTTATTCCTGTACTTAACCATCCTGACCATTACGAATTTTTTCCTAATGTCCAACTTAAACCTCCCTTGCTGCAATTTAAGCCCATTGCTTCTTGACCTATCATCAGAAGTCAAAGAGAATAATTTTAAACCTTACTCCTTGTGACAATCTTTTGGGGTATGTCTACACTACCCCGCTAGTTCGAACTAGCGGGGTAGTGTAGACATACCCTTAGATACTTGAAAGCTGCTATCTTGTTCCCTCTCAGTCTTCTCTTTTACAGACTAAACAAATCCAGTTCTTTCAAACTTCCCTCATAGCTCATATTCTCTAGACTTTTAATAATTTTTAAGTATCAGAGGGGTAGCCATGTTAGTCTGAATCTGCAAAAGCGGCAGATTAAACAAAGACTGTGAATGGCTTGCTAACTACAAAAGCAGCTTCTCCTCTCTTGGAATTCACACCTCCAGATCAGCTACTAGAAGTGGCCCTCATCCTCCTTGATTGGATCCACCTCATCTTCTCTAGCCTGATTCTGGCCTGCATATTTATACCTGCCTCTGGATATTTCCACTACATGAATCTGACGAAGTGGGTCTTTGCCCACGAAAGCTTATACTCCTACACTGAAGTTAGTGTATAAGGTGCCACAGGACTCCTCACCGTTTTTTTAATAATTTTTGTTTTCTTCTCTGGACCTTCTCCAATTTCCTCACATCTTTCCTGAAATGTGGTACCCCTCGGAACTGGGCATAAAATCTCACTGAAGCCTAATCAGTGTACAGCAGAATAGAAGAATAACTCCTGGGCTACGTCTAGACTACATCCTTTTTTCGGAAAAGGGATGTAAATTAGACTTATCGCAATTGCTAATGAAGCGGGGATTTCAATCTCCCCCGCTTCATTAGCATAAAAATGGCTGCCACTTTTTTTCGGCACGGAGCTTTGCCAGAGAAAAGTGCCAGTCTAGACGCTGATCTTGCGGAAAATAAAGCCTTTTCCAAAAGATCCCTTATCCCTTATTTCAAGAGGGATAAGGGATCTTTTGGAAAAGGCTTTATTTTCCAAAAGATCAGCATCTATACTGGTGCTTTTTTCTAGCAAAGCTCCATGCCGAAAAAAAGCAGCAGCCATTTTTATGCTAATGAAGCGGGGGAGATTTAAATCCCTGCTTCATTAGCAATTGCGATACGTCTAATTTACATCCCTTTTCCGAAAAAGGGATGTAGTCTAGATGTAGCCCTGGTGTCTTACTTACAACACTCCTGCTAATGCATCCCAGAATCATGTTTGCTTCTTTTTTTTTGTGTGCTCCATTATGACCTCTGGATCCCTCTCCCGAATACTTTTTCTTGGCAGTCATTTCCCATTTTTTATGTGTGAAACTGGCTGTTGCTTTTTAAGTGGAGCACTTTGCATTTGTCCTTATTGATTTTCATCCTGTTTATCGCAGACCTTTTCTCCAGTTTGTCCAGATCATTTTGAATTATGATCTTATCCTCTGAACTACTTGCAGCCCCTCCCAGCTTGGTATCACCTGCAAATTTAGTAAGCGTAGTCTCTATGCCAAAATCTAAAATCATTGACGAAGATATTGAATAGAACCCTCCCAGGACATATCCCGGTGAAACTCCATGCATAATGCCCTTCCAGCATGACTGTGAACCATTGGTAACTAGTCTCTGGGAATGGGTGACCAGTAATGTACCCATGTTATAGGAGCTCCATCTAGGTTGCGTTTCCTTACATTGTTCATGCAAGACTCTATCAACACCTTTACTAAAGGCCAGATTATGTTACATCTACCACTTCCCTCCTGTTCACAAAACTTGTTACCCTGTCAAACCCCACCCTGCTCCCCAGGTTGGTTTGACAAGATTTGTTCTTCAAAAATCCATGCTGATTCTTACGTATCACCCTATTATCTTCCAGATATTCGCAAATGGCTGGGGAAAGCTGAAGACTCTTGGCCTGTTTGAGTCCCCCTCTGAGTGGGGGGCTGGGGTCAGAGACAAGTCCAGACCGTTGCTTGAAAACCCTCCTATTCTCCCACGTTAAACTTTCTTCTCCCTGTTGAGCTGGACCAGAACTTTGGTTGCAGAAGGCTGTCTGGTCATTGCCACTACGCACAGGGGCCAAAAGCATTTCCAGCAGCCGTTTGGTAGCCTGAGACCCATCCCAAGACTGTGAGGATCAAGAAGGAAAGCAACAAGGCCTGATATTTAGTGCTCGGGAAGGAGAAAAGAGTCAGAGATACCGGTGGCATGTAACTCTGAGGAGTGACTCTAGGACACAAATGTTGGAGCCTTCAGGCAGTCAGCAAACAGAAGCATGCCCTGTGAGACCTGTTACTACAGAGTAACGCCGCTCTGAGTTCCCGCCTTCACAACAAAGCCAGGAGAAAAACCTTTTCAAAGGCATTTGTTGATTGAATTTCAAGGAGCCAATACACTTGGTGTGATTTGGAAGCTGGTCACTGACATTCCGCAGGGTTTCCTGGCAGAAGGGGGCCCAGGGCACTTGGCACCAGTAGAAATGGAACCACTTGAGAAAGCCTGACTCCGGGCATCAGGGCTGTCAGTCTCCGAGCTCTGTGTGCGTGTCAGATTGCTGTGTGGCTTAAACAGCCTACTGCAAATCATTGCCAGATGTCAGGGAGGGATCCCAAGCTCCCTAGTGCTGCCTGCCCTCCAGTCCACCTCTGAGTCACCCCGACAGCCCAGCTGAGTCCTCTGCCGCTGCACAGAACAGCTGCCAATGCAAACAGCCTGCAGCCTTCGCCCTGCACTTGGCATGTTACAGACAGTGAAACCTGCCAACGTACCCAGTTCCTGCTAGAAGGGAGCCGCTGGCACCAGAGGTCGTCACCCTGAAGCACAAGGAGTCACTGGAGAGGTTGCACGGGCAGCAGGCAGCGTGTGTTCAGATAGAGAGGCAGCTGCCTTTATTCAGCATGTTTGTACCTTCCCTCGGGAGCTACTTGGCCATCAGGGAACCACAGCTGTTTGGCTTCATGTGCACCAGCTTTAACCCCACCTCAGCCAATGGCAAACAGCAGGAGGCCAGATCCCAGGCGATGGGTAATGATGCTAAACAACTGGCCTGCAGCACCAGCCCTCCTGCAGGCTCTGTTCCTGGAATCAGGGCTTGTCAGCCCTGTTCAGTATGTGGCTACCATGAGGCTGGCCAAGTGGTAACAATGATGCTGTCATATCTGTGATGCTGCTATAATAAAGTACAACAGAAGATACATAATATAAGACCAGATTTCTCCCTGGCACCCCACTTCCCTGAATTAACATTGTAGGGGTTAGGCCAGGGAACGGAAATTCTTCAAGACTCCATAGATGGAAGTTTCTCTTGGATGGTTCCAGGAGGGGGAAATCCCTTCCCTTTTTCCTGAGGAATGAAAAGGGGGACCCAGCATCCATGGATCCTCAAAGTTAGGCACAGAGCTCAGGGATTCTCTTGTAGCCAGACCCACCTAGCCACACTTTCTGGATCTCCAGAGCTGCTCTAGGACCTTCTCCAGCTCCCAGCTAGCCCAGGCTGATCAGCGATGTGCTACCAGGGCCTGTCACAGCAGCCGCTGCCCACAGAGTCTGCCAATGGGGCATTGTGCATGGTAGAAGGTGTTACGTATGGTTTGGAAGGCTGGTTAGAATCGCTGATGGGCACAATCCTCCAGCCATGGAGTAGTCAGGGGTTTTCGACCATCCCATACCCAGAGCACAGCCACAGACTATGATGGAGAAGATGAATGAATATGGTGACGAGCATCAGAACCTCCACATCGGCCCCTCCATGTGGGACAGTCTCTCCAATTCCACACCTAACAAGAGTGGCTCAGCTGTGCAAATCTCCCTCCGCTCCCCTGCAGCGAAGTCCAATGCACAGCACTTGTAAAGGCTCTCTGCCACACTGGCCCCTGTCTTGTTTGATTGTTCGACAGACCTCTGACTTCTGAAGAGAAATTAAAGAGACTGGGACTTTTCAGCTTAGAAAAGAGAAGACTAAGGGGGGATATGATAGAGGTCTATAAAATCATGAGTGGTGTGGAGAAAGTGAATAAGGAAAAGTTCCCATTGATGAACCAGAGGTTCGAGGATTGTCTAGGGGTGTTTTTTTGTGGCAAGGGACTGGGGCTGCGAAGGAGGAAGGCCCGAGACTTAAATGCACTTAGCCAATTACTAACTTTATTAACTGCAATTTGATTATATTAAATCACTGTCTCTGATTCGTCTTAGACAGTGCAGCATGCAAAAAAAGAATAGAACAAATAAAACCAATACAGCAATAATAAAAACTCCTCCTGTAGCCAATCCTTCTATGGTTATCTTTGAACAGCTGGTGGAGTTAGTCATTCATCTACATATACTTAACAACCTCTAAATATGAAATGGTTAATACAATATAGTAAGCAATACTCACAAGCCCAGAAACGATTACGATGCACAGACACAAAATAACGCGTAGCGTGCTCCGTATTCGTACACCCTTTCGTGATTCGGTGGGTGGGAGGTAGCCTTGGGTGATCAACCCCTCAGCCAGGCTGGACGATACGTGCCTTCTATTTTTTTATACGGATCCGAGCTTAGGGCGCAGGGTGCTTTATACTATAATTTTGACATCCGGTACCATATTAGGGTTATTTGATATCCGGTACCATATCAGGGTTCCTTCCTTGAGACATGATGTCTGTCTCAAGGCATTGTGGTCAGTGCCTGATGCAGACATGACTGGCACACATGAAAGCTAGCTATGTTTTTTCTTTCCCTGTTCCAGGTACTTGTTAACTGGTGTATTATGACAGCTCATTTTCCTTATTCCTATCTTGTCCTGTTTTTAGTGCTCATTAATGTAACGTTTTTCCCTACTCTTATCTTCCTGGACCAGGTGCTTGCCAAGTTCAAATTCCGTTTACAGGGGACTGCGCTGGGGCTTGAAGGCCCCTGGCCCGGGCGCTTGCCAAGTCCAGTTCCGTTTACTGAGAATTGTGCTGAGCACCCAAGGGAATTCAAGCTCTGTCTCTGGATCTGCCTCAGTGGCCTGTGTTTCCCTTGTGAGGGGCTTTTGTGCGGCAGTATGGGCAATACGTGCGAGGCCGTGGTCAAAAGGACCTGCTACATGACACCCATAATATAAGAACTAGGGGCCACCAAACAAAATTAATGGGCAGAAGGTTTAAAACAAATAAAAGGAAGTTCTTCTTCACACAGAGCATAGTCAACCTGTGGAACTCCTTGCCTGAGGAGGTTGTGAAGGCTAAGACTAAGACTATACCAGGGTTTTAAAATAGAACTGGATAAATTCATGACAGTTAAGTCCATTAATGGCTATTAGCCAGGATATGTAAGAAATGGTGTCCCTAGCCTCTGTTTGTCAGGGGCTGGAGATGGATGGCAAGAGAGAGATCACTTGATCATTACCTGTTCGGTTCCCTCCCTCTAGGACACCTGGCATTGGCCACTGTCAGCAGACAGGATACTGGGCTAGATGGACCTTTCTTCTGACCCAGTATGGCCATTTTTATGTTCTGAGTTACTTTAAAAAATTGCTGTTAATTACTGAGAATGAATATGACTCATACATCCTAAAAATCACGAGAAAGGTTACAAATAATTAGTTTTAAATATATTATGGGACAGGTGGGGGCTTTTTGCTTCTAGGCCTCTGAGGCGCATCGGCTTCAGATTTTCTGGATTTCCAGGCAGCTTCTGACCCATGAGGGGGTCCAGCAATGGGCAACGGTGTCACACGGGGAAGCGGGTGAGTGGGGCTTGAATGGGGGTCTGGGTGTTTCCTCTTTATTGTGTGGGAAATGGGGTCACTCGAAGAGTGGGTTCAGGATGGGAGGCTGAGGGGGGACCTAGCCCTGCCCCCCAGAGTGTTATTCAACTAAATTGAAATGTTTCCTTTTCACCCCATTTGGGGGGAGAGTTTTCTGGTCATGGAAAAGTCAAAAACTCCCGCTCAGTCTAGCCCATCAGAGTAGCCCATCGGCTACTCTAACCAGCCTTCTCGTCTCTGCGCAGCCCCCTCCATCCTGTACAAAGACCCTTCTGCAAGTCCTGTGGGCAGTGGCTGCTGGGACAGGCCCTGGTAGCGCATCTCTGACCAGCCTGCGCTAGCAAGGAGCCGGTGAGGGTCCTAGAGCAGTTGTGGGGGCCCACAGATTATGAGAGGGTAGGCCGAGCTACCAGTGGATCACTGAGATCTGGGCCTAACTTTGGGGATCTTGATATCCTGGGTCCCCCTTTTCATTCCCCCTTGAGAAGGGAAAAGACACTCCCCCCCCCCCCGGAATGATCTAAAGGAAATGTCCATACATGGAGTCTTGCGGATTGTCCCATCCCAGACCCGCACAATGGGTTTGTAATGTAGGAAATGGGAGAAATCTGACCCTATCTTCTAATTGACTTTATTGCAGCAAGATCACAGCCGTGAGAGCATCACCATTCTCCTGTGGCCTCCCCCGACGGAGCCAGGGAGTTAATGAGATGCATGTGAAGTGTGATGAAAAGCCCAGATTCCAGTAACAGACCCTGAACTGGGCTGGTGCTGCAAGCCAGTTGTTTAGTGTCACCTCCCATCCCCTGTGATTTGGCCTCCTGCCATTTGCCATTGGCCGTGATGGGGTTAAAGCTGGTGCACACGAAGCCAAGCAGCTGAGGTTCCCTGATGGCCAAGTGGCCCCCAAGGGAAGGTACAAACATGCTTCATAAAGGCAGTTGCCTCCCTATCTGATCACACACTGCCTGCTGCCCGTGCAACCTCTCCGATGACTCCTTGTGCTGTAGGGTGACGACCTCTGGTGCCAGCGGCTCCCTTCTAGCAGGAACTGGGTACGTTGGCAGGTTTCACTGTCTGTAACATGCTGAGTGCAGGGCGAAGGCTGCAGGCTGTTTGCATTGGCAGCTGTTCTGTGCAGTGGCAAAGGATTCGGGTGGGCTGTTGGGGTGACTCAGTGATGGGGTTGGGGGGCAGGCAGCGCTAGGTAGCTTGGGATCCCTCCCCTACATCTGTCCATGCTCCGCAGTCCATTATTCAAGATACACAGAAATCTGACAGTCAAAGAAAGCTTGGAGTGTACAAATCTCTGATGCCCCAAGTCAGGATTTCTCCAGGCGTCCTGTTTCTAGAGGTGCCGTGTGCTCTGGGCCCAATCCTGCCAGGGACTGAGCAAGAGGACACCCCATGGAATATTAGTGACGAGTTCCCTCGTTGGCTCAAGTGGATTCTCTCCTGCAAATTTAAGTAGCAAACACACTTGCAATAGTTTTATTTTCTGACTCGAATGGGACAGAGAGAGAGAGAGTAAATGCAACAGGCTACTTTCTTGTGTGAAACAAAGTTCCATCTCTCTTAATACTCATGCATCTGGCTTTTAAATACACTCCCTGCTAATCCGAATGTGCCTGAAGCACAGCTGTGGGCTCACCATGTCCTAGAGAGCGAGTGCTCACGGAATGAGTATTTCTATACTAGCCCCAATGCCTATTACCACTCCAGGTAGAAACTCCAGACTGTCAGGTCAGAACCTGCAGAAAACCTGTCAGCTCTTAACCCAGGACAGAGGAGGACTAGATTGTGACAAATGACTGAGATGGCTGAATTCATTTTAAGTCCAACTCTAATCTGAGAAGTCATTTCTCAAAGAGGGACGGGGTAAGGATCAGTTGAGATGTGTGTTCTGAAGAACAGCTCTCTACATGGCATGCCAGACTTTTCATTGTATTACTAAGACTGCAAACCAGATGTCCATAGCGTGCATGTATATCGAAAGTCAGCAGCAGAGATGCTAGAATCTGTAGCAGTTAGGTCTTTTCTGCTTAATGGCTTTTGATTTAGAAAGTATTTCAGAAATACTCTATATTCTGTTGGCAAGGGGTGAGTTCTAATAACTCTAGCTTGATACTGCCTCCTGGTAACTGACCAGAAGCTGTTTCTAACACATTTAGAAACCTTAGAGGGGTTAGTCTGTGTTAGTCTGTGACACCTAAGTCTAACCAAAATATATAGAATCAAGAGCTTCATGGACAAACCCTGCTTCATCAGATGAATTGGAGTAGACATAACAAACCAATATATATGTAACAGCAAAAGTACCTGTGAATTGTAGGATCTGTGTTAATGATGCTTATTAAGTGGGCCAATTTATCTGCCATTAATATCTGCATTTCTACATAAAAAAGTATGTATGGGACACAGCCAGACTATTTAATTAACCTCCCTAACATGAGTCGTACAATTGAGAGGTACTTCTGCTATTATATAGATTGCTTGGTTTCTGTTATTTCCACTCCAAATCATCTGATGAAGTGATTCGATATATTTTGGTTATTCCCTGAGGTGTCACAGGACCACTTACATCATGGATCAGGAATACAATCCTTCTACAATACTTGTGCAAAACTTTCCAAAAAGTCCAGAGGGAACAGAACTGTCAGTCTGGGTTCTTGCAAAGAGCAGAGCTGAGATGCAGGAAAGGAGACTGCAATAGTGTTTGTAAGTAATTTATACCCATCACCTCTTACAGGCACATGACTGAAATAACTCATAATGGATAGCAAATCTTGGCACTCCCATTTGTGAAGCCAACTGCTTCCCTGCCAAGCTGAAGGAACTCTCTGTGTTAACTTGTAACTTGACAAATATCTACGGATTTTTGCATAGGGAGAGAGTGCAGATGAAAAATGAGGAAAACGATGGGGGAAAATTGGTGAAGGTCCAGAGAAGAGCAACAAAAATGATTAAAGGTCTAGAATATTTAACCTATGAGGGAAAGCTGAAAGAACTGGGCTTCTTTAGTGCAGAAAAGAGAAGACTGAGAGGAGGCATTATAGCAGCTTTCAAGTATCTAAAAGGGTGTTACAGGGAGGAGGGAGAAAATTGTTCTTCCTGGCCTCTGAGGATAGAAGAAGAAGCAATGGGTTTAAACTGCAGCAAGGGAGATTTGGGTTGCACTTTAGGAAAAACTTCCTAACTGTCAGGGTGGTTTAACACTGGAATAAGTTGCCTAGGGCGGTTGTTCAATTTCCATCACTACAGATATTTAAGAGCAGGTTATATAGACATCTATCAGGGATGGAGATGGTACTGGGTCCTGCCATGAGGGCAGAGGACTGCACTCGATAACCTCTCGAGGTCCCTTCCAGTCCTAGTATTCTATGATTCTACACATATAGGCTGTGTCTACATTGGCCCCTATTCCGTAATAGGGATGCAAATGTAGCACTTTGGAATAGGCAAATCCGCGGGGGATTTAAATATCCCCCGCTGCATTTGCATTAACATGGCTGCCGCTTTTTTCCGGCTTGGAGATAAGCCAGAGAAAAGCGCCAGTCTGGACGCGATCCTCCGGAAAATAAGCTCTTTTCCGGAGGATCTCTTATTCCTACTTTCAGGTATTCCAAAGTGCTACATTTGCATCCCTATTACGGAATAGGGGCCAATGTAGAAACAGCCATAGTATTTTTTCCCCGAAAGAACACAATTGTAGTGTGGATAAGTGACGTTTTTTTCGGAAAAGAGCTGTTTTTCCGAAAAAAACCTCTGCGGTATAGACATAATCTGAGACTGCCTGAAGAGCCCTGACAGGATATAAGAGAATCCCAAACCACTGAGGTAAGAAGGAAACATTCCCTGGGAGACAGTTATGTAATTTCTGCCATTTTCAGGGATTCTTATACCTTTCCCTGCAGCATCTAGAATTGTCCGCTTCATAGAGGACAATGGAGATTGTAGGTCTGATCCAGTCTGGCAGTAGTATAACTCCAAGACTATATTTTTGCAGCTCTTCCATGACCTCCTGGGAAGCTCTAGATCTACACTGGGAGGAAAAGAGGCCTACTTCAATATCATTTACTCTCCTATTCTTTTTCTTGTCAGGAAGGAAAGTTCAAAACTCTTCAGACCTGCCAAGCACATTATGTCAGCTACCAATGACACCAAATTTAACCGCACAGTGTTCCTTCTCACCGGGATACCTGGGCAGGAAGACGTCCATCTCTGGATCGCTATCCCCTTCTGCTTCATGTATGTTGTTTCACTAGTAGCAAATTCAATCATCCTCTTCATTATTAAAACAGATCCAACCCTCCATGAGCCCATGTACATTTTCCTTTCCATGTTGGCCAGCACAGACCTTGGCTTATTGATATCCACCATACCGACAATACTAGGCGTATACTTGTTTAACTTTAGGGAAATCAGCCCCAATGCCTGTTTTACTCAGGTGTTCTTCATCCACACACTTCAATGCACTGAGTCGGCTGTGCTCTTGTTGATGGCTTTTGACCGCTATGTTGCCATCTGTAATCCCCTCAGATA
This sequence comes from Pelodiscus sinensis, assembly GCF_049634645.1. Classification (NCBI taxonomy): domain Eukaryota; kingdom Metazoa; phylum Chordata; order Testudines; family Trionychidae; genus Pelodiscus; species Pelodiscus sinensis. Next base: position 327,404,291 of record NC_134711.1, on the reverse strand, counting down.
TACGTCCATTTTAGCACACCCGAGAATAGCCAAAATGGGGCTGGTGTTTGTGCTAAGATCGGCGGCCCTAATATTCCCCCTCCCCTTTCTCTTGAAACGGTACCACTATTGTCGAGCCAATGTGCTCTCCCACTCCTACTGCCTGCATCAAGACGTCATGACGATGGCTTGTGCGGACATCACCGTGAACAACATCTATGGCTTATCTGTTGCATTCTCAACGATGGGGCTGGACTCGCTGCTCATCTTCCTGTCTTACGTGATGATCCTCAAAACGGTGCTGAGCATCACATCCCACACAAAGTGCCTCAGAGCCCTGAACACCTGCGTCTCCCATCTGTGTGCTGTGCTGCTCTTCTACATACCAGAGATTGGACTGGCTCTGCTACACAGATTTGGGAGCAGCTCTTCTCACTTGCTTCAGGTTGTCCTGGGCTATGTCTACCGGCTGGTGCCCCCTCTGGTCCATCCAATTGTGTACAGCATGAAAAGCGAACATCTTCGTGGGAGGATAATCAGGGTGTTTGTCAAGTGAAGGCTCAGTTCATCACCCAGCCCCATTGCTGATGACATGGGAGACAAAATCTAGGACTACAGCCACTTAATCCCTCTTGGATCATGTACCCTGAGGTCCTTTCCTCTGCCCCATGTCTTCCTACAAAGCTATCCGGCCTCCTCCTTCTGTTTATCCATAGCTCCATGTCCCAAGCAGGGGTGAGGAACCTAAAGACTGGGGGCTGGATGCGGTCCCAAGTTTGCATGGATCCAGCCCCCAAGGCTCAGAGCTCCCTCCCCAAAGCATTGGAGGGGCCTTGCTAGCATTCCAGCTCCCCTGCTGCCCCACTATGGGGCTGTAGCACAGAAAAATCTACTAGCCTGAGTCCCCCTGAGTTCTGGTGTGTGAGGGGAATGTGGGGAGAATCCTTCTTCTCAGTCAGGGGCTACGATAGTGAGCGTTTGGATTTTGTTTCTGATTTTTTTGGGCTTCTCATTTGTGTGCAGCCCCTGAATGATTTTTCTGTAGGTCAGTGGCCTCTGACCCAAAATGGATTGGTTCCCGAACCCTGTCCTAGAGCCAGGCCTATCACATAAGGAAGAGATGCCCAGGGAACCAGAGTCACTGTGAGGAATCACAGACACGCCACCTGCCCTGGACCGGTGGCTTGGAGGCCCGAGAAAAGCTGCAAGCCATGTCACTGGCCCCATAACATATAACCCAGGAACTGGGGAGAGTCTGGGTCTCCCCACAGCTGCCTGGATTCCATGGCTAGCTCTTGCCACAGCCCAGCTCAAGGCTGGCCAGGGGGCAGAGCCTCAGAAAAGTGGAGGAGGAGGGGACTGGGCCGAGTGTAAAGGGATGGAGTAGGAGGAGCTTCAGAGGAAAAGGAGGGGTAGAGGGTGCAGCAAGAGTTAAGCCAAGTTGAGCACAGCATGCCGGGTGATGGAGGCCCCTAAGTAAAGGAGTAGGGTGGCCACCATCTTTGTAGACTCTGTCGGGGGTGAGGTGGGGAAGGTCTGTGCTCTTGGAAGCCATGACCCATGGGCATTGCTCCGCCTGGACCCCTGGCGGCTCTAAACTCCACTGATGCTTGGGGAGAACAGGTCGGAGAATCAACCCCCAGTAACTGGCTTCTGGCCATGCCTGCTCTCTGCCGGGTCTGAGGGAGGAAGTAGCAGGAATTTGGTCAATTGCAGGAATAGGAGGAGCCCCGTGGAGCTAGATTTGAATCCTGCCCCTTTCTAGTAATGGAATCCTAAGGTTGGAAGAGACCTCAGGAGGTCTTCGAGTCTAACCACTGCTCAGAGCAGGACCATAGTATGAATATGTATGGTTGTTCTAACGGCTTGTTCATTCCTCGTGTGAGGGAGATGTAGGACACCTCATGCGCCAAGTGATTCGCAAACACCTCATGGTTGCATGCAGCTTTCTGGGGCATAACTCTCTTCCTTGCCATCAGGGCTCTTTAGCCTAGTGTCTCTACCACCAATGGACCAGAAATATCCACTTACCAGCCCTCAATTCCTTTGTTTGTGGATTCTCCACTTGAGATAAATCCAGCAGCAGCAATTTCTGGGATTTTATTGGGAGTCTCACATTATTTCCTGTCATTCTTACAGCCCCAAGTTCTAGGACCAAGACTTTTTGTGGGAATTTCAGCTCTCAGTTTCCTTGAAAAGGATTATGTGAAAAAGTAAGCTACTGAAAAGTTGAAAATCTGAAGTAGGTACATCGTAAAGGCTCAGAAATGAAATGCAAATGGAAGCAAGAGCAATATTAAAATATTTAAAAATCTCATTATTGTAAATGAATCTCATTTTGGGGGGCAGTGTAACAGCTACATTTAGTATTGGGCTTTGGAATACTGCATCCATAGTTTAAAACATCTGAAGAACCACTAACAAAAATCACAAAAATTCATGGCAATTTTTTCCCCAAGTGCATTCAACCAGTAAGAATGTGAATCAATGAGAGGGCCACTGGACAATGAAAATGTGAAAGGAGCCTCAAGGAAGATGAGGCTGTTGCAGACAGGTGAGATGAATTCTTTGACTTGGTCTTCACTGAAGAGGATGTCAGGGAGAGTCCCACAACTGAGCCTTTCTCACACGGTCCCACAATGACGTGTCAGTAGTGGCTATGATATGGAACCCGCATTCATCACAGTGATGTGATTATGAAATGGTTATGACATAATCTTGATGTTACCATCACAGGATATATCTTGTGAGATATCACTGGAAAAGTTATGATTTGCATAATATGTTTTCTCTATTTGTCTGCATTCATCATTCTTGTACTTGAAATTATGAATATTGACTGTGTCTGTGGCTATGTCTACACTACACTGTTCTTCCAGAAAAAGCTACGCAAATTGCGAACCATAATTTACATAGCTTTTTTCCACATCTTTTTTCCAAAGAGGCTTTTCCAACATTGGGCCTCATCTAAGAGGGAAGGTCCTTTCATGTATTGAGAACTGGTTAAAAGACAGGAAACAAAGGGTAGGAATAAAAGTTATATTTTCAGAATGGAGAGGGGTAACTAGTGGTGTCCCCCAAGGGTGAGTCCTAGGACCAATCCTATTCAACTTATTCATAAATGATCTAGAAAAAGGGGCAAGCAGTGAGGTAGTAAAGTTCGCAGATGATACTAAACTGTTCAAGATAGTCAAGACAGAAGCAGATTGTGAAGAACTTCAAAAAGATCTTACAAGACTAAGTGATTGGGCAACAAAATGGCAAATGAAGTTTAATGTGGATAAGTGTTAAGTAAAGCATGTTGGAAAATATAACTTCAACCCCAACTATATGGCTGTGAGGATAGTGTCACCAGGAGGGCTTTGGCTTCCTCGACCATGGAGTGCTATTCCAGGAAGGACTGCTAAGCAGGGATGGCGTCCACCTTTTGAGGAGGGGGAAGACCCGATTTGAACACAGAATGACTAACCTAGTGAGGAGGGCTTTAAACTAGGTTCGACAGGGACAGGTGAGCAAAGCCCACAGGTAAGTGGAGAACATGGAGACCTGGGAGATGGGTCAGAAATGGGAGGGAGCGTGATCTACAATAGCAGAGAGAAAGGAGGGTCAGGGCAAAACTGGGAGGCAAGGTCAAATCAGGATCTTAGATGCCTATATACAAATGCGAGAAGTATGGGAAGTAAGCAGGAAGAACTGGAAGTGCTAATAAATAAGTACAATTATGACATTGTTGGCATCACAGAAACTTGGGATAATACACGTGATTGAAATGTTTGTATAGAAGGGTACAGCTTGTTCAGGAAGGATAGACAGGGAAAAAAGGGAGGAGGTGTTGCCTTATACATTAAAAATGAACACACTTAGAGTGAGGTTGAGGTTGGCATAGGAGATGGAAATGTTGAGAGTCTCTGGGTTAGGCTACAAGGGATTAAAAACAAAGGTGATGTCATGCTAGGAGTCTACCACAGGCCACCTACCCAGGTGGAAGAAGTGGATGAGGCTTTTTTTAAACAACTAACAAAATCATCCAAAGCCCAATATTTGGTGGTGATGGGGGACTTCAAATATCCAGATATTCATTGGAAAAATAACACTGCGGAGCACAGACTATCCAATAAGTTCTTGGACTGCATTGGAGACAACTTTTTATTTCAGAAGGTTGAAAAAGCTACCAGGGAGAAAGCTGTTCTAGATTTGATCCTAACAAATAGGGAGGAACTGGTTGAGAATTTGGAAGTGGAAGGCAGCTTGAGTGAAAGTGATCATGAAATCACAGAGTTCACAATTCTAAGGAAGGGTAGAAGGGAGAACAGCAAAATAGAGACAATGGATTTTGGGAAGGTGGATTTTGGTTAGCTCAGAGAGCTGATAGGTAAGATCCCATGGGAATCGAGATTGAAAGGAAAAACAACTGAGGAGAGTTGGCAGTTTTTCAAAGGGACATTGTTAAGGGCCCAAAAGCAAGCTATTCCGATGTGTTGGAAAGATAGAACATATGGCAAAAGACCATCTTGTCTTAACCACGAGATCTTGAATGATCTAAAAATAAAAAAGGAGTCATATAAAAAATGGAAAGTAGGACAAATTACAAAGGATGAATATAGGCAAACAGCACAGGAATGCAGGGGCAATATTAGAAAGGCAAAGGCACAGAATGAGCTCAAACTAGCTACGGGAATAAAGGGAAACAAGAAGACGTTTTATAAATACATTAGAAGCAAGAAGAAGATCAAGGAGAGGGTAGGCCCACTGGTCAGTGAAGAGGGAGAAACAGTAACAGGAAACTTGGAAATGGCAGAGATGCTCAATGACTTCTTTGTTTCGGTGTTTACCGAGAAGTCTGTAGGAATGCCTAACCTAGTGTATTCTAGTGGAAAGGGGGTAATTTTAGAAGGTAAAATAAAAAAAGAACAAGTTAAAAATCACCTAGAAAAGTTAGATGCCTGCAAGTCACCAGGGCCTGATGAAATGCATCCTAGAATACTCAAGGAGCTGATAGAGGAGGTATATGAGCCTCTAGCAATCATCTTTGGAAAATCATGGGAGACAGGAGAGATTCCAGAGGACTGGAAAAGGGCAAATATAGTGCCCATCTATAAAAAGGGAAATAAGAACAACCCAGGAAACTACAGACCAGTTAGTTTAACTTCTGTGCCAGGGAAGATAATGGAGCAAGTAATTAAGGAAATCATCTGTAAAGACTTGGAAAGTGGCAAGGTGATAGGGAACAGCCAGTATGGATTTGTTAAGAACAAATCATGTCAAACCAATCTGATAGCTTTCTTTAATAGGATAACGAGTCTTGTGGATAAGAGAGAAGCGGTGGATGTGGCATACCTAGACTTTAGTGAGGCGTTTGATACGGTCTCGCATGATATTCTTATCAATAAACTAGGTAAATACAACTTAGATGGGGCTACTATAAGGTGGGTGCATAACTGGTTGGATAACCATTGTCAGAGAGTAGTTATTAATGGTTCTCAGTCATGCTGGAAGGGTAAAACAAGTGGGGTTCCACAGGGGTCTGTTTTGGGACTGGTTCTGTTCAATATCTTCATCAGTGATTTAGATATTGGTGGTGAGAGCACACTTATTGCGTTTGTGGATGATACCAAGCTGGGAGGTATTGCGACTAATCTGGAGGATAGGGTCATAATTCAAAATGACTTGGACAAATTGGAGAAATGGTCTGAGATAAATAGGATGAAGTTTAATAAAGAGAAATGCAAAGTGCTCCACTTAAGAAGGAACAATCAGTTTCACACATACTGAATGGGAAGCGACAGTCTAGGAAGGAGTACGGCAGAAAGGGATCTAGGGGTTATAGTGGACCACAAGTTAAATATGAGTCAGCAGTGTGATGCTGTTGCAAAGAAAGCAAATATGATTCTGGGATGTATTAACAGGTGTGTTGTGAGCAAGATGCGAGAAGTCATTCTGCCGCTCTACTCTGTGCTGCTTAGGCCTCAGTTGGAGTATTGTGTCCAGTTCTGGGCACCGCATTTCAAGAAAGATGTGGAAAAATTGGAGATGGTCCAGAGAAGAGCAACGAGAATGATTAAAGGTCTAGAGAACATGACCTATGAGGGAAGGCTGAAGGAATTGGGTTTGTTTAGTTTAGAAAAGAGAAGACTGAGGGGGGACATGATAGCTGTTTGCAGATATCTAAAAGGGTGTCGTCATAAGGAGGAGGGAGAAAACTTGTTCATCTTGGCCTATGAGGATAGAACAAGAAACAATGGGCTTAAACTGCAGCAAGGGAAGTTTAGGTTGGACATTAGGAAAAAGTTCCTAACTGTCAGGGTGGTCAAACAATGAATAAATTGACCAGGGAGATTGTGGAATCTCGGGCTTCATTTGTATGTTCCCGGGCGCCGCCATTTTTAAATGCCCCATAGTTCGAACTACCTGCCCATGGCTACACACGACACGGACTAGGTTGTTCAAATTAAAGCTCCTAATTCAAACTACTGTTAAACCTCTTTGCAGGAGGAATAACAGTAGTTCGAATTAGGAGCTTTAATTCGAATTATCTAGTCTATATCGCATGTAGCCGCGGGCAGGTAGTTCGAACTATGGGGTATTTAAAAATGGCGGTGTCCAGAACATGCAAAAAAGCCCAGGATATTTAAATCCCGGGCTTCATTTGCAAGTTCGAATGCCTACATTAGCCACCCTAGTTTGAACTAGGGTGCAGTGTAGACATACCCTAACAGAGTTTAAAGAGAAACTAGAAAAATTCATGGAGGCTAGGTCAATAAAAGGCTATTAGGCAGGTGGTAGGAAAGGTGTTCCTGGCCTCTGTTTGTCAGAGGCTGGAGATGGATGGCACGTGACAAATTGCTTGATCATTGTCTTCGGTCCACCCCTTCTGGGGCACTTGGCGCTGGCCACTGTCGGAAGACAGGCTACTGGGCTAGATGGACCTTTGATCTGACCCAGTATGGCCACTCTTATGTTCTTATGTACACTGGGCCAAATGTTGGGGAAAAAAAACCTTTTCTGGAACATCCGGTCTTCCTCGTAAAATAAGGTAAAAAATTTTTGGAAAAGCAGACGTGTTCCCTGGACGTGGCAGAGTTTTTCTGGGATACTTCCAGTATGCTGGAAAAACTCTGCAGCGTAGACGTAGCCTGTGTAAATCGAAGGAGTTTCCTCGGGGTTACTCCCTCAACTAGCCTTTCTGATTCAACGACAGAACTAGACAGTGCTGATGCTTCATCAACAGAGATAATGGACCATGGAAGGACTTAGTTTTCCTCTGAACGATTGACCTAGCCTACAGAGATAGGACACCAGACCAACTGGCACCAAACTCCATGTCGGTACCTGTGTTTTTCTACAAACGGGGCTGGAAACTTAGCTTGAAACACAGCGTTCCCACCATAGGGGAAATATATATAAGGTGACTATGGGGGAGTGGATGCACCACCCTGCCTCAGTGACCCTCTGCCAGTCTTCATCTAGCCCCCAACTCGGAGCAAAATGCAGTCTGTATGGGCTGCTCATCTCCGGCGTAGGAGTGAGAACCTGCTATCCCTGCTTAGGATGGCTGCTTCTCTACAGCCCTCCTAGCTCCGGGCTGTGCTCCAGGCCCTACAGCCTGGAAGTTCGCTTGGACAGAGCTCTCCAGGCCTTGCCTTGCTGCCCCAACATGCCTTGAGCTCCTGGGAGCCTCCTGCTTTCCCAGCTGCCAGCTCCTTACTACTCTTCCTCTGAGCTGGCAACTACTCTCCTTTATATAGCCCCCAGCTGGGCCCTCATTAGCCAGAACTGCCTCAGCTGGGTCTTTGCTGCCAGCTCCGGCTTCCTGCCTGGTTTTACCCTTAAAGGGCCAGTGCAGGGCAAGCACCCTGTCACACACCCTCCCTTTCTGTTCGGGCTTCCCTCACCCCACCTGCCTCCATTCCGGGCTTGTAGCTTACTCTCACCTCGGACCTGGCTTCCCCCAGAGCCCGAGCTACCGCTGGGTTCTTTCTAACCACCTCTGAGCATGCGCAGCAGATGAGGCGTCCCGGCTGACGTGCCCCCAACCCCCAGAGAGTTGCGGCTGTGCAGCTGTCAGTGCAGGGCAACTGTGCCCCTTCACATGTGGGCCTCACTCCCCACACAAGAGACTTTCTAGAAATACCTGAGATTGAATGTGGGGAAGTGAGCAGCTTGTACCATCCATCAGGATGAGAAATTACTAATTCTTATCCTAGTATGCTATGCGCAGTTTGCAGTTTTGTGTATTTTCTTGGCAATCAGATTGGATCTGCGTGCTAGCCTTTATAATCCTGTAAAATCCATCTTTCTGAGGGTAATAAGCTTGTTTTATGTTTTATCATAACCAGCGTGAAGTGTTAGGGAAAATCCCAGCTCTGTAAACAGCGTCAGTTCCATATCTAACCTACACTGAGAGGAAAGCAACCTACATAAATAAGAACAATTAAAAGACAACGAATAGTCTAGTAGCAGCTTAAAGACTAACAAAACATGGAGATGGTCTTATGAGCTTTCGTGGACATAACCCACTTATGAGTTACCATTGCACAGATTAAGTGCAGGGCGAGGTGGTATAGTTTTGGGTTTCTAGTCCAGCACACAGAGCCTTGTGGAATCTCCCTTCTCTGGCTGTGCCCTGGGTTGGTAATGCAGGAAAGGGCGCTGCTGGGGAGAAATTTTCTTTTATGCTATAATTATGATTCATCAGTGCCAATTGGCCACCCCCATGACAGCCATGGGACTAATCAGACCTATACGAACAATGATCACAGGTCCAGATGACAGGAACATAACCTGCAGCAGGGCTGGTGCTACAATTCAGTTGTAGAGCATCGCCCTCCACTGTGATTTGGCCACCAGGAATTTGTCATTGGCTGTGATGGGATTAAAGCTGGTGCACATGAAGCCAAGCAGCTGAGGTTCCCTGATGGCCAAGTGGCCCCAAGGGAAGGTACAAACATGCTGCATAAAGGCAGTTGCCTCCCTATCTGAACACACACTGCCTGCTGCCCCTGCAATCTCTCTGGTGACTCCTTGTTCTTCAGGGTGAAGACCTCTGGTGGCAGCGGCTCCCTTGTAGCAGGAACTGGGTACGTTGGCAGGTTTCACTGTCTCTAACATGCCAAGTGCAGGGCAAAGATGCTCTGCAAAGTGCATTTTCAGATGTTCTGTGCAACAGCAGAAGACTCAGCTGGGGTGTCTGAGTGACTCAGTGACAGGGCTGGAGGGCAGGCAGTGCTAGGTAGCTTGGGATCCCTCCCCTACATCTGTCCATGCTCCGCAGTCCATTATTCAAGATACACAGAAATCTGACAGTCAAAGAAAGCTTGGAGTGTACAAATCTCTGATGCCCCAAGTCAGGATTTCTCCAGGAGTCTTGTTTCTAGAGGTGCCGTGTGCTCTGGGCCCAATCCTGCCAGGGACTAGTTCCCTCGTTGGCTCAAGTGGATTCTCTCCTGCAAATTTAATTAACAAACACATTTGCAGTTCTTTTATATTGACTCGAATGGGAGAGAGTGAGAGAGAGAGAGTGCAAATGCAACAGGCTACTTTCTTGTGTGAAACAAAGTTCCATCTCTATTAATACTCATGCATCTGGCTTTTAAATGCACTCCCTGCTAGCTCGAATATGCCTGAAGCACAGCTGTGGGCTCACCATGTCCTAGAGAGTGGGAGTTCATGGAATGAGTATTTCTATACTAGCCCCAATGCCTATTTCCACTGCAGCTACAAGCTCTAGACTGTCAGATCAGAACCTGTGGAAAACCTGTCAGCTCTTAACCCAGGACAGAGGAGGACTAGAATGTGCTTTGCCGACAAGTGACTGAGACAGCTGAATTCATTTTAAGTCCAACTCTAACCTCAGAAATCATTTCTGAAAGAGGGACAGCGGTAAGGGTCAGCTGACATACGTTTTCTGAAGATCAGCCCTCTACATGGCATGCCAGACTTTTCGTTGTTTTACAGGAATAATACTGCAAACCAGGCTTCTATAGCATGCATGTATATCATAGAATCATAGAATACTAGGACTGGAAGGGACCTTGAGAGGTCATCGAGTCCAGTCTCCTGCCCTCATGGCAGTGCCAAATATTGTCTAGACCATCCCTGATAGACATTTATCTAACCTACTCTTAAATATCTCCAGAGATGGAGATTCCACAACCTCCCTGGGCAATTTATTCCAGTGTTTGACTACCCTGACAGGTAGGAACTTTTTCCTAACGTCCAACCTAAACCTCCCTTGCTGCAGTTTAAGCCCATTGCTTCTTATTCTATCTTCAGAGGCCAAGATGAACAAGTTTTCTCCCTCCTCCTTATGACATCCTTTTAGATATCTGAAAACTGCTATCATGTCCCCCTTCAATCTTCTCTTTTCTAAGCTAAACAAACCCAATTCTTTCAGCCTTCCCTCATAGGTCATGTTCTCTAGACCTTTAGTCATTCTCGGTGCTCTTCTCTGGACCCTCTCCAATTTTTCCACATCTTTCTTGAAATGCGGTGCCCAGAACTGGACACAATACTCCAATTGAGGCTGAACCAGCGCAGAGTAGAGCGGAAGAATGACTTCCCGTGTCTTGCTTACAACACACCTGTTAATACATCCCAGAATCATGTTTGCTTTCTTTGCAACAGCATCACACTGCTGACTCATATTTAACTTGTGGTCCACTATAACCCCTAGATCCCTTTCTGCCGTACTCCTTCCCAGACTGTCGCTTCCCATTCTGTATGTGTGAAACTGATTGTTCCTTCCTAAGTGGAGCACTTTGCATTTCTCTTTATTAAACTTCATCCTATTTATCTAATTCCTGTATTGAGGGGTTCTTCAGAAGCTCTGAAGTTTTTTTAATCTTCCTGATTTGCAAAAGAAAAAAAGGCATGATTAGTGCAGTAACTGTCAAACGGTTCAACTGGTGACCCCTTTCATGTAGGAACCCTCTGAGTGCAACCCCTCTTATAATTTAAAAATACTTTTAATACATTTTCCAGCATTATACAAACTGGATTCAAAGTGGGCTTTGGGCTGGAATTTTTTTTCATGAATCTCTCAGACCCACATGCAGTAACAGTGAAACATCCTTAGGGGCCCTGACAGGATGTAAGAAAATTCCTAAGCTGCTGAGTCAAGGGGGAAACGTTCCCTGGGAGACAGTTACATTGTTTTTGCCTTTTGCAGGGATTCTTCTACCTTTCCCTGCAGCATCTAGAACTGGCCACTGGATAGAGGGCTACGTGGACTGCAGGTCTGATCCAGTCTGGCAGTGATGTAAATCCAAGACTATATTTTTGCAGATAATCCTTGACCACCTGGGAAGCTCTATCCACACTGAGAGGAAATGAGGCCTAGTCAAATATAATTTACTCTCCTATTCTTTTTCTTGTCAGGAAGGAAAGTCCAGACTCTTCATATCTGCCCAGCACATTATGTCAGCTGCCAATGACACCAAATTCAACCGCTCAGTGTTCTTCCTCACTGGGATACCTGGGCAGGAAGACGTCCATCTCTGGATCGCTATCCCCTTCTGCTTCATGTATGTTCTTTCACTAGTAGGAAATTCAATCATCCTCTTCATTATAAAAACAGATCCAACCCTCCATGAGCCCATGTACATTTTCCTTTCCATGCTGGCCCTCACAGACCTTAGCTTATTGATGGTCACCATGCCGACTATACTGGGCGTATTCTTGTTTAACTCTAGGGAGATCAACCCCAATGCCTGTTTTACTCAGGTGTTCTTCATCCACACACTTCAATGCACTGAATCGGCTGTGCTCTTGTTGATGGCTTTTGACCGCTATGTTGCCATCTGTAATCACCTCAGATATACATCCATCTTAGCACACCCGAGAATAGCCAAAATGGGACTGGTATTTGTGCTGAGATCAGCGGCCCTAATATTCCCCCTCCCATTTCTCCTGAAACGGTACCCTTACTGTCGAGTTAATGTCCTCTCCCACTCATACTGTCTGCACCAGGATGTCATGACCATGGCTTGTGCAGACATCACTGTCAACAACATCTATGGCTTATCTGTTGCATTCTCAACGATGTGGCTGGACTCACTCCTCATCTTTCTCTCTTATGTGATGATCCTCAAAACAGTGCTGAGCATCGCGTCCCACACAAAGTGCCTCCGAGCCCTGAACACCTGCGTCTCCCACCTCTGTGCTGTCCTGCTCTTCTACGTACCAGAGATTGGACTGGCTCTGCTACACAGATTTGGGAGTAGCTCTACTCACTTGCTTCTGGTTGTCCTGGGCTATGTCTACCGGCTGATGCCCCCTCTGGTCCATCCAATTGTGTACAGCGTGAAAAGCGAACACCTTCGTGGGAGGGTAATCAGAGTGTTTGTCAAGTGAAGGCTCAGTTCATCACTCAGCCCCAGTGCTGGTGACAAGAGAGACAAAATTTAGGACTGCAGCCACTTAACCACTCCTAGATCATGTTCCCCGAGATCCTTTCCTCTGCCCCATGTCTTCCTGCAAAGCCAACTGGCCTCCTCCTTCTGTTTATCTGAGGCTGCATCTCCTGAGCAGGGGTGGGGAATCTAAGGCCCAGGATGTGGCCCGGAGCTTGCATGGATCCAACCCCCAAGCTCAGGGCTCCCTCCCCCCAGCATTGGAGAGGCCATGCCAGCATTCCAGCTCCCTGCTGTCTCACTATGGGGCTGGAGCACAGAAAATCTACTAGCCTGGGTCCCCCTGAGTTCTGGTGTGCAAGGGGAATGTGGGGAGTGTCTTTCTCCTTCTCACTCACAAGCCACATCAGTGAGGGTTTGGATTTTGTTTCTGATTTTTTTTGCTTCTCATTTGTGTGCTGGTTTTTCTGTGGGTCAGTGGCCTCTGACCCAAAAAGGGTTCCCCACCCCTGTCCTAGAGCCAGGCCTATCACATGCGGAAGATTTGCCCACAGAACCAGAGTCACTGTGAGGAATCACAGACACTCCACCTGCCCTGGACCGGCAGCTTGGTGGCCCCAGAGAACCCTCAAGCCATGTGGGTGCTCCCATAACATACAACCTAGGAACAGGGGAGAGTCTGGGTCTCCCCACAGCTGCCTGGATTCCATGGGTAGCTCTTGCCACTGGCCAGCTCTGGCTTGGCCTGAGGGCAGAGCCTCAGGGAAGTGGAGGAGGAGGGGACTGGGCCTAGGAGGAGGGGACTGGGATGGGGTAGGTGGCACCCCTAGGGGAAAAGGAGGCATAGGGGATGCAGCAAGAGTGAATCAAGATTGACCGTAGCAAGTCAGGTGATGGAGGCCGCTAAGTAAAGGAGGAGGATGGGACATAGGATGGGAGAGACTCTGCTTTGGAGAAGATTGATTAATGCAACTCCGGCAAGGGGCTCGTCTCAGTCATTGCAAGGACCTGAGAGGGAAGGACACGGCGTCAAGAGTTCTACCTCCGGCCCAGGGCAGTGGAGTACTCTGGAATGGCCACCATCTTTGGAGATCTTTTTTTTGGCAGGGGCGGAGGGGCTGTGCTCTTGGAATCCTGACCCATGGGTATTGGTCAGCCCAGCCCCCAGGCTGCTCTAAACTCCACTGAGGCTTGGGGAGAACAGGCCAGAGAATCAACCCCTGGTAACTGGCTTCTGGCCATGCCTGCTCTCTGCAGCATAGAAGGGTCACTGCTAGGGCATCGGAGAATCCATCTGGGTCTGTCTCTACTTGGAAGGCTGATCCTATTCTCTGTGTTTCTCAGGTCAGGAAAGCGGGGCTTAATTCCCTTGCTGTGTGTGAGCGTGGGCAAGCCACTGGCTGTCTGAGAGCCTCTGCACTGATGGGTAAAAGCCCCTCCCTACCTCACAGGGATGGTGGGAGGATAAATACATTTGTATTTCTATGAGACCTGATCCTGACCCCCACCCACTCTGTGAGCAATGAGTCACACTGGTGCTGGAGACAGACTACAAACACTGCCTCCAAGTCTCCTTGATCACCAAATTTGTGGGGTAGCTGTGTCTGAGTGAGGAAATAATTTGGGTCAATTTCAGTAATAGCAGCAGCCCTGTGGAGATATATTTGAATCATGCTCCTTTCTAGTAATGGAGTCCTAAGGTTGGAAGAGACCTCAGGAGGTCATTAAGTCCCACCCCCGCTCAGAGCAGCACCATATTATGAATATGCATTGTTGTTCTAACACGACTTGTTCATGTCTTGTGTGAGGGAGATGTAGGACACCTCACGTGCCAGGTGATTCGGCAAACACCTCATGGTTGGGTTCAGGTGTCTGAGGCATAACTCTCTTCCTTGAAATCAGGGGCTCTTTAGACTAGTGTCTCTACCACCAATTGACTACATGACCAGAAATATCCACTAACCAGCCCTCAGTTCCTTTGTTTGTGGACTCTCCGCTCGAGATAAACCCAGGAGAACCAACTCCTGGAATTTTATTGGGAATCTCACATCATTTCCTGTCTTTCTTAAAGCCCCAACTTCTAGGACCAAAACATTTTCTGGGAATTTCAGCTTTCAATTTCCTTAAAAAGGATTATTTGAAAAAGTAAGCTACTGAAAAGTTGAAAATCTGAAGTATGTACATCATAAAGGCTCAGAAATGAAATGCAAATGGAAACAAGAGCCATATTAAAATATTTAAAAATCTCATTATTGTAAATGAATCTCATTTTTGGGGCTGTATAACTCATACATTGAGTATAGGGCTTTGTGATACTGCATCCGTAGTTTAAAAAATCTGAAGAGCCACTAGCAAAAATCACAAAAATTCATGGAAATTGTTTCTCGAAGTTTATGAGAACTCGTAGTGTTGTTTAGCATTTTGTCGCACTTCATTTGCATAATCTATTTGAGCCGTTTTTGCACAAGGGGTGTTTGCACAATAACAAGCAGTGTGGATGTTTCCTTTTTGCACAAGTTCCTTATGCCTCTCTCAGAGAGGCTTAAGGACCGCAAAGGCATAAAGATCTTGCACGGGAGGGGGGCTTTCACAAAAACCCCATGTGCAAAAGCGGCTCAAATAGATTATGCAAATGAACCATGACAAAATCCTAATCAGTGCTTCATTTGCATACTCTGCAAGCCGGCAGTGTAGACAAAGCCTGAGTGGAACCACCCGACAATGAAAGTATTAAGGGAGCCTCAAGGAAGATGAAGCTGTTCCAGACAAGCTAAATGAATTTTCCTCATGCCCACAACCCTGCACTCCAGATGCTGATGCCCAATCCCCTCAGCCACTCCAGAACCCAGACTACCTCTCTACCCTCAGCTGGTCCCTTATCCTTCCTTTCTAATATGGGAGCCAGCTCCATCCCTGGAGCAGCCTGTGTTGGGCTGTGAAGGAGAGGAAGTGAGGGAGAGTCCTACAACTGCGCCATTCTCTTCAGGTGACAGATCTGAGGAAGTGTCCCACAATGAATTGTCAGTGGAGGCTGTGATACCGAGATTTCAGCCGGTCGCCCCATTCACCAGCAGCGCGTGCATGCGCAATGCGGGTCTGGCGCATGCACAGTGCGGGGCTGATGAGTAGATTTCACCGCTGTTTGTCAAGCCCTGGTTATAGGGCATAATTGTGATGCGATGGTCACAAGATATGCCTTGTGAGATGTCACTGGAAAAGTTATAATTTGCGTCATATGTTTTCCCTATTTGTCTGCATGCATCATTTTTGTATTTGAAATAATAAATATTGACCACATACAGTGTAAATCGGAGGAGTTTACTCTGGGTAACCCCCTCAACTAGACTTTCTTGTGCCACAATGACAAAGCTAGACATGGCTGATGGTTCACCAACAAAGATCGTGCACATTAGAAGGGCTTAGTCTTCCTCTAGGGATATGTCTACATCACAGTTTTTCTGACAAAACTGGAGGAACATCCACACTGCAATCGCATTCTTCCACAAGAAAATCGAAAGAACTGAGGAGGTTCTCCAGCATTGATAATCCTCATTCTACAAGGAAGAAGCTTTTTTTGCAAAAGAGCTCTTTCACAAAAAGGTGTGTGTGGATGGGGAAGAGGGAGTTCTTTCTGAAGATGAGGAAAGAGGAAAAAGCACAGGTGCCCTGGTGGCCACTCCATTCTTAGTAATCACAGCTTATATGCGAAAGAGTGTCCATTCAGTAAGGACACTCTCTTTCAGAAGTTTTTTTGGAAGATCTCTCCTGACAACAGCTTCTTCCAAAAATAGCCTGTAGTCTAGACGTAGCCTGGATGTTTCATCCAGCCTACAGAGGCATGATGCCAGACCATATGACACTGAACTCCATTTTGGTACCTGTATTTTTCCAGTAACTGGGCTGGAAACTTAACTTGAAACAAAGAGTTCCTGCCATATGGGGAAAATACATATGGTGGGGACTAACATCAGCTCTTGGGATCAGTCCCCATATAAAAGAACTTCTGGAAACACCTGAGGAACAAAGATAGAACATGGGGAAGTGGTGGTCCCTTATCAGAGATTTCTAGCCTGTGTATGAAAATATGGTGAGTGGCTTATACCATCAGGCACGATGAGAAATTACTAATTCATATCCTAGCATGCTATGCCTGGTTTGCAGTTTTGTGTGTTTTCTTGGCAATCAGCTTTGTTCTGTGTGCTACCATTTGTAATCCAGTAAAGTCCATCTTTCTGAAGTTAATAAACTTGCTTTATGTTTAATCACAGCCAGTGTGAAGTGTTTGGGAAACTCTCAGCTCTGTAAACAGTGTCTGTTCCATATCTGTCCCATATTGAGCAGAAAGCAACCTACATAAATGAGTTAGAATTGCACAGATTGAGTGCAGGGTAAAGTGGTAGAATTTTTAGTTTCTACACCAGCACACAGAGCCTTGTGGAATCTCCCTTCTCTGGCTGTGCCCTGGGTTTCTAACGCAGGAAAGGGGGCTGCCGGGGAGAAATTTTCTTTTATATTACTATTATTCATCGGTACCAGCTGGCCACATTCTTGGTAGCCATGTGACTAATCGCATCCATACGAACAGTGATCACAAGCCAAAGTTCCAGGAACAGGGACAGCAGCAGGGCTGGTCTGCAGTCCAATTGCTTAGCATCACCCCTCATCCCCTAGGATTTGGCCTACTGCTGTTTGCCATTGGCTGTGACAGGGTTAAAGCTGGTGCACACGAAGCCAAGCAGCTGAGGTTCCCTGATGGCCAAGTGGCCCCAAGGGAAGGTACAAACATGCTGCATAAAGTCAGCTGCCTCCCTATCTGAACACACACTGCCTGCTGCCCGTGCAACCTCTCCGATGACTCCTTGTGCTGTAGGGTGAAGACCTCTGGTGCCAGCAGCTCCCTTCTAGCAGGAACTGGGGTACATTGGTAGGTTTCACTGTCTGTAACATGCCAAGTGCAAGGTGAAGGCTGCAGGCTGTTTGCATTGGCAGCTGTTCTGTGCAGCGGCAGAGGACTCAGCGGGGCTGTTGGGGTGACTCAGTGATGGGGCTGGAGGGCAGGCAGCGCTAGGTAGCTTGGGATCCTTCCCCTACATCTATCCATGCTCCTTGGTGGACTATTCAAGCTATTCAGAAGTCCCACATTCAAAACAAGCTTAGAGTGTGAAAACCCCAACGTCCTGAGTCAGGATTTCTCAAGGGGTCCCATTTCTAGAGGAGCCATGTGCACTGGACTGGATCTTACCTGGAACTGAGCTAGAGGAGACCCTCCTTCCTCCTACATCACTAGCTCCCAAATCACCCCAGGTTTTTTTCTCCTGGAAATGTAATCAGTAACTGCATTTGAAAATGTTTTATTCTCTGGCTCCATTGTGATGTCCCGAATTCAGAGCTGCCTTGCTCTGTGGTAATAGGTCCAATATGGCGCATTTCTGTTCCTCCACTGGCTGAGGGCTCAGAGTTACAAGTGTATTAGCGTTTCTGCCACCTCTCTTTCCTCTGAGTATCACAGGATTTGTTTTTTCAGTTCAGTTGCATAACAAAAATAATCTAAAATTGTAAATCGTACTTCCAAGAGAAAGCGATTGCACCACAGTCCATGCAGGAGGTGGAGTGAAAATACTATTTCTTTTGTTTGTCTTTTTATAGAATATTTGTAATATCTGTACTAAAAGTAATGTGAAAAAAAGCCCCACACACTTTGTATTCTCTGTTGTAATGGAAATCGATATATTTGAAAATGAGGAAAAACATCCCAAAATATTTGCTAAATTTCAGTTGATAATTTATTATTGTTTAACAGTGCGATTCAAACTCTGATTAATCCTGATTGATTTTTTAATCACAATTAATTCTTTTGACTTAACCATGTGAATTAACTGTGATGAATCAACACCCCTAGTTTAAAATAAAAAACTGCGTTCTCATGTATCTGACCACAAGCCCTCCTACTGTGTGGGATCCAAGCCGACCAAGGATTTCAGACTCTGTCAGCAGCATCTGCAGAGACTGTAGCAAGAGCTGCCCTACCTGTGGCCAAACTCCCAGCGCTGGCAGAACAAGCTGGGTAACTACGACACTCAGCTGGATATGAGGTCAAACACAGACTCTGAACTATTGAGCTATTTGTGATGCCTCTCCCACCCAGCTGAGGTATGTATCTGTGTTTCCTTGTATCTTGTCACGTGTCATAGAATCATAGAACACTAGAACTGGAAGGGACCTTGAGAGGTCATTGAGTCCAGTCCCCTACCCCCACGACAGGACTGAGCATCATCTGGATCATTCCTGATAGATGTCTGTCTAAACTGCTCATAAATATCTTCAGTGATGGAGATTCCACAACCTCCCTAGGCAACTTATTCCAGTGTTTAACCACCCTGACAGTTAGGAAGTTTTTCCTAATGCCCAACCTAAACCTCCCTTGCTGCAGTTTATGCCCATTGTTTCTTGTCCTATGATCATAGGCCAAGGAAAACAATTTTACCCCCTTTACTCTGACACCCCGTTAGATACCTGAAAACTGCAGTTTTTTATTTAGATTGGCAGAGACCCTGGAGGTTTTTCGCCTTCCTCTGTAGCATGGGGCACAGATCACAGCTGGAGGATTCTCTGCATCTTGGGGTCTTCAAAGTATTTGAAGGCTTCAATATCTGAGATATAGGTGAGAGGATTATTCTAGGAGGGGGTGGGTGAGATTCTGTGGCCTGCACTGTGCAGGGGGTCAGACTAGATGATCATAATGGTCCCTTCTGACCTTAAAGTCTATGAGTCTATGTCCCCTCTCAATCTTCTCTTTTCCAAACTAAACGAGCCCTATTTCTTCAGCCTTCCCTCATAGCTCATTTTTTCTAGATCTTTATTCTTTTTTTTTTTTGTTCTCTCTGGACCCTCTCCAATTTCTCCACATCATCCTTGAAATGTAGTTCCCAGAACTGGACACAATACTTCAGCTGAGGTCTAATAATTGCAGAAGAGAGCAGAAGAATGACTTCTAGTGTCTTGCTCACAACACACCAGTTAATGCATCCCAGAATCATGTTTGTTTATTTTTGCAACATTGTCCTACTGTTGACTCATATTTAGCTTGTGGTCCACTATGACCCCTATATTACTTTCTGCCGTACTCCTTCTTAGACAGTCACTTCCCATTCTGCAAAAGCGGCGAGGAGTCCTGTGGCACCTTATAGACTAACCAAAGGGTTGAAACATAAGCTTTCGTGGGCAAAGACCCACTTCGTCGGATGCATGATGAAGTGGGTCTTTGCCCATGAAAGCTTATGCTCCAACACTGCAGTTAGTCTATAAGGTGCCACAGGACTCCTTGCTGCTTTTGCAGATTCAAACTAACACGACTACCCCTCTGATACTCGACTTCCCATTCTGTATGTGTGAAATGGATTGTTCCTTCCTAAGTGGAGCACTTTGCATTTGTCCTTATTAAACTTCATCCTATTTACCTTAGACCAGTTTCTCCAGCTCATTGTTAGTTATGACCCTATCCTCCAAAGCACTTGCAATTCCTCCCATCTTGAGATCATCCACAAACGCAATAAGTGTGCTCTCTCCACCAATATCTAAATCACTGATGAAGATATTGAACAGAACCAGTCCCAAAACAGACCCCTGTGGAACCCCACTTGTTTTACCCTTCCAGCATGACTGAGAACCATTAATAACTACTCTCTGACAATGGTTATCCAACCAGTTATGCACTCACCTTACAGTAACCCCATATAGGTTCTATTTCCTTTGTTTATTTAAAAGAAGGTCATGCGAGACCTTAACAAACGCTTTACTAAAGTCTAGGTATACCACATCCACCGCTTCTCCATATCCACAAGACTTGTTATCCTATCAAACCAAGCTATCAGATTGGTTTGACATGATTTGTTCTTTACAAATCCATGCTGACTGTTACCTATCACCTTATTATCTTCCAGATGTTTGTGGAAGAATTCCTTAATTACTTGCTCCATTATCTTCCCTGGCACAGAAACTGACTGGTCTATAGGTTCCTGGGTTGTTCTTATTTCCCTTTTTATAGGTGGGCACTATATTTGCCCTTTTCCAGGGGTCTGGAATTTCTCCCGACTTCCATGATTTTTCAAAGATGATAGCTAAAGGCTCAGATACCTCCCCTATCAGCTCCTTGAGTATTGTAGGATGCATTTCATCAGGCCCTGGTGAACTGCAGACATTTAATTTTTCTAAGTAATTCATAATTTTTTTTTTTATTTTAACTTCTAAACGTATCCCATTTCCACTAGCACTCACTATGTTTGGCACCCTGTCACCATCCATCTTCTTGGCGAAGACCAAAACAAAGAATTCATTAAGCACTTCTGCCATTTCCAAGTTTGCCGTTATTGTTTCTCCCTCTTCACTGAGCAATGAGCCTACCCTGTCCTTGGTCTTTTTCTTGCTTCTAATATAGTTGTAGAATTTCTTCTTGTTACCATTTATTTCTCTAGCTAGATTGAGCTCATTCTCTGTTTCCACTTTTCCAATGTTGCACCTGCATACTTGTGTTATTTGCTTATATTCATCCCTTTTAATTTGACCTACTTCCTACTTTTTATACGACTCATTTTTTATTTTAAGATAATGTAAGATCTCCTGGTTAAAGGAAGGTGGTCTCTTGCCATACTTTCTATCTTTCCTGTGCTTTTGGGCCCTTAATAATGTCTTTTTCAAAAAACCTCCAACTCTCTTCAATTGTTTTCCCTCTTAGTCTTGCTTTGCATGGGACTTTACCTACCAGCTCTCTTGAGTTTACTAAACTGCTTTCCTGAAATCCAATGTCTCTGTTTTGCTGTTCTTTCTTCTACCATTCCTTAGAATCATGAACTCTATGAGTTCATGATCACTTTCACCCAAACTGTCTTCCACTTTCAAATTCTCAACCAGTTTCTCCCTATTTGTGAATATCAAATCTATAATATCTCCCCTCTCCGCCCCCCCCATACCTTTCTCAGCCGTCTGGAATAAAAAAAAGTTTCCTGTGCAATCCAAGAACTTATTGAATAATCTGTTCCCTACTGTGTTAGTTTCCCAACATATGTCTGGTTAGTTGAAGTCCCCCATCACCAGCAAATCCTGTGTTTTGGATGATATTGTGAATTGTTTTTAAAAAGCCTGATATCCATAGGCTCTTGCATAGTCAGAGGGCACAGAGAAGCCTGTAGGATGATCAGTCTCTCTGGATTCAGTCAACAATCACTTCAGCCTCTCTTTAGGGGATTCTCCGGGGGTTCAGACTGTGTACTAGGAACACTAGTCAAGAGAAACTTAATAGATCCCAGTTCTGATCAAACTGACACATGTAAATCTGGAGTGGTGCCGTTGAAGTCACTTGTATTAAAATTGGAACCTGGGTCTGGGAATGTATCCCATGTGCTTGAAAGAGGTGATGACACAATTTGGACTCTCAGAAGTGGGGAAAATTATTAAAAAAGGAGATAATTTTTTTTAAATAGCTTCAAGATAAATGCAATGACTAGCTTCACCATTCACTTTTCATTGCATAATTCAATAGTGGAAGGCCAGAAAGGGTCTCTGAGGGAAGGTCACAACTGTAAATCACACAGTGCTCAAGAAAACTGTGGAACACCCAGCCACATGATATCAAGGGGGTCAAGAGTTTAGCAGGATTCAAGGAGAAACTGGATGTTTAAGGGTAACCAGAAAAATCTAGTTACATTAGTTAGGACTGTTTTAGAAAGTTTTGAAAAGGCTTTAAACCCTCCTAATTAACACAATAGGTCTAATTAATGGCTGTCAAGGAAAAACATTATCTAGGAGGAGGTTTTCTCATATCTGTCTAGTACATGATAGACATCTGTCAGGGATGGTGTAGACGGAGCTTGATCCTGCCTTGAGGGCGGGGGGCTGGACTCGATGACCTCTTGAGGTCCCTTCCAGTCCTATTATTCTATGATTCTATGGCTCCTTGTGACTTCTTCTGAAGCACCTTGAACTGGCCACTGGATACTGAGATAGATGTACAACAGAGCTGATCCAGTCTGTCCATGCTTGTTTTCTTATCTGCCGTGTAAATTAAATTTTTATCCTGGCCTTGGAGCTGCTGGGAATCCCCCAGTCTTGAATTCAGAGCAGATTGGTGTTGCATTAAATATCATCTCGTCTCCTGTTCTTTTTCCTTTCAGGAAGGAATGTTCAAAACTCCTCAGACTTACTGAGCACATGATGTCAGCTGTCAATGAGACCAAATTCCAATCTGCCGTGTTCCTCCTCACTGGGATACTTGGGCACGAAAATGTCCATCTCTGGATCTCTATCCCTTTCTGCATCATGTATTTCATTTCCATAGTAGGCAATTCAGTCATTCTGTTCATTATAAAAAGAGATCCAAGCCTTCATGAGCCCATGTACATTCTGCTATCCATGTTGGCTCTCACAGACATTGGCATATCAATAGGCACCATACCAACAACATTGGGTGTATTCTTGTTTAACGCTAGGGAAATCAACCTCCATGCTTGTTTTGCCCAGCTGTTCTTCATCCACACATTTACATTCATCGAATCCTCTGTGCTCTTCTTCATGGCCTGTGACCGCTTTGTTGCTATCAGATACCCGTTGAGATACACTTCCATTTTAACCCTGCCAAGAATAGCCAAGATGGGGCTGGTGTCTGTGCTAAGAGGGGTGGCCGTAGTATTCCCATTCCCCCTTCTCCTGAAGCGGTACCAATACTGTCAAGACAATGTCCTTTCCCATTCCTACTGCCTGCACCAGGAGGTCATGAAGTTGGCTTGTTCAGATATCAGAGTCAGCAGCTTCTATGGCTTGTTTGTTACAGTCTCCACAGTGGTGTTAGATTCACTGCTCATCCTGCTCTCCTATGTGATGATTCTCAAAACAGTGCTGAGCATCGCATCCCAAGCAGAGTGCCTCAGGGCCCTGAACACCTGCGTCTCCCACCTCTGTGCCGTCCTGCTCTTCTATGTACCAGGGATTGGCTTGTCTTTAATACAGAGATTTGGGAATAGCTCTTCTCCCCTGCTTCAGATTCTCATGGGCTACATCTACCTGCTGGTCCCACCCACGATGAACCCAATTGTATACAGTGTGAAAAGCAAACACCTCCGTGTGAGGATCATTAAGATGTTCATCAAGTGAAATGTCCATCTGCCAGCTGACCCCAGCACTGGTGAAATAAAAGATGAAAACCGAGCACTATGGTCACCTATTCCACACCATCCCCTTCCATCCAAGAAGACATGAGCTACTGATTTCCAATCTGTAGAGAGAGAGGTTCGGACAGGGTTGAAGACCTGGCAGGATGGGGGAGGGACTGGTGTAGAAGGACAGTGCACTAGGAGAAATTGATCAAAGCAGGCAGCAAAATTTACAAAGTGATTTTCTTTGTGGCGAGCCAGAGGACCGGCGGGAGGCTCGCCCATAAATACGATCAGTGGCTGTCTGACCTCGGTATTCCAGTTGATATTGCCCATAAAGAGAAGGGATGTGAGTGTTGTTTCCCATGACACCTGACCTGTGCAGTCACAGTCCTGGCCCTTCCTGAGCTCCCTGGGTGCTGTGTGACCCATGGGCCCTGCAGGAGAAGCTATTCAGGCAGCTCTCTCCCCGCTAACACACACACTGATGGCTCTGCACACAGCACACTTGCTGAGTTCACACCCCACCGAGGCAGAGCAGAGCTGTGTGTGTAGTTGAGGGTGTGACATGCAGGAGCCCTGGCAAGAGAGTCGGGCCCTGGGTCCCTTCTCTCACCTTCTATTAGTGCTGCCCCAACAGTGCAAAGAGGTGGAAATGGGCTTCGGCTCCCCCCACAGAGGCACCTTTAGCTTCTGTCCCGGCCCAGCCCATTCCATCTCTGCAAAAGGCAAAAGTGGGGCACAGGCAGGAGCCCTCTTCCCACTGTGGCCCCTCCCCTACCTCTCTACTTCCTCCTTCAGGCCCTACCTCTATTCCTTCTCTTCCCAGAACCCCCCTCACTCTGCCACATCTCTTTCCCTACCATGATATGAATTGCCCAGGGAGCTAGAACCGCTGTGAGGAGCCCCCAACGCTCTCCCTTCCCTGGACAGGGCACTGGGAGTACTTAAGGGAAGCCCCAACCTATGTCCCCACCCAACAGCACTTACAACCCAGGACAGTTGGAGATTCCAGGGCTCCCCACGATCACCTCAGCTCCTAGCATAGCTCTTACCACAGCCTAGCTCCAATGCACCTGGGAGTGGCATCCTCAAGGGAAAATGGAGGGAAAAGTGCAGGGAGCTTCTAGGAAGAGATGGGGAGGGAGGGAGGGCGCTCCTGTGTAAAGAATGAGGATGGGGCTGGGTGGTAGCAGAGCCTGTGCTTTGGCAAAGACTGAATTAATGAGATCCTGAAAAGGGGGCTCTTATATATCCCAGGCTGAGAGTCTGTCATCACAGGGTCCTTAAAGGGAAGGGCGGGGTGCCTACAGAGCTATCTCACGCCCCGATGGGGCAGGCTGGGGTGACCGCTGTCTGCAGTGATGTGCCCAGAGTGTCCTGTACTCTTGGAAGCTATTAGTATCGTGCGGAGCTCAGCCCAGCCCCCAGGCTGCTCCAAATGCTGACGAGGCAGGTGTTATATAAGAAGCCAAACCTAGGGCTGGAAGTTTCCACCTTTGGGGTACACAGCGTAGTAAAGCCTTGAATCCTGCAAACATGGCTGGTCCGAGGTATTCTGGCTTCCCAGGCACGGGCGCGTGGCGCCGCCCCTGGGTGCATGGCGCATGCGTGGGCCTGCCCGTAGGGAGAAGACCCGACCCCTAGGGTGTAGAGGCCCATCCCGGGGTGCACGGTGCATGCGCAGCCCGGCTACAGCCACTGGCATGCAGCCCAGGGCCCGCCCCCGGGGCGCATGGCACATGTGCGGCCCGGCTACATCTGCTGGTGCGCAGCCCAGGACCCACCCCTAGTGCGCACGGCACAAGCGCGGCCCAGTCCAGCCCAGCCTCGTAGGGCCCCGTGGCCATGGGGGGAAGGGAGTTGCTGACCGGCGCCGCGGAGATGCGGGCGGGCCGGCACCGTGGGAGTCGGGCGCACGGTGTCTGATGGCAGCTGTAAGGGACGCTGAGCACCTTTTACAGCTGCCATCAGGCACCCCCCATCGGTTGGCGCCCTGGGCAGCTGCCTGGCTCGCCTATGCCTCCATCTGGCCCTGCCTGCATATGCAAACACCAGATGGCCCTTATTGGCCGCAGCCCATGCAGCTGAGCTGGGAATATAGTGAGGAATAAATCACGTCAACCTCGATTTCAACTTCATGAGACTGCTGAGAGTGGCATGGGGCAAATACACACACACCCAGTAAACAACCGTGATATAATTGGTGTGGGAGTCCCATGCCTGGTGAGTTTCACTAGGGACCTAGATCTTGGAGGGTGCCCTGGATTCCCCCTAGCTGGAGCCATGTTGACCATGGCCATTGAAGTGAAGATCAGGGATGGGACTTCACGCAGTAGAAGGGACGTAAGCATTCCAAGTGACTTTTACTCTCATATGCATTGCTCTGTAGCGCTTGCTGACTAATAAAATGGACAATCCCTAATTGGCTCTGTGTTGAAGCGAATCCATAATCCTGTTCATCCGTGACCCTGAGAGTTCACAGCAGGGAGAGACCAAGCCAGTGAACCAAACCTCTTCAACAGATGCCTGGCTCCCTGCTCTCCACAGCGCAGGGGGGAGCGTTGCTGGTGCATCAGGGAGTCCAGCCAGGATGGATTCTCAGATGGCTGGAAAGCTGGTGTTGCACTGGCTGGCTGTGAGCCTCTGCACAGGTGAGCAATAGTCTTGCCCTGGTTACTTGGGCATCTTGGTAGGTTACTTGGGCATCCCTCCTTCTCAGTCTCCCCTCTGTCACATTCCTGTGAAGATGAGCTTGGAAAGGACAGAATTAGCTACACCTCGTGGAGAATTAGCTATGGCCAAGCAGAGCAGAGCGCAGCCAGCAGTTGGCAGGCTCTGACTGGTGAGCAGGCCGGAGCAATGAGGGAATCTTTGAGGCCCAGGCTGTGCCACAGTGGGGCAGTGGTCCAGGCCTATATCCTGTTTTGAGGGCAGAGCAGCTAGGAAGTGTATGAACTGTGGGCCCAGTAAGGGCAGAGCAGCAAAGTGAAGGGTAGGTGCTGGCCCACACTCAAGGCAGCTAGGATAAGCATTCTAGCGGCCTACCAACGAGGTCTAGGGGTGAGAGTGTGCAGGAATGGGGCCCAAGGAGCACAGGCCCCCTGGCCTAATGAGGGTGATCAGGGCCACTGCTGGAGAGGGGTGGCAGGAGGGATGTGGACCTTCCCACTCCACCCCAGCCAACAGCACTAATGCAGTTGGAGTGGCCCACTGCTGAATCCATAGGTGGCAACCTCAACAGCTCCTTGGGGACTCGGTCCACTGGCTATCTAAGGAACAGTCCTCAGGAGGCAGCCCTGGCAGCTCCTCTGCAGCCTCCAGCGGCAGGTGGGAGCATAGACTGAGAGGACTGGAAGGGACCTCTAGAGGTCATCTAGTCCTGTTCCCTAACAGCAGGACCAGGCACTGTCTAGCTCATCCCTGACAGGAGTCTGTCCAACCTACTCTTAAATATCTCCACTGACAGAGATTCCACAACCTCCCTAGGCAATTTATCCAGAGTGTCTTGGTGTAGGTGGCTGGCGGGGGGATACCGCTGCTGCCGAGTTGCATGGCCCTATGCAGAGAGAGGCTCCTGGTTTGAGCTGGGCGGGGAAATGAAGAACGTTCCCCCGCATGGGAAAAAAATGATCAAAACTAAAATGTTTCTTTTTCATCCAATTTTGGGTGAGTTTTCCTAGAAAATGGGTTTTTCTCTGGATACTCAGCTGCCAGGTTGCTGCCTGGCTGCAGCTACCTGCATCCCAAAGGAGGCTTTTCATTTGCCTCCTGCTTGCAACACAAATGAAGGTGGCCCTGATGGAATCTATGGCCACACCCTGAGCATAGGAAGGTCCAACTCTTTGTGCCAGTCTAGGGCTGCATTTCAAGCACAGAGCCTGCAGGTGGGCTGGCGCTGCAGTCAAGTTGCTTAACATCCCTGCCCCTGCACCTGTAAGAGTTGGCCTCCTGCCGTTTGCAATTGGCTGTGATGGGGGTTGAAGCTGGTGCACATGAAGCCAAACAACTGAGACTCCCCAATGGCCAAGTGGCCCTCCAGGGAAGGTACAAACATGCTACATAAAGACAGTTGCCTCCCTAGCTGAACACACACTGCCTGCTGCCTGTGCAACCTCTCCAGTGACTCTTAGTCTTTTATGGTGAAGGTCTCTGGTGTCAGCAGCTCCTCTTCTCCTAAGAACTGGGTATGTTGGCAGGTTTCACTGTCTTTACAAAGTAACGTGTAGTAGAAAGTCTGTTTCCTTTTTCAGTTGTGCTGCGTAGCAGCAGAGGAATCCGCTGGCCTATCGGGTGACTCAGTGATGGGGCTGGAGGGCAGGCAGTGCTAGGTGGAAGGGAATGTCCACCCATGTTTCACAGTGGGCTGTTCAAGCCGCCTAGAAATGTGACTTTGAAAGGAATTGTGGAGTGTTGAACCATGATGCCCCAAATCAGGATTTCTCGGGGGTCCATTTCCAGAGGTTCAGTTGGCTTTGGGCCTGATCCTGATGGGGACTGAGCTACAGGAGGACACCACGGGATATCAGAGACTAATCCCCACATCTCCTTGGGTCTATTTGCTCCTGGACATTTAATCAGCAAATGCATTTTCAGTTATTTTATTCTCTGGCTCGATCATGCAGGAAGGAATTCAGGGCAGCGTTGATCTGTGGTAACAGGTCCAACAAGGCATATTTCTGTTTTCTGATTGGTTCCGGGCTCCAGCTTTTCTGCCTCATAGATACGCCTCAGCGTTACATGATTCCCAGCATCTCTGCCCCTTCTCTGGTCTCCGAGCACCCCATGTCAAGGCAGGCCTGGCCCTAGGGCAAGATGAGCAAGACAAAATGCTTTAGGCCTTGGGCTTTTCGGGCCCCACACTGCTGAGTATTCACCATCCAGGCCCAGGGCCCCACTCCCAGCGTCCTGCCTTGGGCCCCACAAACCTTTTGGCCGGGCCTGGGTCAAGCGGCCTTACCACGATGTGGAGGACTGCGTTGCTCCCACCTCAGACTGGGCTCAGGGCTACCGCACACTGTGGATCGACAGTGTTTGCCCAGCAGTCCAGACTGGTTGCTGGACCTGTGGACCCTTTGAGCAGTGGTGAGACGAGTGACCAGCCAACCAAAATTACTGTTCAACCTGAACACCAGGAATACAACGCAACATGGGAGAACAAGAGGGTTTACAACAACAGTCTGAATATGTCACTGACCTCAGGCTCTGCCACACTGACAGGGACCCAGGCGGACCAAGGGCCTTCAGTCTTCCCCGGTGGTGTCTGTGCCTGTCAGTCTGAAGAGCTTCTCAGCAACAGCTGCCCCCTTCTCCCCACCCCCCACCCCCAGACAGACTCCCAGTGCTGGCAGAGCAAAGAGCCAAGACAAAGGCATCTCTCGGCTTCCCGGAAGTGTGTACTGAGGGATGGCTGTCCTTCATCTGTTACTTCCATTTACAGCAGGTAAACTGTAAAGAGCAAGTCTGGTTTTCTCTAATATAGCCACACTAGAAATCATAGAATACTAGAACTAGAAGGGACTTTGGGAGGTTATTGAGTCCTCACGGCAGGACCTAACACTGTCTGTCTAACCTGCTCTTAAATAAATATCTCCAGAGATGGAGAACCCACAACCTCCCGAGGCAACTTATTCCAGTGTTTAACCACCCTGTCAGTTAAATGTCCCAATAGTTAGTGCAATGTAGCTGTATAGCAAACATCCCAAGAACTGGATTTATTCATGTATTTGTCCTTCAAATTCAGTATCATGAACAGCATCCCTCTGCAGTATCTTTGCAAGTCTTTCCAAAACATCCTGGCTGTGTCTAGACTGGCAAGTTTTTCTGCAAAAGCAACTGCTTTTGTGGAAAAACTTGCCAGCTGTCTACACTGGCTGCTTGAATTTCCACAAGAACACTGACTATCTCATGTAAGAAATCAGTGCTTCTTGTGGAAATACTATGCTGCTCCCGTTCAGGCAAAAGTCCTGTTTGCACAAAGCTTTTGCACAAAAGGGCCAGTGTAGACAGCTCAAACAAGCCCCGATTGCGAAAATGGCGAGCAGGGCTTTTTTGCGCAAAAGCACGTCTAGATTGGCACAGATGCTTTTCCACAAAAAGTGCTTTTGCGGAAAAGCGTCCGTGCCAATCTAGACGCTGTTTTCCACAAATGCTTTTAACGGAAAACATTTTCCGTTAAAAGCATTTGCGGAAAATCGTGCCAGTCTAGACATAGCCCCTGGGTAAGAAGAACTGCTGGCCTGCTTTCCAGTGAAGAGGACACATGAGATTCAGGAAAGAGGAGTGTAATAGTGATTGTATTTAAGACTTGGCCATCTATTACATGAGTGTGCGTGAAAGCACTTGATACACAAATGGATACTAATGCAAAGCTAGGGTTTCCACTATTCATCCATCTGTGATGCAGACACTGCCCTTCTGTGTTACACCCTTGCATGGGGAGTGTCCTATGACATTGAAGAGAAACCTGTAGTGTGATTGAACTCTCTGGATTCAATCAATACTGGCCAGGGAAAGCATCTCAGCTTCTCTTGCAGGAATTCCTGGGAGTCAGAGTGTATCACCGGGAGCATCTGGTAAGGTGAGAGTTAAGAGAGCCTTTTTAAATTCAGAGATGGAAATAAGGAGAAATTAGGAGAAATGCTGCTGAATTCAATGTTATTGAATTATGAAACTGGCCCTAAATTTATTTCCTGTTCTGTATAGGAGCAATGGCACAATTTGGATCCTTAGGAGGGAGAAAACAAAGCAAAACAAGACAGAAAACCCTATCTGTAACAATTTTCATGATGCACTTCCCATGTTTACACACGTCATGATACAATGCTCCGTACTTAGAAGGAGAGGGCCAGCAAGGCGTCTGAGAGAAGGCCATAATTCTAAAATCAATCAACACTCAAGTAAGCTGTGGAACTCCCAGCCACATGATACCAATGGTGTCAAGAGCTTAGCAGGATTCAAAAAGGGACTGAATGTTTATATAGATAACCAGAAAACCCAGTTAGGGTGTGTCTATACTGCACCCTTAGCTCAAAATAAGCTACGCAGTTTGAGCTATGCAAATTGTAGAACTTATTTTGAGTCAATTTCTAAATAGTTTATTTTGTAATTTGGCACTGTCTACAAACTGCTATTTCAAAATGTCCCTTAAATGTCCCTTAATCCTTGTGGAACAAGATTTACAGGGGCATCAGAAGAGTGAGCCCGTTATATTTCAAAATAATGGGCTTGCTTAAAAGATGTGGAATAGCTATTTCGGGATACTGGAAGTTAACCAAAATAGCGTTACTGTCTAGACGTACCCTTATAGTAGCGAGGATTGTTCTAAAAACTCTTGTAAGGAATATAAACCTTCCTGATTTACATCAGAAAATACCTAACTAGTGGATGTCGAGAAAAACTCTCTCTAAGAGTCACATATAGCATGACTTCTTCCACCTTTCACTGAATACTGAACTAGATACTATAGGTTTGATCTAGTCTGTCAGTGCCCAATGTCCTATCAGTTGTGTAAATCCAAGATTATAGTTTCTTTTTAACCTTCCCCGAAGTGCTGGGATTCTATAGATTTCCAGTGAGAGTAGAAAGATGTCTCGTTAAATATTGTCTTGTATTGTGTTCTTTTTGTTTTCAGGAACGAAAAGTCTAAACTCCCCAGTACATGATGTCAGCTGTCAATGATACCAAATCCACACATGCCATGTTCCATCTCACTGGGATACCTGGGCAGGAAGACTTCCATCTCTGGATTGCTGTCCCCTTCTGCTTCATGTATGTTATTTCGATAGTAGGAAATTCAGTAATCATATTCTTTATAAAAACAGACCCAAGCCTCCATGAGCCCATGTACATTTTCCTTTCCATGTTGGCCATCACAGATATTGGCTTATCCGTAGTCACCATGCCAACAATACTGGGCATATTCATGTTTAACTCTAGGGAGATCAGCCTGGATGCCTGTTTTACCCAGTTGTTCTTCATCCACTTTCTTCAATGCACTGAATCATCTATGCTCTTGCTGATGGCTTTTGACCGCTACATCGCCATCTGTAACCCACTGAGATACGCTTCCATCTTAACCCTGCCGAGAATAGCCAAGATGGGGCTGGTGTTTGTGCCAAAAGGTGCAGCTGTAATATTCCCACTCCCCTTTCTCCTGAAACGCTACCGATACTGTCAATCCAACGTCCTCTCCCACTCCTACTGCCTGCACCAGGACGTCATGAATTTGGCTTGTTCAGACATCACCGTCAACATCATCTATGGCTTGTCGGCTAAACTCTTAACAATGGGGTTGGACTCAGCGCTGATCTGCCTCTCTTATGTGATGATCCTCAGTACAGTGATGAGTGTCACGTCCCCCACAGAGTGTATGAGAGCCCTGAACACCTGCATCTCCCACCTCTGTGCAGTCCTGCTCTTCTATACACCAGACATCAGCTTGAGTATGATATACAGATTTGGGAAGGGCTCTTCTCCCTTGCTTCAAGTTCTCCTGGGCTATATGACCCTGCTGGTCCCACCCCTGATGAACCCGATTGTCTACAGTGTGAAAAGCAAACACCTTCGTGTGAGGATCATCAAAGTGTTCATCAAATGAAAGGGCAGCTCATCACCAGCCTCCCGTGCTGGTGGCATGGGAAATGAAGAACTCTGGCCACTGACATCTATCAGTCCTGGACATCCACGACAACAATAGCTACTGACCTACACCGTGCAGAGAGAAGTCCGTATGGGGTCTAAGACCTGGAGTAGTGAGGAGGGCTGGTAACAGAGCACAGTTCAGTGAGGGAAGAGCATCAGGGCAGGCAGCAGAATTCACAAAATGACCGTGTTTATGGAGAGCCAGGGGACTGCTGGGATGTTAAACAACAATGCTGTCAGACCTCAGAGTTCCTGTCAATTCAGTCCCCAAAGACAAGGGACATGGGTGTTACTGTCCATTAACTCTGGCCTGTCACTCTCCCTTGGCTAGTTAAAGATCTGGGGATATGAATGAAGCTGCTGAGCGGTTCTGCAGTCACAATGCTGGCCCTTTTTGAGCTCTCTGGATGCTCCACAAGCCATGAGTGCTAAAACCATTGTGTGTAGGGGAGCTTTAGGGGCATCAGCACACTCCGTTCCCATAGGCCTTCATCCAGGGTCATGTCAAAGACCAGCTCCATCTGACAGAAGGGTTACATTTATACACACGTACGAACAAATTACACATCACTTGTCATGTCGTGGGAGCACAGAACTGCAGAACTGCGCTACATTGTTCCAGAGGAAAGGGCTCACAGTTAGCAGAAAGCACCTTGCTAATGCTGGGGCTAGACTTTCAGGGTATGTCTAGACTACATGCCTCTGACAACAGAGGCATGTAGTCTAGACATACCCTCAGAGCCCTAGGAAGGGAAGTGGGGAGGTGACCCCTAACCCGCTGATCAGGAGCTTCCCCTACCTGGACTAGTTGGACCTGTTCTCCCCCTCCCCCGCTGTTCAAAGAACAGAGCTCACTAGGCTTTCCTCTGTTGGTGGTGTTGGAGTTGTGTTTCTTCTCCCCTGCTTGCAAAGAGCTGAAATCACAAGGGATGGCAGCGGATGGGGACTGAAGCCTGCAGGGTGGAGGTGGAGAGCTATGATGAGTGGCCAGGAGAGCCACGGCAGCATGACGAGCCACCAACAGGGTGGCGCCAGAGAGCAGTGAGTAAGCGGATGGCAAAAAGCCAGCGGAGTGAGTAAGATGTCTCTTTATTTCCCCCTGCTCAGGATGGGAGGGGGACTCTGTGGATGCCCCTCTCAACTCTGGGTTGGCTCTGGCCAAGGGAAGTGAGCAGAGGAGGGTTGGGCATGTGAAGGGGACTGGACTTAAGAACCTGAGAGGAAAAGGGGCATTGCCCAGCCTACTTGGGGTGGAACGGTAACTCCTGGTTCTGTTTATGAGCCCTGTTTGTGGTGTTTTTCCAAATTAATGCCCTAGTACTTCCCTTCCTTTTATTAGATTTCTTTTCTACTCTAAGACTCCATGCTTGCGCGTGGGAAAGCATTGCCTCTCAGAGGCACCCAAGGGTGTTGTGTGAATTTTCCAGATTATTGGGTGACGGCTCGAGCCAGTTCTGTGTTGGATGGATGGAGAGAAACTCCTAAATATTGAACCAGATCCTGGCTGCAGCTGGCTCCACCGGAAGGAAGGGTCACATTTATACACAGGCACGAACCAATTACACATCACTCCTGACATATCAGCTTGCCATCTTCTGAGGTATCTAGCTACCATCCATTACCTTGTCCATGGTAGCTCAATCAAAACATCTTCATCCATCATACTGTTCTCTTAGGCCGTGTCCAGACTCAGGGTTTTTTTTCGGGAAAAGTAGCCTTTTCCCGAAAAAACTTCCCCTGCGTCCAGACTCAAGCCGCGTTCTTTTGAAATTATTTCGAAAGAACGCAGCTTTTCTTTCGATGGCGGTAAACCTCGTTTCACGAGGAAGAACGCCTTCCTTCGAAAGTTCCTCTTTCGAAAGAAGGCGTTCTTCAATGTAAAGAGGCCGTCTTCGAAAGAGAGCATCCAGACTCGCTGGGTGCTCTCTTTCGAAAAAGCGGATTTCTCTTTCGAAAGATCCGCCTGCAGTCTAGACGCGATCTTTTGAAAGAGGCTCTTTCGAAAGATGCTTTCGAAAGAGCCTCTTTCGAAAGAAGCCTGCAGTCTAGACATAGCCTTAGACCCTGTTCTGAGCCTGGGTCAATATATCCGTTATCTGTGGGGAGTGTCTGGGTATCAAGATGTTGTCCTATTACCATTGCTCTGGAATGTGCTCATGGCCTGTGCCTAGTACCTCTTAGGTCTGAGAGTTTCTGCACTATCAGCCCTGTTTCTGCCAACGTCTGCCTCTGGCTCACAGCTTCGCTTTGGTTTATATTAGCAAAGCCTCGACTATTGTAGTCTAGGCCTCACACCAGGCCTGTGATACAAGAGCTTATCTTTTAGGCCTCTTCTTACTACATTCAAGGAGCCCCTTCTGCTCCCTGTGGATGGCTCTGCACACAACACACCTGCTGACCCCTCTCCATATTGAGGCAGAGCTGCTCTGCGTGAGCGAGTGAACATCTGACACAAGAAAGGCTTGGCAAGAGACTCAGGCCACATTCCTTCCTCCTCCCCTCTGTGCTGTCCTAGCTTCTGGGGGGAAAGAGGTGGAAACAGTCTATATCTCTCCAACTACTGCACAACTTGCAGTTTTCAACACACAGCAGTCTATAGGCAGTAGTCCATTCCCTGAGGTGACTCCTCTCCCCGTGTCTTCCACCACAAGGCCCCATCCTCTGCTCCTCTCTTCCCGAGGCCTATCCCTCTGCCCCACCTCTTATTCCAAGGCCCTACCCACTACACCTCCTATTTACCTGAGGCTCCACCCTCACTCCAGGCCAGAAGCCAAAGCCATGTGATAAGAGCTCCCCAGGGAGCCAGATCCACTGTGAGATGTCTCAGATCCTTCAGTTGGCCAGGGCAGGAGTTGGGGGACCCAAGTGAAGCCCTGATCTTTGTCCCAAACCCCAGAACCAAGGGAAAGTAGAGAATGAATGGTTCCCCACAGGGATTTGGTGTCCTACAACCATTCTAACCCCATGCACAGAATGGATAAGCAAGGCCATGAACATCATTAAGATGAAGACATGTGACCCATGCCCAGTTACAAATGCCTGTTGCCTGTTCTTTATTGATCTGAACCACGTCACTCCCACAGATTCAGCTAAAATTTGGTGGTGATGGAAAATTAGACGTTGGGTATGATGCTTATTTCTCAGGTTAGAGCAGCCCTCCTTACTCATGGAGTAGGTAGAGACCTGGATCAGATGGAAAGGCAGCCAGGCGGGGGTCTCTTACGCCAGGCAACACTCGCCAGACACTTTTAAATCTGAAAGCATGTCCTGGGTTCCCCCCTACTGCTGAGCTGCAGGAGGGCCCCGGAACTCCCTCACCAAAGGGGGTTCTGCTAGGTCAAGGCTGTTC
This sequence comes from Pelodiscus sinensis, assembly GCF_049634645.1. Taxonomy (NCBI): domain Eukaryota; kingdom Metazoa; phylum Chordata; order Testudines; family Trionychidae; genus Pelodiscus; species Pelodiscus sinensis. The sequence continues at coordinate 327,368,829 of NC_134711.1, read as the reverse complement.
CCCACTCTGGCACTTTGAGTACAGAAGGTGGGGACCTGCAAGAGACCTTAAAGAACCAGGCCCCTAAAGACTTCTGCTCCAAAAAGCTTCCCACAATCAAAGACTCCCTGACCTTGGATGGTTCGCTGCCTCCACCCAAATGTAAAGCTCCCTTGACAGCCAGGAAGAAGCACTTGGGCAATTCTTCCTGTGGGGTAAATGCAAGTGTCAACTCACAGGGGCAGAGTCCAATACGGTTGTGGATTTGCTTTAGAATAGAGTTGATTAGGGATAGTTGCTTTTATTAATCTCACTATGTCACTACAATTACAGACTTAATACTTCCAGATGGTTACATAGGTACTGCAAAGTAATACACCAATAAGCACAGGCAGTGCAATGCATAAAAGAGTAACAGGTACTGGGAAATGCTTATGTCTCTTCAGGTGTGCAGGGAGCCCCATTCTAGACACCTCACACCAGGCTACAGTGGACATGGCTCCATCTGGGGGACCCAGGCATCCTTTGAGGTCTAGGTCCCTGGTGAGACTCAGCAGGCATGGGATTCCCAACACTAGTTATACTACAGGGCTGAGTCTAGACTGGCATGATTTTACGCAAATACTTTTAACGGAAAAGTTTTTCCGTTAAAAGTATTTGCGCAAGAGAGTGTCTATACTGGCATGTGTCTTTGCGCAAAAGATTTGCTTTTGCGCAAAAGCATCCGTGCCACTGTAAACGCTCTCTTGCACAAAAAAACTCTGACGGCCATTTTAGCCATTGGGCTTTCTTGCACAAGAAATTAACGTGGCTGTCTACATTGGCCCTCTTGCGCAAGAATACTTGCACAAGAGGGCTTATCCCTGAGCGGGAGCGTCGGAGTATTTGCGCAAGAACCACTGATTTTGTACATTACAAAGTCAGTGTTCTTGCGCAAATACTCGCAGACAGTGTAGACAGGCGGCAAGATCTTGTGCAAAAGCAGCTGCTTTTGCACAAAACCATGCCAGTCTAGACACAGCCCAGTTGTTTACCAGGTGTGCCCGAGTTGTCCCAGTGGAATTCTGAACATTCCAACTGGGCTGAGAACCGAGGTCATGTTATTTATCCCATACTCAGCTCTCAGCTAGCAAGCATAGGGAATCGTGGCTGATAAAGGCCGTATGATAAAGAACATCTGATATCTTCACCAGCAGGGCTCATGGCTGGCCTAGAGGAATACAGATTTAACCACTGCAGGCCTACATATGGCTTTTTATGTAACAGCAAGCTCTTCAACCTTCCCTTAGGAGAGAGCTTAAAACCAAACTGTAATCTCTTAATAGCAGACCTTCAGTCTCAGGCACATGCACACAGAATTTCCTGCGTTTTAGGACACAGGAATCAGATCATAGTCTTAAAAAAGGGACATTTATTAACAAAACAAAGAAGGCCTCCTTCGTAAAACATAGTTGGTTGCTAGATGGTAATGAGCAGCGACAACAAACAAGAAAAGATTAAAGCATAGAGAATTGCTCTCCTGGGTTTCAGTTTCAGTTACTGTGTGCAGGGGGGGTTAGCACAGAGAAGTTTAACCAAACAAACAAAAATAAATAAATAAATAAATAAATAACCAACAACAAAGAAAATAACCTGATCGCGTATAATTAAACATTTCCTGTTCTACTTACATCTGCTTCTCTATTGTTCTTCCTTAGACATGGATATTGCTGGGAAATCCAGGCTTTATAGTAGCTCAGACCATTTTCTCTGCCAACTCTGCTCTGTCTCCCACACAAAGGAGAATGAAGCACACAACAACTTATTTCATTTAAAAAATATTTCTCTCTCTTCCCATTCGCTCTTCTGGCTCCCTGCCAACACTTGTTACCTAACTGCTGTTTTGGGTTTAACCCTTTAGTTACTGAAAACTGGGATGGTTACGTAGCCCAAGATTCAGTGTATTTTAGAAGCAGCCTTGGGATCTACCATTTTGAATGAAAAGCTGCAGTATGTTGGGAGAACTTCTTATTCCCTTCCAGTATGTTCCCTCTGCACCCCATTTCCCCCACCCACCCCCAGAGGGTCTCAGCCCTGACTAAGCTGCAAACAGAAGGGAGGCTGCAAGACAGGAAGCCAGTTCGGTGTTCTGTATAAAATAAAGCCTGTTCCTGGTAGTTTGTCTGAGATGGTCTGGTCTGAGGTGCACACCCTGACACACAACACAGAGCACACCAAGGAACCTCAGGCCTAGTCTCCCAGAGTCATGTAAAATGTCACAAGGCTTCCTTTATGTTGAATAATCTCATACTGGGCCAGTGAACAGGAGGAGATGCGTGTAGAAAAGGGTCATACCCCTTCCATCCAGCGCAACAAGCCTCATTGCTAAACAGTGTTAGGAAGACGTTCTTCACACAGTGCTCGTGGTGGGTGCCTCTTTGTTCCACACCAAATTCCCAGCCCAGTTTGTGGGAATGGAGTGATCCATTATGTGATCCAGTCACATGCCCTGGCATGCTTTTGAGTCATGGTAGCCATTATCCACAGCCTGACAGAGGCATATCTGGAGCCTCTCTCTGGGTAAAATCAAGCTTTCTCCGTGGCTCACTATCTTTGTGCATAAGCTGTTCAACTTTAAGGGTATGTCTAGACTACATGGCTCCGTCGACGGAGCCATGTAGATGAGTTTACTCAGCAAAGGGAAATGAAGTGGCGATTAAAATAATCGTCGCTTCATTTATATCAAAATGGCCACCGCGCTGTGCCGATCAGCTGTTTGTTGGCACAGCACGGCAGTCTAGATGGGAATCTGTCAACCCCAGAACCCTTTGTCGGCAGATCCTGTAAGCTTCGTTTCACACCCTAACAGGCATAAGAAAGGCCAGAGTGGGTCAGACCAAAAACCCAGCTAGCCCAGTATCCTGCCTTCCGATAGTGGCTGATGCCAGTGTCATGGGGGAATGTAAACAACAGGGACTCATCAAGTGATCCCTCCCCCATCACACATTGCCATCCCTGACAGACATTGTCTAAGTTCTCAGAACAGCTCTTGCCATAGCCCAACGCCAATTCCAAGCCTGGTCACAAGCCTCAGGGGGAGAGAAAGGGTGAGGGAAGAGCCATGATGGAGGCAGGGGAGGGGATAAAGAGAGGATGGGGCTCCCACATGGGTCCTACCTTTGCCTCTTAAAAATGTGGTCACTCTACTCTGAATGGGCAGGGCTGGGACTGGGGTTGGAAATGCCTCTGTGGGGGAGAAAAGGAGCATGTCCAACCCTTCGCAGTGCTAAGGAAGCACAAGTACAGAGGCTGGGGAGGGAATCTGGGCTTGTGTTGCCTGCCAGGACTCCTGTGTGTCAGACCCTCCCTCAAACACACAGCTCTGCTCCCCCTCGGCAGGGAATGGACTGAGCCAGAATGTAGTGTGCAGAGACATCAACGGAAATGTGAATGACATCCGCTAGGCTCCAGCTCCTCTAGGCCCCCTGTGTTAATCACATCTCTGACACAGCTCAGCCACTCCCTTGCCACAAGGGCTGGATCCATGTGACGAACTGACCCTTCACTTGACAAAGAGCTTGATGAGCTTGGCACGCAGGTGTTTGCTTTTCACGCTGTACATGATTGGGTTCATTACGGGAGGCACCAGCAGGTAGATATATCCCAAGAGAATCTGAAGCAAGGGAGAGGTGTGCTCCGCGAATCTGTGTGTCACAGACAAGCCGATCATTGGTATGTAGAAGAGCAGGATGGCGCAGAGGTGGGAGACACATGTGTTCAGGGCCCTGAGGCTCTCCGTGTAAGATGCAATGCCCAATACTGTTTTGAGGATCATCACGTAAGACAGGAAGATGAGCAGAGAGTCCAACCCCACAGTGGAGACTATTATGAATAAGCCATAGATGCTGTTGACTCTGATATCTGAACAAGCCATCTTCATGACCTCTTGGTGCATACAGTAGGAATGGGAGAGGACATTAGTTCGGCAGTATTGGTACCGTTTCAGGAGAAAGGGGACTGGCAATACAACAGCCACACCTCTTAGCACAAACACAAGCCCCATCTTGGCTATTCTAGGCAGGGTTAGGATGGTAGAGTATCTCAGTGGGTTACAGATGGCGATGAAGCGGTCAAAGGCCATCAACAGGAGCACAGAGGATTCAATGAATGAAAGAGAATGAATGAAGAACAGCTGGGTAAAACAGGCATTGAGGCTGATCTCCCTAGAGTTAAACAAAAACACTCGCAATATTGTCGGTAGGGTGGCTACTGATAAACCAAGGTCTGTGATGGCCAGAATGGAAAGGAAAATGTACATGGGCTCATGGAGGCTTGGATCTGTTTTTATAATGTACAGAATAACTGCATTTCCCATTATCGAAATAGCATAAATAAGGGAGATGGGGATAGAGATCCAGAGATGGATGTCTTCATGTCCAGGTATCCCAGTAAGACAAAACACTGCTGAGTTGAGTTTGGTATCATTGGCAGCTGCCATTAGGTGCTGGGCATGACCAAGGAGTTTTGAATTTTCCTGAGAGGAAAAAAAAAATAGAAGACTGAGCAATATTTTATTAGACATTGTTCTGCTCTCAGAAAGTGGAAGGTCATTATGCTTGAAAATCCCTGTTGCTCCAGGAAGATGAGCTGAAATGTAGTCTTGGATTTACATCACTGATAGCAAATTAGGGGCTGTCAGACTAGGTGAGACCTGTACTCCATGTAGCCCAGTGTCTGGTGGCTAGTACTTGGACATGCAAATCAAAAGGAGAAAGCCTTGCCATTGGCAGCTATGAGACGACTTGTTCCCAGGAACCCACAAGTTTGACTTATTTTGCTGTGTAAATCAGGGCTGTTTATAGACCTTCTAAGTCCTTTAAAAATATTCACTCCTATAATTTGATTATCTCGCTAAGCACTTGCCCCATTTGAAATATTTTGGCTGGGAGTTCCACAGCCTACTTGAGATCTGTGCGATTTTAACATTTTAACCTTTCTAAACTCACATTATTAAGGAACATTGTCACGTCATAGCTATATAGCACAGAGGAGATTAGCCTAATTAAAAGAAACAAAGAAAATATCCGCATCACATCTAACTAAACATTTCCTGTTCTACTTACATCTGTTGCTGCAATTTTTGGGTTTCTTCCTTTAAACATGGATATTCCTGGGAAATCCAGGCCCTATTCCTGCTCAAATCAATTTCGCCACTAGCTCTGTTCTGACTCCCATACAAAGGAGAATGAAACAAGCAACAACTTATTTCATTTCAAAAATCTTTCTCTCTCTTCCCATTGGCTTTCCTGGCTCCCTGCCAACACTTCCTAGATATCCACTGTTTTGGGTTTAATCTTTTAGTTACTGAACGATGGGATGTTTATGTATCCCATGGTCCAGTGTACTTCAGCAGCAGCCCAGGGAACTACACATTGTGGACTACAAACTGCAGGATGTTGGGGGAACTTCCTGGTTCCTGACAGGATGTATCCTCTGCTCTCTCAGTATGGACTGAGCTGAGAGCCCATAGGCTGCAAGTAGACAAGAGGCTGCTAGACTGGAATCCTATTCTGTGTTCTTTGCAAAATAAAGCCTATTCCTGATGGTTTGTCTGAGATGGTGTGCTCTGAGATGCACATAATCTGACACACAATAAAGAGCACATAAAGGAGCCTCCGGCCTAGTCTCTCAGACTTGTGTAAAAAGTCACAAGGCTTCCCCTATTTTGAATAACCACATACTGAGCTAGTGAACATTAAGTTCAATAGGCATCAATTTAGATTTGCATATGTAAATTCTAATAGAGCACTCTGTCAACTTGCCCTCATTAAATACTTAGATAGGGCCACGATAAGGTGGGTGCATAATTGGCTGGATAACCGTAGTCAGAGAGTGGTTGTTAACGGTGCTAAATCCTGCTGGAAAGGGATAACAAGTGGAGTTCCGCAAGGGTCTGTTTTGGGACCCGTACTGTTAAATATCTTCATCAATGATGTAGACATTGGGATAGAGAGTACGCTTATTAAGTTTGCAGATGATACCAAACTGGGTGGGGTTGCAACTTCTTTGGAGGATAGGGACATAATTCAAAATGACCTTAGCAAGTTAGAGAAATGGTCAGAGGTAAACAGGATGAAGTTTAATAAAGAGAAATGCAAAGTGCTCCACTTAGGGAGGAACAATCAGTTCCATACATACAAGATGGGAAGCGACTGTCTAGGAAGGAGCATGGCGGAAAGGGATCTAGGGGTCATAGTGGACCACAAGTTGAATATGAGTCGACAGTGTGATGCTGTTGCAAAAAAAGCAAATATGATTCTAGGTTGTATCAACAGGTGTGTTGTAAGCAAAACTCGTGAAGTCATTCTGCCGCTCTACTCTGCACTAGTTAGGCCTCAGTTGGAGTACTGTGTCCAGTTCTGGGCGCCACATTTCAAGAAAGATGTGGAGAAATTGGAAAGGGTACAGAGAAGAGCGACAAGAATGATTAAAGGTTTAGAGAACATGACCTATGAAGCCAGGCTTCATGAACTGGGCTTGTTTAGTTTGGAAAAAAGAAGATTAAGGGGGGACATGATAGCGGTTTTCAAATATCTAAAAGGGTGTCACAAGGAGGAAGGAGAAAATTTGTTCCTTTTGGTTACTGAGGACAGGACAAGGAGTAATGGGCTTAAAGTGCAGCAGGGGAGGTTTAGATTGGACATTAGGAAAAAATTCCTAACTGTCAGGGTGGTCAAATATTGGAATAAATTGCCAAAGGAGGTGATGGAATCTCCCTCTCTGGAGATATTTAAGAACAGGTTAGATAGACATCTGTCAGGGATGGTGTAGATGGAGCTTGGTCCTGCCTTGAGGGTGGGGGGCTGGACTTGATGACCTCTTGAGGTCCCTTCCAGTCCTATGATTCTATGATTCTATGAAATGCTCCCACGGGTACCCTCTGAGCCCCAAAATCCCTCTAAAGGAAACTGAAGTGTTTTTCTGGTAATTATGCACTAAATCCAGAGAGTCAATGATCCTACAGGCTTCTCTTCACCCTCACAGGTCCTGCAAGCTTTCCCCATGGAAGGATCTGCAGAATTCGGGCATGTTAACAAGATACTTCAGTTGGGAAGGAAATAGGATGACATCTAAAATGGGTGAATAGTGCACACACTAAATTTGCACTAATATCCAGTTGAATGTGTACATTTGAGTCATGCACATTCACACCTCAGTATTTAGTCCTGGGGGGATTCTGAACTATTACTATGTCTCCAAATACAACTAGTGGAGAATTCCCTGAAGACTAAGCTCTATTCTTTTCTGAAACACAGACCAGAGGATTTGTTTCCTGAAGACTTTGTGGAAATTGTTGCAGAATTATACATAGAATCATAGAATCATAGTATCCTAGGGTTGGAAGAGAACTCAGAAGGTCATCGAGTCCATCCCCCTGCCCAAAGCAGGACCAACCCCAACTAAATCATCCCAGCCAGGGCTTTGTCAAGCCAGGACTTAAAAACCTCTAGGATGGAAATTCCACCACCTCCCTAGGGAACCCATTCCAGTGCTTCTCCGCCCTTCGCAGGAAATCGTTTTTCCTAATATCCAGCCTAGAGCTCCCCCACAGCAACTTGAGACCATTTCTCCTTGTTCTGTCATCCGTCATCACTGAGAACAGCCTCTCTCCATTCCTTGTTGGAACCTTCCTTCGGGCAGTTGAAGGCTGCTATCAAATCCCCCCTCAGTCTTCTCTTCTGCAAACTAAATAAGCCCAAATCCCTCAGCCTCTCCTAGGTCATGTGCTCCAGCTCCCTTATCATTTTGGTTGCCCTCCGCTGGACATTCTGGAATGTGTCCACATCCTTTCTATAGTGGGCAGGCCCACAAATGGAAGCAATATTCTGGATGTGGCCTCACCAATGATGAATAAAGGGGAATAATCAAGTCTCTAGCTGTGCTAGAAATGTTCCTCCTAATGTACCCTAATTAGCCTTTATGGGTACAAGGGCACACAGCTGACATAACCAGCTTCTCATCTACTGTTATCTCCAAGTCCTTCTCTGCTGAACTGCTACTTAGCTAGTTGGTCCCTAGCCTATTGCAGTGCTTTGGATTCTTCCGTCGCAAGTGCACTTGTCCTTGTTGAACCTCATCAGATTTCTTTTGTCCCAATCCCCCAATTTGTCTAGGTCACTCTGGACCCCTGTCCCTGCCCTTCAACTTATCTACCTCTCATCCTAGCTTAATGTCATCCGCAAACTTTCTAAGGGTGCAATCCAACCCCTCATCCAAGTCATTAATAAAGATGTTGAACAAAACCAGCCCTACAACCAATCCTTGCAACACTCGGCTTGAAAGAGATGGCCAACCAGGTATCAAGCCATTGATTAATACCTGTTGGGCCCGACAGTCTATCCAGCTTTCAGGCCACCTCACAGCCCATTTATCCAATCCATACTTCCTTAACTTGCTGGCATGAATATTATGGGAGACCGTATCAAAAGCTTTGCTAAAGTCAAGGTAGATCACATCCACCAACTTGCCCATGTCCACAGGGCCAGTTTCCTTGTCATAGAAGTTAAAATCATGTCTGTCAGGCATGAGCTGCCCTTGCTGAGTGCATATTAACTATTCCTGATCACTTTCCCCTCTTCCATGTGTATCAAAATTGACTTCATGACCCTGAATGCAAGTTTTGGAAATGGCTTCAGCTTGGTTACTAAGGGACAGTGCCATACAATAGTCTTCTGAACAAAGAGTTCATATTGCAGATCCATTTCAAGCAGTGCCTCTGTAACACTTAGGCCGTGTCCAGACTCAGGGTTTTTTTCGGGAAAAGTAGCCTTTTCCCGAAAAAACTTCCCCTGCGTCCAGACTCAAGCCGCGTTCTTTCGAAATTATTTCGAAAGAACGCGGCTTTTCTTTCGATGGCGGTAAACCTCAATTTACGAGGAAGAACGCCTTCTTTTGAAAGTTCCTCTTTCGAAAGAAGGCGTTCTTCAATGTAAAGAGGCCGTCTTCGAAAGAGAGCATCCAGACTCGCTGGGTGCTCTCTTTCGAAAAAGCGGATTTCTCTTTCGAAAGATCCGCCTGCAGTCTAGACGCGATCTTTCGAAAGAAGCTCTTTCGAAAGATGCTTTCGAAAGAGCCTCTTTCGAAAGAAGCCTGCAGTCTAGACATAGCCTTAGTGAAGAACAAAGGCAAAAGATGCCGTGTGGTGCATTTCCCACAACCAGGCGAGGCTTTCAGTACAACGAGACAGAGGAGGAATGGAACAGAGAGCGGTGCAGGTTACGGGAGATGGTAATAGATGGGCACACACTTGGGCTACGTCTAGACTGGCCACATAAGACGGAATAGGCATGCAAAGCAGGCAAGTCAGAATAGGGAAATCCGCGGGGGATTGAAATATCCCCCGCGGGATTTAAATAAACATGGCCGCCGCTATTTTTCCGGCTTGGGGAAAAGCCGGAAAAGAGCGTCTAGACTGGCGTGATCCTCCAGAATAAAGCCCTTTTCCGGAGGATCTCCTGAAAGTAGGAATAAGAGATCCTCCGGAAAAGGGCTTTATTCTGGAGGATCACGCCAGTCTAGACGCTCTTTTCCGGCTTTTCCCCAAGCCGGAAAAATAGCGGCGGCCATGTTTATTTAAATCCCGCAGGGGATATTTAAATCCCCTGTGGATTTCCCTATTCTGACTTGCCTGCTTTGCATGCCTATTCCATCTTATGTGGCCAGTCTAGACGTAGCCTTGGTGACTGCCTCATCTTGTTATTTCAAAGCAAAATACAGCAAACAGCTGGGTGTGGCAAAGGTGGATTGCAACATTTCTGTGTACCTAGAGTAACCCACTGTGGAGCCTGGGCAGATGGAAGGAATAGTTCCCAAGCTACCTAGTGCTGCCTGCCCTCCAGCCCCATCACTGAGTCACCCCACCATCCCAGCTGAGTCCTCTGCCACTGCATAGAATAGCTGCCAATGCAAACAGCCTGAAGCCTTCCCCCTGCACTTGGCATGTTACAGACAGTGACACCTGCAACGTACCCAGTTCCTGGTAGAAGGGAGCTGCTGGCACCAGAGGTCTTCACCCTACAGCACAAGGAGTCATCGGAGAGGTTGCACGGGCAGCAGGCAGTGTGTCTTCAGATAGGGAGGCAGCTGCCTTTATGCAGCATGTGTGTACCTTCCCTTGGGGCCACTTGGCCATCAGGGAACCTCAGCTGCTTGGCTTCGTGTGCACAAGTTTTAATCCCCATCACAGCCAATGGCAAATGGCAGGAGGCCAAATCATGAGAGATACACAGGGATGTTAAACAACTGGACTTCAGCAACAGCCAGGCTGCAGGCTCTGCTCTTGGTACCTGGGCTTTTGATCACTGTTTGTATGGTTTCAGTTAGACACATGGCTCCCACCAGGGTGGCTAAATAGTAGCAATGCTGTTGTTGAATTTAATAATAAATAAATAAATAAATAAATAAATAACTCAGTATCAGATGGGCAGCCGTGTTAGTCTGAATCTGCAAAAGTGGCGAGGAGTCACATGCATCTGATGAAGTGGGTCTTTGCCCGCGAAAGCTTATGCTCCAACACTTTGGTTAAATAATACCATAGGGATGCCTGTTTAATAAATATAATATAATATAATATAATATAATATAATATAATATAATATAATATAATATAATATAATATAATATAATATAATATAATAAATAAATTGCCAACATTATGAGATTATTTCTTTTCAAATCTCTTTTGGTTTTAACTGTTTAGGCTGAAACCACTTTAGGCTTTTAATTAGTTCTGCAACTCATTTGTTAAAATAATTTCTTAGGAAAACTGAAAGCTGGGATTTTCACGTGGGGCCTTCAGTTCTGAAGTTGGGGCTATCAGAATGACAGGAACTTGTGTGAGATTTCCAACACAATCCCAACAGTTCCTGTCTCAAGCAGAGCATCCACAAATGAAGCCCCTGAGGATTAGTTAAATGACATTTCTGGTCCCACAATCCATAGGGGAAGATGCTGTTTCCCTCTGCACTGGGCTACAGAGCCAGTGGGTGTAATGAACCACGTTACGCCACCGACAGCCAGATGTAAACGTGACTGGCTCACAGAGTTACTGATTTCTCAGGTCCTGCTCAGAGGGTTTCCTTACCTTGTATAGACATGAGATATGCACACAATGGATAAGCAAGGCCATGAACATTCTTAATATGAAGAGGTGAGACCCATGCCCAGTTCCAGATGCCTGCTGCCAGTTCTCTATTGGTCTAAACACCCCCTTCCACAGACACAGCTAAAACTTGGTGGTGATGGAACTTTAGATGCAGAGTCTGATATCGATCTGCAATGTTAGAGCAGCTCTCCTTACCCCTGTAATAGGTAGGGTTGGTATTCAATGGAGGGGTAGCCCTGCAGGACACTCTTTATCCAGGCAACGCTCTCCAGGTACTTTAAAAGCATGTCTTGGGTTCCCCTCTTACTGACGAGCTGCAGGAGGAGGCCTGGAACTCCCTCACCCAAGGGTGCAGTGCTAATGACAAGTGTCAAAGCTGTTTCCCACTCCAGCACTTTGAGTGCAGAAGATGGAGGCCTGCAAGAGATCTTAAATCAGGGGTGGAGAACCTAAGACCCGGGGGCCAGATGTTGCCTCTGGCTTGTCTGTATCTTGCTCCCAGCTTGCTTGGATCTGGCCCCCAAATCTCAGGACTCTCTGCAACTCGCTCCTGCATTCTCCCTCTTGCTCAGACCCTTCAGACCAAGTTTACTTCCCAGATGCCCCCTTCCACACACTGAACCCCTCATTTTTCTTCCAACCCCACAGCCTCGGGGGGGCACAAAATCTATACACCTGGACCCCCCTATTCATATGGGGCATGTCTTTCTTCCTCTCAGTCAGGGGCAACATCCATGAAGGGGTTTTGTTTGTTTGTTTTCTACTTTTGCGTAGCTCCTGACTGATTTTCCTGGGGGTCAGCAGCCCCCAAGTCAAAAAAGTTTCCCCACCCCACCTTAAAAATACCCTGTCATTAAAGGCTCCTGCATTAAAAAAAAGTATCACCTTTCCCAAGGTCACAGACTCCCTGACCTTGGGATTTCCATGGTTGAGACACTGTCAGCCAGATACTGGTCATAGCTTATTTATGGTGTCCCGGGACTGAAAAGGGGAACTTATGTTTGGGACCTTTTGCCCACATAGGATGGTAGGAAAAATACCTTTGAATTCAGCAGTTATATCATTATATAAAAGTCCCCAAATAATTGGTTCAGGCTGAGTTGAGTAATCAGGGCACAGAATGTAATAATGACCGCAAAGGCCCATGGCAATGAATTGACATAAATGTTAATAAGTTGAGAGCAATGATACATTGACCTATAGGAAAGGAACACTTCAGCATGTTATGGTCAGTGTCACTTAGTATAAAAGTGGGACCTCAGCCAAGGGGCGAGAGGGAGGAGAAGATGTCATCCTTGGAAGAGCCAGAACGATGGTCCCGGGTGATGATGAAGGCGAAGGTAATGAGGAAGATGATGGGCTACCACCTTAGATTGTTCTAGAGGGAATGATGTAAGTATATGGTATGGAAATATGAATGTACATTCCCTGTCTTATGAAATTGGGATGTTTGTGACTGTGCTAACCTTATTAATAAACTATAAATATTGTAAATATGCATGAGTTTCTATAGTGTGAGTGTTGCAACCCATGCACATCAGGGTTCCCAATCATAGTATAGTTGAATACTGGGGCTGATCCTGGGACAAAGAACCTGTCAACCCTAAACGTGGATAATTAGAATTTAAACATAATCTTAGATCAGGCTACACACATTCTTCTTTAGGACACAGGAATCAGACCCTACTATTAAAAAAGTTATTTTTTATTAACAAATCAAATCAAATCATCCTTGGTAAAGCATACTTGGTTTCTACAAGTTAGGGAGTAGCAATAACACTAAAAAAGAAAAGACTGAAACCCAGGGAAATAATTCTCTGTGCTTTAGTTTCAGTTACAGGGGGGTATAGCACAGAGAAGTTTAACCAAACTAAAAGAAACAAAGAAAATAACCTGAACGCATCTAACTAAAAATTTCCTGTTCTACTTATATCTGCTGCTCTAATGTTTAGGCTTCTTCCCCTAGGCTATGTCTATACTACAAGGTTTTTGCACAAAAACGGCCATTTTTGCGCAAAAACCCATGGGCTACGTCTACATTGGCCCCTTTTCCGGAAGGGGCATGCTAATTTTTCAGATCGTAATAGGGAAATCCGCGGGGGATTTAAATATCCCCCGCGGCATTTAAATAAAAATGTCCGCCGCTTTTTTCCAGCTTTTAGAAAAGCCGGAAAAGAACGTCTACACTGGCCCCGATCCTCCGGAAAAAAGCCCTTTTCCGGAGGATCTCTTATTCCTACGTTGAAGCCGGAAGTAGGAATAAGAGATCCTCCGGAAAAGGGCTTTTTTCCGGAGGATCGGGGCCAGTGTAGACGTTCTTTTCCGGCTTTTCTAAAAGCCGGAAAAAAGCGGCGGACATTTTTATTTAAATGCCGTGGGGGATATTTAAATCCCCCACGGATTTCCCTATTACGATCTGAAAAATTAGCATGCCCCTTCCGGAAAAGGGGCCAATGTAGACGTAGCCATGAAGTGTCCACACCTCAAATGCTTTTTTCTGCAAAAAAATCTACAGTCAATCGATAGAACAGAGGGCTTTTTGCGGTGTAGGTATACCTCCTTCTATGAGGCATAACTCCTTTTTGCACTACAGCTCTTGCGTAAAAAAACGTGTGTGGACGCTCCACAGGGGTTTCTTGCACAAAAAGAGCCTATCCGAAAAAGCACAGGTGCTCTGATGGCCATTCTGTCTTGTGCTAGACTGTCCATGAAGTGTGGACTGTCCATGAAGTGTGGACACTCTCTTGTGCAAAATCACATCACTTTTGCGTTGCGCGTTGAGGTCTGGATGCGCTTTTGCACAAGAAGTTTTTGCGCAAGGACTCTTCCGCAAAAGGCTTCTTGTGCAAAAACCCCGCAGTGTAGACAAAGCCTTGGACATGGATATTGCTGGGAAATCCAGGCCTTATTCTTGCTCAGATCATTTTCTCTGCCAGCTCCGTTCTGAGCTAGTGAACAGGAGGGGTACCTCCTAGGGGTACCAGCTAGTGAACAGGAGGGGTACCTCTCCCATCCAGCTAGTGAACAGGAGGGGTACCTCTCCCATCCAGCTAGTGAACAGGAGGGGTACCTCTCCCATCCAGCACGAGAAGCCTCCTTACTAAGAGGTGTTAGAGTAACCTATGCAGCTAGCAGGGAGCTATCTCTTTAAGAGACCCCTGTGGGGGAGGTAGGAGTGAGTTAAGTGTTACTGCTGCTGGGAAGATTCAGCACTCCACCTAGAAGCTTCTGGAGATGGGCCCAGTAGTTTGGGGTCAGACTTCATGAGCCAGCAGGCAGGGCAGATGCTTTTCTAAGGCCTGTGTGAGCTGGGAGAAGCTGAGCCAGGAGCAGAGAGCAGGCTGTTGTTCTGCACTCTGCAGCACTTCGCAGCAGGTAGTGATGTTGTTAACCCTCCACCAGGGACCATGGGCAATGCTACTTAGAGCAAGGAGAACCTGGGAGGGTGTGACGTAGTGGGGGGTACTTTGCTGGTTGCTATGCTGGGCAGTGGGTTGTGAGTGACCTCCACTGGCTGCTGGCTGCAGCACGGCCCAGCAGGGCAGGGGACGAGTCATTATGCAAAGGGGGCTTCGAACCTGTCTGACCAGTGATCTCCCAGGGAGCGGAACAATGGGAAGAAGGAGGGTGGAGCCCTGGCTGGGGGCAGGGCTGGGAGCGAGTTAGTTTCTGTCTAGGATCATGGAGGGGACAGCCTAGGGAAAGTGGCTGGAATGTAGGGGCCCAGTCTCCCCCATCTCAAGGGGGGCTGAGGCATCCTAGGCCCGGTTCCTGTAACCAGATTACATCTGTACTGTGCTGTATCCTGGAGAAGCAATAAACTCCCTCTATTCTACTAGCTGGTGGAGTCTGTCCATGCCATTACGGGGATGCAGGAGACGGGAAAACCCCAACGCGCCATCACAGAGGGAACATAGAATTAACACAGAAAAAGGGTTTTCTTTAAATCTGTTCACATGTGAGCTAACTGACTGGTTAATCAATGAGCTGGCTGTCGAGCAGTGATCTACAACAGAGGAAGAATCTGTAACTGTGGACATTATCTGGGGGTTGTAAAAGAGCTGTGCTCTGTCGTAAGAATTAGATTATTTGTTCCTTCATAAGATTGTATAAAGTTATTTAATTAAATTCATTTCTTTAGTTTCTTTTGGAACTTCAATGTAGGGAGGCTGACGTTGGGCAGTCCTTGTTGGAATTCCCTACAGACTGAACTCTGGGTTTCTACTACTGCTGTGGGAGTGGGGGTGGAGGGGGGTTTAGACACGGAAGAAGAGCAGTGAAGTCTAGCCAAGGTTTCATCAGGAAGAGCTGAATTTCTCCACATGGTGCCCACATAATGGGAGCCTCTTTGTTCCAGGCCAGCCCAGATTGTGGCACAATGTATGTGCGAAAATTGAACAGTATTATGTGATTCAGTCACATACCCTGGCATGTTTTTGAGTCATGGTAGCCCAGTGTTTCTTAAACTTTTTAAGATGGAGAAACACCAAACAATAATTTTTTTTTTATGAGGAACACAAAGGATTTTTTGTTGAGAAAATAAAAAGGATCAGGGGGGAAAGTTATCGAGGAAAAAAACAACAAAAAGGTTGCCTGCCCCTTTAAGGGCAACCATTTTGAGCTCTGTTGTTCTCTGCATGCTCACTGGAACATCTCCAGAGCAGCTCGCCTGCACAGCAGGGCTTCATTTGAAATAAGCTAAGTAAATTGAGCTACATCAATTGTGAAGCTTATTTTGAAATGGGGAGCATCTACACAGTACTTATTTCAAAACAGAGCACTCTTCCTCTGACTTCCCTTACTCCTTGTACAATAAGGGATACGGGAGTCAGAGTAAGAAGTCCTCCAGCTTGACAGTATTTCAACATTATTTCAAAATAACTGCCCGCTTTGTAGACATGGACTAAGTTATTTCAAAATACCGCTAGTTATTTCAAAATAATGTTGCTGTGTAGACATGCTCCAGGTGAAAATAAGCTTTCCCCAGAGCCTGCTGTCTTTGTTGACAAGCTGCTCAACGTCCATAAACCTAAGAACATAAGAACGGTGAACATATCTGGTGAGACCAAAGGTCTATGTAGCCCATTATCCTGTCTTCCAACACTGGCCAATGCCAGGTGTCCCAATGGGAATGAAAAGAACAGGGGAGTGCACCTTTCCCTTTGGGGCAGCTGGCATTAGCCACTGTCGGCAGACAGGATACTGGGCTGGATGGACCTTTGGTCTGACCCAGAATGGCCGTTGTTATGTTCAGCAAGTGGCTCATCCCGTCTTGTCAGCACCGACAGACAGAGTCTAGGCTAACTGGGCAGCTCTTACCCTGGCCCAGCTCCAACACAAAACCTGGTCTAGGGGAGGAGCTGAGGGGGAAGTGAGGATTGGGGAGGATCTGGAGCTTTGGAGGGAGAGAAAGGGTGAGGGAAGAACCATGAAGGAGGCAGGGAGGGGATAGAGAGTGGACGGGTTCCTGCGTGGGTCCTGCCTTTGCTCTTTATAAATATGGTTACTCTAATCTAAATGGGCTGGCCTGGGAGAGGACTTAAAAGAGCCTCTGGGGGGGGGGGGGGAGAAGGAGCATTTCCTACATTTTGCAGTGCTGGGGAAGCACAAATGCAGAGCCTGGGAGGGAATCTGGGTTTGAGTGTCCTGCCAGCTCTCTGGTTGTCAGACGCTCACTCGTACACCCAGCTCTTCTCTGCCTTAGTGGGGGGAGGGAGTGACGGGGTGAGGTCACAGAAGTCCCCTCGGGGCTCCTTCCCGGAGTGCTGAGAAAGCCACTGCCACTCGCCTTCCTGCTCTCTGGGGCTTCTCACTGCTCTGTCCAGCTGACCCATGACTGTTCTCCTGCAGCCACGGCACAGAGCTGGAATCACTGCCCCCCTGTGAAACACAGACACTGAAACTCTTCAGGTCCAAGGGAAATGCAGGTTTGGGCCCAGCTTCCTGGGATACCACTGCCCAGATGGGATCAGAACCCCCAATGAATTATTTAGGTGAGTCCCTTTTAACAATGAAAGGGAGAATGCGCACACTGATTGCTTCCCCAGGGAACAGTAATTTACACTGGGCTTGATAGTAAATGAAAGTGATTTTATTAAATCCAAGTGGTAGGATTTAAGTGGTTGTAATTGAGAACAGGCAGAGCAGAGTAGATTACGAATTTAAAATGACAGAAAATGCGTAGCTAATTCTAACACTGAAACCTCAGTACAAACATAGCACAAAGTCACTCTAAAGTTCTTCTTATTCCAGCTAAGCCTCCAAATGAGGGAAGTCTTCTTTTCTCTGGGGTCTTTGGTTCATCTTCTTGGGTGTGCTACCCCAGCCAAAGACAAAGAAACTCTTAGCTTTCCATTGTTTTATAGAGGCCACATTTCCATGGACAATTACTTGGTTCACCTCTACCAGTTGGGGTGGACATGAGACTTCCTAAAACCACCCACTGATAAGACCTAAAGGACAAAAGGGAGTTTTACTGTTGGTCATCTAGACATTGATGATAACACCCTTAATGGGTTTTACTTGCACATCTGAAATCATAAACCATTCCATACTCGATTGGTCTATCTTTACACCCAAGAATGATACAGGCACCAAAGTAAGATTAGCAGACCCAGCGGATTATGACATGAAGATTGAAGGGATACATGAGTTAATTTGTCCAAAGCAACTTTGAGCTAGTCATATCTGTGTCAACAAGTCCATTTGCTAAAGCATGGGAGGGCGGTGGCCGTCACAGTGGGCTAAGGAGGTGTGTGGTGCACAGAGACATCAATAGGAGAATGTGAATGCATGAGTATTTGTGCCCCCTGAATATTCCTGTTTACAGATGTCATGGCTCACATAGCACTCAGAGACCTCAGGAAGGGCCAGAACTGTGAAAGCAGAAAAACTCGGCAGCCTTTTCCTTGGCATATGGACATTTCAGTAAAGATAGGACCCTGGCAGGCCCGGTGTCATGGGAAACAACATCCACAACCCTTCTCTTTATTGCTTGTATCAGTTGGAACTCTGAGGTCACAGATGCCACCCATCTGGCTTTTTATGGGACAAACTCTGACTTCTCACAGTTTCGCCTTCACATTATGAATGCTGCTTCCTGACTTGGTCAAATTCCCCCAGTGCACTTTTCACCCTGAAAACCACCCCACCCATGGGTCCAGATTAAAGTCCATCTCAACTTCTCTCTAGAGAGTGGAGATCAGCAGCTCACGTCATCAAGGATGCAGGGGCCAAGTATGGAAGAGGTGCATTTGGCCAATGTTTTTCATCTTCCTTGTCACCAGAACTGGAACCATGTGATGAATTGACCCTTCACTTGATGAAGAACTTGATTAGCTTGGCACGCAGGTTTTTGCTTTTCACGCTGTACACGATCGGGTTCATCATGGGAGGCACGAGTAGGTAGATGTATCCTAGAAGAATCTGAAGCAACGGGGGAGTGTGCTCCCCGAATCTGTGTGTCACAGACAAGCCGATCAATGGAATGTAGAAGAGCAGGACGGCGCAGAGGTGGGAGACGCAGGTGTTCAGAGCCCTGAGGCACTCTGTGTGGGATGCAATGCCCAACACTGTTTTGAGGATCATCACGTAAGACAGGAAGATGAGCAGAGAGTCCAACCCCACCGTGGAGAGTATTGCAAAGAAGCCATAGATGCTGTTGACGGTGATGTCCGCACATGCCATCTTCATGACGTCCTGGTGCAGGCAGAAGGAATGGGAGAGGATATTAGCTCGACAGAATCGATACCGTTTCAGGAGTAAGGGGATTGGGATTTCAATGGTCACCACTCTTAGCACAAATACCAGTCCCATCTTGGCTATTCGTGGCAGGGTCAAGATGGACGTGTATCTCAGTGGGTTACAGATTGCAATGAAGCGGTCAAAAGCCATCAACAAGAGTACAGAGGATTCAATGAATGAAAGTGAGGGGAGGAAGAACAACTGTGCAAAACAAGCATCAAGGCTGATCTCCCTAGAGTTAAACAAGAATACACCCAGAATTGTTGGTGCAGTGGCTATTGATAAACCAAGGTCAGTGAGAGCCAACATGGAAAGGAAAATGTACATAGGCTCATGGAGGCTCAGTTCTGTTTTTATAATGTACAGAATAACTGCATTTCCCATTACTGAAATAGCATAAATAAGGCAGATGGGGATAGCGATCCAGAGATGGATGTCTTCATGTCCAGGTATCCCGGTGAGAAGGAACATGGCCGGTTTGAATTTGGTGTCATTGACAGTTTCCATTAGGTGCTGGGCACAACCAAGGTGTGTTGAATTTTTCTTCCTGAGAGGAAAAAGAATAGAAGACTGGACAATTTTTTATTAGACATAATTCTGTTCTCAGAAAGTAGAAGATCGTTATGCATGCGAATCCCCGTAGCTCCAGGAAGATGAGCTGAAATGTGGCCTTGGGTTTCCATGACTGATAGGAATTTAGAGGCAGCTATGAGGTGACTTGCTCCCAGGGAGAGCTCTCCAATTCCCAAGACCCACAAAGTTAGACTTATTTTGTTATAAAGTAACAGCTGTGTTAGTCTGATCTTGGTAAAAGAAACAGACAAACAAAAAACCTCAGTCATGTAGCACTTTAAAGGCTAAGAAAATGGTTTATTAGCTGATGAGCTTTTGTGCGGTGGACCCACTTCCGCAGATCATATTCTGAAAGTGAATAGGCATGACCATTATGTAACAGAGGGATACAATGAAAATGTAAACAAAATATACAGTAACAAATCAGATACATACCATAGAAGGGGGGTTGGTGGAAAGTGGCAAGGAAGGAGGAAATTGCTTATTGTAAGCGTCAAATAAGTGGCTTATCTGGAGCTACTATGAATATCAAAAGGTGGGGAGGCTGTCTTTGAAATGTATAAGGTAATTATCTAAATTAAGGCCCATTCGCAAGTTGTCAAAACTGGTCAGTCACTTCACCAGAGAATTTATGCTCAGGAATCAGACATCTCCACACAGAAAAACCTGTTGGCCAACATTTAAATTAAACTGGCCATTTCCTTAAAGACCTAACAACATGGCTGTGTCTACACTGGGCCACTTATTCCGGAAAAGCAGCCGCTTTTCCGGAATAACTTGCCAGCTGTCTACACTGGCCGCTTGCTTTTCCGGAAAAGCAATGACGATCTACTGTAAAATTTTCAGTGTTTTTCTGGAAAAACTATGCTGCTCCCATTCGGGCAAAAGTCCGGAAAAGGGCCAGTATAGACAGCATAGTAGTCTTTTCCACAAAAAAGCCCCGATCGCGAAAATGACACCTTTCAATGTAGACGCGCTTTTTCCGGAAATACTTATAACGGAAAACTGTTCCATTTTCCGGAAAAGGGTGCCAGTGTAGACATAGCCCATGTGTCTTACTGCAAAGAGACTTTAACACTAGATGACAGAAAGAGACTTCAGAACTCTTTTTTATGCTAAAATTCGAAATGTTGTGAATGGGCCTTAATTTAGATAATAATTACCTTGCACATTACAAGGACAGACTCCTCACCTTTTGATATTCGTAGTAACTCCAGATAAGCCATTTAATTGAGGCTTACAATAAGCAATTTCCTTCTTCCTTGTCACTCCCCTCTTCACCTCCACCTTTTATGCTATGCATCTGAATCGTTACTGAATATTTTGTTTACTTTTTCATTGTATCCCTCTGTAACATAATGGTCATGACTATTCACTTTTAGAATATTATCTGAACAAGTGGGTCTACCCCACAAAATCTCATCACCTAATAAACCATCTTGTTAGTCTTTAAAGTGCTACATGACTGGGTTTTTTTTTAAATTTTGCTATGTAAACCGGGGCTGTTTATAGACCTTCCAAGTCTACTAAAAATATTTACTGCTGTAATTTGATTATCCGGTTAGCCATATAAACATTCAATGCCTTTTTGAATCTCGGTAAGCTCTTGGCCCCACTGAAATATTTTGGCTGGCAGTTCGACAGCCTACTTGAGAAATGTGTGATTAAAACCTTCCTAAACTCACACTTATAAGGCATTTTCATTGATGGATTATAGTGTATGTTCTCCACTCCAGAGAATACAAAATATGCCCTGGCCCTTCTGCTGTACATGTGATCAATTCTTAGGATCGGGTTCTGGATTCAATAACATGTTCAACAGGCATCTATGCATATTTGCATATGTAAATTCTAATAGAATGTGCTGTGTCAACTTGCCTTATTAAATGTTCCCAGTGATACACTCTGAGGCCCAAAATCCCTCCAAGGGAAGCTGAAGTGTTTTTCTGGTCAGTATGAACAGAATCTGGAGAGTCAATGATCCTACAGGCTTATCTTCACCCTCATAGGCCTTGCATCCTCTCCCCATGCAAGGATCTGCAGAATTCTGGTATGATAATGAGATAATAGAGACAGTTACTTCACTTGGGAAGGAAATATAATGGTATCTAAGGGTATGTCTACGTTACAGAGTTTTTTAAAAAAAAATCAATTACATCCACACTGCAACCACGTTCCTCTGGAAAAAAAATCAAAAGAATAGAGGGTTTTTTTCCAACTTTCGTAAGCCTCATTCTATGAGGAAGAAGCCTTTTTCCGAAAGAGCTCCTGGACAAACCAGTCAGGATTACTGGGCAGAGGCTCCAAGATCTACCCGTAGATTCCAATCTACTGGTTGGGGACGACTGTGCTAAACCAAAACCCATTCAGCGGTAAAGTTCACTGCCCCTTCCTATAGAGATTCCAAGAATTCTGCTGCTGCATCCCAGTATGCACGAGTAACGCCGACAGGCAGAACCAAAACTGGGACCTCTTGAGTTTAGTGCATGAGTCTCTGCATTTGAATTATAAAGCCAGTGGCTCTGAGCTAAGAACGTAGCGCACTCTAAGTTTCTCTCCCTGTTAGAGGGCTAAATGCCTGTCCTTGGAGCAGTGACACACACCCAGAAAGTGGGCGGCTCACATGTGCATGACATCCACATTTGGCTTGTAATACTTCTATCCTGATGAAACGTTTGGTGTAAGATTTCACCTCTGTACATGAGCCCGCACCTGCCAGACCACTTTCTCTCTGATCTCTCAGAGATAATTTCTCCAGTCAGAGAGGGATCTTAGCATTGGAGCCTGTTTCTTCACCTGAGATAGAATTGGGAGGGGGGTCCTGACTTTTCATATGTGTGAAGATCGAAGGCCAAAGATGCCGTGTGGTGCAATTCCCACAAGCAGACGGGGCTTTCGGTACAACGAGATAGAGGAAGAATGGAACAGAGAGCGGTGCAGGTTAAGGGGGATGGTAATAGATGGGCACACACTTGGGGACTGCCTCAACATGTTATTTCAAAGCAAAGTAAAGCAAACAGTTGGGTGTGGGAAAGGTGGATTGCAACATTTCTGTGTAACTAGAGTAACCCACGGTGGAGCAAGGCAGAGGTAAGGGAAGGTTCCCAAGCTACCTAGCACTGCCTGCCCTCCAGCCCCATCACTGAGTCTCTGACAGCTCAGCTGAGTCCTCTGCCACTGCACAAACATCTGCCAATGCAAACAGCCTGCAGCCTTCGCCCTGCACTTGGCATGTTACAGACAGTGAAACTTGCCAACGTACCCAGTTCCTGCTAGAAGGGAGCCGCTGGCACCAGAGGTCTTCACCCTGAAGCGCAAGGAGTCATTGGAGAGGTTGCACGGGCAGCAGGCAGCGTGTGTTCAGATAGGGAGGCAACTGCCTTTATCCAGCATGTTTGTACCTTCCCTTGGGGCCACTTGGCCATCAGGGAACTCAACTGTAATCATGAGGGATACACAGGGATGCTAAACAATTAGACTCCTGCACTAGCCAGACTCTGCTCCTGGTACCTGAGCCTCTGATCACTGTTTGTATGGTGCCAGTTAGACACATGGCTCCAAGCAGGTGTCAGCGGCTCCCTTCTAGCAGTAACAATGCTGCTGCTGAAATAATAATAATAATAATTAGTAGTAGTAGTAGTAGTAGTAGTAGTAGTAGTAGCAGTATTGATGCTGTAGCTTTTATTATTATTATTATTACTATTTTAATAACATAGGTACATATAATATAATATAATATAATATAATATAATATAATATAATATAATATAATATAATATAATATAATATAATAAATAAAGATCCACCATTATGACATTATTTCTTTCTAAAACCCTTCCCGTTTTAAATGTTTAGGCTGAAACTGCTTCAGGTTTTTCAATTAATTCTGCAACTCATTTCTTAAAATAATTTTTTAGGTAAACTGAAAGCTGAGATTTCCATGTGGGGCCTTCAATTCCGAAGTTGGGGCTCTCGGAATGATAGCAAACTGTGTGAGATTTCCAATACAATTCCAACAGTTCCTGGCTCAAGCGGAACACCCACAAATGAAGACCACAAGAATCATTTAATGGCCATTTCTGACCCCACAACCCATAGGGGAAGATGCTGTTTACCTCTGCACTGGGCTACAGAGCCAGTGAGTGTAAGGAACAACCTTCTGCCACCGACAGTGACCGGCTCACAGAGCATACATATACACTGCAACACTATTTCAAAATATCTAGCGCTAATCCGAAATAACGTAGCCTGCGTCTACACAACAGGCAGTGATTTTGAAATTGTGTCAAAATACCGTCCAGCCAGAGGTCTTCTTACTCCGACTCCTGTAACCCTCATTCTATGAGGAATAAGGGGAGTCAAAAGAAGAGTGCTTTATTTCGGAATACGTGATGAGTAGATGCTTTGTATTTCAAAATAAGCTGTTTTGAAATTTCCCCTTTTTCCCCCTATTTTGATGAACCTCATAAGGAGCTAGTAAACAGGAGGGGCTCCATTTAGAAAAGGGTCGTACCCGTCTCATTCAGCCCAACAAGTCACTTTAGGAAGGGACGTTAGGAAGAGTTGAATTTCTCCCCGCAGTGCCCACATGGAGGGTGCAGACCAGATTGCTGCAGAATGCACATGGGGAAATGGAGTGCAGTATTATATGGTTCTGTCACAGGCCCTTCAATGCTTTTGCATTATGGTAGCCAGTATCCACATACTAACTGAAACATGCAGAGGAGCTCCCCAGGTGAAAATAAGCCTTCCCCAGAGCCTGCTGTCTCTGATGATGAGCTGTTCAATTTCAGTAGAACATAAGAACGGTGAACGTATTTGGTGGAGTTATCATGGACAGTTCTCTGAAAACTTCCACGCAGTGTGCAGCGGCGCTCAAAAAGGCAAATAGGATGCTAGGAATTATTAGGAAAGGGATAGAAAAGAAGACCCAGAATATCGTACTGCTCTGTATGAAACTATGGTACGCCCACATCTTGAATACTGTGTACAGATGTGGTCTCCTCACCTGAAAAAAGATATTTTGGCCTTGGAAAGGGTTCAGAAAAGGGCAACTAAAATGATTAGGGGTTTGGAACGGGTCCCATATGAGGAGAGGTTAAAGCGACTGGGACTTTTCAATTTAGAAAAGAGGAGACTGAGGGGGGATATGATAGAGGTCTATAAAATCATGAGTGGTGTGGAGAGTGACGATAAAGAAAAGTTATTTATTAGTTCCCAAAATAGAAGAACTAGAGGACACCAAATGAAATTAATGGGGAGCAGGTTTAAAACTAATAAAAGAAAGTTCTTCTGCACACAGTGTGTAGTCAACCTGTGGAACTCCTTGCCAGAGGAGGCTGTGAAGGCTAGGACTATAACAGAGTTTAAAGAGAAGCTAGATAATTTCATGGAGGTTAGGTCCATAAAAGGCTATTAGCCAGGGGATAAAATGGTGTCCTTGGCCTCTGTTTGTCAGAGGCTGGAGAGGGATGGCAGGAGACAAATTGCTTGATCGTGTCTTCGGTTCACCCCCTCTGGGGCACCTGATGCTGGCCACTGTCGGCAGACAGAATACTGGGCTAGAAGGACCTTTGGTCTGACCCAGTACGGCCTTTCTTATGTTCTTATGTTCTTATGACACCAAAGGTCCATCCAGCCCAGGATCCTGTCTTCCAACAGTGGCCAATGCCAGGAGTCTCAATGGGAATGAAAAGAACGTAATCAGCAAGTGGCCCATCCCGTCTTCTCAGCCCTGACAAAGAGAATCTAGGCTAACAGGGCAGCTCTTACCATGGCCCAGCCCCAACACGAAGCCTCGTCAGGGGGCAGAGCTGAGGGGAAAGTGAGGACCAAGGGGGATCAGGGCTTCGGGGAGAGAGAAAGGATGAGGGAAGAGGCATGAAGGAAGCAGGGAGGGGATAGAGAGTGGACGGGTTCCTGCGTGGGTCCTGCCTTTGCTCTTTATAAATATGGTCAGTCTAATGTAAATGGGCTGGCCTGGGAGAGGACTTAGAGGGGGCCTCTGAGGGGGAGAAAAGGAACATTTCCCATATTTTTCCATTGCTGGGGAAGCACAAATGCAGAGGCTGGTGAGGGAATCCGGGCTTGAGTGTCCTGCCAGCTCTCCTGATGTGGTTGCACAGTTGCACATCCAGCTCTTCTCTGCCTTAGTCGGGGGAGAATGTGACGGGGCAAGGTCACAGAATACCTCTTCGGGCTGCTTCCTGGAGTGCTAAGAAAGCCACTGCCACTTGCCTTCCTCCTCTCTGGGGCTTGTCACTACTGACCCATCACTGGTCTCCGCAGCCACAGCAAAGAGCACTGCCCCCATATTGCCCCCTGGGAAGCACAGACAATGAAACTCTTCAGATCCAAGAAAAATGCAGATTTGGGCCCCGCTTCCTGGGACACCACTGCCCAGATGGGATCAGAACCCCCATTGAATTATTTTTAATAGGTAAGTCGCCTCTAGCAATGGAAGGTGGATGTGCATGCACACTGATTGCTCCCCCGACAGCTAACAAATTATTTACCCTGGGCTTGATTGGTAGTCAATAGAAGTGATTTTATTACATAATCGCAGTAGGATTTACGTGGTTGTAATTGAGAACAGGCAGAGCAGAATAGGTTATGAATTAACAATAATAGAGAACACTTAGCTAATTCTAACATTAAAACCTAAGTAAAAACTGATTACAAACTCACCCTAAAATTGTTCTTTTTCCAGCTAAGCCTCCAAAACAGGGAAGTCTCCTTTTTCCTGGGGTCTTTGCTTCATCTTGGGTGTGCCACACCAGCCAAAGACAAAGAAAAACTGAGCTTCCTATTGTTTTTATAGAGACCACCTTTCCATGGACAATTACTTGTTTTGCCCCTATGAGTTGGGGTGGACATATGACTTCCTAAGATCAACCACTGCTAAGACTTAAAGGAGAGAAGAGGGTGTTTACAGTTGATCATCTAGACATTGATGGTAACACCTTTAATGGCTTTCACTTGCACATCTAAAACCATAAACCATTCCATGCTCAATAGGTCTATCTTTACACTCAAGAATGACACAGGCACCAAAACAACTTATACCTCCAGATCAGCGGCACAGCCGTGGGTACACGCATGGCCCCACAGTATGCTAACATCTTTATGGCTGACCTAGAACAACGTTTCCTCAACTCCCATCCCCTTTCACCCCTCCTCTACCTACGGTACATCGATGACATCTTTATGATCTGGACACATGGCCAAGAAACACTGGAGATATTCCACAGAGATTTCAACAACCTACACCCCACCATCAACCTCAGCCTGGACCATTCTACACGAGAGATCCACTTCCTGGACACCACCGTACAAATCAACAATGGAAAATTAGACACCACTCTCTACAGAAAACCCACCGACTCATACAGTTACCTACATGCATCCAGCTCCCATCCAGAACACACCACACGATCCATCGTCTATAGCCAAGCCCTTCGATACAACCGCATCTGCTCGAATCCCACTGACAGAGACCAGAAGCTTCAGGATCTCTACCAAGCATTTATAAATCTCAACTACCCACCCAGAGAAATAAAAAAGCAAATTGAAAGAGCCAGACGAATACCTAGAAACCATCTACTTCAAGACAGACCCAAGAAAACCAACAATAGAACACCACTTGTCATCACCTACAACCCCCAATTTAAACCTGTCCAACACATTATCAATAAACTACAGCCTATATTGGAACAGGATACCATACTCAAAGAGGCTCTGGGAGACAGACCCATAGTCTCCTATAGACAACCACCTAACCTCAAGATGATTCTTACCAACCACCACAGGACATACCACACTAATACCAACCCTGGTACCTTCCCTTGCAACAAACCCTGTTGCCAGCTTTGTCCACATATTCATTCTGCTGATACCATTATTGGGCCTAACCAAGTGAGTTATAAGATCAAGAACACATATTCCTGCGCATCCAGAAATATAATCTATGCTATCATGTGCCGAAAGTGTCCGTCTGCTATGTACATTGGACAAACATCTCAGACACTTCGCCAAAGGATTAATGCCCACAAAACAGATATCAGACAAGATCACAAAGAGAAAACAGTTTCTTGCCACTTTAACCAGAAAGGACACTCTCTAAATGACTTAGCCACCTGCATTCTGCTACAAAGACCTTTTACATCTGCACTTGAAAGGGAATCCTCTGAACTGTCATTCATGTTAAAATTCGACACTTGCCAACAAGGACTTAACAAGAATTTGAACTATCTCACCCATTACCAAGACAGTTTCCCCAATTATCACCTGTAATACCATTAACTCACAAACATCCCACTCTCCCTACCTTTAATATCATCAATTCACAGACACTTACCTTCCTTCCTCTCCCTCTCCCCCCCCCCCCGCATCCCCCTTCTGTTCTGCAATGTGATTTGTCCTTTTCATATTTGTTCATTTTTTTAATTGTATCCTTTGGTATATATGGTTGTGACTACTTTCTTCCACTATTTGATCTGAGGAAGTGGGTCTGGCTCACGAAAGCTCATCATCTAATAAACCATCTTGTTAGTCTTTAAAGTACTACATTGTCCTGCATTTTACTTTATATATGCTGCTTCCTGCCTTCATCAATTTCCTCAAATGCAATTTGCACCCTGAAAACCATCCCTCCCACAAGTTCAGGCCTTAGAGCCCATGTCTACCTCTCTCTACAGTGTCATAGAATCATAGAACCATAGAGCTGGAAGAGACCTCAGAAGGTCATCAAGTCCAGCCCCCTGCTCTAGGCAGGACCAATCCCAACTAAATCAATGGTCACCACTCTTAGCACAAATACCAAACCCATCTCGGCTATTCACGACCGGGTAAAGATGGACGTGTATCTCAGTGGGTTACTGATCATGATGAAGTGGTCAAAAGTCATCAGTAGCTCATGTCACCTTGGATGCAGAAGCCAAGTATGCAAGAGGTGCATTTGGCCAATTTTTTCATCTCTCTTGTTACCTGGATCCATGTGATGAACTGACCCTTCACTTGCTGAAGAGCTTGATTAGCTTGGCACGCAGGTGTTTGCTTTTCATGCTGAACATGATTGGGTTCATCATGGGAGGCACCAGCAGGTAGATGTATCCCAGGAGAATCTGAAGCAAAGGGGGAGTGTGCTCCCCGAATCTGTGTGTCACAGACAAGCCGATCAATGGAATGTAGAAGAGCAGGACAGCACAGAGGTGGGAGGCGCAGGTGTTCAGGGCCCTGAGGCATTCCATGTAGGATGCGATACCCAACACTGTTTTGAGGATCATCACATAAGAGAGGAAGATGAGCAGAGAGTCCAACCCCACAGTGGAAAGTATTGCAAAGAAGCCATAGATGCTGTTGATGGTGATGTCTGCACATGCCATCTTCATGATGTCCTGGTGCAGGCAGAAGGAATGGGAGAGGACATTAGCTTGACAGTATCGATACCGTTTCAGGAGTAAGGGGATTGGAATTTCAATGGTCACCACTCTTAGCACAAATACCAATCCCATCTTGCCTATTCGCGACCGGGTGAAGATGGACGTGTATCTCAGAGGGTTACAAATTGCAATGAAGCGGTCAAAAGCCATCAACAAGAACACAGAGGATTCAATGAGAGAAAGTAAGGGGAGGAAGAACAACTGTGCAAAACAAGCATCAAGGCTGATCTCCCTAGAGTTAAACAAGAATACACCTAGTATTGTCGGTGTGGTGGCTATTGATAGACCAAGGTCTGTGAGAGCCAACATGGAAAGGAAAATGTACATAGGCTTATGAAGGCTCGGTTCTGTTTTTATAATGTACAGAATAACTGAATTTCCCATTATTGAAATAGCATAAATAAGGCAGATGGGGATAGAGATCCAGAAATGGATGTCTTCATGGCCAGATATCCCGGTGAGAAGGAACATGGTAGGTTTGAATTTGGTATCATTGGCAGCTTCCATTAGGTGCTGGGCACAATCAAGGTGTGTTGAATTTTTCTTCCTGAGAGGAAAAAGAATAGAAGACTGGGCAATATTTTATTAGACGTAATTCTGTTCTCAGAAAATAGAAGATCGTTATGCATGAGAATCCCCGTAGCTCCAGGAAGATGAGCTGAAATGTCGTCTTGGGTTAACATGACTGATAGGAATATAGAGGCAGCTATGAGGTGACTTGCAACCAGGGAGAGCTCTCCAATTCCCAATACTCGCAAGTTAAACTTATTTTGACGTGTGTACCAGGGGACTGTGTCTAGACTGCATCCCTTTTGCGGAAAAGGGATGCAGATTAGACAGCGCAATTGCAAATGAAGCGGGGATTTAAATCTCCCCCGCTTCATTTGCATGAACATGGCTGCTGCTTTTTTCCGGCTCGGGGCTTTGCCGGCAAAAAGCGCCGGTCTAGACGGGGATCTTTCGGAATATAAAGCCTTTTCCGAAAGATCCCTTCCAAGTCTGCTAAAAATATTCACTTCTGTAATTTGATTATCTGCTTAGTCATATAAATATTCAGTCCCTTTTTGAATTCCAGTAAGCTCTTGGTCTTTTTGGAAATAAGTCTGGACACTCTGGATGTAGTGAAAACAGGCAAGAGTATTTACTACACACAGCACTGTGGAGTGCTATGAGTGGTTAGGCTGGTTAATACTGCTTAAGCAAAACATTACAATAGATTATATAGGGGGCTGATGGGCCTAAGAGAAACAATTGGATAGGTTGTAGCAGCAAGATGACATACTCACGTAAGCCAATAAGCTAAGAAAGATTACACAGCGCCTCTGCCCATCGTCAGTCAAACACCTTTTTTCTAATCTGGGTGGTTTTCCTTGCAAGCTAAGTAAACTGGCATAAACAAAACAAACAATTTCATAGCAACTTTTGTGTAATTGAGTTATGATGCGTCTACAAAGAGGTTGGTGCCACCTGTGGTGACATGACCCTTGGGTTATGGGTCCATTATCTAGGATTAAAGCAAAACTGTAAGAACATATCACATTCACTAAATTAAAAAGGTTGTTTTGGCACCAGTCTGTGTCTCTTATCTGGTGCGGCCCCTTGGAATGTGGTTGCCGGGGCGACCATGCCTTTCCCAAGGTCCCTCCACTCATGCTAACTGCCCGTTTGTGAGGTTTGCAGGGTTTAGAGGTTATAGGCCTCCAACAGATTTCAGAATTTGAACAGGGTGACTTAGCAAAATATCATGACCTGCTTAAGATGAACTATTTTACCCTACAATTCTCTCCTCTTGATCTGAAGGTTCTCAAAGCCGCCAGGTTAAATAGACAGTCTTAGGGTTTTTAATTTGCCTCAGGAGTGCCAGTACAGCACCAGCACTATTATAATGTTAAAATCAAGATTCCCCACATAACTTGGCAAAACAGTACCCAAATCCATCTCCAAGGTATTTCGTCACCAGTAAAGGTGCTACCCATGATTATGGTTTTGACCTTTACTGCCTGGTTGAGTGCCTTAGCATATTTGGTTTTGGCCCAGTCCACGGTTTTTCCTATCTGTGTGTACCTCAGATGGCCAATTCCAATATGCCTTTGGGCCTCAGCCACCAACTCCTCTATCTTTGCCTGCAGGGCCAGTAGACTCTCCTCTAGGTACTTACTTCCACCATGCCACTCAGGATCCTCTGTTAGGTTACCCATCATTGCTAGAGTACGGTAGAGCCGAATCCCGTCAATGGTCAGGATTGCCCAGCGAGGGACCGGTATGCACACAGAGGGATATGTGGAAGGGCAGGGATTTCCATTTAGTTTGATGGAGTGGCCAGTCTGGGCAGTCAAACACCTGTAGGTACCGTTCATTTGGACTGGCTCCATACGTATTTGTTTCTTAGTGATGACCACTTCAAACCTAGACATATCCGTCAAGATATTATATAGGCAGGTACATAAGATTTCCTTATTGGTATGGGTACAACATTCTCTGGGGTACAATATACCCCCCGCACTCTCGGGATAGGTGATACCCTCTATTCTAATAATATGACCCTGCTTTCACACAGGCAGGGAGGTTACCATCCTAGCTCATTGTGAGTGGGAAATACCCTTGGGGACCAAGAGGCCAAAGGTTATACTATGACCTGTCCATGTAGGCCTCTGGATTTTCATAGATTTTCTGGTATGAGGTGGATGGTATGACATAGACAGGGACTCACTACCTCCATCAGGGCTGGGGGTTGGTGGCTAAGGCTTCTCCAATTCTCCAACACTGGTCTTTTAATTTCTTTAATTTAGTACCATCAACTAGCAGCCCGATTAATCTTTTGTGTAAGTAGTTGGTTATATCTAATGAGGTGGACATAGAGCTGGATAGATCCGTTAAGCTGTTTAGGATTAACTTGGCTGGCGTCTAGATCTTCACGGGCATTGGATATTACTGCACCTGCCAGCCTAGATTCAATTTGGTCCCTTTCTTCCGCCTGTTGTGCGATGACATAAGAGTTTCTGACAGAGTTTCCAGCCCCAAACCAGCCTGCGATAGTATCTGCTAAACACCGTCCCTGCCGAATTAGACGCTTACCAAGTTGATTGGTCAGTCTGGTAATATTACTACTTCATGGGGAGGGATAGCTCAGTTGTTTGAGAATTAGCCTGCTAAAGCCAGGGTTGTGAGTTCAATCCTTGAGGGGGCCATTTAGGGATCTGGGACAAATCTATTGGGGATAGTACTTGGTCCTGCTGTGAAGGCAGGGGACTGGACTGATGACTGCTCAAGGTCCCTTCCAGTTGTAGGAGATTGGTGTATATCTCTGTTATAAACCTTGCTGGCCTATACCTTCTAGGGCAATGTGTGCCTCAACCCTGTAAGTGTGAAACACCACAGAGGTGAGGACTGGTAGCACTGATTCTGTCATTACCAGTCCTGGTTCTAGGACAGGGGTTTGTTCTGGATGTGATGTACAATTAGGAGGCTCTATCCTATCCTTTAGAACTTGGTTTCTAGTATTCACATGAGGTCACATTAGTGATGGGCATTGTTTAACAAATGTTTGCCAGGCCTCAGAGATAACCGTAGAGATAATCTTGGTTTGGGCTGGGCCTTGAGTGGTAAACCCCAGTGGAAGTTAATAGGCTGCACTTCATCAGATACCTTGCCAGTGTACTTGGCACATGTCCTGATGTTAGCATTTGGCTTCTTTTTCTATTCTATACAAATGTTAACACTGAGGACTATATGTTTCTGGTCCTCGTAGTCTCTGTGGGTATGTCTACACTACCCCCCCTAGTTCAAACTAGGGGGGGGGGGGTAATGTAGTCATATGGAGTTGCAAAGGAAGCCCGGGATTTGAATTTCCCGGGCTTCACTTGCATAAAGCCGGCTGGCGCCATTTTTAAATGCCGGCTAGTTCGGACCCCGTGCAGCGCGGCTACACGCGGCACGGACTAGCTAGTTCGGATTAGACATAGCCTGTGTTATTATAATAGGTGAAGTAATTTTATGTGAATGAGGGGTAGCCCAGGGCCTTGTATTTTCCTTGGTTGTTAATACACAGCTATCCTTCTTTAAAGGTGATTTGGATGCCGGTTGCATTAATTGTAAGTACCATCCCCCGCCCCCAAGAGGACCACAGTATGCTTCAAGGATGTCTTTTATTATTAATGGGAACCCATGCAATTCCATGATTCTTTCCAGGTGTTCTCGAGGCCTTTTAAGGCATCAGGTACCTGGTACCAACAGGTAACGGGGCAATTGGCAGTTATTACAATAATGTTGAGGTTACTAGTATTTTTATTATTGTAATTACCAGTGTATGACCTTTACTCAAATATTTTCATCTCCCACTTGCCCATGTCCTAGTTGCAGATTTATTGTTACCTCTGACCAAACCCCTTTCACGGTTAGCGTGTGAGATTCTGCAAAAGCTAAATATTTCATTAGTGTGGCAATTAAAGCAAAGCAAATCTGGTGGAAGGGGATTAGTATCCCACTTCCAGTCCTCCTCTTAACATGGCACACTCCGTGCTCCCTTTCTCCGGCTCCATAGGGGTAGCAGGAGCTGCAGCAGGAACAGCCTTGTTGTTATCTTCCAGTTTCCTTTTCTTGTTTACCTGTGGAGACATTGTTAGCATTCACCTAGCTTAAATAATTAGAACAATAAAATATTATCTTGTCACTGAATTTCCTAGAGTTGCATTTGATTGGGCCAAATACTCTTTCTTTTTAAGCTTATGCTTTTGCTTCACTTAGAATGTCCATTAAAAAAAAACAAAACAATACCCAACAATTTTTGGAATACAAGTGCCACAATACAAGACAAGACAAACAGGACACAAAACACAAAACACAACTCATTATGTCATGACAGTATAACCCTGGCTTTCTTTTCAGTTGCCCTTCAGCTGGTACCAGTGCTTTCTGATGTTCTGAACAACAAGAAAACATTTCTACTCCCACGGGGGTGGCAAATTTTATTTTAGAATACTTTTTTTGTACAGGTGTTCTTGCTGATTTCTTGATCCACCTGCTGTTTCCGAATAATATGCTTTTATTTTGTGCACCCGCTTCAGAGGGTTTGAGTGAACTACTTCCCTGTTCAATTAAGTTAAAGGTGGTATGCCTCAGTTTCCCTCTTAGGAAAATTAGATAATTAGACAGTGAGAACATATCACACTTACTACATTAACAAGGTTATTCTGGTACCAGACTGTGTGTCTTATTTGGTGCGGCCCCTTGGAATGTGGTTGCCAGGGTGATCATGTCTTCCCCAAGGTCTCTCTGCTCATGCTAACTTCCCATTCGTGAGGTCTGCAGGGTTTAGAGGTTAGAGGCCTATACCGGACTGCAGAATTTGAACAGGCTGACTTAGCGAGATATCGTGGCCTGCCTAGGATGGACAATTTTACGCTCCAGTCTCATTGAAATATTTTGGCTGGGAGTTCCACAGCTTACTTGAAAACTGCATGATTTTAACATTTTAAAGTTCCTGAATTCACACTTATAAGGCATTTTCATTGACGGATTATAGTGCATGTTCTCCACTCCGGAGAGTACAAAATATGCCCCGGCCCCTCTGCTGTACATGCGATAAATTCTTAGGATCAGGTTCTGGATTCAATAACAATATGTTCAACATGCATCTGTGCAGATTTGCATATGTAAATTCTGATGGAGTATGCTGTGTCAACCTGCCCTTATTAAATTCCCCCAGTGATACACTTTGAGCCCCAAAATCTCTCCAAGGGAAGCGGACATGTTTTTCTGGTCAGTATGAACAGAATCTGGAGAACCAATGATCCTACAGGCTTCTCTTCACCTTCATAGGCCTGGCATCCTCTCCCCACACAAGGAACTGCAGAATTCTGGCATGTTAACAAGATAATAGAGATAGTTACTTTACTTGGGAAGGAAATAGGATGGTATCTAAGGGTATGTCTACATTACAAAGTTTTTCCGAAAAAGCTTCATTTATGTCCACACTGCAATCACATTCCTCCGAAAGAAAATTGAAAGAACAAAGGATTTTTTCCAACATTGGTAATCCTCATTCTATGAGGAAGAAGCCTTTTTCTGAAAGAGCTCTTTCAGAAAAAGGCGTGTGTGGACCGGGAAGAGGGAGTTCTTTCAAAAGTAGAGAAAAGAGGAAAAATCACTCTGTCCATAGTAATCACAGCTTACATGTGAGCTAGCATCAGTTCAGTATGGATGCTATCTTTTGAAGAAGCAGATCACTTTTTTGGATGTCCTTTTGTAGTGTGGATGATCTCTTTTGGAAGAAGGTGGGTTTTTTTCTTTGAAGATCTCTTCCAGAAAAGCTTCTTCCAAAAGAAACCTGCAGTCCAGACATAGCCTAAAATGGGTGAATAATGCAAACACTTAATTTGCACTCATATCCAGTTTAGTGTGCAAATTTCAACCATGCACATACAACAGGTGATGGATGTAAATTGTATATACCCACTATAGCATCCTCCTTTTCCTCACCTCAGCATTCAGTCCTAGGGGCTTCTGTATTATTCCTATGCTCCAAAAGCAACTAATGCAGAATTCCCCTAGGACTAAGATCTACTCTTTTCTGAAACACAGACCAGAGGATCTGTTTCCTCTAAACTTTGGGGAAATTGTTGCATCATTACTGACTGCCAGTCCCTGAATGTAAGTTGTGGAAATGGCTTCAGCTCGGATGCTAAGGGACTGAGCCACACAACAGTTCTCTGAACACAGAGTTCATAGTGCAGATCCCTTGCAAGCAGTATTTGGAGGAAAGGAAGTGCTTTCTAAACCAGTGGTCTCCAACCTTTTTAACCACAATGTCGCTTTTTCAATTTAAGTGCAATATAAGATCTACCTCAAACCCAAATACCCTGGCACTACTTCCTTACACCCCTTCTCTGAGGCCTCACCTTGCTCACTGCATCCCCCTTCTTCCCTCATCCTCACTAGGATGAGGTAGGGGGTTGGGATGCAGGCTCTGGTGTTGGGCCAAGGGATTCAGAGAGTGGGAGAGATCCCAGGATCAGCCTAGGGTGGAGGATCGGGGTCCAGGAGGGGTTTCAGGGTGCAAGCTCTAGGAAGAAATTTGGGTGCAGGGGGACTCACATCTGAAGCAGGAGGTTGGATACAGGAGCAGGTTCAGGGTTGAGACAGGGGTTCAGGATACAGGCTCTGGCTGGGCATCATTTAACTGAGATGGCTTCCAGGTGGTGGAGCAGTGGGGCTAAGGCGGACTTGCTCCTGCCCTGGCCCTGCACTACTCCTGAAAGCAATTGGTGCGTACAACAATAGCTCCATGGCACCATGTGTTGGCCCTCATCTACAGGCACTGAGCCCACAGCTCTTACTGGCCACGGTTCCCCATTACTGATCAATGGGAGCTACAGAAGCGGTGTCTGCAGGCAAGGACAGCATGTGGAGTACCCCTGCTTTGCCTTTCTCAGGGGCTACAGGGACATGCCAGCCACTTACAGGAGCAGCAATTATCACAGGGATAATGACTCCAGCTATGACATGTTCAGCATTTTAAAACATACGACTCAAAGAATTAAATTGAATCATGAGAAAAATGACAATGAGGAAATGCACAGACCAGTCAAAAAACAAAAATGACCCACCTTGCAAGCAGTAAAAGAAGCAAAACCAACAACCCACATATGTGGGTTGGGTCAGGAGATGAAGGAAGGTCAGTGTGTGTCTGTGAGCATCACAGAGACACACACAGTGTCACACACACATGGAGACTATGCTGATCCTTCTAGGGGCTGTAGGGACATTCCAGCCACCTCCAGGACCACAACCACCATCAGGACAATTACTCCAGATTTGCATTGCCAAACTTCCTCCACCCCTTCTCTCTGTACGGAGATAGGGTACAGGAGTGGGGGAGGAGAGACACCCTAACATAAGCACACCCCTCTTCTCCTTTCACACCCTGCACAGCAAGCAGGACGCTCCTGCAGGGGTAGCTCCAAGACAGAGGGCAGGAGCAGCATGGCAGTGGGTGGAGGGGCAACTGAACTGCGAGTGCTTGAGAACTTCCTGGCCAAACCAGCCAGGATCACGTCAGAGGCTCCAAGATTTACCAGTAGATCCCGACCTACTGCTTGGTGACCACAGTTCTAAATCAGAACCCATTCAGCAGTAAAGTTCCACTGCTGCTTCCTAAAGAGATTCCAAGAATTCTGCTGCTGCTTCCCAGTATGCAAGAGTAAGGCCGATAGGTGGAACCAAAACTGGGCTCTTTTGACTTTAGTGCAAGAGCCTCTGCACTTGAGCTATAAAGCCAGCTGGCTCTCAGCTAAGAATGTCGTGCACACTCAGTCTCTCTCCCTGTAAGAGGACTAAGTGCCTGTCCATAGGGCAGTGACGCACACTCAGAAGGTGGGCGGGTCACATGTGCATGACATCCACGTTTGGTGTGTAATATTTCTATCCCGATGAAATGTTTGGCATAAGATTTCACCTCTGTACATGAGCCCACACCTGCCAACCCACTTTCCCTCTGATCTCTCAAGATGATTTCTCTGGTCAGCGAGAGATCTTAGCATCAGAGCCTGTTTTTTCACCTGAGATAGAATTGGGGGGGAGGGTCTGACTTTTCATATGTGTGAAGAACGAAGGCCAAAGATGCCGTGTGGTGCATTTCCCACAAGCAGACGGGGCTTTTGGTACGAGTCATAGGAGTAATGGAACAGAGTGGTGCAGGTTAGGGGGATGGTAATAGATGAGCACACACTTGGTGACTGCCTCAACTTGTTATTTCAAAACAAGTACAGCAATCAGGCAGGTGTGGCAAAGGTGGATTGCAACATTTCTGTGTATCTAGAGAAAACCACAGTGGAGCGTGGAAAGATGTAGAGTAGGGTTCCCAAGCTACCTAGCAATGTACCTACAGTAACCCACGGTGGAGTATAGAGAGATGGAGGGGAGGTTTCCCAAGCTACTAGCACTGCCTGACTCCATCCCTGTCACTGAGTCACCCTGACAGCCCAGCTGAGTCCTTTGCCGCTGCACAGAACATATGTCAATGTAAACAGCCTGCAGCCTTCACCCTGCACTGGCCATGTTACAGACCGTGAAACCTGCCAACGTACCCAGTTCCGGCTAGACTGGAGCTGCTGGCACCAGATGTCTTCACTGTAAAGCACAAGGAGTCATCAGAGAGGTTGCATGGGCAGCAGGCAGTGTGTGTTCAGATAGGGAGGCAACTGCCTTTATGCAGCATGTGTGTACCTTCCCTTGGGGCCACTTGACCATCAGGGAACCTCAGCTGTAATCATGAGGGATACACAGGGATGCCAAATAACTGGACTCCTGCACTAGCCAGACTGCATTCTCTGCTCCTGGGCTTGTGATCACTGTTTGTATGGTTTCCCTTAGACACATGGCTCCCAGCAGGGTAACTGATTAATAATAATGCTGCTGTTGAAATTATTATTATTGATAATAATATAATATAATATAATATAATATAATATAATATAATATAATATAATATAATATAATATAATATAATATAATATAATATAATTAGTGAAGTCCCACCATTATTAGATTATTTCTTTCCTAATCCCTTCTGGTTTTAAACGTTTAGGCTGAAACCGCTCATGTTTTCCAATTAGTTCTGCAGTTCATTTGTTAAAATAATTTTTTTGGAAAACTGAAAACTGAGATTTCCATGTGCGGCATTCAGTTCAGAAGTTGGGGCTTTCAGAATGACAGGAAATTATGTGAGATTTGCAACACAATCCCAACAGATAGAGAGTGGATGGGATTCTGGCATAGGTGCCCCTTTTGCCTTTTAAAAATATGATCACTCTACCTTGAAGGTGCTGGGTTGGGAGAGGACTTAAAAGAGCCTCTGTGGGGGAAGGAAGGAGCATTTCCCACATTTTGCATTACTGGGGAAGCACAAATGCAGAGCCTGGGAGGGAATTTGGGTTTGAGTGTCCTGCCAGCTCTCTGGTTGTCAGACGCTCACTTGCACACCCACCTCGTCTCTGCCTTAGTGGGGGGAGGGTGTGACGGGGCGAGGTCACAGAAGTCCCCTCGGGGCTCCTTCCCGGAGTGCTGAGAAAGCCACTGCCACTCGCCTTCCTGCTCTCTGGGGCTTCTCACTGCTCTGTCCAGCTGACCCATCACTGGTCTCCTGTA
The DNA here is from genome assembly GCF_049634645.1 of Pelodiscus sinensis. Taxonomy (NCBI): domain Eukaryota; kingdom Metazoa; phylum Chordata; order Testudines; family Trionychidae; genus Pelodiscus; species Pelodiscus sinensis. The sequence goes on along the minus strand of NC_134711.1, from coordinate 327,329,808 downwards.
GCCACGGCACAGAGCTGGAATCACTGCCCCCCTGAGAAGCACAGACACTGACACTCTTCAGGTCCAAGGGAGATGCAGGTTTGGGCCCAGCTTCCTGGGACACCACTGCCCAGATGAGATCAGAACTCCCAATGAATTATTTAGATAGACCCTCTTTAGCAATGGAAGGAGGATATGCACACTGATTGCCCCCCTCTATCCCCAGCTAACAATTATTTACACTCAGCTTGATTAATATTAAATGAAAGTGATTTTATTAAGTACAAGTAGTGGGATTTAAGTGGTTGTAATTGAGAACAGGCAGAGCAGAGTAGGTTACAAATTTACAATAATAGAGAACACTTAGCTAATTATAACGTTAAAACCTCAGTACAAACTGATTACAAACCTAAAATTTTTCTTTTTCCAGCTAAGCCTCCAAACCGGGGAAGTCTCCTTATCTCTGGGGTCATTGACTCATCTTGGGTGTGCCACACCAGACAAAGACAAATTAAAACCGAGTTTCCTATTGTTTTGTAGAGACCATCTTTCCATAGACAATTACTTGGTCTGTCCCTACTAGTTGGGGTGGAGATGTGACTTCCAAAGACCAACAGCTGCTTATACTTAAAGGAGACAAGAGGATGTTTTGAGTTAGTCATCTAGACATTGATGGTAACAGCCTAGATGTTCTATGCTCGGTAGATCTATCTTTACACCCAAGAAAGATACAGGCACCAAAACGAGATATACAGATCCAGAGGTTTATGACATGAAATTTGAAGGAATACACGGGATAATTTGTCCAAATCACATTTGAGTTAGTCCTATCTGTGTCCACCAGACCAATGTCGAAAGCATGGGGGGGAGGAGAAGGTGTCCTTCACAGTGGACTCAGCAGGATTGTGAATGGATTCCCTTGGGGCTCCTCCATTAATCCTATCTCTGACATGACTCGGTCACAAGCCCTTGACTGAGGATATAAGGGAAGGGTGAGTGTCTGTGCCCATGGTATAGCCCTTGTTTACAGACGTCATGGATCACGAAGCACTCAGAGTGCTCAGGACGGGCCAGGACCGTGACAGCAGAAAAGCTCTGCTGCTTCTACCTTGGCATGTGGACGTTTAAGGAGAGAAGGGACAGTGACAGGCCCGGTGTCATAGGAAACAGCATCCACACCCCTTCTCTTTATTGTTTGTATCAATAAGAATTCTGAGGTAACAGCTGCCACCCATTTGGCTTTTCATGGGGCAGCCTCTGACTTGTCGCACTTACACAGTCACTTTATAAATGCTATTTCCTGTCTTCATCAAATTCCCCCAGAACAATATGCACCCTGAAAAACATCCCTCCCACAGATTCAGGCCTTAGAATCCTTCTCAGCCTCTCTCTACTGAGTGGAGATCAGCTGCTCATTTCATCTATGCTACAGGGGCCAAATATGGAAGAGATGCATTTGGCCAATGTTTTTCATCTCCTTTGTGAAATGAAAGAGCTGGATCCATGTGATGAACTGACTCTTCACTTGACAAAGATCTTGATTAGCTTGGCATGCAGGTGTTTGCTTTTCACACTGTATACAATCGGGTTCATCACGGGAGGCACCAGCATGTAGATGTATCCTAGGATAACCTGGAGCAAGGGAGAAATGTGCTCCGCAAATCGGTGTGTCACAGACAAGCCAATCATTGGGATGTAGAAGAGCAGGACGGCACAGAGGTGGGAGACGCAGGTGTTCAGGGCCCTAAGGCACTCTGTGTGGGATGCGATGCCCAACACTGTTTTGAGGATCATCACGTAAGAGAGGAAGATGAGCAGAGAATCCAACCCCACCGTGGAGAGAACTATGAAGAAGCCATAGATGCTGTTTACTGTGATGTCTCCACAAGCCTTCTTCATGACCTCCTGGTTCAAGCAGAAGGAAAGGGTGAGAACATTAGCTCGACAGTATCTATACCGTTTCAGGAGAAAGGGGTCTGGGATTTCAACAGACAGCCCTCTTAGTGCAAATACCAGTCCCATCTTGGCTATTCGTGGCAGGGTTAAGATGGAAGTGTATCTCAGGGGGTTACAGATTGCAATGAAGCGATCAAAAGCCATCAGCAAGAGTACAGAGGATTCAATGAATGAAAGTGAGTGGATGAAGAACGGCTGTGCAAAACAAGCATCAAGGCTGATCTCCCTAGAGTTAAACAAGAGTACACCCAGTATCGTCGGTGCAGTGGCTATTGATAAGCCAATGTCAGTGATGGCCAACATAGAAAGGAAAATGAACATCGGTTCATGGAGGCTCGGTTCTGTTTTTATAATGTACAGAATAACTTCATTTCCCATTATCAAAATCACATAAATAAGGCAGATGGGGATAGCAATCCAGAGATGGACGTCTTCATATCCAGGTATCCCGGTGAGAAGGAACAAGGCAGGATTGAATTTGGTGTCATTGGCATTTTCCATTAGGTGCTGGACACGACCAAGGAGTGTTGAACTTTCCTTCCTGAGAGGAAAAAGACTGAGCAATATTTTATTAGACATCATTCTATTCTCAGAAAGTAGAAGATCGTTATGCACGAGAATTCCCGTAGCTCCGGGAAAATGAGCTGAAATGTGGTTTTGGATTTACATAACTGATAATAATTTAGGAGCAGTCACATTGGGTGAGACTTGTACTCCATGTATCCCAGTATCCAGGGGCTAGCATTAGGACCTGCAGATGAGAAGGAGGACGCCCTGCAATAGGCAGCTATGAGGTGACTTGCTCCGAGGGAGAACTGCGTCACCCCCACATCCACAATTTAGACTTATTTTGCTGCATACACCGAGGCTGTTTGTACGCCTTCCAAGTCCTTTAAAAATATTCTCTCCTGTGATTTGATTATCCAGTTAGCCATATAAAGATTCAATCCCTTTTTGAATCCTAGTAAGCTCTTGGCCCCATTGAAATATTTTGGCTGGGAGTTCCACAGCCTACTTGAGAACTGTGTGATTTTATTATTTTAACCTTCCTAAACTCACACATTGTCACATTATAGATATATTCTGTAGGTTGTACACTCTGGAGGGTACAAAATATGCCCCTGTCTGTCTGAGGTAGATGTGATCAATTATTAGAATCATATTCTGGATTCAATAACATTATGTTCAACAGGCATCAATGCAGATTTGCATATGTAAATTCTAATAGAGCACGCTGTGTCAACTTGTCCTTATTAAATGCTCCCTGTGATACACTCTGAGTCCCAAAATCCCTTCAAGGAAACTGAAGAGTTTTTTTGGTCAGTGTGCACTAAAGCTGGCCAGTTCTTTTCACCTCCCTGGGACCTGCATCCTCCTCTAATTAAAGGATCAGAAGAATTCTGGAATGTTATCAAGATAATACAGTCAGTTACTTCAGCTGTGTGGGAAATGGAGTGGCACCTAAAAAGGGTGAATAGTATAAATGAAACAAATTCAGAATTGCCCCAGGACTTAACTCTACTCTTTTCTGAAACACAGAGCAGATGATCTGTTCCCTCAAGACTTTAGGGATGATTTTAGCAGAGATGCTGAATGTATGACCCTGTAGAGATGGCTTCAGCTCAGTTACTAAGGATATCACTCTATAGTCTGCCGAATAATAGGTTCAAAGCACAAACCCATTGCAAGCAGTATTTGGAGGACATCTGAAGTGCTTTCTAAACCAAAGCCCATTCAGCAGTAAAGTTCCACTGCTGCTTCCTACAGAGATTCCAAAAATTCTGTTGCTGCTTCCCAATATGCAAGAGTAAGGACAGGAGAAACCAAACCTGGGACCTCTCAACTTTAGTGCCTGAGTCCCTACAGCTTGAGTTATAAAGCCAGCTGGCTCTCAGCTAAGAACATGGCACACACTCAGGGTACGTCTACACTAGCCCCCCAGATCGGTCTAGGGAGGCTAATGAGGGCGACTGGAATTGCAATCAAGCCCAGGATTTAAATATCCCACTCTTGATTAGCATGTTCCGGGTCAGTCACCATTTTAGAAATTGACTAGCAAGAAGTAACTGCCTGCGTCTACATGCGGCAGTGAAGCGGGATTCCGAAATAAAGTCCTAACTCGAATTAGCTGAGCTCTCAGAGATGATTTCTCCGGTCAGAGAGGGATCTTAGCATCAAAGCCTATTTCTTCACCTGACATAGAATTGGGGATCTGACATTTAGTATAAGCAGAGAACAACGGCAAAAGATGCTGTGTGGTGCATTTCCCATAACCAGACAGGGCTTTCGGTACAAGGAGACAGACAAATGGAACAGAGAGCGGTGCAGGTTAAGGGGGATGATAATAGATGAGCACTCACTTGGTGACTGCCTCAATTTGTTATTTCAAAGTAAAGTACAGCAATCAGCTCTGTGTGGCAAAGATGGAGTGCAACATATCTGTGTATCTAGAGTAACCCATAGCGGAGCATGGGCAGATGGAGGGGAGGTTTCTCAACCTACTAGTACTGACTGACTCCAGCCCCATGACTGAGTCACCCCAACAGCCTAGCTAAATCCTCTGCCGCTGCACAGAACATCTGCCAATGCAAACAGCCTGCAGCCTTCGCCCTGCACTTGGCATGTTACAGACAGTGACACCTGCCAACGTACCCAGTTCCCGCTAGAAGGGAGCCGCTGGCACCAGAGGTCTTCACCCTGAAGCACAAGGAGTCACCGGAGAGGTTGCAGGGGCAGCAGGCAGTGTGTGTTCAGATAGGAAGGCAACTGCCTTTATGCAGCATGTTTGTACCTTCCCTTGAGGCCACTTGGCCATCTGGGAACCTCAGCTGTAATCATGGATACGCAGGGATGCTAAACAACTAGACTCTTGCACTAGCCAGACTGCAGGTTTGCTCCTGGGCTATTGATCACTGTTTGTATGGTTTCAGTTAGACACATGGCTCCTGTCAGGGTGGCTAATTAGTAACAATGCTGCGGTTGAAATTATTATTATTATGTATTAATAATAATTAACAATAACACAAGAATATTAATATAATATAATATAATTAATTCATTAATAAAGTCCCACCATTATGAGATGAGTTCTTTCCAAATCCCTTCTGGTTTTACACGTTTAAGCTGAAACAGCTTCATGTTTGTCAATTAGTTCTGCAATTCATTTGTTAGAATAATTTTTTAGGAAAAGTGAAAGCTGAGATTTCCATGTGCGGCCTTCAGTTCTGAAGTTGGGACTTTCAGAATGACAAGAAATTGTGTGAGATTTCCAACACAATCCCAACAGTTCCCATCTCAGGCAGAGTACTCTCAGATGAAGGCCCGTGGATCAGTTAATGGCCATTTCTGGCTCCCCAATCCATAGGGGAAGATGCTGTTTCCCTGTGCACAGGGCTACAGAGACAGTGGGGGGAAGGAACCACTTTATGTCACCGACTCCCAGATGCAATAGAATCACAGAATCATAGAACTGGAAGAGACCTTAGAAGGCCATCAAGTCCAGTCCCCTGCTCTAGGCAGGACCAAACCCAACTAAATCAACCCGGCCAGGGCTTTGTCAAGCCGAGACTTAAAAACCTCTAGGGATGGAGACTCCACTACTTCCCTAGGTCACCCATTCCAGTGCTTCAACACCCTCCTAGTGAAATAATTTTTCCTAATATCCAACCTGGACCTCTCCCACCACAACTTGAGACCATTTTTCCTTGCTCTGCCATCCCTCACTACTGTGAACAGCCTTTCTCCAGACTCTTTGGAACCTTCCTTCAGGAAGTTGAAGGCTGCTATCAAATCCCCCCTCAATCTTCTCTTTTGCAGACTAAATAGACCCAACTCCCTCAAACTCTCCTTGTAGGTCATATGCACTAGCCCCCTAATCATTTTGGCTGCCCTCCCCTGGACCCGCTCTAATGCATCCACATCCTTCCTATAATTGGGGCCCAGAACTGGACACAATATTCCAGATATGGCCTCACCAGAGCCCAGTAAAGAGGAATAATCACATCTCTGGATCAACTAGCAATGCTCCTCTTAATGCAACTTAGTATGCCATTGGCCTTCTTGGCTAGAAGGGCACACTGTTGACTCATGTCCAGCTTCTCATCCACTGTAACTCTCAGGTTCTTTTCTACAGAACTGCTACTTAGCCAGTTAGTCCCCAACCTGTAACAATGTTTGGGATTCTTCCGTCCCAGGTGCAGGACTCTACACTGGTCCTTGTTGAACCTCCTCAGATTTTTTGTGTTCTAATTCTCCAATTTGTCTGTGTCACTCTGGACTCTTTCCCTTCCCTCCAGCGTGTCTGCCTTTCCCTCTAGCTTAGCGTCATAGTGACCGGCTCACCGAGCGTACGTCTACTGCTACACTATTTAAAAATAACTAACACTAATCCGAAATAACATAGTCTGCGTTTACACAGCAGGCAGTGATTACAAAATAGTATCAAAATACCATCAATCTGGAGGTCTTCTTTCTCCCATTCCTGTAACCATCATTGTACGAGGAATAAGAGGAGTCGGAGGAAGAGTGCTCTATTTTGAAATACATGTTGGGTAGATGCTTTGTAATTCAAAATAAGCTATTTCAAAATTTCCCGTATTTCCCCTATTTTGATTAAACTCATAAGGAGCTAGTTAACTGGAGGTACTACATTTAGAAAAGGGTCGGACCCCTCCCATCCAGCACAACAAGTCACTATAGGAAGGGGCGTTAGGAAGAGTTGAATTTCTCCCCACGGTGCCCACGTGGAAGGAATCCGATTGTTCTAGGCCAGCCCAGATTGCAGCAGAATACACATGTGGAAATGGAGTGCAGTATTATATGATTCTGTCACATGCCCTTGCATGCTTCTGAGTCATGGTAGCCACTATCTACATGCTCACTGAAACGTCTTCAGAACAGCTCCCCAGGAGAAAATAAGCCTTCCCCAGGCCCTGCTGTCTCTGTTGGTGAGCTGTTCAATTTTAGCTGAACATAAGAACAGTGAACATATTTGATGAGACCAAAGGTCCATGCAGCTCAGGAGCCTGTCTGCCGACATTGGCCAAATGTAATGGGGATGCAAAATACAGGCAATCTGCAAGTGGCCCATCCTGTCCTATCAGCCCTGACAAAGAGAATCTAGGCTAACAGGGCAGCACTTACCATGGCCCTGCTCCAACACAAAGCCTGGTGTGACGGACCGGGTCAGGTCTGGGCACAAGATGAAGGCGTCCACTCAAGGTGAATTGCTCAAATTCTGGTTTCTCTTTAGCCCCCAGATTGGAGACCTTCCCAAACAGGCCACAAACCAGTCCCACAGAGTGCTTCAGCTGCCTGCCTGAAGCCTCACGAGCAAAACCCCTCTGCCTCTCCAGAAATATCCGTGCCCTAGATGTGTCCAGGCCTCATACACAGGTGAGGGGTCTTAGAGCCCAATCTTACCTATCCCAAACAAGTTCTGTCTGGTTCCAAGAAACCAGCCACAGTTCCCAGGTCAATTTACACTCTGGATCTTACTCATAAATCACACTGAGCCAATCCGTTAGAATCTACAATCTAAAGGTTTATTACTACAAGAAAGAAAAGCATGAGAGTAAGGTTGTTAAAGTATCATACATTGCATGCATCGATGCTCCCATTTCTCGATGCAGGGTTGCAGCAGAGATGTTATAGCGTCTGGCTTAAAAGTCCTTGGTGCACATCCTTTGTCCGGATTGATCCACAGTTCTTCCCAGCTTGTGAATTCCTGTGAGGCTGCATCTGGGGTCAGGAGCAGATCTGGAGACCTAGATGGAGTTGGCCACGTGGCCTACTTCTACCTCCTTCCTGGCTTCTTTCAAGCTGGAGACAGTCACATGGTCTCTGACTAGGCACCAAGATTCCTTCATAGGTGGGTCTCGGGTACTTAAGAGACCTATTGTCCCTGGATCCTTTTTAATTAGCATGTCCATAGGCCAAGCCCATCACTCAACCACATACAGAGAAACTTCCAGTCTCCATACAGAGTAAATATTCATAACTCCACATACAGACATTATACAGATATATGAAGGGCACATACTGTATCAGTAGAAAGTAAGCTTTTGTTTGACACCTCACATGGCCCCCTTTGTACCACTTCTGGGGCAAACACCTCCCATGGGTGCAGCAGTGACCTGGCTGCTCCCTTCAAAATCCAATAACGTGACACCTGGAAAGGAGGCAGAGCTGAGGGGAAAATGAGAATCGCGGGTGTAGGGGACCGGGACTTTGGGAGGAGAGAAAGGGTGAGGAAAGAACAAATTTACAATAATAGAGAACACTTAGCTAATTGTAACATGAAAACCTCAGGACAAAGTGATTATTATGTTATAAATGCTGCTTCCTTTCTTGGTCAATTTCTCCAAATGTAATTTCCACCCTGAATACCACCCCTGATACAGGTTCAGGCCTTAGAGCCCATCACAACCTCTCTCTACAGAGAGGAAATCAGTAGCTCATGTTATCTAGAATGCAGGAGCCAAGTATGGAAGAGGTGCACTTGTCACCAGAGCTGGATCCATGTGATGAAATGACCCTTCATTTGACAAAGACCTTGATTAGCTTGGCACGCAGGTGTTTGCTTTTCACACTGTACACGATCGGGTTTACCACGGGAGGCACCAGCACGTAGATGTATCCTAGGATTACCTGGAGCAAGGGAGAAATGTGCTCCGCGAATCTGTGAGTCACAGACAAGCCCATCATTGGAATGTAGAAGATCAGGACGGCGCAGAGATGGGAGACACAGGTGTTCAGGGCCCTAAGACACTCCGTGTGGGATGCTATGCCTAACACTGTTTTGAGGATCATAACGTAAGAGAGGAAGATGAATAGAGAATCCAACCCCACTGTGTAGAGAATTACGAAGAAGCCATAGATGCTGTTTACTGTGATGTCACCACAAGCCTTCTTCATGACCTCCTGATTTAGGCAGAAGGAATGGGTGAGGACATTAGCTCGACAGTATCGATACCGTTTCAGGAGAATGGGGCCTGGGATTTCAACAGTCACCACTCTTAGAACAAATACCAGTCCCATCTTGGCTATTCGTGGCAGGGTCAAGATGGACGTATATCTCAGGGGGTTACAGATTGCAATGAAGCGATCAAAAGCCATCAACAAAAGTACAGAGGATTCAATGAATGAAAACAAGTGGATGAAGAACAGCTGTGAAAGACAAGCATCTAGGCTGATCTCCCTAGAATTAAACAAGAGTACACCCAGTATTGTCGGTGCGGTGGCTATTGATAAGCCAATGTCAGTGATGGCCAACATAGAAAGGAAAATGAACATCGGTTCATGGAGTCTCGGATCTGTTTTGATAATGTACAGAATAACTGCATTTCCCATTATCGAAATAGAATAAATAAGGCAGATGGGGATAGCGATCCAGAGATGGACGTCTTCATATCCAGGTATCCCGGTGAGAAGGAACATTGTAGGATTGAATTTGGTGTCATTGGCATTTTCCATTAGGTGCTGGGCACGACCAAGGAGTGTTGAATTTTCCTTCCTGAGGGGAAAAACAATAGAAGACTGGGCAATATTTTATTAGCCATCATTCTATTCTCAGAAAGTAGAAGATCGTTCTGCACGAGAATTCCCGTAGCTCCGGGAAGATGAGCTGAAATGTAGTCTTGGATGTACATCACTGATAGGAATTTAGGAGCAGTCACATTGGGTGAGACTTGTACTCTATGTAGCCCAGGATCCAGGGGCTAGCACTAGGACCTGAGGACAAAAAGGAGGAAGCCGTACAATAGGCAGGTATAAGGTGACCTGCTCCCAGGGAGAGCTGCATCACCCCAAAACCCACAATTTAGACTTATTTTGCTGGATACACCGAGGCTGTTTGTACACCTTCGAAGTCCTTTAAAAATATTCACTCCTGTGATTTGATTATCCAGTTACCCATATAAAGATTCAATCCCTTTTTGAATCTTAGTAAGCTCTTGGCCCCATTGAAATATTTTGACTGGGAGTTCCACAGCCTACTTGAGAACTGTGTGATTTCAATATTTTAACCTTCCTAAACTCACACATATAAGGCATTTCATTGTCACGTTATAGATATATTCTGTAGGTTCTCCACTCCGGAGAGTACAAAATATGCCCCTGTCTGTCTGAGGTAGATGTGATCAATTATTAGAAGCAGGTTCTGGATTCAATAGCATTATGTTCAACAGGCATTAATGCAGATTTGCATATGTAAATACTAATAGAACACACTGTGTCATCTTGTCCTTATTAAATGCTCCTGGTTATACACTCTGAGTCCCAAAATCCCTTCAAGGAAACTGAAATTTTTTTTGGTCAGTGTGCACTAAAGCTGGCCAGTTCTTTTCACCTCCATGGGACCTGCATTGTCTCCCCATTAAAGGATCAGCAGAAATCTGGCATGTTATCAAGATAATACAGTCAGTTACATCAACTGTGTGGGAAGTAGAGTGGCAACTAAAATGGGTGAATAGTGTAAACACTAAGGGTACGTCTAAACTACATGGCTCCATCGACGGAGCCATGTAGATTTGTTTGTTTGGCAAAGGGAAATGAAGCCGCGATTTAAATAATCACGGCTTCATTTAAATTTACATGGCTGCTTCACTGAGCCGACAAACACCTGATCAGCTGTTCGTCGGCTCAGCGCGCTAGTCTGGACGCTCCTCTGCCGACATGAAAGCCTTTTATCGACCTCCCCAGTCAGCCTCGTCCTACGAGGCATAACAGGGAGGTCAATTAAGGGCTTTCAGGTTGGGGCGGAAGCGTCCAGACTAGCGCGCTGAGCCGACAAACAGCTGATCAGTTGTTTGTCGGCTCAGCGTGGCAGCCATGTAAATTTAAATGAAGCCACGATTATTTAAATCGCGGCTTCATTTCCCTTTGCCTACAACCCTCATCTACATGGCTCCATCTAGGGAGCCATGTAGTTTAGACACAGCCTAAATTTGCACTAATATTTACTTCAGTATGTACATTTCAGCCATCCACATACCACAGGTGATGAATGTAAATTGCATACAACCATTGTAACACTCCCTCAGCATTTAGTCCTGAGGAGACTCTGAACTATTACTATGGCTGCAAATGAAACAAATGCAGAATTGCCCCAGGACTTAGCTCTACTCTTTTCTGAAACACAGAGCAGAGGATCTGTTCCCTCAAGACTTTAGGGATGATTTTAGCAGAGATGCTGAATGCACGACTCTGGAGAGATGGCTTCAGCTGTTACTAAGGATGTCACTCCACAGTCTGCCGAAAAATGAGTTCAAAGCACAAACCCATTGCAAGGAGTATTTCGAGAACATCTGAAGTGCTCTCTAAACCAAAACCCACTGCTGCTTTCTTCAGAGATTCCAAAAATTCTGCTGATGCTTCCCAGTGTGAAAGAGTAAGGATGACAGGTTGAACCAAAACTAGGCTCTCTCGACTTTAGTGCATGAGTCTCTGCACTTGAGCTATAAAGCCAGCTGGCTCTCAGCTAGAAATGTAGTGCACACTCAGTCTCTCTCCCTGTTATGGTATGTCTACACTACCCCGCTAGTTCGAACTAGCAGGGGTAATGTTGTCATTTGCAGTTGCAAATGAAGCCTGGGATTTGAATTTCCCGAGCTTCAATTGTATGAAGCCGGCCGGCGCCATTTTTAAATACCGGCTAGTTCGGACCCCGTGCCGCATGGCTACACGCGGCACCGACTAGCTTGTTCGGATTAGGCTTCTACGAGGCGTACAGCTAGTTCAGATTAGAAGCCTAATCCGAACTAGCTAGTCCGTGCCGCGTGTAGCCGCGCGGCACGGGGTCCAAACTAGCCGGCATTTAAAAATGGCACCGGCCAGCTTCATGCAAATGATGCCTGGGAAATTCAAATCCCGGGCTTCATTTGCAACTGCGGATGACTACATTACCCCCGCTAGTTTGAACTAGTGGGGTAGTGTAGACATACCCTAAGAGGGCTAAGTGCCTGTACCTGGAGCAGTGATGCACACCCAGAAAGTGGGCAGCTCACATGTGCATGACATCCACATTTGGCTTGTAATACTTCTATCCTGATGAAACGTTTGGCGTAAGATTTCACCTCTGTACATGAGCCTGCACCTGCCAGATCATTTTCCCTCTGATCTCTCAGAGATAATTTCTCCGGTCAGAGAAGGATCTTAGCATCAGAGCCTGTTTCTTCACCTGAGATAGAATTGGGAGGGGGTCTGACTTTTCATATGTGTGAAGAATAAAGGCCAAAGAAGCCGTGTGGTGCAATTCCCACAAGCAGACGGGGCTTTCGGTACAATGAGGCAGAGGAGGAATGGAACAGAGAGCAGTGCAGGGTAGGGGGATGGTAATAGATGAGCACACACTTGGTGACTGCCTGAACTTATTATTTCAAAGCAAAGCACAGCAATCAGCTGGTGTGACAAAGGTGGATTGCAACATTTCTGTGTACCTACAGTAACCCACAGTGGAGCATGGGCAGATGGAGGAGAGGTTTCCCAACCTACTAGCACTGCCTGACTCCAGCCCCGTCACTGAGTCACCCTGACAGCCCAGCTGAGTCCACTGCCACTGCACAGAACAGCTGCCAATGCAAAAAGCCTGCAGCTTTTGCCCTGTGCTTGGAATGTTACAGACAGTGAAACCTGCCCACGTACCCAGTTCCTGCGAGAAGGGAGCCGCTGGCACCAGAGGTCTTCACTCTGAAGCACAAGGATTCACTGGTGAGGTTGCACGGGCAGCAGGCAGTGTGTGTTCAGTTAGGGAGGCAACTGCCTTTATGCAGCATGTTTGTACATTCCCTTGGGGCCACTTGGCCATCAGGGAACCTCAGCTGTAATCATGAGGGATACGCAGGGATGCTAAACAACTAGACTCTTGCACTAGCCAGACTGCAGGTTTGCTCCTGGGCTTTTGATCACTGTTTGTATGGTTTCAGTTAGACACATGGCTCCCGTTAGGGTGGCTAATTAGTAACAATGCTTCGGTTGAAATTATTATTATTATGTATTAATAATAAATAATAATAACACGGGAACATTAATATAATATAATATAATATAATATAATATAATATAATATAATATAATATAATATAATATAATATAATATAATATAAATGTATTCATTCATTCATTCATTCATTCATAAAGTCCCTCCATTATGAGATTAGTTCGTTCCAAATCCCTTCTGGTTTTACACATTTAGGCTGAAACTGCTTCTGGTTTTTCAATTAGTTCTGCTATTCATTTGTTAAACTATTTTTTTTTTTTGAAAACTGAAAGCTGAGATTTCCATGTGCAGCGTTCAGTTCTGAAATTGGGGACTTGAGAGGGACAGGAAATTGTGTGAGATCTGCAACACAATCCCAACAGTTCCTGTCTTAAGCAGAGCACCCATACATGAAGGCCCGTGGATCAATTAATGGCCATTTCTGGCTCCCCAATCCATAGGGGAAGATGCTGTTTCCCTGTGCACTGGGCTACAGAGACAGTGGGGGGAAGGAACCACCTTATGCCACCGACTCCCAGATGCAATAGAATCACAGAATCATAGAACTGGAAGAGACCTTAGAAGGCCATCAAGTCCAGCCTCCTGCCCAAGGAAGGGCAATTCTCATCTAAATCAACCCAACTAGGGCTTTGTCAACCCGAGACTTAAACACATCTAGGGATGGAGACTCCACTACTTCCCTACATAACCTTCTGCAGACTACAGGCAGTCCCCGGGTTACGTACAAGATAGGGACTGTAGGTTTGTTCTTAAGTTGAATCTGTATGGGTATGTCTACACTACAGAGTTAGTTTGAACTCACGGACGTTAGTTCGAACTAATTTTCATAGGCGCTACACTAGCGCTCCACTAGTTCGAACTTAATTCGAACTAGCGGAGCGCTTAGTTCGAACTAGGAAAACCTCATTTTACGAGGATTAAGCCTAGTTCAAACTAGCTAGTTCGAATTAAGGGGTGTGTAGCCCCTTAATTCGAACTAGTGGGAGGCTAGCCCTCCCCAGGTTTCCCTAGTGGCCACTCTGGCCAACACCAGGGAAACTCTATGCCCCCCTCCCGGCCCCGGACCCCTTAAAGGGGCACGGGCTGGCTACAGTGTCCGTGCCAGGTGCAAGCCTGCCGGCACCCAGCCAGCAGACCCTGCCCCTGGCACGGCTCGAGCCAGCCACCCGATGCCCCCCAACCCTCCCCCTCTTCCCGGGACGAGGCTGGCGGCTCCCGGGAGCTTTCCCGGGACCGCAAGAGGCGGGCACCCGCCTGGGCTAGTGCGGACATCGTGGACCTCGTCCACGATCTCCGCACTAGACACAGGAAAGTGGCCGGCTAGGGCAGGAGAGCTGCCAGCCTGGCCACCCAGGAGCAGGTGTGCATGAAAATCAAGGGGGTCCACTGAGACCCCCGACCCTGAGCCCTGAGCTTACAATGGCCGTCCTGGGTCAGACCAAAGGTCCATCTAGCCCAGTAGCCTGTCTGCCGACAGCAGCCAACCCTAGGAACCCTGGAGGGGACGGACCAAAGACAGTGACCAAGCCATTTGTCTCGTGCCATCCCTCTCCAGCCTTCCACAAACCTTGGGCAGGGACACCACTCCTACCCCCTGGCTAATACCACTCCATGGACCCAACCTCCATTACTTGATCTCACGTCTCTTTAAACTCTGTTCTAGTTCTAGCCTTCACAGCCTCCTACAGCAAGGAGTTCCACAGGTTGACTCTTTGCTTTGTGAAGAACAACTTTGTGTTACTAGTTTGAAGCCTGCTACCCATTCCTTTCCTTTGGTGTCCTCTAGTCCTTCTATTATGGGAACTAATGAAGAACTTTTCTGTATGCACCCTCTCCACCCAACTCCTGCTTTTAGAGACCTCTATCCTGTCCCCCCTCCATCTCCTCTTTTCTAAGCTGAAAAGTCCCAGTCTGTTTAGCCTCTCTTCATATGGGACCTGTTCCCAACCCCTGATCATTTTAGTTGCCCTCCCCTCTCCCACTCTCTCTCTTCCCCTCTCCCATATCTCCCCCAGTCTCCCCCAGTTTTGTTCAATAAAGACAGATTCCATTTTTTAACACAATTGTCCTTTATTTTGTACATCAAGAAAAGGGGCTAGGGAAAGGTAAGTGGAAGGAGGTGAGGGAGGAATGGGGTACGAGCCCCTGATGGGGAGGACTGGGCTGGCTCTGAGGGCTTCTGTGGGTGGAAGCTCTCCTGCAGCCCCCCAATTGTCCCCTCTCCCCAGATGGCAGCCGCGGCAAGTGCAGCCGGTCTGATGGCCGAGTGCTGTGATGGGCCCAGTGTGGGCACTCCGGGCAATCCAAGCCAGGACTGGTTTGCAAGCGGGGCACCCCTGAAAACTGTCTGTCCGGGGTGGGGGTCGGGTCCCTTTAAGCGCAGCCCTCAGCTAGCCTGAGACAGCATCTCCACGCTCTAAGTCCTCCTGTGATGCCCTGCTGGCACTGCTTCCGGCCATCCTTAAGCCCGGTTCAGGGTCCACTTACTGTGGACATGCTAGTTCGAATTAGCAAAATGCTAATTCGAACTAGTTTTTAGTTCTAGACGCGTTAGTTCGAATTAGCTTAGTTCGAATTAACTAATTCGAACTAAGTTAGTTCGAATTAGCGCTGTAGTGTAGACGTACCCTATGTAAGTCGGAACTAGCCGCTGCTGAAACTGACCGCCAGTTCTGACTTACATACAGATTCAACTTAAGAACCCCAAGCGTCCCCAAGTCAGCTGCTGCTGAAACTGATCAGCGCTGATTCCAGGAAGCCTGGGGCAGAGCAACTCTGCCTTGGGCTTCCTGTAGTCAGCGCTGGTCAGTTTCAGCAGCAGCTGACTTGGGGACGCCTGGAGCAGAGCAGCTGGGTTGCTGCTGGGTTGCTCCAGTAGCACCGCTCCTCGGCGCTACTGGACCAACCCAGCAGCGCCCCAGCTGCTCTGCCCCAGGGTCCACAACAAAATCCTGGTCTGCTGGGGGGGGGCACACTAGCTGCGCCCCCCCCAGCAGACCAGGGGCACCGGAAAGCCCCATTCGTAAGTGCGGATCTGACATATGTTGGATCCGCGTAAGTCGGGGACTGCCTGTAAATAAACCCAACTCCCTCAATCTCTCCTCGTAGGTCATATGCTCCAGCCCCCTAATCATTTTGGTTGCCCTTCGCTGGACCCGCTCCAATGCGTCCACATCCTTCCTGTAATTGGGGGCCCAGAACTGGACACAATATTCCAGATGTGGCCTCAAAGGAGCCCAGTAAAGAGAAATAATCACATGTCTGGATAAACTAGCAATGCTCCTTTTAATACAACTTAGTATGCCATTAACCTTCATGGCCAGAAGGGCACAATGTTGAATCTTGTCCAGCTTCTAATCCACTGAAACCCCCAGGTTCTTTTCTACAGAATTGCTACTTAGCCAATTGTTCCCCAGCCTGTCACAATGCTTGGGATTCTTCCATCCCAGGTGCAGGACTCTACACTGGTCCTTGTTGAACCTCCTCAGATTTTTTGTGTTCCAATCCTCCAATTTGTCTAAGTCACTCTGGACTCTATCCCTTTCCTCCAGCGTGTCTGCCTTTCCCCCTAGCTTAGCGTCATAGTGACCGGCTCACCGAGCGTTCGTCTACACTCCTACACTATTTAAAAATAATTAACGCTAATCCGAAATAACGTAGTCTGCATCTACATAATACCATCAAGCTGGACGTCTTCTTATTCCCATTCCCGTAACCCTCATTGTACGAAGAATAAGGGGAGTTGGAGGAAGAGTGCTCTATTTCGAAATACATGTTGGGTAGATGCTTTGTATTTCAAAATAAGCTATTTCAAAAGTTTCTATAGTTCCTCTATTTTGATTAACCTCATAAGGAGCGAGTGAACCGGAGGGGCTATATGTAGAAAAGGGTCGTACCCCTCCCATCCAGCACAACAAGTCACTATAGGAAGGGGCATTAGGAAGAGTTGAATTTCTCCACACTGTTCCCATGTGGAAGGAACTCCATTGTTTTAGGCCAGCCCAGATTGCGGCAGAATACACATGTGGAAATAGAATGCTTTATTATATGATTCTGTCACATGCCCTTGCATGCTTTTGAGTCGTGGTTGCCAGTAACCACATACTCACTGAAACATCTGCAGAGCAGCTCCCCAGGTGTAAATAAGCCTTCCCCAGGCCCTGCTGTCTCTGTTGATGAGCTGTTCAATTTTAGTTGAACATAAGAACAGTGAACATATTTGGTGAGACCAAAGGTCTGTCCAGCTCAGCCAGGTGTCCCAATGAGAATGCAAAATACAGGCAATCAGCAAGTGGCCCATCCTTTCCTGTCAGCCCTGACAAAGAGAATCTAGCCTAACAGAGCAGCACTTACCATGGCCCCACTCCAACACAGATCCTGGTATGATGGACGGAGCTGGGTCTGGGCACAGCTGAGGGCGTCCGCTCAGGGCAAATTGCTCAAATTCTGGGCTCTCTCTAGCCCCCAGATTGGAGACCTTCCCAAATAGGCCACAAACCAGTCCCACAGAGCACTTCAGCTGCCTGCCTGAAGCCTCACGAGCAAAATCCCTCTGACACCCCAGCAATATCTGTGCCCCAGATGGGCCCGGGCGTCATAATGAGGTGAGGGGTCTTAGAACCCAATCTCACCTACCCCGAACAAGTTCTGTCTGGTTTCAAGAAACCAGCCACAGTTCCCAGGTCATTTTCCACTCTGGATCTTACTCGCAAATCATGCTGAGCCAGTCCTTTAGAATCTACAATCTAAAGATTTATTACTACAAGTAAGAAAAGCATGAGAGTAAGGTTGTTAAAGTATCATACATTACATGCATCGAGTCTCCCAGTTCTCGATGCAGGCTCGCAGCAGAGATGTTATAGCTGCTGGCTTAAAAGTCCTTGGTGCACATCCTATGTCTGGATGGGTCCACAGGTCTTCCCAGCTTGTGAATCCCTGCAAGCCCGCATCTGGGGTCAGGAGCAGATCTGGAGACCTAGATGGAGTCAGCCACATGGCCTACTTCTACCTCCTTCCTGGCTTCATCCAAGCTGGAGACAGTCACATGGTCTCTGACCAGGGACCTAGATTCCCTCATAGGTGGGTCTCGAGTACTAAAGAGACCTATTGTCCCTGGAGCCTTTTTAATTAGCATGTCCAGAGGCCGAGCCCCTCACTCAACCACATACAGAGAAACTTCCAGTCTCCATACAGAGTACATATTCATAACTCCACACACAGACTTTATACAGATATATGAAGGGCACATCCAGTATCAGTAGAAAGTAAGCTTTTGTTTGACACCTCACATGGCCCCCTTTGTACCAATTTTGGGGCTAACACCCCCTATGGTTGCATCTGTGACCCGGCTGCTCCCCTCAAAATCCAATAACGTGACACCTGCTCAGGAGGCGGAGCTGAGGGGAAAGTGAGGATCAGGTCGGGGGGGGGAGGATCAGGGCCTTTGGGTGGAGAGAAATGTTGAGGGAAGAGCCATGAAAGAAGAAGGGAGGGGATAGACAGTGGATGGGGTAACAGCATGGGTGCCCCTTTTGCCTTTTAAAAATATGATCACTCTACCCTGAACGGGCTGGGTTGGGAGAGGACTTAGAAGAGCCCTTGTGGGGGGGTGAGGAAGGAGCATTTCTCACATTTTGCAGTGCTGGGGAAGCACAAATGCAGAGGCTTGGAGGGAATCTGTATTTGAATGTCCTGCCAGCTCTCCAGTTGTCAGACGCTCCCTCGCACACCCAGTACTTCTCTGCCTCTCTGGGGCACAGAGCTGGAATCACTGCCCCCTGTGAAGCACAGACACTGAAACTCTTCAGGTCCAAGGGAAATGCAGGTTTGGGCCCAGCTTCCTGGGACACCACTGCCCAGATGGGATCAGAACCCCCAATGAATTATTTACGTTAGCCCCCTTTAGCAATGGAAGGAGGATATGCACACTGATTGCCTCCCTCCTTCCCCTGTTAACAATTATTTACACTCAGCTTGATTGATGTCAGTGAAATGAAATGATTTTATTACATACCTGCAATAGGATTTAAGTGCTTGTAATTGACAACAGGCAGAGCAGAGTAGGTTACGGATTTACAATAATAGAGAACACTTAGCTAATTGGAACATGAAAACCTCAGGACAAAGTGATTACTAACTCATCCTAAAATTGTTCTTTTTCCAGCTAAGCCTCCAAACCGGGGAAGTCTCCTTTTTCCTGGTTCATCTTTTCCTTGGTTCATCTTGGGTGTGCCACACCAGCCAGACAAAGAAAAACCGAGCTTTCTATTGTTTTATAGAGACCACCTTTCCATGGACAATTACTTCGTCTGTCCCTACTAGTTGGGGTGGAGATGTGACTTCCTAAGACCAACCACTGCTAACACTTAAAGGAGAGAAGAGGGTGTTTAGAGTTGATCATCTAGACATTGATGGTTACAGCCTTGATGGCTTTCACTTGCACATCTGAAACTGTTATCCATTCCATGCTCAATAGGTCTATCTTTACATCCCAGATTGATACAGGCACCAAAATGAGATACACAGACACAGCGGATTAGGACATGAAGTCTGAAAGGATACAAGGGACAATTTGCCCAAATCACCTTTGTGTTAGTCATATCTGTGTCCACAAGTCCAATGGCTAAAGCATGGGAGGGGAAGGTGCGGGGGAAGAGAGATGACCTTCACAGTGGACTCAGCAGCATTGTGAATGGATTCCCTTGGAGCTCCTCCATTAATCCTGTCTCTGACATGACTCAGTCACAAGCCCCTGGCTGAGGACATAGGGGAAGGGTGAGTGTCTGTGTCCATGGCATAGCCCCTCTTTAGAGATGTCATGGATCACGTAGCACTCAGAGTGCTCAGGAAGGGCCAGGACTGTGACAGCAGAAAAGCTCTGCTGCTTCTTCCTTGGCATGTGGATGTTTAACGAGAGACAGGACCGTCGCAGTCCCAGTGTCATGGGAAACAACATCCACCTTGTAGGCGTGCTCACGGGGTGTGCCAAGTGTGCCCTGGCACACACTAATGTATCAGGCCGGGTAGCAGGTGCTGGAGGAGGAAGGGGATTTTGAGGGGTGCCACAGCCCCCTGCGGCTATCTGCGGGGCACTATGGGGCAGAAGGAGCACATGCGTGGTGTGCTTAAATGCTGCACAGCAGGTGAGAGGATGACATCACGGCCCGGGACTTTAAAGCCATGCGGCCCAGCTCCAGAAGCAGCTGGGGACAGAGCTATTTTTGCGCCCTGGGCCCCATCCATTCCGGCAGCACCTCACGGTGCCCCTTATGCACCCAGGGGCCCACCTGCCTGGTCCGTCAGCACTGTGCGGCACCCCGGGGGTGCCCCCACCCAGCCCAACAGCACCGTGCAGTGCCCCGGGGGTGCCCCAGGCTAGGGCCTGGCTGGCCTGTATCTTGGGCCTGCTCTGACTCCAGCCCCACAAACTGGAAGGCAGGAGCCGAAAGTAAGGGAGAGGAGGGGAGGGAAGGGAAGGGAAAGGGAAGGGGGAAAAATAAGAGGAAGGGGTGGGAGAGGAAGGGGCTTGTACTGAGGGGAAGGAGACAGGACAGGAGAAGAAAGGGGAAGGCACCACGGGACAGAGAGGAGGAGAGACAAATGCGGGGGTGGGGGAGCAACTGGAGACAACGAGAAAAAGGGCAGGAGGGGAGGTGTGAGTGGGAGGGGGGACAGGGTGATGCTGGGAGAGGGGGTTATAGTGGGGAGGAGGAGATACTGGGAGAAGGCTTGAAAGAAGGGGTGGGCTTGAGGAAGGCAGGGATGGAGCAAGGCATGTGTGAGGGCACAGGGGCATGAGGAGACTGGGGAGAGAGGGTGGTGAGGAGGTGGGCATCAGGGAAAAAGAGAGCAAAGGTGGCAAGGGCAGTGAGGGAAGAGGGAGGCACCAGGAGGGTGCAGCACTAAGGGAAGGTGCAGGTGCCAGGGGATTCTGGGAAGAAGCAGAAGGGCAGACACCTGCAGGGGAGGGACCAGCACCAGAGGAGAGAGGCAGGACAGGTGTGTGGAGGGAGGTGTTAGGAGAGAGGATGAGGAAGGGTGGCTCACATGATCAGAGTGGGCTGGTGGAGGGGGGCAGGTCTCAGGAATACTCGTGAAATGAGGAGTAACAGTTAATTCGAACTAAGGAGTTAGTTCAAGTTAATGTTTAACTGCCGCGTCTAGCCGCGGGCAGTTAGTTCGGACTAAGAAGGATTTAAAAATGGCGGCACCCGGGAACATGCAAATTAAGACCAAGATATTTAAATCCCAGGCTTCATTTGCAACTCCGGTTGCCCTCATTTGCCTACCTAGTTTGAACTAATGAGCTAGTGTACACATACCCATATTTATCAATAACTTGGGTGCCACAGTGGAACATCCAAACAAGCCACATGAACTCAGTACTGGTGCACAACACAAAATCCATTCTGCTCATGGGAGGAAACTCTTAGAGAAAACACTTCCCCCAGCCTCTCTGTACCTGAGTTAATGTCACACACATTGGGGTAATGCAATTTCAGGATAGTTGCATGAGAGATATCGGGGATGGGGCAAACTAATCCCTGTTGGTAGGAGGATGGTGGAAAAAGTCCTTGGGGGGGTCACATGACACCTTTTACTTCTTGTCATGTGTCCATCTTGTCTGGAGAGTGTTACCTCCAGAGGTGTGGCCAATGGGGGGTCAGTGGCGTAGTTAACAGGGGTCAGGTGTGTGGCTAATGGGGGTCAAAGTAAATTTTAAAAAATTCTTTGGGTGCACACCCTAATGAAATATGCTGCGCATGCCTATGATTCATACCCAATCTCTTTATTGTTTGTAGCAATAAGAATTCTGAGTTCACAGCTGCCACGCATCTGGCTTTTCATGGAACAGCATCTGACGTGTTGCACTTACACAGTCCTATTATAAATGCTGCTTCCTATCATGGTCAATTTCTACAAATGTAATTTGCACCCTCCCACAAGTTCAGGCCTTAGAGCCCATCTCAACTTCTCTCTACAGAGAGGAAATCAGCAGATCATATCATCAAGGATGCAGGGGTCAAGTATGGAAGAGGTGCATTTGGCCAATGTTTTTTTATCTTCCTTGTCACCAGAACTGGATCCATGTGATGAATGGACCTTTCACTTGATGAAGAGCTTGATTAGCTTGGCACGCAGGTGTTTGCTTTTCACGCTGTACACGATCGGGTTCATCACGGGAGGCACCAGCAGGTAGATGTATCCTAGCATAACCTGGAGCAAGGGAGAAGTGTGCTCCACAAATCTGTGAGTCACAGACAAGCCCATCATTGGAATGTAAAAGATCAGGACGGCACAGAGGTGGGAGACGCAGGTGTTCAGGGCCCTAAGGCACTCTGTGTGGGATGCGATGCTCAGCACTGTTTTGAGGATCATCATATAAGAGAGGAAGATGAGCAGAGAATCCAAGCTCACTGTGTAGAGTATTACAAAGAAGCCATAGATGCTGTTGACTGTGATGTCTCCACAAGCCTTCTTCATGACCTCCTGGTTTAGGCAGAAGGAATGGGTGAGGACATTAGCTCGACAATACCGATACCGTTTCAGGAGAAAGGGGACTGGGATTTCAACAGTCACCACTCTTAGCACAAATACCAGCCCCATCTTGGCTATTCGTGGCAGGGTCAAGATGGAAGTGTATCTCAGTGGGTTACAGATTGCAATGAAGCGATCAAAAGCCATCAACAAGAGTACAGAGGATTCAATGAATGAAAGTGAATGGATGAAGAACAGCTGTGCAAAACAAGCATCAAGGCTGATCTCCCTAGAGTTAAACAAGAGTACACCCAGTATTGTTGGTGCGGTGGCTACTGATAAGCCAATGTCAGTAATGGCCAACATAGAAAGGAAAATGAACATAGGCTCATGGAGGCTTGTTTCTGTTTTTATAATGTACAGAATAAGAGAATTTCCCATTATTGAAATAGCATAAATAAGGCAGATGGGGATAGCGATCCAGAGATGGATGTCTTCATATCCAGGTACCCCGGTGAGAAGAAACACGGCAGGACTGAATTTGGTGTCATTGGCAGCTGCCATTAGATGCTGGGCACGACCAAGGAGTGTTGAATGTTCCTTCCTGAGAGGAAAAAGAATAGAAGACTGGGCAATATTTTATTAGACATCATTCTATTCTAAGAAAGTAGAAGATCGTTCTGCACGAGAATTCCCGTAGCTCCTGGAAGATGAGCTGAAATGTGGTCTTGGATTTACATAACTGATAAGAATTTAGGGGCTGTCAGTTTGTGTGAAACCTGCACTCCATGTAGTCCAGTATCCAGGGGCTAGTATTTGGACCTGCAGATGAAAAGGAAGAAGCCCAGATATGGGGTGACTTGTTCCCAGGGAGAGCTCCCTGATTCCGAAGATCTATGTTAGACTTTTTTTCTGTGTAAACGGGAGCGGTTTATACACCTTCCAAGTCCTTTAAAAATATTCACTCCTGTGATTTGGTTATCCGGTTAGCCATATAAACATTCAATGCCTTTTTGAATCCCAGTAAGCTCTTGGCCCTATTGAAATATTTTGACTGGGAGTTCCACAGCCTTCTTGAGAACTGTGTGATTTTAATATTTTAACCTTCCTAAACTCACACTTAAAAGTCATTTCATTGTCACGTTATAGATATATTTTGTAGGTTCTCCACTCCGAAGGGTACAAAATATGTCCCTGCCCCTCTGCAGTAGATGCAATAAATTATTGTGATCAGGATCTGGATTCAATAACATTATGTTCATCAGGGATCAATGCAGATTTGCATATGTAATTTCTAAGATAATGCTCTGTGTCAACTTGTCCTTATTAAATGCTCCCGGTGATACACTCTGAGTCCCAAAATCCCTCCAAGGATGATGAAGTGTTTTTCTGGTCAGTGTGCACTAAATCTAGAGGGTCAATGATCCTTCTCTTCACCCTCATGGGACTTGCATTATCTCCCCATAAAAGGATCAGCAGAATTCTGGCATATTAACAAGATAACACTTCAGCTAAAGAGTGGCATCTAAAAGGGGTGAATAGTGCAAAAACTAAATTTGCACTAATATCGAGCTGAGTGTGTAAATGTCAACCATGCACATACAACAGGAGATGAATGTAAATTTTATATAACCACTATCACACTCTCTTTTCCACACCTCAGCTTTTTCATCCTGGGGAGACTCTGAACTATTACTATGGCTCCAAATGGAACAAGTGCAGAACTGCTCCAGGACTTAGCTCTATTCTTTTCTGAAAACAGAGCAGAGGATCTGTTCCCTCAAGACTTTGCGGAGATTTTAGAAGAGTTCCTGAATGCATGACCCTGTAGAGATGGTTTCAGCTCAGTTCGTAAGAGATAGTATCACTCTACAGTCTGCTGAACAAAGAGGTCAAAGGACAAACCTATTGCAAGAAGTTTTTGGAGTGCTGTCTAAACCAAACACCATTCAGTGGGAAAGTTCCAGGGCCCCTTCCTATAGAGATTCCAAGAATTCTGCTGCTGGTTCCTAGGATGCACGAGTAAGGCTGACAGGGGCAACCAACCTAGGCTCTCTCGAGTTTAATGCATGAGTCTCTGCACTTGAGTTATAAAGCCAGCTGGCTCTGAGCTAAGAACGTAGCACACACTCTGTCTCTCTCCCTGTAAGAGGGCTAAGTGCCTGTCCATGGGGCAGTGACGCACACCCGGAAGGTGGGCGGGTCATACGTGCAAGACAGCCACGTTTGGCGTGTAATATTTCTATCCTGATGAAACATTTGGCGTAAGATTTCACCTCTGTACATGAGCCCGCACCTGCCAACCCACTTTCCTGCTGATCTCTCAGGGTATGTCTAAACTACAAAGTTACGTCAAAATAACAGCAATTTCGAATTAACTTTAATAGCGTCTACACAGGCAAACCGCTATTTCGAAATAAATTCAAAATAGTGGAGCCCTTATTGTGAATTTGGTAAACCTCATTCTACGAGGAGTAATACAAAATTCGAAATAGTTATTTTGAATTAAGTGCTGTGTAGACACTTAATTCGAAATAGGGGGCCTCCAGCCCTTCCCAGGGTGCTCTGATGACCACTCTGGGCACAACCAGGAAAACTTACTCTGCTCTGCCCCAGCCCCAGAGCTATTAAAGGGGTCGACCCTGGCCACAGTGCCTGTGCCAGCTCCAAGCCTGCTAGCCCAGACCCAGCAGTGGTCACCAGGGCCCCTAACCCAGTGGCCCCAAAACATGAGCCAGCAAGCCACTGGCAGCCAGCCCTCCACCGCTCCCCAGGAGCAGTCTGCCAGCTCCCAGGAGCCTGACAGGAGCTGGAGAAGGCGGGCACCTTCCTGGTCTAGGGTGGAGATCATGGACCTTATTCAGATTAGGGGCGGATGCCCCCAGCTTCCATGATCTCCACACTAGACAGAGCAATGCCGCCGTCTATGGTAGGATAGCTGCCAGCCTGGCCACAAAAGGCCACACAGGAACCCAGGAGCAGGTTTTCATGAAAATCAAGTTGGTCTGGTGAGACCCCCAACCCTGAGCCCTGAGCTTCCCCTCCCCCTTCTTCCCCTTGTTTCCCCCTTCCAGTTCCCTCCTCCCAGGTTTCCCCCTCCCCTCTCCCACCCTCTCTCTTCCCCTCTCCCACCTCCTTTTCCCAGTCTCCCTAGAGATTCATCTCCCCCAGTTTTGTTCAATAAACCCAGTTTGTATTTTTGAACATACATGTCTTTTATTTGACATCAGGAAGGGGGGCTAGGGAGGAGTAAGTAGATGGACGTGAGGGAGGAATGGGGCACGAGCCCCCGGTGGGGAGGACCGGGGTGGCTCTGAGGGCTCCTCGGGGTGGACGCTCTCCCGCAGGGCCTCCTGGATCCTCACAACTCCCCGAAATACACCCCCCCCGATGGCAGCCTGCAGCAAGTGCAGCCGGGCTGATGGCAACGACCTCACGAGACACACCAACGTGCCCAGGGGCAGCTCTAGCTCCATGTGGCCGAGTGCTGTGGTATCCCGAGTGTGGGCACTCAGGGCACTCCAAGACAGGACTGCTTTGCTATCCTTCATCGAGGTAGATAAGCAAGCGGAGAACCCTGAGAACTGTCTGTCCGGGTTGGGGGTAGGGTCCCTTTAAGCACAGAGCTCATTTAGCCTCAGGCAGCAGCCCCACACACTAAGTCGTAACCTGATGCCCTGCTGGCACTGGTTCCGGCCAGCCTTAACTTTGGTTTGGGGTCCACTCAGTGTGGACGTGCTATTTCGAAATAGCAAAATGCTATTTTGGAATAGTTTTTGTGTCTAGATGCGTTATTTCAAATTAGCTTAATTCAAATTAACTATTTCAAATCAAGTTAATTCAAAATAGCACTGTAGTGTAGACATAGCCTCAGAGATGATTTCTCCGGTCAGAGAGGGATCTTAGCATCAGAGCCTGTTTCTTCACCTGAGATAGAATTGGGGGTCTGACTTTTCATATGTGTGAAGAACAAAGGCCAAAGATGCCATGTGATGCAATTCCCACAAGCAGACGGGGCTTTCAGTACAATGAGACAGAGGAGGAATGAAACAGAGAGTGGTGCAGGTTTCAGGGGATGGTAATAGAC
Organism: Pelodiscus sinensis; assembly: GCF_049634645.1. Taxonomy (NCBI): domain Eukaryota; kingdom Metazoa; phylum Chordata; order Testudines; family Trionychidae; genus Pelodiscus; species Pelodiscus sinensis. The sequence continues at coordinate 327,303,313 of NC_134711.1, read as the reverse complement.
GGGCATACACTTGGTGACTGTCTCAACAAGTTATTTCAAAGTAAAGCAATGCAAACAGCTGTGTGTGGCAAAGGTGGATTACAAGATTTCTATGTTCCCATTGTAACCCACGGTGGAGCATGGGCAGAGGTAGGGGAGGGTTTCCCAAACTACCTAGGACTGTCTGACCTCCAACCTCATCACTGAATCACCCCCACAGCCCAGCCGAGTCCTCTGCCGCTGCACAGAACAGCTGCCCATGCAAACAGCCTGCAGCCTTCGCCCTGCACTTGGCATGTTACAGACAGTGAAACCTGCCCACGTACCCAGTTCCTGCTAGAAGGGAGCCGCTGGCACCAGAGGTCTTCACCCTGAAGCACAAGGAGTCATCAGAGAGGTTGCATGGGCATCAGGCAGTGTGTGTTCAGAGAGGGAGGCAGCTGCCTTTATGCAGCATGTTTGTACCTTCCCTTGGGGCCACTTGGCTATCAGGGAACCTCAGCTGCTTGGCTTTGTGTTCATCAGCCTTAACCCCATCACAGCCAATGGTAAATTGCAGGAGGCCAAATCATGAGGGATACACGTCGATGCTAAACAACTGGATTCCAGCGACAGCCTTTCTTCAGGCTCTGCTCTGGGTACCTGGGCTTTTGAACACTGTTGTGTATGATTGCAATTAAATACATGGCTCCCATCAGGGTGACTGACTAGTAATAATTGTGCTGTTGAATAATAATAATAATAATAATAATAATAATAATAATAATAATAATAATAACACAGGGCTACCTGTTATAATAATACTCTGATAATATCATATTTATCATGCTATAATAATAATATAGGCTCAACATCATGAGATTATTTCTTTCCAAATACCTTTTGATTTTAACCATTTAGGCTGAAATTGCTTCAGGTTTTATTATTATTTCTGCAACTCATTTTTTAAAATATTTTTTTAGGAACACCGAAAGCTGCAATTTCCATGTGTGGTCTTCAGTTCAGAATGTGAGGCTTTCGGAATGACAGGAAATTGTATGAGATTTCCAACACAATCCCAACAGTCCCTGTCTGAAGCAGAGCACCCACACATGAAGGCCCCGAGGATCAGTTAATGGCCGTTTTCGGCCCCACCATCCATAGGGGAAGATGCTGTTTCCCTCTGTACTGGGCTACAGAGCCAGTGATTGGAAGGACCAACATTACACCACCAACCTGCAGATGTAATAGTGACCGGCTCAGAGTCACTGATTTCTCAAGTCCAGCTCAGAGGGTGTCCTCACCTTGCATAGACATGAGACATGCACACACTGGATAAGCAAGGCCATGAACATTCTTAATATGGAGAGGTGAGACCCATGCCCAGTTCCAGATGCCTGCTGCCAATTCTCTATTGGTATGAACAACCCCCTCCCCCAGACACAGCTAAAACGTGGTGATGATGGAACTTTAGATGCAGCATGTGATGCTTATCCCTCAGGTTAGAGCAGGCCTCCTTACTCATGGAGTAGGTCGGGGTCTGTATTAGATGGAGGGGCAGCCCTGCAGGGCTCTCTTTGACCAGGCAACACTCTCCAGCTACTTTAAAATCTGTCCTGGGTTCTCCTCTTACTGCCGAGGTGCAGGAGGAGCTGGGAAGTCCCTCACCACAATGGGTGCTCTGCTAATGACAAGACACGTTAGTAAGGAGTGTAGGGAAGAGCCGAGGTTCTCCACACAGTGCCCACCTGGGAATGCCTCATGTTCCATGGGGGATTCCTAGCCTAGGTAGTGGAAGAATTCATGTACCAAAATGGAGTTCAGCGTTATGTGATGCAGTCACATGACCTTTCATGCTTTTGAGTCATGGTAGTGATTGTCCACCGGCTAACTCATACATCTCTAGGACAGCTCTTCAGGTGAAAATAAGCTTTCAGCGGGACTCACTGTCTATTTGATCACCTGTTCAACTCAATAGACATAAGAATATAAGAACAGTCAAACTAGTTGTGACAAAAGATCCAACCGTGGCCAATGCCAGAGAACAAAAAGAACAGACAATCAGCAAGTGATCCATCCCCCGTTGTCCCTTCCAAGCTCTGACACACAGAGTCTAGGGGCACCATTCTTGCCCATCTTGGGTAAAAAGCCATTGATGGACCTATCCTCAAAGAATGTATCTAGTTCTTTCTTTGAATCCTGTTAAAGTATTGGCATTCACAGCATCCTCCGGCAAGGAGTTCCACAGGTTGGCTGTGCTTTGTGAGAAGAAATGCTTCTTTTTGTCTGTTTTGCTTGTCTATTAGTTTCATTTTGGTGACCCCTGGTCCCTCTGGACCTCTTGCTCCATTCATCTGAAGAAGTGGGTTGTGCCCACAAAAGGTCATGATATCATCTACATTTTTGTTAGTCTCTAAGGTGCTGCAGGATCATTCATTGTTTTTTTAAAGTTTTTTCTCTAGTTCTTTTGTTATGGGAAAGAGTAACCGTCTCTTTTTCAACATGAAAAGACCCAAACGTATTAAGCTGTGTTCATATGACATCCATTCCATATCTCTAATTGTTGTTGCCCTTTACTGAACCTTTTCCAATTCCAATGTATCTTGGGTGAAGATGTGGGCATATCATGTATTTATAAAAAGGAAATATGATATTTTCTATTTTATTATGTGTCCTTTTCTTAATTATTTCCTATATTCGGTTTGCTTTTTTGCCTGCTGCTTCATATTGAGTGGATGTTTTCAAAGAACTAATTACAAAGAATCCAAGACCTCTTTCTTCAGTGATAACAGCTAATTAAGACCTTATCATTTTATAAGCATAGTTGGGATTATGTTTTCCGACATGTGATACTTTGCATTTATCAGCATTGAATTTCATCTACTGTTTTGTTGTCCAGTCACCCAGTTATGTCATATACTTATGGAGCTTTTCACAGTCTGCTGTGGACTTAATTATCTTGTGTTGGCTGATTGTGTATAAAAATTTGTGAGTTTTACCGAAGTGCAAACACATTTGAAATACAAATCCATAGTCCATCTTTTAATCTCCAGAGACAAAATGATACATGCACAAAAGGATCATCATATTGAGCAAACCAGTTTTGCCATAGACATCTCACAAGACATATCTTGTACAAGCTGAATCATAATTACATCACAATGAATATAATTGAATTGAATGTTGTTGAATTCAGAACCCAGCCCTAAGGACTTCTCCCGTGTTCTGCAAAGAAGCAGAAGCTTAATTTCAGTAGCTTAATTTGAACTCTCAGGAGAGGAGAAAAGTAAAAAAAAAAAATGCATGTGAGGCGTTGAAGCACATTTACCTACTGCTTCAATGGAGGACAGCTACATACAGTGACTCTTCACCATGCCCGTGCCATGTGATTGCATACCTCACCAGGGGATACATCCAGAAGTGGAGGCCCAGAAAGGGTGTCTGTGGGACAATCACAGCTGTAAAACCACACGGAGCTCAAGTAGGCTGCAGAACTCAGACACACAAGACAAGAAAGGGGCAGGGAGCTCAGCAGGATTCAAGGACGGACGGGATGCTTCTATGGATAACCAGTACATCCAATTACAGAAATGAAGATTTGGTTTTAAATGTCTTGGAAGGGCTTTAAATCTTCCTGATTTATACCAGAAAATCTATTTAAATAATGGGTGTAAATGCAAAATCAGTGGTGTAAATGCAAATATAAGTTTGCTGATTTTCCATGGACTCTTGGGAGTCTCTCAATGACCATTCAAGGCAGAAAGATGTTGTGTTAAATATCATCTGGTGTCCTTTCCTTTTGCTTTTCAGGAAGGAAAGCTGAGCACTCCTTGGACCTGCCTAGTACAGAATGTCAGCTGTAAATGACAACCATTCGCAATAGCAGTGTTCCTTCTCACTGGGATACCTGGCCATGAAGATGTCCATCTCTGGATCTCCATCCCCTTCAGCATCATATATGCTATTTCGATATATGCAGCCATTATATTCTTTATAAAAACAGACCCAAGCCTCCATGAGCCCATGTACATTTTCCTTTCCATGCTGTCCACCAATGACTTCGGTGTATTGATAGCCACCGTACCAACAATACTGGGTGTATTCTTGCTTAACTCCAGGGAGATTAGCCTCCATGCCTGTTTGGCCCAGCTGTTTTTCATCCACTCTCTTTCATTCATTGAATCCTCTGTGCTCTTGTCGATGGCCTTTGACCGCTTCATCGCAATCTGTAACCCAGTGAGATACGCCTCCATCTTAAGCCCGCCAAGAATAGCCAAGATGGGGCTGGTGTTTGCGGTGAGAGGGGTGGTTGTAGCATTCCCACTCTCTCTTTTTCTGAAATGGTACCAATACTGCCGAGCTAGTGTCCTGTCCCATTGCTATTGTATAAACTCGGATGTCATGAAATTGGCTTGTTCAGACATAAGAGTCAGAACAAGGCAGCTCCTGGCAGGAACAGGCCCAGAGCACATGATACCTGTAGAAATAGGAGGCCTTGTGAAATCATGACTGGGGCATCAGTGGTTTAACATTCTCAGATGGTTTTGAATGTCGGGTCTCTGTGTAGTTTGAACAACACACCGTGGAGCATGGGCAGATGGAGGGGAGGGTTCCCAAGTTCCCTAGCACTGCCGGCCCTCTGGCCCCATCACTGAGTCACCCCGACAGCCCAGCTGAGTCCTCTGCCGCTGCACAGAACAGCTGCCAATGCAAACAGCCTGCAGCCTTCGCCCTGCACTTGTCATGTTACAGACAGTGACACCTGCCAACATACCCAGTTCCTGCTAGAAGGGAGCCGCTGGCACCAGAGGTCTTCACCCCACAGCACAAGGATTCACTGGTGAGGTTACACGGGCAGCAGGCAGTGTGTGTTCAGATAGGGAGGCAGCTGCCTTTATGCAGCATGTTTGTACCTTCCCTTGGGGCCACTTGGCCATCAGGGAACCTCAGCTGCTTGGCTTCCTGTGCACCAGCTTTAACCCCGTCACAGCCAATGGAAAATGGCAAAAGGCCAAATCTCAGGGGATGGGGGCTGATGTTAAACAACTGTCCTGTAGCACCCGCCCTGCTGCAGGCTCCATTCCTGGAATCTGGGCTTGTCAGCCCTGTACGTATGGGTCTGATCAGTCCCCTTCACGGAGGCTGAGTGGTAACAATGCTGCTGCAAGAGCTGTGATCTTGTTGAAATAAGAATAAGAATATGAATAATAAACCCGATTTCTCCTCACTTGGCCCCTTTCCTGAGCAGCAAGCAGAGAAGGGAGATTCCACAAGGCTCCAGACAGGAAAAATCCCCTCAAATTGTTCCAGGAGGGGAGGTCCCTTCCTTTTGCCCTGAAGATTGAAAAGGGGGACCCAGGAACCCCCAAACTTATGCACAATGCTCCTCTGGTAGCGTGGCCCAGCCACCCACAGTCTCTGGGCCTCCACAGCTGCTCTAGGGCCCTCGCCAGCTCCCGGCTAGCACAGGCTGATCCGAGACGTGTTACCAGGGCCTGTCACGGTAGCTACTGCCTGCTGACCCTTGGCACTGTGCAGGGAGGAGGGGGCTGCACAGAGAGGGGAAGGCCGGTGAGAGTCGCTGACGGGCCCAGTTCCGAGCCAGACCCTGGTTTGGCAAGTTTCAAACTTTATATCTCCAGAGTGCAGCCACTGAGTCCATCTGTGCCACCTTTACGTGCAAGGAGAGGCAGATGCGAAGCGTCCAATTCGCCTTGGGGATCCAGGCGGTGGCCGCTGGGCAGCCTCAGGGCAGCTGAGCCTGCAGGGAGAAATGACCCTTTTCCTATGGAAACTCAGCCCCAAAAAGTGAATGAACAGGAAACTTTTTACTCTGGGTGAAAATTTTTCAGGGAGTGAAAAGAAAAGCCCTGTGCTTCCCGGTCCAGCTCCAGCTCCACCCATGTGCCTCTGTCCTCCGTGCTACAGGACGCAGCGTCCCTCCCCCACAGCCCTCATAGCCACACGGTGTGTGCAGGGCAGCGCTCCAGCGGCGATTTAAAGGGACGGGGGCTCTGGGGGCTGCTCTACCACAGTAGCAGCAACCGTGGTTGTGAGCCCTGGGCCCCTTTGAATCGCCAGGCCCTGGGGCAACCTCCCCGGTCCGTGGACCTGGTGCTGTTGGCAGCACTCAAGCACAGCACCCACAAACCAAGGTGCTCAGTGTTGGTTAGAAAACATTTCTGGTCACACAGTCCACCAGCGGCAGAGATGTTGCATCCCCCTGCACTGGGCAACAAAGCCTCCTTCTTTAAGGAGCAGGGGGTACGACTACAGAGCAGCGTTATTTAGCAATAACCGAGGGTACACGTAAATAACACAGCGCGCATCTGCACTACAAGCCTTTATTTCCAAGTGATGTCCAGCTGGAGGACTTCTTACTGTGACCCCTGTAAGCCTCATTTCACAAGGAGTAAGGGAAGGCGAAGGAAGACGGCTCTTCCTTCGACTTCCTGCTGTGTAGACAGCGCCAAAAGCTGAATTAGGCTATTTCCACTTAAGCTATGCAATTGACACAGCTGAAGTTGTGTAGCTTAATTCGACTTTTGTAGACATGCCAGGGTTAGCCTACAGCCAGATGGACATAAAAGTGATGGGCTCACAGAGCCACTAGGAATCGGAGGCCTTACACTTGACTAATTAATGAATGTGGCCTGGGGAGCACCCTCTGGGGAGTTTCTGCCCAGCCAGCTTGGTCCCCAGACTCAGCTGCATTTGGTGGGGTGATCCAGGGAAAGCCGCTCAAACATCCACAGAAACTGGCCAGGGTCAGGACGCCAGCCTGGCTGGGTAAGGTGGAGGTGGCAGTGACATCACAATGGCCCACTGCAGGAATTCAGCTTATTGGGGGAAAGTGATGACCTCACAGAAGAACCCTGACAACAGCCAATCAGGATAAAGGCACAAGGCAGGGGGCAACTTCAGAGATTCCTGCGTCTCTGCAGCAGTGAGGCTCCTTCTCAAGGTCTCTCCTGGGGGGCTGGGGGAGAATTAGGATCAATGGACGTGGGCAGGAGGAGGAACCTCGTCAGCTTTTTCTCCTTCCCTGCTGCTGATTGTCGTGCTTGGTGAGAAGGTGAGAGCCTCAGAGCGATTTGGTGCCTGCTCAGTCCCTTCTCCTTCTCATCTTCTCCTGTGTCTTATCCCCCTTTTCCATTTCCCCCACCCCACCAAGCAGGGGTGTGTGTTTATTCCGGGGTGGGGTGGGGAGTTGCTGTTGCTGGAGGAGGCCCTCATGCAGAGGTGGAGCTGGAAGAGCGCTCGGAGCCGGAGGGGACCTGGGCCATCCTTTTGGACTTCTGCTGAGACCCCTCTGCCTCCCCACTCCCAGAATCCTGATGCTGAGTGGCCAAATGGCTGGTTGTTGATGGGGAAACTCGGTTCCTTTTTTTCTCTGTAAGACCAGACCAATACGTCTCCAGCCAGAATGGATCGTGCTGCTTCTCTGCAATTTTTGTCTCTGGGCAGTTCCTGAGTCTCTCTAACATGCCAGGGCTTCTCAGATATTTACTGGATGGTGGCTAGCAGCAGTGGTGGGTCGGTAGCCCATTGGAGAGTGCTGGGTGCTGATTGTCTATGTGCCCCAAAGGGGCGGGCTGGGGGCAGGACACAGCCTTGCATGGGGGGGGCAACATGACAAAGGGCTGGTGGGGAAGGTGCTGGGGAGGGGCTGAGCTCACGGAGATCCCCTGACATCCGTTGCAAGGCAAGGGCAGCCTCACAGACAGCCCCCCCACCCCTTTCTGGCTGCGTGGGAGGTTCCTAAAGAGGTGAGGCTGGAATTGCTCTGAGACTGACCCCTCCTGACCTGGGCCAGCCTTTGGGACCTCTCATAAGACCTCTCAGCCTCCCGCCTCGCCGAATCTCGATGCTGATTGGCCGAGCAGGGGCTGTTGGCAGGGAGGAGTCTTCCCACTTTTCCAGCTGTCCTGCCTTCTGTGCCCCTGCTGGTGGCAGCTTGGTCTGCCATTGTGGGCAGCTGGAAAGGCAGCGCCACCCCCAGCAGCAGTGCAGAAGGCAGGATGGCTCATGGTGTAATGTTGCCTCCCTTCCTTCTGCTCCACTGCTTGTGGGGGCATGGCCTTTTAAGGGGGGTGGAGGGTGGCTGGGAATCAGTGCAATTGGTCAGACACCTGGCTTGGGTGACAACTCTGGCTCCGGCAGCAGCACAGAAGGAAAGTGGCACTGTCTGCTCCTTTTTCTGTGCCTCTGGCTGGGGGCAGACCTGTTTTAAGAACAAGTTAAAAATCACTTAGGAAAGTTAGATGTCAGCAAGTCACCAGGTCCTGATGAAATGCATCCCAGGATACTCAAGGAGCTGATAGAGGAGGTATCTGAGCCTTTAGCTATGATCTTTGAAAAATCATGGCAGACGGGAGATTCCAGAAGACTGGAAAAGGGCAAATATTGTGCCCATCTATAAAAAGGGGAATAAGAACAACCCAGGAAACTACAGACCGGTCAGTTTAACGTCTGTCCCAGGGAAGATAATGGAGCAGGTAATTAAGGAAATCATATGCAAACACTTGGAAGGTAATAAAGTGATAGGGAATAGCCAGCATGGGTTTGTGAAGAACAAGTCATGCCAAACTAATCTGATAGCTTTCTTTGATAAGATAACGAGCCTTGTGGATAAGGGAGAAGCGGTGGATCATATACCTAGACTTTAGTAAGGCATTTGATACGGTCTTGCATGATATTCTTATTGATAAACTAGGCAAATATAACTTAGATAGGGCCACGATAAGGTGGGTGCATAATTGGCTGGATAACCATAGTCAGAGAGTTGTTGTTAATGGTGCTAAATCCTGCTGGAAAGGGATAACAAGTGGAGTTCCTCAAGGGTCTGTTTTAAGACCCAGGGTATGTCTACACTACCCTCCTAGTTCGAACTAGGAGGGTAATGTATGCATACCGCACTTGCTAATGAAGACCGGGATTTGAATTTCCCGGGCTTCATTAGCATAAGCGGGGAGCCGCCATTTTTAAATCCCCGCTGCTTCGAACCCCGTGCACGGGGCTACACGGGGCTCGAACTAGATAGTTCGGACTAGGGTGCCTATTCCGAACTACCGGTACACCTCATTTCACGAGGAGTAACGGTAGTTCGGAATAGGCACCTAGTCCGAACTACCTAGTTCGAGCCCCGTGTAGCCGCGCTGCACGGGGTTCGAAGCAGCGGGGATTTAAAAATGGCGGCTCCCCGCTTATGCTAATGAAGCCCGGGAAATTCAAATCCCGGGCTTCATTAGCAAGTACGGTATGCATACATTACCCCGCTAGTTCGAACTAGCGGGGTAGTGTAGACATACCCCCATACTGTTCAATATCTTCATCAATGATGTAGATATTGGGATAGAGAGTACGCTTATTAAGTTTGCAGATGATACCAAACTGGGTGGGGTTGCGACTTCTTTGGAGGATAGGGACATAATTCAAAATGACCTTAGCAAGTTAGAGAAATGGTCAGAGGTAAACAGGATGAAGTTTAATAAAGAGAAATGCAAAGTGCTCCACTTAGGAAGGAACAATCAGTTCCATACATACAAGATGGGAAGCGACTGTCTGGGAAGGAGCATGGCGGAAAGGGATCTAGGGGTCATAGTGGACCACAAGTTGAATATGAGTCAACAGTGTGACGCTGTTGCAAAAAAAGCAAATATGATTCTAGGTTGTATCAACAGGTGTGTTGTAAGCTAAACTCGTGAAGTCATTCTGCCGCTCTACTCTGTACTAGTTAGGCCTCAGCTGGAGTACTGTGTCCAGTTCTGGGCACCACATTTCAAGAAAGATGTGGAGAAATTGGAAAGGGTACAGAGAAGAGCGACAAGAATGATTAAAGGTCTAGAGAACATGACCTATGAAGCCAGGCTTCATGAACTGGGCTTGTTTAGTTTGGAAAAAAGAAGATTAAGGGGGGACATGATAGCGGTTTTCAAATATCTAAAAGGGTGTCATGAGGAGGAAGGAGAAAATTGGTTCCTCTTGGTTTCTGAGGACAGGACAAGGAGTAATGGGCTTAAAGTGCAGCAGGGGAGGTTTAAATTGGACATTAGGAAAAAAGTCCTAACTGTCAGGGTGGTCAAATATTGGAATAAATTGCTAAGGGAGGTGGTGGAATCTCCCTCTCTGGAGATATTTAAGAACAGGTTAGATAGACATCTGTCAGGGATGGTGTAGACGGAGCTTGGTCCTGCCTTGAGGGCGGGGGGCTGGACTCGATGACCTTTTGAGGTCCCTTCCAGTCCCATTATTCTATGATTCTACACTGGGGGATCGAGAGAGGTGGCTGCTGGCAGGACACCCAGCTCGGATGGCAATACCGCCGCCAGCAGCAGCGCAGAAGGAAGAGTGGTGTGATACGTCATTGCCACCTTTCCTTCTGCGCTGCAGCTGGAGGTGGCTGGCCAGAGAGTGGGTGCCACTGGGCAGGTGCCCACCTGAGAAGGCAGTGCTGCTGCCAGCAAGAGCACAGAAGGGAAGGTGGCACTGGATGGTGCTGTCACTCTGCTTTCTGCATCATTGCTGAACCTTGGTGGCTCTACCTTTCAAGCAAGGCAGCTGGAAAGGCAGCGCCACCAACCAGCAGCAGTGGAGAGGGAAGGGTGACCTGCCACGGTATTGCTTCCCTTCCATCTGTGCCACTGCTTGGTGGCAGTGCTGAATTCCATGCTGGGAGGCTGCAGAGGGGCAGACACTGGCCAGACACCTTGCTTGGAAGGGAGCACGGCCACCAGCAGCAGTGCAGAACACAGGGTGGCATTTGATGGCTTTGCTGTCCTGCCTCCTGTGCCCCTGCTTGTGGCAGCTCGGTCTGCCAATGTGGGCAGCTGGGAAGGCAGGGCCACCCCCAGCAGCAGTGCAAAAGGCAAGGTTGCATGACATGGTGTTTCCACCCTTCCTTCTGTGCCACTGCATCTGGTGGCACTGCCCGTGGATCTGGGTGGCAGCAGAGTAGTGGCCTCTGGTGAGATGCCCAGCTCGGATGGCAGCTCTACTGCCAGCAGCAGCCCAGAAGGATGGTGGTATGGCATGGCATTGCTACCCTTCCCTCTGCCCCGCTGCTGGTGGCATCTCTACTTTCCAAGCTGGGTCGCCTGAGAGAACAGGAGCCCAGCTGTGAAGTCAATGCCACCAGCAGCACCAGCACAGAAGGAAGTGTAACAAGCTGTGGTATTGCCACCCTTCCTTCTGAGCTGCTGCTGGCCAGGTTGGGTAGCAGAGAGCAGCTGCCACTCCGCCCCCCAGCTCTGAAGGCAAGAAGAAATCATGGACATTTTCCTATCTCCCAGGTTCAGAGACCTGAAGGCTGAAGAAGAGGCCATGGCCGGGAAAGCCCAAACATATGGTGACCCTACGACCCTTCTGCACTTACCTTACCACCCCCTGTCAGGTTGGGACCCCCCAGTGTGAGAAACACTGCACTACAACCCCGAGGTCACTCTTGGCAGACCCTTTCCCACCACTTCCATGGAAAGGGGTGTAGATTCTCAGGGACGTTTCCCCTATTTCAAAGATCTGCCTGGATGGAGATTGGAGGACCAAAGGGAAGTCCTGGCCAGGAAAACCCAGGTGCACGGCATGTCTCTCAAACATCAGCATCCCTGGCATTCAGTGGCCAGATACTTGTTTGTACAGACTTGTGTATAAAGAACCCGGTTACAATGTTTTGTTCCTGGGTAAGTGTCTACTTGCCACTGGTATCAGCCAGTAGTTACCCAGCCTTCTATGAAGTCTGTAATCTCCTGCTGCCTCCTCCTTCATTTCCTGAATGGCTTGTCCGGGGGCTCCTGCATTAATCATGTCTTTGAAACAACTCAGTCACGAGCACCTGGCTGAGGATGTATGGGAAAGGGGTGTGTGCGCGCCCCTTCAATATCCCCTGTCCACTGCATGTGCAGCCACGATGTGTCACGTAGCACAAAGAGTGCTCAGAAAGTGTGACAGCAGAACCGCTCCGCAGCTTTTTTATACTCTGTGGACAGGATCCAGAGATTGGAGACTGACAGGCCAGGTGTCATGGGAAACAACATACCAATCCCTTTTCTCTAGTGCTGTATTGAGAGGAATACTGAGGTCAGGGAAGCCACCAAGATGGCTTTCTATAGGCCGTCATCCCACCCATCCCGGAGCTCTCTGTGAACACAGTCACTTTGTAAAGACTGCTGCCTGCCTTGATCAAATTCCCCTGGTCCAGTTTTCATCCTCGGAACCACCCCTCCCATGGGTCCAGGCCTTAGAGCCCATCTCAACCTCTCTCTACAGAGAGGAGATCGGTAGCTCATGTCATCTCGGATACAGGAGCCAAAGAGGGAAGAGGGGCTTATATTTTTAATCTCCCTCTTCACCAACGCTGGATCCCTATGTTCAAATGACCCTTCACTTGACGAACACCCTGATGATCCTCACACGCAGCTGTTTGCTTTTCACGCTGTACACGATTGGGTTCATCAGGGGTGGCACCAGAAGGTAGACATAGCCTAGGTAAATCTGAAGCAAGAAAGTGTGCTTCCCAAATCTGTGTATCACAGTCAGGCCGATCATTGGTATGTAGAAGAGCAGGACAGCGCAGAGGTGGGAGACGCAGGTGTTCAGGGCCCTGAGGCTCTCTCTTCGGGACGCGATGCTCAGCACCGTTTTGAAGATCATCACATAAGAGAGGAGGATGAGCAAAGAGTCCAACCCCACCGTGGAGAGTATCACGAAGAAGCCATAAATGCTGTTGACGGAGATGTCCGCACAAGCCAGCTTCATGACATCCTGGTGCACGCAGTAGGAATGGGAGAGGACATTGACTCCACAGTATGGGAACCGTTTGAGGAGAAAGGGCACTGGAAATGCCACAAACAGACCTCTTAGCACAAACACCAGCCCCATCTTGGCTATTCGCGGCAGGGTTAGGATGGAAGCGTATCTCAGTGGGTCACGGATTGCAATGAAGCGGTCAAAGGCCATTAACAGGAGCACAGAAGACTCAATGATTGAAAGTGAATGGATGAAGAACAATTGGGCAAAACAAGCTTCAAGGCTGATCTCCCTAGAGTTAACCAAGAATATACCCAGTATTGTCGGTGCGGTGACTATTGATAGACCAAGGTCTGTGATGGCCAACATGGAAAGGAAAATGTACATGGGCTCATGGAGACTCAGGTCTGTTTTAATAATGTACAGAATAACTGCATTTCCCATCATTGAAACAGCATAAATAAGGCAGAAGGGGATGGAGATCCAGAGATGGATGTCTTCATGTCCAGGTATCCCAGTGAGAAGGAACACAGCAGGTTTGAATTTGGTGTCATTGGAAGCTGCCATTAGGTACTGGGCAGGTCTGGGGAGTTTTGAATTTTCCTTCCTAAGAGGAAAAAGAATAGAAGACTAAGCAATATTTTACTAGGCATCATTTTTCTCTCAGAAAGTAGAGGGTAGTTATGACACGAGAACCCCAGTAGCACAAGGAAGATGAATATAAACCTCGTGGATTGACACATATGATAGGAAGTTAGGGACCATCAGACTGAGTGAGACCTGTAGTCCATGTAGCCCAATATCTAGTGGCTAGTACCTGGCCCTGTAGATGAAAAGAAAGAAGCCCTGCAACAGCCAATTTATGACTTGCTTCCAGGGAAAACTCCCCGCTTCCCGAGACCCACAAGTTAGACCTGTTTTGTAGTGTAAATTGGGACCATTTATAGACCTTCCAAGTGTTCTGAAGATATTCACTCCTGAAATTAGATTGTTTGGTTACTCATATAAACTTCCAGGACTCTTCTTGAGTCCCTGTAAGCTCTTGGCTGTATTGATATACTATGGCAGGGAGTTCCACAGTCTACTTGAGCACTGTGTGATTTGACACGTTTGAAATTCCAAATTCACATTTATAATGATGTTTGTTACATTATGTATTTATGTTTTATACGTTCACCACTCCTGTGAGTACAAAGTATGCCCCAGCCTCTCGGCAGTACATGCAAATTGTTAGGTTCAGGTTGTGCATTCAACAAAATTGTGCTCAAGAGGCATCAATTAAGATTTGCATATGTACATTCTATGAGAACAGGGCTCTATTAACTTTCCCTTGCTGAATGCTCCGACTAATACACTCTGACCTCCCTCCCACGCGACTCCCCCCAAAAATCCCTAAAAGAGAAGCTGAAGTGCTTTTCTGGTCGGTATTCACTAAATCTGGAGCTGCTACTCTTCACCCTCACAGGACCTGCATTCTCTGCCCATGCAAGGAGCTGCAGAATTCTGTCATGTTAATTAGCTAATACAGGCAGTTACCTCAGTTGGGCAGAAAATGGGATGGCATCAAGAACGGGTGAATAGTGCAAACACTAAAATTGCACGAGGATCCAGTTGAGTATGGAAATTTTACCTATGCATATACAATAGGCGATGGATGTAAATTGCATACAACCACTTTAATATTCTAGATCTCAACTTTTAGTCTTGGGGCGATTCTTAACTATTACTATGGCTCCAAGAACAAGTGCAGAATTGTCCCAGGACTAAGCTCTACTCTTTTCTGAAACATAGATCAGTGAATCTGCTCCCTCAAGATTTGGGGGGAATTTTATCAGAATTCCTGAATGCATGACCCCATAGCGATGGCTTCAGCTCAGTTATTAAAAAGGACACTATCACTCAACTAATATGAACAGAGATTTCATAGCACAGAATCATTGGAAGCAGTATTTGGAGCACATCTGAAGAACTTTCTGAACTGAAATCCTTTAAGCAGTAATATTACCTTGGCACCATTATTTGGAGAGTCCAACAATTCTGCTTCTGGCTGCTGATATGCATGAGTATATCCAATAGGCAGAACCAAATCTGGGATCTCTGGAGCTTAGTACATGAGTCTCTGCAACTTGAGCTATAAAGCTAGTTGGCTCTTAGCTAAGTACGTAGAACACACTCATTCTTTCCCTCTAAAAGGGTGCATCTATACTGAACCTGGAGCTCAAAACGAGCAATGCAATTTGAGTTACACAAGTTTAGCGTATTTCAAGTTAATTTCGAAATAGCTTATTTTGAATTTTGAGATTGTCAATGCAACACTGTTTTCGAAATAAATCCCTATTCCGAAACATCCCTTACTCCTCATGGAGACTGTTATATTTCGAAATAATGAGCACACACAAAAGATGCAGAATAGCTATTTCAGAATACCTCTGATAACCCAAAATAGTGCTGCAGTGTAGACATAGTCCTAAGCTATGTCTAGACTGTATTCTAAAACTAAAAAAAGATATGCAATTTGTGCTTCACAAATTGCATACCTTTTTTTGATTTAATTTCGAAAGAGGCTATTTCAAAATTTGGCATGTTTACATGGCACCAAATTTCAAAAGAAAGTGCTCTTTCGAGCCATCCCTTATTTCTCGTAGAATGGAGTTCACAGAGATGGCGAAAGAGCACGTCCGTTTTTTCAAAAAACTGTTTGAAATAGTAGACATGTTCCATGGACGTGGTGTTGCTATTTTAGGATACTTCTGGTATCCCAAATTAGCAATGCAGTCTAGACATACTGCTAATAGCCTAAGTGCCACTAAACAGCACAGCATATCACACAGAGAAGTTGTGTGGTTTACACATGCATGACATCAAAGTTTGGCTTGTAATATTTCTGTCAGGATGAAAAGTTTTGGCATAAGATTTCACATCTCTACATGAGTACACACGTCAAGCCAGTTTTTCCCTCTCTCGTCTACTTTCAGAGCTGATTTCCCAGATCAGAGTGAGATCTTGGCCTGAGACAGAATTTTGATTATGACTAATATGTATGAAGAACAAAAGGCAAAGAAGCCTTGTGCATTTCTCCCAACCAGAAGGGACTTTTAGTACAGTGAGGGTATGTCTACACTAGCTCGTTAATTCGAGCTAGGTAGGCAAATCAGGCAACCAGAGTTGCAAATGAAGCCTGGGATTTAAATATCCCGGGCTTTATTTGCATGTTCCCGTCCGGCCGCCATTTTAAAATCCCCCTTAGTTCAAACGAACTGCCCACGGCTACACAAGGCAGTTTAAAGTTAATCCGAACTAAGTCCTTAGTTAGGATTAACTGTTACTCCTCGTGGAATGAGGTGTAACAGTTAATCTGAACTAAGGATTTAGTTTGGATTAACTTTAAACTGCTACATGTAGCTGCAGGCAGTTTTTCAAACTAAGGGGATTTAAAAATGGAGGCTGGACAGGAACATGCAAATAAAGCCCGGGATATTTAAATCCTGGGCTTCATTTGCAACTCCGGTTGCTTGATTTGCTTACCTAGCTCAAATTAATAAGCTAGTGTAGACATGCCCTCAGACAAATAAGGGATGAAGCTAAAAGTATTATAGGGCAGAGGCATACTGTATTATGTGAGCACACATTTCTTGACTGCTTCCGCTTGTTATTTCAGAGCAAAGTCCAGCAAAGAGCTGGGGAGTGGCAAAGATGGATTGATAGGTTTCTGTAGATCTTGAGTAACCCACTGTAAAACAAAGGCAATGACCCCGACAGCCCAGCTGAGTCCTCTACCGCTGCACAGAACAGCTGCCAATGCAAACAGCCTGAAGCCTTCGCCCTGCACTTGGCATGTTACAGACAGTGAAACCTGCCAACGTACCCAGTTCCTGCTAGAAGGGAGCCATAGCACCAGAGGTCTTCACCCTGAAGCACAAGGAGTCACCGGAGAGGTTGCACGGGCAGCAGGCAGTGTGTGTTCAGATAGGGAGGCAGCTGCCTTATGCAGCATGTTTGTACCTTCCCTTGGGGCCACTTGGCCATCAGGGATCCTCAGCTGCTTGGCTTCGTGTGCACCAGCTTTAACCCCGTCACAGCCAATGGCAAACAGCATTGACAAATCACAAGGGATGTGCAGTGTTGCTATAGAATTAGCCTGCAGAACCGGCCCTGCAGAAGTCTCTACTCCTGGTACCAGGGGATGTGATCTACGGTTCCACTGTTTCTATGGTTCCATTTTGTGGTGCTTTTTTGTGGTGGTATGGCCTGGTACTCAGTACCGGCACCTCCAGATGCAGTACCAGAACCTCCAGCCAGAGCTCAACAACTTTTCCCCTGGAGTGCCAGCACTTTTTTTTTAAACAGAAAAAGCACCTGCTTAGGAGTGATGAAGGGTTAACACTGATTCTCTCTGAGTTGTGACCCTGCCAAATATATTTATTGTTATTTTTATTGTTGTTATTATTGTTGTTATGTCAGCCATTATAATATATATTAACGAGCCAATAGACCATCATAAGATGGAATTTTCGGGTCTCTCCTCCACGTCCGTCTCTCTCGCTCTCTCCTCCTCCTCCTACTGCCTCCCCCTCTCGCTCCCTCAGCTCTCCTCTGCCTCCTGCCTCTCTCTCTCTGTCTCTCTCTTTCTCTTCTCCTCCCCCTCCTGCCTCTCACTTGGGGGACCGTGGAGCCCAAAAAGGAGCAAGCATCGCAAGCGGCTGTTCGGGCTCCACGCTCCCTGTGCTGCATGGGGAGTGTGGAGCCCAAACAGCCACTTGCTTCTGTGCGATGGCCCAGCTGAGCCGTGCAGAAGTCAGCTGAGCGCCACAACGGGAGGCGAAGGGGGGCAGGGCGGTGACATTTATAGCCGGGGGGGGGGGTCTGGAGTCACAGTCATGCCACACCTCACCGCCCCACCCCCTTTTGCCTCCCACCATGGCACTCGGCTGACTTCTGCGCCGCTCAGCTGGGCTGCCGTGGGGGAGCAAGCGGAGCAAGAGGCCATTTGGGGTCCCCCATGGCGGCCCGGCTGAGCGGCGCAAAAGTCAGCCAAGTGCCATGGTGGGAGGTGAAGGGGGGCGGGGCAGTGACATACATGTAATTCTGCATTCAGATCTTGTGTTCAAATGAAAGAAAAATGAAAGGAATGCAATGAAGAGCCACCAAAATAACTGAAGGGCTGGAGAAAATGCCAGAGAGTAAGGAACTCGAATTGCTAAATCAGTGTAACTGAAGAGAAGGAAGACAAAGAGCTGACTTGATGGTCATGCAAAAGCTCCTTCAGAGGCACAAAATACTGGGTACAAATGGTCTCTTTAATCTATCTGGGAAATGAACAACAAAAAGCAACAGCCAGAAACTGAACCCAGACACATTGGCTATGTCTAGACTGGCATGATTTCCTGCAAATGCTTTTAATGGAAAAGTTTTTCTGTTAGAAGCATTTGCGGAAAAGAGCGTCTAGATTGGCACAGAGGCTTTTGCGCAAAAGCACTTTTTGCGGAAAAGCATCTGGGCCAATCTAGACATGGTTTTGTGCAAGAAAGCCCCAATCACTATTTTCGCCATCGGGGCTTTTTTGCGCAAAACACTTTTTAGCTGTCTACACTAGCCCTCTTGTGCAAATACATTTGCGCAAGAGGGCTTTTTCCCGAACAGGAGCAGCATAGTATTCGCGCAAGAACACTGACAATCTTACATTAGATCGTCAGTGTACTTGCGCAAATTCAAGTGGCCAGTGTAGACAGCTGACAAGTCTGGAAAAACTCGCCAGTCTAGACGCAGTCATTAAGTTTGGAAATGAGTATAGCATTTGGAAATGATGGTGGAATCTCACAAGAGGCCCAAATGAAGCCTAGATGCCATCCTGGAAGATAGATTTGAGATGAACAAATGTTAATCATCTATGAAATAAAAGTCATTGGGCTCACTACTAGAGTAACTGGGGGTATGTCTACACTACAAAGTTAGTTCGAACTAACGGATGTTAGTTCAAACTAACTTTCATAGGCGCTACACTAGCGCTCCATTAGTTCGAATTTAATTTGAACTAACGGAACGCTTAGTTCCAACTAGGTAATCCTCATTCCACGAGGATTAAGCCTAGTTCGAACTTGATAGTTCGAATTAAGGGCTGTGTAGACCCTTAATTTGAACTAGTGGGAGGCTAGCCCTTCCCAGCCTGCCCTGGTGGCCACTCTGGCCAACTCCAGGCAAACTCTACTGCCCCCCTCCCGGCCTCAGAGCCCTTAAAGGGCCAAGGGCTGGCTACACAGTCAGCCTGGCATTGAATGCTTGGCGGGAGGGATTGAGGTGCCCCGTGTAGGGCTTCATCAGCCACAGCTGCAGTGGGTAGGCGGCATCCCCCACCAGGCACACGGGCATGTCCACGTCCCCGACCCTGATGTGGTGGTCGGGGAAGAAGGTCCCGGCCTGCAGCCGATAGCACACGGAGGAGTTGCGGTACACCCAGGCATCATGTGCTTTGCCGGACCAGCCCACATTAATGTCCGTGAACTGTCCCCGGTGGTCACACACGGCCTGCAGGAGGATGGAGAAGTACCCCTTGCGGTTCACGTAACGGGACGTCTGGTGTTCCGGGGCATGGATGGGGATGTGCGTCCCGTCGATGCCCCCCCCCCCCCCCGCAGTTGGGGAAGCCGAGGGCGCCGAATCCCTGGATGACGGCGTCCGGGTCGGCGAGGCGGACCACCCTGCGGAGCAGCACCCGGTTGATGTCCTTGACCACCTGCGGAGAGACACAGCACAGCGCCAATCAGTGGGGCGCCCAGGTGGCTGGGAGCGTTCGTACCCTGGCAGTGCCCCGCGCCCCACTACCGGAAGCAACCCTCCTGGCGGCGTGTAGTACGGCCGGGAAAGACTGACCCCTCCGGTGCGGGGTGCTTTCGCCTCCCCCCGCCCCCCCTTTGTCCCTGGGGCGGCCCATTCCTCCTTGCAGCCCCTCTCGCCCCCCGGCGCAGTGGCCGACGAGTGCCGTACCTGCATGAGCACCGCCCCGACGGTGGATCTCCCCATGCCGAACTGGTTCCCGACGGATCAGTAGCTGTCCGGTGTGGAGAGCTTCCAGAGGGCGATGGCCACCCGCTTCTGGAGGGGGATGGCGGGCCTCATGCGAGTGTCCCTTCTGCGCAGAGCAGGGGCGAGCCACTCGCAGGGCTCCAGGAAGGTGTCCCTCCTCATCCTGAAGTTCTGGGTCCACTGTCAGTCTTCCCAGCGCTCCAGGACGATGCGGTCCCACCAGTTGCTGCTGGTGTCCAGACGCCAGACGCGGCGGGGCATGCCGGTGCCGGGGCGCCGCCGCGGCGGCTCCACGGCACCCGGGGTGGCCAGGTGGAGAGGCAGGGGGCTGACGTGTACCAGGTGGTGCCAAGCAGCCTCGAGCCATTGGTGGCAGACTTGCAGCAGCAAGTCCAGAACGTGCACCAGAAGGTGCAGGGCGAGCTCTGGCTCCATGTTGCCACCTGCGGCGGCATCCCCGATGGGAAGCACCGACACAGACGGGCACAGAGACCGACGATTTGCTGTCCCTCGGCGAGGTTGGCAAGCAAGCGGAAAAGCTGAGAACCGGCTGTCCAGGGGGTCCCTTTAAGCTCAAACCTCAGATAGCCTCAGACAGCAGCCACACAAAGCAACTACTGACCTGATGCCCTGCCGGAACCGGTTTCAGCTGCCCTTAAGTGCGCACCTGCGTCCAATCAGTGTGGACGCGCTAGTTCGAATTAGCAAAACGCTAATTCGAACTAGTTTTTAGGTCTAGATGCGTTAGTTCGAATTAACATTGTAGTATAGACGTACCCTGGGAGAATTGTGCAGCCTGTAATATACAGAGGGTAACTAGAGGATTTAAAGTTCAATTCTGTCCTGAAATTCTAAGGCTGTATAAGAACATAAGAACTGCTCTGTTGGGTCAGACCAAAAGTCCATCTAGCCCACTGTCCTGTCTTCTGACAATTGCCAATCTCAGGTTCCCCAGAGGGAATGAACAGGACAGGCAATCATCAAGTGACGCACCCACTGTCGACAAATTCCCAGCTTCTGTCAAAAAGAGGCTAGGGACACAATCAACACCCAGCCCAGTAAATAGACTTTGATGGACCTATCCTCCATGAATGTATCTAAGGTTGCGTCTACACAGAAGTGTTATTTTGGAATGGGAAGGAGACCCTTGAAGAATTCCACAGGGATTTCAACTACTTATACTGCACCATCTGCCTTAGCCTGGACCAGGGCACACAAGAGAGCCACTTCCTTGACACTACAGTACAGTTACATGGCAGACACATTTCCACCTCTTTATACCAACCATTACACTTACCTACATGCCTCCAAGACACATTTTCCAATCAACTGTTTACAACCAGGCCCTAAGATACAACCGGATTTGCTCCAAACCCACACACAGAAGCAAACACCTACAACCTATCCTAGAAAATGACTCCTCACTCTCGCAGGCCTTGAGGGCCAGGCCAATCACACCTCCATCATACTCATCCAGGAACCCATCCCTGTACTCATCCCTGGTGCCAACTCCGTCGTCACATGTATACAAGCGACATCCCAGGACTTAACCACGTAAGCCACCACATCAGAGGCTCACATAATGGCACAGCCACCAATGTGATCTATGCCATCAAGTGCCTGCAATGCCCCTGTGCCATGTATATTGGCCAAACTGGACAGTCTTTGCAAAAAAGGATTAATGGGCATGCATCAGATATTCAAAAAGGCTAAGATATTAGGGAACATTTTAACTTCCCCAGGCACTCACTAATGGATCTCAAAGTTACCTCTGCCTTCCTCTCTCCCGCTGCCTGCAGCAGGGAGCCCAAGCTGGTGCTCACACTTTGCTTCCCCCCCTGTGAGGTTGGAGCACCTGCCTGCTGGGATAGGGAGAAAACACTGAGCCTCCCTGCCAGATCTGGCTTGCAAGGAAGAAGTGGTGCCAGAAACAGCTCTGCATGCTTCCACTCCCCGTCCCCTGACTGGCTGGAATCCAGCCAATGGGAGCAGTGGGAGGCTGTGCCCGGGCACGGTGCCTGGGAGCGAAGGGTGGTACAAAGTCAGATAAGTCCCCTCTTCCCCTCATGCCCATACTCTGTAGCCCCATTCCTCTCATCCCCACATCTCCAGTCTGATCCTAAACCCTCTCCCCAGGCCAGACACTCTACCCCCTACCTGCTCCTGCACCATTCTTTGCTCCTGCACACTCCCCTCTACCCATACACCCTACTCCCAGCCTACTTCTGCACCTTCTCCCCTGGACAGACATCCTACCCCAGATTACTCCTGTACCCTCCTCCCTAGCTAGACACTCTACCCCCTGCTACTGCTCCTTCACCCTCCCTTACTCTTTCACCATTCTCCCTGGCCAGAGACCACACTCCTAGCCTGCTCCTGCACCCTACCTCCCACCCAGACCTTGCACCTTCACCCCCTCCTGAACCCCACCTACTGCCCAGATCCTGCACCCCCATTCCTATCCCACTCACTGCAACCTGTCCTGCAAAATGAATGCTTCATTTTTGTCCCCACCCCAAAACCTGGGGGTGTTCCATAAAATCCACTAAGCTCAGAACCCCAGAAGAGTAAATCTGGCCAAAGAGAAGCCCTGAACCTCAATCCTCCCTGTCCCATCCCCCCCCCCCCCGTATGGGGGATGGAGAACCAGGGAAGTGAGGTGTCTCAGTTGGGGGGTACCTCAGTGAGAGTTGGGGGGGGGTTGAAGGTTTTTTTTTTTTGCTTCTCACTTGTGTGGTCCCTGACGGATTATTTTCTGTGGGTCAGTGGCCTCTGATACCAAATAGCACTGCCATTAATAAGAACAATGTTGAAATTGTTTGAGCTGGACATAAATTAACATTTAACATTGTTTAAAATGAAGTTCGATAAACTAAAATGCGAAAGTTAAAGTGCTTAAACGCTTTATTTATTTTGATTAATATTTCCCTTCTTACTGGCTAAATTAAACTGTTCTCCCTAGCTGCATCACTAGCAAAATTGCTCAGGCTTAATTATGTAATTAACAGCAAGTTTCCATTAGCAACTGGTGGCTCACAGAGACGTTTGCATTGAGCGGAATGGGCCATGGGCCAAAAACTTTGAGAACCACTATTTTGGGAATGTGGGTTACACTTGCAATGACTTACTCCCAGATTGGAATACTGAAAACCAGAGCACCCTTTGTGTGGTCACATTAATTAAGTTTTCTACAGAACACAAAGTCTCCTCTTTCCCAGCCCTATCTGCCTCCTGGACTCAGGACCCCCACCGTCCTGCTTGCTGGGGTCAGGATTAGTTCAGTCTTGCCACATTTCCTGCCCCTCCTTTTCCCCTGAGACCTCACCCCACAACATTTCTTCCCCCAGGCCACATCACCCTTCTCCTCCTATTCTCTGAGGTCCTGGTCCCCAGTAAGGCTAGAGACAGGATATTGTAAGAGCTGATCAGGGAAGCCAGCCTGCTGTGGGAAGCCCCAAACTCTCCACCTTCCCATGGTGGTGTGTTTTGGGAGGGAGCATGAACATGGGCTAAGGGCTGTTCATGCCCCCACCCCCTCACCCAAAGTAGGTTGAAGATCATGACTCCCTGAGAAGCTCTTACCATGGCCAGTGGGTCAGAGGGTGGGGATGGGGGGGAAGGTCAGGAGCAGGGGGTGGGCCTCAGGGGAGAGAAATGGTGGGGGAAGCGCTATGAAGAGAATAGCAGAGGAGGTCCAGAGTGGATGGGGTCCTGCTTTTGCCTTTTAAACATGGGATCACCCTATTCTAAATGGACTGGGTTGGGAGAGGACCTAGAGGGGCCTCTGTGGGGGAGAAAGGGATGATGTCCCACCCTTTGCAATGCTGGAAAGCACAAATGGAGAGGCTGGGGAGGGAATCTGGGCTTGAGTTTCCCACCAGATTCCTATGTGTCAGAACCACCCCCCCTTCCTTCTGCTCTCCCAGTGAGGAGCAGGCTCAGCGGGTGTGTTGTGTGCAGAAATATCAATGGGGCTCCCTGAACATCTTGTCCTGGGTCTCCTGCATGGGAATCAACACACAAATCCCTTCTCAAGAGAGCTGTATTGAGAGAAATACAGAAGTCAGAGCAGCCACCAAGATGTCTTTTTATACACCATTAACCTAGCTATCCTCTGGCACTCCTTGAACACTGTCACTGTATAAATGCTGGTGCCTCCCATCGTCAAAGATTCCACCCTCAAAACCACCCTGCCCATGGGTCCAGGCCTTAGAGCCCATCTGAGCCTCTCTCCGTGGAGTGGAGACCAGTAGCTCATATAATCTCAGCTGTTGGGAACAAGAATGGAAGAGGTGCATGTGGTTCATATTTTTCGTCTCCCTCATCACCACAACTGGATCCATTGGATGAGCTAACCCTTCACTTGACGAACACCCTGATGATCCTCATACGCAGGTGTTTGCATTTCACGCTGTACACGATCGGGTTCATCAGGTGTGGCACCAGCAGGTAGATGTATTCAAAGAGTAACTGAAGCCACTGAGATGAGCTACTCCCAAATCTGTGTATTGAAGACAGACCGAGCATTGGTATGTAGAAGAGCAGGACGGCACAGAAGTGGGAGACACAGGTGTTCAGGGCCCTGAGGCACTCTGTACGGGATGTGATACTCAGCACTGTTTTGAGGATCATCACATAAGAGAGGAGGATGAGCAAAGAGTCTAGCCCCACTGTGGAGAGTATTACGAAGAAGCCATAGATACTGTTGACTGTGATGTCCGCACAAGCTAGCTTCATGATGTCCTGGTGCATACAATAGGAATGGGAGAGGACATTATGGGACACCATTTGTGCTCGACAGTATGGGAACCGTTTCAGGAGAAAGGGGAATGGGAATGCTACAGCCACCCCTCTTAACACACACACCAGTCCCATCTTGGCTATTCTCGGTGTGGTTAAGATGGAGGCGTATCTCAGTGGGTCACGTATTGCAATGAAGCGGTCAAAGGCCATCGACAGGAGCACAGAGGATTCAATGTATGAAAGTGAGTGGTTGAAGAACACCTGGGCCAAACAGGCATCAAAGTTGATCTCTCTAAAGTTAAACAAGAATACGCTCAGTGTTGTCGGCATGGTTGTCATTGATACACTAAGGTCTGTGAGGGCCAAAATGGAAAGGAATATGTACATGGGCTCATGGAGGCTTGGATCTGTTTTTATAATGAACAGAATACCTGTATTTCCCATTATCACAGTAGCATAAATAATGCACAAGGGGATAGCAATCCAGAGATGGATGTCTTCGTGACCTGCTATCCCCGTGAGAAGGAATGTTGCAGGATTGGATTTGCTGTTGTTGGCAGCTAACATCATGTACTTGGTAGATCCGAGGAGTTTTGAATTTTCCTTCCTGAAAGAAAAAAGAATAAAAGACTAGACAATATTTTACTAGACATCAATCTCGTCTCAGAAAGTATAGGGTAATTATAACATAAGAAACCCCAGTAGCTCAAGGAAAATGAGCAAAAACAATCTTGGATTTACATCTCTGATAGGAAGTTAGGGACTTTCAGATTGGGTGAGACGTGTAGTCCATGTAGCCCAGTATCCAGTGGCTAGTACTAGAACCTGCAGATGAATTAGTGGACACCCTGCAATAGGCAGCCATGAGATGAAGTGTTCCCAGGAAAGCTACCCCCTCCTAAGACCCAGAAATTAGACCTGTTTCAGGTTGCAAATCAGAACTGTTGATAGACGTTCCAAGACTTTGCAGAAAATCCTCACAACTGAAATCTGATTTTCTGGTGACCCATATTCAGCCCCTCTTTGAACCCCAGTAAGCTCTTGACCCTGTTGAAATATCGTATCTGGGATTTCCATGACCTACTTGAGCACTGTGTGAGATACCAATGATAACTCAAGCATACAATTGCTAGCTATCCATTTGTGAGAGTGGCCCATTTTATGAAGTCATGGAAAGTGAATGGAGAGAACTGTTATGTTAGGAGCAGCTGGATGATCCAGTTCTGTTGATTCTTTCCTCAGACCCTATGCTATCAACACTCCTAAATATCTTCCAGACACCACTGATTCCCCAAGGAAGCTACAGGATATCAATAATCCTCCTGAAAGCACCATCCTTGCAATCATGGATGGAGAAGCTCTTAACACCAACATTCCACATAATGATGGGTTATTAGCTGTTAGGAACGCTATCCCGAATGATGCCACAACACACCTGGTGACTGAACTCTGTGATTTTCTCCTCACCACAGCTATATCTGATTTAACACCCCACAAATAGTCTAGTAGCACCTTAACGACTACCAAAACATGTATATGGTATCATGAGCTTTCGTGGGCACAACCCACTTCTTCAGAGGACAGGAGTGTAGAAGTCCAAATCTGAGAATAAATAAGTGGGGGGAGGGAGGAGAAATGAAAAAAAAGGAGAAAAAAAGTGGGGGGAGGAAGAAAAAATAGAGACAGTGAGTAGATAAGCTTCAGAGGGGTAGCCAAGTTAGTCTATAACAGGAAAAACTAAAAAATAACCCAGTCTAGTAGAACCTTAAAGACTAATTAATGACAAGAGGCTGATAAGAACCGTTAACACTTTCATTGTTTGTTTGGTTGGTTAAGTCATATCTGATTTGGGGACAATTTATAACTTCAGATCAGCAGCACAACCATGGGCACCTGCATGGCCCCACAGTACTCCAACATCTTCATGGCTGATCTCGAACAACATTTCTTCAGCTCTGGTTCCCTAATGCCAGTCCTCTACTTATGCTACATTGATGACATCTTCATCATATGGACCCCTGGGAAGGAGACCCTTGAAGAATTCCACAGGGATTTCCACAACTTTTAGACCACCGTCAACCTTAGCCTGGACCACTCCACATAAGAGATCCACTTCCTTGACACTACAGTACAATTAAATGATGGCCACGCTACCACCACCGTGTATCGGAAACCTCCTGACCGTTATTCTTACCTACATGTCTCTAGCTTCCATCCAGGACATATAACGGGTTCAGTTTAGAGCCAGGCCCTACGATAGAATTGCATTTGCTCCAATCTCACAGAGACAAACGCCTATAGGATCTTTATCAGGTATCCTTCAAACTTAAATACACACCCGGGGAAGTGAAGAAAGAGGTTGACAGAGCCACACAGTACCCAGGAATCTGCATCTTCAGGACCAGCCCAACAAGGAAACCACTAGTTATCACCTACAGCCGCCAGTTTAACCTCCTTCATCGCATCATTGACAATCCACAGCCGATCTGCAGCCCAAGGCCCAGTGGGCTTCAGCAGCAGCCCTGGGAGTTACAAGTTATGGACGATAAAACAGTCTGCGTGAACTTCCTGGTTCCTGGCAGGATGTAGCCTCTGGCCCCAGCAGGGTCTCAGCAAGGACTGAGCTGGGAGCATGTAGGCTGCAGGCAGAGGAGGGCTTGCTGAACTGTGATCCTGTTCGGTGATCTATACAGAATAAAACCTATTCCTGGTGGTTTGTTTGAGTGGGGCTGTTCTGAGATGCACAAACACTGACACACCACACAGAGCAAAAGGAGCCTCAGACTTAGGGTGTGTCTAGACTACATGCCTCCTTCGACGGAGGCATGTAGATTAGCCAGATCGGAAGAGGGAAATGAAGCCGCGATTAAAATAATCACGGCTTCATTTAAATTTAAATGGCTGCCCCGATCTGCCGATCAGCTGTTTGTCGGCAGATCAGGGCAGTCTGGACGCGATGCGCCGACAAAGAAGCCTTTCTTCATCGGCACAGGTAAACCTGGTTTCACGAGGCTTACCTGTGCCGATGAAGAAAGGCTTCTTTGTCGGCGCATCGCGTCCAGACTGCCCCGATCTGCCGACAAACAGCTGATCGGCATATCGGGGCAGCCATTTAAATTTAAATGAAGCCGCGATTATTTTAATCGCGGCTTCATTTCCCTCTTCCGATCTGGCTAATCTACATGCCTCCGTCGAAGGAGGCATGTAGTCTAGACACACCCTTAGTCTTCCAGTCATGTCATCTGACGAAGTGGGTCTTTGCCCACGAAAGCTTATGCTCCTACACTTCAGTTAGTCTATAAGGTGCCACAGGACTCCTCGCCACTTTTGCAGATTCAGACTAACACGGCTACCCCTTTGATACATATCCTTGAAAAGGATTCCTCACTTTCACAAGCTTTGGGAGACAGGCCAAACCTTGCCTACATTCAACCCCCAAACACAGAGGTAATTATTTCTAGCAGCAACATATCATGCCTCTGAAAAGCTCACCCAGGAACCTACCCCTGCAAGAAACCCTATTGCCAACTTTGCACACATCTACACAAGTGGCACCAACACAGGACCTAACCACACAAGTCACAACATCAGAGACTCATACAACCGCACATTCTCTAATGTGATCTGTGGCATCAAGTGCCAGGAATGCCCCTCTGCCGTGTATATGGGCCAAACTGGATAGTCTCTACAACAAAGGATAAATGGACACAAGTCAGATATGAGAAATGGTAATGCACAAAAAACAAGGCTTGAACAAAAACATGAACTATTCGGGCCAGTTAAAAACCAGTTTTTCTTTCATTCAGCACAGCTAAGCATGGGATATTTTCATCCCACTGAGCCCACTGGGTCTACAACTGACAGGTATCCCCCCCTTCTTTTTCTGTTATAAATTGAGCAAGTCCCCCTTTTGCCTCCACTCTACTCATCTGAAGAAGTGCATATTACCCATGAAAGCTCATGATACTCTCTATATTTGTGTTAGTCTCTAAGGTGCTACAGGACTACTTGTTGTTTACTAAGGGACTGTATCATACCACTGTTTCCTGCACAAAGAGTTCATAGCACAAAGTATTTGGCGGGCAGTATTTGGAGCACTTCTGCTACATTTCCGAAACCGAAACTCATCAAGAAGTAAAGTTACCACTTCTCCTACCTGTAGAGATTCCAACCGTTCCGTGCTGGCTTCCAACATGCATGCACGACATCAAAGCTTGGCTTATAATATTTGTATCATGGTGACAAGGTTTTTTCACATCTGTCCATTAGCACACACATGTCAACCCATTTCCCCCTCTGATCTCTCAGAGATGATTTCTCCGGGCAGAGAGGGATCTTAGCAGTAGACTTTTCTAAGCCTGTTTGGATTTGGGGGTTGACTTTTAATACTTTTACATCCTGACTAATAAGTGTGGGCTTTTAGTACAACAAGATAGATAAGGAATGGAACTAAAAGTATTGCCTGTTGGGGGGAGGCTAACGTATGAGCATACACTTGATGACTGTGGCAGCTTCTTATTTGAAATCAAAGTCAAGCAAATGGGACAAGGGGAGGGAACAGTGGATTGCCAGATTACCGAGTCCTTGAGTAACCACGGTGAAGCATGGCACCACTTGAGAAATCCTGAGACAGGGCATCTGGGTTTTAACTCTCTGAGCTCTGGTTGAGAGCCAGATTTCTGTGTAGCTTAAATAACCTACAGTCAATCATGGACAGAGGTAGAGGAGGGTTCCCAAGATGCCCTCCAGCCCCATCACTGAGTCACCCCACCAGCCCAGCTGAGTCCTCTGCCGCTGCACAGAACAGCTGTCAGTGCAAACAGCCTGCAGCCTTTGCCCTGCACTCGGCATGTTACAGACAGTGACACCTGCCAACGTACCCAGTTCCTGCTAGAAGGGAGCCGCTGGCACCAGAGGTCTTCACCCTAAAGCACAAGGAGTCACCAGAGAGGTTGCACGGGCAGCAGGCAGTGTGTGTTCAGATAGGGAGGGAACTGCTTTTATGTATCATGTTTGTACCTTCCCTTGGGGCCACTTGACCATCAGGGAGTCTCAGCTGTCTGGCTTTGCCTGCTCCAGCTTTAACCCCGTCATGTCTGATAGCAAACTACAGAGGCCAAATCACAGGAGATGAATCTTTGTAGCAGGCAACATTTTTGGAATCCGGGCTTGTCATCACGAGTCTTATGGTTCCAATAAGACACATCGCTCCCTTGTAACTGGTGGGTGGTAACGAGGATGCTGTCGCACCTCTGACCTTTCTGAATTAAAATACAATATAATAATTATTATTAATACTACTAAGATACTGCGAAAATACTACTATTACTCCTACTATTATAGATGCAGATTTTCTCCCCAGCATCCTCATTTTCCTGCATTACAAACCCAAGGTGTAGGCTGGGGAAGGGAGATTCTACAAGGCTCCATACATGGAAATTTCCATTGGATGGTTCCAGAAGGGGACATCCTTTCCCTTCTTCCTGAAGAATAAAACAGAGGACTTAGGACCCAAGAGTCCCCAAAGTTAGGCCTAGGCTTCAGTGATCCACTTGCAGCTATGATCTTCCCTCCATCCCCCCGCATTTCTCTGTGTCCTTCCCTTTGCTAGGACTCTCTCTGGCTCTCTGCTAGCACAAGCTCAGCAGACATGTGCCTGTCACAGTAGCCACTGCCTGCGGGACTGCTGAATGGGGATGTGCAGGTTTGGGAAGAGTGTCTAGAGGAGCTGATGGGCAGAGGATCCCAGCCAACGACTGGGGGAGTTATTGTCCCTTCTCCAAATGCATCCCTAGGGTATGTCAGTGCAACCTTCATTTCTCTTGACAGAGGGAAGCAGACCAAAAACTTCCCATTTCTCTGGCACGTTGAGGAGGCTGCTGGAGGGTAGCAACCTGGCAGCTGAGCTTTCAGAGACAAATGATCCTTCTTCCATTAAAATGGACCCCCCCAAAATGGATGAAAAGGAAACACTTGAGTACAGTCATAAGTTTCTCTAGTGGGAAGGTGGAACTCTCTGTGGTCCAGCCCAGCTCTAGCTGAAACCATGAGCTCTGTCACTGGCATTATCGGACCCTACCCCTTAGTGCTACCAGACCACACTCCTGTCCTGGTCCCGGTGCTACCAGTCATGGTGCTATCAGCCCACACTCATCCTCCATTAGCCTGCCACTCACCAGGCCCTGCATATCTGCTATGGGGTCCATGTCAGCAGGGGTCACTTGGAACAGGCTTCTCTGCAGCAGCCTTTCCAGCAGTGGAGAGAATTAAGAACATAAGCATGGCCCATGGTCCGTCTAGCCCAGAATATAAAATGGTCCTCTTGGGTCAGACCAAAGGTCCATCAAACACAGTCTCCTGTCTTCTGAAAGTTGCCAATCTCAGGTGCCCCACAGAGAATGAATAGAACAGACAATCATCAAGTGACCCATCTGCTGTTGCCTGGTTCCCGTCTTCTGTCAAACATCTGCTAGTGATAACTTCCCTGCCCATCCTGGCTAATGGCCTGTTTTAATCTTGGCCTTCACAGTGTTCTCTGGCCAAGAATTCCTCACGTTGACTCTGTGAAGCAATATATTATTTAGTTTGTTTTAAACCTTCTGCCTATTAATTTACTTGGTTGAGATCTAGTTCACTTGCTGTGAAAAAGAGTAATTAAGACGTCCTTCGCTATATTCACCACACCAGTCATGATTTTATAGCCCTCTATCATATGAATCACATCATATGGCTGTATGAATCATTGCCCGGAGTGGATTGGTATCTTGGATGCAACTAGAAAAAGTTGTTACTCTCAACATTTATATGCACTCAAAACCTGCATTTGCTGCCTAAGAAATGGGATTTTCACAGAAAAACAGGATCTATGGTCTCTTTTTCTGCAAAACCTAGTCCCTTCCTGTCATTGGGGGAATATCACAATTGTTCTATTCCTTGAGCAGGATACAACACCCCATATGTGTTATATGATTATCACTAGACAGGTCTGAATGGACACCTCATTCTTTTCCGTTAGAGTGCTTGTGATCACAGATACGCAGTCACCCGTAGTCTTTTTAAAATGAGCAGGTTTATTATTCTGGGAAACCAAGGAGCTGTTGGGACCCAGGCTATCTTCCCGTCTCATGGAAGCAGCCTTTGTTAACACCTGTAGGAGTCTAGGCAAAGTCACCAAGGTGCTCAGAATCTGCATATTCTAACACGGCTACCCCTCTGATACATGGTGCTCAGCTGTGTCCGTATTACAGGGCCAGGCAGTGCAGCTGACCTTTGCCTTGACACTGCTTTCTCTCAGTCAAGCCATCTGCGATGAGGCCCCTGTGGCCATTGCTCCATTGCTATCACAGAATGCCAACCTCCCATTACACTCAGCGCCACCAATTTCCACACTTGGGTCTCTTTTCGTTACCTGGGAGCTCTTATGAATCAGAACTTGTCTTTGGATGAGCCGTTGGTCACGCCTATTGGGAAGGCAGCCACCAAAGTGGGTTGCCTCACCAAACCTGCAAGGGAAATCAAGAATCATAAAATGAAGGCTAAAATCTTGATTTGCGGAGTCTACACAGTCAGCATCCTCCTTTACTGCAGTGAGACGTGGTCTTCAGGTAGCAGGCAAGAAAAGAGACTCAATAACTTCCACCTGTGGTGCTGGAGATCCATTCTAGGCATTTCCTAAGAACACAAAATCATCAACCAAGACGTGCTAAGGAGAACACAAGTCTCCTTCCTGACAGCACAACCATCTTCATTGTTCAGAGGGTGACAGACCCAGCTGCATTTGTTGCGGAACTAGCAGATTCATCCTACCCCCCTCCTCCCATGCTGCAGGTACAGTGGTATGGCAAGAAGCCAGTTGCAGGGTTAACAATACCACTCACCTCCTCCAAAATGTTTCAGAGTTCAGGGAAAATAGCCTGCTTTTGGATCTTGGGCTCAGCATACCCCCAAATCACCAGAACACATGGCCCTTTGGGAAGTAGTTGCTATCCTGACCACTTGGCATTATGGAGAGAGCCTTGCAAGGATACAAAATGGCTGTGTCTAGACTGGCCAGTTTTTCCGGAAAATCAGCCACTTTTCCGGAAAAACTTGCCAGCTGTCTACACTGGCCGCTTGAATTTCTGCAAAAGCACTGACTTCCTACTGTAAGAAATCAGTGCTTTGCAGAAATACTATGCTGCTCCTGTTCGGGCAAAAGTCCCTTTTGCACAAAACTTTTGCACAAAAGGGCCAGTGTAGACAACTGAGATTTGTTTTCCTCAAAAAAGCCCCGATCGCAAAAATGGCAATCAGGGCTTTTTTGCGCAAAAGTGCGTCTAGATTGGCCACGGACGCTTTTCCGCAAAAAGTGCTTTTGCAGAAAAGCGCCCATGCCAATCTAGATGCTCTTTTCCAAAAATGCTTTTAACGGAAAACTTTTCCGTTTAAAGCATTTCCGGAAAATCATGCCAGTCTAGACATAGCCAATGTGTATTCAGCTCTACACCCATGTCCACCAAAATGATCTGCAGATAGCCACATGCATAGCCGTGGATGCGGATATCTGCGGGTATAAAGAGGATCTCCATGGATTTGTGCGGTTCTAATTACGGAGTTGGGGCCCAGCAAGATGGAAAATATTGGGCCAGACTCTAAAACTACCACACCCAGTTCCAGGCGCTTCTTGGATGTGGAGTGTTAAATCTGCCTAGCAACAACGACCCAGACACATCTTAGGGTCCAGCTCCAGGTCCAGGCCTGGTCACAGGGTGGAGCTTGGGGGAAAATGAAGATGGGGGGGATCAGGAGCCTCAGGGGAAGAGGAGGTGTAGGGAAAGAGCAATGAAGGAAGCAGAGGAGGGGATAGAGAGTGGACGGGGTTCCTGCATTTGTCCTGCTTTTGCCTTTTAAAAATGAGATCACCCTCCTCTGAACGGGCTGGGAGAGGACCTAGAGGGGCCTCTGTGGGGGAGAAAAGGAGCATTTCCAACCCTTTGCAGTTCTGGGGAAGCACAGACAGAGGGGTGGGCAGGGAATCTGCTTGAGTCTCCTGCCAGGACTCCTGTGTGTCAGACCCTCCCTCCCACCTTCTGCTCTCCCAGTGGGGAGCAGGCTCAGCAGGTGCACTGTGTGCAGAGCCATCAACGGGGATCCCTGAACGGCTTGTCCTGCAGCTCGTGAATTAATCCCGTTCCTGACTCGACACAGTCGCAGGCACCTGGCTGAGAGCGTAGGGGAAGGGTGAGTGTCTGTGCCTTTTGAATAGCCCCTGCCTACAGTGGGTGCAGCCATTATGGATCACGTAGCTCCCCCCCCCCCCCCCCCGAATGCTCAGAAAGGGCCAGGACTGTGACTGTACAACAGCTCTGTAGGTGTTTCATAGTCTATAAATCAAATTCACAGCCGGGACTGGACCAGGCCCAGTATCATGGGAAACAACGTCCACATCCCTTCTCTGTAGTACTGTATCAGGAGGAGTACTGAGGTCAGAGCACCCACCAAGATGGCTTATTGCAGGCTACACACCTAGCTGTCCTCTGCCTCTCCTGGAATGCTACCACTGTGTAAATGCTGCTGTTTGCCTCAGTAAATTTCCCCCATTGCAGTTTCCACCCATCCCTCCCATGGGTCTTGGCCCTAGAGCCCATCTGAACCTCTCTCTACACAGTGCTCAGTAGCTCATGTCATCTTTGATGCAAGGGCCAAGGAAGGAAGAGGTGCACAAGGACCATATTTTTCATCTCCCTCATCACCAGAGCTGGATCCATGTGATGAACTTCACTTGACTTAACAAACCTTCACTTGACAAACAGCCTGATGATCCTCGCACGCAGGGGTTTGCTTTTCACGCTGTACACGATCGGGTTCATCAGGGGCGGAACCAGCAGGTAGACGTATTCAAAGAGAATCTGAAGCCAGTGAGATGAGCTATTTCCAAATCTGTGTATCACAGACAGACCGATCATTGGTGTGTAGAAGAGTAGGACGGCGCAGAGGTGGGAGACGCAGGTGTTCAGGGCTCTGAGGCACTCTGCACGGGATGTGATGCTCAGCACCATTTTGAGGATCATCACATATGAAAGGAGGATAACTAGAGAGTCCAACCCCACCGTGGAGAGCATTATAAACAAGCCATAGATGCTGTTGACTGTGATGTCCGCACACGCCAGCTTCATGACCTCATGGTGCATACAGTAGGAATGGGAGAGGATATTGGCTTGACAGTATGGGAACCGTTTCAAGAGAAAGGGGTATGGGAATGCTAAAGCCACCCCTCTTAGCACACACACGAGTCCCATCTTGAATATTCTTGGCAGGGTCAAGATGGACGTGTATCTCAGTGGGTCATGGATCGCGATGAAGCGGTCAAAGGCCATCAACAGGAGCACAGAGGATTCAATGTATGAAAGGGAGTGGTTGAAGAACACTTGGGCAAAACAGGCATCAAAGCCGATTTCCCTAGAGTGAAACAAGAACACGCCTAGTGTTGTCGGCATGGTGGTCATTGATAAGGCAAGGTCTGTGATGGCCAACATGGAAAGGAAAATGTACATAGGTTCATGGAGGCTTGGTTCTGTTTTAATAATGAACAGAATGCCAGTATTTCCTATTATCAAAATGGCATAAATAAGGCACAAGAGAATGGAGATACAGAGATGGATGTCTTCATGTCCCTCTATCCCAGTGAGAAGGAACACTGCAGGCATGGATTTGCTGTCATTGACAGCTAACATGATGTACTGGGTAGATTCAAGGAGTTTTGAATTTTCTTTCCTGTGTGGAAAAAGAGTAAAAGACTTGACATTATTTTATTAGATATCAGTCTGCTCTTAGAAAGTAGAGGGTAGTTATGACATGAGAACCCCAGTATCTCAAGGAAGATGAGTAGAAACTCTTGGATTGACACTTCTGATAGGAAGTTAGGGGCTGCCAGATTGGGTGAGACCTGTAGTCCAGGTAGCCCAGTGTCTGGTACTAGAAACTGCAGATGAAGTGGAAGAAGTACTGGAATAGGCAGCTATGAGATGACCTGCTCCCATAAAAATTCCCCTCTTCCAAGACCCAGAAATTCAACCTATTCTGGGGTGCAAATCATGACCTTTTATTGACTGTATTATTATTTATTTGTCCCTTCACTAGCGCTATTGATTATAAATATTCTATATTTTCTTCATCCTGAACCTCCAAATTATGCCTCTATATCTCTGCAGTACATGGGATTAATTCTTTGGCTCAGGTGCTGACACCTGACTCAATAACATCACATTCAACAGTGACAGATTTATACAGATAAATTTGAACAGACCCAGTGTCACAAGTTACCCCGTCACCTCCTCCTCGGGTGCTTTATCACAGGGACTGGCCTTTTAGACCACCATCCGTGGCTCCGCTCAGGACCGGCATGTGCCCACTCTGATATTGCCTAATGGGGGCTTGACTTCCGGTAGCGGAAAGAGGGTCCGGGCCCACCCTCACTCCGAACCCCAGCCCAGGGCCCTAAGGCGAGGTCATTTGACCTGGCTCAGCAAAGGGGGTTGTTGCCCCAAACCCTCCTCTCTCGAGTTTCGTGGCCCTGCCCTGGGCTGCTTCTTCCCCCAGATGTCTCACCTATTCCCTATCCTCCATGACAGGGCCGGCCTTACCCGGCTCTTTCTCCTCCCCCGGGTCACGATCCCTGGTCGCCTCTCTCTCTAGGGAGCCATCCTGGCCCCCTTTTGAATTCCCCGCCTCTGTGTCTGTGCTCCGCCCTTCGCCAGTGTCTTCTAGGCGTCGTGCCCCCGCCCTTTGCGGGGGGACGCCAGTGATGTCACCCGCTGGCGCTGGCGCTGGCTCGAGCCGGTCTTATTATTATTTTGGTTGCCCTCCTTCATTCTCATAGGACCTGCATCCAATCCCCATGCAAGGATTTGTAGATAACTGGCACGTTAACAAACTAAGAGAGGTGGTTACTTCAGCTGAGCGAGGATTGGGGGAGTGTCAAAAACATGTAAATAGTGCAAACACCAGATTTACACTAAAATCCAGTTGTGTGTGCAAGTTACTTAAACTAGGCGGCTGTGTCTACATTGGCACCCCTTTCCGGAAAAGGGATGCTAATGTAGACTTTGGAATAGGCAAATCCATGGGAGATTTAAATATCCCCTGCGGCACTTGCATTAACATGGCTGCTGCTTTTTTCCGGCTTGGGGAAAAGCCAGAGAAAAGCGCCAGTCTAGACGTGATTCTCCGGAAAATAAAGCCTTTTCCGGAGGATCTCTTATTCCTACTTTCAAGTAGGAATAAAAGATCCTCCGGAGAAGGCTTTATTTTCTGGAGACTCACATCTAGATTGGCGCTTTTCTCCAGCTTATCTCCAAGCCGGAAAAAAGCGGCAGCCATGTTAATGCAAATGCCTATTCCAAAGTCTACATTAGCATCCCTTTTCCGGAAAGGGGTGCCAATATAGACACAGCCGGCATGTTTAGAAGGGTGATGGGATTACATAACATTTAACCTCTGTTAGTCTATGTCTACACTGCACAGTTATTTCGGAATAAGGTATTCCGGAATAGTTATTCCAAAATAGCTTATTTTGAAATAGCATGTCTACACTGCAGGGAGGCCTCAAAATTAGTCTGAGGCCGGCTTCCCTAATATAGACAGGCTACCTAGATTTACAGATCTATGAGAAATAACTTAGAATGGCCCTGGTTGAGGGGCTATTTCGAAATGACAGAAGTAAAGTGTCTACACATGCCTTATCATATATAAAGTAGCCCAGTGTCTCTGAGTCTGTAACGCCGAAATGCTGGCTGTTCTTTCTGGGGGGCACTGTTGCCTGAAATGCTGGCTGTTCTCTCTGGGTGGCACTGTTGCCTGAAATGCTGGCTGTTCTCTCTGGGTGGCACTGTTGCCTGAAATGCTGGCTGTTCTCTCTGGGTGGTGCTGTTGCCTGAAATGCTGGCTGTTCTCTCTGGGTGGCGCTGTTGCCTGAAATGCTGGCTGTTCTCTCTGGGTGGCGCTGTTGCCTGAAATGCTGGCTGTTCTCTCTGGGTGGCGCTGTTGCCTGAAATGCTGGCTGTTCTCTCTGGGTGGCGCTGTTGCCTGAAATGCTGGCTGTTCTCTCTGGGTGGCGCTGTTGCCTGAAATGCTGGCTGTTCTCTCTGGGTGGCGCTGTTGCCTGAAATGCTGGCTGTTCTCTCTGGGTGGCGCTGTTGCCTGAAATGCTGGCTGTTCTCTCTGGGTGGCGCTGTTGCCTGAAATGCTGGCTGTTCCCTCTGGGTGGCGCTGTTGCCTGAAATGCTGGCTGTTCTCTCTGGGTGGCGCTGTTGCCTGAAATGCTGGCTGTTCTCTCTGGGTGGCGCTGTTGCCTGAAATGCTGGCTGTTCTCTCTGGGTGGCGCTGTTGCCTGAAATGCTGGCTGTTCTCTCTGGGTGGCGCTGTTGCCTGAAATGCTGGCTGTTCCCTCTGGGTGGCGCTGTTGCCTGAAATGCTGGCTGTTCCCTTTGGGTGGCGCTGTTGCCTGAAATGCTGGCTGTTCCCTTTGGGTGGCCCGTGCTGCATGGGCAGTGTGGGGCCTAAACAGCCACTTGCGCCGCTTGCTCCCCTGCAGCAGCCCAGCTGAGCAGTGCAGAAGTCAGCCAAGCGCCATGGTGGGAGGCGAAGGGGGGTGGGGGGGTGACATGCGGCGTGACAGCGGCTCCAGGCCCTGCCCCTTAGTTGTGAACGTCACCGCCCCGCCCCCCTTCACCTCATGCCGTGGCGCTCTGCTGACTTCTGCACTGCTCAGCCGGGCCGCCATGTGGGAGCAAGTGGCGCAAGTGACCGTTTGGGCTCCGTGGTCCCCTGAGTGAGAGGCAGGAGGGGGAGGAGAAGAGAAAGAGAGAGACAGAGAGAGAGGCAGGAGGTGGAGGAGAGCTGAGAGAGACGGAACGAGAGACCGGAGGCTCAGGAGAGAAGACTGACGTGGAGGAGAGACCTGAAAATCCTGTCTTATGATGGGCTAATTGGCTAGTTTCAAAATAGCTGTTTTGGAATAGGCATTATTCCTCATAGAATGAGGTTTACAGAAGTCGGAATAAGCAGTCCATTATTTTCCAATTATTTCAAAATAACGGAATTGATGTGTAGATGCTTGCATAGTTATTTTGGAATAATGGCCGTTATTCTGAAATAACTTTGCTGTGTAGACACATCCTCAGAGTCTTTCCCTATACCTCAGCTCCACTCTTTTTGAAATACGCACCAGTGGTTCTGTTCTCTAAGGACTTTTTGAAAAGCCTTGCACAGGAATTGCAGAGTTAGTGACTGCGTGACCCTGAAGGTCATTTGTAGAAATGGCTTCAGCTCAGTTACTAAGGGGACAATCTCAGAGAGGTAGCCATGTTAGTCTGTTACTTTAAAAAACAAGTAGTCCTTAGCGCCTTGGACACTACATATAAAGTACCGTGAGCTTTCATGGGCTAAGCCTACTTCCTCAGATGAGCAGAGTGGAGAGATATGGGGGGGACTCACAATTTATAACAGAAGGGAGGTGCGAAAAAGTACCTGCCAATTGTAGGGCTGGTGCTAATGAGACTAAGTGATGGGACTGGAAGTGTCCCATAATTAGCTTTTGGTGTCAGTTGGGTATTGAAAGTAAGAAAAGCTGGTTTTAAAAAGACTCATCCACATAGGCCACAACATCAGAATCTCATACAACTGCACATCCTGTAATGTAATCTGTGCCATCAAGTACCAGCAATGTCCCTCTGCCATGTCTATTGGCCAAACTAGACAGTCTCTGTGACAAAGCATAAATCAACACAAGTCAGACATCAAAAATGGTAATACACATAAACCCATAGGAGAACATTTTTACCTACCTGGGCACTCATTAATGGATTTCAAAGTACCAATTGTTCTACAAAGGAATTTCAAAAACCAACTACAGAGAGAGACTGTGGGAACTGGCCTTCAAATGCAAATTTGATACTATCTCTCATGGCTTGAACATAGAAATGAACCGGATGGGCCATTATATTTCACACCCAATTGACAGCAAAAGCCAAATATAGGACACTTCCAGCTCACTCAATTAGCCTCATTAGCACCGGCACCACAACTGACAGGTATTTTCCCCATTTCCCTTCTTTTTCTATAATAAATTAAGCAGGTGCCCCTTTTCTCTCCACTCTGCTCATTAGACAGTATGTCCAGACTTCAGAATTTTGTCAGAAAATGGCCTGAGTTACGTCCACACGGCAAGCACGTTCTTTCGACAATAAATTGAAAGAACAGGGGGGTTTTGTGCAATTGGTAATCCTCATTTTATGAGGAAGAAGCCTTTTTGGTGAAAGAGCTCTTTTGCAAAAAGGCGTGTGTGGACAGGAAAGAGGGAGTTTTTTCGGAAGACGAAGGAAGAGGAAAAAGGACAGGTTGCCCTGATGGCCGTTCTGTTTATAGCAATCACTGTTTACATGCAAGAGAGCGCTCAGGCAGCCTGGACGCTCTCTTTTGCAAAAGCACTTCGCTTTTTCAATGCACTTTTGCAGTATGGATGCTCTCTTTCGCAAGAAGATTTTTCAGAAGATCTCTTCCGAAAAAAGCTTCTTGTGCAAAAAGCCTGTAGTGTAGACATAGCCTGAGGAAGTAGATTTAACCCACGAAAGCCCATGATACTGTACTTTTTTTTTTACTCTCTAAAGTGCTATAGGACTACTCATTGTTTATGAAGGGACAGTATACAACTGTTGGCCGAACAAAGAGTTCATAGCACAAACCCATTGTAGGCAGTATTTGGAGTACTTCTGCAATACTTTCAAAACCAAAACCAATTAAGTAGTAGAATTACCACTGCTGCTTCCAGTACAGATTCCAAAAATTATGCTGCTGGCTTCCGATATGCATGTATAACATCAAAGTCTGGCCTGTAATATTCCTATCATGATGAAAAGGTTTGCATGAGATTTCATCTCTCTTCATGAGCACACAAATGTCGACCCATTTTCCCCTCTGATCTTTCAGAGATGATTTCTCAGGTCAGAAAGGGATTTTAGCAGTACAGCCTGTTAAACCTGTTAGCTACGTCTACACTGGCAGGATTTTCTGAAAATGCTTTTAACGGAAAAGGTTTCCGTTAAAAGCATTTTCGGAAAAGCACATCTAGACTGGCAGGATGCTTTTCCGCAAAAGCACTTTTTGTGGAAAAGCGTCCGTGGCCAATCTAGACGCGGTTTTCCACAAAAAAGCCCCAATCGCCATTTTTGCGATCGGGGCTTTTTTGCGGAAAACAGTACTATGCTGTTTACACTGGCCCTCTTGCGCAAGTGATTTGCACAAGAGGGCTTTTGCCTGAACGGGAGCAGCACAGTATTTCCGCAAGAACACTGACGATCTTACATGAGATTGTCAGTGTTCTTGTGGAAATTCAAGCGGCCAGTGTAGACAGCTGGCAAGTTTTTCCACAAAATCAGATGATTTTGCGGAAAAACTTGCCAGTCTAGACACAGCCGTCGGGTTTGACTTCTAATACTTCTGCATTCTTACTAATATGTGTGTAGAACAAAGTCACTGTGTGGTGCATATCCAACAAGCAGATGGGATATAGTATAACAAGACAGAAAAGGAATGGAAGTAAAAGTGTTGCTGGTGATGGGGGACAGTTTAATATAGGAACACACACTTGGGGTGTGTCCAGACTCAGGGGTTTTTTCGAAAAAAGTAGCCTTTTTTCGAAAAATCTTCCCCTGCGTCCAGACTCAAGCCGCGTTCTTTCGAAATTATTTCGAAAGAACGCGGCTTTTCTTTCGATGGCGGTAAACCTCATTTCACGAGGAAGAACGCCTTCTTTTGAAAGTTCCTCTTTCGAAAGAAGGCGTTCTTCAATGTAAATAGGGCTTCTTCAAAAGAGAGCATCCAGACTCACTGGATGCTTTCTTTCAAAAAAGCAAGCCTCTTTTTCGAAATTTCTCCGTGCAGTCTAGACGCTCTCTTTCGAAAGAGGCTCTTTCGAAAGATGCTTTCGAAAGAGCGTCTTTCGAAAGAAGCCTGCAGTCTAGACATAGCCTTGATGACTGTCTCAGCTTCTTATTTCAAATCAAGCTTAAGCAAACAAGGCAGGAGAAGGGAACAGCGGATTGTTAGATTTCTGTGTATCTTGACTAACACACTGGGGAGCATGAAACCACTTGAGAAATCCTGACTTGGTGCATCAGAGTTTTAACACTCCGAGCTTTCTTTGAATGTCCGATTTTTGTGTAGCCTACAGTAAAGCATAGACAGATGCAGGGGAGGGATCCCAAGCTACCTACTGCTGCCTGATCTCCAGACCCATCACTGAGTCTCCCAATAGCCCAGGTGTCAATGCAAACAGCCTTCAGCCTTCGCCCTGCACTTCGCATTTTAAAGCCACTGAAACCTGCCAACATACCCAGGTACCTGCTAGAAGGGAGCTGCTGTCACCAGAAGTCTTCACTCTACAGGACAAGGAGTCATCAGAGAAGTAGCACAGGCAGCAGGCAGTGTGTGTTCAGCTAGGGAGGCAACTGCCTTTATGAAGCATGTTTGCACATTCCCCTGGGGGCTACTTGACCATCCAGGAGTCTCAGCTGCTTGGCTTTGTCTGCAGCACCAGCTTTAATGCTCATATTCAATAGCAAACTACAGAGGCCAAATCACAGGGGTTTCAAACTTGCTGCAGGCTCCATTCTTGGAATCGGGGCTTGTCTTCATGTTTGTCATGGTTTCGATTAGTCATATGACTCCCTTGGGGGCAGCTGAGTGGCAGTGATGATGCTGTCACATCTCTGATCTTGCTGAATTAAAATATAGAATAATAAGAAGAAATAACAATATGGTATCAGATTTCTCCTCAGCAGCTGTATTTTCTTGCATTACAAACCCAACCTCCAGACTGCGAAATTCCCAGCAGATTCCACAGTGTTTGGAAATTTCCCTTGTATTGTTGCTGGGAGCAGCCAACAAGGCACAGATTGCTCATTAATTACCCTACTTTGTACATTGCCTCTGAGGCATCCTAATATAATGAAATCACTATGATGAATATGGGGTCAAAATAGCTTTGGAAATGTCTGCACAGGCACTGTGATAAGAGTGGGCTAGATGGAACATGGACCATGCTTATGTTCTTAATTTCCTCCACTAATGGACGGGCTGCTGCAGACAAGCTTGTTCCAAGGGATCCCTCGGTTTTAGAGCTGACATGGGCCCCCTAGCAGACGGCCAGGGCCTGAGGAGTGGCAGGTGGGAGGGAGATGGGAGATGAAGGCTTCCACCTAGGGGTGTGGTCTGGTAGCACCAAACAGAGAGGCTCATGGTTTCAACTAGAGCTGGACTGGACAAGAGAGAGTTCCACCCTCGCTCCAGGGAAACTTGTGACCGAAAGTAAAATGTTTCCTTTTCACCCATTCTGGGGGTAAATTTTCATGGAAGAGGGATCGTTTGTCTCTGAAAGCTCAGCTGCCCGGGTGCTGCTCTCCTGCGGGTGTCTCAATGTGCAAGAGGTTCAGAGACACGGAGATGCTTCCCTGCCCTTCGTGGCTAACAGCGTTTCATAGAATTCTCCTCAAAATGTGTGGTGTTGTTTGATTTGATCAGTTTATACTTCTGATTTTCACAATATCCCATGGCAATGAGTTCCACAGGCTCACTGCATTGGTTGAAGAAATGCTTCCTTTGGGTTGTTCAAAACTTGCTGCCTGTTAACTTTGTTGGGTAACCTGTGATCTTTTTCAAGGGGTAACCAACATGGCCTTATTCACTTTCTGGACACCGCTCATAGTTTTATTATCTCTTTCATAACCTGGGGTAGTCCCCTTTTTTGCAACCTGAGCAGTCCTCGTCTTTTCAATCTCTCTTCACCCAGACACATTACGTTTGGAAATGAGATATAAATTTTTAACAGCAAGAGTGCTTAACCAGTGGGAGAAAAACTCCCATGGGAGATGATAGAATCTCTCAGTTGGTCCTAATCAAGCTGAGATGCCTTCACTGGAAATACCTTTTAGAAGAACAAATGTTGAGCAAATAAAAGTCATTGAACTCAAAGAGGTACTAGGGATAATTCTGCAGCCAGTGATGTATAGTGGTTCAGACTAAATGATTTTAAGTTCCATTCTGACCTAAAATTCTGTGGCTGAATAAGAACATAAAATGGCCCTATTGGGTCAGACCAAAGGTCCATCTTGCCCAGTATCCTGCTTTCCAACACCTGCCAATCTCAGGTGAATGAACCGAACAGACAATCGTCAAGTGATCCACCTGTTGTTGCCCAGTTCCCGTCGTCCATCCAACAGAGGCTAGGGACACCATATCTGCCCGTCCTGGCTAGTAGCCATTGATGGACCTATCCCCCATGAATGTATCTA
This sequence comes from Pelodiscus sinensis, assembly GCF_049634645.1. Lineage (NCBI taxonomy): Eukaryota > Metazoa > Chordata > Testudines > Trionychidae > Pelodiscus > Pelodiscus sinensis. The sequence goes on along the minus strand of NC_134711.1, from coordinate 327,259,523 downwards.
GTTCTCTCTTGAGCCCTGTTATGTTTGGCCTTCATGATTTGTTTTGTTTGTTTTAAACTTTCTGTCTATTCATTTCACCCTCAAAACGATCCGCTCCATGGGTCCAGGCCTTAGAGACCATCTGAGCCTCTCTCTACAGAGTGGAGATCAGTAGTTCATGTCACCTCGGATGTCGGGGCTGTGATAGGGTGCAGTCACAGAAGACCCCTTGGGGGTGCTTCCCAGTGGGTTGACAAAGCCACTGACATTTACCTTGTTCTCTGGGGCTTCTCACCACCCTGTCCTGCTGGGCCAGATCTCCTGCTCTCCCCCAGCCAAGGCACAGAGGTGAGATCAACATCCCCCGGAGGAGCAGTCAGACACTGACGGTCTTCAAGTCTGAGGAAAATGCAGTTTCAGCCCCAGCTTCTAGGGAAACCACTCCCCAAATGGGATCAGAACCCCAAATAAATCATTCACGTGAGCACCCTTTAACAATGAAAGGAGGATGTGCACACTGATTGCTCCCACAAGTAACAATCATTCACACTGGGCTTAATAGTAAATAAAAGTGATTTTATGAAGTGCAAAGAGTAGGGTTTAAGTGGCTGCAAATGAAAACAGGCAGAACAAAGTAGGTTACAAGTTTAAAATAATAGGACTAGCAATTCATTTTCTAACACAAGCAAAGTACAAATTTCCCCTAAAACTGTTCTTATTTCAGCTAAACCTCCATTCCAGGGGAGTTCCTTCTTTCCTGGGGTCTCTGGTTCATTCTCCTAGGAGGGACATGCCAGCCAAAGACCAAGAACTGAAAAACTTTGCATCTTAAATAATCTCAATTTTTAGGTGGGAATTCTGTTTCTACATTCCACCCTTCCATGGAAAATTATCTGGTCAGACCCTACCAGTTAGGTGGGATCATATAACCTCTTAAGACCAACAACTGCTTATACTTAAAGGACAAAAGAGGCTGTTTAGAGGTGATCACCCACACATAGAGGGAAACACCCTTTATGGCTTTCATTTGCATATTTAAAACCAGAAAGCATACCCTACCCTATATCTCTAACTTTACATACAAGAATGATACATACACCAAAATAAGATATACAGATACAGCAGACTGAGACGTTAATATTGATAGGTTAAACGATGCTTTTGTACAAAGCATCTTCGATTTATGCACATAGATATACATAAGTCAATTTCATACAGCAAACAAGGGGGAAGGGCAGTCCATTACAGGGGGCCAATGATGGAAGAGGTGCATGTGACCCATATTTTCCATCTCCCTCATCACCAGGGCTGTATCCATGTAATGAACTGACTCTTCACTTGACAAACAGCTTGATTATCCTCATGCGCAGATTTTTGCTTTTCACGCTATACACGATCGGGTTCATTAGGGGTGGAACCAGCAGATATATGAATCCGAGGAGAATCTGAAGCCAGTGAGAAGAGCTATTTCCAAATCTGTGTATCATAGAAAGACCAATCATTGGTGTGTAGAAGAGCAGGACGGCGCAGAGGTGGGAGACACAGGTGTTCAGGGCCCGGACGCACTCCGCATGCGATGTGACGCTCATCACCATTTTGAAGATCATCACATATGAGAGGAGGATGAGCAAAGAGTCCAACCCCACCGTGGAGAGCATTATGAATAAGCCATAGATATTGTTGACTGTGATGTCTGCACAAGCCAGCTTCATGACCTCATTGTGCACACAGTAGGAATGGGAGAGGACATTGGCTCGACAGTATCGGTAGCGTTTTAGGAGAAATGGATATGGAAATGCTAAAGCCACCCCTCTTAGCACAAACACCTGTCCCATCTTGGCCATTCTTGGTGCGGTTAAGATGGAAGTGTATCTCAGTGGGTCACGGATCGCAATGAAGCGGTCAAAGGCCATCGACAGGAGCACAGAGGATTCAATGTATGAAAGCGAATGGATGAAGAACAACTGGGCAAAACAGGCATTGAGGCTAATCTCCCGAGAGTGAAACAAGAAAACACCCAGTGTTGTCGGCATAGTGGTTATGGATAAGCCAAGGTCTGTGATGGCCAACATGGAGAGGAAAATGTACATGGGCTCATGGAGGCTTGGGTCTGTTTTTATAATGAACAGAATACCTGTATTTCCCATTATCAATATGGCATAAATAAAGCACAAGGGGATAGCGATCCAGATATGGACGTCTTCGTGCTCTGGTATCCCAGTGAGAAGGAAAACTGCAACCATGGATTTGGTGTCATTAGCAGTTGACATGATGTACTGGGTAGATCTGGGGAGTTTTGAATTTTCCTTCCTGAGAGGATAAAGAATAGAAGACTAGACAATATTTTACTAGATAATATTCAGCTCTCAGAACGTAAAGGGTGTTTATGACACAAGAACCCCAGTAGCTCAAGGAAGATGAGCAAAAATATAGTCATGGATTTACACCTCTGATGGGAAATTAGGGGCTGTCAAGCTGGGTGAGGCCAGTAGTCCATGTAGCCCAGTATCCAGTGGCTAGTACAAGGACCTGCAAATGAAGTGGAGGAAACCCTTAATTAGATGCTACGAGATGACCTGCTCCCAGGTAAAGCTCCCCCCTCCCGAGTCTCAGAAATTAGAGTATTTTAGGGTGATAATCATGAGTGTTGATAGATCTTCAAAAGCTTCTCAGAAAATCCTCACTTGTGAAATTTGATTTTCTGGTTATCCATATAAATATCCAGCTCCTTGCTGAATCCCTGTAAGCTCTTGGCCCCATGGAAATATTGTGGCTGGGATTTCCATGGCCTACTTGAATTCTGTGTGGTTTTATAATGGTAACCTTCCCAAACCCACACTCTCTGCTTCTGCATTTCTGAGTGTGGCCCATTTTATAATGCCATTGAAAATGAATGGGGAGAATTTTCATAGAGGTTATCTGTCCTTCAGATAAATTTATTATAGATATTCCATATTTTCTCCAGTCCTGAGACTGCCAATTATGCCTCTGCATTTCTGCAGTACATGGGATTCATTCTTAGGCCCATTTTCTGGACTCAATAACATTGCATTCAAGAGTGCCGAGCTTATATGTATAAATTAGATCAGAACCAGGTTGTATTAACTTTCCCTTACCAAATGCTCCCAGTGATACCCTCTGATCCCCAAGAACCCCTCCAAGTGAAGCTGAAGTGCTTTGCCTGGCCAGTTTTTACCTGTGAATAGTGCAAACACTAGGGCTACGTCTACACTGGCACCCTTTTCTGGAAATGCTTAAAACGGAACAGTTTTCCATTATAAGTATTTCCGGAAAAAGCGTGTCTACATTGGCAGGATGCTTTTCTGGAAAAGCACTTTTTCCGGAAAAGCGTTCGTGGCCAATGTAGACGCGCTTTTTCTCAAAAAAGACCCGATCGTCATTTTCGCGATTGGGGCTTTTTTGCGGAAAAGACTACTGTGCTGTCTACACTGGCCCTTTTCCGGAACAGTTTTTCCGGAAAAGGACTTTTACCCGAATGGGAGCAGCATAGTTTTTCCGGAAAAACAATGACAATTTGACATTAGATTGTCATTGCTTTTCCGGAAAAGCAAGCGGCCAGTGTAGACAGCTGGCAAGTTATTCCGGAAAAGCGGATGCTTTTCTGGAATAAGTGGCCAGTGTAGACACAGCCTAGGGGTAGAAATAGCTTTAGCTCAGTTACTAAGGGACAGGAACATACAACTGTTTGCTGAACAAAGAGGTTACAGCACAAACCCATTGCAAGCACTATTTGGCATACACCTGAAATACTTTATAAACCAAAACCCTTTAAAGCACCATTTACGTTAATAATGTTCCTTCCTGTACATATTCCAAGAATTATGCTTCTGGCTTCTGATATGCATACATGACATCAAACGTTGGCTTGGTATATTTCTATTATGATGAAATGTTTTGCCCATGGGAGCAGGGGACTGCACTCAACCTCTCGAGGTCCCTTCCAGTCCTAGTATTCTATGATTCTATAAGATACCACATCTCTACATTAGCACACACATATCAAACCATTTCCCCGCTCTGATCTTTCAGAGAATATTTCTCAGGTTAGAGAGGGATCTTAACATTAGAGACTGTTTCTTAGCCTGAGAGAGAATTTTGGGTTTGACTTTTACTACTTCTACACCCTTGCTAATATGTGTGAAGAACAAGGATGCCATATGATGCATTTCCCACAAGCCAATGGGGTTTTTAGTACAATGAGACAGATAAGGAATGGAGCTGAAAGTGTTGCAGGTGATGAGGGGGTAGTTTAATATAGGAACACTCACTTGATGACTGTAGCAGCTTCTAATTTCAAATCAAGATTAATCAAACAGGGCAGAGGAAGAGATTAGTGGATTGCCAGATTTCTGAGTATCCAAAGTAACATATTGTGGAGCATGGCACCACTTGAGAAATCCTGAATGAGGGCATCAGGGTTTTAACACGCCAAGCTTTGTCTGAGTGCCAATTTCTATGTAGCTCACACAACCTTCAATGAATCATGGACAAATGTAAGGGAGGGACGCAAGCTCCCCAGCACTGCCTGCCCTCCAGGTCATCACTGAGTCACCCCGACAGCCCAGCAGAGTCCTCTGCCGCTGCACAGAACATCTGCCAATGCAAACAGCCTGCAGCCTTCGCTCTGCACTCGGCATGTAACAGACAGTGAAACCTGCCCACGTACCCAGTTCCTGCTAGAAGGGAGCCGCTGGCACCAGAGGTCTTCATCCTACAGCACAAGAAGTCATCGGAGAGGTTGTGCGAGCAGTGTCTTTTCAGATGGGAAGGCAACTGCCTTTATGCAGCATGTTTATACCTTCCCTTGGGGCCACTTGGCCATCAGGGAACCTCAGCTGATTAACTTTGTGTGAGCCAGCTTTAACCCCATCACACCTGACAGCAAATCACGGGGGATGGAATTTTGTTGCGGGTTCCATCCTTGGAATCTGGGTTTATCCTCATGATCCTTATGGTTCCAATTAGACACATGACTCCCTTGCAAGTGCGGTATGCCTACATTACCCCGCTAGTTCGAACTAGGAGGGTAGTGTAGACATACCCTGAGGTAGGTCAGTGATGCGTGTGGTGTAATCTCCTCTCATGTTGGTTGATAAAAGGGCTTGTAGAGGCTAGCACTGTCACCAACAAAGCAGTGTAAGATTGGGCAGCCTAGCCTGAGATTTTGGGGGCACAGCAGTTCCATGGGCTTCCAGACTGCCCCCGTGGGTGTCACAGTGGCTGGTGTTCCTCAGCTTCCTGGTTTATCGGTACTCTGCCTGGAGGCAATGCATCTGGATAGTTGTGTAAACCTAGGCTATGTCTACACTGGCACGATTCTGCACCAGAGCTATGCAAATGAGACTAAGCATGGAATATCGCCAAGCCTCATTTGCATATCTAATGAGCTGCCATTTTTGCGGAAGAGGCTCTTGTGCAATAAGGAGCTGTCTATTTTGCTCCTTCTTGCGCAAGAAAAACCCTCTTGCGCAATGCCGTTATTCCTGAAAATAATCAGCGTAACAGCATTGCGCAGGAGGGTTTTTCTTGCACAAGAAGGGGCAGTGTAGACAGTGAAGTCTGGAGAAGTGTGTGTGGGGGGGGGGAGGAGGGGCGGCTCTGGTTTTCAGTATTCCAGGCTGAGAATAGATCTTTGCAAGGGTGACCTATGTTCCTAATAGGGAGATATCTCTTTAAGAGACCCATGCGGGGGAGGTAGGAGTGAGTTGTGCCTGGGTCATTGTTGCCAGGCAGATTTAGCACTGCACAGCCAGAAGCTTCTGGAATTGGGTGTGGCAGTTCTGGGTCTCTTGGAAAGGTTCCCTGTTGGTAGGATCTTTCTCCCTGAGAGCAGGTAAGAAAGGGCAGCTGCTTTGCAGGGAGCTACCTGCGGGTGTGAGTTGGGAGGGGCTGCGTCCCAAAGTAAAAAGCAGGTTATTTCCCCAAATGCTGCATTTTGCAGCAGGATAGTGCTATTATTAATCTCCCCAAAGAGAAGCACAGGTAATGTTAATTTTAGCAAGGGCAAATTGGAAGAGGATCATAATGTCTTCCCTGTTTAATTGCATGCTTTAAATGTTGAGCCAAACTGTTAGTTCAATTGTCTCAATTAGTGTAATTCATCAACTTGCCTTAAAGGAACTAATAGGGAAACAAATAGTTTATCTTTTGCTAAGGTCGGTTTTGTGTTTTCTTGTACCAATCTTTTTGGTTATCTATACGCTTAAATGAGTGGGGGTGAAACTGTTAGCTTACTGGCCAACAGTGATTTCAGCAGAAGAAGAATCTGCTTGGATTCCAAATAAATATTCCCAAAGCAACTGGAGGGAAAATGTTGATTTAGACTCAGCAGATTGGATAGATGCGGTGCTCAAATACTCTACTTGAGATGCAGGGGAATGCTACCTTATCTTTTGAGAACTCTTAGGGTGGGTGCATAATTGGCTGGATAACCATAGTCAGAGAGTTGTTGTTAACGGTGCTAAATCCTGCTGGAAAGGGATAACAAGTGGAGTTCCACAAGGGTCTGTTTTGGGACCTGTACTGTTCAATATCTTCATCAATGATGTAGATATTGGGATAGAGAGTACGCTTATTAAGTTTGCAGATGATACCAAACTGGGTGGGGTTGCAACTTCTTTGGAGGATAGGGACATAATTCAAAATGACCTTAGCAAGTTAGAGAAATGGTCAGAGGTAAACAGGATGAAGTTTAATAAAGAGAAATGCAAAGTGCTCCACTTAGGAAGGAACAATCAGTTCCATACATACAAGATGGGAAGCGACTGTCTAGGAAGGAGCATGGCGGAAAGGGATCTAGGGGTCATAGTGGACCACAAGTTGAATATGAGTCAACAGTGTGATGCTGCTGCAAAAAAAGCAAATATGATTCTAGGTTGTATCAACAGGTGTGATGTAAGCAAAACTCGTGAAGTCATTCTGCCGCTCTACTCTGCACTAGTTAGGCCTCAGCTGGAGTACTGCGTCCAGTTCTGGGCGCCACATTTCAAGAAAGATGTGGAGAAATTGGAAAGGGTACAGAGAAGAGCGACAAGAATGATTAAAGGTCTAGAGAACATGACCTATGAAGCCAGGCTTCATGAACTGGGCTTGTTTAGTTTGGAAAAAAGAAGATTAAGGGGGGACATGATAGCGGTTTTCAAATATCTAAAAGGGTGTCACAAGGAGGAAGGCGAAAATTTGTTCCTCTTGGTTTCTGCGGACAGGACAAGGAGTAATGGGCTTAAAGTGCAGCAAGGGAGGTTTAGATTGGACATTAGGAAAAATTCCTAACTGTCAGGGTGGTCAAATATTGGAATAAATTGCCAAGGGAGGTGGTGGAATCTCCCTCTCTGGAGATATTTAAGAACAGGTTAGATAGACATCTGTCAGGTATGGTGTAGACAGAGCTTGGTCCTGCCTTGAGGGTGGGGGGCTGGACTCGATGACCTCTCGAGGTCCCTTCCAGTCCTATGATTCTATAATTCTATGATTCTATGATCTAGACTACAGGCTTTAGTCGACAGAAGTTTCGTCGACAGATACTGTCGACAAAGCTTCTGTCGACAAAGAGCATCTAGACTACATTCTGTAGTCTAGACACAACCCTAGATGCAATAACGCTTTCTGTCGACAGAACTCTGTCAACAGAAGGCGTTATGCCTCGTAAAATGAGATTTACCAGCGTCGACAAAACTGCTGAGTTCTGTCAACGTTATGTCGACAGAACTCAGCGGTAGTGTAGACGCAGGTATAGTTTTGTCGACAAAAGTCCACTTTTGTCGACAAAACGCTGTAGTCTAGACACACTCTTGGTTTCTTCTCCCTGGCTACGTCTACACCGGCAGCTTCTTGCGCAAGAACTCTTTTGCAGAAGAGTTCTTGTGCAAAAACTCTTCCAGTAGAGAGCATTTACACTGGCATGTGCTTTTGCACAAGAGATGTGCTTTTGCACAAGAGCATCAATGCCAGTGTAGACACTCTCTTGCGCAAGAAAGCTCTGATGGCCATTTTAACCATCGGGCTTTTTTGCACAAGAAATTCATGGTACCTGTCTACACTGGCCTCTTGCACAAGAACAGTTGCGCAAAAGGGCTTATTCCTGAGTGGGAGCGTCAGAGTTCTGGCACAAAAAGTCCTGATTTCTTACATTAGAACGTCAGTTTACTTGCGCAAAAACACGCGGCCAGTGTATACAGGCAGCAAGCTTTTGCGCAAAAGTGGACGCTCTTGCGCAAGATCGCACCAGTGTAGACCCAGCCGCCATGTTGCTGAGGGGTAGAGATGTTCAGACTTAGCTTGATTTCTTTATTTATGTGTATAGATGTAAGTTTGGAGACAATGACTATGGATTTTAAAATAGTCAGGTTGTGCTATAAAATGGATTATTTGTTTCTTTATCATAAAATGTCATAGTTATCTAATTCATTTCTTTTGCTCCTTGTGGGCTTTGAATGAGGGAAGGCTGGCTCTGTGCAATCCTTGCTGAAAATCCTTAGAGACTGAGCTTAGGGTCTCCAACTGTTTGTGCAGGAGCTGGGTTTTTTTAGGCGCTGGAGAAGGTCGATGAAGTAAATTCTAGTCCACCCAAAAGTGACACAAACACCCTGCGCTTCCTTCCAAGTCCCATTACAAGAGATCACGCTGGAGTGACAATCATGTGCTCGGAAGTGGCAGAGCGGGCTGTGCTCTTGGAAACCATTGCCAATAGGCAGAAGTCAGCTCAACCCCCGGGCTGCTCAAAAGTCCATTGAGACAGGCCAGATAATTAAAATACCGTATCTGGCTACATGTTTTACATATCTGCTGGCATAATAGAGAATCCAGCTGCACCTGTCACAGCTCAGAGGTCTGGGCACTGGCCTGTCACTCAGGATAGCTTGGTTTGATTCCCTACGGTGCTTGGGGCAGCGAGGGTTAGACAGTGGATTTTTGAGGGGAGTGTTATGGGGATGCTAGAAGTTTCAGCACGGTCCCTGGGCCAGTGTTTGTAAGCCCTTATGTCTGAATGGCTACGTCTAGACTGGCATGATTTTCCAGAAATGCTTCTAACGGAAAAGTTTTCCGTTAAAAGCATTTTCAGAAAAGCGCATCTAGATTGGCACAGACACTTTTCCGCAAAAGCACTTTTTGTGGAAAAGCGTCCATGGACAATCTAGACGCACTTTTGTGCAAAAAAGCCCCGATCGCCATTTTCGCGATCGGGGCTTTTTTGTGGAAAACAAATCTGAGCTGTCTACACTGGCCCTTTTGTGCAAAAGGGACTTTTGCCCGAACGGGAGCAGCATAGTATTTCTGCAAAGCACTGATTTCTTACAGTAGGAAGTCAGTGCTTTTGCAGAAATTCAAGCGGCCAGTGTAGGCAGCTGGCAAGTTGTTCCAGAAAAGCGGCTGATTTTGCGGAAAAACTTGCCAGTGTAGACACAGCCAATGTGATTAACTGACGAACAATGGAGCAACAGCCACGACAGCTTATGGACGAGGATCCGCTTCACACTTTGGCCTTGTAACTTGGACATAGCTGAGCGTTATGGCAATTGGGCCCAGCTGGACAAAAGCTGCTTCCGCAAGAATGGAGCAAACAGATAGGAAGATGCTCTCAGAGCCACAGGGAAACTGAGCTGGGTCCCAAGAGCTCCTTCACTTCCCAAAAGGCTGCAAATTGGGCCGCTTCTGCTTTCTCTATCTCCATAGCAAAGTGTTTGCTATGCCAGATGACGGGAGATGTATGCAGTGCTGTTTGCTAATGAACATTTGTTTTAAGCAGGCTGGGAATGGTTGTATACCTCAGGACCAGTGTTCCCTCTAAGCTGTGGGGCAGCACAGCTTCACAGGTGATTAATCAGCCCCACCCAGTCATAGGCTCAGGGCTCCGTGCATGGATCTAACTGAGCATAGCTTACAGGGAACACTGCTCAGGACCCAAGCACCCAAAGGTTAGAGACTGAAATATGCAGTGTGACCTGCTTGGTGATAGGCATGTAACATAGACTGAGCTTTGTACCCTGCCCAGAGAGTGTAAAAATTGTGAGATTTACCCTCAAGACAGGAAAGAATCTTGGTTAGAGGATAAAGAGACCATATATCCTGGTTTTAATATGACAATCCTGATTCTTCTTAGCCAGCACATATTTTTATCCAGTGCATATAAACATTCAGAGTAGCAATTTTCTTCAAATGTCATCCAAAAAACCAGTACCTTCAAGACAATGATTCATAGTGCTATGATATGTTTCATGTGATAAAGGTCTGTGAATTCGTGACTGGTGTGGAGAAAGTAGATAAGCAAGTGTTATAAGAAGGAGTAAATAACACAAGAACTAGATCAAGGCAGGTGTTAGTAATGGGGGATTCAATCATTAGAAACCTAGATAGCTGGGTTCGCAATGACAGGGAGAACCATATGGTGACTTGCCTGCCTGGTGCAAACATTGCGGAGCTCTCGAGACATCTAGGTAAACTTATGTGTAGTTCTGGGGAGGAGCTGGTGGTCGTGATACATAGAGGGTGTGTCTAGACTACATGCCTCCGTCGACGGAGGCATGTAGATTAGCCAGATCGGCAGAGGGAAATGAAGCCGCGATTAAAATAATCGCGGCTTCATTTAAATTTAAATGGCTGCCCCGCTCTGCCAATCAGCTGTTTGTCGGCAGATCGGGGCAGTCTGGACGCGACGCGCCGACAAAGAAGCCTTTCTTGATCGGCACAGGTAAACCTGGTTTCACGAGGCATACCTGTGCCGATCAAGAAAGGCTTCTTTGTCGGCGCGTCGCGTCCAGACTGCCCCGATCTGCTGACAAACAGCTGATCGGCAGAGCGGGGCAGCCATTTAAATTTAAATGAAGCCACGATTATTTTAATCGTGGCTTCATTTCCCTCTGCCGATCTGGCTAATCTACATGCCTCCGTCGACGGAGGCATGTAGTTTAGACGTACCCATAGATACCAGTGACATAGGGAAGGGTAGCAGAAAGGTTCTGGAGGCCAAATTTAGGCTGCTGGGAAAGATACTGAAATCCAGGACCTCTATAGTAGTATTCTCTGAAACACTTCTAGTTCCACGCTCAGGGCCGGGTAAGCAGGCAGAGCTTCAAAATCTCAATGTGTGGATGAGATGATAGTATAGAGAGGAGGGGATTAGATTTACTAGGAAAGGGAAAACTTTGGGGATAGGGAGAGCCTATACAGGAAGGATGGGCTCCATCTAAACCAAAATGGAACCAGACTGCTGGCACTTAACATTGAAAAGGTCGTAAAGCAGTTTTTAAACTAAGGGCTGCAGGAAAGCAGACAAGTGTGGAGGAGCACATGGATCAGACAGAGACATCTATTAGGGGAGGGTCTATTAATGGAGATTCTCTATGTTCCAGTCAGGAGGAGAGGATGGAAGTACGGGTCAGATCAGATGAGACACAATCAAATGAACGAGTCTGTCACATCAGGAAATGGCAGACAGATAAATAGTGACAAATTTTTAGAGTGCCTATACACAAACGCTAGAAGTCTAAATAATAAGGTGGGTGAACTAGAGTGCCTCATTTTAGAGGAGGATATTGATATAATAGGCATCATGGAAACTTTGTGGAATGAAGACAATCAATGGGACACAGTCATATCAGGGTACAAAATATATGAGAAGGACAGAACAGATGGCACTGGTGGGGGAATGGCACTATACGCGAAAAAAAATGTAGAATCAAATTAAATAAAAATTTTAAATGATCCAAAATGTTCCATAGAATCTCTAGTACGTCTACACTGCAGGCTTTTTGCGCAAAAACAGCTGTTCTTGTGCAAAAACTGCACACACGTGCTTGCGCAAGTAAATTTACAGTAAAGCGTCAGAAAACAGGGCTTCTTGCGCAAGAGTTAGTCTTCTCCCCATGAGGAATAAGCCCTCTTGCACAAGAGCTCTTCCACAAGAAGGCAGTGTGGACAAGCAACAGGGGTTTCTTGCACAAGAAAGCCCTATGGCTAAAATTGCCATCAGAGCTTTCTTGTGCAAGAGAGCATCCACACTGCCATGGGTGCTCTTGCGCAAAAGCATATCTCTTGTGCAAAAGCACATGGCAGTGTGGATGCACTCTTGCACAAGACCTTTTGCACAAGAACTCTTGTGCAAAACAGTTCTTGCGCAAAAAGCCTGCAGTGTAGACGTAGCCTATGGGTATTAATTCCATTCTCCAATAATAAGAATATAGCAGTAGGGATGTATTATCGACCACCTGATAAGGACAGTGATAGTGACTATGAAATGCTAAGGGAGATTAGAGAGGATACCAAAATAAAAAAAACCTCAATAAAAGTAGGGGATTTCAACTATCCTCATATTGACTGGTTACACGTCAGGTTGGGATGCAGAGATTAAATTTCTTGATACCTTAAATGACTGTTCAGGGTCAACCTGTGAAGCTGACCTTTGTCTGACTGCTTTCTCCCAGCCAGACCAACTCAACCAGTGGTTCTCAAACGGCGGTCAGCAGTCCACTTCTGCAGCCAACTTGCAGGGGGTTTGGCGCTCCAGCCTTGCGGTCCTTCTGTGAGGTTGCAGCACCGGTGTTGGCTTCCTGCTGGAGCAGGGGAGGGAGCAGGAGAAAGCTCCAAGCTTCCCCGCTGGATCCGCCTTACAGGGACTAAGCAGAGCCAGAAGCAGCTCCACATACTGGTGCTTTCCCTCCTCTAGTTGGGGTTACAGCAGCACGTGGATGCGCTGCCGGGACTCTTTCCAAACTGCTACAATTGGCCGGATTTTGGCCAATGGAAGTGGTGAGAAACTATGCTTGGGACATGATGCTGGGAGTGGCTGGGGGTGCAAAGGCAAGCAAGTTCTCCCTCTTCCTCTCATGCCCAGAGTCTACACCCCCCACGCACGCACCTCCAGCTGAAACCCCATATCCCCAGCCCACTCCTGCAACTTCCCCTCCCCAGAAACTCTACCCCCATCCTGCTCCTGCACCCTCCCCCATTCAGACAGCCTACCCTCTGTCTACTCCTGAATCCTCCCCCTCACAGACATCCTACTCCCTCCCTGCTTCTGCACCCTCCCCCATTCAGACAGCCTACCCTCTGTCTACTCCTGAATCCTTCCCCTCGCAGACATCCTACTCCTTCCCTGCTCCTGCACCCTCCCCCATTCAGACAGCCTACCCTCTGTCTACTCAGACCTTTCACTCTCACCTCTCCTCCAGTCCAGATCCTGCACCCCCAGACCTACCCTACTTTCTGGCAACCTCCTCTGGCACACTGTATCACACCCTCCTCTGGCACACTTTTTTGTCCCCACTCCAGAACCTCCATTTTTAAATGGGAATTCTGTTTCTATTTGCCACTCTTCCATGGAAAATTACCTTGACATCTGAAGAAGTGGGCTGTGCCCACAAAAGCTCATGATCCCATCTACATGTTTTGTTAGTCTATAAAGTGCTACCAACCCATTTGTTGTTGTTTTCCTCCTATTTAGGCGGATCCCATGACTTCCCAAAACCAAGCTATGTTTAGACTTAAAAGACAAATGAGGATCTTTACAAAACATTACTCTGGTATTGAAGGAAACACCCTTGACGGCTTTCATTTTTACATTTGAAGCCAGAAAGCATTCCATACCCTATATTTTTAACTTTACACACAAGAATGATACATACACTGAAATAAGATACACAGATCTAGCAGATTGAGACATTAAAATTGTTAGGTTACATGAGATACTTTGGCCAAAGCATCTTTGAGTTATGAATATTCGTATTCATAAGTTAATTACATACAGCATGGGGGCAGGATAAATCACAAGAGCCAATGATGGGAGATGTGCATGTGACCCATAGTTTTCTCCCGCATCATCACCAGAGATGAATCTATCTCTTGAACTGATTCTTCACTTGACAAAAATCCTGATAATCCTTGCACGCAGGTGTTTGCTTTTCACGCTGTACACGATCGGGTTCATCAGAGGTGGCACCAGCAGGTAGATGTATCCAAAGAGAATCTGAAGCCACTGAGAAGAACTATTTCCAAATCTGTGTATCACAGACAGACCAATCATTGGTGTGTAATACAGCAGGACAGCACAGAGGTGGGAGACACATGTGTTCAGTGCCTTCAGGCACTCCGTGCGGGACGTGACACTCAGCACAGTTTTGAGGATCATCAAATATGAGAGAAAGATGAGCAAAGAGTCCAATCCCACTGTGGAGAGCATTATGACCAAGCCATAGATATTGTTGACTGTAATGTCTGCACAAGCAAGCTTCATTACCTCCTGGTGCCTACAGTAGGAATGGGAGAGGACATTAGCTCCACAATATAGGAAGCGTTTCAGGAGAAAGGGGAATGGGAACGCTGCAGTCACCCCTCTTAGCACACACACCAGTCCCATCTTGGCTATTCTTGGCAGGTTTAAGATGGTAGCATATCTCAGTGGGTTACGGATAGCAATGAAGCGGTCAAAAGCCATCGACAGGAGTACGGAAGATTCAATGTATGAAAATGAGTGGTTGAAGAACACCTGAGCAAAACAAGCATCAAGACTGATCTCCCTTGAGTTAAATAGGAAGACACGCAGTGTTGTCGGCATAGTGGTTATTGATAAGCCAAGGTCTGTGATGGCCAACATAGAAAGGAAAATGTACATGGGTTCATGGAGGCTTGGATCCGTTTTTATAATGTACAGAATTCCTGTATTTCCCATGATCAAAATAGCATAGGTAAGGCACAAAGGGATGGCGATCCAGAGATGGACAGCTTCATGCCCTGATATCCCAGTGAGAAGGAACACTGCAGTAGTGGATTTGGTGTTATTGTCAGCTGACATGTTGTACTGAGTAGGTTCAAGGAGTTTTGAATTTTCCTTTCTGAGAGAAAAAAAATAGAAGAGTAGACAATATTTTACTAGACGTCATTCTGCTCTCAGAACGTAGAGGACAGTTATGACACGAAAACAAGAACATAAGAATGGTCGTACTGAGTCAGACCAAAGGTCCATCTAGCCCAGTAGCCTGTCTGCTGACATTGGCCAGCACCAGTCTGCTCTCAGGTGCCCCAGAGAGGGTGGACCGAAGACAATCATCAAGCAATTTGTCTCCTGCCATCCTTCTTCAGCCTCTGACAAAGAGGCCAGGGACACCTTTTCTATCCCCTGGATAATAGCCTTTTATGGACCTAACCTCCATGAAATTATCTAGCTTCTCTTTAAACTCTGTTATAGTCCTAGCCTTCACAGCCTCCTCTGGCAAGGAGTTCCACAGGTTGACTACACGCTGTGTGAAGAAGAACTTTCTTTTATTAGTTTTAAACCTGCTACCCATTAATTTCATTTGGTGTCCTCTAGTTCTTCTATTATGGCAAGTGATAAATAACTTTTCTTTATTCACCCTCTTCACACCACTCATGATTTTATATACCTCTGTCATATCCCCCCTCAGTCTCCTCTTTTCTAAACTGAAAAGTCCCAGTCGCTTTAAACTCTCTTCATATGGGACCCGTTCCAAACCCCTAATCATTTTAGTTGCCCTTTTCTGAACCCTTTCCAAGGCCAAAATATCTTTTTTGAGGTGAGGAGCCCACATCTGTACACAGTATTGAAGTGTCGGTGTACCATAATTTTCTACAGGGGCAGTAAGATATTCTGTGTCTTATTTTCTATCACTTTCTTAATAATTCGTAGCATCCTATTTGTCTTTTTGACCACCGCTGCACATTGTGTGGAAGTTTCCAGAGAACTGTCCATGATAACTCCAAGATATCTTTCCTGATTAGTCAAAGCCAAATTAGCTCCCATCATACTGTACGTATAGTTGGGGTTATTTTTCCCGATGTGCATTACTTTACACTTATCCACATTCAATTTCATTTGCCATTTTGTTGCCCAATCACTCAGTTTGGTGAGACTTTTT
This sequence comes from Pelodiscus sinensis, assembly GCF_049634645.1. NCBI lineage: Eukaryota > Metazoa > Chordata > Testudines > Trionychidae > Pelodiscus > Pelodiscus sinensis. The sequence continues at coordinate 327,243,657 of NC_134711.1, read as the reverse complement.
TAGAGTTCCTCACAGTCTGCTTCTTTCTTGACTATCCTTAACAGTTTTGTATCATCCGCAAACTTTACCACCTCACTGCTTACCCCTTTCTCCAGATCATTTATGAATAAGTTGAACAGGATTGGTCCTAGGACTGACCCTTGGGGGACACCACTAATTACCCCTCTCCATTCTGAACATTTTCCATTTATTCCTACCCTTTGTTTCCGGTCTTTTAACCAGTTCTCAATCCAAGAAAGGACCTTCCCTCTTATCCCATGGCAATGTAATTTACACAAGAGCCTTTGGTGAGGGACCTTCTCAAAGGCTTTCTGAAAATCTAAGTACACTCTATCTACTGGATCCCCCTTGTCCGCATGTTTGTTAACCCCTTCGAAGAACTCTAAGGGTATGTCTACACTACAAAGTTAATTCGAACTAACAGCCGTTAGTTCAAATTAACTTTCATAGGTGCTACACATGCAAACTGCTAGTTCGAACTTAATTCGAACTAGTGGAGCGCTTAACACCTCTGATAGGAAAGTAGGGGCTGTCAGATTGTATGAGACCTGTAGTCCATGGAGACCTGTAGTCCATGTAGCCCAGTATCCAGTGGCTAAATTCTAGAACCTGCAGATGAAGTGGAGGAAGCCCTGCAATAGGCAGCTATGAGATGACCTGCTCCCAGGAAAACTCCCCCGTTTCTGAGATCCAGAAATTAGACCTGTTTCGGCTTGCAAATTATGGCTATTTAAAGACCTTCCAAGATTTCTCCGCTAATCTGCATGACAGAAATTTAATTTGCTGGTTACTAATAAAAATATCCAACCTCTCTCTGAATTCCAGTAAGCTCTTGACCCCATGGAAATATTGTGGCTGGGATTTCCATTGCCTACTTGAGCACTGTGTGACTTTACATTGTTGGCCTTCCCAAACACCCAGATTGTAGCTATCCATTTCTGATTGTGGCCCATTTCAAAAAGCCATGGAAAATGAATGGGGAGAACCTTCATAGTATTTATTTGTCCTTCACTGGTGCTATGTTATAGGCATTCCATATTTTCTCCAGTCCTCCCACTCCACAGTATGCCTTTGCCTTTCTGCAGTACATGGAATTAATTCATAGGGTCAGATCTGGACTCAATAACATAACATTCAACATTGCCAGGTTTATATGTATAAATTAGATCAGAACAAGGCTATATTAACTTTTCCTTACCAAATGCTTCCAGTGTTACCCTCTAAACCCCAAGAATCCCTCCAAGTGAAGCTGAAGGGCTTTGCCTGGCCAGTGTTGACTGAATCCAGAGCTTTCAATTGTCCTACAGGCTTCTCCTCATTCTCATAGGAACAGTATCCAATCCCCATGCAAGTATTTGTAGATATTTAGTATGTTAACATACTACAACAGACAGTTACTTCATTTATGTGAGGAACGGAATAGTGTCAAAAATGTGTGATTAGTGGAAACATGAGGGTTTACACTAATATCCAATTGAGTGTGCAAGTTACTTAAACCATGCATGTATAAGAGGCGATGGGATTAAATCCCAATCAACCACTGTTCGACTCTCCTTCCCTATACCTCAGCCTCACTCTTTCCTGAAACACAGACCAGTGGTTCTGTTCTCTGAGGACTTTTTGGAAAGACTTGCACAGGTATTGCAAAATTAGTGACTGTGTAACTCTGATGTAAGTGTCATTGCTTGTGATGGATACACTAGATTCATAACCCTAGAAATGTCAGATGTCCCATCATCTCAAATATCAGCACACTTAAGCAGGATGGTCTGGTGATGTTGACTCACTCCTCAAAGCCTATGCTTTCAGCACTGCTAGCTACCTTGAAGATAGCACTGACTTCCTGAGGAAACTACAGACTATCAGTAACCCTCCTGAAAACACCATCTAGGCCACCAGGGATGTAGAAGCTCTTTACACCAACATTCCACTCAATGATGGATTATTAGTTGTGAGGAGCATTACCCCCAATCATTCCACTGCACACCTGGAGACTGAACTCTGTGACTTTGTCCTCACCCAGAATTATTTCCAGTTTTGGGAACAATTTATACCTTCAAGTCAATGACACAGGTATGGGCACCTGCATAACCCCACAATATGCCAACATCTTCATGGCTGACTTCAAACAACTTTTCCTCAGCTCTCATCCCCTAGTATCCTTACTCTATTTATGCTACATTGAAGACATCTTCATCATATGGACTCACACCATGAAGTGTATGTAGTGGGTGCTGCTTCTGAACTCATTTACACTGGTATTACACCATTGTGCTCCTGCTGATTTCAGTGATATTACTACTGATTTACACTCAGGGGAGCAAGAATTCACATGAGATCCACCTTTTTGACATTGTAATACAATGAAATGATGGCCACATTACCACTACCCTGTACAGGAAATCTGAACATTGTTCTTACCTACATGCCTCTAGCTTCCATCCAGGACCCATTGCACAATCAATTTATTTATAGCCAAGTCCTAAAATACAACTGGATTTGCTCCAATCTCACAAAGAGAGAAACTCCTACAGGATCTTTCTCAGAAATTCTTAAAACTTAAATATCCACCTGAGGAAGTGAAGAAACATTAACAGAGCCAGATGAGTACCGTGGAATCTGCTTCTTCACGACAAGCCCAACAAGGAAAATAACAGAACACCAGTAGTCACCATTTACAGCCCCCAACTTATCACTGACAGTCTAAAACCTATCCTGGAAAATGATCCCTCATTCTCACAGATCTTAAGAGACAGGCCAATCCTCACATAGGATATGTCTACAGTAGCTCGTTAATTTGAGTTAGGTAGGCAAACGAGGGCAAGCGGAGTTCCAAATGAAGCCTGGGATTTAAATATCCCAGGCTTCATTTGCATCTTCCCGGGCGCCGCCATTTTTATATCCCCCTTAGTCCGAACTCCGTGCCCGCAGCTACTCGCAGCACGGAGTAGGTAGTTCGAAACAGGATCTCATGCATGCATAAGATTTCATATCTGTATATTAGCACACACGTCAGCCCATTTTCCCCTCTGAACTTTTAAAGATGATTTCTCACGTCAGAGGGACCTTAGCAATAGAGCCTGTTTCTTAGCCTTAGAGAGAACTTTGGGTTTGATTTTTAATACTCCTACATCTTTACTAATATAAGAACAAAGATGCTGTGTGATGCATTTCCCACAACCAGATGGGGCTTTTAGAATGCTGGGACAGATAAGGAATGAAGCTAAATGTGTTGCAGGTGAGGGGGGAAAGTATTACAAAAGCACCCACTTGCTGACTGAATCGGCTTCTTATTTCAAACAAGGTTAAGCAAACAGAGCAGGGGAAGGGATTAGTGGATTGCCAGATTTCTGAGTACCTTGAGTAATATATTGTGGAGCATGGCACCACTTGAGAAATCCTGACATCAGGGTTTTGACATTCAGAGCATTTTTTGAATGCCAGCTTTCTGGCTTAAATAACCTTTAATGAATCATGGGTAGATATAGGGAGGGGTTCCCAAGATAGCTAGCAATAGCTGACCTCCAGCCCATCAATAAGTCACCTGAACAGCCTAGCTGTGTTCTGAGTTTGCTGCCCAGAATATCTGCCAATGGAAATATCTTGTAGCCTTTGCCCTGCACTTCACATTTCAAAGACAGTGAAACCTGCCAACCAACATACCCAATTCCTGATAGAAGGGAGCCGCTGACAACAGAGGTCTTCGCCCTAAAGGTCAAGGAGTAAGCAGAGAGTTTGCACAGGCAGCAGACAGTGTGTGTTCACATAGGGAGATACCGGCATTTATGGAGCATGTTTGTACCTTCCCTTGGGTCCACCTATCCATCAGGGAACCTCAGTTGTTTGGCTTTGTCGGCAGCAGCTTTAACCCTGTCACGTCCGATAGCAAACTGCAAAGGTCAAATCACAGGGGATACAACCTTGCTGTAGGCTCCATTGTTGGAATCCGGGCTTGTCGTCATGGTTCTTCTGGTTCCAATTAGATGCATGACTCCCTTGGGGGGTTGCTGAGTGGTAACAAAGATGATATCACAGATGTGATCTTGCTGAATTAAAATACAAAATAATAACAATAAATAATTAATAATAAAAAGGACCAGATTTTGCCTCGGCAGCCTCATTTGTCTGCATTACAAACCCAATGTCCAAGCCGGAGAAGGGGGAAAAATTGTTCTCCTTGGCCTCTGATAGGACAAGAAGCAATGGGCTTAAATTGCAGCTAGGGAGGTTTAGGTTGGATATTGGATATGAGGAAAAACTTCCTGTCAGAGTGGTTAAACACTGGAATAAATTGCCTAGGGCGGTTGTGGACTCTCCATCATATTTAAGATCAGGTTAGACAGACACCTGTCAGGGATGGTCTAGACAGTATTTGGTCCTGCCATGAGGGCAGGGGACTGGACTCGATGACCTCTCGAGGTCCCTTCCAGTCCTAGTATTCTATGATTCTATGATGTAGATGGTGCTTGGTACTGCTGTGAGGGCAGAGAACTGGACTCGATGACCTCTCAAGGTTCCTTCCAGTTCTATGATTCTATGAGATTCCACAAGGCTCCATGTATGGAAATTCCCCTGACATGGTTCCAGGAGGGGAGGTGCCTGCCCTTATCTCCGAAGAATAAAACAGGAGACCCGGGAACCAGGGATCCCCAAAGGTAGGCTCAGGCGTCAGTGATTCACTGGCATCTATGTCCCTCTCCTAGTTTCTCTGTGTCCTCCACTTTTTTAGGACCTTCTCTGGCTCCCTGCTCACACAGGCTCATCAAGGATGTGCTTCTGCAGCCTCTCACAGTATCCACTGCCCACAGGATCGACTGAAGGGATCTGTACAGAGTTGGGAACAGTAGCCAGAGTGGCTGATGGGCACAGGACCCCAGCCATAGCCTGAGTAGGAGATTTTGCCTCATCCCAAAATACATCCATTGATTATGTCAGTGCAGCCTTAACAAAGAGAAGCAGATGAAAAACTTCCCATTTCTCTGGCACTCTGAGGCAGATGAAGGAGAACAGCATCCGGGCAGCTGAGCTTTCAGAGACAAATGATCCAAAATGGATGAAAAGGAAACATTTTAGTTTGCCACAATTTTCTCTGGGGGAAGGGTGGAACTCTCTGTTGTCCAGCCCAGCTCTAGCTCACAATCATAAGCCTCTGTTGTTGTTGTTACCAGACCACACCCCTAGGTGGCAGCACTCACCCCCATCAGCCTCCCACTCACCAGGCCCCTGGAAAACTCCTAGGCTATGTCTAGACTGCAGGCTTCTTTCGAAAGAGCCTCTTTCGAAAGATCGCGTCTAGACTGCAGGCGGATCTTTCGAAAGAGAAATCCGCTTTTTCGAAAGAGAGCACCCAGCCAGTCTGGATGCTCTCTTTCGAAGACGGCCTCTTTACATTGAAGAACGCCTTCTTTCGAAAGAGGAACTTTCGAAAGAAGGCGTTCTTCCTCGTGAAACGAGGTCTACCGCCATCGAAAGAAAAGCCACGTTCTTTCGAAATAATTTCGAAAGAACGTGGCTTGAGTCTGGACGCAGGGGAAGTTTTTTCAGGAAAAGGCTACTTTTCCCGAAAAAACCCCTGAGTCTGGACACAGCCCTAGGGAGCCCATGTCAGCTCTAAATCCAAGGGATCCTGTAGAACAGGCTTGTCTACAGCAGCCCATCCATCAGTGAAGAAAATTAAAAATATAAGCATAGCCAATGGTCCATCTAGCCCAGCGTCCTGTCTTATGACAGCACCGGGGCAGATACGACTAAAGCTATTTTGACCCTGTCCCCCATATACATCACAGTGGTGTCACTATGTTCGGATACTTCAGAGGGAATGAACAAAAATACTTATTGCTTATTCATGAGCAATAAGTATCCTGTAGTCTACTCCTAGCTTCCGAAATTAATGTTTCAGGGACATGGGTTTGCTTCGCTGCCCTTAGTGGCTAATAGCCACAGATGGAACTCTCCTCAAATTGTATCCAATTGGTTTTGATCAATTTTACTTCGGACTTTCACAGTATCCCGGTTCAATGAGCAGCGAGGAGTCCTGTGGCACCTTATAGATTAACTGAAGTGTTGGAGCATAAGCTTTTGTGGGCAAAGACCCACTTCGTCAGATGCATCAGTTCAATGAGTTCCACAGACTCACTGTGCATTGTTCGAAGAAATAGTTTTGTTGGTTTGAAACCTAATACCTCTTAACATTCTGGGGTATCCCTTACTCTTTTCCAAGCAATAAACAAAATCTCCTTATTCACTTTGTCCACAACACTTAGGCTACGTCTACACTGCCGAGTCTTGCACAAGAACATATGCAAATCAGGTGCAGCGATAAATATTGCCACACCTCATTTGCATACTTACTGAGCCACCATTTTGGGCAAGGGGCTTTTGCGCAAGAGCTGTTCTGCCTGAAAATAAGCAGCAGAATGGCTCTTCCACAAGAGGGGGTTTTTGCACAAGAAGAAGCAGTGTAGACTGCTCCTTCTTGAACAAAAAGGCCCCTTGCTCAAAAATGGTGGCTCATTAAGTATGCAGATGAGGCACAGTGATATTCATCGCCACACCCCATTTGCATACGTTCTTGCGCAAGACTCGGCAGTGTAGACGTAGCCTTATGGTTTTATTATGTCTGTCATATCTTGCCTTGATCCTCTCTTTTCCAAGATTAACAGCCCTGGTGTTTTCAATCTCTCTTCAGCCAGACACATTACATTTTGAAATAAGGCATCAATTTTAAAAAGAGAAGGTCCATGTAGCCCAGTATCCTGTCTTCTGACAGTTGCCAATCTCAGGTGCTTCACAGAGAATAAACTGAACAGGTAATCATCAAGTGATCCACCTGCTGTTGCCCAGTTCCTGTCTTCTGTCAAACAGAGGCTAGTGACAGCTTCCCTGCCCATCCTGGCTAATAGCCAATGATGGACCTATCCTCCATGAATTCCTCTAATTCCCTGTTATATTCTTGGCCTTCATAATGTCCTCTGACAAAAAAATTCCACAGGTTGACTGTGTGAAGCAATACTTTATTTTGTTTTAATCCTTCTGTCTATTCATTTCCTTTGTTGAGATATAGTTCATTAGTTGTGGAAAAGAGTCATTAATGATTCCTTCTCTATTTTTACCACATTAGTCTTGATTTTAAAGCCCTGTATTGCAGCAATCAGATCATATGGCTGTGTGAATTTTTGTGTTGAGTAGATTGCTAATATGGACACAACTAGAAAAAGTTGTTACTCTCAATATTCATATGCACTCAAAACCAGTATTTGCTGCCAAAGGAGAAATGGGATTTTCACAGAGAAACTGAGGGTATGTCTAGATTGCAGGGGGGTTTCAGGACACCGGAGGTATCTCAAAAAAACCTCCACCGCTTCCAGAGAACACGTTTGCTCTTCCGCTTTTTTTTTGTGGAAGAGCAGAAGCACTCATTTGGAAGCCCTGTTGGTACGTCTACACTAGCTCGTTAGTTCGAGCTAGGCAGGCAAATGAGGGCAACCGGGGTTGCAAATGAAGCCCGGGATTTAAATATCCTGGGCTTCCATTTGCATGTTCATGGAATGAGGAGTAAAAGTTAATTCGAGCTAAGGAGTTAGTTCGAACTAACGTTTAACTGCCGCATCTAGCTGTGGGCAATTAGTTCGGACTAAGAGGGATTTAAAAATGGCGGCGCCCGGGAACATGCAAATGGAAGCCCAGGATATTTAAATCCCGGGCTTCATTTGCAACTCCGGTTGCCCTCATTTGCCTACCTAGCTCGAACTAACGAGCTAGTGTAGACATACCCTCTCTTCCTCATTCCACAATCTTCTGAAAGAGGGTTTTTTTCCCCGAAATTTGGCCTAGCGTAAACAGACCAAATTTCAGAAAACCCTCTTCCCCCAAAAAGGCAGAAAAAGGTATGCAAAATGAAAAAAGGTGTAGTCTAGACATAACCAGAGATATATAGTCTCTTTTCTCTCAAAACCAGATCCCTCTTTGTCATTGGGGGACTATCACAATTGCCCCACTGTTGGGGCGGGGTATATCACTTCATCTGTGCTAAATGATTATTACTAGACAGGTCCGAAAGGACACCTCATTCTCATCCCTTCCAGAGCTTGTGACCAGAGAAACACAGTCACTGATAGTTTTCTTAAAACAAGTAGGTTTATTAATAACAAGCACAAAGCATTAGAGTAAATGGTTGTAAATAGCAACTGTTGCCTATCTCACCTATGACAATAAGCTAAGTTAGGCAGGCCTTGATCAGGCTATACAGAAACAGAACAGGCCCAGTTTACTTTCTTTTAGGAAAACAAAGAGCCCTTGGGACCCATCTTAGTTTCCCCGTGTCTCTGAGAGCATCTTCCCGTCTGTTTGCCCCTATCCCATGGAAGCAACCTTTATTGAAACATGTGTGAACCTTGACCCGCTCACAGTAGGGCTCAGCCATGTCCCTCTAGTGAACCATGGTGTGTAGCTGACCTTTGCCCTCAAACAACTTCCCCCCTGCCAGACTATCTAAGATACATCCCCTGTGGCCACTGCTCTGTTGCTAGTCAGTTAGACTCTTTAGAATATTCCCTTTAAAAACTTTCAGAGCAAGTTCCTTCTAATTAAGTTCCATATTGTCATGGAAAGGAGTTTGAGGAGCTTTGCAAGGCATCCAATTTATTGAATTACTCTGTACCGACTGGATCTACTAAGTGCATCACAAGCTTTGGTCCGGTCCAAGAAGGCAATAAGAAGTGGTTTCCCTTTTTCTCTACTTTTCCCCTGGGGTGTTTGAAATATTTGATTCAGTTCCTTTGAGCGAGGCATTCAAAAATGCAGAAGGTGATGTTTTTCTTCATACACGATCAGATGAGAAACTGTTCTACCTTTCTGCACTGATAACAGAGACCAAAGTGCAAGTGGTTGCTCTCAGAAAATCCCTTTATGCTGACTTTGCTGCTCTTGTGACGAGGAGTCCTGTGGCACCTTATAGACTAACTGAAGTGTAGGAGCATAAGCTTTCGTGGGCAAAGACCCACTTCATCAGATGCATGTCACGAAGTGGGTCTTTGCCCACGAAAGGTTATGCTCCTACACTTCAGTTAGTCTATAAGGTGCCACAGGACTCCTCGTCACTTTTGCAGATTCAGACTAACACGGCTACCCCTCTGATATTTGCTGCTCTTGTCTCTCATAGTGAAGCTCAGCTACAAGAGCTCGTAAATATCCTCTAGGAGGCATGTAGAAAGTTCTCACTCACCGTAAGTGTGAAGAAGACAGTATTCATGAGGCAAGGCACAGAATGCCAGCCTCTCATTACACTCCACAATACCAATCTCCACACAGTGGGCTCTTTTTGTTACCTGGGAGCTACTATTCACAAGAACTTGTCATTGGATGAGCTGTTAGACATGCCAATTGGGAAGGCAGCCACCAATCTTGGTTACCTCACCAAGGGTGTGTCTAGACTACGGACAAAACTATACCTGCGTCTACACTACTGCCAAGTTCTGTCGACATAACGTCAACAGAACTCGGCAGTTTTGTTGATGGTGGTAAACCTCATTCTACGAGGAATAACGCCTTTTGTCCACAAAGTTCTGTCGACAGAAGGTGTTATTGCATCTACACTGTCCTTTGCGTCTACACTCTCATGTCAACAAAACATCTTGCTTTGTCAACAGAACTGAATGTAGTGTAGATGCTCTTTGTTGACAGAAGCTTTGTCAACAGTATCTGTCGACAAAGCCTCTGTCAACAAAAGCCTGTAGTCCAGACGTACCCCAAGTGAGCATGGAAGATCAAGAAGCTTATGATGAAGACTAACATCTTGACTTTTGTAGTGAGACGTCACAGTCAGCATCCTCTTTTCCAGCAGTGAGACATGGACATCATATAGCAGGAAGGAAACGATATTCAGTAGCCTTCATCACTTGTGCAGGAGATCCATTCTAGCTATGTCCTGTGAAGACATTAACCAAGGAGTACTAAGGAGGGCACAAGTCTCCTTCCTGACAGCACAAACATCTTCATTTCTTAGAGGGGGACATTTGCTTCGGCTCTAGCAGAGTCATTCCTCCCTCCCTGCCCCATGCTGCAGGAAGTGTTTATGGCAAGAAACAAGTTACAGGTTTAACAATACCACTCACCTCCTGCAAAATGCTTTAGAGTTAGGGAAAACAGTCTGCTTTAAGATCCTGGACTGAGTGTATACCAATTTGTGCAGAACACATGGCCCTTTGAAAAGCACTGTCCTTATCTCTTGCCATTACGACCAGAGCTCTAATTTGTATCCGCCTCCACACCCATCTCCACGGATATAGAGATTTTCACAGATTTGCAGGGCTCTAATTATGGAGTCTGTGCCAATCAAGATGGAACGTATTGGAGCAGATTCTTCTAAATCAACCACAACCAGTTCCACGTGCTTCTGGGCATAGGGTGCTAAATCTGCCAAGCAAAAATGACCCAGACACAACTCACTCCTATCTCCACGCTTGGGTCTCTTAAAGACCTGCCTATTCGGAATATGGGTCACATGTGCAATGACTCACTCCAGCTTCAAATACTGAAAACCAGAGCCCCCCTTATGTGGTCATAGGAATTTAGTTTTCCCATGATGCAAAGTCTCCTCTTCCCCAGCCCAATCTTCCTCCTTGATTCAGGATGCCCACCGTCCTGCATGCTGGGGTCAGTGTTCATTCAGCCCTGTCACATCTCCTGCTCCTACTTTTCCCCTGAGATCTGACCCCATGCAGTTTCTTCCCCTGTAGCCCTGTTCACCTGCCCCTCCTCTTCCCCTGAGGTCTTGGTTCCCTGCAGGGCCAGAAACTGTCCATTTTAGGAGCTGCCCAGGGAAGCCAGCCTGCGGTGCAGAGCCCCAAACTCTCCACATTCCCATGGGGGTGTGCCTTGGGGGAAAGAAGATGGTCTAGAGGCTGCTCTTGTGCCTGCTAACCTCCATCCAAGGCAGGTGGAGGATCCTGAGTCCCTGGGCAGCTCTTACCATGGCCTAGTTCCAGATTGAAGCCTGGTCAGAGGCCAGAGCTTGGGGGAAGGGGAGGAGCAGGAGGGTCAGAAGCCTCGAGGGGAGCGGAAGAATAGGAAAAGAACATGAAGGTGTCATGGGATGGGACAGAGAGTAGATGGGGTTCCTGCATGAGTCCCACTTTTTCAAAAATGATCACTGTACTCAGAATGGGCTGGGCTGGGAGATGACCTACAAAGGCTTTTTTGAAGTAGAAAAAGAGAATTTCCAACCCTTTTCATTGCTGGGGAAGCACAAATGGAGAGACTGGGGAGGGAATCTGGGCTTGAATCTCCTGCCAGGACTCCTGTGTGTCAGACCTTCCTTTGCACCTTCTACGTTCCCTGCGTGGGTGGGATCAGCAGGTGTGCTATGTGCATAGCCATCAGTGGAGACCTCTATTGGCTTGTTCTGTAGCTCCTGCATTAAGAAAGTCTCTTTCAAGACTCCGTCACTAGAACCTAGCTGATGGCATAGGGGAAAGGTGAGTGTCTGTGCATCTTGAATAGCTCTTGTCCATAGCGAGTGCTGCTATTTTGGCGCATGCACAACCCAGAGTCCTCAGAAAGGGTCAGGACTGTGATGGCACAAAAGCTCTATAGGTATTTTCATAGTCTGGGCATGAGATCCACAGATGGGACTGAGTCAGGGGAGGTGTCATGGGAAACGAGGAATCCAGAGGTAAGAGCAGCCACCAATAAGGCTTTTTAGAGGCCAACTAATTAGACATCCAGTTTCCACTTTAAACACTACCCGTCCCTTGGGTCCAGCCCATCTGAACCTCTCTCTGCAGAGTGGAGCTCAGTAGATCATGTCATCACAGATGTTGGGGAATGGATGGAAGAAGTGCATGTGATCCATAATTATCTTCTCCTTCATCATCGCACCTGGGCCCATGCAATGAGCTGACTCTTTACTTGACGAACATCCTGATGATCCTCACACGTAGCTGCTTGCTTTTCATGCTGTACACAATCGGGTTCATCAGGGGTGGCACCAGCACGTAAATGTATCCAAAGAAAATCTGAAGCAAATGAGATGAGCTATTTCCAAATCTGTGTATCACAGCCAGACTGACCATTGGTATATAGAAGAGCAGGACGGCACAGAGGTGGGACACACAGGTGTTCAGGGCCCTGAGGCTCTCCATGCGGGATGCAATGCTCAGCACTGTTTTGAGAATCATCACATATGAGAGGAGGATGAGCAAAGAGTCCAACCCCACCGTGGAGAGTATTATGAAAAAGCCATAGATATTGTTGACTGTGATGTCTGCAGAAGCCAGCTTCATGACATCATTGTGCATACAGTAGGAATGGGAGACGACATTGACTCGCCAGTATTGGAAGCGTTTCAGGAGAAAGGGGAATGGGAATTGTAAAGCCACCCCTCTTATCACACACACCAGTCCCATCTTGGCTATTCGCAGTGGGGTTAAGATGGACGCATATCTCAGTGGGTCACGGATTGCAATGAAGCGGTCAAAGGCCATAGACACGAGCACAGAGGATTCAGTGTATGAAAACGAGTGGATGAAGAACACCTGGGCAAAGCAGGCATCAAGGCTGATCTCTCTAGAGTTAAACAGAAATATGCCCAGTGTTGTCGGCATGGTGGTTATTGATAAGCCAAGGTCTGTGATAGCCAACATAGAAAGGAAAATGTACATGGGCTCATGGAGGCTTGGATCTGTTTTTATGATGAACAGAATACCTGTATTTCCTATTATCACAATGGCATAAACAAGGCACAAGGGAATGGAGATCCAGAGGTAGACATCTTCATGGCCCACTATCCCAGTGAGAAGGAACACTGCCGTAGTGGATTTGGTGTCATTGACAGCTAACATGATGTACTGGATAGATGCAAGGAGTTTTGAATTTTCCTTCCTGAGTGGAAAAAGAGTAGAAGACTTGACATTATTTTAGCAGTCATCATTCTACTCTGAGAACATAGAGCATAGTTATGACACGAGAACCCCAGTAGCTCCCAGAAGATGAGCAAAAACATAATCTTGGATTGACACCTCTTATAGGACATTAAGTGCTGACAGCAATGTTCCCTTCAAACTGCACAGCAACACAGCCCCATGCACAGATCCCTGACCCTTTGACTGGGTGGGTCTGATTAATCAACTGTGGGGCTGTGCTGCCATGCAGTTCAGAAGGAACACTGGCTGTCCAATTGGGTAAAACCTATGGTCCATATAGCCCAGTTTCCAGTGGCTTGTATTAGAACCTCCAGATGAAGTGGAGGAAATTCTGAAATAGGCAGCTATGTGATACCTCATCCTAGGAAAGCTCCACCCCACCCGAGAACCAGAAATTAGACCTATTTTAGGGTGCAATTCACAACAATTTATAGATTTTCCAGGACTCCACAGAAAATTCTCATGACTGGAATTTGACTTATTGGCTACCCATATAAATATCCATCCCCTCCTCGAATCCTGGTAAGCTGTTGACCCCAGTGATACATTGTGGCTCGGATTTCCATGTCCTGCTTGACCACAGTGTGGTTTTTACAGTCTTGACCTTCACAAACCTACAATTTCTAGATCTCCATTTTTGAGTGTGGTCCATTGTATAATACCATGGAAAGTGGATGGGAAGAACTGTCATGGTATTTATGAGTCCTTTTTTAGAGCTGTTTATCATAGATATTCTAATATTTTCTCCAGTCCTGAAATTCCCAGTTATGCCTCTGCCTCTCTTCTGTACATGGGATTAATTCTTAAGGTCAGCTTCTGGACACAGTAACATTACATTCAGCAATGCCAGGTTTATACATGTAAATTTGATCAGAATAAACTTCTATTAACTTGCCCTTATCAAATACTCCCAGTGATACACTGTTACCCTCCAAGAATCCCTCCAACTCAAGCTGCTGGGCTTTGCCTGGCCAGTGGTGACTGAAACCAGAGCATTCAATCATCCTAACAGTTTCTCCTCAGTCTATATCTAATCTCCATTCCGGGATTTGTAGGTATCTGGCATGTTAACAAAAAACGAGACAGACGGTTGCTTCAGCTGGGTGAGGAATGGGATAATGTCAGAAATGTGTGAATAGTGCAAACACTAAGTTTGCCCTAATACCCAGCTGAGTGTGAACATTACTTAAAGCAGGCTCGTTTAACAGGTGATGGGATTCAATCACATTCAACAACGGAGAGATTCTCCTTCCCTGCACCCCCCGTCCACTGTTTGCTGAAACACAGACCAGTGGTTCTGTTCTCTGAGGACTTTTTGAAAAGACTTACACAGATATTGCAAAGTGAGTGACTGCGCAACCATGGATGTAAGTGTGCCACTGTCTGAAAAGGATATAGTAGATCCCGAAAATCCCAGGTGTCCAACCATTGCAGACATCGGCACTCTTACAGCAAGATTATCTCTTGATGTCGACTCTTTCATCCGACCCCATGCCTTCAGAACTCCTAGCTGCCTTCCAAATACCACTTGATCCTGTTAATATATTGTGGCTGGGATATCAAGGAGCAATGGTGTCAAGTTGTGGTGGGAGAGGTCCAGGTTGAATATTAGGAAAAACTATTTCACTAGGAGGATGGTGAAGCACTGGAATGGGTTACCTAGGGAAGTAGTGGAGTCTTCATCCCTAGAGGTGTTTACGTCTCGGCTTGACAAAGCCCTGCCCAGGTTGATTTAGTTGGAATTGGTCCTGCCTAGAGCAGGGAGCTGGACTTGATGACCTTCTGAGGTCTCTTCCAGTTCTATGATTCTATGATTCTATCGATGTCCTACTTGAGCACTGTGTGATATGCAAATGATAACCCAAACATACCATTTCTAGTTCTCCATTTCTGAGTGTGGCCCATTTTATAAAGCCATAGAAAATGAATCAGGAGAACTGTTATGGTAGCAGCAGGATGATCTGGTTACGTTGACTCTCTCATCAGACCCTGTGCTATCAGCACTCGTAGAGACCTTCCAGACACCGATTTCTTGAGAAAACTACAGATTATCATTAATTCTCTTGAAACACCATCCAGGCCACCGTGGATGTAGAAGCTCTTTGCACCTGCATTCCACATGATGATTGATTACTAGCTGTGAAGAAAAATATCCCTGATGATGCCACAGCACACTTGGTGACTGAGCAACATGACTTTGTCCTTACCCACAACTATTTACAATTTGGGGAATAATTTATATCTTCAAGTCTGTGGCACAGCTATGGGTACCTGCATGGCCCCACAATATGCCAACATCTTTACGACTGACCTAAAACAACATTTCCTCAGCTCTCCTCCCCAGCACTCTTCCTCTACTTACACTACATTAACGACATCATATGGACACACTAAAAGGAGACATTTAAAGAATTCCACAGGGATTTTCACAACTTCCACAACCGTAGCCTGGTCAAAGCCACACAAAAGATTTACTTCCTTGACACTACATCATTAAATGATGGCCACCTTATACCGAAAACCTACTGACTATTATTTTTGCCTACCTTCCTCTAGCTTGCATGCAGGACACATCATACAATCAATTGTTTAGAGCCAGGCCCTTAGATACATTCAGATTGGCTCCAATCCCACAGAAAAAGACAAACACCTACTGGATCTTTCTCAGGCATTCTTAGAACTTAAATACCCACCTCGGCAAGTGAAGAAAAACATTGACAGAGCCAGACAAGTACTCAGAATCTACCTACATCAAGACAGGGCCAACACCAAAAATAAGCGAACACCACTAGCCATTACCTATGGCACCCCAGATTAAACCTCTCCAACACATCACTGACAATCTCCAACCTATCCTGATAAAAATATCCATCATTTGCACAGGCCTTGGAAGACAGGCCAGTTATCACCTACAAACAATCCCCTAATCTGAAGTAAATTATTTCCAGCAGCCACACACCACAACTCAAACACTTTCATCCTACAATACACACGTTGCCAACTCTGTCCACATATCTATACAAGTGAAACTATCACAGGACCTAACCACATAAGCCACCACATCAGAGGCTCATACAGCTGCACATCCACTACTGTGATCTAAGTCACCAACTACCAGCAATGCCTCTCTGCCATGTATATTGGCCAAACTGGAGCATCTCTACGACAAAGGATAAATGGACACTTGTCAGATATCAGAAATGATACTACATAAAGCCATGGCTTGAACAAAGACATGAACTGGATGGGCCATTACAAAACTTGTTTTACTTACATTCAACACCCGGTTGACATCAACATCTAAGTTTGGGACACTCAGTTAGCCTCATTAGCACCAACACTACAATTAACAGATACTTTTCCCTCCTCTCCTCTTTTCCTTATAAATTAAAAGAGCCTCCCTTTTCTCTCTAAGGTGCCAGAGGGCTACTTGTGGTTTACTACATGACAGTACCATACAACTGTTGGCTGAACAAAGAGTTCATAGCACAAACACACTGCAGACAGTATTTAGAGTACATCTGCAATATTTTCTAAACCAAAACCCATTAACCAGCAACGTTACCACTTATCCTTCCTGTAGAGATTCTAACAACTCTGCTGCTGGCTTCCAATATGCATGCATGACATCAAAGTTTGGCTGGAAATATTACTATTATGATGACAAAGTTTGGCATCTGATTTCACATCTGTACATGAGTGCACACCTGTGAACCCAATTTTCTCTCAGATCTTTCAGAGATAATTTCTCAGGTCAGAGTGAAATCTTAGCATTAGAGTCTGTTTTTTAGCCTGAGATAGAATTTTTGGTTTGGCTTTTAATACTTTCATGTACTTACTAATATGTGTGAAGACCAAAGATGCATTTCCCACACCCAAATGGGGCTTTTAGTACAGTGAGGTAAGTAAGGAATGGAACTAAAATTGTTGCAGGTGAGGGCACTTTAATGTCTGAACACACACTTGATGACTGTCTCAGCTTCTTGTTTCAAATCAAGGTTCAGCAAAGGACGGGCAGGGAACAATGAATTGCCAGATTTCTGTGTACCTTGAGTAACCCACTATGGAGCATGGCACAACTTCACTCAGGGCAACAGGTTATCAATACTCCGAGATCTGTGTGAGTGCCAGGTGTCTATGTAGCTTAAATAACCCTCGGGGTAAATGCAGGGAGGGCTCCCAAGCTGTCTAGCACTGCCTGCCCTCCAGCCCCATCACTGAGTCACCCCAACAGCCCAGCTGAGTCCTCTGTCACATTTGCCAATGGAAACAACTTGCAGGCTTTGCCCTGCACTTCATATATTACAGACAGTGAAACCTGCCAACGTACCCAATTCCTGCTATAAAGGAGCTGCTGATACCAGAAGTCTTCACCGTAAAGAGTAGGAGTCATCAGAGAGGATGCACGAGCAGCAGGCAGTGTTTGTTCAGACAGGGAGGCAATTGCCTTTATGCAGCATGTTTGTACCTTCCCTTGAGGCCACTTGGCCATCAGGGAACCTCAGCTGCTTGCATTTCTTTGCATCATCTTTAACACCATCACATCAAATAGCAAACTACTTAATCCAGCTCACAAGGGATGCCACTTTGCTAGACTTCATTCTTGGAATGCAGGCATGTCATCACAGTTCCAATGGTTCCAATTAGTCCCATGATTCCCTTGGGGGCAGCTGAGTAGTAATGGTGATGCTGTCACAACTCTGATCTTGCTGAATTAAAATACAATATAAGAATAATAATGAATAATAAAAATATAGGACCAAATTTCTCCCTTGCAGCCTTATTTTCCTAGATCGCAAACCCAAGGTGCAGGCCGGGGAAGGGAGATCCTACAAGGCTCCATATACGTATATTTCCCTCAAAACATTGATAGGAGCAGACAACAGGCACAGATCACTCAATAATTATCCTATTTTGTTAATTCCCTCTTAAGTATCCTAACATAATGACACCACTATGATGAATATGAGGGTACGTCTAGACTACAGGGTTTTGTCGACAGAAGTTTTGTCGACAGATACTGTCGACAAAGCTTCTGTCGACAAAGAGTGTCTAGACTACATTCAGTTCTGTCGACAAAGCAAGCTGCTTTGTCGACATAACAGTGTGGACACAAAGGACAGTTTAGATGCAATAATGCCTTCTGTCGAAGAATTCTGTCGACAAAAGGAGTTATTCCTCGTAAAATGAGGTTTACCAGTGTCGACAAAACTGCTGAGTTCTGTCAACGTTATGTCAACAGAACTCAGCGGTAGTGTAGATGCAGGTTTAGTTTTGTCGACAAAAGTGGACTTTTGTCGACAAAACCCTGTAGTCTAGACACACCCTAAGAGACAGTCAAAATAGCATCAGAAGTATCGGCACAAGCACTGTCATAAGACAGGACACTGAGCTAGAAAAGTCATTGGCCATGCTTATGTTCTTAATTTATTGCATGGTGGACGGGCTGCTGCAGACAAGCCTGTTCCAAGGGACCCCTTGGTCTTAGAGTTGATACACGCTAGCTAGCAGATGTCCAGGGTCTAGTAAGTGGAAGGTTCATGCGAGGTGAGTGCTGCCACCTAGGGGTGTGGCCCAGTAACACCAATGATAGAGGTTCATGGTTTCAGCTACAATTGGGCAGGACAACTGAGCGTTCCACCCTCCGCCTAGAAAAACTTGTCACCGAAACAAAAATGTTTCCTTTTCATCCATTTTGGGGGTACATTTTCATGGACATGGGTTGCTTCCCTGTCCTTCGTGGCTAATAGCCACTGATGGAATTCTCTTCAGAATTTATCTATTTTTTTTTTAATCAATGTGTACTTTTGACTTGCACAACATCCCATGGCAATGAATTCCACAGGGTCAATGTGCATCGTCAGAAGAAATACTTCCTTTCGTTTGTTGGAAATCTGTTGCATATTAGCTTTTGGGGATAACCCTGGATGTTTTTGAAGGGGTAAACAACATTTATTCACTTTCCCCTCACCACTCACGGTTTTATTACCTCTATTGTATCCCACCTTTATCCTCTCTTTTCCTGCTGATCAGTCACAGTCTTTTTAGTTTCTCTATACCTAGACCAGTGGTTCCCAACCTTTTTTATGCAGGAGACCGGCAAACGGATTCATAAACCTTTGGCGGACTGGTAACATTGTATTTGCATATTTACATATTGATATTGCAAATAATAAATATGCAAATACAATGTTACCTCACCACCTACCCCAAACCCAGTCCCTTGCTCCTCAGTGCCTAATGCCCTTTGACGCCATTCCTATGCCCCATGTCCTTTGACCTTTACCCTCAGACTCCTATAGCCTGTGCCAACACTCTCTTGCCCCATGACCCCACCACGCCCTCATCCAACACACCTTTGCCCCCCCTACACCAACAGTCCCCAGAATGAGGCTACCCACTAGGGAGCATGGTGGTCAGTGCTGGCTGGCTGTCAGATTTGGGGGTTAACACAGATTTCACTGGTTGTCAGATTGGGTGAGACCTGTGGCCCATGTAGTCCTGTATCCAGTGACTAGTACCAGAACCTGAAGATGAAGTAGAGGAAGCCCTGCAGTAGGCAACTATGAAATGACCTGCTCCCAGGAAAGCTCCCCCTCTCCCAAGACTCAGAAATTAGTTTTCTCACACAGACAGAGTGGAGGTGGCGGGTGCTGAGGGGCTGGGGTGCACTCCTGGCTCATCCTTCCCAGTCTGGGGAATTGGGCTGCACATGCCGCACCAGTTTGCATCACACAGGCCCAGGAGGCTGCCTCTGAGCACCCCTGGGCTCCTGCTCACAGGAAGCTGAAGCCTGCCACACTTCAGACACCGGGAGGGGACACCCTCCCACCACAACCCACAGCTAGAAGGAGGCTGGGGACAAGGACGCGCATGCACACAGGCTCTGGAATGCCTGCATGCTTGAAGCAGCCCACGCTCCCGGGGACAGCTCTCCCAGGTGTAGGTGTGTCTGCTACACACGCCATCCTGTACCTCCACACCCTCATCTCTTAGGGTATGTCTACACTACCACCCTAGTTCGAACTCGGGTGGTTAATGTAGGCAACCGAAGTTGCAAATGAAGCCCGGGATTTGAATTTCCTGGGTTTCATTTGCATATTGCCGGGCGCCGCCATTTTTAAATGTCCGCTAGTTTGGACTCCGTGCCCACGGCTCCACCTGGCATGAACTAGGTAGTTCGGATTAGGCTTCCTATTCCGAACTACCGGTACACCTCGTTCCACAAGCTTCATTTGCAACTCCGTTTGCCTACATTAACCACCCTAGTTCGAACTAGGGTGGTAGTGTAGACATACCCTTATATCCCAGCATCCAAGGATACAAGTTCTCTCCCCTTGGGATGCCACCACTGCCTGGACTGCACAGCACTGAGTCAAGCAAAGCCAGACCAAGCCCCTCCCCGTGCCCACTGGATCCCAGTATAGCTGGCAACTTCCCATGCCTGCTTGTCCCTGGGATGTGGGGAGGGGAGAAGCATGCTCCAAGGACATCAGCTTCCTCTGCCCCCGTAACTGTTGGTCTCGGCTCACATATGAGAGCAAGGCTTCAGGGATAGTGTCTTCAGGAATGACTGACTATCTCTTTCTTCTCCCCAGCTGGACCAGCTGTGACAGGGGGGCAGGCAACACCACCCGAGATAGACCAGGGGAGCTGCACACACTGGAGGATCCAGGAAGACCTGATGTGGGAACACATCTCCATACTCCGGGTCCTGCACGACATGCTGGTCCAGAAGGTCCGGGAGGACATGCAGTGGAGGAGAGAGACGTGGATGGAGTTGCTGTAGCAGGACGGAACACGTGCACGACCATGCAGACGCTCCTCACCCACCCAGAGCCAACTCCTGCTGCCGCTCCTGCCCCAGTCCCAGTTCCTGGTCCTGCCCCCACTCCCATGCTTGACCTTGCATCCCCCCATGCCAGACCCTGCTCCAGCCCACCTTCCTGCTTCTCCCAGTAGTCTCCCCAGACCTCTCCATCCCCATGGTCACTGAATTCCCCACACATGAGGCAGAGAAACTACCTGAGCCATGTGCCACTCACAGCCCCAGCCCTGAGCCTCTCCTCCCCCTTTCAGCTCCCTCTATCCCTTTCTGCTCCCTCTCCCCTCCAAGGTGATCATCCCCACTCCTCCCCCCTCTCCCCTCCCCATTTCCAGGTTCTTTCCCTGGTCCTTCTCCATTGACTTCTAGCCCAAATAAATAACCAAACAGTACTTTTTTTTCAAAACAAAACAGTTTTTTTAATGGTCTCTGCAGAGGAGAGGGGTAGAGGGGGAAGGGAGGGGTTGTTGGAGGAAAGGCAGAGAGGGGCATGGCACACACCCGTAGTGGGGAGGCCCTGGGGAGAGTGTGAGAGACTCTTTCTTGGGGCCCCCTGGATCCACGCCCCCCACCTGATGGACCTGATGGACGGCAGCTGTGCATGGCGGCTCGAAGGTCCTTACTTCCTGGCTGGCCTCAGCCCTCCAACCTAAAAGGAAGGCCTCCCCCTTCCTCTCAACTGTGTTGCCGAGCACACAACACACGGACACCACCTGGGGGATGTTCTGCTCCCGCACATCCAGGTAGGTCAGGACACATCTGAACGATGCCTTGAGATACCCAAAGGTGCACTCCACCTGCATGCAGGCCCTGCCAAAGCAGGTATTAAAGCAGCCTTTGTTGGGTTCAAGATGTCCAGTATATGGCTTCATTAGCCACGGCATGAGAGGGCAAGTTGTGTGCTTCTTCTTTTCTCCTGAGATCTGACCCCATACCATTTCTTCCCCTGAAGCCCCCTCCCTCTGCCCCTCCTTTTCCCCTGAGGTCCTGGTTCCCTGCAGGGCCAAAAATTGTCCATTTTAGGAGCTGCCCAGGGAAGCCAGCCTGTTGTGCAGAGCCCCAAACTCTCCACATTCCCATGGGGGTGTGCTTTGGGGGAAGAAGATGGTCTAGAGGCTGCTCTTGTTCCCACTAACCTCCATCCAAGGCAGGTGGAGGATCCTGAGTCCCTGGGCAGCTCTGACCATGGGCTAGTTCCAATTTGAAGCCTGGTCAGAGGGCAGAGCTTGCGGGAAGGTGAGGAGCAGGAGGGCCAGGAAACTTGCGGGTAGAGGATGAGTAGGAAAAGCGAATGAAAGTGGTAAGGCAGAGGATAGAGAGTAGATGGGGTTCCTGCATGGGTCCCACTTTTGCCTTTTTCAAAAATGGTCACCATACTCAGAATGGGCTGAGCTGGGGGATGACCTAGAAAGGCCTTTGTGAGGGAGAAAAAGAGACTTTCCAACCCTTTTCATTGCTGGGGAAGCACAAATGGAGACACTGGGCAGGGAATCTGGGCATGAGTCACCTGCCAGGATTCCTGTGTGTCAGACCCTCCCTCACACCTTCCACTCTCCCTGTGGGGGTAGGATCAGCAGGTGTGCTATGTGCATCACACAGGCCCAGGATGTACATAGCCATCAGTGGAAACCTCTATTGGCTTGTCCTGTAGCTCCTGCATTAAGCAAGTCTCTTTTATGACTCGGTCACTAGAACCTGGCTGAGGGCATAGGGGTCCTCTAAAATAGCCCCTGTCCATAGAGAGTACCACCAGTTTGGATCATACACCATCCAGAGTCCACAGAAAAGGACAGGACTGTGATGGCACATCAGTTATCTGTGGGTGAGACACAGAGATGTTATCAGTGAAGGTGTCATGGGAAACAACATACAAATCCCTTCTCTATTTTGCTGTATCAAAGAAGAATCCTGAGGTAAGAGCAGCAGCCAATATGGCTTTTTGTAGGCCAACTAATTAGCCATCCAGTTTCCACCCTAAAAACCACCCCTCCCTTGGGTCCAACCCATCTGAACCTCTCTCCATAGAATGGAGATAAGTAGACCATATCATCACGGATGTTGGGGAAAGGACGGAAGAGGAGCATGTGGTCCATAATTATCATCTCCTTCATCATCGCACCTGGACCCATGCGATGAGCTGGCTCTTTACTTGACAAACACCCTGATGATCCTCACACGTAGTTGTTTGCTTTTCACGCTGTACACAATCGGGTTCATCAGGGGTGGCACCAGCACATAGATGTATCCAAAGAAAATCTGAAGCCAGTGAGTTGAGCTATTTCCAAATCTGCGTAACACAGCCAGACTGACCATTGGTATATAAAAGAGCAGGACGGCACAGAGGTGGGAGACACAGGTGTTCAGGGCTTTGATGCGCTCCCCATGGGATGCAACGCTCAGCACTGTTTTGAGAATCATCACATATGAGAGGAAGATGAGGAAAGAGTCCAACCCCACAGAGGAGAGTATTATGAAAAAGCCAAAGATATTGTTAACAGTGATGTCTGCATATGCCAGTTTCATGACATCATTGTGCATACAGTAGGAATGGGAGACAACATTGGCTCGCCAGTATTGGAAGCGTTTCAGGAGAAAGGGGAAAGGGAACTGTAAAGCCACTCCTCTTATCACACACACCAGTCCCATCTTGGCTATTCTGGGCAGGGTTAAGATGGAAGTGTATCTCAGCGGGTCATGGATTGCAGTGAAACGGTCAAAGGCCATTGATAGGAGCACAGAGGATTCAACGTATGCAAGCGCGTGGATGAAGAACACTTGGGCAAAACAGGCATCGAAGCTGATCTCCCGGGAGTTGAACAAGAATACGCCCAGTATTGTCGGCATGGTGGTCATTGCTAAGCCAAGATCTGTGACAGCCAACATGGAAAGGAAAATGTACATGGGCTCATGAAGGCTTGAATCTGTTTTTATAATGAACAGAATACCTGTATTTCCTATTATCAATATGGCATAAATAAGGCACAAAGGGATAGCGATCCATATATGGATGTCTTCATGCCCCTCTAGCCCAGTGAGAAGGAACACTGCAGGCATGTATCTGGTATCATTGAGAGCTAACATGATGTACTGGATAGATTTGAGGAGTTTTGAATTTTCCTTCCTGAGAAGAAAAAGAATAAGAGTTTAGATAATATTTTACTAGCCGTCACTCTGTTGTGAGAACGTAGCGGGTAGCTGTGACACAAGAATCCCAGTATCTCAAGGAAAATGAGCAAAATCGTAGTCTTGGATTGACACCTCTGATAGGAAGTTACTGACTCTCAGCAGTGTTCCCTCCCAGCTATGCATCAACACAGCCCCACATACAGAGCTTTGAGCCTCTGAGTGGGCGGTGCTGATTAATCAGCAGGGGGGCTGTGTTCTGGCTCCACTTGGAGTGAACACTGGCTGACAGGTTGGGTGAGACCCATTGTTCCTGTATCTATTGGTTTGTACTAGAACCTGTATATGAATTAGAAGAAGCTCTACAATAGGTACCTATGGAATGACCTTCTCCAAAGAAAGCTCCCTCTCTCCCGAGACTCATAAATTTCAGCTATTTTGGGAGGCAAATCACAACTGTTGATAGACCTTCCTGGACTCCTCAGAAAATCTTCTTAAATTTGATTTACTGGTTACCCATATAAATACCCAGCCTCTCTTTGAATCCCCATAAACTCTTGACCCCATTTATATAAGGCAGTCCCCGGGTTACGTACAAGATAGGGACTATAGGTTTGTTCTTAAGTTGAATTTGTATGTAAGTCGGAACTGGCTCCAGATTCAGCCGCTGCTGCTGAAACTGACCAGGGGCTGACTACAGGAAGTTGGAGGCAGAACAGAGGCAAACACCGACAGGATCTTAGTCAGGCATTCTTAAAATACCTATCCGGAGAAGTGAAGAAACAGATTGTTAGAGACAGACGAGTAGCCAGGCATCAGCTTCTTCAGGACAAGCCCCATAAGGAAAATAACAGAAGACCATGAGTCATCGCTTACACCCGCAGCTCAAACCCCTCCATTGAATCAATGACAATCTACACCCTGTCTTCACTCTCATAGGCTTTGGGAAACAGGTCAGTCCTCACCTATAGACAACCTGTTAACCTGAAACAAATTCTTTTCAGCAACCACGCATGACACCTCAATCGTACTCACCCGAGAACCTATTCCGGCAATAAACCCTAGTGCCAACTCTGTCCACACATCTACACAAGAGACAACATGAGAGGGTCTAACCACATAACCCACAAAATCAGAGGCTCATACAATAGCACATCCTCTAATAGTGATCTGTGCCATCTACTACCGGCAATGCCCCTCTGCCATGTATATTGGCCAAACTGGCTAAATGACAAAGGCTAAATGGACACACATCAAGTATCAGAAATGGTAACACAGAGAAACCTGTAGGAGAAACTTTTACCCTACCTGGCACTCATTAATGGATTTTAAAGTTGCCATTTTACTACAAAAGTATTTTCAAAGACCAACTCCAGAGAGAGAGTGGCCTTAAACAAAGACATGAGTTGAGTGGCCATTATAAAATCTGGTTTCCTAACATTCAACACCCAAACAACATAAAAAATTAAGTATGAGACCCTTTCTGCCCATTCAGTTAGTCTCATTAGCACCAACTCTACAGTTAACAGTCACTTTTTTCTCCCTCTCCCTTCTTTTTCTCTTATAAATTGAGAGGGTCCCCGCTTTTCTCTCCACTCTGCTCATCTGACAAAGTGGGTTTTGCTCATGATACTATGCATATATATTTTTTAGTATCAAGGCATTACAGGATAAGTCATTTACTACGAAACACTATCATACAACTGTTGGCTGAACAAAGAGTTCATAGTACCTGGCAAATTAGTCAAATTAATAGTAAAGAAGAAAATTGTGAGGCATATAGAAGAACATAATTTGTTGGACAAAAGTCAACATAGTTTCTGTAAAGGGAAATCATGTCTTACTAATCTATTATAGTTCTTTGAAGGGCTCAACAAACGTGCGGCAAGGGGGATCCAGTAGATAGAGTGTACTTAGATTTTCAGAAAGCCTTTGACAGGGTCCCTCACCAAAGGCTCTTGTGTAAATTACATTGCCATGGGATAAGAGGGAAGGTCCTTTCTTGGATTGAGAACTGGTTAAAAGATAGGAAATGAAGGGTAGGAATAAATGGTAAATTTTCAGATTGGAGAGGGGTAACTAGTGGTGTCCCCCAAGGGTCAGTCCTGGGACCAATCCTGTTCAACTTATTCTTAAATGATCTGGAGAAATGGGTATGCAGTGAGGTGGTAAAGTTTGTGAATGATACTAAATTGTTTAAGATAGTCAAGACAGAAGCAGACTGTGATGAACTTCAAAAAGAACTCACCAAACTGAGTGATTGGGCAACAAAATGGCAAATGAAATGTAATGTGGATAAGTGTAAAGTAATGCACGTTGGAAAAAATAACCTCAACTATACGTACAGTATTATGGGGGCTAATTTGCTACAACAAATCAGGAAAGAGATCTTGGAGTTATCATGGATAGTTCTCTGAAAACTTCCACACAGTGTGCAGCAGCGGTCAAAAAGGAAAATAGGATGTTAGGAATTATTAAGAAAGGGATAGAAAATAAGACACCGAATATCTTACTGCCCCTGTATAAAACTATGGTACGCCCACATCTTGAATACTGTGTACAGATGTGGTCTCCTCACCTCAAAAAAGATATTTTGGCCTTAGAAAGGGTTCAGAAAAGAGCAACTAAAATGATTAGAGGTTTGGAACGGGTCCCATATGAAGAGAGGCTAAAGTGACTGGGACTTTTCAGTTTAGATTAGAGGAGACTGAGAGGAGATATCATAGAGGTCTATAAAATCATGAGTGGTGTACAGAGGGCTGATTGGTGTGGAGAGGGTGAATAAAGAAAAGTTTTTTATTAGTTCCCATAATAGAATAACTAGAGGACACCAAATGAAATTAATGGGTAGCAGGTTTAAAACTAATACAAGAACATTCTTCTTCACACAGCGTGTAGTCAACCTGTGGAACTCCTTGCCAGAGGAGGCTGTGAAGGCTAGGACTATAACAGAGTTTAAAGAGAAGCTAGATAATTTCATGGAGGTTAGGTCCATAAAAGGGTGTTAGCCAGGGAATAGAAATGGTGTCCCTGGCCTCTGTCAGAGGCTGGAGATGGATGGCACGAGACAAATCACTTCATCATTGACTTTGATCCACCCTCTCTGGGGCACCTGGTGCTGGCCACTGTTGGCAGACAGGCTACTGGGCTAGATGGACCTTTGGTCTGACCCAGTATGGCCATTCTTATGTTCTTATGTTCATAGCACAAACACATTGCAGACAATATATTTAGCGTACATCTGCAATATTTTCTAAACCAAAACCCATTAAGCAGCAAAGTTACCACTGATCCTTCCTGTAGAGATTCTAACAACTCTGCTGCTGGCTTCCAATATGCATGCATGACATCAAAGTTTGGCTGGGAATATTTCTAATATGATGAAAATGTTTGGCATATGATTTCACATCTTTACATGAGTGTACACACATCTACCCATTTTCCGCTCTGATCTCTCAGAGATGATTTCTCAGGTCAGAGAGGGTTCTTAGCATTAGAGTCTGTTTTTTAGCCTGCGATAGAATTTTGGGTTTGAAATTTAATACTTTCGCATACTTACTAATAAGTGTGAAGAACAAAGATGCCGGGTGGTGCATTTCCCACACCCAGATAGGGCTTTTAGTACAATGAGACAGGTAAGAAATGAGACTAAATGAGTTCACTTGATGACTGTCTCAGCTTCTTATTTCAAATCCAGGTTAAGCAAAGGAGGCAGGGCAAGGGACAGTGGATTGCCAGATTTCTGTGTACCTTTGGAGCATGGCACCACTTGACTGAGGGCATGAGATTATCAGCACTCCGAGCTATGTGTAAGTGCCCGAATTCTGTGCAGCTTAAATAACTTAGGCTATGTCTAGACTGCAAGCCTCTTTCGAAAGAGAGCATCTAGACTGCACGCGGAACTTTCGAAAAAGAAAGCCGCTTTTTCGAAAGAGAGCACCCAGGCAGTCTGGATGCTCTTTTTCTAAAAAGCCCTGTTTGCTTTAAAGAACACCTTTTTTCAAAAGAGCACTTTCAAAAAAAGGCGTTCTTCCTTGTGGAATTATGTTTACCGCCACCGAAAGAAAAGCTGCGTTCTTTCGATTTAATTTAGAAAGAACGCGGCTGCAGTCTAGACGCAGGTGAAGTTTTTTCGAAAAAACCCCTGAGTCTGGACACAGCCTTACAGTGAATCATGGGGTAGGGGTAGAGGTAGGGGAGGGTTTCTTAGTTTCCAAGTACTGCCTACCCCCCAGCCCCATCACTGAATTACCCTAACAGCCCAGATAAGTCCTCTCCCGCTGCACAGAACAGCTGCCAATGCAAACAGCCTGCAGCCTTCGCCCTGCACTTGGCATGTTACAGACAGTGAAACCTGCCAACGTACCCAGTTCCTGCTAGAAGGGAGCCGCTGACACCAGAGGTCTTCACCCTACAGCACAAGGAGTCGCCCGAGAAGTTGCACAGGAAGCAGGCAGTGTGTGTTCAAGTAGGGCAGCAGCTCCCTTTATGCAGCATGTTTGTACCTTCCCTTGGGGCCACTTGGCCATCAGGGAGTTTTAGTTGTTTGGCTTTGTCTGCAGCAGCTTTAACCGTGTCACGTCTGATAGCAAACTAAAGAGGCCAAGTCACAGGGGATACAACCCTGCTGCAGGCTTCATCTTTGGAATCCAGGTTTGTCTTCATGGTTCCTATGGTTCTGATTAGTTACATAGCTCCCTCGGGAGCAGCTGAATAGGTAGCAATGATGCTGACAATTTCTCTAATCTTGTTGAATGAAAATACATGATAATTATAACCACAACAATTATAATGATAATAATAATGTAATATGAGAGTATAAATAATAGCAATTATAGAGGACAAGATTTTTCCCTAGAAGCCTCATATCCTGAATTACAAACCCAGGGTGTAGACCAGGGAAAAGAGATTTCAAGGCTCCATGTACGGAAATTTCCCTTGGATTGTTCCAAAAGGGGAGGTGCCTTCCCTTCTCCCTGAAAAATGAAACAGAAGAGCCAGGTTCCAGGGATCACCAAAGTTAGTCACGGGCTTCAGCGATCCCTTGGCATCTCCTCCTCCCTAGTTTCTCTTGTGTCCTCTATTTTTCTAGGACCCTCTCTGGCTTCTTACTAGGTTAGGCTCAGCAGTAGCCACTGCCCACAGGACTGCTGACGGGGGCTGAACAGAGTTGGGAAGAGTGGATAGAGGAGCTGATGATCACAGGACCCCAGCCATAGCCTGGGCAGGAGATATTGTCCCTTCCCAGAATGCATCCCTGGGATTATGTCAGTGAAACCTTCATACGTCAAAATAACTGTTTGGCTGTGTCTACACTGGCCCCTAAAAATGGAAAAGGGATGCAAAGAAGGTAAGTCAGAATAGGGAAATCCGCGGGGGATTTAAATATCCCCCGCGGGATTTAAATAAACATGTCCGCGGCTTTTTTTTCGGCTTGGAGAAAAGCCGGAAAAGAGTGTCTAGACTGGCCCGATCCTCCGGAATAAAGCCCTTTTCTGGAGGATCTCTTATTCCTACTTCAAAGCCGGAAAAAAAGCTGCGGACATGTTTATTTAAATCCCGCGGGGGATATTTAAATCCCCCGCGGATTTCCCTATTTTGACTTACCTGCTTTGCATCCCTTTTCGGTATTTAGGGGCCAGTGTAGACACAGCCTTTGTGTGTAGATGCAGACTTAGGGTACATCTAGACTACAGGCTTTTGACGACAGAAATTTTGTCGACAGATACTGTCGACCAAGCTTCTGTCCACAAAGAGCATCTAGACTACATCCAGTTCTGTTGTCAAAGCAAGCCGCTTTGTTGACATGAGACAGTAGACGCAAAGGGCAGTGTAGATGCAATAACGCCTCCTGTCACCAGAACTCTGTCAACAAAAGGCGTTATTCCTCATTGAATGAGGTTTACAGCCATCGACAAAACTGCTGAGTTCTGTCGACGTTATGTCGACAGAACTCAGCAGCGGTGTAGACACAGGTATAGTTTTGTTAACAAAAGTCCACTTTTGTTGACAAAACCCTGTAGTCTAGACACACCCTTAGTTATTTCAGAATAACGTCCTTCATTCTGAAATAATGCTGCTGTGTTGACATAGCCTCAATATTTATATGCACTCAAAAAAAGTGATTTGCTGAGTAAGAAAAAAAATGGGATTTTCAAAGATAAACAGGGATTTGTAGTCTCTATACCCTCTAGGTCAGTGGTTCTTACCTGGGGATGATTACCTCTCAAGCAGTAATTTAGGACATTTCCAGGAGTAATAAGCTGGTCAGGTACACACACTTCTCATAGAGTAACATCAGCGAGGGAAGTTATTCATTAATTATATTAAATTTAACTAATGCAAAGTAACGGCAACCTCAGTAAATTGTTTAATTTACTTTATTCAGCAATGTTTTATTATCGTTCCTTCCGAGTTGATGCAGTATGAGTCATCATTAACAGTGTGCATTGCAGCACGGCTTGATCTGACCTGCAGCAACATGTTCTACTCTGTTACCATCCAGCTCCTATAAAACCACTTGCAAAACCAATGAAAGACCATCTTCAATTCAGCCTTGGTAGGGAAATCTCTCTCTACAATAGTGTCTGTCATTCTGGAATCCTGGTCCACTCCCCTTAGCCAGTTCCCCCTGCCACCCATGGTGGAGCAGTCTCTGGGGCTGGGACTTTCAGTTGATGGTGGCAACGCCACCGCATCTTGTTACCTACTCGTGGCCACCTCCCTCTCCAGGAAACAACCTCCCCTCCCCACACATGCTGTTCCGCTCGCACCAGCTCCCAGCAGCAGTTCAGGCTCCTGCCTGCAGAGAAAGGGGGGTGCATACTGCTGGAGGCAACAGGGGATGCTCTGACTCTGGGGATGCCCCCGCCCCAGGCTTGTCTGCTGTAGGCATTGAGCCACTCCCCCTCCTCACCCTCTCCCTCCTCTGGGACTTGAGTGGGATAGTTCCCGGCAGTTGCGGGTGGCATGTCCCAAGCCAGAGGGCTATAACTGCAGTCTGCTAGCATCTTGGCTGCCTGGCCTCCTCTTTCACTCCTCCCTGGTGCTCCAGGGTGGTGGAAGCGACATAGCTTCCTTCCCCAGGGAGACGGAAACCATGTGGCCTATCCTTCCCGCAGGGAGGCGGAAGCTGCATCCACTCCCCACACCACCAGCTCCCTCACATATCCCCTCCACCAAAACCCTGAACCCCGGCCCCCTCACTCACACCCCCAAAATAAGACCCTGCATCCCAAGCCCCCTCCACTGAGATCCTGCACCCCTAGCTCCCTCATTCACCCCTTCCACTGAGACCCCCCACCCTCTGCCTGCTCCTGCACCTTCTCCCTAGTCAGACACCTATCCCCCAGAGAGAGGGGGATTGGCAATCATAGTAAGTAGGGGCGCAGCCCCCTAGTAATGGTTAATCATTAAATCAAACGAAGTTGTTACTTGAGGTAAATCAATCTTTATTACTATTTCATTAAATTTTAGATTAATTATAAATTAATGTTCTTGCTTTTCTCTTTTTTTAGACTTATTGCAATATACATTAATGAGGTTATTACCTTTTTCAATATAAAATTACAGATAAGAGTAACACACGAAATTATAATTTTATATTACATTTAAATTATCGTGAGTTAATTAGCAATTTATAATACAATGCATATTTTAACATAGTATTATGCAATTTACAATCTGGTGAATAATCATATTTGTTTTTCAAATTATAATCCATAATAATTAAAAAAAATAATTAAAAAAAACCCATAGGTTCGTGTCGTCTTGCCTTAAAACTGACCATTGCACAAAAATCCAGCTTTTATACAGAATGACAGATGGCCGTTGGAGTTTTTTTTTCAAATAAAGGCATGAAAACTCTTCTCGGCCTCCCACTAAATTCTATTGGTCCGGTCTCAAGGGCGGAGATGAAATTCTATTGGTTCCGCCTAACGGTCGGCTTGCCGCCTAGGGTTCTCCATCTGGCCTCCGGCCAGTCCCTCTTTCAGCCCCTGCGGGTTGTGGTGGCCATCACGGATGTTGGGGAAAGGACGGAAGAGGAGCATGTGGTCCATAATTATCATCTCCTTCATCATCGCACCTGGACCCATGCGATGAGCTGGCTCTTTAGTTGATGAACACCCTGATGATCCTCACACGTAGTTGTTTGCTTTTCACGCTATACACAATCGGGTTCATCAGGGGTGGCACCAGCACATAGATGTATCCAAAGAAAATCTGAAGCCAGTGAGTTGAGCTATTTCCAAATCTGCGTAACACAGCCTGACTGACCATTGGTACATAGAAGAGCAGGACGGCACAGAGGTGGGAGACACAGGTGTTCAGGGCCTTGATTCGCTCCCCATGGGATGCAACGCTCAGCACTGTTTTGAGAATCATCACATATGAGACGAAGATGAGGAAAGAGTCCAACCCCACCGTGGAGAGTATTATGAAAAAGCCATAGATATTGTTAACAGTGATGTCTGCATATGCCAGCTTCATGACATCATTGTGCATACAGTAGGAATGGGAGACAACATTGGCTCGCCAGTATTGAAACCGTTTCAGGAGAAAGGGGAAAGGGAACTGTAAAGCCACCCCTCTTATCACACACACCAGTCCCATCTTGGCTATTCTGGGCAGGGTTAAGATGGAAGCGTATCTCAGCGGGTCATGGATTGCAGTGAAACGGTCAAAGGCCATTGATAGGAGCACAGAGGATTCAACGTATGCAAGCGCGTGGACGAAGAACACTTGGGCAAAACAGGCATCGAAGCTGATCTCCCGGGAGTTGAACAAGAATACGCCCAGTATTGTCGGCATGGTGGTCATTGCTAAGCCAAGATCTGTGACAGCCAACATGGAAAGGAAAATATACATGGGCTCATGAAGGCTTGAATCTGTTTTTATAATGAACAGAATACCTGTATTTCCTATTATCAATATGGCATAAATAAGGCATAAAGGGATAGCGATCCATATATGGATGTCTTCATGCCCCTCTAGCCCAGTGAGAAGGAACACTGCAGGCATGTATCTGGTATCATTGAGAGCTAACATGATGTACTGGATAGATTCGAGGAGTTTTGAATTTTCCTTCCTGAGAGGAAAAAGAATAAGAGTTTAGATAATATTTTACTAGACGGCATTCTGTTGTGAGAACGTAGCGGGTAGCTGTGACACAAGAATCCCAGTATCTCAAGGAAAATGAGCAAAATCGTAGTCTTGGATTGACACCTCTGATAGGAAGCTACTGACTGTCAGCAGTGTTCCCTCCCAGCTATGCGTCAACACCGCCCCACACACAGAGCTCTGAGCCTCTGAGTGGGTGGTGCTGATTAATCAGCAGGGGGGCTGTGTTCTGGCTCCACTTGGAGTGAACACTGGCTGACAGATTGGGTGAGACCCATTGTTCCTGTATCCATTGGTTTGTACTAGAACCTGTATATGAATTAGAAGAAGCTCTACAATAGGTACCCATGGAATGACCTTCTCCAAAGAAAGCTCCCTCTCCCCCGAGACTCATAAATTTGAGCTATTTTGGGAGGCAAATCACAACTGCTGATAGACCTTCCTGGACTCCTCAGAAAATCTTCTTACCTAAATTTGATTTACTGGTTACCCATATAAATACCCAGCCTCTCTTTGAATCTCTGTGAACTCTTGACCCCATTTATATATTGTGGCTGGGATTTTCATGGCCTATTTGAGCACAATGTGATTTTACAGGGCTACCTTCCCAACTCCACAATTTCTAGCCATCCATTTGTGAGTGTGGCCTATTGTATAATACCATGGAAAGTAAATGGAGAGAAGTGTCATCGTATTTATGAGTCCTTCTCTACAGCTATTTATTACAGATATTCTATATTTTCTCCAGTCCTGAGATTCCCAATTATGCCTCTGCTTCTCTTCAGTACGTGGGATTAATTAGGCTCAGGTTCTGTACTCACTAGCATAACATTCAACAGTGCCAGATTTACATATATAAATTTGATCAGAGCCTCCCTCTATTAACTTGCCCTTTCCAAATGCTCCCAGTGATATGCTTTAACCCTCCTAGAATCACTCCAAGTGAAGCTGACGGGCTTTGCCTGGCCAGTGTTGACTGAACCAGGGCATTCAATCATCTTACAGGCTTCTCCTAATTATCATAGGACCTGCATCCAATCTCCATGCAAGGACTTGAAGATATCTGGCACGTTAACAAACTGAGACAGACCATGACTTCAGCTGGATGAGAAATGGGATTATGTCAAAAGTGTGTGACTAGTTCAAATACTAGGTTTGCACTAATATCCAGTTGAGTGCACACGTTACTTAAAGCAAGCTCATTTAACAGGTGACAGGATTTAATCACATTCAACCGCTTTTGACTCTCCTTCTCTACATCCCAGCTCCAGTATTTGCTGAAACACAGACCACTAGTTCTGTTCTGAGGACTTTTTGGAAAGACTTACACAGGTATTGCAAAGTGAGTGACTGTGTGACCATGAATGTCAGTGTGCCATTGCCAGAAATGGATACTGTAGATCCTGGAAATCCCTAACGTCCCATCATCTCAAACATCAGCACACTTACAGCAGGAGATTATCCCTTGATGTTGTCTCTCCTCTGACCCTATGCTCTCAGAACTGCTAGCTACCTTCCAGACACCCGACTTCCTGAGGAAATTACAGAATATCAATAATCCTCCTGAAAACAGCATTCTGGGTATCATTTTTACCTACCTTTCTTTAGCTTCTATGCAGGACACATCACATGATCAATTGTTTACAGCCAGACCCTTAGATATGCTTGGATCTGCTCCAATACCACAGACAGAGACCAACACCTACAGGATCATTATCAGGCATTCTTAGAACATAAATACCCACCTGGGGAAGTGAAGAAACAGATAAACTGAGCCAATAGAGTACCCAGAAGTCACCTACATCGAGATGGGCCATCACAGAAAATAAGAGAACACCACTAATCATCACCTATAGCACCCCAGTTTAAACCTTGCCAACATATCATTGACAATCTCAAACCTATCCTGGAAAACTATCCCCTGCTCTCACAGGCCTTGGGAGACAGACCAGTCATCGCCTACAAATAACCCTCAACCTGAAGCAAATTCATTCCAGCAACGACACTCCACACCTCAAACACACTCACCTAGGAACCTACTCCTACAATATACCCTTTTGCCAACTCTGTCTACATTCTATACAAGTGAAACCACCACAGGCCCTAAGCGCGTAAGCCACTACATCAGAGTCTCATACACCTCTACTGTGTTCTATGTCATCAGCTACCAGCAATGCCACTCCGCCATGTATATTGGCCAAACTAGACCGGGTCTATAACAAAGGATAAATGGTCACAAATCATATATCGGAAATAATACTATACAAAAACCATGGCTGGAATAAATGTGTGAACTGCATAGGCCATTACAAAACCTGTTTTTCTTCCATTCAACACCCCACTGACATCAAAATCTAAGTTTGGGAGACTTCCAGCCCACCCAATTAGCCTCATTAGCACCAGCACTTTAATTGACAGGTACTTTTCCCTTCTCCCTACTTTTTCTGTTATAAATTGAGACGGTCCCTATAAGAGTTTTTGCTCAATCCTGTGCTTGGGCCTGTACTTCCTAGCTTGGTGAGCCCTTTAAAACCAGGGTCCCGAAGGCAGGTAGGCAAATAAATATTCTCAAAGTTCTAATGGTGGCCCAGGCTGGTTCAGGGTGGGGCAGGCAAACAAACAGCTTTTGTGGCACAGGTGGGAAGGGGGAGACTGCCACCCAATATGGAGGTAGCAGGGGGGATGCAGGCCCAGGGCCCTAGCAGTGGCAGCCCTGGCGGCCACTGGGGTTAGCAAGGAATCCATCCTGGAGCATGCTGACATGCCTTAAAGGGTGATCAGGTCCACCTGACCGTCCTCTGCTTCCCCTGGGACATTTCCAGACTCCCCCTCAGAGTATGTACCTGGCTCCCAGGCAGTGGCCGGTTCACAGGGTCTGGCTGGTCCAGGTGTAGGCGTAGGGAGAAAAGGGTTTCCTCCTCAAGGCCTGGGCCAGTTGTCCACCTCGGCCAACTCCTCAGCATCCTCAGGGAAGGCCTTTCCAACAGCTGGCCCCCCTACTGAGCTTTTATACTTCCTTCCCCTCCCCCTAGGTCTCTATGGGCTTAAAGGGGAAGGCTCCATCTCAGCCCACCCAGGCTCCGAGAAGGGTTCTTCCTCTTCAGGGTCAGTGAACGGCCGCCCCTGCTCACTGCAATCCCCTTTTTCTCTCCACTCTTTTCACCAGAGGTGGTGGATAGGGCTACTCTTTGTTTACTAAGTGACTATCATACAGCTATTGGCTGGATTTTTTCCAATCCCACAGAGGCAAACACCGACAGGACCTTAGTCAGGCATTCTTAAAATACCTAGTCGGAGAAGTGAAGAAACAGATTGTTAGAGCCAGACGAGTAGCCAGGCATCAGCTTCTTCACGACAAGCCCCATAAGGAAAATAACAGAACACCATGAGTCATCGCTTACACCCGCAGCTCAAACCCCTCCATTGAATCAATGACAATCTACACCCTGTCTCCACTCTCATAGGCTTTGGGAAACAGGTCAATCCTCACCTATAGACAACCTGAAACAAATTCTTTTCAGCAGC
Source organism: Pelodiscus sinensis (assembly GCF_049634645.1). Taxonomy (NCBI): domain Eukaryota; kingdom Metazoa; phylum Chordata; order Testudines; family Trionychidae; genus Pelodiscus; species Pelodiscus sinensis. The sequence continues at coordinate 327,207,144 of NC_134711.1, read as the reverse complement.
CACGCATCACACCTCAATCGTACTCACCCGGGAACCTATTCCGGCAATAAACCCTAGTGCCAACTCTGTCCACACATCTACACAAGAGACAACATGAGAGGGTCTAACCACATAACCCACAAAATCAGAGGCTCATACAACAGCACATCCTCTAATAGTGATCTGTGCCATCTACTACCAGCAACGCCCCTCTGCCATGTATATTGGCCAAACTGGCTAAATGACAAAGGCTAAATGGACACACATCAAATATTAGAAATGGTAACACACAGAAACCTGTAGGAGAAACTTTTACCCTACCTGGCACTCATTAATGGATTTTAAAGTTGCCATTTTACTACAGAAGTATTTTCAAAGACCAACTCCAGAGACAGAGTGGCCTTAAAAAAAGACATGAGTTGAGTGGCCATTATAAAATCTGGTTTCCTAACATTCAACACCCAATTGACATAAAAAATTAAGTATAGGACCCTTTCAGCCCATTCAATTAGCCTCATTAGCACTGACACTACAATTAACAGTCACTTTTTTCTCCTTCTCCCTTCTTTTTCTCTTATAAATTGAGAGGGTCCCCGCTTTTCTCTCCACTCTGCTCATCTGACAAAGTGGGTTTTGCTCATGATACTATGCATATATATTTCTTAGTCTCAAGGTGCTATAGGATAACTCGTTTACTATGTAACAGTATCATACAACTGTTGGCTGAGCAAAGAGTTCATAGTACTGGGCAAATTAGTTGAAACAATAGTAAAGAAGAAAATTGTCAGGCATGTAGAAGAACATAATTTGTTGTACAAAAGTCATTATGGTTTCTGTAAAGGGAAATCATGTCTTATTAATCTATTAGAGTTCTTTGAAGGGCTCAACAAACATGTGGACAAGGGGGATCCAGTAGATATAGTGTACTTAGGCTATTCAGAAAGCCTTTGACAAGGTCCCTCACCAAAGGCTCTTGTGTAAATTACATTGTCATGGGATAAGAGGGAAGGTCCTTTCATGGATTGAGAACTGGATAAAGACAGGAAACAAAGGGTAGGAATAAATGGTAAATTTTCAGAATGAAGAGGGGAAACTAGTGGTGTCCCCCAAAGGTCAGTCCTGGGACCAATCCTGTTCAACTTATTCATAAATGATCTGGAGAAAGGGGTAAGCAGTGAGGTGGTAAAGTTGGCGGATGATACAAAACTGCTTAAGATAGTCAAGACAGAAGCAGACTGTGAGGAATTTCAAAAAGATCTCACCAAACTGAGTGATTGGGCAACAAAATGGCAAATGAAATTGAATGTGGTTAAGTGTAAAGTAATGCATGTTGGAACAAATAACCCCAACTATACGTACAGTATGATGGGGGCTAATTTGGCTATGACAAATCAGGAAAGAGATATTAGTGTTATCATGGATAGTTCGCTGAAAACTTCCACACAGTGTGCAGCGGCGGTCAAAAAGTCAAATAGGATGCTAGGAATTATTAAGAAAGGGATAGAAAATAAGACCCAGAATATCTTACTGCCCCTGTATAAAACTATGGCATGCCCACATCTTGAATACTGTGTACAGATGTGGTCTCCTCACCTCAAAAAAGATATTTTGGACTTAGAAAGGGTTCAGAAAAGGGCAACTAAAATGATTAGGGGTTTGGAACGGGTCCCATATGAAGAGAGGTTAAAGCGACTGGGACTTTTCAGTTTAGAAAAGAGGAGACTGAGGGGGGATACGATAGAGCTATATAAAATCATGATTGGTGTGGAGAGGGCGAATAAAGAAAAGTTATTTATTAGTTCCCATAATAGAAGAACTAGAGGACACCAAATGAAATTAATAGGTATCAGGTTTAAAACTAATAAAAGAAAGTTCTTCACACAGCGCATAGTCAACCTTTGGAACATCTTGCCAAAGGAGGCTGTGAAGGCTAGGACTATAACAGAGTTTAAAGAGAAGCTAGATCATTTCATGAAGGTTAGGTCCATAAAAGGCTATTAGCCAGGGTATAGAAATGGTGTTTCTGGACTCTGTTTTTCTGAGGCTGGAGATGGATGGCACGAGACAAATCACTTGATCATTGTCTTCGGTCCACCCTCTCTGGGGGACCTGGCACTGTCCACTGTCAGCAGACAGGCTAATGGGCTAGATGGACCTTTGGTCTGACCCAGTACGGCCGTTCTTATGTTCTTATGTTCTTAGTACAAACACACTGCAGGCAGTATTTAGAGTACATCTATTTTTTCTAAACCAAAAACCCATTAAGCAGCAAATTTACCACTGATCCTTCCTGTAGAGATTCTAACAACTCTGCTGCTGGATTCCAATATGCATGCATGACATCAAAGTTTGGCTGGGAATATTTCAATTATGATGAAAATGTTTGGCATATGATTTCACATCTGTACATGAGTGCACACCTGTGAACCCAATTTTCTCTCAGATCTCTCAGAGATGATTTCTCAGGTCAGAGTGGGTTCTTAGCATTAGAGTCTGTTTTTTAACCTGCGATAGAATTTTGGGTTTGAAATTTAATACTTTCGCATACTTACTAATAAGTGTGAAGAACAAAGATGCCGGGTGGTGTATTTCCCACACCCAGATAGGGCTTTTAGTACAATGAGACAGGTAAGAAATGAGACTAAATGAGTTCACTTGATGACTGTCTCAGCTTCTTATTTCAAATCCAGGTTAAGCAAAGGAGGCAGGGCAAGGGACAGTGGATTGCCAGATTTCTGTGTACCTTTGGACCATGGCACCACTTGACTGAGGGCATGAGATTATCAGCACTCCGAGCTATGTGTAAGTGCCCGAATTCTGTGTAGCTTAAATAACTTACAGTGAATCATGGGGTAGATGTAGTGGAGGATTCCTTAGTTAGCAAGCACTGTCTACCCCCCAGCCCCATCACTGATTTACCCTAACAGCCCAGATAAGTCCTCTCCCGCTGCACAGAACAGCTGCCAATGCAAACAGCCTGCAGCCTTCGCCCTGCACTTGGCATGTTACAGACAGTGAAACCTGCCAACGTACCCAGTTCCTGCGAGAAGGGAGCTGCTGGCACCAGAGGTCTTCACCCTACAGCACAAGGAGTCGCCCGAGAAGTTGCACAGGAAGCAGGCAGTGGCTGTTCAAGTAGGGTAGCAACTCCCTTTATGCAGCATGTTTGTACCTTCCCTTGGGGCCACTTGGCCATCAGGGAGTTTTAGTTGTTTGGCTTTGTTTGCAGCAGCTTTCACCGTGTCATGTCTGATAGCAAACTAAAGAGGCCAAGTCGCAGGGGATACAACCCTGCTGCAGGCTTCATCTTTGGAATCCAGGTTTGTCTTCATGGTTCCTATGGTTCTGATTAGTTACATAGCTCCCTCGGGAGCAGCTGAATAGGTAGCAATGATGCTGTCAATTTCTCTAATCTTGCTGAATGAAAATACATGATAATTATAACCACAACAATTATAATGATAATAATAATGTAATATGAGAATATAAATTATAGTAATTGTAGAGGACAAGATTTTTCCCTAGAAGTCTCATATCCTGAATTACAAACCCAGGGTGTAGACCAGGGAAAAGAGATTTCAAGGCTCCATGTACGGAAATTTCCCTTGGATTGTTCCAAAAGGGGAGGTGCCTTCCCTTCTCCCTGAAAAATGAAACAGAAGAGCCAGGTTCCAGGGATCACCAAAGTTAGTCACGGGCTTCAGCAATCTCTTGGCATCTCTTCCTCCCTAGTTTCTCTTGTGTTCTCTATTTTTCTAGGACCCTCTCTGGCTTCTTGCTGGCTCAGCAGTAGCCACTGCCCACAGGACTGCTGACGGGGGCTGAACAGAGTTGGGAAGAGTGGATAGAGGAGCTGATGATCACAGGACCCCAGCCATAGCCTGGGCAGGAGATATTGTCCCTTCCCAGAATGCATCCCTGGGATTATGTCAGTGAAACCTTCATTTATGTCATCATGGGTATGATGTAATTCCGGGGTGCACCCTCACAATGTGATATGGAAATAATAAAGAAGGACACTTTAGGTAAATTTAACAAAGGGTATGTCTACACTACAAAGTTAGTTCGAACTAACAGACGTTAGTTCGAACTAACTTTCATAGGCGCTCTGTTAGTTCGAATTTAAATCGAACTAACGGAGCGCTTAGTTCAAACTAGGTAATCCTCATTCCATGAGGATTAAGCCTAGTTCGAATTTACTAGTTTGAATTAAGGGGTGTGTAGATTCCCTTAATTCGAACTAGTGGGAGGCTAGCCCTCCCCAGGTTCCCCCTGGTGGCCTCTCTGGGCACAACCAGGAAAACTCTTCTCCTCTCCCCCAGCCCCGGACCCTTAAAGGGGTAGACTCTGGCCAGACGGCACTGGAGACAGACAGCCCTGCCAGCAGTGTCTACCCCTGACCGAGTGGCCCCACCATGAGCCAGGCAGCCAGTGGCAGCGAGACGTCCCCTGCCCAGTCCCCGAGCACCCAGGGGCCAGCCAGGGACCGTAGACGGCGCACGGCCTCCCGGACTAGTGCGGAGGTCATGGACCTCATTGAGATTTGGGGGGCAGGCCCCCAATCTCCAAGATCTCCGCACTAGGAGGAGGAACGCGGCCGTCTACGGCCGCATAGCAACTGCCATGGCCTGCAAGGGACACAGGCGCACCCAAGAGCAGGTGCGAATTAAACTGAAGCAGCTGCGGCAGGGGTACGCCAGGGCCACCAGGGGCGGCGCCGCTGCAGGGGCTGCCACCTGCCCCTACTTCCCCGCCCTCCACCAACTCTTGGGGGGAGGGGCGGTCCATGCCAGCCCAGGGGACAGCGAGCCAGGACCGGAGGGCCCTGACCTGGGCACACCGGAGGGGCCACCGCCAGCTGTTCCAGCAGGGTCGTCCAAGGAGACCGTACCGGGTAAGTAGTTTGAATTAAGTAGTTCGGGGGGGGGAGGTGGGAGGGAGACCAGAGACCGCGCGCATGGGCCATGCCTTCCACGGATCACACAGACACCTGTGCATGTGCGAACACGTGCCATGCCACCCTTGGGCAGGTGGCTCCAGCTGCGTGACACCCAGGGGCCATTGCCCAATAGGCACATGCTTGTGCAAAGAGACGTGACATGCTCCCGACCCCGGGGCAGGACCCAGCAGGATGATTTCCCTTCACATGTCCCCTCTACACGGAGGCAGGGGACATCTCCCCCTTCCCCCCTCCCGCCGTCGCCCCGGCCACACTATACATGGCACAAGAACATGGGTGCGGTCTTGGGGCAGCTCCCAGTCCTGGGGAGAGCCAGACATCCTGACCATGGCCTCTGTACAAGCACAGCGGCTGTGACGGTGCAGGACATGGTCACCCTTACGTTGCGGGGTGGGGGAGGGGGCTGGGTATCATCCTCTGCTTCCCCAGGGAGAACTGACCACTTCTCTTCTTTCTCTACAGCTGCACCAACTGCTTGTGCAGGGCGCACCACCCCGCCCGGGACATGCTCCCGCACCCATGGCCTGCTCCAGACCGCCAGCACGGAGCAGGAGTATTGGGACCAGCACCTGGGGTCCTTGAGAGCCGTGCACCGCACACTGCAGGCCTGGATGCGGGAAGACCTGCAGTTCCGCCACGAGCTGCTGGCTGAGGTCCGAGGGCTGAGCACCAACCTGCAGCTCCTGCTGCAGAGCATGGTGCCCCGTGCTGGTCCTGCACCTGCTGCCCCCCGAACTGCTCTCCCTCCTCCCACTCCTGCCCCCCCTCCCACCTCTTCCTCCTCAGCCCCCACAACCTCTTCCTCAATGTCCACATCCCCACCTCAACCTCCGCACCCTCCACCCCATCCCCCCAGGGACGCCAAGGCCCCCTCCCTTGCCGTGCTGGGAGGCGGTTGGCCCAGCGAGACCCCCACCCCTGATCCTTGAGTTTCCCCACCCCCTCCTTTCCCTTGCTTCCCCCTTTCAGTTCCTTCCTCCCAGTTTTCCCCCTCCCCTCTCCCAGCCTCTCTCTTCCCCTCTCCCACCTCCTTTTCCCAGTCTCCCCCAGTTTTGTTCAATAAAGACAGATTCCATTTTGGAAGACATGTTATCTTTATTTTGTACATCAAGAAAAGGGGCTAGGGAAGGGTAAGTGGAAGGAGGTGAGGGAGGAATGGGGCACGAGCCCCTGATGGGGAGCACTGGGCTGGCTCTGTGGGCTTCTGGGGGTGGAAGCTCTCCTGCAGCCCCGCAAGTGCCCCCTCTCCCCAGATGGCAGCCTGCGGCAAGTGCAGCCGGGCTGATGGCCGAGTGGTGTGATGTGCCCAGTGTGGGTAGTCTGGGCACTCCGAGCCAGGACTGCTTTGCAAGCGGGGCACCCCTGAGGACTGTCTGTCCGGGGTGGAGGTCGGGTCCCTTTAAGCGCAGCCCTGGGCTACCCTGAGGCAGCAGCTCCACGCTTTAAGTCCTCCTGTGATGCCCTGCTGGCACTGCTTCCGGCCATCCTTAAGCCCGGTTCAGGGTCCACTTAATGTGTACATGCTAGTTCGAATTAGCAAAACGCTAATTCGAACTAGTTTTTTAGTGTGGATCCGTTAGTTCGAATTAGCTTAGTTCGAATTAACTAATTCGAACTAAGTTCGAATTAGCGCTGTAGTGTAGACGTACCCAAGTATATTCAGGGATTAAATTAAATCACTGGGAAAAATGGGGGAAATTCAAATCAGAACCAAAATGAAGGACAACAGTAAACATCCTTAATCAACAATAACTGTACAACAGGCAGGGGATTCCATCAACGAGGCAGAAAACCTGAGCCCAAATACCCTCTTTTGCCAAAAAGAAAGAAGACGTGATAGTAAAGAGTCCAACGAAATAAACCCCTTTTGCATTGAGAAGTGCCGAGGGGTGCTGTGCCCAGCCAGGACCTGGGACCTTCTATCCTCAAGCTAATTAGAAGCTTTTGGGGAGGCACGCCAGGGACATCCCAGCGGGGAAGTTCTATAGGTGATGGAGGATCACTGATCATTGATGGTAACGCTTTTCCTTCTCTTGTCACAACCGTCATGGTTTGTGGAGGTGCTGCTGACAGGAGCATAGACAGAAAAGACCACATCCTCCCAGCAGCTGGGCGGAGCCTTAAATCCTTTCTGTGGCGCGAAAGCTCAAAGGTGATGGAATGTTCTTCTTAGGCGGGAAAAACCAGTTTCAGCCGGTGAGAACCAGCCCAGGTCAGAGTCTTCTAGCTGCCGACAGGCACCTTGTTCAAAATGGAGTCCGTAGGTCAAAAGTTCATCGCCTCCATTTTGAATGGCTTTTACATTAACTCCTTTATTTCCAACAGAGGGAATGGACAAAATAGGGTGATTATTGAGTAATCCGTGCCCTGTTGTCTGCTCCCAGCTTCTGGCAGGAAGAGGCTCAGAGACACGGTGTTGATTCCCTGGCCTTTGTGGCTAATGGCCCCTGATGGAATTGGCCTCCAAATGTATCTAATTCTTTTGTGAGATCAATTTATACTTTTGACTTTCAAAACATCCCATGGCAATGAGTTCCCCGCTGTGCATTGGTTGAAGAAATACTTCCTTTGGTTTATGTGAAACTTGTTGCATAGTAACTTTTTTGGGTAACCCTGGATCTTTTTGAAGGGGTAAACAACACTTCAATATGTACATTCTTCACATCATTCAGTTTTATTACCTTTATAATAATAATCCTGCTTTAATCCTCTCTTTTCCAAGATGAACAGTCCCAGTCTTTTCAACTTCTCTTTACCTGGAAGCTGTTCCATATACCGTAATATTTTGGTCACTCTTCTCTGAATCTGGATCCTGCAACGCACCAGCCTCAACTGAGGCGGTGCTTCCCACCATGCCAGCCTGGGCAGGAGCACCACTCCTAGCCCCTGGTCCCACCACCTACAGCCATGGCTGGAGATGTGCTCCTTGCTACCAGCCTGAAAAGTTTTTCCGTTAAAAGCATTTACGGAGAAGAGCGTCTAGATTGGCACGGACGCTTTTCCGCAAAAGCACTTTTTGCAGAAAAGCGTCCGTGGCAATCGAGACATGGTTTTGCTCAAGAAAGCCCCGATCGTCATTTTCACGATCGGGGCTTTTTTGCACAAAGCAATACCGCTTTGTCTACACTGGCCCTCTTACGCAAAAGCATTTGCGCAAGAGGGCTTTTGCCCAAACGGGAGCAGCATAGAATTTCCGCAAGAACACTGACAATCTTACATGAGATCATTAGTGTTCTTGCGGAAATTTAAGTGGCCAGAGTAGACAGCTGGCAAGATTTTACGCAAAAGCAGCAGCCTTACTGTTGGTAAAAGACTCCATCAGCGGACACTTTCCAGATACAGAACAGTGTCACATAAATGCATGGATTGTAAGACCATCTACAGGGAAATAAAAGGTAATGAAAAGAAAGATGTCAAGGCAAAAGCAGAATTCTTTGATCCACGAGAAAATAACTTGCAAGCAGATTCTCAGGATTCTGATCTGGCAACTTTTTAGCAAAAAGCTGGCTTAGAATAGCCAATTCTCTCTGAGGGTATGTCTACACTACCCCACTAGTTCGAACTAGCGGGGTAATGTATGCATACCGCACTTGCTAATGAAGCCCGGGATTTGAATTTCCCGGGCTTCATTAGCATAAGCGGGGAGCCGCCATTTTTCACGAGGAGTAACGGTAGTTCGGAATAGGACCCTAGTCCGAACTACCTAGTTCGAGCCCCGTGTAGCCGCGCTACACGGGGTTCGAAGCAGCGGGGATTTAAAAATGGCGGCTCCCCGCTTATGCTAATGAAGCCCGGGAAATTCAAATCCCGGGCTTCATTAGCAAGTGCGGTATGCATACATTACCCCGCTAGTTCGAACTAGCGGGGTAGTGTAGACATACCCTGACAGAGCTCTTAAACTTCTAATTGCATTTGCCACTATGTATTACGGTGAGGCTGGCTTTTCTACAATGAAAATGAAGGCAAGGAACAGATTGGATCTTAGTCATGATTTGAGATGTGCATTACCTGTGACAAAACCTCATATCTCTATGCTAGTCAAGCAGCAGCAGTATCAGTGTTCACACTGTGAAATTCATCTGAGAAATGTTATTCATGGTGAGTTTTCATTTTCTAAATAACAAAACCTATATAATAAGTTTAAAATGCAATAGGTGTTCAAATGTGTTCAGCATAATGTATAAGAAAATGAAATACAATAAAATGATTAATTATGATTTTCTTTTTCTCTATTGCCATTGTAAAAAAGGCGGAGGGGTAATTTTGGTTTATAAGTTTAGCTTAAGGGGTAAGGGTGCCAAAGCGGTTAAGAACCAGGGCTCTCTGTCCCTCCCTGTCATTGTCAGGATATCTCAATTGTCCCACTCTTGGAACAGGTTATAACAAACCATATGTGCTAAACGATTATCACTAGGCAGGATCGACTGGATACTCTTTAGAGTGCTTGTGACCAGAGATACACAGTTATCTATAGAATTCTTAAAACAAGTAGGTTTATTAACAACAAGCACAAAGCATTAGGGCAGATGGTTGTAGAATAACTGTCACATATCCCACCTATGATAACAAGAGAAATCAGGCAGCCTTTGTTCTGGAGATATAGAATCAGAACCAGCACAGCTTACTTTCCTTTGGGAAGCCCAGGAGCCCTTGGGACCCAGCCTAGTTTCTGTGTGTCTATGGGTGTGTCTAGACTACAGAGTTTTGTCGACAAAAGCCATGTCTGTGTACAGGGTCAACATGTGAAGCTGACCTTTGTCTGACTTTTTCCCAGACAGACCATCTTGACCAGTGGTTCTCAAACTGTGGTCCATGGACAACTACTGCGACTGACTTGCAGAAGGTTGTGGTGCTTCAGCCTCGCGACCCCCCTGTGAGGTTGCAGTGCCAGTGCTGGTTTCCCACTGGACTGGGGGAAGGGGCAGGAGAAAGCTCCCACCCTCCCTGCCAGATCCAGCTGATGGGGAATGAACAGAGCCAGAAGCAGCTCTGTGTGCTGGCACGCTCCCTCCTCCAGCTGGGGGAATAACAGCACATGGATGTACTGCCTAGAGATTTTCCCCACTGTTCCCATTGGCTGGATTCCGGCCAATGAGAGCAGTGGGAGGCCATGCCTGGAACACCGTGCTAGGAGGGAATGGGGGCAGAAAGACAAGTTAGTTATCCCCCTTCCCTACATGCCGAGACCCTGCACCCTCAACCTCTACATGCACTCCCGTCGAGACCCCATAACCCCAGACTGCTCCTGCAACTCACTACCCAGACAACCTACCCTCACCCTACTCCTGAACCCTCACGTGACTTCCTAAGACTAACCACTGATTAGACTTACAGGGCAAATGAGGCTGTTTACAAGTGATCACCCACGCATGGATGGGAAAACCTTTGATGTCTTTCATTTGTACATTTCAAACCAGAAAGCATTCTAGACCCCATATTTTTAACCTACAAGAATAATACACACACCAAAATAAGGGTATGTCTATACTACAAAGTTAATTCAAACTAACAGCTGTTAGTTCGAATTAACTTTAATAGGCGCTACACATACAAACTGCTAGTTCGAACTTAATTCGAACTAGCGGAGCGCTTAATTCGAACTAGGTAAACCTCATTCCACGAGGACTAACGCCTAGTTCCAATTAAGTGGTTCGAATTAAGGGCTATGTAGCCACTTAATTCGAACTAGTTGGAGACTAGCCCTTCCCAGCTTGCCCTGGTGGCCACTCTGGCCAAACCAGGAAAACTCTTCTGCCCCCCTCCCGGCCCCGGAGCCCTTAAAGGGCCACGGTCTGGCTACCGTGCCTGTGCCAGTCGCAAGTCTGCCAGCACCCAGCCAGCAGACCCTGCACCTGGCACAGCATGAGCCAGCCACCCGCTGCCACCCAGCCCTCCAGGCTGGCGGCTCGCAGGAGCCTGCCCGGGGCCAAAAGAGGCGGGCACCCGCCTGGTCAAGTGCGGAGATCATGGACCTCATCGAGGTTTGGGGGGAGGCCTTCAACTTCCACGATCTCCACACTAGCCACAGGAACGCGGCCGTCTACAGCCGCATGGCTGACAGCCTGGCTGCCAGAGGCCTCATGCGGATCCGGGAGCAGGTCCGCTGCAAAATTAAGGACCTGCGGCAGTCCTACTTCAGGGCCTGCCAGCCAGGGGCCGACCCGGAGACCTGCCCCCACTTTCAGGCCCTGGACCGCATCCTGGGGGCTAACGTCATCCATGCCCCCCGGGTGGTGATCGACCCCAGGGCAGAGGGCCCCGTTCCTGACACCGAGGAGGAGGAAAAGGAGGACGCCAAGAGCCAGGAGCCTGCAAGGAGCCTGCCCAGGCCCAGGACACCCGAGGCATCCCACAGAGCACATCGGCTGTGTCGTCCGAGGCCAAGAAGGGCTCCGCATGTGAGTGCCATCATGCTCCCCTTATGTGTACAGGAGGGTGGGGTGAGAAGGAGCCCAGGGACCGTGCGCCTAGGCCTTGCCCATCATGGAGCAGCAGCTGGGTGTCATGCAGGGGCCATGGCCTTGAAGAGGGGGATTGGGTTTCACCCACAGTGTCTCCAGGGAGAACTGACCACTGCTCTTGTTTCACCTCAGCCGCAGCACCTAGGACTGCAGGGCGCACCACCCGGCCTGCAATAGCCACCCGCACCCAGGCCAGCAGGCGTGCCAGGAACCAAGAGGACTACCAGCGGCGGCACCTGCGGCTACTGGAGCACCAGCTCCGCACCCAGGACCACTGGGTCCAGGAGGACCTGTGGCTGCATCAGCTGAGTTTGGAGGCACTGGAGGAGCAGTGCTGTGCCCTCATAGGCCACCTCCATACCTTGGTGGAGAGGTTCCTGCCTCCTGCTGCTCCAGCCCCTGTGTCCATCCCAGCTCTCGCTCCTCCTCTCACCCCTGCTCCGCCTCCCGCTTCCTCCGCACCCCCCATCCCTCCTGCCCCACCCTCCACACCTACTCCCCCCCGATGCCTCCACACCCGCAGTGCTGCGAGATGAGAGAGCAAGCAGGACTCCAAAGCCTGAGCTTTCCCTCCCCTTCTTCCCCTTCCTCCCCCTTCTAGCTCCCTCCTCCCAGGTTTCCCCTCCCGTCTCCCACCCTCTCTCCTCCCTCCCCCCACCCCAGTTATGTAAAATAAAAAGAGATTTTTGTTGGCAAAACAGGTGTGTTTATTTGACATTAGGAAGAGGGGTTAGGGAGGGGAAATGGTAAGGGGGGGGGAGAGTGGAAGAAGGCCCCAGTGGGGCATGCAGGAAGAGTTCAGTCCTCCTCCTCCACCTGGAAGCTCTCCCGCAGGGCTTCCCGGATCCGGACAGCCTCTCGCTGGGCTTCCCGGATGGCGGCAGTGTGGGGCTGAGCATAGTGGCCAGCCATGCGCTCAGCATCAGCCATCCAGGCTGGCAGGAAAGCCTCCCCCTTTCGTTCACACAAATTGTGCAGCACACAACATGCTGCCACCACGGGAGGGATATTGTGCTCGGCGAGGTCGAGGTGAGTGAGGAGGCACCTAAATCTGGCTTTCAGTTGCCCGAAGGCCCCCTCGATCATGATGCGGGCCCTGATCAGCCTGGCATTAAAGGCCTGGCGGGAGGGGTTGAGGTGCCCCGTGTACGGTTTCATTAGCCAGGGCTGTAGGGGGTAGGCCGCATCCCCCACCAGGCACACAGGCATGTCCACATCCCCGACCCTGATGTGGCGGTCGGGGAAGAAGGTCCCGGCCTGCAGCCGCTGGCACACGGAGGAGTTCCGGAATACCCGTGCGTTGTGTGCCTTGCCGGACCAGCCCACATTAATGTCCATGAACTGTCCCCAGTGGTCACACACGGCCTGCAGGAGGATGGAGAAGTACCCCTTTTGGTTGACGTACTGGGAGGCCTGGTGTTCCGGGGCACAGATGGGGATGTGCGTCCTGTCGATGCCCCCCCCCCGCAGTTAGGGAAGCCAAGGGCACTGAACCCCTGGATGACTGCGTCTGGGTCAGTGAGGTGGACCACCCTGCAGAGCAGCACCCGGTTGATGGCCTTGACCACCTGCAGAGAGACACAGCAAACCGCGAATCACTGGGGCACCCAGATGGCTGGGAGTGTTAGTTCCCTGGCACTGCCCCGCGCCCCACTACCGGAAGCAACCCCCCCGGACGGCGTGTAGTACGGCCAGGACAGACCGAACCCTCCAGTGCAGGGCACTTTCTCCTCCTCCCCTCCCCCATTTTCCCTGGGGCGGCCTATCCCCTCCTTACAGCCGCCCTCCCCCCCCGGCCCAGTGGCTGGTGAGTGCTGTACCTGCGTGAGCACTGCTCCGACGGTGGATCTCCCCACGCCGAACTGGTTCCCGATGGATCGGTAGCTGTCTGGCGTGGAGAGCTTCATGAGGGCGATGGCCACACACTTCTGGAGGGGGATGGCGGGCCTCATGCGAGTGTCCCATCACCGCAGAGCAGGGGTGATCCATTCGCATTGCTCCAGGAAGGTGTCCCTTTTCATCCTGAAGTTCTGGGTCCACTATCTGTCTCCCCAGCGCTCCAGGATGATGCAGTCCCACCAGTCATTGCTAGTGTCCAGACGCCAGATGCAGCGGGGCACGCTGGCGTCCAGGCGCTGCTGCGGCTCCTCCATGGCCCCCAAAGAGGCCAGGCGGAGAGGTAGGGGGCTGACTTGCACCAGGTGGTGACAGGCAGCCTCCAGCTGTTGCTGGCAGGCTTGCAGCAGCAAGTCCAAAAACTGCACCAGAAAGCCCAGGGCGAGCTCTGGCTCCATGTTGCCAACTAAGGCGGCGTCCCCAAAGGGAAGCACTGACACAGGCAGGTGCAGAGAAAAATGCTTTGCTGTCCCACGGCGAGGTAGGCAAGCAAGCGGAAAAGCTGAGAACCGGCTGTCCAGGGGGGTCCCTTTAAGCACAAGCCTCAGATAGCCTCAGACAGCAGCCACACAAAGCAACTACTGACCTGATGCCCTGCCAGAACCGGTTTCAGCTGCCCTTAAATGTGCCCCAGCGTCCAATCAGTGTGGAAATGCTCGTTCGAATTAGCAAAACTCTAATTCGAACTAGTTTTTAAGTCTAGATGCGCTAATTCGAATTAGCTAGGTTCGAATTAACTAATTCGAACTTAGTTAGTTCAAATTAGTACTGTAGTGTAGCCATACCCTAAGATATTAAGATACAGCAGATTGAGATATTAAAACTGATAGGTTACATGATGTATTTTATCCAAAGCAAATTCGAGTTACTGTCACTGAGACCAATGAGGGAGGAGATGCATGTGGCCCATATTTTTCATCTCCCTCATCACCAGAGCTGGATTAATATGTTGAAATGACTCTTCACTTGACAAAAAGCCTGATTATCCTCATGCGCAGGTGTTTGCTTTTCACGCTGTACACGATTGGGTTCATCAGGGGTGGCACCAGCAGGTAGATGTATCCAAAGAGAATCTGAAGCCAGTGAGATGAGCTGTTTCCAAATCTGTGTATCAGAGACAGACTGACCATTGGTGTATAGAAGAGCAGGACGGCGCAGAGGTGGGAGACGCAGGTGTTCAGGGCCCTGAGGGTCTCCATGCGGGATGCAATGCTCAGCACTGTTTTGAGAATCATCACATACGAGAGGAGGATAAGCAGAGAGTCCAACCCCACTGTGGAAAGTATTATGACCAAGCCATAGATATTGTTAACTGTGATGTCCGCACAAGCCAGCTTCATGACCTCATTGTGCATACAGTAAGAATGGGAGAGGACATTGGCTCGACAGTATGGGTAGCGTTTCAGGAGAAAGGGGTATGGGAGTGCTAAAGCCACCCCTCTTAGCATACACACCAGTCCTAACTTGGCTATTCTCAGTGGGGTTAAGATGGAAATGTATCTTAGTGGGTCACGGATTGCAATGAAGCGGTCAAAGGCCATCGACACGAGCACAGAAGATTCAATGTATGAAAGCGAGTGGAAGAAGAACAACTGGGTAAAACAGGCATCATGGTTGATCTCCCTAGAGTTAAACAAGAATGCGCCTAGTGTTGTCGGCATAGTAGTCATTGATAATCCAAGGTCTGTGATGGCCAACATGGAAAGGAAAATGTACATGGGTTCATGGAGGCTTGGATCTGTTTTTATAAAGAAAAGAATACCTGTATTTCCCATTATCAATATGGCATAAATAAGGCACAAGGGGATAGAGATCCACAGATGGACATCTTCATGCTCTGGTATCCCAGTGAGAAGGAAAACTGCAGGAGTAGATTTGGTGACATTGACATCTGACATGATGTACTGGGTAGATCTGAGGAGTTTTGAATTTTCCTTCCTGAAAGGAAAAAGAATAGAAGGCAAGACAATATTTTACGAGACATTGTTCTGTTCTCAGTAAGTAGAGGGCAGTTATGACACAAGAACCCCAGTAGTTCAAGGAAGAGGAGCAAAAATATATTCTTGGATTTACACCTCTGATAGGAAGTTAGGGACGGTCTGGTTGGATGAGACCTGTAGTCCATTATGCCCAATATCCAGTGACTAGTACTAGAACCTGCAGCTTGAATGAAGGAAGACCTGCAATAGGCAGCTACGAGATGACCTACTTCTAGGAAAGTTGCACACTTCCTGAGACATGGATATATTTTGTGATGCCAATCACAACTGTTGATTGGCCTTCCAAGAGTTCTCAGAAAATACTCATGACTGAAGTTGGATTTTTCTAGTTACCCATATAAATATCCAGCCACTTTTTGAATCCCGACAAGCTCTTGGCCCCATTAATATATTGTGGCTGGGATTTCCATGCCCTACTTGAGCACTGCGTGATATTAAAACATTGACAATCCCAAACATGCAATACCACCTCAGTGTGGCCTATTTTATAATGCCATGGGCAGTGAATGGGGGGAACTGTTGCGGTTGTGGTAGCAGGAGGATTATACAGTTATTTTGACTCTCTCCTCAGACCCTATACTATCAGCAATCCTACCTACCTTCTAGACACCAGTAACTTCCTGGACACCGTGGATGTAAATGCTCTTGACACTTTTTGTTTTAATTTTTTTTGGAATGGAGATGCCTATCTCCTAGAACTGGAAAGGACCTTGAAAGGTCATCAAGTCCAGTCCCCTGCCTTCACAGCAGGACCAAGTATCATCCCTGACAGATTTTTCCCCAGATCCCTAAATGGCCTCCTCAAGGATTGAACTCGCTGGCTGTGTCTACACTGGCACCTTTTTCTGGAAATGCTTAAAACGGAACAGTTTTCCGTTATAAGTATTTCCGGAAAAACAGCGTCTACATTGGCAGGATGCTTTTCTGGAAAAGCCCTTTTTCCGGAAAAGCGTCCGTGGCCAATGTAGACGCGCTTTTCCGGAAAAAAGCCCCAATCGTCATTTTCGTGATCGGGGCTTTTTTCTGGAAAAGACTACTGTGCTGTCTACACTGGCCCTTTTCCGGAACAGTTTTCCGGAAAAAGGACTTTTGCCTAAGCGGGAGCAGCATAGTTTTTCCGGAAAAGCAGCTGATTTCTTACAGCAAATCGTCACTGCTTTTCCGGAAATTCAAGGGGCCAGTGTAGACAGCTCACAGCTTATTCCGGAAAACACAGCCACTGGGTTTAGCAGACACCAGCATTCCAGACGATGAGGGATTATTAGCTGTCAGGAACATTAACCTCAAATACACCACAGTACACCTAATGACTAAGTCCTCACCGTCAACTATTTGCAGTTTGGGGATAATGTATACCTTCAAGTCTGCAGCACAACTACAGGCACCCCGATGGCCTCACAATATGCCAACACCTTTATAGCTGACCTCGAAACAAGGTTCCTCGGCTCTCATCCCATAGTCCCGTTACTCTACTTACATTATGTTGATGTCTTTATTATGAAGTATAAATGGACACAAGTCAGGTATCAGAAATGGTAATAACAGAAACCTGTAGACGAACATTTTAACCCACCTGGGCACTCATGAATGGATTTAAATGTGACCATTCTTCTACAAAGGAATTTCCAAAACCAACTAGAGAGAGAGAGAGAGAAAGAGAGAGAGCAGAACTGAGCTTCATATGCCAATTTTACACTCTCTCCTAGTTTCAACAAAGATAAGAAGTGGATGGTCCCTTATAAAACCTGCTTTTCTTACATTCCACATGCTAGTGAGATAAAAACTAATGATGGGACACTTCCAGACCACTCAATTAGTCTCACTGCCATCAGTTTTACAACTGACAGGTACCCCCCCCCCCCGCGCTCCATTCTTTTACCACTATAAATTGAGAGGTTCCCCCCTTTTCTCTCCATGCTACTCACATCTCTCTCTCTCTTTCTCTCTCTCTCTGTATATATATATCTTTGTTAGTCTATAAAGTGCTAAGGGACTTCTTGTTGCTTCCTAAGGGATGGCATCATACCACTGTTTCCTGAACAACGAGTTCATTGCACAAGCCCATTGCAAGCAGTATTTGGAGTACTGTCCTATACTTTCTAAACTAAAACCCATCAAGAAGTAAAGTTGCCCCTGCTCCTTCCCTTAGACATTCCAACAACTCTGCTGCTGGCTTCCAATATATAAGCATGATAAAGTGTGGCTTGGAATATTTCTCTCATGATGACAAGTTTGAGCGTAAGATTTCACATATGTACATTAGCTCACACATCAACCCATTTTCCCCTCTGATCTCTCAGGCTATATCTACACTGTGGGTTTTTTGGGGGGAGGGGGGATACCTCTGGAATCTCAGAAAAACCCTGCCATATCCAGAGAACACATTTGCTCTTTTGCTTTTTTTCTTTTTGCAGAAGTGAACACACGCTCTTTCAGAAGCCCCTGTATTCCTCGTTACACAAGGAAGAAGGGGGCTTCTGAAAGAGGGTTTTTTTCTGAAATTTGGCCAATTCTAGATGCGCCAAATTTTGGACAAGCTTCTTGTAAAAAAAAAATCAGAAAAAGCTATGCAAAATTGTGGAGCACATTTTGTGTAGCTTTTTCTGGAAAAAATGTAGTGTAGACCTAGGCTCAGAGATGATTTCTCAGGTCAGAGAGGGATCTTAGCATAAGAACCTGTTTCTTAGCCTGGGAGAGAATTTTGGGTTTCACTTTTAATACTTTTACATCCTCACTAATATGTGTGAAGAGCAAAGATGCCGTGTGGTTCATTTCCCACACCCAAATGGGGCTTTTAGCACAACAAGACAGATATATGGGTATGTCTACACTAGCTCGTTAGTTCGAGCTAGGTAGGCAAATGAGGGCAACCGGAGTTGCAAATGAAGCCCGGGATTTAAATATCCCGGGCTTCATTTGGATCTTCCCGGGCGCTGCCATTTTTAAACCCCCCTTAGTCCAAACTCCGTGCCCGCGGCTACACGCGGCACGGGGTAGGTAGTTTGAATTAGAGACCCTAATTCGAACTACCGTTACTCCTCATTCCAGGAGGCTAGGTCTACATTCCATGAGAAGTACCGGTAGTTCAAATTAGGATGGAGTTCGGACTAAGGGGGATTTAAAAATGGCGGCGCCTGGGAACATGCAAATGAATCCCGGGATATTTAAATCCCGGGCTTCATTTGCAACTCCGGTTGCCCTCATTTGCCTACCTAGCTCGAACTAACGAGCTAGTGTAGACATACCCATAAGGACTGGAAATAAATGTGTTGCAGGTGATGGGGGACAGTTTAATATATGGGCACACAGTTCATGACTGTCCCGGTTTCTTATTTCAAATCAAGGTTAAGCAAATGGGGAAGGGGAGGGAACAGTGGATTGCCAGATTTCTGTGTATCTTGAGTAACCCACTGTGCAGCATGGGACCATTTGAAAAATCCTGACTCAGAGCATCAGCGTTTTAACACTCTGAGCTTTGTTTGAGAGCCAGATTTCTGTGTAGCTTAAATAACCTATAGTGAATGAGCAGATGTAGGGGAGGGTTTCCAGGCTACCTACGGCTGCCTGCCCTCCAGCCCTGTCACTGGGTCACCCCAACAGCCCAGCGGAGTCCTCTGCCGCTGCACAGAACATCTGCCAATGCAAACAGCCTGCAGCCTTCACCCTGCACTTGGCATGTTACAGACAGTGAAACCTGCCCACGTACCCAGTTCCTGCTAGAAGGGAGCCGCTGGCATCAGAGGTCTTCACCCTACAGCACAAGGAGTATCAGAGAGGTTGCACAGGCAGCAGGCAGTGTCTGTAGAGGTAGGGAGGCAACTGCCTTTATGCAGCATGCCTCTACATTCCCTTGGGGACACTTGACCATAGGGGAGTCTCAACTGTTTGGCTCTGTGTGCACCAGCTTTAACCCCCTCACGTCCAATAGCAAACTTCCGAGGCCAAATCACAATGGATGCATCTTTGCAGCAGGCTCCATTCTTGGAATCTGGGCTCGTCATCGCGGTTCTTATGGTTCTGATTGGACACATAGAACCCTGAGTAGTAACGACGATGCCATCAGAGCTGTGATCTTGCTGAATTATAATGCAATATGAGAGTCAGAATAAGAATGGACCAGATTTCTCAGAGCAGCCTCATTTTCCTGCATCACAAATCCAAGGTGCAGGCCAGGGAAGGGAGATTCCACAAGGCTCCATGTACATTGCATTGGTCCAGAAGGGGAGGGGCCTTCCCTGAAGAATGAAACAGGATACCCAAGATCCAGGGATGCCCAAAGTTAGGCCAGGCCTCACTGGTTCATTGGCATCTATGTTCCTTCTCCCCTCTTCCCCCCCCCCCCCATTTCTTGGTGTCCTCTACTTTTCTAGGACCCTCTCTGGCTCCCTGCTAGCACAGGCTCATCAGAGATGTGTCTCCACAGGCTGTCGCAGTAGCCACTGCCCACAGGGCCTGCTGAATGGGTCTGTACAGAGTTGGGAGAAGTGGCTACAGTAGCTAATGGTCACAGGACCCCAGCCATAAACTAAGTGGGAGATTTTCCCCTTCCCACAATGCATCCCTAGGTTATGTCAGTGCAACCTTCATTTATCTTAGAGAGAAGCAGATGAAAAACTTCCCATTTCTCTTGCACATTGAGGCAGCTGCAGGAGGGCGGCATCCTGGCAGATGAGCTCTCAGAGACAAATGATCCTTCTTCCATGAAAATTCACCCCCAGAATGGATGAAAAGGAAACATTTTAGTTTTGGCCACAATTTTCTCTAGGGGGAGGGTGGAACTTTCTGTTGTCCAGCTGAAACCATGAGCCTCTCTCTCTGGTGCTACCAGACCACACCCCTAGGTGGCTCACTCACCCCCTTCGCCCCCTTTCCCCCCCTCCCTCCCTCCCCCCCCCAGTCAGCCTCCCACTCACCAGGTGCCTAGACATTTTCTAGGGAGCCCATGTCTGCTCTAAATCTAAGGGATCCTGTAGAACAGGATGTCAGCAGCAGCCCATCCATCAGTGGAGAAAATTAAGAACATAAGCATGGCTAATGGTCCATGCAGCCCAGTGTCCTGTCTTATGACAGTGCGAGTGCAGATACGACCAAAGCCATTTTGACCCTGCCCCCCATATTTGTCTTAGTGGTGTCACTATATTAGGATACTTCAGAGGGCATGGACAAAATAGGGTAATTATTGAGTGATCCATGTCCTGTTGTGTGCTCCTGGCGTCTGGCAGTAATTGGTTCAGAGTCCTGAGTTGCTTCTCTGCCTTTGGGGTAACAGCCACTGAGTGAATTGTCTTCAAAATTCATCCAATTCTTTATTGATCAGTTTATAATTCTGTCTTTCACGATATCCCAATGCAATGGGTTCCACAGGCTCACTGTGCATTGTTTGAAGAAATAGTTTTGTTTGTTAGAAACTTGCTGCATCTTAAGTTTGTTGGGTAACCTGTGGTCTTTTTGAAGGAGTAAACAAAACCTACTTATTCACTTTCTCCACACCACTTACTGTTTTATTACGTCTATCATTATTTGCCTTGACCCTCTGTTTCTGCAAGCTGAACAATCTCTCTTCAGCCAGACACATTAAGATTTTAAATAAGGCATCAATTTTAAAAATAGAGGGTTTTAACCAATGGGAGAAAAACTCCCATGGGAGACAGTGGAATCTCCCAGTAGGTCCAAATGAAGCCTAGATGCCTCGATGGAAAATACTTTTTAGATGAACAAATGTTACGCATCAAATCAAGTCATTGGGTTCAATGTAGGAGTAACGGGGAAATTCTGCAACCAGTGATGTACAGTGGTACCGACTAAACAATTTAACGTTCCATTCTGACCTGAAATTCTGTGGCTGTAAAAGAACATAAAAACAGCCTTATTAGGATAGACTAAAGGTCCTTCAAGCCCTGTATCCTGTTTTCTGACAGTTGCCAATATCACGTGCTCCACATAGAATGAACAGAACAGTAATCATCAAGTGATCCACCTGCTGTCGTGCAGTTCCTGTCTTCTGTCAAATAGAAGCTAGTGACAGCTTCCCTGCCCATCCTGTCTAATAGTCATTGATGGATCTATCCTCCATGAATTTCTCTAATTCCCTCTTGAACCCTGTTATATTCTTAGGTTCAAAATGTCCTCTAGCAAAGAATTCCACAGGCTGACTGTATGGCGCAATACATTATTTTGTTTTAATCCTGCTGCCTATTCATTTCCTTTGTTGAGATCTAGTTCATTTGTTGTGAAAAAGAGTCATTAATGCTTCCTTCTCTATTTTCACCACACCAGTCATGATTCTATAGACCACCTTCTATCCCTGGAATCACATCAATTGGCTGTAAGAATCATTGTGTTGAATGGACTGCTTTCTTTTAATGTAACTAGAAAAAGTTGTTACTCTGAATATTTATACACACTCAAAACCAGTATTTGCTGCCCAAGAAGAAATAGGATTTTCACAGAAAAATTGGGATGTATGGTCTCTTTTCCCTTGAAACCAAGGGTATGTCTACATTGCAGAGTTTTGTCGTAAAAACAGCTGTTTTTCAAAAAAACTTTAATTACGTCTACACTGCAGTTGTGTTCTTTTGAAAGAAAATTGAAAGAACGGAGGTTTTTTTCCAGCATTGGTAATCCTCTTTCTACGAGGAAGAAGCCTTCTTCTAAAAAAGCTCTTTCTGAAAAAGGCATTTGAGGACAGGGAAGAGGGAGTTCTTTCAGAAGAAGAGGAAAGAGGAAAAAGCACAGGTGCCCTGGTGGCCACTCCGTCCACAATAATCACAGTTTAAATGTGAGATAGTGTCCATTCAGTGTGAATGCTATCTTTTGAAAAAGCAGATCGCTTTTTTGATGCACTTTGACAGTGTGGACGCTCTCTTTTGGAAGAAGTGTTTTCAGAAGATCTCTTCTGGAAAAGCGTCTTGTGAAAGAAGCCTGCAGTCTAGTCATAGCCCAAGTCACTTCCTGTCATTGGGGGAATATCACAATTGTCCCACTCTTGTAGCAGAGTACAACAAACCACGTGTGCTAAATGATCATTACTAGACAAGTCCAAATGGACATGTCATTCTCTTCCGTTGGAGTGCTTGTGACCACAGATACGCAGTCACCTGTAGTCTTTTTATAGCAAGTAGGTTTTATCGAATCATAGAGTACTAGTACTGGAAGGGACGGCGAGAGGTTATCAATCCAGTCTCCTGCCCCCATGATAGGACCAAGCACCTTCTAAATCATCCCTGATAGATGTCTATCCAACCTGCTCTTAAATACCTCCAGTGATGGAGATTCCAAAACCTCCTTAGGCAATTTATTCCAGTGTTTAACCACCCTAATAGTTAGGACATTTTTCCAAATGTGCAACCTAACCTCCCTTGCACAATTTAAGCCCATTGCTTCTTGTCCTATCATCAGCAGCCAAGGAGGACAATTTTTCTCCCTCCTCCTTATAACACCATTTTAGAGACCTTTATTATGTCTCTTCTCATTTTTAAACTAAACAAGCCCAATTCTTTCAGTCTTCCATTATAGGCCTTTTTCTCTAGACCTTTAATCATTTTTGTTGATCTTCTCTTTTGCTTCATCTTTGTTACTCTTCTTTCTTGAAATGTGGTGTCCCTGAGGCCCCACCTCACCCCATTTCTTCCCCAAGGCCGCATCTTCCTTCTCCTTCCCTTCCCGTGAAGTCCTCGTCCTCAGCAAGACCAGACAGGCTATTTTAAGAGCTGACCAGGGAGGCCAGCCTGCTGTGGGGAACCCCAAACTGTCCACTTTCCCACGTTGGTGTGGGAATAACGTGGGTTGGGGCTCCTCTCATGGCCCCTATCCCTCCACCCAATGCAGGAACCGTGCGCCTGGGCCTTGCCCACCACGGAGCAGCAGCTGGGTGTCCTGCAGGGGCCCTGGCTTTCCAGAGGGGGGCTGGGTTTCACCCACCTGGGCCCCAGGGAGAATTGACCACTGCTCTTGTTTCACCACAGCCGCAGCACCTGGGACTGCAGGGTGCACCACCCGGCCTGCAACAGCCACCCGCGCCCGGGCCAGCAGGAGAGCCAGGAACCAGGAGGAGTACCAGAGGCGGCACCTCCGGTTCCTGGAGCGGCTGCTCCACAATCAGGAGCACTGGGTCCGGGAGGACCTTCGGCTGTACCAGCGGAGTTTGGAGGTGCTGGAGGAGCAGAGCCGTGCCCTCAGAGGCCACCTCCAGACCCTGGTCGACAGATTCATGCCTCCTCCTGCTCCAGCTCCTGCAGCTGCCCTAGCTCTCGCTCCTCCTCCCACCCCTGCTGCCCCTACTCCCCCTGCCCCTGCTCCCCCTCCCCCTCCCACTCCTGCTCCCCCTCCCGCTTCTTCCGCCCCCCTGTCCCTCCTGCCCCATCCTCCACACCCACTCCCCCCCGAGGTCCCCGCACTCGCAGTGTTGTGAGACGGGAGAGCCAGCTGGACCCCCAAGCCTGAGCTTTCCCTTCCCTTCTTCCCCTTCAACCCCGTCCAGCTCCCCCCTCCCAGGTTTCCCCCTCCCCTCTTCCATCATCTCTCCTCCCTCCCCCAACCCCAGTTATGTATAATAAAGAGATTTTGTTTGCCAAAACAGGTGTCTTTATTTTACATTATTTAGGAGGGGGGGGGTTAAGGAGGGGAAAGGGGAAGGGGGTAGGGTGGAAGAAGGCCCCAGTGGGGCATGCAAGAGAGAGGTTAGTCCTCCTCCTCCACCTGGAAGCTCTCCCACAGGGCTTCCCGGATCCGGACGGCCCCCCGCTGGGCTTCCCGGATGGCGGCGGTGTGGGGCTGAGCGTACTGGCCAGCCATGCGGTCAGCCTCAGCCATCCAGGCTGGCAGGAAAGCCTCCCCCTTTCGCTCACACAGATTGTGTAGCACAGAACATGCTGCCACCACGGGAGGGATGTTGTGCTCTGCGAGGTCGAGGAGGGTGAGGAGGCACCTAAATTGGGCTTTCAGTTGCCCGAAGGCCCCCTCTATCATGATGCGGGCCCTGGTCAGCCTCGAATTGAAGGCCTGGCGGGACGGATTGAGGTGCCCCGTGTAGGGCTTCATGAGCCAGGGCTGTAGGGGGTAGGCCGCATCCCCCACCAGGCACATGGGCATGTCCACGTCCCGGACCCTGATGTGGCGGTCGGGGAAGAAGGTCCTGGCCTTCAGCCTCTGGCACACGGAGGAGTTGCGGTACACCCTGGCGTCATGTGCCTTGCCGGACCAGCCCACATTAATGTCCGTGAACTGTCCCCGGTGGTCACACACGGCCTGCAGGATCACGGAGAAGTACCCCTTGCGGTTGATGTACTGGGAGGCCTGGTGTTCCGGGGCACGGATGGGGATGTGCGTCCCGTCGATGGCCCCCCCCGCAGTTGAGGAAGCCGAGGCCGCCAAACCCCCGGATGACGGCGTCCGGGTCGGCGAGGCGGACCACCCTGCGGAGCAGCACTCGGTTGATGGCCTTGACCACCTGTGGAGAGACACAGCAAAGCACGAATCAGTGGGGCACCCGGGTGGCTTGGAGTGTTCGTGCCCTGGCAGTGCCCCGCGCCCCACTCCCGGAAGCAACCCTCCTGGCGGCGTGTAGTCTGGCGGGGAGAGACCGGCCCCTCCGGTGCGGGGCACTTTTGCCTCCTTCCCCCCCAACCCCCATTTTCCCTGGGGCGGCCCATCCCCTCCTTGCAGCCCCCCTCGCCTCTGGTCCAGTGGCCGATGAGTGCCGTACCTGCATGAGCACTGCTCTGACGGTGGATCTTCCCATGCTGAACTGGTTCCCGACGGATCAGTAGCTGTCTGGCGTGGAGAGATTCCAGAGGGCAATGGCCACCCGCTTCTGGAGGGGGATGGCGGACCTCATGCAAGTGTCCCTTCTGCGCAGAGCAGGGGCGAGCCACTCACAGAGCTCCAGGAAGGTGTCCCTCTTCATCCTGAAGTTCTGGGTCCACTGTTGGTCTCCCCAGCTCTCCAGGAAGATGCGGTCCCACCAGTCGCTGCTGGTGTCCAGATGCTAGATGCGGCTGGGCACGCTGGCGCCCAGGCGCCGCCACATCTGCACCATGGCCCCCAGGGTGGCCAGGAGGAGAGGCAGGGGGCTGACGTGCACCAGGTGGTGCACGGCAGCCTCCACCCATAGCTGGCAGGCTTGCAGCAGCAAGTCCAGAAACTGCACCAGAAAGTGCAGGGGGAGCTCTGGCTCCATGTTGTCACCTGCGGCGGCATCCCCGAAGGGAAGCACCGACACACACAGGCGCAGAGATCAACGCTTTGCTGTCCCTCGGCGAGGTAGGCAAGCAAGCAGGAAAAGCTGAGAACCGGCTGTCCAGGGGGGTCCCTTTAAGCACGAGCCTCAGATAGCCTCAGACAGCAGCCACACAAAGCAACTACTGACCTGATGCCCTGCCAGAACCGGTTTCAGCTGCCCTTAAATGTGCCCCTGCGTCCAATCAGTGTGGACGCGCTAGTTCGAACTAGCAAAACGCTAATTCGAACTAGTGTTTAAGTCTAGCTGTGCTAGTTCGAATTAGCTTAGTTCGAATTAACTAATTCGAACTAAGTTAGTTCAAATTAGCACTGTAGTGTAGACATACCCTGAGAGAGGGCAGGTGTCATGGGAAACAACATACAAATCCCTTCTCTATAGTGCTGTATCGAGAGCAATCCTGAGGTCGGAGCTGACACCCAGATGGTTTTTAATAGGCCAACAGCTTATCCCTCCAATTTCCACTCTCATGGCACTATCAAAACCTTCCTTCCCCTGGCTCCAGGCCATAGAGCCCATTTCAACCTCTCTCTGGACAGTGAAGATTAGTACTTCTTGTCATCTTAGAGGTTGGGACTGTGGAGGCAGGAAAAGGGAATAAGGGAATTTGTGTGCAGCCATCTTGGTCTTGTTATCAAGAGAGCAAGAGTCAGGCTAAGTCTGTGGCCTGACAATGTGAGATCTGTAATTAGACGCTGCCTTCGCCTCTCGCCTCCTTACGGAGATAAGGGTAGAACGCTGACTCTGGTAGGGACCTTGAGATAAGGAGCATCTGGGTGGAACTAAATAACTGTTAGCCATTGGTGTTTGTAACGGGAAGGAGACCAATTGTTATTGTTATTATATCTAGAAGCTAAATCTGCCCTAACAAGGAGACACATTCTGCAAAATAAATCTCCTTACAGTGCATGGTCGAGTGATCCACCCCAGAGTCAGCAGCATAGATCAACTGCTGCAGCATGGATGTTATGAAAACCCTATACTGAGAAGTTTAAAATTAGTAATAGCTGACTGCAATAATACACATTTGGATTTACCTATTGAAAAGAATTAGGAGGTGTGGGGGCTAATGGGAAAGCCCATCCTCCTTACCACATTAATACTGGACAAACCTGTGTCATCGAAAAAAAAAAAGGTCATTTAGCAGGAATTAAGATGTATCATAAGAAAAAGCATGTGAAAGGGGAAGGCAAAAGGTTTGGAGCCCTCTGGGCATAGTGGAAGGAATAAGGAAAGTAGGAATACAGTCATTGGAAAGTTAAGTTACTAGGAATGAGGAACGTTTTCTTTGAAAAGACGAAGCAAGTAATTTAAGGGAAACATGCTTTTAAAAGTGACTCCTTGTTTCTTGCAGCCTTTTTCAATAATCCAGGCAAAGAAACAATCAAATTTAACTATTTGGCTACAGACACTTTTGTTAAATCTGCAAAAGGAAAATAAGGAATTCTATTGACACTTAACTGGTTAACTGTCTAAAAGAATGAAATCTATACATTCAATCCTTAAGGTTAAATTTACTCTTTAAGAAAACAAATCTTTGTTTTAAGAATCCAAGCCCTGAAACTTCACTGTGTCTCTCTGTTCAAGGCTGAGTTGATAACACTTTTGGCTTTCTTTCAAATCCAACATTATATGTAAATACAGGCTGCCTGGCTATTTCAAAGGAATATAAAACACCTGTCCCCTCAAGTAAATTGTCCAAATACAAACAAAATATTTATAAGCGCCCATTTAACAAAATTTAATGTCACTATTATTACTATAGTCTTAATAAGTACCACTGTATATAATTTTTTTCAGGAAAAGAAAAGCTTTTTGCTTGCTGGAACAATAACTGACCAACACACTGTGCTAAGGAAAAGCATTATAGCTTCACACTTTAAGCCTGATCTGTGGTACAAGAGGGAAACTGAGGCATGCCACTGTTGGGGAGGGCTATCAACTCTAGAGGTAATTCGAGGGATTGGAAGGTCACGAGTACCGATGAAGCGCCCTTGTTCTCGTAAAGTTGTAGCTCACTTGCCCATGGAAGTGGTAAGGAACTAGCTGTAACCGATTCCCCTAACAGATCTTAGGCAGTATTTTAAGTTATAATGGGCCACCCCGACGGGGGTAGAAATGTTTTCTTGTCTTTCAGATCATCAGAAAGCGCTGGTGCCAGCTGAAGAAAAACAACAAACAACAACAACAACAAAAAACCATGGTTCTGTGTCATGACACAATAAGTTTGTGTTCTGTCCAAGTTTGTCTTGTGTGTCTTAATTGTAATAAGTATTGCAAATATTGTTGTGTGTAGGATATTGTTTTAATGAAAGGATAATTTGAGTAAAGCAGAAGCATTAATTTAAACCATCAAAATTAATAATTGGGCCCAATCAATTGGCAACTTTAAAATTCAGTGAAAGAATAATAGTTTGGAAATTGTTTAGGCTAGGAGAATGTTAACAATGTCTCCACAGGTGAACAAAAAAGGAACTGGAAGGAAGCAAGGAGTGTATACTTGAACAGAAGGTACCAGCTCTCTCCCCCACCGGATTGGTTTTGCTTTAATGGCTACACAAATGAAATATTTAGCTTCTGCAAATTTGCATACCAACCATAAAAGTGGTTTGGCCAGATAATAAGAAATCTATAAGTAACAACACGGGCAAGTGGGACATCAGCATATTTAAGTAAAGATGCCCACAACAATGAGGAAACTAGTAACCTCACCATTGCAATAACAGCTACTTGCCCTGCTACTCATTGGTGCCTGATGCCTTAAAAGGCCTCAAGAATTATGGAATTGCATAGGTTCCTATTAACAATTAAACATCTGTGAACCATGCTTAGTCCTATAAGAGAAACAGTGACTCTAGTCAATGTAACCTCCTTCAAGTCACATACATAGAACAAATACACACTAATAGCAATGGGGAATACACGGCCTTGGGCCTCCCCTCATTCACACATAATGATTTTGTTTATTGTAACAACATGAACACTACGAGGACAAAGAATACACAGTCCTCTGAGTTAAAGTTTGCATGGAATATTGTGGGAAAGAAGCTAAACACTAACATTAGGCCACTGAAGTTGGACCTACTGACTCTCACTGGGGCTTACCACTTAAAGCCCAGACAAAGGTAACCCCTGAGGCATGGCTGTCATTTGTTAAACAATGACCATTGCTAACTTGCCCTCATTTGGATATTATTAACCAGGTCCTTAAGGACAAAATAGAGCCTCCCAATTGTGCATCATTCCCTGAACAGACCCGTCTCAGAACCAGGACAACTGTCACTGGTCCTTACCTTGGTGATGTTCCACACTGGTATAGACCAGCTGTGTGCTAGACTGGCTAATCAAATTGGCAAGTGCCTGATTAGGCAACGGCAGGGCTTAGCAGATACCATCGCAGATTGGTTTGGGCCTGGAACCTCTGTCAGCAACACTTATGTCATAGCCCAGAAATTGTATGAGAATCCAGGCTGGTAGATGCAGTAATATCCAGTGCCTGTAAAGGCCTAGACACCAGCCAAGCTAACCGATTCATCCTGAATAGTTCAAAGGATCTGTCCAGCTCTGTGTCCATTTCACTAAACCTAACCAGATATTTGGACCAGAGATTAATTGGATTGTTAATTAATTGAACTAAATTAAAGGTATTAGAAGGCCAGTATTGAAGAATAGGATAGCTTTGACCACCCAGCCCTTATAGTGGTGAGTCCCCATCTCCCCCGTGCCTACCCATGGGAGTGGGGAAGTAGAGAATCCATGAGGACCCAAAGGCCCACCTGGACAGGGCATAGTATAACAGTTTGTTTTTGGCCCTTCTGGGGATTCCTCACTCAGATCAGATCAGAATGGTAACCTCCCTGCCTGTACCAAAGAAGGAGAATATAGATAGATCGAGGGCATCACTTATTCTGAAGGTGTGGGAGCCTTCCTATACCCAGGGATTGTTGCACCTACTTTGATAAGGAAATTTTATGTACCTGCCCATTTAACATCATGACGAATCTGTCTAGGTTTGATGTGGTTGTCTCAGAGAAACAAAAACATCGAGCTGGTCCAAATAAACGGTACCTACTGGTGTTTGACTACCCAGACACATCACTCCATCCTGCCCCTCTACATATCCATCTGTGTGCATAACAGCCCCTCGCCGGATGATCCTGACCGTTGATGGAATGCGGCTCTATCGCACTTCGGCAGTGATAAGTAACCTAACATGAGATTCTGAGTGGCACGGCGGAAGTAAGTACCTAGAGGAGGGTTTACTGGCCCTGCAGGTGAAGATCAAGGAATTGGTGGCCAATGCCCAAAGATATATCGGGGCTGGCCGTCTGAGGTACACACAGATAGGGAAACACCGTGGACCATGCCAAACACCTACCTCTGCAGCACTCAACCAGGCAGTAGAGGTCAAACCTATAATCATGGGCAGCGCCAGTAAGGTAATGAAATATCTTAAAGATGGAGTTGAATAGTGTTTGTCAAATTATGTGGGAAGTTTCGATTATAACATTTATAACAGTGCTGGTGCTGTACTCGTACTTCCAGAGTAAATTAAAACCCCTTAAATTGTATTTAACCTGGTGGGTTAAGGAGAACCCCAAAGTCAAGAGAGAGGAACTATAGGAGTAAACTGAGGCAATCCATGGTATCTTGCTGAGAACTGACAAACTCAAATCATTAGGCCAGCTTGGGAAGTAAAACAGTTCAACAGTTACTGTGACCCTGGTTCCCCTGGCAACCACATTCCAAAAGGGCCTCACTTTGATAAGGCTGGTACCAAACAACCAAACAACCGCGCGGGATTGTTTTTACGGTTTGCTTTATTCCTAGGAAATAACCTTGGTTCCAAAGGAGCTAGCTGGCTTTTAGCTCTGAGAATAGAGACTCTTATGTCCATTAGCGAATGACCGCTCTAGAAAGACCTTTACCAAGTTTTGCTAAAGTGAAGTGCCAAGAACTGACTGTTGGCCAATGCTTCTCACTGCAAAAAGATCCCTCCATCTCGAAATGATCCTACCCCGATTGCTGATAAGCCTCTCTCTTCTGGTCCTGCTTTCCTACCTGCTGGACACCAGAAGAACCAAAATATTACAGGGTGATGTGCTGGTAAACTCTCCCCTGCATGATGCTGAACCACGACTGTTTCAAGAAAAAAAAAAGAGGAAAAGTCCGCTCCTCTGACACCGCCAAAGCCCAAAGATTTCTGACTACAAAAGGACATTAAGAACTGACCTTGGTGAAAGAAGTGAAGTATTGTATATTGCCAAGGAGAAACTTGTGGGAGTGGTTTGGGTTTCTCTCTTTGATCTGGACTCTGTGCTTATGGACAGGTACCATCAGCATGTACCTGCCCTCCCTAATTTGGTTACTAATTATGATATGTTGTATGATGTTACTAAAATTATAGACCAGCCCCATCATAGAATTATATTGGGGATATTAATGATTATATTGCTTTTGCTTATTAAAAGTTTCATATTGGATTGTTGTTGTAAAAGATGTAGTAATAGAAATAGCTTTTATGTTTGTACTAATTATGTAATGTTTAATGAAAATAAAGGTTTAGAAAGATAGTTGTGCTGAAAGCACAAAAGGGGGGATTGTGGAGGCAGGAAAAGGGAAGAAGGGAATTTGTGTGCAGCCATCTTGGTCTTGTTAACAAGAGAGCAAGAGTCAGGCTAAGTCTGTGGCCTGACAACGCGAGATCTGTAATTAGACGCTGCCTTCGCCTCTCGCCTCCTTACGGAGATAAGGATAGAACGCTGACTCTGGCAGGGACCTTGAGATCAGGAGCATCTGGGTGGAACTAAATAACTGTTAGCCATTGGTGTTTGTAATGGGAAGGAGACTAATTGTTATTGTTATTACATCTAATAGACAGTATATAAACTGCTTCATAATTGCTTGTATTCGAAGATCTGCCTCGGGGGGGGGGGGGGGCTTCCCCCCTGTCCGAACCAGTTTTTCCCTTGCTGCAGCTCGTAATAAAACTGCCTCTGGCTACTTGTTGCTTACAAACTCAGAGTGAGGACAATGTTTTCTTCCACTGTACTAAGAATGGGAGAGATGCACATGACCCAAAATTTTCATCTCCCTTGTCACCAGACTTGGATCCATGTGATGAGCTGACACTTCACTTGACAAACACCCTGATTATCCTCACACGTAGTTGTGTACTTTTCACGCTGTACACAATTGGGTTCATCAGGGGTGGTACCAGCAGGTGGATGTATCCAAAGAGAATCTGAAGCCAGTGAGATGAGCTGTTTCCAAATCTGTGTATCAGAGACAGACTGACCATCGGTATGTAGAAGAGTACCATGGCGCAGAGGTGGGAGACGCAGGTGTTCAGGGCCCTGAGGCACCCTGCATGGGATGCAATGCTCAGCACTGTTTTGAGAATCATCAGATATGAGAGGAGGATGAGCAGAGAGTCCAACCCCACTGTGAAGAGTATGATGAACAAGCCATAGATATTGTTGACTGTGACGTCTGCACATGCCAGCTTCATGACCTCATTGTGCATACAGTAGGAATGGGAGAGGACATTGGCTCGACAGTATCGGTGGCGTTTCAGGAGAAAGGGGTATGGGAATGCTAAAGCCACCCCTCTTAGCACACATACGAGTCCCATCTTGAATATCCTTGGAGGGGTTAAGATGGAAGCGTATCTGAGCGGGTCACGGATTGCAACGAAGCGATCAAAGGCCATTGACAGGAGCACAGAGGATTCAATGTACGAAAGACAGTGGATGAAGAACAACTGGGTAAAACAGGCATCAAGGCTGACTTCCCTAGAGTTAAACAAGAATATGCCCAGTGTTGTCGGCATGGTGGTTATGGATAAGCCAAGGTCTATGACTGCCAACATGGAAAGAAAAATGTACATGGGCTCATGGAGGCTTGGATCCGTTTTTATAATGAATAGAATACCTGTATTTCCCATTATCAATATGGCATAAATAAGGCACAAGGGGATAGAGATCCACAGATGGACATCTTCATGCCCTGCAATCCCAGTGAGAAGGAAAACTGCAGTAGTGGATTTGGTGTCGTTGATAGCTGACATGATATACTGGGTAGATCTGAGGAGTTTTGAATTTTCCTTCCTGAAAGGAAAAAGAATAGAAGACTAGACAATATTTTACAAATCGTCGTTCTGTTTTTGGAAAGTAGAGGGCAATTATGACATGAGAACCCCAGTAGTTCAAGGAAGATGTGCAAAAATATAGTATTTGATTTACACCTCTGTTAGGAAGTTAGGGATTATCTGATTGGGTGAGACCTGTAGTTCATGTAGCCAAGTAGCCAGTAGTGCAGGTGGAGTGTAGGAAGACCTGCAATAAACAGCTATGAGATGACCTACTTTTAGGAAAGCTTCCCGCCCCTCCAAAATTAGACCTATTTTGAGGTGCAAATCATAATTGTTGACAGACCTTCCAAGACAGCTCAGAAAATCCTCAACTGAAACTGGATTTTTTAGTTACCCATATAAATATCCAGTCCACCGGTGAATCCCTGTAAGCTCCTGGCCCTATTGATGCATTGTGGCTGGGATTTCCATGCCCTACTTGAGCACTGTGTAATATTAAAACGTTGACTTTCCCAAACACCCAATTTCTAGCTCTCCATTTCTGATGGTGTCTCATTTTGTAATGTCATGGAAAGTGAATGGGGGGAACTGTTGTGGTTGTGGTAGCAGGAGGATTGTTCAGTTATTTTGCCTCTCTCCTCAGACCCTATGCTATCAGCACCCCTACCTACCAATGACTTCCTGGCCATCATGGATGTAAATGCTCTTGACACCAGCATTCCACATCATGAGGGATTACTAGCTATCAGGAACATTATCCCTGAGTACACCACAGCACACCTGATGACTAAGCTATGTGTCTTGGTGCTCATCCTCAACTATCCAGTTTGGGGATAATGTATAACTTCTAGACTGCAGCACAACTACAGGCACCCTGATGGCCCCACAACATGCCAACATCTTTATGGCTGACCTCGAAAAAAGGTTCCTCAACTCTCATCCCCTACTACCATTACTCTACTTAGAATATGTTGACGCCATCTTCATCATATGGACACGGGGAAGGAGACTCTTGAAGAATTCCACAGGAATTTCCAGCCTACTATCAACATTTGCCTGGACCAGTCCACACAAGACATCGAGTTCCTTGACACTATAGTACAATTAAATGATGGCTACCCTACCATTATCTTGTACTGGAAACCTCCAGACCATTATTCTTACCTACATGTCTCTATCTTCCATCCTGGACACATCACATGATCAATTGTTTAGGGCCAGGCCATAAGAGACAACCGGATTTGCTCCAATCCCACAGAGACAAATACTTACAGGATCTTTATCAGACATTCTTAAAACTTAAAGACTCACCTGGGTAGTGAAGAAATAGATTGGCAGAACCAGACAGTACCCAGTAATCTGCTTCTTCAAGCTGAGCCCAACAAGAAAATTAACAGAATACCACTAGTCATCACTTAGGGTGTGTCTAAACTACAGGGCTCCATCAATGGAGCCATGTAGATTTAGGCTGATCGGCAGAGGGAAATAAAGCCGCGATTTAAATAATCTAATTTAAATAATCGCGGCTTCATTTAAATTTAAATGGCTGATCAGCTGTTTGTCGGCTCAGCACGCTAGTCTGCACACTCCCACGCCGACCTGAAAGCCCTTTATCGACCTCCCCGTTATGCCTCGTAGGATGAGGTTTACTGGGGAGGTTGATAAAGCGCTTTCATGTCGACAAGGGAGCATCCAGACTGCCCCGATCTGCCGACAAACAGCTGACTGGCAGAGCGCGGCAGCCATTTAAATTTAAATGAAGCCACGATTATTTAAATCGCGGCTTCATTTCCCTTTGCCGAACAAACAAATCTACATGGCTCCGTCGATGGAGCCATTTAGTCTAGACGTATCCCTACAGCCCCCAGTTAGAACCCCTCCAGCATATCAGTGACAATCTACAACCTATCCTGGAAAACGATTCCTTGGGAGACAGAGTAATCCTTGCCTACAGACAACCCCTCAACATAAAGTAGATGATTTCCAGCAGCGATACATCACACCTCTTATATACTCACCAAGGAACCTACCTTTGCCCACAAACATCTTTGTGAACTCTGCACACACATCTGTTCAAGTGACACTCATACATAACCTAATCACATAAGCTACCACATCAGAGGCTCATACAATTGTACATGCTCTAATGTGATCTATGCCATTAAGTGTCAGCAATGCCCCTCTGCCATGTTTATGAGCCAAACTGGACAGCCTCTACAATGGATAAATGGGCACAAGTCAGTTTTCTGGAATGATAACACACAGAAAACCGAAGGGGTGCATTTCAAGTTACCTGGGCACTCGTAAAAGGGTTTAAAAGTAGCCATTCTTCTACAAAGGAATTTCACAAGCAAACTAGAGAGAGAGAGAGCAGAATTGGCCTTTATATACCAATTTGACACTGTCTTTCATGGTTCCAACAAAGATATGAACTGGATGGGCCATTATAAAACCTGTTTTTCTTACATTCAACATCCTATTGACATCAAAACTAAGTTTGGGACATTTTCAGACCACTCAGTTAGACTCATTAGCGCCGGCTCTACAATTGACAGGTAATTAACTACCTCACCCCCTCTTCTTTTTCTATTATACATTGAGAGGTTCCCTTCTTTTCTCTGCACTCTTCTCATCTGATGAAGGGAGTTTTGTGAATGAAAGCTCATGATACTATCTATCTATCTATCTATCTATCTATCTATCTATCTATCTATCTATCTATCTATCTATCTATCTATCTATCTACATTTGTTAGTCGCTAAGGGTACATCCACACAGCACTCTAAACTTTTCGCTCAATGAAACAGATGAGGAATGGAGTTAAAAATGTTGCAGGTGTGGGGGGAGTTTAACATATGAGCCCACACTTGATGACTGTCTCAGCTTCTTATTTCAAATCCATGTCAAGCAAACAGGGCAGGAGAAGGGAAGATTTTAGTGTATTTCCACTGTGGGCCACTTGAGAAATTCTGACTGAGGTTATTAGGGTTTTAACACTGAGCTTTGTTTGAGTGCCAGATTTCTGTGCAGCTTAAATAACCTACTGTCAATCCTGGGTATATGGAGGGTAGGGTTCCCGAGCTACCTAGTGCTGCTGCCCTTCAGCCCCATCACTGAGTCACCCCAACAGCCCAGCTGAGTCCTCTGTCGCTGCACAGAACATCTACCAATGGAAACAGCCGGCAGCCTTTGCCCTGCACTTCTCATGTTAGAGATAGAGAAACTTGCCAACGTATCCAGTTCCTGCTAGAAGGGAGCCGCTGGCACCACAAGCACAAGGAGTCACCGGAGAGGTTGCACGGGCAGCAGGCAGTGTGTGTTCAGATAGGGAGGCGACTGCCTTTATGCAGCATGTTTGTACCTTTCCTTGGGGGCCACTTAGCCTTCGGGGAGTCTCGGCTGTTTGGCTTTGTGTTCACCAGCTTTAACTCCGTCATGTCCAATAGTGACCTACAGAGGCCAAATCCCAGTGGATGCAACCTTACTGCAGGCTCCATTCTTGTTCTGATGGGACACATGGTTCCCTGAGTTGTAGCGATGCTATCAGAGATCTGACCTTGGTGAATTAAAATACAATATTATGTCTACACTGCAAGGTTTTTGTGCAAAAAAGGCCATTTTTGCAGAAAAAAACAGCGGAGCATCCACACCTCAAGCGTATTTTTGCACACACAAAAAATACAGTAAATCGACAGGACAGAGGACTTTTGCCAGTAAAGCTTTTCCTCTCCCCATGAGGAATAACTCCTTTTTTGGCTACAGCTCTTGCACAAAAAGTCACGTGTGGACTCTCCGCAGAGGTTTCTTGTGCAAAAAGAGCCTATCAGAAAAAGCACATGTGCTCTGATGGCCATTCTGTTAATTGCAATCAGAACTTTCTTGCACAAGAGTGTCCATGCAATGTGGACGCTCTCTTGTGCAAAGGAACATCACTTTCGCAATGCGCTTTTGAAGTGCGGACACGCTTTTGCCCAGGAAAAAAAGCTTCCTGAGCAAAAACCCTGCAGAGTAGACAAAGCCTATAAGAATAAGAATAAGAATAAGAATAAGAATAAGAATAAGAATAAGAATAAGAATAAGAATAAGAATAAGAATTGACCAGATTTCTCCCCAGAAGCCTCATTTCCTGCATTACAAACCCAACGTGCAGGCTGGTGGAGGAAGATTCCATAAGGTTCCCTGTATGGAAATTTCCCTTGGATTGTTCCAAAGGGGGAGGTACCTTCTTTTCTCCCTGAAGATTGAAACAGAGGACCCAGGACCAGGGCCAGATTAAGGCATGGGCTAGCCAGGCAGCTGCCCGGGGCGCCAACCTATGGCGGGCGCCTGATGGCAGCTGTAAGGGACATGCAACGCCCCTTATAGCTACCATCAAGCGCTGCGCGCCCAGCTCCCGGCTCCCGGATTGCGGGCTGCAGCAGCTCCCAGCGGCCACCCTGCAGTGGCCACCTGGGATGGGGGAAGAGTTAACCCCTGCAGCATCAGTGGTAGCTGGGCTGGGCTGGGCTGGGCTGGGCTGGGCACATGCGTCCTGCCGCTGCCAG
Source organism: Pelodiscus sinensis (assembly GCF_049634645.1). Lineage (NCBI taxonomy): Eukaryota > Metazoa > Chordata > Testudines > Trionychidae > Pelodiscus > Pelodiscus sinensis. Next base: position 327,169,974 of record NC_134711.1, on the reverse strand, counting down.
CTCTGCGCGCCCTCCCACACGCACCAGCATGGGGGTGGGGCCGCGCATGCTCCCTTCCCCAACCCGGGGCACAATTAAACTTTGTACCTGGGACACAGGAATGGCTCGGTCCAGCCCTGCCCAGGACCCAGGGATCCCTAAAGTTAGGAAGAGGCCTCAGTGACCCATTGGCATTTACACTCCACTGCCCAGTTTTTCTGTGATCTCTCACGGTGTGGCATCTTCTCCAGCTCTTTAGTCAATCTTTGTGGTCTTGCTTCGTACCCTCTCCAACTGTCTAATACATGGACTGGGCCTGTATGATGTAGTCCAGCATTGGTGACACCAATGCTATGTACAGAAGATCACCATCCACCATCTATTCATTACAGCCTTGTTTAGACAGCCAAGGGTAAGTTGGAAACCATAGAGGAGGAAAAGACCTGGGTGTATTAGTCCATCCCAGGATGACTAAGCCACCAATGTGATATGACTGTGATCAAGGAGCATGAGATCACTTTTGAGGTGCGGATGCGCTTTTGTGGAAGATCTCTTCCACAAAAAGCTTTTTGCACGAAAACCCTGCAGTGTACACAAAGTCTATAAGAATAAGAAATGACCAGAATTCTCCCCAGTAGCCTCATTTCCTGCATTACAAACCCAATGTGCAGGCTGGGGAAAGAAGATTCCACAAGGTTTCCTGTACAGAAATTTCCCTCGGATTGTTCCAAAAGGCGAAGTATTAATATCCTTATACCAGGCAATGGTGAGACCTCAGCTGTGGAACAGTATACAGTTCTCATAATTCCTATTCAAGAAACATGAATTCAGACTGGAACAGCTAAGACGTGTTCCTATGATGCTATAGACTAGAAAGACAAGGCAGATGAGGCTTTCTTTGGCCAGCTAACAGAAGTTCTAGATCAATAGTTGGCAGCTGATTTCAAATGGAATGCCTGTGGGGTCATTGGGGCCAATTTTGGTTAACATCATCAGTAATGATCTAGATGGTGGGCTGGACTGCACCCTCAGTGTTGGAACTGAACGTTTTATTCTTTTTATATTTGTATTTTAGGTTTAATAGGATAGTAATGTAGTTTAATGATGTAGCAATATACGGTGCATGTTAATACACATTTAATATTTCATTAAATGAAGTCCTTTTAGTTAAATGTCTATTTCTTTGTCCTAAAGTTGAGTGAGTTTAGTAAATGGGCCTAAGTAAAAAGATAGTTTTTGATATTGTGTCTGTGTTAATGAGACTAGAAAAATGTTGAAGGCTAAAGCCTTAATTGTTTGATTTACAGCGCCTCTTTGCTTTGCCCAGTGTAGATATTGATGCTATGCCCTCCCTTGAGAAGTAAAGATTGTAAAAGATTGTTTGTGTGAAAGAAGAATATATGTGTTGAGATAAATGTGCAAAAGTTATTGCTCAAAACCAGATGGCCAAAGAAGGAGGGGTAAGCATGGGCGAAAATGAGACGGCCCGGCGTCAAAGAAAAACCATCTATAACCATCGATGCATACCCCTACTCACAAGACGATTGGCTATTGGCAGATTGATGGCCTTAAAGTGGAGTTATCACCTTTGAAAGATGATTGATTACAGGATGAGCTTTGGAAAATGTTTTGGGAACACTGACACCAAAGAGATAACACTCCGGTCACGGGTTGATACAGTGAAATCCATAGACTTCAACAGAGAAAAGGAATATAAAAGCAGGGTGCTTTGCTATGGAACTTTGGGTTTGTCTTGCCACCAACTCCAGAAGAACATCGAATCGATCGACTGACAAAGGCCCTGCTCTCCCTCTGTGTTCAATCTAGCTCGCCACTAGACTGATACAGAATCTGGACTGGTAACTATAACATCGTCTGGCGGGACTGTGTGTGTGTACGGTGTTTGTGTGTGAGTGGTTGAAAAGCATATGCAACTGTTGTATTCTCAATAAATGCGACATACTGCCTATAAAAGATCCTGTGTGCTTCGTTTAAGCAGATAACATCAGGAGGTTTGCAGATGACCCTCAGCTAGGGAGAGACAAGAAGCTGGATATGAGTCAGTGTACCCTTGTTACCAAGCAGATTAATATATTGAGGTGCATTAGGAAGTGCATTGCCAGGAGATCAAAGGAAGTGATTATTCCCCTTTATGTATGTCTACACTGCCATCCTAGTTCGAACTAGGGTGGCTAATGTAGTCATTCAAACTTGCAAATGAAGCCTGGGATTTAAATATCCCGGGCTTCATTTGCATGTTCCCGGGCGCTGCCATTTTTAAATGCCTCATATTTCAAACTACCTGCCCGCAGCTACAAACGGGAAGAATAACGGTAGTTTGAATTAGGAGCTTTAATTCGAACTACCTAGCCCATGCTGCGTGTAGTCGTGAGCAGGTAGTTCGAACTATGGGGCATTTAAAAATGGCGGCTCCCAGGAACATACATATTTAAATCCCGGGCTTCAATTGCAAGTTCGAATGACTACATTAGCCACCCTAGTTCGAACTAGGGTGGCTAGTGTAGACATACTCTATTAAGCACTGGTGAGGCCACATCTGACATATTACTTCCAATTCTGGTCCTCCTATTACAGAAAGAATGTAGATAAATCAGAGATAGTCCAGCAGAGGGCAACAAAAATAATGAGGAGACTGGGGCACATGACTTATGAGGAGAGGCTGAGGGATTTGGGCTTCTTTAGTCTGCAGAAGTGGGAAGGGGGATTGGATAGGAGCCTTCAACTCTCTGAAGGGAGGGTTTCAAAGACAATGGAGTCAGACTGTTCTCATATCTGGCAGATGACAGAATAAAAAGCAAAGGTCTCAAGTAGCAGTGGGGCAGTTCTAGGCTGGATATTTGGGAAATGTTATTTAGGGGAAGTGCTGGGGAAGGAAGTTCCCTAGGAGGGGGTGGAATTTCCATTGCTAGCGGTTTTTAAGTCCCATCTTGACAAAGCCCTGGCTGGGATGATTGAATTGGGTTTAGCAGGGAGTTGGAATCATTGACCTCCTGAGGTCTCTTGGCCACCCTAATCTTCTACAACTTTGTCATGGACTGAGGAGATCTTGCATGGTTTAACCTAAAACAACACAGGCTGAACAGGACTCAGATTTCTCTGTGACAATTGTGACACTGTGCACTGATATTCACCATATTAACCCAGCAATGAACCAAGAACGTTGCAATTATTTTATGGACTTGATTACTTGAACCAATTTTAACTCAACTTTCTTTCTTTTTATAAAGAAATCTGTATATTTTAGAAGCTGAAGGATTAACCCCAGCGTAATTTTTGAGTAAGATCTGAGTTATATATTGACCTAGCTGTGTGGCTGGTCCATTGCGATTGGAAGGACCTTTTGTGAGACTGGTTGTAAAGAGCCACTCACCTTAAAACCAGTGGTTTGGGGGGGATACAACGCTGGACTGCCCGCCAAAAAATTGATTTTATGACTTCTTGTTAGCCCGTGTGGTGAGACAGAAGTTTATTTCTGTGATAGAAATATAGCCGTGTTCGTCTGGTGTAGCTGAAACAAAAAACAGGACTATGTAGCACTTTAAAGACTAACAAGATGGTTTATTAGATGATGAGCTTTCGTTGGCCAGACCCACTTCCTCAGATCAAATAGTGGAAGAAAATTGTCACAACCATATATACCAAAGGATACAATTTAAAAAATGAACACAGACATTTACATCCCCCCCCATTCCCCTTCTGTTCTGAAATTGTCTCAACGACTTGATTACCTGCATCCTGCTTCAAAGGCCTTTTAAGACTTCACTTGAAAGAGAATCCTCTGAACTGTCATTCATGCTTAAATTCAACACTTTTCACTCAAGTTTGAATAAAGACGCTAATTATCTTACCCATTACAAAGGTAGCTTCCCCAATTATCACCTCTAATATCATTAGCTCACAGACATTTACCTCCCCCGCCATCCCCCTTCTGTTCTGAAATGTGATTTGTCCTTTTCATATGTGTTCATTTTTTTAATTGTACCCTTTGGTATATATGGTTGTGACAATTTTCTTCCACTATTTGATCTGAGGAAGTGGGTCTGGCCCACGAAAGCTCATCACCTAATAAACCATCTTGTTAGTCTTTAAAGTGCTACATAGTCCTGTATTTTGTTTATTTTTGTGACTGATTTGGCATACCTTGGGGTGTATTTCCCTACTTCTAAGCAGTATGGCCTTTAACTTGGTGTCTCACTTGTGAACCACAAAGGCCCCATGACAGGAGCCTTGTGGAATCACCCTTCCCTGAGTTTCTAATGCAAGAAAGGAGGCTGGTGGGGGAAAATCTGGTTCCATTCTATTCTATTTGTTGGCAGCATCTCCATTACCATTCAGCTGCCCTTGAGAGAACCTTGTGACTAATCAGAACCATATGAACAGTAATAACCTTGGATTCCAGGAATGGAGCCTGCAGCAGGGCTGGTGCTGCAGGCCAGTTGTTTAGCATCATCCCCCATCCACTGGGATTTGGCCTCCTGCCGTTTGCTGTTGGCCATGATGGGAGTTAATGCTGGTGCACACGAAGCCAAGCAGTCAAAGTTCCCTGATGGCCAAGTGGTCCCCAAGCGAAGGTACAAACATGCTGCATAAAGGCAGTTGCCTCCCTACCTGAACCCTCACTGCCTGCTGCCCGTGCAACTACGCTGATGGCTCTTTATTCATTGGGGTGAAGACCTCTGATGCCAGCGGCTCCCTTCTAGCAGGAACTGGGTACGTGGGCAGGTGTCACTGTCTGTAACATGCCAAGTGCAGGGCGAAGGCTGCAGGCTGTTTGCATTGGCAGATGTTCTGTGCAGCGGCAGAGGACTCAGCTGGACTGTTGGGGTGACTCAGCGATGGGGCTGGAGGGAAGGCAGCTCTAGGGAGCTTGATACCCCCTCCCCTACATTTGCCTGTTTCCCACGTTGGGTTATTCATCTTACACAGAAATCTTCCCTTGCAAGTGAGCTCGGGGTGCAAAACTCATTGCATGAGTCAGGATGTTTCACGTTTTCCCATTTCTGTGAGTGCCATGGAACTGATCCTGTCGGGGCGATGAGCGAGAAGAGACCCCACAGAATCAGGTGCTGGAAATTTAATCAGCAAATGTAATTTCCAAGGTTTTATTCTCTGTATGGATTGTGAAGTCAGGAACTCAGAGCTGCATTGTTCTGTGGTAACAGGCCTGACAGAGCATATTTCTTTGTCTTAACTTGCTGATGGCTCTAGCACTTCGCTGTACCCACCCCTCAGAGTTATAGGGCTACCTGCATTTCTGTCCTTCTTTGGTCTGCCGGTGACCGTGACAGGCCTCGGAGCATCCCTTCCTATGGGGTGGAATCCCACAATAGTCCCTGGGCTAGAGCACACTGCAGGTCGACTGTGTTTGCCCAGCAGCTGTGAGTGAGTTTGGCACTTGTGGATCTTTGGCAGGCTGTGACGAGTGGGGAGGTGAGTGACCAGCCAGCCTTCTCGAACCAAAATCCTGTTTATTCCGGCTGTTCAGATTAAAGTGTAACATGGGAGAACAAGAGGGTTTTCAGACAACAGTCCGTGCAGGTCTCTGCCCCCAGGCTGCCCCCCACTCTGACAGGGACCCAGGCAGGCCAAGGGCCTTCAAACTTCCCCAGCGGTGTCTGTGCCTGTCAGTCTGAAGAGCTGCTCAGCAACAGCTGCCCCACCTCTAGACAGACTCCCAATGCTGGCAGAACAAGCTGGGTAACAAGGCTGGAGCCTGGAAATTGGCTCTTCCCAGCTTGTAGCTCTGGTCTCTCAGCCTCTCTGAAGTGCTCACTGAGTGACGGCTTTTCTCGAGCGGTTGCTTCCCTTCCTGCTTGTTTTCCAGCTGCCTGCTCTTAAACCAAGAAGAGACACGATGGCTTCCCCTAATACAGCCCTAACATCAACATCCCAATAGTTAACCCAATATAGCTAAGCAGCAAAAATCCCAGGGACTGGTTTTAATAGCCACACTCAATATGGTGGCACAGTGCCATGCCTTTGACAGTGCCATTCCTGGATTTATGAACTCTATGAGGAAGAGGGATGGCTCAGTGGTTTGAGCATTGGCTTGCTAAGCCCAGGATTGTGAACTCAATCTTTGAGGGAGCCATTTAGGGATCTGTCAGGGATAGTACATAGTTATGCCATGAGGGCAGCGGACTGGACTCAATGACTTCTTAAGGTCCCTTCCATTCCTATGAGATAGACATATCTCTATATTATTATGAATATTTAAGAGAGGGAGAGCAACAGACCACTCTCATGTCAGAAATGAAGTTCCATTTCTGTTACACTCAGGCATTTGACTCTGAAATTCATTTCTTGCAAACCCGCATCGTGCCTGAATACTAGGTACTGGGGTCACTATGATCTAGAGAGGGAAAGCTCAAGGAATTAATATTTTATGTACTGGGAAGACTGAGAGGGGATATAACAGCTTTCAAGTACGTAAAGTGTTGTTGGAAGGAGGAAGGAGAAAAATTATTATCTTTAACCTTTGATGCTAGGATAAGACACAGTGGGCTTAAATTGCAACATAGGAGGTTTAGGTTGAACATTAGGAAAAACTTCCTAACAGTCAGGGTGGTTAAGAGCATTGGTCAGGCAAAACCCTTCAGCTTGTCTCTGAGGGTATGTCTACACTAGAAAGTTAGTTCGAACTAACGGACGTTAGTTCGAACTAACTTTCCTATGCGCTACACTAGCGCTCCGTTAGTTCGAACTTAATTCGAACTAACGGAGCGCTTAGTTCGAACTAGGTAAACCTCATTTTACGAGGACTAACGCCTAGTTCGAACTAGCTAGTTCGAACTAAGGGCTGTGTAGCCCTTTAGTTCGAACTAGTGGGAGGCTAAGGCTTCCCAGGTTTCCCTGGTGGCCACTCTGGCCAACACCAGGGAAACTCTATTGCCCCCCTCCCGGCCCCGGAGCCCTTAAAGGGCCACGGGCTGGCTACTCACTTTGTGCCAGTTGCAAGGCTGCCAGCACCCGTGCCTGCACAGCCTGCACCTGCCACAGGATGAGCCAGCCATCCGAGGGCTCCCAGCCCTCCACTGCTCCCCACGACCAGCCTGGCGGCTCCCGGGAGCCTGCCCGGGGGCGCAAAAGGCGGGCGCCCGCCTGGTCAAGTGCGGAGATCGTGGACCTCATCGAGGTTTGGGGGGAAGCCTCAAATGTCCACGATCTCCGCACTAGCCACCGGAACGCAGCCGTCTATGGACGCATGGCTGCCAGCCTGGCCGCCAGGGGCCACCAGCGCAGCCGGGAGCAGGTGCGCTGCAAGATTAAAGACTTGCGGCAGTCCTACTCCCGGGCCTGCCTGCCAGAGGCTGACCCGGAGGCCTGCCCCCACTTCCATGCCCTGGACCGCATCCTGGGGCCTCATGCCGTCCCTGCCCCCCGGGACGTGATTGACCCCGGGGCAGAGGGACCGCTCCTGGACACCGAGGAGGAGGAAGAGGGCTCTGAGAGCCAGGAGCCTGCCGCCAGCCTTCCCAGGACCCGGGACCCCCGAGGCACCCCACAGAGCCGCTCGCCTGCATCATCAGAGGCCGGGGAGGCGTCCACCTGTGAGTACCCTCGTGTTCCCCTTATGTGTACGGGGGGCTGGGGCGAGAGGGAGCCCCGGGACCGTGCGCCTGGGCCTTGCCCACTACGGAGCAGCAGCTGGGGATCCTGCAGGGGCCCTGGCCTTGCAGAGGGGAGCTGGGTTTCACACACCTGGGCCCCTGGGGTAATTGACCGCTGGTCTTCTTGCACCACAGCTGCAGCACCGGGGCCTGCAGGGCGCACCACACCGCCTGCAGCAGCCGCCCGCGCCCGGGCAAGCAGGACAGCCAGGAACCAGGAGGACTACCAGAGGCGGCATCTCCGGTTCCTGGACCGACAGCTCCGTCTCCAGGACCACTGGGTCCAGGAGGACCTCAGGCTGCGCCAGAGGAGTCTGGAGGCCCTGGAGGAGCAGGGCCGTGCCCTGCGAGGCCACCTCCAGAGCCTGCTAGACCGCTTTCCATTTCCTCCTCCCCCTGCTCCCCCTGCTCCCCCTCTTGCTCCCCCTCTTGCTCCCCCTGCTCCCCCTCTTGATCCCCCTCTTGCTCCCCCTGCTCCCCCTGCTCCTCCTGTTCCTCCTGCTTCCGCTCCTGCTTCCGCTCCTGCTTCCTCCACACCCCCTGTCCTCTCTGCCCCCCCCTCCACAACCATTCCCCACCGACGCCCCCGGACCCGCAGTGTGGCGAGACGGGAGAGGCACCCAGACTCCCACCCCTGAGCTTTCCTTTCCCTTCCTCCCTTCCCTCCCCTCCCCTTCCAGCTCCCTCGTCCCAGGTTTCCCCCTCCCTTCTCCCACCTTCATTCCTCCCTCCCCCACCCCAGTTCTCTGAAATAAACAGACGTTTTTGTTTGAAAAACAGGTGTCTTTATTGTACAGTAGATAGGGAGGGGAAAGGGGAAGGAGGGGGGTAGGGTGGAAGAAGGCCCCGGTGGGGCATGCAGGGAGAGGTCAGTCCTCCTCCTCCTCCACCTGGAAGCTCTCCCGCAGGGCTTCCCGGATCCGGATGGCCCCCCGCTGGGCTTCCCGGACGGCGGCGGTGCGGGGCTGACCGTAGTGTCCAGCCATGCGGTCAGCCTCAGCCATCCAGGCTGGCAAGAAAGCCTCCCCCTTCCGCTCACACAAATTGTGGAGCACACAACATGCCGCCACCACGGGAGGGATGTTGTGCTCGGCCAGGTCCAGACGGGTGAGGAGGCATCGAAAGCGGGCTTTCAGTCGCCCGAAGGCCCCCTCCACCACGATGCGGGCCCTGCTCAGCCTGTTATTGAAGGCCTGGCGGGAGGGATTGAGGTGCCCCGTGTAGGGCTTCATGAGCCAGGGCTGCAGTGGGTAGGCGGCATCCCCCACCAGGCAGACGGGCATGTCCACGTCCCCGACCCTGATGTGGCGGTCGGGGAAGAAGGTCCCGTCCTGCAGCCGCTGGCACACGGAGGAGTTCCGGTACACCCGGGCGTCGTGTGCTTTGCCGGACCAGCCCACATTTATGTCCGTGAACTGTCCCCGGTGGTCACACACGGCCTGCAGGATGACGGAGAAGTACCCCTTGCGGTTCACGTACCGGGACGCCTGGTGTTCCGGGGCACGGATGGGGATGTGCGTCCCGTCGATGGCCCCCCCGCAGTTGGGGAAGCCGAGGGCGCCGAATCCCCGGATGACGGCATCCGGGTCGGCGAGGCGGACCACCCTGCGGAGCAGCACCCGGTTGATGGCCTTGACCACCTGCGGAGAGAGACACAGCAAAGCGTCAATCAGTGGGGCGCCCGGGTGGCTGGGAGCATTCATGCCCTGGCAGTGCCCCGCGCCCCACTCCCGGAAGCAACCCCCCTGGCGGCGTGTAGTACGGCCGGGACAGCCCGACCCCTCCGGTGCGGGGTGCCTTCGCCTCCTCCCGCCCCCCCCTTTGTCCCTGGGGCGGCCCATCCCCTCCTCGCAGCCCCCCTCCCCCCCGGCTCGGTGGCCGACGAGCGCCGTACCTGCATGAGCACTGCTCCGACAGTGGATCTCCCCACGCCGAACTGGTTCCCGACGGATCGGTAGCTGTCCGGCGTGGAGAGCTTCCAGAGGGCGATGGCCACCCGCTTCTGGAGGGGGATGGCGGGCCTCATGCGAGTGTCCCTTCTTTGCAGGGCAGGGGCGAGCCACTCGCAGAGCTCCAGGAAGGTGTCCCTCCTCATCCTGAAGTTCTGGGTCCACTGTCGGTCGTCCCAGCGCTCCAGGACGATGCGGTCCCACCAGTCGCTGCTGGTGTCCAGACGCCAGATGCGGCGGGGCACGCCGGTGCCGGGGCGCCGCCGCGGCTCCTCCACGGCCCCCAGGGCGGCCAGGCGGAGAGGCAGGGGGCTGACGTTCCCCAGGTGGTGCCAGGCAGCCTCGAGCCATTGCTGGCAGGCTTGCAGCAGCAAGTCCAGAACGTGCACCAGAAGGTGCAGGGCGAGCCGTGGCTCCATGTTGCCACCTGCAGCGGTCCCCCCCAAAGGGAAGCACCGACACAGACGGGCACAGAGACCGACGCTTTGCTGTCCCTCGGCGAGGTTGGCAAGCAAGCAGGAAAAGCTGAGAACCGGCTGTCCAGGGGGGGTCCCTTTAAGCACGAGCCTCAGATAGCCTCAGACAGCAGCCACACAAAGCAACTGCTGACCTGATGCCCTGCCAGAACCGGTTTCAGCTGCCCTTAAATGCCCCCCTGCGTCCAATCAGTGTGGACGCGCTAGTTCGAACTAGCAAAACGCTAGTTCGAACTAGTTTTTAGTTCTAGATGCGCTAGTTCGAACTAGCTTAGTTCGAATTAACTAATTCGAACTAAGTTAGTTCGAACTAGCGCTGTAGTGTAGACGTACCCTGAGAGATTTTTGGTATCAGAATGTATCCTAGATAGCCTTTGGTAAAGGGAAATTAATAGAACCTGATTCTGATCAAATTTATGCATGTAAATCAGAAGTGACAGCGTTGACGTCAATGTTAATGAATTAGGAAACAGGCCCCCAGAATTAAAGAGGGAGTGGCATACTTTGAAATCTCAGGGATGGAGAAAAATTATTATATACAAAATGAGGCAATAAAACACATTTATAATTAGCTTAAAGGGAAGACAGTTCATTTGACTTGTGTTTATTCCACATGCCATGAAACAAGGGGCCATACTCAGAAATGGAGACCCAGAAAGGGTGCCTGTGGGAAGGTCACAATTGTAACAATGCACGGTGCTCAAGTAGTCTGCAGGATTACCACTGCAAGATCTCAATGGGGCAAAGAGCTTAGCAGGACTCAAAGTTATGTCTACACTGTGCAATAATTTCGGAATAAGCTATTCCATAAGTACATGAGAACATAAGAACGGCCGTACTGGGTCAGACCAAAGGTCCTTCTAGCCCAGTATCCTGTCTGCCGACAGTGGCCAGCACCAGGTGCCCCAGAGAGGGTGGACCGAAGACAATGATCAAGCGATTTCTCTCCTGCCATCCCTCTCCAGCCTCTGACAAACAGAGGCCAGGGACATCAATTCTATCCCCTGGCTAATAGCCTTTTATGGACCTAACCTCCATGAAATTATCTAGCTTCTCTTTAAACTCTATTATAGTCCTAGCCTTCACAGCCTCCTCTGGCAAGGAGTTCCACAGGTTGACTAAACACTGTGTGAAGAAGAACTTTCTTTTATTAGTTTAAAATCTGCTACCCATTAATTTCACTTGGTGTCCTCTAGTTCTTCTATTATGGGAACTGATAAATAACTTTTCTTTATTCGCCCTCTTCACACCACTCATGATTTTATAGACCTCTACCATATTGCCCCTCAGTCTCCTCTTTTCTAAACGGAAAAGTCCCAGTCGCTCTAACCTCTCTTCATATGGGACCCATTCCAAATCATTTTAGTTGCCCTTTTCTGAACCCTTTCCAAGGCCAAAATATCTTTTTTGAGGTGAGGAGACCATATCTGTACACAGTATTCAAGATGTGGGCGTACCATAGTTTTATACAGGGGCAGCAAGATATTCTGGGTCTTATTTTCTATCCCTTTCTATCCCTTCTATCCAGAAGAAATACTCTGAAATAGCTTATTTCAAAATAGTGCGTCTACACTACAGGAAAGCCTAGGAATTAGTCAGAGGCAGGCTCCCCTAATGTGGACGTGCTACATCAATTTGGAGCCCCAGGAAGCACTGGGCAGTAATTACTTTGAATGGCCTGGGGGAGGAGCTATTTAGAAATAGCATCAGTGGAGCATCCACACTACTGCTATTCTGAAATAGCTATTTCAGAAAAGATGCTATTCCTCATAGAATGAGGTTTACAAATGCCAAAATAAGCTGTCCGTTATTTAGAAATTATTTTGAAATAATGGGCTAGACGAGTAGACATACCCAAATAGATTCTGGATAATTATACGGGAAACTAGAAAATCCAATTGCAATAGTGAGGATTGTTATAAACAAATCTTGGAAGGACTCTAACCTTTCCTGATTTATACCATGGCTGTGTCTAGACTGGCAGGTTTTTCCGCAAAAGCAGCTCCTTTTGCGGAAAAACTTGCCAGCTGTCTACACTGGCCGCTTGAATTTCCGCAAGAACACTGATGATCTCATGTAAGAAATCAGCGCTTCTTGCAGAAATACTATGCTGCTCCCGTTCGGGCAAAAGTCCTTTTGTGCAAAAGCTTTTGCACAAAAGGGCCAGTGTAGACAGCTCAGATTTGTTTTGCGCAAAAAAAGCCCCAATTGTGAAAATGGCGATCGGGGCTTTTTTGCGCAAAAGAGCATCTAGATTGGCCACGGATGCTTTTGCGCAAAAGCATCCGTGCCAATCTAGATGCCTCTTTTCCACAAATGCTTTTAACGGAAAAGCTTTTCTGTTAAAAGCATTTGCAGAAAATAATGCCAGTCTAGAGGCAGCCCATGAAAATATGTCTAATTTTGAGTGTTAGGGGAAACTTTCCCTGGGAGCAGGTTATCTCATAGCTGCCTGCATTAGGGCTTTCTCCATCTTCCTCGGAAGCCAGTGCTGGCCACAGGATACGGAGCTAAGTAAGCATTGCCAGAGTGGATCAGACCTCTTGTCTATTTCCCTATTGCCAATGTAAATGCAAGACTATGTTTTTGCTGAATTTCTTGTGCTCCTGGTCTTTGCTGATATTCCATGAAATACTTGGTGTCTCTAGACTTGTACTGAGAGCAGAAAGATGTCTCATTAAATATCATCTAGTCTCCTCTTCTGTTTTGTTTCAGCAAGGACATTTCAAAACTCCTTGGATGTGTCCAGTACATGATGTCAGCTGTTAATGACACCAAATCGAACCCCACAGTGTTCTTTCTCACAGGGATACCTGGGAAAGAAGACATCTATCTCTGGATCTCTATCCCATTCTGCTTAACATATGTTATCTCAATAGTAGGAAATTCAGTCATTCTGTTCATTATAAAAACAGACGCAAGCCTCCACGAACCCATGTACATTTTCCTTTCCATGTTGGCCATCACAGACCTTGCCTTATCAATAACCACCATACCGACAATATTGGGTATATTTTTGTTTAACTCTAGGGAGATTAGCTTCAATGCCTGTTTTGCCCAATTGTTTTTCATCCATTCACTTTCATACATTGAATCCTCCGTGCTCTTGTTAATGGCCTTTGACCGCTTCATCGCAATCTGTAACCCGTTGAGATATGCTTCCATCTTAACGCTGCCAAGAATAGCCAAGATGGGACTGGTGTGTGTGCTAAGAGCGGTGGCCCTAATATTCCCACTCCCCTTTCTCCTGAAACGGTTCCCATACTGTCGAGAAAATGTCCTCTCCCATTCCTACTGTGTGCATCAAGAGGTCATGAAATTGGCTTGTTCAGACATCATAGTCAACAGCATCTATGGCTTGTCTATTGCTCTCTTATCAGTGGGGTTAGATTCATTGCTCATCTTCCTCTCGTATGCGATGATCCTCAAAACAGTGTTGAGCATCGCATCCCGTGGGGAGTCCCTTAAGGCCCTGAACACCTGCATTTCTCACCTGTGTGCTGTCCTGCTCTTCTATATACCCGTCCTGGGTTTGCCTGTGACACACAGATTTGGGAATAGCTCTTCACACTTTCTTCAGATTGTCTTGGGCTACATCTACCTGCTGATCCCGCCCCTGATGAACCCGATCGTGTACAGTGTGAAAAGCAAACTCCTGCGCAGGAGGATAATCAAGGTGTTTCTCAAGTAAAGTTCACTGCCCACCTCTAGCACTGGTGACACAGAAGCTGAAAAAACACTGGCCCATGGCCAGCTATTCTATCCGGGACCTTGACGGAAAATAGTATGAGGCACTCTCCACTCCGCAGAGAGGTTTGCAGAAGGTTCAAGGGCTGGTGCAATGGGAGAGGGGCTGTCCCCACCCACTGGTGAGGTAGGGACCATGCAATGGGGGAAGGAGACTGACCAGGCATTTACAAAGTGACTTTCTTTGTGGAAAGCCACAGGCCCAGTGGGATGTTGACGCAAAAGAAGCCATGTCACTGGCTGCTCCGAATTCAGAATTCCTGGTGATACATTCAATAAAGAGAAGACATGTCGATGTTGTCACTGTCACTGTCCCATCTTTGGTTAAAATGTATGGACCATGGAAGAGTTGTTCTCCAGTGGCAGTCTTAGCCCTTCCTGAGCACCCTGGGCGCTGTGCGATGCATGGGGCTGCCCCAGCTGTGACCATGGGCTATTCAGGGTTCACAGACACCCACCCTTCCCCCACGCCCTCAGCCAGGTGCTTGTGACTGGGTCATGTCAGAAACATGGTTAATTCAGGAACCCAAGGAGCAGCATTTCAGGCAGCCTCCTCCTGCACATCGATGGCTTTGCACAGCTGCTGACCCCACTTATGAAGGGTAGAGCTGCATGTTTGGTGTCTGACACAGAGAATTCCTGGAAAGATACCTAGATCCAGGGATTTGCTTTGCTGCCCTGTTCTCCCCCCAGCCTGAGGGGCTGCATGGATCTCCACTGGGTGGCAAAGGCTTTGAAGAGTGGAAACCTCTCTGACCAAGACCCTGCAGATGAGGGTCAACCCAGAGTGCCCCCTTGTGCCCTGAGGTAGCCCGGCAGGTGCCCTGCCATTTAAGGTCCTTGCAAAGACTGACTCTCAGCCTAGGGTGCTCAAAACAAGAGCCCCCTTTAAGAGGTTACTTTAAATCAGCCAACGCAGGCTCTCCTAGCCTCTGGCCCCATCCTCCTCCATTACTCAAGAGCCCACCACCTCCTGGCTTTCTGGGTGTCTACATTGGTGGAGACCTGCAAATTCACAGATTTCCATTTCATTTCCATGCATCTCCATGGATGAAGATAGCACACACCATTTCCGGCGATAGCAGCACGGATGCAGATACAAAACTTTGTATTCTCACAAGGCTCTGAAAGTCAGGATCCTCCACCTGTCCGGGGTGGAAGGTTTGTGGGGTAGGGATAGGGGCTGCTTTGGCTCCATGCCCAGAGCAAGTGGAGTGTCTGCCATAGTTCTGCACAATTGTATGTGTGGCTTTCCCTGACTGAGCTCCATCTGGGTATGGGGATGGTTAGATGGCTCAGAGCTGCAGCAAGGCCATAGTAAAAGCTGGGAGGGTAGCAGTGCGGAATCATGGTGAACTCTGCATCTACTCTGGGAGGGGGTCCTGAACAGCCGTTAGGTCACTCCCCACCCCCAGAGCCAGTCCAGAATGGAGCCCAGACAGGAAGCTGCAGAAGACCCTCCACCTGCTCATGGAGGGCGGGGGGATTCGAGGGGTGGCAGAATTCCCTGCCAGTGTCTTCATGTCCTAGGCTCCCTGCCCAGCTGAGAGCGGGACAACTTCAGATGGGCTCCCCCCAACTGCTCATGTGGCTCCCCTCACTGGGCTCTGCAGCTGGTTGTGGGAGTGTGTGCTTTGGAGGCTCAGTCTGGCCCCAGGTGCAGAGCCCTTCAAGTGGAAGTTAGGAATCATTAAAACAGGGATAGAAATTAAGACAAAGAATATCTTATCACCAAAACTACGTACACCAGCATCTTGAATATTGTGTACAGATGTGGTTGCCTCATCTCAAAACAGATATCTTAGCATTGGAAAAGTTTCAGAAAGGGTAACAAAAATGATGAGTGGTTTGGAACGGCTGCCATATGAAGAGAGATTAAAAAGACTTGGACTTCTCAGCTTAGAAAAGGAGACTAAGGGGGGTTATGATAGAGGTCTATAAAATCAAGGCAGTTATGGAGAAAGTGAATAAGGAAAAGTTATTTACTTGTTCCCATAACATAAGAACTAGGGATCACCAAATTAAATTAATAGGTAGCAGGTTTAAAACAAAGGAAGTTTTTCTTCACAGAATGCAGTCAACCTGTGGAACTCCTTGCGAGAGGATGTGATGAAAACTAGGAAAATTCAGGGAGGATAGATCCATCAATGGCCAGGATGGGTAGGAATAGCCTCTGTTTATCAGAGGATGGGAATGGATGACAGGAGAAGGATTATCTGTTCAGTTCATTCCCCGGGGGGTACCTAGTATTGGCCACTGTCAGAAGATGGGATATTGGGCTGGATGGACCTTTGGTCTTACCCAGTATGGCTATTCTTATGTTCTTATCTGTGGATCTCATGGAGATCGGGAGAGGTCCCAGATGATTGGAAAAAGGCAAATGTAGTGCCCATCATTAAAAAAGGGAAGAAGGACAATCCAGGGAACTACAGACTGGTCAGCCTTACCTCAGTCCCCTGAGGGGATCCTCAGGGAATCCATTTTGAAGTACATAGAAGAGGGAAAAGTGATCAGAAATAGTCAACATGGATTAACCAAGGGAAGTCATGTTGACCAATGTGATGGCCTTCTATGATGAGGTAACTGGTTCTGTGGACACGGGGAAGTCAGTGGATGTGATCTGCCTTGACTCTAGCAAAGCTTTTGATAGGGTTTCCCACAATATTCTTGCCAGCAAGTTGAGAAAATATGGACTGGATAAATGGACTGTAAAGTGGACAGAAAGCTGGCTACATTGTCAGGATCAATGGGTAGTGGTCAACAGCTTGATGTCTGGTTGGCGATTGGTTTCTAGCGGAGCGCCCCAAGGGTCTGTTCTAGGGCTAGTTTTGTTCAACATCTTTATTAATGACCTGGATGAGGGGATGGATTGCACCCTCAGCAAGTCTGCAGATGACTAAGCTGGGGGAGAGGTAGATATGGTAGAGGGTAGGGGTAGGGTCCAGAGTCACCTAGACAAATAGGAGTGGTCCAAAATAAATATCATGAGGTTCAAGAAGGACAAATGCAGAGTTCTGCACTTGGGTCAGAAGAATCGCAAGCACTGCTAGAGGCTGGGAACTGACTGGTGAGGCAGCAGTTCAGCAGAAGAGGACCTGGGAATTACAGTGGATGAGAAACTGGGTATGAGTCAACAGTGTGTTCTTGTAGCCAAGAAGGCAAATGGCATATTAGATTGCATTAGGAGGAGCATTGCCAACAGATCCAGAGAAGTAATTATTCAACTTTATTCGACACTGATGAGGCCACATCTGGAGTATTGTGTCCAGTTCTGCCTCCCCCCCCCCCCACCCTGTACAGAAAGGATGTGGATGCTTTGAAGAGGTTCCAGCAGAGGGCAACCAAAATGATTAGGGGGCTGGAGCACATAGCCTATGAGGAGAGGCTGAGGGATTTGATAACAGCTTTTATCTACCTGAAGGGAGGTTCTAAAGAGGATGAAGAGAGGCTGTTTGCAGTAGTGACAGATGGCAGAATGAGGAGCAATGGTCTCAAGTTACAGTGGGAGAGGTCCAGCTTGGATATTAGGAAAAACTATTCCCTTAGGAAGGTGGTGAAGCACTGGAATGGGTTCCCTAGGGAGGGGGTGGAATCTCCATCCCTAGAGGTTTTTAAGCCCTAGCTTGATAAAGCCCTGGCTGGGTTGATTTAGTTGGAACTGGTCCTGCCTTGGCCAGGGGGCTGGACTCGATGACCTTCTGAGGTCTCTTCCAGCCCTAGGATTCTATGATCTCTGATAAATATTGTAGATCACAGATTGCATGAGGATACACGTTTGTGAATGTGCCCAAACATTACTTCAGGATTGCTGCACTCCTGGAGACTCCAGTCCTACTGTATCTGATCCCACTGGGTCTTTCCCCCAGCTCATCCACTTCCACCAAGGCCCCGTGTGCAGGGCCTGGAAAGGGCTACCCAGGGAGCAAAGGACCCAGACTCTGCATTCTGATAATGCATTTTGCATTCATGAACATAAGAACGGCCGTACTGGGTCAGACCAAAGGTCCATTTAGCCCAGTAGCCTGTTTGCCAAAAGTGGCCAAAGGCAGGTGCCCCAGAGGGAGTGAACAGAATATGTAATCATCACATGATCCCTCTCCTGTCATCCATTTCCAGCTTCTGACAAACAGAGGATAGCAACACCATTTCTACCCATCCTAGCTAATCACCATTGATGGAGCTAACCTCTATATCTAGCTCTTTTTTGAACCCTGTTAATGTCCTGGTCTTCACAATATCCTCTGGCAAGGAGTTCCACAGTTTGACTGTGCACTGTGTGAAGAAAAACTCCCTTTTGTTTGTTTCAAACCTGCTACCTATTAATTTAATTTGGTGACCCCTAGTTCTTATATTGTGGGAACAAATAAATAATTTTCCTTATTCACTTTTTCCACATCAGTCATGATATTATAGACCTCAGTCATATCCCCCCTTAGTCTCCTCTTTTCTAAGATGAAAAGTCCTAGTCTCTTTAATCTTTCGTCCTATGGGACCCATTCTAAACCCCTAATCACATTTGTTGCCCTTTTCTGAACCTTTTTCAATGCCAAGATATCTTTTTTGAGATGAGGTGACCACATCTGTACACAGTATTCCAGAAGTGGGTGGGCCATGGTTTTATATAGAGGCAATAAAATATTGGACACAAGCTGGGGTGGGGGGGTCTCACAGGTGCACCCAACCCACTGACCACCTCAGGCTCCCTGGGCACCTCTTACCATTGACCAGCCCTGTCCTGGAGAGCGGAAGGAGGCTTGGGTAATGAGAAGGAGCAGGGGATGGGGTTTTGGGGAGGAAGACATGGGGAAGAAGGAGGGATAGAGGGGAAGTTGCTGCCTGTATGGGCTTGTCTGTGGCTGGACTAGGAGTTACCCATGGTGGAGGGCGGGGGAGACCAAGGACTATTCCACCTCTTACTGAGCAGCTGAGGCAGCCCAAATGGGGTGGGGAGGTGTGAGAGAATCTAGGTTTCAGTCTCTGCCTAGGAACATTGTGTGTCAATGCTCGCTCTGCGCTACTGTAGGCTCCTTAGGCATGGTGTATGCAGAGCGGTCAATGGGGCTGGGAGGGAATGGGGTGGGGGTGGGCTGCGTGAAAGGCTTCTCCTGTGGCTCCTGCATAAATCACGTCTCTGACACGACTCAGTCACAAACACCTGGCTGGGGGGGAAGGGTAGGTGTCTGAGCCCCTTGAATAGCCCCCGCCCTCAACTGGTACAGCCCCATGGGTCACGCAGCACCCAGTGTGCTCAGGAAGGACCAGGACTATGACTGCAGAACAGCCCTGCAGCTTTTTCGTTTGTTTGTTTGGCTTGTAGATGTTTAACCATAGATGTAACAGTAACAGGCCAGATGCCATGGAAAACCAGAGCCACATCCCTTTTCTTTATTGACAAATCAAGAGGAATTCTGAGATTGGAGCAGCCACCAACATGGTCTTTAAGGGCCAACATCCCACCAGTACCATGACTCTCTGAAAACTCACTCACTTTCTAAATGTTGCTGCCTGACTTTGTCTCCTTCAACCAGTTCACTGTTGTCCCTCACCAGCAAGTAAGGACATCTCCTCTTCCATTGCGTAGACCCCATCCGAATCTCTATAGCTCATGTTATCTCAGGTGGAAGGGTGCAGACTGGGACAGGCAATCATAGACTGTATTTTTGTCTTCTGTGTGACTAGTGCTGAAGCCATGTGATGAACTGACCCTTCACTTGATGAACACTCTCATTATCCTGGCACGGAGGTGTTTGCTTTTCACGCTGTACACGATCGGGTTCATCATGGGTGGAACCAGCAGGTAGACATAGCCCAGGAGAATCTGAAGCAAGGGAGACGAGCTAATCCCGAATCTGTGTATCACAGATAGGCCAATCATTGGTGTGTAGAAGAGCATGATAGCACAGAGGTGAGAGACGCAGGTGTTCAGGGCCCTGAGGCGCTCCAGATAGGATGCGATGCTCAGCACTGTTTTGAGGATCATCACATAAGAGAGGAAGATGAGCAGCGTATCTAACCCCAGTATTAAGAGTGTATTAAACAAGCCATAGATACTATTGACTCTGACATCTGCACAAGCCAACTTCATGACATCCTGGTGCAGGCAGTAGGAATGGGAGAGGATGTTGGCTCGACAGTATCGATACTGTTGCAGAAGAAGAGGCAGTGGGCATATTATGGCTACTCCTCTTACCACACACACCAGTCCCATCTTGGCTATTCTCGGCAGGGTTAGGATGGAAGCGTATTTCAGTGGGTATCGGATCGCGACGAAACGGTCAAAAGCCATCAGTAGGAGCACAGAAGATTCAATGCATTGAAGTGAGTGGATGAAGAACAGCTGGGCAAAACAGGCATCCAGGCTGATCTCCCTAGAGTTAAACAAGAATATGCCTAGGGTGGTTGGCATGGTGGCTATTGATATAGCAAGATCTGCAACAGCCAACATGGAGAGGAAAATGTACATGGGCTCATGGAGGCTTGGGTCTGTTTTTATAATGAAGAGAATGACTGAATTTCCTGTTATTGAGATAGCATACGTGAAGCAGAATAGGACAGAAAACCAGAGAGGGACGTCTTCCTGCCCAGGTATCCCAGTAACCAGGAACACTGCATGTGTGAATTTGGTGTCATTGACAGCTGACATAATGAACTGTGTAAGTCTGAAGAGATTTGAGTTTTCGTTCCTGAAAGGAAAAAGAGAAGAGTAAATAGTATGTAATGAGACATCATCTTTCTGCTCTTGGTGCAAGTCTAGAGACTTCTACTAGCTCAAGGAGGATCAGGATACTCATTGACTTGGATCTGCACAACCAATAGGACAGTCGGCATTGCTGGTGGAGGTCAGACTTGAAGTCCATCTAGACACTTCCTGCTGTTTCAGAAGAAGGTAGAAGAAGTCCTGTAATAGGCAACTTTGAGATAACCTCCTCCCACTGGCAACCACTAATCAAACATATTTTGTGGGGTAAATCAGGAAAGTTTAGAGCTATTCCAAAAAACCTCCCTATATCATTGGATATTTTGGTTACCCATATAAACACCCAATCCCTCTGTGAATATTGCTACACTCTTTGTGCCATAATATCTTGTGCCTGGGAGTTCCACAGCCTACTTGAGCACTGTGCGATTTTACAGTTGTGACCCTTCCACACTTTTTGAACCCTTCACTTCTGACATATTGAATATATGGCAAGTGCACTATTGAATGATCTCTTCTGCAATGAAGCTATTTATAAACCTGTCTCATTGCCGCATTACATATGTACTTTTTATACTTTCACCACTCATGAGAGTCCAAATTATGCCACTGCCTCTTTGCAGCACTCAGGATGAATTGTATGGACAGGTTTCTCAATTCAATATCATTGACTTCAACTAAGTCACTCCAGATTTAAACATGTCAGTTCTATCAGAGCCAGGCTGTATCAACCTCCGCTTATCATTGCTCCCAGTAACGCACACGGATTCAGAAGAATCCCTCCCAGAGAAGCTGAAGGGCTTTCCCTTGCTAGCATTGATGGAATCTGGGATGTTCAATCATCCTGCAGGCTCCTATATATATAACACCCGAATGAATTACTTCACCTGGCAAGGGCACACAAGGATGACTAATGTGAACACAGGGCATACACTAATACCCAGTTGATTGAACAAGCTACTTCACCCTCGTGTATGTGTAACAGGTGATGGGTATGAATAATTTACACTATTTCACTCCCCTTTCCTGCACCTCATCTCAACTCTTGGCTGAAACACAAATCAGCAGTTCTGTGCTCCTGACACGGAATATGACTGTTAGAAACCACTTCTGGGGAGTTACCAGGTGACAGTATCACACAACTATACACTGAACAGAGTTACTGGCACAAACACATTGCATACTGTATTCAGGGTACTTCTGTAATACAATCAAAGCAAAAGGCACTAAGCCGCAAATGTATCACTGCTCCTTCCTGTAGAGATCTGCTGGCTTTCGAGATACACATCCAGGAGGTTTAGTTACCAATAATTGTATTATTAGGAAAAGTTTTGCCATATGATTTACACATCTGTTCTTTAGCACAGGCATGTCGACCCATTTTCCCCTCTGATCGTCTTTCAGAGACAATTTCTCAGCCCTCATTCAATCACTTGTCAGTGATTAAATCTAGTAACTGTTCTGTCCAACAGCTGACTGGCACTTGTTGGGTTTTGCTCTGTCAGTCTATAACTTACAAGTAAGGAGCCTTTATCTGGGGCATGGTACAGAGACTTGCAATCAGTGCATAGTACGCAGTAACACCAGCACCTGTTCTTCAGGCATGAGGAGGTTTTGCAGGAAGCGGGTTTCAAAGTCAAATGCCTGAGAATTCATGGAAATGGAACTTTATTAAACACATGAAAATAACCTATTGCTCCATCTCTCTCTCTCTCTTGCTCTCTCTCTCTTCTGTATTCATAACACCCAAATTCCCTGAGAACTGCACGGTGACAGACATGGAGCTGAGCTGTCAGACTGGATGTGTACGTCAGATACAGTCCATGGGATATTTGCTGTAAAGCTACATTAGATTCACTATTGGGATGCTGATGTTATCATTGTATTAGGTGAAACCAGTCTGGCCCATCTTAGTTTAAGAGCAGGCTGCTGCAAAACAAGCAGGAAGGAACAAGAGCTTAATAAAACCATCGCTCAGTGAGCACCTCAGGGAGGCTGACAGACCACACCGGAGCTACAAGCTGGAAAAAGCCTGTAGCTGGGCACCAGCAATATTATCTAGCTTGTTCTGCCAGTGCTGGGAGTCTGCCCAGAGGTGGGGCAGCTGTTGCTGAGAAGCTCTTCAAACTGACAGGCACGACACAGCCCTCAGCCTGCCTGGGTCCCTGTTAGAGTTGGAAGGGCCTGAGTCAGAGACATGGACAGGCTGTTGTTTGAAAACCCTCTTATTCTCCCTTCCTGCTGTTCAGATTACACAGTATTTAGGTTGTAGAAGGCTGGCTGGTCACGTCTACTCACAGAGGAAAGAACCCATGGGGGCTGAACCCACTAGGGCCTGCTGGGTAGGTCCAAGCAAGCTGTAGCCAGAGCCCGATCTCTGGGTGGGAGGCTCGTGAGATTCCCCCCATAAGAAGGCAGGATACAAGATCAGATACTCACAGACCAGAGCAGGGCAGTGATGCCGGTAGCCCTGTGCCTCTGAAAGGTATTTACAAGGCAGAAAGCCTGGAGCCCTCCGCTAGCCAGGAAGAGAAATGTCTTACCACAGCAGAAGGAAGCTCTGAATTCCGAATGAAGCCGGAGAGTGAAACCTTTGAAACGGCATTTGATAATCAGATTTCTGGGAGTCAACAATCCTGAGGCAATTTTGGAACTAATCAGTAATATTCTCTGGGTCTCCTCTCATGCAGCTCCATGGTAGGATCTCGCCCAGAGCACACGGCCCTTCTAGAAATGGGACCCATCAAGAAATCCCAACTCGGGACATTGGCGGTTTAACACTCTGAGCTGGCTTTGAATGTCAGATTTGTGTGTAGCTTGAACAAACCACTCTGGGGCGTGAGCAGAGGTAGGAGAGGGTTCCCAAGCTACCTAGTGTTGTCTGCCTCCAGCCCATCACTGAGTCACACAACAGCCCCCCTAAGTCCTCTGCCCCTGCACAGAACAGCTGCCAATGCAAACAGCCTGCAGCCTTTGCCTTGCACTTGGCATGTTACAGACAGTGAACCCTGCCAACGTACCCAGTTTCTGTTGGAAGGGAGCTGCTGACACCATCCTAAACGACAAGGAGTGATCAGAAAATAGCACGGGCAGCAGGCAGTGTGTGTTCAGCTAGGGAGGCAGCTGCCTTTATGCAGCATGTTTGTACCTTCCCTTGGGGGCCACTTGGCCATTAGGAAGTCTCAGCTGTTTGGCTTCATGTGCACCAGCTTTAACCTTGTCACAGCTAATGGCAAAAAGCCGAATCCCAGGAGATGGGGGGTGATGCCAAACAACTAGCCTGCAGCGCCAGCCCTGCTGCAGCCTCTGTTCCTGGAATCCGAGCTCATCAGCACTGTTCTTATGGGTCTGATTAGTCCCCTGGCCATAAACCCACAAACTCTGGGCCTCCACAACTGCTCTAGGACACTCTCCAACTCCTGGTTAGGGCAGGCTCGTCAGAGATGTGCTACCAGGGCTTGTCACAGTAGGCTCTGCCCATACGATCTGCTGAAGGGGTTGTATACATGTTGGAGCATGCTACATTGAGATGGGAAGGCTGGTTAGCGTAGCTTTGGTCACAATCCCCAGCCAGTGTCTGGTCAGGAGGGTTGGAGAGTGAGATACCACCTGAAAACCCATACGTTTGAGTCCTTTATGGTGCTGATCCATCGGTAGGGGTGTGTGGTCTGTAATGAGCCCAAAAGTGCTTTAGGGCCTCTATTGCCCACTTTGCCATCAAGGCTTCCTTTTCAGCAGTGGAAAGTTTCACTTCACAGGGAAATAGTTTTTGGTGTAGGTAGAGTACAGGGTGTTCTTTCCCCTCTCATCCCTGCAGTAGCATGGCCTGCCGCCCCACTTCCGAGGAGTCTGTAAGATGACTGGTTTTGAGATGTTTGGTTGAAATAGGACTGGCTCTTGGGTAACTTGCTCCTTCAAGTCTCTTTCACACTCCTAAGACCCCCAGATGTTCTGTGGTCCAGAGTTGTTCCTGTGGTTGGATTCCTTGAAGAGTTAAACCAGAATATGCCCAAGGTGGTCGGCATGGTGGCTATCAATATAGCAAGATCTGTGACAGCCATCATGGAAAGGAAAACATACATGGGCTCATGCAAGCTTGAATCTGTTTTTATAACAAATAGAATGACTGAATTGTCTGTTATTGAGATAGCATACAGGAAACAGAATAGGACAGAGATCTAGAGATGGACTTCTTCCTGCCCTGCTATCCCTGTGAGTAGGGTCACTGTTCCCACAGAATAGGGAAATCCGCGGGGGATTTAAATATCCCCCACGGATTTAAATAAACATGTCCACCACTTTTTTTCCCGCTTGGGGAAAAGCCGGAAAAAAGCGTCTAGACTGGCGCGATCCTCCGGAATAAAGCCCTTTTCCTGAAAGTAGGAATAAGAGATCCTCCGGAAAAGGGATTTATTCCGGAGGATCGCGCCAGTCTAGACACTTTTTTCCAGCTTTTCCCCAAGCCGGAAAAAAAGCGGCGGACATGTTTATTTAAATCCGCGGGGGATATTTAAATCCCCCACGGATTTCCCTATTCTGACTTACCCGCTTTGCATCCCTTTTCCGGAATTTGGGGCCAGTGTAGACGTAGCCAAAGTATCAGGAGAAAGGGTGCTAAACCTGAGTAGATAAAGATCAAAGTCAGTGGGTGGATTGCTAAGGCAGGAAGGATACCATTCAGAAAGCTGTTAGTACCTTCAGTGATAAAGGGTCCACCACCTCATAGCTTGATTAAGTCCATTAGTAATTGAACTGAATTTGCATATGTATTGTAATTCCAAACTTTCGCTATGTATTTGGCTTGAGGAGCTGGCCTGTAACAAGACGGACACCTTCAGATCTGTGAGATTTTGGTTAGGGAAACAGAAATGTTCTACCACTGGCTTCTGAGTATTTTCTTGACGTATATCCGATTTGTGTCCATTGATTCTTTCCCGGAAGGTTTAGAGCTGTTCTAACACATTAAAATAAACCCTCACTACTGCCATTGGATGTTCCGGTTGCCCATGTGAACACCCACCCCCTCTTTGAATCTTTCCAAGTTCCTTGTGCCATTTATATCTTGTGGCCGGGAATTCTGGAGTCCACTCGATCACGGTGTGATTTTACAGTTGTGACCTTCCTACTGAAACCTTGTCTAGCCTTTTGCTCTTGCGGGTGGCATATTGTGTTATGGTGTGTGGTAGATACATGGCATGAACACCATTGTACTTATCTGTCCTTCACTGAAGCATTTCCAAATGTGCCTCATTGCCCCATTATATAGGCGTGTTTTTATCTTCTCTGCAGCCATAGGCTCTGTCAGTGAAACCTTTGTTACAGGGTAGCTGAAATGAAAAACCTATGGGGATCCAGGCAGCGGTAGCTGGGCAGCCTCATGGCAGTCGAGCTTTCAGAGGAAAAAGGATCCATTTTCTATGCAAACTCATTCCAGAAAATGGATGAAAAGGAAACACTTTCGTTTGAGTCTATATTGTACCTTTTGGAGGGGGAAACTCTGTTTTCCAGATTAGTTCTCAGTCAAACCACGAGCCTCTGTTCCCCATGCTACATGATCATGTCCTGATGTGGGAACACTCCCCTCATTGGCCTGCACCACTTTGCAACCTCTTAGAGTGCCCGTATTTCCCAAAGAGAAAATGGGGGACACCGAGTCATTGTCTCAAATATGCCCCTCCTTTCTGTGACTCTGTCACCCTCACTTGAACCTGGAGGCTTCCCCTAAGGTCTGAGGAGGCTGTCACCGAGGCTATGTCTAGATTGCAAGCCACTTTCGAAAGAGGCTCTTTCGAAAGCATCTTTCGAAAGAGCCTCTTTCGAAAGAGAGCGTCTAGACTGCACGGAGAAATTTCGAAAAAGCGGCTTGCTTTTTCGAAAGAAAGCATCCAGTGAGTCTGGATGCTCTCTTTCGAAGAAGCCCTATTTACATTGAAGAACGCCTTCTTTCGAAAGAGGAACTTTCGAAAGAAGGCGTTCTTCCTCGTAAATTGAGGTTTACCGCCATCGAAAGAAAAGCCGCGTTCTTTCGAATTAATTTCGAAAGAACGTGGCTTGAGTCTGGACGCAGGGGAAGTTTTTTCGGGAAAAGGCTACTTTTCCCGAAAAAACCCCTGAGTCTGGACACAGCCCTAGAGCTGTCCCCTCTAGGTCTGCCTCAGAGGCTGGTATCTCGACTAGCCAGCCGCAAACATTCCTCTGCTCCCCTCTTTTCCATTTTTTCACAGAGTTGGGCATTAGTCTCATTTTCTCTTCCTAGCTGAGCAAGTCAGCAAGGGCATAAGACCATAAGAACATAAGAATGATTAAAGGTCTAGAGAACATGACCTATGAAGGAAGGCTGAAAGAACTGGGTTTGTTTAGTTTAGAAAAGAGAAGACTGAGGGGGGACATGATAGCCATTTTCAGGTATCTAAAAGGGTGTCATAAGGAGGAGGGAGAAAACTTGTTCATCGTGGCCTCTGAGGATAGAACAAGAAGCAATGGGCTTAAACTGCAGCAAGGGAGGTTTAGGTTGGACATTAGGAAAAAGTTCCTACCTGTCAGGGTGGTTAAACACTGGAATAAATTGCCCAGGGAGGTTGTGGAATCTCTATCTGTGGAGATAGTTAAGAGTAGGTTAGATAAATGTCTATCAGGGATGGTCTAGACAGTATTTGGTCCTGCCATGAGGGCAGGGACTGGACTCGATGACCTCTCGAGGTCCCTTCCAGGCCTAGTATTCTACAATTCTATAAGAAGGGCCATACTGGATCAGACCAAAGGTCCGTTTAGCTCAGTGTTCTGTCCTCTGACTGTGGCCAATGCCAGGTGCTCGAAAGGGAATGAGCAGAACAGGTGATTACCACGGTCGTGTCTACACTACGCAGAAGATCGACGCTGCCACAGTCAATCTTCCGGGTTTGAGCTAGCCAATCTAGTGAAGACTTGCTCACTCAAACTGAGAGAGCTCACCCGTTTGAACTAGATCTAGACCACACCGGAGCTACAAGCTGGGAAGAGCCTATTTCCGGGCTCCAGACACGTTACCCAGCTTGTTCTGCCAGCGCTGGGAGTCTGCCCGGGGGAGGGAGCTATTGCTGAAAAGCTCTTCAGACTGACAAGCACAGACAATGCTGGGCATGTCTGAAGGCCCCTGACCTGCTTGGGTCCCTGTCAAAGTGGGGGGCTGGGATCAGAGACGTGGACTGAGTGTTGTTTGGAGCCCCTCTTCCTCACCCATGTCCCACTTTCTTCCTGGTGTTCAGATTGCACAATATGTGGTTCAGTAAGGCTGGGTGGTCACGTCTCACCGCTGATCATTGACTCCCAAAGGGAAGAATTGCAGGTGCTGAGCACACCCAGATCCGCTGGGCAGGCCCAGTCAACCCTCAGTGTCCTCTAGCTCTGGGGCAAGTGTGAAGGGTGTTGGGTATTGCAGGAGAAGACAGAGTACCAGGCCTGACACCTGGCACTTGGAGATCAGAGAGGAGGCAGAGAAGCCGGTAGCCCTGTACCTCTGAGGAGTGGGAGAGAAATGTCTTATCCTGCCTGTTACCACAGAGGGAGGAACATTTGGATCCTGGAGGCTGGGAGCAGTCGACACTGGATGGATCCATTGATAATTGCCCCATTTTCTTCATGGTCTCTGAAGTATCTGCATGGTCAGTCCTTGGACGGCAGGACCCTGGGCTTCATGGACCTCTGGTCTGACCCCACAGGATTGCTGCCATGGTCTGACATAGTTCCCCTGCTGGATGGGCTGCTGCAGACAAGCCTTTCCCAGGCTCTCCCTGAGCTAATGAGCTGTCATCGTCACCCGACCAAATGTCCAGTGGCTGCCAAGTGTGGCAGGATGATGGCGGGGTGCGGAGGGGAGAGCGCTGCCACCCATGGGTGTGATCATGTAGCAGGAGGGACAGAGGCTCATGGTTTGAGCTAGAGCTGGGCTGGAAAATGGAGACAAGTCACCCCCCCGCCGACCCCATGCACATGCAGAAGGTTTTGAAACACACTCAACTGTTTCCTGGTTGCTCGTTTTGTGGGGTGAGTTTTCATTAAAAAAGGGATCCTTTTTTTCTCCAAACACCCAGCTTCCTGAGGCTGCCTGGCGGTAGCTGCCTGGATCCCCAAGAGAAACGGGAGGCTTTTCAGCTGCCTCTCCCTTGTAATGTCAATGAAGGGGACGCTGACCAAGTCTATGACTGCACTCTGGGGATGGAAAGGTCAAAACCTCCCGCCTAGCATACAGCTGGGGTATCGGGCCCATGAGCGACTCTAACCAGCCCTCCCACCTCTGTCCAGCCCCGTCCTGTGGGCAGTGGCTGCTGTGACAGCACATCTGTAGTGAACCTGCTCCAGCAGGGAGCTGGGGAGGGGCTCGTAATGCCGGAGGATCTGCTGGCGAAATTTAGACATAACTTGTTATTCTTCTTATTTTATTTCAGTCAGACTATAGCTGTGATAACTCCCCTCCCCGCCTCGAGGCAACCATGGGACTAATTGGACCCATCGGAGCAGTGTTGACTTGCGCTACAGGACTGTTGTTTAGCACCACTGCCCATCCCTGTGATTTGGCCTCCTGCTGTTTGCCATGACGGGGTTAAAGCTGGTGCACACGAAGCCAAGCAGCTGAGGTTCCCTGATGGCCAAGTGGCCCCAAGGGAAGGTACAAACATGCTGCATAAAGGCAGTTGCCTCCCTATATGAATAGACACTGCCTGCTGCCCGTGCAACCTCTCTGATGACTCCTTGTGCTTCAGGGTGAAGACCTCTGGTGCCAGCGACTCCCTGGAAGTGGGTACGTTGGCAGGTTTCACTGTCTGTAACATGCCAAGTGCAGGGTGAAGGCTGCAGGCTGTTTGCATTCTGTGCAGTGGCAAAGGATTCAGCTGGGCTGTCGGGGTAATCCAGTGATGGGCTGGAAGACAGGCAGCATTAGGTAGCTTGGGAACCATCCCCTACAACTGTTCTTGCTCCACAGTGGGTTATTCAACTGACACAGAAATGTGACATTCAGAGCCACCTTGGAGTGTTAAAACTCGGATGCACCACATTAGAATGTGTCAGAGGGTGCCATGTGTAGAGGTGCTGAAAGCTCTTAACACTGTCCTAAAAGAGGCTGAGCCATAGGGTACCCCACGGAGTATCTGTGACTGGTTTTCTGTGTTTATTGGCTCCTGGAAATGTAATCAGCAGTTGCTTTTTCAGAGGTTTTATTCTCTGGCTCCAATGCAAAGGCAGGAACTCAAAGCTGCATTGCCCTGTGGTAAAAGTCTGGTAGGGCATATTTCTACTCCCTGATTGGCTGAGAGCTCCGGACATTCTGCCCTGTCGATACCCCTCCAAGTTACAGGATGCCTTTGTAGGTCGCAACAGGGAATGCCAAATTCAGGTTACACTGCTGAGAAATAGGGCAAAATACACCCTGAAATGCTGGTCGTGATTCTCTCATAAGATAAACCACACCAGCCAGACAAGTAAACTTCTGTAACAAGAAATCCTAAAAGCAGTTTCCAAAGGCATTCCGGTGTTCATATTGCCAACGAAAACATCGGATTCAGAGATGAGCCATTCTTTAAAACCAGTCTTATCAAGTAAAAGTGTCGTCTGATCGCCATACACCCAGGTCAATATATCACTTTGATCTGATTTTTTTTTTAAATCATGCTGTTGCCAACCCTTTAGTATCTAAAATCTAAAGGATTCTTTATAAAGAGAAAGAAAGGTGGGAGAGAAAATTTGTTAAAGGAATCAAATACATTCATGGCAACATTCTGGGTTCAGGCTTATAGCAGTGATGGAATAAATTGCTGGTTTATGCCAAATCTCTGGTCACTCTCCAATTATTGGACATGCCTAAATCCCTTAGACAGAAGCCTGCCATTAATATAAGTCCTCCAGAGGTCTGAGCTCGGAGTGGCTGACACAGGAAAGACACAAATCGGGGATGCTTCCATGGTCTTTTACAGCTTCTGCCATGTGGAGAGACGCTCGTTGTTTCAAACAAAGATCTCAGCACGGAGAGGCACAAATAGCATAACCATATTCAGACATCTCCCGTGCCACGTTCTGTACAAGAGTTGTTGCCAGTCTGTAACAGAGGTTACCCCAATGATCAATATGGTCATATTTTAAACAGATAACAACACACCCACACAGCAACATTTATTCAAGAAGGGGTATCCCAGACATTGCTGGATATACCACAGGGACTTTCTATCCCAATATTAGAAGTATCCGTGTATAATAGAAATGGTTGATCAAAATCATGTGTGTCTAAAAAAGATTCTTCATTGTCAGGCTCATTAAGGAAGTAACAATATTATTAAATCTTTTTATAAAACCAAGATAAAGCTTGATTAGACCAATGGTGGGTTGGATCTACTCTTGCAGCATGATTGCGGTAGTGTTTACGTGATGTTGCCAAAGGCCAAAGGAAATAGCTAGCTTACTCATACAAGGTGTGGTAAATGTTAGGATCCCAATTAGCACTCAGTCACTGTATGTTCTCCATAGTGTAGGAATCTTGGCATTTAGCCAGGAAAGCAATATGGTGGTGTACTTCAGTTTCCCTTTTCCATATAGGTGTATAATGTCTTTTTTGCTCCGTCGACGGAGCCATGTAGATTTGTTTGTTTGGCAAAGGGAAATGAAGCTGGAGTACTGTGTCCAGTTCTAGGCACCACTTTTCAAGAAAGATGTGGAGAAATTGGAAAGGGTACAGAGAAGAGCGACAAGAATGATTAAAGGTCTAGAGAACATGACCTATGAAGCCAGGCTTCATGAACTGGGCTTGTTTAGTTTGGAAAAAAGAAGATTAAGGGGGGACATGATAGCGGTTTTCAAATATCTAAAAGGGTGTCACAAGGAGGAAGGAGAAAATTTGTTCCTCTTGGTTTCTGAGGACAGGACAAGGAGTAATGGGCTTAAAGTGCAGCAGGGGAGGTTTAGATTGGACATTAGGAAAAAATTCCTAACTGTCAGGGTGGTCAAATATTGGAATAAATTGCCAAGGGAGGTGGTGGAATCTCCCTCTCTGGAGATATTTAAGAACAGGTTAGATAGACATCTGTCAGGGATGGTGTAGACGGAGCTTGGTCCTGCCTTGAGGGCGGGGAGCTGGACTTGATGACCTCTCGAGGTCCCTTCCAGTCCTATTATTCTATGATTCTATGAAGCCGCGATTTAAATAATCGGGGCTTCATTTAAATTTACATGGCTGCCGCGCTGAGCCGACAAACAGCTGATCAGCTGTTTGTCGGCTCAGCGCGCTAGTCTGGACGCTCCCCTGCCGACATGAAAGCCTTTTATCAACATCCCTGGTAAACCTCATCCTACGAGGCATAACAGGGAGGTCGATAAAGGCCTTTCAGGTCGGCGCGGGAGCGTCCAGACTAGCACACTGAGCCGACAAACAGCTGATCAGCTGTTTGTCGGCTCAGCGCAGCAGCCATGTAAATTTAAATGAAGCAGCGATTATTTAAATCGCGGCTTCATTTCCCTTTGCCAATCATCCTAATCTACAGGGCTCCATCGATGGAGCCATGTAGTTTAGACACACCCTAACTGTGAAATGTCAGCGTGACAAGGACTTTAACATAAAGTGTGTACTTATATAGAACTCTTAACTTGTTCTAGGGTTTTTCCAAAAGATTAAGCATATTAGACATTTTTACAGGTTTTGGTACCAGCAACACAGTCACAGAAGTTGATATTAGCATTAATATGAAATCAATTCCATTGCAAGAGTACATTTGCAATCAGTTTTTGTTGTTGCACACCTTCTATTCAGTACACTTGGGGTTTGGGCATTTGGGGATTAACTTATTGGTTTTATTTGTAATTTTAAATTTTTCACTTCCTCTATGTTCTGGAGGAATCTGAGTTCTCTTGTGTGACAGAATCCACTGACTGGCGGGTGTTAGGGTTAGGATCAACTTTTACTAACAACAAATCTTTCTTTCCCTGTTAGTCGGGTAATTTGCATCAACCCAGACATGACCGTGTTTATCAGTTTTCAGAGTCTTAACCATTACCAACTGCAAGGCTAGAATCTGTCTTAAAGAAATACCAACCATTTTCACTAGCATGTTAGACAAGATGTTTTTGTGGTTCCATTCCCAACCTCTGCTTGCGCATGGAATCAGATGTTAAGTCTACTAAGAGATTACAAGACATCCAAGTTTCTAGAGATGAGACTTTGCCTGCCACCTCCTGTATTCTCAAGAGATTAACTGCCCAGCTATTCTGTGCTGCAGATTCAGCTACCCTCTGAACCTGAAACACACACTGTCCACTTACAGAATCAACATGGAGGCATTCCTTTCCCAACAGCATCCTCTTCCTTCCCAGCCAGCTAGCTGAACACAGCCACTTGGTTACCATTGAGCTAATGAGGCTAATTGAGTGAGCTGGAAGTGTCCCATACTTAGCATTTGCTGTAAATAAACCATGAATCATATAGAATCATGAACTTTCGTGGGCAAAACCCACTTCATCAGATGAGATGGAATGAAAATAACAGAAACTAAGATTTATTTAGAAGAAGTACTTGTCAATTGTAGGAACCGTGTTAATGAAGCTAATTACATGGACTGGAAGTGTCCCAGACATAGCTTTTGATGTGAAAATGTGAATGTTAAAGGCAAGAGAAAATGGGTCTGCATTTTCACATTAAAAGCTATGAATGGGACATAGAAGCCCATCTAGTTAGCCTCATTAAAATGGGTCCTCCATTTGACAGATACTTCTTTTGCTGTTATATATCTCTTGGTTTCTGTTATTTCCACTCCAACTCATTTGATGAGTGGGTTTTACCCACAAAAGTTCATAATTCTATATGATCCATGATTTATTTACATCAAATACTAAGTATTGGGACACTTCCCGCCCACTCAATTAGCCTCATTAGCACCAGCACCACAACTGATAGGTGGTTCCCTCCTGCCCCTTTTCTATTTCTTCTTTTTTTGTTATAAATTCTGGGTTCCAGCTTCCAGCTCAACTGAAGAAGTGGGTTTTATCCATGACCAAGTTCTTTATATATGTTTATATTAGTCTCCAAGGTGCCTCGTTTATTTTTAAAAGTTACAGGCTAACATGGCTCTCCCTCTGAGACTTTTTAACATGATTCTCTATATTTTGTGAGTCTCTAAGTTGCTACAGGGCAACTCACTACCTTCCCAAGGTTACAGTTACCCTATCCCTGGTCTGCCATCTTTGTCCATGTGCAAGATACAGGCTCTCTCTTAGGGCTTGCAGATTAGTTGCTACTGCAGTATTAGGTAATGGTGGTCACCAAGACTTCTTATTCCTGGCCACTAGAAAGGATTTCAGTTCTTGCTGTGGGGCCTTTCTCTTAAGAGACAAACCCCTCTCTAAGCACAATTCTTTAAGGCTTTTTTCTGTCAAGTTCTTCATATTTGATTGGTGATAGAAATGTAGCCGTGTTAGTCTGGTGTAGCTGAAACAAAATACAGGACTATGTAGCACTTTAAAGACTAACAAGATGGTTTATTAGATGATGAGCTTTCGTGGGCCAGACCCACTTCTTCAGATCAAATAGTGGAAGAAAATAGTCACAACCATATATACCAAAGGATACAATTAAAAAAAGGAACACATATTAAAAGGACAAATCACATTTCAAAACAGAAGGGGGATGCGGGGGGGGGGGGGGAAGGGAAAGGTAAATAACTGTGAGCTAATGGTATTAGAGGTAAGAATTGGGGAAGCTATCTTTGTTATGGATAAGATAGTTAGTGTCTTTGTTGAGACCCACGCGTAGAGTGTTGAATTTTAGCATGAATGACAGTTCAGAGGATTCCCTTTCAAGTGCAGATTTAAAAGGCTTCTGAAGCAGGATGCAGGTTGTGACTGTTTTCTTCCCCTATTTGATCTGAGGAAGTGGGACTGGCCCACAAAAGCTCATCATCTAATAAACCATCTTGTTAGTCTTTAAAGTGCTACATAGTCCTGTATTTTGTTTCATATGTGATTGCTCACTCATTATCACTGCTCATTAACCACCAAATCTGTCAATATCAACATTCCAGTTTTGAATACCACGGGGTTCCGATCCAAAGCTTAGTTAGTCTAGTTCTTGGGTACTGCCAACTATGCTAATGTAATCGTATCTTTGTGGGTCACAACTGAGAATGCCAAATTCACATCACACTGCTTAGAAATAGCCCATATATACTCCAAAATGCTGGCCATTATTCTCCCAAATTAGCCACAAACATAAACGATCTCACCACACTGGCTAATACAAGGTCATAAAGGCAGTTTCTTTAGGCATTCCAGATTTATATCACCAACAAACACATGAGTTTCATAGATGAGTGATTTGTTAGAGCTAGACTAATCACATAAAAGGTTCCTCAAATCCCAAAGGATTAGCCACACACCCAGGTCAAATATAATTTAGATCTTACCCCAAAATCATTCTGTTGCCAATCCTTTAATATCTAAAATCTAGAGGCCCTGTCTACAAAAGTTGAGGAAAATAATTTATCTCCCTCGTACTTGTAGCAATCTTTCAGGGACTTGAAAGTTATCATGTCCCTTCTCTGTTTTCTCTTTTCTAAACTAAACAAGCCTCATTCCTTCAGCATTGCCTCATAGCTCATGCTTTCTAGACCTTTAATCATTTTTGTTGCTCTTCTCTGGACCTTTTCCAATTTGTCCAAATCTTCCCTGAAATGTGGCACCCATAACTGGACAGAGTGACAAGAGAATTCAATGACAGTAATGAGAATTTGTTTAAAAATGTCACTAAAGGATTCAACGCCTTCCTGATTTCCATTATGAAAGATTTCTAAGTAGCAGTTGTCAGTGGGAAAATTTCTCTGGGACCAAGAGACCTTACTGCTGCCTGTTGCATCTGGACCTGACCACTGGGCTAGCTGAATTGTAGGTCTGATCCAATCTAGCACTGCCTGTCTTCCTGTTGGTGTTGTAAATCCAAGACTGATCATTAGAGTAGAATCTTGTCTTCTTCAGTATCATCTCATCTGTTCTCTTTCATTTTAGGAAGAAAAGCTCACAGCTCCTCAGACTTCCCCTGCACATTATGTCAGCTGTCAATGACAGCAAATTCAACCCTGCAGTGTTTCTTCTCACCGGGATACCTGGGCAGGAAGACGTCTATCTATGGTTCTCTATCGCCTTCTGCTTCACATACATTATTTCGATAGTTGGCAATGCTGTCATTCTCGTCATTATAACAACAGATTTAAGCCTCCATGAGCCCATGTACATTTTCCTTTCCATTTTGGCTGTCACTGACCTTGGCTTACTGATAGCCACTGTACCAACGATACTGGGAGTGTTTCTATTTAACCATAGAAAGATCAGCCACAATGCCTGTTTTGCCCAGATGTTCTTCATCCAGTCACTTCAATACATTGAATCCGGTGTGCTCTTGTTAATGGCCTTTGACCGCTTTGTTGCGATCAGTAACCCACTGAGATACGCCTCCATCTTAACCCTGAGAAGAATAGTCAAGATGGGACTGGTCTTTGCACTAAGAGGGGTGGGTGTCATACTCCCACTCCCCCTTCTCCTGCAACGGTACCGCTACTGTCGAGCCAATGTCCTCTCCCATTCCTATTGCCTGCACATGGAGGTCATGAATATGGCTTGTGCGGACATCACTGTCAACAACATCTATGGCTTGGTTATTACAGTTCTCACAGTGGGGTTGGACTCGCTGCTCATCTTCGTCTCTTACGTGATGATCCTCAAAACGGTGCTGAGCATCGCGTCCCGCACGGAGTTCCTCGTGGCCCTGAACACCTGCGTCTCCCACCTCTGCGCCGTCCTGCTCTTCTACACGCCTGAGTTCAGCCTGACTTTGATGCACAGATTTGCCAAGAGCTCTTCTCCCTTGCCCCATGTAGTGCTGGGCTACATCTACCTACTGGTCCCGCCCCTGATGAACCCCATCGTGTACAGTGTGAAAAGCAAACACCTGCGCGCCAGGATCGTCCGGGTGTTCGTCAAGTGAAGGGCCAGTTTATCATCCCGCTGCAGCGCAGATGAGATGAGAGACAAGAATCACAGATCCCGGCAAGTGATCCCATCCCGGACCCTTACACCTGTAATGCCTTGATCCCCGCTGTGTAGAGACAGGTTCAGATGGACTCTTAGGCCTGAAGAGCTGCTAGAGGGGCTGTCCCCGCCCACTGGGGGAAGAGACCAAGGCAGGTGTTGTATTGGCAAAGTGACTGTGCGCCTGGAGAGCCAAGGGATTGGTGGGACATTGGCCCCTAAACTACAATTTCCAGGCTGCTCAGCCTCCCAATTCCTGTTGCTTTTGTGAATAAAGAGAAGGGAGGTGGCTGGTGTTTCCTGTGACCCCTGGCCTGTCCCCGTCCCATCTGGTTAAAGATCCTGGAAATGGCTCCAGCAAGGTGTTGAGTTGTCTCAGTCCTGGCCCTTCCTGAGCACTCTGGGTGCTGTGTGATCCCGGGGCTGCCCCAGCCGTGGGCAGGAGCTGCTCAAGGGGCCCAGACTCTCACACCCTCAGCCAAGGGCTTGTGACTGAGTCGTGTCAGAGACATGATTCACGTAGGAGCCGGGCCGGCAGCCTCCCCCACCACCGGGATAGCTCCGCACGTCACACGCCTGCCGAGCCCACTCCCTACTGAGGGGGAGCAGGGCTGTGGGGGTGGGGGAAGGTCTTGCACACAGGACCCCTGGCAAGAGGCTTGGGCCCAAATTCCCTTCCCCTCCATTTACATTTTCCCAGCGATGCAAAGGGAGAGAAATTGGCCTCGGCACCTCACAGAGGCCCAGCGAGTTCCGGTCCCAGCCCACCCCATTCAGAGTAGGGTGCCCCCCCCTTTTCACAAGGCAAAAGCAGGACCCATGCAGGAAGCCCCACCTCCTTCATGGTCTCACCCATGTCCCCCTTCATTCCCCAGAACTGTCAACTCCTGCTTCCTCTCTGGCCGGGCTGGGTGTCAGAGCCCCAGTAAGGAGAGCCCAGGGAGCAGGTGCTGTTCTGGGGAGCCCTGGATGCTCCACCATCACCAGTCAGGGGACACGATGCGGGGGGGGGGGGGGAGAAGAGGATTAGGGTGAGGCCCCATAGCGAGGGGGTGCAGGACCTCCTCAGACCCACCCCAGGCATGGACAGGATGGCGTGGCCTGCTAACTGTGGGTAGCACCACCGGGAATTCAGGACCAGCACCGCTGTGGAGATTTTCAGCCCACACCTGGGCCTGAACTCTGCCTTTTTGGGACACTCCTGCTCAAAGTGCACCCTCATCCAGTGGCCGTTAGGGATAGAAGGGATTGGGCGAGGGGCGATCAATCAGTCAGCCCCGAGCCATGGTTTGACTAAGGGTCCATGTGTTGCGGCTGACAGAGGCCTAGCTCTGGGAAATCCCAGGTCACTGCTTTTCTAAGGGCCTGGGACAGGAGGCTGTTAGGGCCGGGCACGGCTCCTTTCCCTCTCTGCCATGAGGAGGAGCTTTAGGAAGGAGCGCAGGCTGCGTTCCCTCTCCTAACCTGGGCGACACCAGCGGGGCGCAGACAGCTGCCCATGCTCCGCCCGGGGCAAGGGACCGAGGTATGTGGAGAAGCCAGTCTAGCTACAGCTAGCTCGAAGCAAGGCTGCCCCCAGCCAGCAGGGAGGTGGGATGTTCCTGAGTGAAGGAGGAGGATGGGGCCGGAGGGCAGGAGAGCCTGGGCTTTGGAAGAGACGGGGTTAACAGGGCCCCGCAAAGGGGCTTTTGTTTTAAGAGTCCCAGGCTGCGAGTCAGGCATGAGAAGGACCTAGGAGGGAAGGGCAGGGGGCCGGAAGGGCTACCTCTGGCCACAAGGGGGCACTCCGTGGTGGTCACTATCCTCCAGACTTGGCCCCAGTGGGATGTGCTCTTGGCAGCCGTTATCACCAGGGATAGCTCACCCCAGCCCCCTGCTCTGCACTGCACTGAGGGAGGGAGAGAACCGGCCAGAAGGGAGCCCTGTCTCACTGAGCCTGAAGCGACGGGAGATAGATGTGTGACAGCCGCCGGTTATTTCAAAACCGTTGCCTCTGCCCTGAGCCCTGGCTGATGGATCTGTCCCTCAGGGGATCCAGGAGAAAGCAGGACTCAGCGTTATCATCTGGAACAGGAATTGTTCTTGGGTCCCTGACTGGTGATGTCACAGGAGTGTGATTCCCAGAGTTTCTGGCAGTCTCAGCCTGCTGAGCTACCAGCTGCCCTCTCCCAGCCACTAGCCCCAGAGAGGAAGGAGGGTTCAGAAGTTAACGTGCTGGCCTGGGACTCAGCAGAACTGGTGCCAGTTCCAGGCTCTGCCACAGTCTTCCCCTGTGACCTTGGGCAACTCACTTAGTCCCTCTGAGACTCACCACTAATCTGTTTTAATACAGCTCAATGTAAAGGTGTGGATCTAGAAACAACAGACACAGGCCATCCTGACCAGATGGGGGACTCACTCCAGGGAAGCAGACACTGAAAAAGTCTTGAGGGATCCTGCATAAAACCCCTTTAGCAGATCAAGGGGACAGAGGCTCTTGTGACAGGCCCCGGTATCACATCTCTGATGGGCCTGTGCTAGGAGGGACTGGGAGAGAGCTCTGGAACAACTGTGGAAGCCCAGAGATTGTGGGTGGCTGGGCCTGGCTACCAGTGGATCACTGAGATCTCTGCCTAACTTGGAGATCCCTGGGTCCCTTTTTTCATTGCTCTTGGAGAAAGGGATGGACCAATGGAAATTCTCATGAATGGAGCCTTGTGGAATCCCTTTTCTGGCAGTGCCCTGGGCTTTTAAGGCAGGGA
This sequence comes from Pelodiscus sinensis, assembly GCF_049634645.1. Classification (NCBI taxonomy): domain Eukaryota; kingdom Metazoa; phylum Chordata; order Testudines; family Trionychidae; genus Pelodiscus; species Pelodiscus sinensis. The sequence goes on along the minus strand of NC_134711.1, from coordinate 327,130,722 downwards.
AGGGGGCAGCTGAGGAGGCACGTGCTCCTGTGTTATCATTGTTATTTTATTTTACATCAGCAAGATCCTAACTGTGACGGCATCAAGGTTGCCACTCGGCTGTCTTCGAAGGAGCCAAGTGATTTATAAGGACCACACAAAAAGTGCCGACATGCGCAGATTCCAGGAACGGAGTTTGCAGCAGGGCTGGTGCTGCAGACCTCTTGTTTAGCATCATCCCTCGTCCCCTGGGATTTGGCCTCCTGCCGGTGGCCACCGGCTGTAATGGGGTTAAAGCTGGTGCACAAGAAGCCAAGCAGCTGAGGTTCCCTGATGGCCAAGTGGCCCCAAGGGAAGGTACAAACATGCTGCATAAAGGCAGTTGCCTCCCTATCTGAACACACACTGCCTGCTGCCCGTGCAACCTCTCTGGTGACTCCTTGTGCTTCAGGGTGAAGACCTCTGGTGCCAGCGGCTCCCTTCTCGCAGGAACTGGGTACGTGGGCAGGTTTCAGTGTCTGTGACAGGAGCCCTGACAGAATAAAGCCGTGAGCCGTTTGCAATTGCTGATGTTCTTTTCTGTGGCAAAGGTCTTGGTTGGGCTGTCGGGATGACTCAATGGCAGGGCTGGAGGGCAGGGAGTGCTAGGGAGCTATTCACTCTTTGTTCACTGCACAGTTGCATGATACTGTCTCCTGGTTACTGACCAGAAGCTGTTTCTAACACTCACATTCTGGGGCATGAACATTAACCCTATGCAATACCTGGGCAAGATTTTCCAAAACATCCTGAGAGAACAGAACTGCTGGTCTGTTGTAGCAAAGAGTAGAGCTAAGGGGCAGGACAAGGGGGCGTAATAGTGGTTGTCTGTAATTTTTCCCATCATCTATTACGCACACGTAGCTGAAATAACTTGCACGTTCAAGTGGATTTTAGTGCAAATCCAGTGTCTGCCACTATTAGTTTGTGAGCTCTCCACTGCAAAGCTGAGGTAACTGTCTGTGTCAATCAGAAACGTTGCAGACATCTACTGACCCATGCATGGGGAGAGGAGTCAGATCCTAGGAGGATGAAGAGAAAACCGTAGCAGAACCAAACTCTCAGGCTTCAGTCAACACTGGCCATGAAAAGCTCTTCAACTTCTCTTACAGTGGTTCTCGGGGGTCTAAGTGTTTCACTCAGACCATTGGTTCAAGGGAAGTTGTATTCTCAGGTATGGGAAAATAGAAAATAAATACATATCATGTGGTAAAGAAATGTGTTTATAAGTAGCTTCAGTGAATGGAAAAAGGCAAAGGCAGTGCCCATCTTTAAAAAAGGGAAGAAGGACGATCCAGGGAACTACAGACCAGTCCATCTTACCTCAGTCCCCAGTAAGCATGGAGGGGATCCTCAAGGAATCCATGTTCAGGCACTTGGAAGGGGGGAAAGTGATCAGGAATAGTCAACATGGATTCCCAAGAGCAAGTCATGCCTAACTAACCTGGTTAGCTACTATGATGAGATAACTGGCCCTGTGGTCATGGGAAAGTCAATGCATGTGATATACTTTGACTTTAGCAAAGCTTTTGCTATGGTCTCCCACAATAGTCTTGCCAGCAAGTTAAGGGAGTATGGATTGGATAAATGGACTGTAAGATGGATAGAAAGCTGGCTATATTGTCAGGCCCAATGAGTAGTGATCAGCAGCTCGATGTCAGGATGGCGGTTGGTTTCTAGCGGAGTTCAAGGACCGGTTTTGTTCAACATTTTTATTAATGACGCAGATGAGGTAGATGGAATGCATCATCAGCAAGTTTGCAGATTACACTAAGCTATGGGGAGAGAGAGGTATGCTGAAGGGTAGGGATGGGGTCCAGGGTGACCTAAACAAATTAGAGGATTGGGCCACAAGAAATCTGATGAGGTTCAACAAGGAGAAACGTAGAGTCCTGCACTTGGAGAGGAAGAATCCCAAGCATTGTTACAGGCTGGGGACCGAATGGCTGAGTAGCAGTTCGGCAGAAAAGGACCTGGGGGTAACAGTGGATGAGAAGCTGGATATGAGTCAACTGTGTGCCCTTGTAGCCAAGAAGACTAATGGCATATTAGGTTGCATTAGGAGGAGCATTGCCTGCAGTTCCAGAGAAGTGACTATTCCCCTTTATTCGGCTCTGGTGAGGCCACACCTGGAGAATTGTGTCCATTTGTGGGCCCTCCACTATAGAAAGGATGTGGATGCGTTGGACAGGGTCCAGCAGAGGGCAACCAAATGATTAGGGGGCTGGAGCACATGATCTATGAGGAGAGACTGAGGGATTTGGGTTTCTTTAGTCTGCAGAAGCGAAGAGTGAGGGGGGATGTGATAGCAATAGAAATATTTGTACCAGGGAAGTCGTATTCTCAGGAGCGGGAAAATAGAAAAAAATACTTATAGTGTGGTAAAGATGCATGTTTATAAATAGCTTCAGTGCAGGACTGATACATTTATTGAGCATTTCACCATGCAGCTGCCATCTATTTCCACACCTGTAATGATACAATGGGCCACATGCAGAAGTGCAGGGCCAGTAACAGTGTGTAGAGGGAGGTCACAACTATAAGATCAGAGAAAGCTCAAGAGGTTGTGGAACTCCAAGCCACAAGATACTCAAGTGGGCTAATGCTTAACAAGATTCAAAGAGGGACGGGATGTTTCTCTGGTTCTATGTAATTGTAGTAGCAAGGATTCAAAAAAAGGTCCTTAAGGGCTCTACTCCTTCTTGCTTCACGCCACAAAATATTTATCACTTGTGGGTGTCAGGGAGAAAATTCCCCTGGGAGCAGGCTGTCTGATTCCTGCCTAGTACAGGGATTCTTTCACCTTCCTCTGCCCATCTGGTATTGGCCACTGGACACTGGGTCTCCCTTTCGGTTGTGTAAATCCAAGCCCATATGTTGGGAAATCTTCCTTGAGAACATGGCTGTTCCACACTTGCAGGAAGAGCAGAATCACGTTTCTTTAAATGTCACCCACTCTCCTGTTATTTCTCATTTTAGGAAAGAAAGGTGAAAGCTCATTGGATCTGCCTAGAACATGATGGCGGCTGTCAATGACACCACATTCACACACGCCGTGTTCCTGCTCACCGGGATACCCGGCCAGGAAGACGTTTATCTCTGGATCGCTGTCCTCTTCTGCACATTGTATGTTATTTTGATAGTAGGCAATTCAGTCATCCTGTTCATTATAAAGACAGATTCAGTCCTCCATGAGCCCATGTACATTTTCCTCTCCATGTTGGCTGTCACAGACCTGGGACTGTCGATAGTCACCGGACCAACAATACTGGGCATGTTTTTGTTCAACGCTCGGGAGATCGGCTTCCATTCCTGTTTTGCTCAGATGTTCTTCCTCCACTTCCTTCAAAATGTTGAGTCCTCTGTGCTCCTGCTGATGGCCTTTGACCGCTTTGTTGCGATCAGTAACCCGCTGAGATATGCTTCCATCTTAACCCTGCCGAGAATAGCCAATATGGGGCTGGTGTGTGTGCTAAGAGGGGTGACCGTCAAACTCCCACTTCCCCTTCTCCTGCAACGGTACCGCTACTGTCGAGCCAACGTCCTCTCCCATTCCTACTGCCTGCACCAGGACGTCATGAATATAGCTTGTGCGGACATCACCATCAACAGCCTGTATGGCTTGGTTATGACAGTTCTCACAGTGGGGTTGGACTCGCTGCTCATCTTCATCTCTTACCTCCTGATCCTCAAAACGGTGCTGAGCATCGCGTCCCGTACGGAGTTCCTCGTGGCCCTGAACACCTGCGTCTCCCACCTCTGCGCCGTCCTGCTCTTCTACACGCTGGAGTTCAGCCAGACTTTCGTGCACAGATTTGCCAAGAGCTCTTCTCCCTTGTCCCATGTGGTGCTGGGCTACATCTACCTGCTGGTCCCGCCCCTAATGAACCCCATCGTGTACATTGTGAAAAGCAAACACCTGCGCGCCAGGATCGTCAAGGTGTTCGTCAAGTTACGGGGCAGTTTATCACCCCGCTGTGGTGCAGGTCAAATGAGAGACAAGAATCTCAGACCTCAGCAGGTTATGCCATCCTAGACCCTTACACTTGTGATGCTTTCAGCTACTGAACCCCGCTGTGTAGAGATAGATTCAGATGGGCTCTTAGGCCTGAAGTGCTGTTAGAGGGGCTGTCCCCGCCCACTGGGGGAAGAGACCAAGGCAGGTGTTGTATTGGCAAAGTGACTGTTTCCCTGGAAAGCCAGGGGATCGGTGGGACATTGGCCCCTAAACTGCAATTTCCAGGCTGCTCAGCCTCCCGATGCCTGTTGGTTTTGTTAATAAAGAGAAGGGAGGTGGCTGTTGTTTCCTATAATAACAATATATACCTATCTCACAGAGCTGGAGGAGGTCATTAAGTCTGGTCCCCTGCCCTCATGATAGGAACGAGAAGCATCTGTAACAGACGTGCCAGAGATCTAATAGCCCACCCCAGGAACTAAACTCAAAAGCCTGGGTTTAGCAGACCAGAGCACAAACCACTGAGCCAGCCCTTCTCTGTGGCCTGATGCTGTCCCATCTGGTTAAGCATCCACGTTTCCTGGAACAGGCAACAGGTCTGTTTAGTTGTCTCAGTGATGGCCCTTCCCGGGCACTCTGGGTGCTGTGTGATCCCAGGGCTGCCCCAGCTGTGGGCAGGGGCTGTACAAGGGGCCCAGATCCCCACCCTTCCCCCCACGACCGCAGCCAGGGGCTTGCGACTGAGTCGTGTCAGAGACGTGATTCGTGCAAGAGCCAAGCCAGCAGCCTCCCCCACCACCGGGATGACTCCGCACATCACACGCCTGCCGAGCAGAGCTGGGAGTGTGGGGGAGGGTCTGACACACGGGAGCCCTGGCAAGAGACTCAGGTTCCCAGATTCCCTTCCCCTCCATTTCCACGGCACCAGCATTTAAAAGGGAAAGAAATCGGCCTCAGCTCCTCTCAGAGGCCCAGCGAGCTCCTGTCCCAGCCCATCCCATTCAGGGCACGGTGGTTCCCATGGCTTTTCGCAGGACCCATGCAGGAAGCCCCACCTCTTTCATGGCCTCCCCCACATCCCTCTTCTTTCCCCAAAACTCAACTCCTGCCTCCTCGCTTCCCCCCAGCCCTGCCCACTGGCCAGCATGGATGTCAGAACCCCGGTAAGGAGAGCCCAGGGACCACGTGCTGTTCTGGGGAACCCTGGATGCTCCCCCTTCACCAGTTATGGGGCACAGATGGGGGGATAGTAAGGTGAGGCCCCATAGCGAGGGGTGAAGAACCTCCCCTGATGCACCCAAGCAAGGAACAGGATGGCGTGGCCTGCTGGCCGTGGGTAGGCATGGATCAGCGCTGCCGGGAGTTCAGGACAAATGAATGTAAGAACATAAGCACGGACATATTGGGTCAAACCAAAGGGCCATCTAGCCCAGTATCCTGTCTGCCAACAGCGGTCAATGCCAGGTGCCGCAGAGGGAGGAAACAAAACAGGTAATCCTCATGTGATCCCTCTCCTGTCATCCATTTCCAGCATCTGTGAGAGTGTGGCTAGGGACACCATTCCTACCCAACCTGGCTAATAGCCATTGAGGGGCCTAATCTCCATGAATGTATCTAGTTCTTTTTTGAACCCTGTCAATGTCCTAGTCGTCACAACATCATCTGGCTAGGAGTTCCACTGGTTAACTCCGCGCTTCATGAAGAAAAACTTCCTTTTCTTTGTTTTAAACATGCTGCCTATTCATTTCAGTTGGTAACCCCTAGTTCTTATGGGAAAAATAAATAACTTTTCCTTTTTCTCTTTTTCCACATCAGTCATAGTTTTATAGACCTCTATCATTTCTCCCTTTAGTCTGCCCTTTTCTAAGATGAAAAGTCCACCCCTTTTTAATCTCTCTTCATATAGGACCCATTCCAATTCCTTAATCATTTTTGTTACCCTTCTCTGAACCTTTTCCAAGACCAATATATCTTTTTTGAGATGAGGTGACCACATCTGCACACAGTATTCAAGAAGTGGGCATGCCATGGTTTTATATACAGGCAATAAAATATCCTCTGTCTTATTCTCTATCCCTATTTAAAATATTCCTCAGGTTCTCTTTGCTTTTTGACTGCTGCTGCACACTGCGTGGATGTTTTCGAGGACTTTCCACAATCACTGCAAGATCTCTTTCCTGAGTAGTTGTCACGCAATGAGTCCCAATTATATGGTCTGGATAGTTGGGATTATTTTTTCCAGTGTCCATTACTGTACATTTATCAACATGAAATTTCATTTGCCATTTTTCTGCCCAGTCACTTAGTTTGGTGAGATCTTTTTGAAGCTCTTCACAGTCTGCAATTAAGCATGTATCATAGGGGGGTTGTTGTTCACAGCTTGAATAGTAGGACAACTGTGAGATTCCCCCAAAGAAAGGAAAGGGCTCAATTTAGTGTCGAGGTCAGGAATCACAGCTCAGATCCACCTCACAGCTTCATTTAGTTTCATATCAGGAGCTCGGGGGGAATTTCTTGCCTACTCTGACCCTGCTCTGGGTCTTCACCGATGGATTTGTCCCTCAGCAGACCCTTGGAGAAAGCAGGACTCAGTATTATTGTCTGTAATGGAGCTGTTCTTGGGCTCTTGGTTAGTGACATCATGGGAGTATAATTCTCAGAGTTACTGCCAATTTCAGCCTGCTGAGCTGCCAGCTGCCTCCTCCCAGCCACTAGCCTCAGAATGGAAGGTGGGGTCAAGAGTTAAGGTGCTGGCCTGGAGCGCAAAAGACTTGTCTCAATTTTCAAGCTCTGCCACAGCCTTCCCCTATGACCTTGTGCCACTCACTTAATCCTTCTATGCCTCAGCACTAAAGAGGTGCAGCCCTTCATTACCAGATGGGTGACCACACCCTGGGAAGCAGTGACTGTGAGAAAGTCTTGAGGGATGCTGCAAAACACCCCTTTCGCAGATATTGTGGTCCCCGGGTGCTGTGACATGCCCTGGTAGCACAGCTCTGATGAAACTCTGCTAGCATGGAGCTGGAGAGGGTCCTAACACAGTAGAGAAGGGCCAATGTAAGGAGCCTTGTGCAATCTTCCATTTCTGGCAGCACCCTGGGCTTGTAATGCAGGGAAGGGGGGTGCTGAGGAGACACGTGCTCCTGTGTTATCATTGATATTTTATTTCACATTAGCATCAAGGTTACCGCTCGGCGGCTCTTGGAGGAGCCGTGTGATTTATCAGCATCACACAAACAGGGCCGGCGAGCCCAGGTTCCGGGAATGGAGCCTGCAGCAGGGTTAGCGCCGCAGGCCCGTTGTTTAGCATCATCCCCATCCCCTGGGATTTGCCCTCCTGACGTTTCCCTGGAAATTGCAGTTTTGGGGCCAATGTCCCACCGATCCCCTGGAGAACAGTCACTTCACCAATAAACCGCCTGTCTTGGTCTCAATGTATCCCTAGGTGGGGATCCAGGAACAAGAGACGCAGGCCAGATGGAGGGACTCAATCCTGGGAAGCAGAGACTGAAAAAGTCTGGAGGGATCCCTTCATAAAACTCCTTTAGCAGATCAAGGGGGGCAGAGGCTGCTGTGACAGGCCCGGGTAGCACATCTCTGATGAACCTGTGCTAGCTGGGAGCTGGAGAGGGTCCTAGAGGAGCTGCGGGGGCTCAGAGATTGTGGGTGGCCGGTCCTGGCTACCAGTGGATCACTGAGACCTTTGCCTAAGTTTGGTAATCCCTAGATCCAGGGGCGGCTTTTCATTGCTCATGGGGAAAGGGACAGACTGATGTGGGAGACATTCCCATGGAAGGAGACACGTGCTCCTGTGTTATTATTGTTATTTTATTTTCCATTAGCAAGTTCATAAGTCTGTCAGCATCAAGTTTACAGCTCGGCTGCCCTCAAAGGAGTCCTCTGATTTATCGGACCCACACAAACAGGGCCGGAAAGTCCAGATTCCAGCCACAGACCGTGGAGCAGGGCTGTTGCTCCAGGCCAATTATTTACCATCCCCCCATCCCCTGGGATTTGGCCTCCTGCTGTTTGCCATTGGCTGTGACGGGGTTAAAGCTGGTGCCCACGAAGCCAAGCAGCTGAGGTTCCCTGATGGCCAAGTGGCCCCAAGGGAAGGTACAAACATGCTGCATAAAAGAGCTGCCTCCCTACCTGAACACACACTGCCTGCTGCCCAAGTAATGTCTCTCCAGTGATTCCTTATGCTTCAGGATGAAGACCTCTGGTGCTAGCGGCTCCCTTCTAGCAGGAACTGGGTACGTTGGCAGGTTTCACTGTCTGTAACATGCCAAGTGCAGGGGGGAAGGCTGCAGGCTGTTTGCATTGGCAGCTGTTCTGAGCAGCGGCAGAGGACTCCGGGGCAGGGCTGGAGGGCAGGCAGTGCTAGGGAGCGTGGGAATCTCTCTCCCATATTCGCGAGCTTTGCAGTGGGTTGCTAAAGCCATACAGCAACCTGGCATGAATCAGCCAATGCCCTTACGGCTACCGCATCGCTCCCCCTCTCTGCTCTGCCAGTGCCTGATGTCAGGCCTCCTAGCCTAATCCACCCTCCCTCAGACCGGGCCTTGGGCTACAGTGCACTGTGGGGCGACTGGGCTTCCCAGCACGTCCAAAAGGGTCCAGCACCTCTGGTTCCTAAGTTGGGAGCCTGCTGGGAGTAGTGGGGAGACGAGTGACCTGCCAGCCTTCTAGAGCCAGAATCCTGTTTAACCTGAGCCCCAGGAATAGCATGGGTGAATAAAAGTGTTTTCCATCCACAGTCTGTACACGCCTCTGACCCCAGAGCATCCCTCTCTGACAGGGAGCCAGGCAAGCCAAGGGCTTTCAGCCTTCCCCAGCCCTGTCTGTGCCGGTCAGTCTGAAGTGCTTCTCAACCACCGCTGCTGCTCCAGGCTCCCTGCTCTGGCAATACAGCTGGAGAACATTGCAGGAGCCTGAAAATAGGGGCTTCCTCAGTGTCTGCTCTCATGTCAACTCTCAGTGTCTGTGAGCAGCTGTTTCCCTTCCTGCTTGTATTCCAATTGTCTGCTAGCAAATTAGGAGGGGCCGGCCAGACTTCCAGAACACCAACAGTGAAGCCAATGTAGCAGTACAGCAAACATCCCATTAAGTTATCACCCGCAATTCAGGCTTCAGGCTGACAAAACAGAAACCGAGGAGAACCAGTCTGCTATGAATCCAGGGAAGGAGGAGATACTAGACTTGTATTTGCCAGCGTGTGGCAGATTGGGTGCTGAGATGCTGCAATCCTATGACCTCTGCGGGAAGTTTGAACAAAAAATGTGTTTGTTTAGTCTTTAAAAAAGAAAACTAAGAGCATTTGACTCACCTAAAAGGCTGTCACAAGGAGGAGGGAGATAACATATTCTCTTTAAACTCAGATGGTGGGGCAAGAAGCAATGATCACAAATTGCTTAGGTTGTTGCACGTTCGGAAAAATGTCCTAATTGTCAGGATTGTTAAGCACTGGGAGAAATTGCCTTGAGGGTTGTGAATCTCTGTCACTGGAGATTTTAAGAACAGGTTACACCATGGGGGGAACGACCTTTTTGGGTTGGGGGCCTCTGATCCACAGGAAAATCATCCGTATCCATCTGATGATGCCTCGAGGCTGATTCCGGTTCTGTGCTTCCATGACGTTGTCAGGTTCTGCAGAAATCCAGATGACAGATCCTACATTGTAAGACAATTCCAACCTGGGAAATTGCTCCTGAAATGAGAAAAGAGGGGAAGGAATGGATTGAGATGTGTGCACCAAGTTACCAATGTGTAGAAATTATGCCAAAGCCTTTCACTGTATTACAAATATCGTTAACCAATATTTCACGATACGTGTGTATTTAGAAAGCCATCAGCAGAGCTCTTGGATTCTCTACAGGAAGGAGCAGCAGTAACTTTTACTTTTGAAATCATATCACATGTACCCCAAATACTGTTTGCAGCAGGTTGGTGCTATTCACTCTTTGTTCGGTGCACAATTGCATGATACGGTCTCCTGGTTACTGACCAGAAGCTGTTTCTAACACTTACATTCTGGGGCATGAACATTAACCCTATGCAATACCTGGACAAGATTTTCCAAAACATCCCAAAAGAACAGAACTGCTGGTCTGTTGTAGCAAAGAGTAGAGCTGAGAGTCAGGAAAAGGGAGCGTAAGAGTGGTTGTCTGTAATTTTTTCCATCACCTATTAAGTGCACATAGCTGAATTAACTTGCATGTTCAAGTGGATTTTAGTGTGAATCCAGTGTCTGCCACAATTAGCTTGTAAGCTCTCCACTGCAAAGCTGAGGTAACTGTCTGTGTCAATCAGAAACGTTGCAGACATCTACCGACTCTTGCATGGGGAGAGGAGTCAGAGCCGAGGAGGATGAACAGAAAACCATAGCACGACCACATTCTCTGGCTTCAGTCAACAGAAGCCATGAAAAGCTCTTCAACTTCTCTTACAGTGGTTCTCGGGGGTCTGAGTGTATCACTCGGAGTATTTGTACCAGGAAAGTTGTATTCTCAGGAATGGGAAAATAGAAAAAAATACATATAATGTGGTAAAGAAGCGTGTTTATAAATAGCTTCAGTGCAGGACTGATACATTCGATGAGCCTTTCACCATGCAGCTGCCATCGTTACCACACCTGTAATGTTACAATGGGCCACATGCAGAAGTGCAGGGCCAGTAACAGTGTGTGGAGGAAGCTCACGACTATAAGATCAGAGAGAGATCAACAGTTTCTGCAACTCCCAGGCTCAAGATACTGATGCAGGCCAATGCTTAACAGGATTCAAAGAGGGACGGGATGGTTCTCTGGTTCTATGTAATTGTAGTAGCAAGGATTCAAAAAAAGGTCCTTAAGGGCTCTACTCCTTCATGCCACAAAATATTTCTCACTTGTGGGTGTCAGGGAGAAAATTATCCTGGGAGCAGGCTGTCTGTTAGCTGCCCAAAACAGGGTTTCTTTCACCGTCCTCTGCCCATCTGGTATTGGCCACTGGATACTGGGTCTCCCTATCGGTTGTGTAAATCGAAGCCCATATGTTGGGAAATCTTCCTTGAGAACATGGCAGTTCCCACACCTGCAGGAAGAGCAGAAGAATATTTCTTTAAATTTCACCCACTCTCCTGTTATTTCTCGTTTTAGGAAAGAAAGGTGAAAGCTCATTGGATCTGCCTAGAACATGATGGCGGCTGTCAATGACACCACATTCACACACGCCGTGTTCCTGCTCACCGGGATACCCGGCCAGGAAGACGTTTATCTCTGGATCGCTGTCCTCTTCTGCACATTGTATGTTATTTTGATAGTAGGCAATTCAGTCATTCTGTTCATTATAAAGACAGATTCAGTCCTCCATGAGCCCATGTACATTTTCCTCTCCATGCTGGCTGTCACAGACCTGAGCCTTTCAATAGTTACCGGACCGACAATACTGGGCGTGTTTTTGTTTAACTCGCGGGAGATCAGCCTCCATGCCTGTTTTGCTCAGATGTTCTTCATCCACTTCCTTCAATCCATTGAAACCTCTGTGCTCTTGTTGATGGCCTTTGACCGCTTTGTTGCGATCAGTAACCCGCTGAGATACTCTTCCATCTTAACGCTGCCGAGAATAGCCAACATGGGGCTGGTGTGTGTGCTCAGAGGGGTGACCGTCAAACTCCCACTCCCCCTTCTCCTGCAAAGGTACCGCTACTGTCGAGCCAACGTCCTCTCCCATTCTTACTGCCTGCACCAGGACGTCATGAATATGGCTTGTGCTGACATCACTGTCAACAACATCTATGGCTTGGTTATTACAGTTCTCACAGTGGGGTTGGACTCGCTGCTCATCTTCATCTCTTACCTCCTGATCCTCAAAACGGTGCTGAGCATCGCGTCCCGTACGGAGTTCCTCGTGGCCTTGAACACCTGCGCCTCCCACCTCTGCGCCGTCCTGCTCTTCTACACGCTGGAGTTCAGCCAGACTTTGGTGCACAGATTTGCCAAGAGCTCTTCTCCCTTGCCCCATGTGGTGCTGGGCTACATCTACCTGCTGGTCCCACCCCTGATGAACCCCATCGTGTACATTGTGAAAAGCAAACACCTGCGCGCCAGGATCATCAAGATGTTCATCAAGTTATGGGGCAGTTTATCACCCCGCTGTGAAATGAGAGACAAGAATCACAGGCCCCAGCAAGTTATTCCTTCCTAGACCCGTACACCTGTGATGCCTTCAGCTACTGGTCCCCGCTGTGTAGAGATAGATTCAGACGGGCTCTTAGACCTGAAGTGCTGTTAGAGGAGCTGTCCCCACCCACTGGTGCGGGAAGACAAGGCACTGGGGGAAGAGACCAAGGCAGGTGTTCTACTGGCAAAGTGACTGTGCACCTGGAGATCCGTGGTTCATTGGCCCCTAAACTACAATTTGCATGGTTGCTCAGCCTACCAATTCCTGTTGATTGTGTTAATAAAGAGAAGGGAGGTGGCTGTTGTTTCCTATTATAACAATATATACCTATCTGAGGGTATGTCTACAAAACCACCCTAGCTAGAACTAGGGTGGTAGTGTAGACATACCCTTACAGAACTGGAGGAGGTCATTAAGTCTGGTCCCCTGCCCTCATGAGAGTAACAAGGAGCATCTGTAACAGACGTGCCAGAGATCCCTAATAGCCCACCCCAAGAACTAAACTCAAAACCCTGGGTTTAGCAGACCAGAGCACAAACCACTGAGCCAGCCCTTTCCTGTGGCCTGATGCTGTCCCATCTGGTTAAGCATCCACATTTCCTGGAACAGGCAACAGGTCTGTTTAGTTGTCTCAGTCCTGGCCCTTCCTGGGCACTCCGGGTGCTGTGTGATCCCGGGGCTGCCCGGGGCTCCCACCCTTCCCCCCACGACTGTAGCCAGGGGCTTGCGACTGAGTCGTGTCAGAGACGTGATTCGTGCAAGAGCCGGGCCAGAAGCCTCCCCCACCACCGGGATGACTCCGCACATCACACCCCTGCCGAGCCCACTCCCCACCGAGGGGGAGCAGAGCTGGGCGTGTGGGGGAGGGTCTGACACACGGGAGCCCTGGAAAGAGACTCAGGTTCCCAGATTCCCTTCCCCTCCATTTCCACTGCACCAGCATTTAAAAGGGAGAGAAATCGGCCTCAGCTCCTCTCAGAGGCCCAGCGAGCTCCTGTCCCAGCCCAGCGCATTCAGAGCATGGTGGCTCCCATGGCCTTGCACAGGACCCATGCAGGAAGCCCCACCTCTTTCATGGCCTCCCCCATATACCTCTTCTTTCCCCAAAACTCAACTCCTGCCTCCTCGCTTCCCCCCAGCCCTGCCCACTGGCCAGCATGGATGTCAGAAGCCCGGTAAGGAGAGCCCAGGGACCACCTGCTGATCTGGGGAACCCTGGATGCTCCCCCTTCTCCAGTTAGGAGGCACAGATGGGGGGAGCAAGGTGAGACCCCATAGCGAGGGGTGAAGAACCTCCCCAGACGCACCCCAGCAAGGAACAGGATGGCGTGGCCTGCTGGCCGTGGGTAGGAATGGATCAGCGCTGCCGGGAGTTCAGGACAAATGAATGTAAGAACATAAGCACAGACATATTGGGTCGAACCAAAGGGCCATCTAGCCCAGTATCCTGTCTGCCAACAGCGGTCAATGCCAGGTGCCCCAGAGGGAGGAAACAAAACAGGTAATCCTCATGTGATCCCTCTCCTGTCATCCATTTCCAGCATCTGACAGAGTGTGGCTAGGGACACCATTCCTACCCAATCTGGCTAATAGCCATTGAGGGGCCTAATCTCCATGAATGTATCTAGTTCTTTTTTGAACCCTGTCAATGTTCTAATCTTCACAACAGCCTCTGGCTAGGAGTTCCACAGGTTAACTCCGCGCTTCATGAAGAAAAACTTCCTTTTCTTTGTTTTAAACATGCTGCCTATTCATTTCAGTTGGTAACCCCTAGTTCTTATGGGAAAAAAAAATAACTTTTCCTTTTTCTCTTTTTCCACATCAGTCATACTTTTATAGACCTCTATCATTTCTCCCTTTAGTCTGCCCTTTTCTAAGATGAAAAGTCCACCCCTTTTTAATCTCTCTTCATATAGGACCCATTCCAATTCCTTAATCATTTTTGTTACCCTTCTCTGAACCTTTTCCAAGACCAATATATCTTTTTTGAGATGAGGTGACCACATCTGCACACAGTATTCAAGAAGTGGGCATGCCATGGTTTTATATACAGGCAATAAAATATCCTCTGTCTTATTCTCTATCCCTATTTAAAATATTCCTCAGGTTCTCTTTGCTTTTTGACTGCTGCTGCACACTGCGTGGATGTTTTCGAGGACTTTCCACAATCACTGCAAGATCTCTCTCCTGAGTAGTTGTCACGCAATGAGTCCCAATTATATGGTCTGGATAGTTGGGATTATTTTTTCCAGTGTCCATTACTGTACATTTATCAACATGAAATTTCATTTGCCATTTTTCTGCCCAGTCACTTAGTTTGGTGAGATCTTTTTGAAGCTCTTCACAGTCTGCAATTAAGCATGTATCATAGGGGGGTTGTTGTTCACAGCTTGAATAGTAGGACAACTGTGAGATTCCCCCAAAGAAAGGAAAGGGCTCAATTTAGTGTTGAGGTCAGGAATCACAGCTCAGATCCACCTCACAGCTTCATTTAGTTTCATATCAGGAGCTCGGGGGGAATTTCTTGCCTACTCTGACCCTGCTCTGGGTCTTCACCGATGGATTTGTCCCTCAGCAGACCCTTGGAGAAAGCAGGACTCAGTATTATTGTCTGTAATGGAGCTGTTCTTGGGGTCTTGGTTAGTGACATCATGGGAGTGTAATTCTCAGAGTTACTGCCAATTTCAGCCTGCTGAGCTGCCGGCTGCCTCCTCCCAGCCACTAGCCCCAGAATGGAAGGTGGGGTCAAGAGTTAAGGTGCTGGCCCGGAACGCAAAAGACTTGACTCAATTTTCAAGCTCTGCCACAGCCTTCCCCTATGACCTTGTGCCACTCACTTAGTCCTTCTATGCCTCAGCACTAAAGAGGTGCAGCCCTTCGTTACCAGATGGGTGACCATACCGTGGGAAGCAGTGACTGTGAGAAAGTCATGAGGGATGCTACAAAACACCCCTTTTGCAGATCCTGTGGGCCCCGGGTACTGTGACATGGGCTGGTAGCACAGCTCTGACCAGCCTGTGCTAGAAGGGAGCTGAAGAGGGTCCTAACACAGTAGAGAAGGGCCAATGTAAAGATCCTTGTGGAATCTTCCATTTCTGGCAGCACCCTGGGCTTGTAATGCAGGGAAGGGGGGTGCTGAGGAGACACGTGCTCCTGTGTTATCATTGTTATGTTATTTTACATTAGCAAGATCATCACTGTGACAGCATCAAGGTTACCGCTCGGCGGCTCTTAGAGGAGCCGTGTGATTTATCAGCATCACACAAACAGGGCCGGCGAGCCCAGGTTCCGGGAATGGAGCATCATCTCCAAGCCCTGGGATTTGCCCTCCTGGCGTTTGCCACTGGCTTTGACGGGGTTAAATCTGGGGCACATGAAGAGTGGGGGTCTGGGCCCCTTGAGCAACCCCTGCCCACGGCTGGGGCAGCCCCAGGATCACACAGCACCCAGAGCGCTCAGCAAGGGCCAGGACTGAGATCACCAAACACCCTGCGGGAGCCATTGCCAGGATCTTTAACCAGATGGGACGGGGACAAGCCAGGGGTCATAGAAAACAACAGCCACCTCCCTTCTCTTTATTCACAAAACCAACAGGAATTGGGAGGCTGAGCAGCCTGGAAATTGCAGTTTAGGGGCGCATGTCCCACCGATCCCCTGGAGAACAGTCACTTCGCCAATAAACCGCCTGTCTTGGTCTCAGTGTATCCCTAGGTGGGGATCCAGGAACAAGAGACGCAGGCCAGATGGAGCGACTCAATCCTGGGAAGCAGAGACTGAAAAAGTCTTGAGGGATCCCTTCATAAAACTCCTTTAGCAGATCAAGGGGAGCAGAAGCTGCTGTGACAGGCCCGGGTAGCACATCTCTGATGAACCTGTGCTAGCTGGGAGCTGGAGAGGGTCCTAGAGGAGCTGCAGAGGCCCAGAGATTGTGGGTGGCCGGGTCAGGTTACCAGTGGATCACTGAGACCTTTGCCTAACTTTTGTAATCCCTAGATCCCGGGGCCCCTTTTCATTGCTCTTGGAGAAAGGGACAGACTGATGTGGGAGACATTCCCATGTAAGGAGACACGTGCTCCTGTGTTATTATTGTTATTTTATTTTCCATTAGCAAATTCATAACTCTGTCAGCATCAAGTTTACAGCTCGGCTGCCCTCAAAGGAGTCCTATGATTTATCGGACCCACACAAACAGGCCGGCAAGTCCAGATTCCAGCCACAGACCCTGCAGCAGGACTGTTGCTCCAGGCCAGTTATTTACTATCCCCTGTGATTTGCCCTCCTGCCGTTTGCCATTGGCTATGACGGGGTTAAAGCTGGTGCACACGAAGCCAAGCAGCTGAGGTTCTCTGATGGCCAAGAGCCCCCAAGGGAAGGTTCAAACATGCTGCATAAAGGCAGCTGCCTCCCTGTCTGAACACACACTGCCTGCTGCCCGTGCAACCTCTCCAGTGACTCCTTGTGCTGTGGGGTGAAGACCTCTGGTGCCAGCAGCTCCCTTCTCGCAGGAACTGGGTACGTGGGCAGGTGTCACTGTCTGTAACATGCCAAGTGCAGGGCGAAGGCTGCAGGCTGTTTGCATTGGCAGCTGTTCTGAGCAGCGGCAGAGGACTCCGGGGCAGGGCTGGAGGGCAGGCAGCGCTAGGG
This sequence comes from Pelodiscus sinensis, assembly GCF_049634645.1. Lineage (NCBI taxonomy): Eukaryota > Metazoa > Chordata > Testudines > Trionychidae > Pelodiscus > Pelodiscus sinensis. The sequence goes on along the minus strand of NC_134711.1, from coordinate 327,113,940 downwards.
AGCGTGGGAATCTCTCCTCCATATTCGCGAGCTTTCCAGTGGGTTGCTCAAGCAGTACAGCAACCTGTCATGAATCAGCCAATGCCCTGACAGCTGCCGCATCGCTCCCCCTCTCTGCTCTGCCAGTGCCACATGTCAGGCCTCCTAGCCAACCCTGCCATACAATGGAATCTTACGATCCAGCCACCCTCAGCCCGGGTCCTGTGCTACAGCGCACTGTGGGTCAACTGGGCTTCCCAGCACGTCAAAAAGTGTCCAGCAACTCTGGTTCCTCCATTTGAGAGCCTGCTGGGAGTAGTGTGGAGACGAGTGACCTGCCAGTCTTCTAGAGCCAGAATCCTGTTTAACCTGAGCTCCAGGACTAACACGGGTGAATAAAAGTGTTTTCCATCCACAGTCTGTACACGCCTCTGCCCTCAGAGCATCCCTCTCTGACAGGGAGCCAGGCAAGCCAAGGCTTTTCAGCCTTCGGCAGCTGTGTCTGTGCCGGTCAGTCTGAAGGGTTTCTCAGCAGCCACTGCTCCAGGCTCCTGGCATTGGCAAACAGCAGCAGAACATGGCTGGAGCCTGCAAATAGGGGCTTCCTGAGTTGTTGCTCTCATGTCAACTCTCAATGTTCCTGAGCATTTCCCTGAGCGACGGCTTTTCTTCCCCTGTTGCTTCCCTTCCTAATTGTATTCCAATTGCTTGCTATAATATTAGGAGAGGCCTGGCAGGTTTAACCCAACACAGCCAGAACATCAACACCTCAACAGTGAACCCAATACAGCTGTACAGCAAACATCCCATTAAGTTACCACCCTCGATTCAGGCTACAGCCTGGCAGAACAGAACCTGAGAAAAATCAGTCACCTAGTAACCCAGGGAGAGAAGAAATACTAGACTTTTTTGCCAATAAGTGGCAGATTAAGTGCTGAGATGCTGCAATTTCATTACCTCAGGGTTTGTTTAGTCTTTAAAAAAGAAAACTAAGAGGGCAACATGGTAATAGCTCTGAAGTAGCTAAAAGGTTGTCCCAAGGAGGAGGGAGATGAATTATTCTCTTTAAACTCTGATGGTGGGACAAGAAGCGATGAGCGTACATTTCTTAGGTTGGACATTAGGTAAAAATGTCCTAATTGTCAGGATTGTTAAGCACTGGGAGAAGTTGTCTTGAGGGTTGTGGAATCTCTGTCACTAGAGATTTTAAGAACAGGGTACACCATGGGGGGGAGCCTTTTTGAATTGGGGGTCACTGACCCACAGAAAAATCATTTGCATCTGGCCCCCGGGTCTAGGTTCCCCACCCCAGGTTAGATTAACACCTGTCAGATGGCGCTTGGTCCCATCATGCGTGCAGGGGACTGGATTTGATGACCACTCAAGGCTGATTTCAGTTCTGTGATTCCATGACCTTGTCGGGTTCTGTAGAAATCCAGATGACAGATCGTACATTGTAAGTCCAACTCTAACCTGGGAAATCATCCCTGTAATGAGAACAGAGGGAAAGGAATGGATTGAGATGTGTGTGCAAAGTTTCCAATGTGTAGAAATTATGCCAAAGCCTTTCACTGTATTACAAATATCATTAATCAGTCTCTCATGATACGTGTGTATATAGAAAGCCATCAGCAGAGCTGTTGGACTTTCTACAGGAAGGAGCAGCAGTAACTTTGCTATTTAACAACTTTTACTTTTGAAACCATTTCACATGTACCCCAAATACTATTTGCAGCAGGTTTGTGCTACTCACTCTTTGTTCAGTGCACAATTGCATGATAATGTCCTCTGGTAACTGACCAGAAGTTTCTAACACTTACATTCTGGGGAATGAACAATAACCCTCTGCAATACCTGGGCAAGACTTTCAAAAACATCCGGAGAGAACAGAATTGCTTGTCTGCATTGCAGCAAAAAGTAGAGCTGAGGGGCAGGAAAAGGGAGCGTAATAGTGGTTGTCCGTAATTTTTCCAATCACTTGTTACACACAAGTCGCTGAATTACCTTGCACGTTCAAGTAAATTTTAGTACAAATCCAGTGTCTGCCACTATTAACTTGTGAGCTCTCCACTGCAAAGCTGAGGTAACTGTCTGTGTCAATCAGAAACGCTGCAGACATCCACCGACCCTTGCATGGGGATAGGAGTCAGATCCTAGGAGGATGAAGAGAAAACCGTAGCACGACCAAACTCTCTGGCTTCAGTCAACACTGGCCAAGCAAAGACCTTCAGCTTCTCTTGCAGGGATTCTTGGGGTCAGGGTGTATCACTCAGACCATTGGTTCAAGGGAAGTTGTATTTCAGGTATGGGAAAATAGAAAATAAATACATATAATGTGGTAAAGAAACGTGTTTATAAGTAGTTTCAGTGACTGGAAAAAGGCAAATGTAGTGCCCATCTTTTAAAAGGGGAAGAAGGATGATCCAGGGAACTACAGACCAGTCCATCTTACCTCAGTCCCCGGAAAAAGTATGGAGGGGATCCTCAAGGAATCCATTTTGAGGCACTTGGAAGAGGGGAAAGTGATCAGGAATAGTCAACATGGATTCCCAAAGGCAAGTCATGCATAACTAACCTGGTTAGCTACTATGATGAGATAACTGGCCCTGTGGACATGGGAAAGTCAATGGATGTAATATACCTTGACTTTAGCAAAGCTTTTGCTATGGTCTCCCACAATAGTCTTGCCAGCAAGTTAAGGGAGTATGGATTGGATAAATGGACTGTAAGATGGATAGAAAGCTAGCTATATTGTCAGGCCCAATGGGTAATGATCAACAGCTTGATGTCAGGTTGGCGGTCGGTTTCTAGCGGAGCGCCCCAAGGGTCTGTTCTAGGACCGGTTTTGTTCAATATTTTTATTAATGACCTAGATGAGGGGATGGATTGCACCCTTAGCAAGTTTGCAGATGACACTAAGCTATGGGGAGAGAGAGTTATGCTGAAGGGCAGGGATGGGGTCCAGGGTGACCTAGACAAATTGGAGGATTGGGCCACAAGAAATCTGATGAGGTTCAACAAGGACAAATGTAGAGTCCTGCACTTGGGATGGAAGAATCCCAGGCATTGTTACAGGCAGGAGACCGAATGGCTGAGTAGCAGTTCGGCAGAAAAGGACCTGGGGGTAACAGTGGATAAGAAGCTGGATATGAGTCAATAGTGTGCCCGTGTAGCCAAGAAGGCTAATAGCATATTAGGTTGCATTAGGAGGAGTATTGCCTGCAGTTCCAGAGAAGTGACTATTCCCCTTTATTCGGCTCTGGTGAGGCCACACCTTGAGCATTGTGTCCATTTGTGGGCACCCACTATAGAAAGGATGTGGATGCATTGGAGAGGGTCCAGTGGAGGGCAACCAAAATGATTAGGGGGCTGGAGCACATGACCTATGAGGAGAGACTCAGGGAGTTGGGTCTGTTTAGTCTGCAGAAGCGAAGAGCGAGGGGGGATTTGAGAGCAGCCTTCAACTTGCTGAAGGGAGGTTCCAAAGAGAATGGAGAGACGCTGTTTGCAGTGGTGACGGATGGCAGAACAAGGAGCAATGGTCTCAAGTTGTGGTGGGAGAGGTCTAGGTTGGATATTAGGAAAAACTATTTCACTAGGAGGGTGGCGAAGCACTGGAATGGGTTCCCTAGGGAAGTAGTGGAGTCTCCATCCCTAGAGGTGTTTAAGTCTCAGCTTGACAAAGCCCTGGCTGGGTTGATTTAGTTGGGATTGGTCCTGCCTTGGGCAGGATGCTGGACTTGATGACTCCTGAGGTCTCTTCCAGCTCTGTGATTCTATGATTCAAAGAAGGACTGAATGCTTCTATGGTTCCATGTAATTGCATTAGGTCCTTAAAGGCTCCACTCCACAAAATATTTCCCACATGTGAGTGTCAGGGAGGAAATTTCCCAGGGAGCAGGCTGATTGCTGCCTAGTGCAGAGATTCCTTCACCTTCCTCTGCCCATTTGGAACTGGCCACCGGATACTGCAAGATGGTCTGCCGGTCTGATCCAGTCTGGCAGAGCCTGTTTCCCTATTGATTGTGTAAATCCAAGCCCATATTTTGGGAAATCTTCCTTGAGAACATGGCAGTTCCCACGCTTGCAGAAAGAGCAGAATCATGTTTCTCTAAATGTCACCCACTCTCCTGTTATTTCTCGTTTTAGGAAAGAAAGGTAAAAGCTCATTGGACCTGCCTAGAACATGATGGCAGCTGTCAATGACACCACATTTACACATGCCATGTTCCTGCTCACCGGGATACCCGGGCAGGAAGACGTCTATCTCTGGATCGCTGTTCCCTTCTGTGCATTGTATGTTATTTTGATAGTAGGAAATTCAGTTATTTTGCTCATCATAAAAACAAATTCAGTCCTCCACGAGCCCATGTACATTTTCCTCTCCATGCTGGCTGTCACAGACCTGGCCTTGTCGATAGTCACTGGACCAACAATACTGGGCGTGTTTTTGTTTAACTCTCGGGAGATCAGCCTCCATGCCTGTTTTGCTCAGCTGTTCTTCATCCACTTCCTTCAATGCATTGAATCCTCTGTGCTCCTGTTGATGGCCTTTGACCGCTTTGTTGCGATCAGTAACCCGCTGAGATACGCTTCCATCTTAACCCTGCCGAGAATAGCCAACATGGGGCTGGTGTGTGTGCTTAGAGGGCTGGCCGTCATACTCCCACTCACCCTTCTTGTGCAACGGTACCGCTACTGTCGAGCCAACGTCCTCTCCCATTCCTACTGCCTGCACATGGAGGTCATGAATATGGCTTGTGCGGACATCACTGTCAACAACATCTACGGCTTGGTTATTACAGTCCTCACAGTGGGGTTGGACTCGCTGCTCATCTTCATCTCTTACCTCCTGATCCTCAAAACGGTGCTGAGCATCGCGTCCCGCGCAGAATTCCTCGTGGCCCTGAACACCTGCGCCTCCCACCTCTGCGCCGTCCTGCTCTTCTACACGCCTGAGTTCAGCCTGACCTTGATGCACAGATTTGCCAAGAGCTCTTCTCCCTTGCCCCATGTGGTGCTGGGCTACATCTACCTGCTTGTCCCGCCCCTGATGAACCCCATCGTGTACAGCGTGAAAAGCAAACACCTGCGCGCCAGGATCGTCCGGGTGTTCGTCAAGTGACGGGGCAGTTTATCATCCCTCTGCAGCGCAGGTGAAACTAGAGACAAGAATCACAGGCCCCCGCAAGTTATTCCATCCCAGACCCTTACACCTGTGATGCCTTCAGCTACTGATCCCCACTGTGTAGAGGCAGGTTCAGATGGGCTCTTAGGCCTGAAGTGCTCTTAGAGGGGCTGTCCCTGCCCACTGGGGGAAGAGACCAAGGCAGGTGTTGTATTGACAAAGTGACTGTTCCCCTGGAGAGCCAAGGGATTGGTGGGATATTGGCCCCTAAACTGCAATTTCCAGGCTGCTCAGCCTCCCGATTCCTGTTGGTTTTGTGAATAAAGAGAAGGGAGGTGGCTGTTGTTTCCTGTGACCCCTGGCCTGTCACTGTCCCATCGGGTTAAGCATCCACAGGCCCTGGACATGGCACCAGTAGGGCTGTTTGGTGGTCTCAGTCCTTGCCCTTTCTGGGCACTCTGGGTGCTGTGTGATCCCGGGGCTGCCCCAGCTGTGGGCAGGGGCTGTTCAAGGGGCCAGACCCCCACCCTTCCCCCCACCCTCAGCCGGGAGCTGGTGACTGAGCCGTGTCAGAGACGTGATTCACGCAGGAACCGCAGGAGAAGCCAGGCCGGCAGCCTCCCCTACCACCTGGATGATGGCGCACGTCACACACCTGCCGAGCCCACTCCGCACCGGGGGGGGGAGCAGGGCTGGGGGATTGAGGGAGGGTCTGACACACGGGCGCCCTGGGAAGAGACTCAGGCCCAGATTCCCTTCCCCTGCAGTCACACTGCCCCAGCGCTGTGAAGGGAGAGCAATCGACCTCCGCTCCCCTCAGAGGCCCAGCGAGCTCCCGTCCCAGCCCAGCCCATTCAGAATAGGGTGCCCCCCCTTTTCACAGGACAAAAGAAGGACCCATGCAGGAATCCCCACCTCCCTCATGGTCTCACCCACGACTCCCTTCATTCCCCAGAGCTCTCAACTCCTGCCTCCTCGCTTCCTCCCAGCCCTACCCACTGGCCAGGCTGGGTGTCAAAGCCCCAGTACAGAGAGCCCAGGGACCACCTGCTGTTCTGGGGAACCCTGGATGCTCCCCCTTCACCAGCTAGGGGAACGGATGGGGGAGAGCAAGGTGAGGTCCCATAGCGAGGGGTGAAGAACCTTCTCTGCACTCAAGCAAAGAACAGGATGGCGTGGCCTGCTGGCCCTGGGTAGGCATGGATCAGCACTGCCGGGAGTTCAGGACAAATGAAAGTAAGAACATAAGAACAACCATATTGGGTCAAACCAAAGGGCCATCAAAGGGCCATCAAACCAAGGGGCCATCAAACTGCTGTCTGCCAACACTGGCCAATTCCAGATGCCGCAGAGGGAGGAAACAAACCAGGTAATCCTCATATGAACCCACACATCCTGGCTAATAGCCATTTAGGGTCCTAATCTCCATGAATGTATCTATTTCTTTTTTGAACCCTGGCAATGTCCTAGTCTTCAAAACATCTTCTGCCTAGGAGTTCCACAGGTTAACTCTGCCCTTCATGAAGAAAAACTTCCTTTTCTTTGTTTTAAACCTGCAGCCTATTCATTTCAGTTGGTGACCCCTAGTTCTTATGGGAAAATGTAAATAACTTTTCCTTAGTTACCTTTTCCACACCAGTCATGGTTTTATAGCCCTCTATCATATCCCCCTTTAGTCTGCTCTTTTCTAAGATGAAAACTCCACCCCTTTTTAATCTCTCTTCATATAGGACCCATTCCAAATCCTTAATCATTTTTGTTACCCTTCTCTGAACCTTTTCCAAGGCCAATATATCTTTTTTGAGATGAGGTGACCACATCTGTACACAGTATTCAAGAGATGGGCGTACCATAGTTTTATTCAGAGACAATAAGATATTCTCTGTCTTATTCTCTAACCCTATTTAAATGATTCCTAACATTCTATTTGCTTTTTTGGCTGCTGCTGCACACTGAGTGGACGTTTTCGAGGACTTTCCACAATCACTGCAAGATCTCTCTCCTCAGTAGTTGTCACTCAATGAGTCCCAATCATATGGTATGGAGAGCTGGGATTATTTTTTCCCATTTCCATTACTGTGCGTTTATCAACATGGCATTTCATTTGTCACTGTGTTGCCCAGTCACTTAGTTTGGTGAGATCTTTTTGAAGCTCTTCACAGTCTGCAATTAATCATGTATCGTAGGTGGGTTGTTGTTCACAGCTTGAATAGTAGGACAACTGAGAGATTCCCCCAAAGAAAGAAAAGGTCTCAATTTAGTGCATAGATCAGGAACCACACCTCAGATCCACCTCACAGCTTCATTTAGCCTCATATCAGGCGTTCGGGGGCAATTTCTTGCCTACTATGACCCTACTGTGAGTCTTCACCGATGGATTTGTCCCTCAGCAGATCCTTGGAGAAAGCAGGACTCTGTGTTATTGTCTGTAATGGAGTTGTTCTTGGGCTTTTTTTTAGTATCATCATGGGAGTGTAATTCTCAGAGTTACTGGAAACATCAGCCTGCTGAGATGCCAGCTGCCTCCTCCCAGCTACTAGCCCCAGTGCAGAAGGTGTGGTCAAGGGTTAATGTGCTGGCCTGGGACTCACAAGAACTGACTCAGTTTCCAAGCTCTGCCACAGCCTTTCCCTATTACCTTGGGCCACTCACTTAGTCCCTCTATGCCTCAGCACTATATGTTTTAATACAGCTCAAGAGATGCAGGCAATCCTTACCAGATGGGTGACCAGACCCTAGGAAGCAGTGAGGAAGTCTTGAGGGATGCTGCAAAACACCCCTTCTGCAGATCCTGTGGACTGCGGGTTCTGTGACAAGCCCTGGTAGCACAGCTCTGATCAACCTGTGCTAGCAGGGAGCTGGAGAGGGTCCTAACACAGTAGAGGAGGGCCATAGATTGTGTGTGGCCGGGCCTAGCAACCATTGAGTCCCTGAGATCTCTGCCTAGCCTTGGAAACCCCTGGATCCTTTTCATTCCTTGTGGAGAAAGGGACAGACTGATGTGGGAGCCTTGAGAAATCTTCCATTTCTGGAGGCATCCTGGGCTTGTAATGCAGGGAAGGGGGGTGCTGGGGAGACACGTGCTACTGTGTTATCATTGTTATTTTATTTCACATTAGCAAGATCATAACTCTGACAGCCTCAAGGTTACCGGTCGGCGGCCCTTGAAGGAGCCGTGTGATTTATCATAATCACACAAACAGGGCCGGCAAGCCCAGGTTCCGGGAATGGGCCAGTTGTTTAGCATCAACTCCATCCCCTGGGATTTGTCCTCCTGACGTTTGCCACTGGGTGTGGTGGGGTTAAAGCTGGTGCACATGAAGCCAAACACTTGAAGTTCCCTGATGGTCAAGAGGCCCCAAGGGAAGGTACAAACATGCTGCATAAAGGCAGCTTCCTCCCTATCTGAACACACACATGCAGCCTCTCCGATGACTCCTTGTGCAGTAGGGTGAAGACCCCTGGTGCCAGCGGCTCCCTTCTAGCAGGAACTGGGTATGTTGGCAGGTTTCACTCTCTGTAACAGGAGCGATGGAGGGTGAAGGTTGTGAGCCGTTTGCATTTGCTGATGTTCTTTTCTGTGGCAAATGTCTCATGGGGGCTGTTGTGGTGACCCAGGCTATACCTAGACTGCAGGCTTCTTGTGCAAGAAGCTTTCTGCAGAAGAGATCTTCCGCAAAAACTTCTTGTGCAAGAGCATGTCCACACTGCAAAAACACATCAGGAAAACAATAAGCTTTTGCGCAAGAGAGGGTCCCAGCTGCTTGGACACTGTCTCACAAGGAAACTCTGATTGCTGGTTACAGAATGGCCACCAGGGTACCTGTGCTTTTCCCTCTTCCCTCTTTTTGTGCAAAAAAACCCTGGTCCCTGTCCATACGTGACTTTTTGTGCAAGAGCTCTTGTGCAACCAGGAGTTATTCCTTGTAGAAAGAGAAATAACTCTTGCACAAAATCTCCTCCGCTTTTTTGATGTTTTTGTGCAAAAACATGCTTGAAGTGTGGATGATCCGCAAGCGTTTGTAGAAAAACAAACAGGGCTGGTCTAGGGACCATGGGACCTTCTCCCCCATGTTTCTGGTGGGTTGCTCAAGCCGTACAGCAATCTAACATGAATCAGCCAATGCTCTCAGCTGCCGCATCTCTGCCCCTCTCTGCTATGCAAGTGCCTGACGTCAGGCCTCCTAGACGGCCCTTTCATGGGCTGGAACCGCACAGTCCATCCCCTCTCAGACCGGGCTACAGCGCACTGTGGGTCGACTGGGCTTCCCAGCATGTCCAAAAGTGTCCAGCAACTCTGGTTCCTCAGTTGGGAGCCTTCTGTGAGCAGTGTGGAGACGAGTGACCTGCCAGCCTTCTAGAGCCAGAATCCTGTTTAACCTGAGCCCCAGGACTAACACGGGTGAATAAAAGGGTTTTCCATCCACAGTTTCTACATGCGTCTGCCCCCAGACCATCCTGCCAAGTGTTTACAGCCTTCCCCAGGCCTGTCTGTGCCTGTCAGTCTGAAGGGATTCTCAACCACCACTGCCCCAGGCTCGCTGCCCTGGCAAAACAGCTGGACAACATGGCTGGAGTCTGCAAATAGGGGCTTCCTGAGTTGTTGCTCCCATGTCAACTCTTAGGCTGTGTCTAGACTGGCCAGTTTTTCCAGAAAATCAGCTGCTTTTCTGGAAAAACTTGCCAGCTGTCTACACTGGCCTCTTGAATTTCCGCAAGAACACTGACGATCTCATGTAAGATTGTCAGTGTTCTTGTGGAAATACTATGCTGCTCCCATTCGGGCAAAAGTCCTTTTGTGCAAAACTTTTGCACAAAAGGGCTAGTGTAGACAGCCCAGATTTGTTTTCTGCAAAAAAGCCCCGATGGCGAAAATGGCGATCGGGGCTTTTTTGCGGAAAAGCACGTCTAGATTGGCACGGACGCTTTTCCGCAAATAGTGCTTTTGTGGAAAACCGTCCGTGCCAATCTAGACGCTCTTTTCCAAAAATGTTTTTAACGGAAACTTTTCCGTTAAAAGCATTTCCGGAAAATCATGCCAGTCTAGACGCAGCCTTAGTGTCTGTGAGCATTTCCCTCAGAGATGGCTTTTCTTCCCCAGTTGTTTCCATTCCTGCGTGTATTCCAGTTGCCTGCTATAAAATTAAGAGGGGCCAGACACGTTTAACCCAAAACAGACAGAACATCAACACCCCAACAGTGAACCCAATGTAGCAGTACAGCAAACATGCCAGTAAATTACCGCTCTTGATTCCAGCTACAGACGGACAGAGCAGAACCTGAGGGTAACCCGTCTGCTCTTAATCCAGGGACAGAGGAGAGACCAGACTTTTATTTGCCAACAAGTGTCAGATTGGGTGCTGAGATGCTGCAATCTCATGACCTCTGAGGGAAGATTAAAAAAAATGGGTTTGTTTAGTCTTTAAAAAAGAAAACACAGAAGGGGACATGGGAACAGCTTTCAAGTACCTAAAAAGTTCTTACAAGGAGGATGGAGATAAATTGTTCTCTTTGAACTCTGAAGGTGGAACAAGAAGCAATGAGCTTAAATTGTAGCAAGGGAGACTTGGATTGGATGTTAGGAAAAATGTCCGAATTGTTGGGATCGCTAAGCAATGGGAGACGCTGCCTTGAGAGTTGTGGAATCTCTGTCACTGGAAATTTCAATAGTGATAGAAATGTAGCCGTGTTAGTCTGGGGTAGTTGAAGCAATATGCAGGACAATGTAGCACTTTAAAGACTAACAAGATGGTTTATTAGATTATGAGCTTTCGTGGGCCAGACCCACTTCCTAGCTCATCATCTAATAAACCATCTTGTTAGTCTTTAAAGTGCTACATTGTCCTGCATTTTGGAAATTTCAAGAACAGGTTAGACTATGGGGGAACCCTTTTTTGTCGGGGGCTGTTGACCACAGAAAAATCTTCTGCATCCGGGCCCCCGTTTTAGGTTCCCCAACCCGGATTAAACTAATAACTGTGGGAGATGGTGTTTGGTCCTGCCAGGAGCGCAGGGATCTGGATTTCATGACCACTTGAGATTCCTTCCCGTTCTGTGATTCTATTGTATGATACTGTGCCCTGGTAACAGAGCAGCAGCTGTTTCTAACACTTACATTCAGGGGCATGAACAATAATCATAGAATCATAGAATCATAGGACTGGAAGGGACCTCGAGAGGTCATCGAGTCCAGCCCCCCGCCCTCAAGGCAGGACCAAGCTCCGTCTACACCATCCCTGACAGATGTCTATCTAACCTGTTCTTAAATATCTCCAGAGAGGGAGATTCCACCACCTCCCTTGGCAATTTATTCCAATATTTGACCACCCTGACAGTTAGGAATTTTTTCCTAATGTCCAATCTAAACCTCCCCTGCTGCACTTTAAGCCCATTACTCCTTGTCCTGTCCTCAGAAACCAAGAGGAACAAATTTTCTCCTTCCTCCTTGTGACACCCTTTTAGATATTTGAAAACCGCTATCATGTCCCCCCTTAATCTTCTTTTTTCCAAACTAAACAAGCCCAGTTCATGAAGCCTGGCTTCATAGGTCAGGTTCTCTAGACCTTTAATCATTCTTGTCGCTCTTCTCTGTACCCTTTCCAATTTCTCCACATCTTTCTTGAAATGTGGCGCCCAGAACTGGACACAGTACTCCAGCTGAGGCCTAACTAGTGCAGAGTAGAGCGGCAGAATGACTTCAGGTAATGCCCTGAAATACCTGGGTAAGACTTTCCAAAATGCCCTGAAAGAACAGGACTGTGTTGCAGCAAAGAGTAGAGCTGATGTTCAGGAAAAGAGAACGTAATAGCGGGCATCTGTAATTTTCCCCATCATCTGTTACGTGCACATATGTGAATTAACTTGCACATTCAAGTGGATTTTTGTGCAAATCCAGTGTGTGCAATATTAACCTGTCTGCCACGCCACCTCTCTACTGCAAAGACGAGGGAACTGTCTGTGTCAATCAGAAACTCTGCAGACATCTACTGACCCCTGCATGGAGAGCAGAGTCAGATGCTAGGAGGATGAAGAGAAAATCGTAGCACGACCAAACTTTCTGGCTTCAGTCAACACTAGCCAAGGAAAGCCCTTCAGCTTCTCTTGCAGGGATTCTTGAGGTCCGAGTGTATCACACGGCACATTTGTTCAAGGGAAGTCGTATTCTCAGGAGTGGGAAAATAAAAAAATACATATAATGTGGTAAAGAAATTGTATGTTTGTAAATATAAATGTTTGTAAATAGCTGCAGTGCAGAACTGATAAATGCAATGAGTGTTTTCACCATGCAGCTTCCATCTGTTTCCACACCTGTAATGATACCATGGGCCATGCCGAAGTGGAGGGCCAGGAACAGTGTGTGGGGGAAGGTCACACACAGCTCAACAGGCTGTGGAACTCCTGGCCACAAGATATCCAGGATTCAAAGAGGGACTGGATGTTTCTATGGCTTAGAAGGAGCTGCAGTTACAATGGAAAGATCTATAAAAAGTCCTCAAGGGCTCTACTCTGCTGCCTCACACCACAAAATATTTCTAACCTGTGGGTGTCAGGGAAAAAATTCCTCTGGGAGCAGGCTGTCTGATAGCTGCCTAGTGCAGGGCTTCTTTCACCTTGCTCTGTAGCATCTGGCACTGGGCGAGGTGGCCTGAGGTCTGATCCAGCCTGGCAGTGCCTCTTGCTGTCGGTGGTGAAAATCCAAGCCCATATTTCTGGAGCTCTTCCTTAAGAGCTTGGGAGTTTGTTCCCACACTTGCAGGGAGAGCAGAATCGCGTTTCTCTAAATTTCATCCCTTCTCCTGTTATTTCTTATTTTAGGAAAGAAAGATAAAAACTCTTTGGACCAGCTCAATATGTGATGGCAGCTGTCAATGACACCACATTCACACACGCCGTGTTCCTGCTCACCGGGATGCCTGGCCAGGAAGACGTCTATCTCTGGATCGCTGTCTTCTTCTGCACATTGTATGTTATTTTGATAGTAGGCAATTCAGTCATCCTGTTCATTATAAAGACAGATTCAGTCCTCCACGAGCCCATGTACATTTTCCTCTCCATGCTGGCTGTCATAGACCTGTGCTTGTCTATAGCCACCGGACCGACAATACTGGGAATGTTTATATTTAACTCTAGGGAGATCAGCCTTGATACCTGTTTTGCCCAGATGTTCTTTATCCACTTCCTTCAAAATGTTGAATCCTCCGTGCTCCTGTTGATGGCCTTTGACCGTTTTGTTGCGATCAGTAACCCGCTGAGGTACGCGTCCATCTTAACACTTCCACGAATTGCCAATATGGGGCTAGTGTGTGTGCTAAGAGGGGTGGCCGTCATTCTCCCACTCCCCCTTCTCCTGCAACGGTACCGCTACTGTCGAGCCAACGTACTCTCCTATTCCTACTGCCTGCACCAGGAGGTCATGAATATGGCTTGTGCCGACATCACCGTCAACAGCCTGTATGGCTTGGTTATTACGATTGTCACAGTGGGGTTGGACTCGCTGCTCATCTTCGTGTCTTACGTGATGATCCTCAAAACGGTGCTGAGCATCGCGTCCCGTACGGAGTTCCTCGTGGCCCTGAACACCTGCGTCTCCCACCTCTGTGCCGTCCTGCTCTTCTACACGCCCGAGTTCACCCTGACTTTGATGCACAGATTTGCTAAGGACTCTTCTCCCTTGCCCCATGTAGTGCTGGGCTACATCTACCTGCTGGTCCCGCCCCTGATGAACCCCATCGTGTACAGCGTGAAAAGCAAACACCTGCGCGCCAGGATCATCCGGGTGTTCTTCAAGTGATGGGGCAGTTAATCATCCTGCTGCAGTAGGTTAAACAGGAGACAAGAATCACAGGCCCCAGAAAGTGATCCCATCTCAGACCCTTACACCTGTGATGCCTTGAGCTACTGATCCCCGCTGTGTTGAGGCAGGTTCAGATGGGCTCTGAGGCCTGAAGAGCTGTTAGAGGGGCTGTCCCTGCCCACTGGGGGAAGAGACCAAGGCAGGCGTTGTATTGGCAAAGTGACTGTTCCCCTGGAAAGCCAGGGGATCGGTGGGACATTGATCCCCTAAACTGCAATTTCCAGGCTGCTCAGCCTCCCGATTCCTGTTGGTTTTGTGAATAAAGAGAAGGGAGGTGGCTGGTGTTTCCTGTGACCCCTGGTCTGTCACTGTCCCATCTGGTTAAACATCCACATGCCCTGGCTCCAGCAAGGTGTTGAGTTGTCTCAGTTCTGGCCTTTCCTGAGCGCTCTGGGTGCTGTGTGATCCCGGGGCTGCCTCAGCTGTGGGCAGAGGTTATTCAAGGGACCCAGACCCCCACCCTTCCCCCCACACCCTCAGCCAGGAGCTTGTGACTGAGTCGTGTAAGAGGCCAGCAGCCTCCCCCACCACCTGGATGGCGCCGCACGTCACACACCTGCCGAGCCCACCCCTGAACAGGGCTGTGGGGGTGGGGGAGGGTTTGACACACGGGAGCCCTGGCAAGACACTCACGCCCAGATACCCTTCCCCTCCCTTCACAGCGCCCCAGCAATGCAAAGGGAGAGCAATCGACCTCGGCTCTCCTCAGGGGCCCCGCGAGCTTCTGTCCCAGCCCAACTCATTCAGTGTAGGGTGCCCTCCGCCCCTGCTTTGCACAGGGCAAAAGCACAACCCATGCAGGAATCCCCACCTCCTTCATGACCTCACCCACAGCCCCCTTCTTTCCCCAAAACTCTCAACTCCTGCCTCCATTTTCCCTCGAGCCCTGCTCACTGGCCAGTCTGGGCTTCAGAGCCCCAGTAAGGAGACCCCAGGGAGCAGGGGCTGTTCTGGGGAGCCCTGGGGCACGTCCAGGCTACAACGAGTTTTTGAAAGAGGGTATGCAAATGCCACGGGATTTGCATATCCTCTTCCGGTCCTCTTTCGGAAGTGAAAGTAGTCTGGACAGAGGGTTTTTTGGGGAAAAAAAAGAGCCCATTTTTTCCCCTTCCACCCCCTAAGTCTTCCTGTAAAAAAGGAGGTTTATGCGGGTTTTTCGAAAAAAAAAAGTGGTTTTTTTTCAGAAAAACCTCATCCAGAACGGGGATATTTTCAAAAAAATCTCATCCAGGCTACTGGCCCTTTCAAAAGATCCTCTTTCAAAAGTGAGCTCAGAAGAGGATATGCAAATGACCACAGAATTTGCATACCCTGTTTCGAAAGTTCTTTGTAGATTAGACGTGCCCCTGGATGCTCCACCTGCAACCGTCAGCGGGTGAGGCCGGGGGTGGGGGAAACGGAGCAGAATAAGGCACCACAGTTTAGCAAAAAACCTCCCAAGATCTACTCCAGCCATGGACAGGGTAGCGTGGCCTGCTGACAGTGGGTAGGCATGGATCAGCACCGCAGGGCATTCCTGACATGGGAACATAACATGTAAACGACCATGCTGGGTCAAACCAACAGTCCATCTGGCCCAGTGTCCTGTCTGCTGGCAGTGGTCAATGCCAGATGCCCCAGAGGGAGAGAACACAACAGGTAATCCTCACGTGATCCCTTTCCTGTCACACATTTCCAGACAAACAGAGGCTTGGGACACCATTCCTACCCATCCTGGCTAATAGCCATTGATGGAGCTAACCTTTATGGATCTATTTAGCTCTTTTTTGAACCCCGTTAAAATCCTAGACTTAACAACATCCTCAAGTCCAGCCCCTGCCCAAGGCAGGACCAATCCCAACTAAATCAACCCAGCCAGGGCTTTGTCAAGCCAAGACTTAAAAACGTCTAGGGATGGAGACTCCACTACTTCCCTAGGTAACCCATTCCAGTGCTTCACCACCCTCCTAGGGAAATAGTTTTTCCTAATATCCAACCTGGACCTCTCCCACCACAACTTGAGACCATTGCTCCTTGTTCTGCCATCTGTCACTACTGAGAACAGCCTCTCTCCATCCTCTTTGGAACCTCCCTTCAGGAAGTTGAAGGCTGCTCTCAAATCCCCACTCACTCTTCGCTTTTGCAGACTAAATAAACCCAACTCCCTCAGTCTTTCCTCATAGGTCATGTGCTCCAGCCCCCTAATCATTTTGGTTGCCCTCCGCTGGACCCTCTCCAATCCTTTCTATAGTGGGGGGCCAAGAACTGGACACAATACTCCAGCTATCAGAGGGGTAGCCGTGTTAGTCTCGATCTGCAAAAGCGACAAGGAGTCCTGTAGCACCATATAGACTGATAGATGTATAGGAGCATAAGCTTTCGTGGGCAAACACCCACTTCGTCAGATGCATGACAAAGTGGGTCTTTGCTGATGAAAGCTTATGCTCCTATACATCTGTTAGTCTATAAGGTGCTACATAACTCCTTAATACTCCAGATGTGGCCTCACCAGAGCCCAATAAAGGGGAATAATGACATCTCTAGATCTGCTGGCAATGCTCCTCCTAATGCAACCCAATATGTCATTAGCATTCTTGGCTACAAGGGCACACTGTTGACTCATATCCAGCTTCTCATCCACTGTCATCCCCAGGTCCTTTTCTGCAGAACTGCTGCTTAGCCATTCGGACCCCAGCCTGTAAGAATGCCTGGGATTCTTCCATCCCAAGTGCAGTTGAATGTTATCAGAATGAGTTGGTATACTGGACAGATTTTCTGCTATTAGAGTCTCATCAGATTTCTTGTAGCTCAATCCTCTAATCTGTCTAGGTCACTCTGGACCCTATCCCTGCCCTCGAGCATACCTACCTCTTCCCATAGCTTAGTGTCATCTGCGAACTTGCTGAGGGTGCAATCCATCCCCTCATGCAGGTCATTAATAAAGATGTTGAACAAAATCAGTCCTAGAACTGACCCTTGAGGCACTCCACTAGAAATCGACCGCCAACCTGACACTGAGCCGTTGATCACTACCCATTGTGCCGGACAATATAGCCAGCTTTCTATCCATCTTACAGTGCATTTATCCAATCTATATTCCCTGAACTTGCTTAACTTGAAGCTCTTTAGTCTTCATTTAAGCATTTATTGCAGGTTGGGTGCTGTTCACAGCTTGAAGAGTGGACAACTGTGAGATTCCCCCAAATGGAGGACAGGGCTGAGTTTAGAGCAGAGGCAGGGAACCTATAGCCTGTTGCTTGGATCAGCCCCGTGGTTTAATTTGATTGAGGTTTAATTTTGCCTCATATCAGGAGCTCAATTGGAGTTGCTTGCCCACTATGACCCTGCTTTGGGCCCTGGCCGATGGGTTTGTCCCTCAGCAGATCCAGGAGAAAGCAGGACTCAGCATTACCGACTGGAACAGGAATTAGTCTTGGGCTCCTGTGTAGTGATGCCACAGCAGTGTAATTCCTGGAATTTCTTCTACTCTCAGCCTGCTGGCTGCCCCCTCCCAGCCACTAGCCCCAGAGCAGGAGGAGGGTTCATGGGTTAACATGCTGGCCTGGGACTCAGAAGAGAAGGCTTCAGTTCTAGACTCTGCCACCGACTTACCCTGTGACCTTGAGCAACTCCCTTAGTCCTTTGGTGCCTCAGCAATGTGTGTTTTAATACAGCTTAGTGTAAAGGGGTGCATCTGGGAACAGGAGACGCAGGCTGTCCTTAACATACGATGGACTCAGTCCTGGGAAGCAGTGACTGTGAAAGTCTTGAGGAATCCTGCATAAACCACCTTTAGGACATCAAGGGGCTGGCACCGGTGACAGGCCCTGGTAGCACATCTCTGATGGGCTTGTCCTAGCAGGGAGCTGGAGAGAGTTCTACAATTGTAGAGGATGCCCAGAGATTATGCGTGGCTGGGCCTACCTACCAGTGGGTCACTGAGATCTCTGCCTAACTTTGGGAATCCCTGGATCCCGAGTCCCGCTTCTCATTCCTCATGGAGAAAGGCACAGAGCGAGGTGGGAGACATTCCCATGTACGGAGCCTTGTGGAATCTTCCATTTCTGGATGCACCCTGGGTTTATAATACAGGGAAGGGGGCAGCCGAGGGTTATTTTATTTCACATTAGCAAGATCAGAACTCTGACAGCCTCAAGGTTACGGCTCGGCTGCCCTTGAAGGAGCCATGTGGGCCGACAAGCCCAGATTCCAGGAATGGAGCCTGCAGCAGGGCTGGTGCTGCAGGCCAGTTGTTTAGCATCACCCCTCATCCCCTGGGATTTGGCCTCCTGACATGCCATTGGCTGTGACGGGGTTAAAGCTGGTGCACATGAAGCCAAGCAGCTGAGGTTCCCTGATGGCCAAGTGGCCCCAAGGGAAGGTACAAACATGCTGCATAAAGGCAGTTGCCTCCCTATCTGAACACACACTGCCTGCTGCCCGTGCAACCTCTCCGATGACTCCTTGCACTTCAGGATGAAGACCTCTGGTGCCAGCGGCTCCCTTCTAGCAGGAACTGGGTACGTGGGCAGGTTTCACTGTCCGTAAAAGGAGCCCTGAAAGGAGAAGGCTGGGAGCCGTTTGCACTTGCTGATTTTTTTTCGATGGCAAATGTCTTCTTTGGCCTGTCGGGGTGACTCAGGGGCAGGACTGGAGGGCAGGCAGCTCTGGGGAACGTGGGAACCTCTCCCCCATATTAGCGAGCTTTCCGGTGGGTTGCTCAAGCAGTACAGCAATCGGCCATGAATCAGCCAATGCCCTGACAGGTGCCGCATCGCTCCCCCTCTCTGCTCTGCAAGTGCCTGACGTCAGGCCTCCTAGCCAGCTCGTTCATGGGCTGGAATCGCACAATCCATCCCCCCTCAGCCCAGGCCCTCGGCTACAGTGCCCTGAAGGTCGACTGGGCTTCCCAGCACGTCCAAAAGGGTCCAGCACCTCTGGTTCCTCCATTTGAGAGCCTGTGGTGAGCAGTGTGGAGACAAGGGACCTGCCAGCCTTCTAGAGCCAGAATCCTGTTTAACCTGAGCCCCAGGACTAACACGGGGGAATAAAAGGGTTTTCCAACCACAGTCTGTACATGCTTCTGCCCCCAGACTGTCCCTCTCTGACAGGGAGCCAAGCAAGCCAAGGGCTTTCAGCCTTCCCCAGCCCTGTCTGGGCTTGTCAGTCTGAAGCGTTTCTCAACCACCGCTGCCCCAGGCTCGCTGCCCTGGCAAAACATCTGCAGAATATGTCCGGAGCCTGCCAATAGGGGCTTCCTGAGTTGTTGCTCCCAAGTCAACTCACAGGGTACGTCTAAACTACATGGCTCCATGGACGGAGCCATGTAGATTTGTTTGTTTGGCAAAGGGAAATGAAGCCGTGATTTAAATAATCGCGGCTTCATTTCCCTTTGCCTACAACCCTCATCTACATGGCTCCATCCATGGAGCCATGTAGTTTAGACACAGCCACAGTGTCCCTTAGTGACGGCTTTTCTTCCCCAGTTGCTTCTCTTCCTATTTGTATTCCAATTGCCTGCCATAAAATTAAGAAAGGCCAGACAAGTGTAACCCAACACAGCCAGAATATCAACACCCCAACAGTTAACCAATGTGACTCTACAGCAAGCATCCCATTAAGTTTCCACTCTTGATTCAAGCTACAGATGGACAGAACAGAACCAATCAGCTCTTAAACCAGGGCGAGAGAAGATGCTAGATGTTTCTTTGCCAACAAGTGGCAGATTGAGTGCTGACCTGTTGCAATCTCATGACTTCTGAGGGAAGAGGGAATGAACTGAGTTTGTTTAGTCCTTAAAAGAGAAAACTCAGAGGGGGACATGTTAACACCTTTGAAGTAGCTGAAAAGGTGTTACAAGGAGGAGGGAGATAAATTATTCTCAGATCTACATTGTAAATCCAACTCTCACCTGAGAAATTGTCCCTGAAATGAGAACAGAGGGAAAGGAATGAATTGATATGTATGTGCCAAGGTACCAATGTGCAGAAGTTGTGCCAAAGCCTTTCACTTTATTACAAATATTATAAACTATTATAAATATTATAATCTTTCATGAAATGCTTGTATATTGAAAGCCATCAGCAGAGCTGTTGGATTCTCCACGGGAAGGAGCACAGGGAACTTTGCTTTATAATGGCTTTTGCTTTTGAAAGCATTTTACATATACCCCAAATATGGTTTGCAGCAGGTTTGTGCTAGCAACTCTTTGTTCAGTGAACAATTGTATGAGACTCTTTTCTGGTAATTCTTTCCTGGTTTCTAACACATACATGGGCATGTCTAGACTACATGGCTCCGTCTACAGAGCCATGTAGACTTGTTTACTCGGCAAAGGGAAATGAAGTGGCGATTTGACGCTCCACAGTCGACATCAAAGGCATTTGTCGACCTCCCCGGTAAACCTCATCCCACAAAGCATACCGGGGAGGTCGACAAATGCCTTTGATGTCGACCACAGAGTGTCCAGACTACAGCGCTGTGCCACCAAACAGCTGATCGGCACAGCGCGGCAGCCATTTTAATTTAAATGAAGTGGTGATTATTTAAATCGCCGCTTCATTTCCTTTTGCCTACATCCCTAATCTTCTCCGTTAAAAGCATTTGCGGAAAATCATGCCAGTCTAGACGCAGCCTAAGTGTTTTCAGCCAGCAGCTGCCTCGTGTTTAGAAACATGTATTGCTATACCTGGCCACCATCAGAAGTGGAAGGCCAGTGGCTACATCACAGCTGTAACATGACACAGTGCTCAATCAGCGATCGAACCCCTGGCCACAAGATATCCATGGGGTCCAGCACTTAACAAGCTTCAAAGAGGGACTGGATGGTTCTCTGTAATTGTAGTAGCAAAGATTCAAAAAAACTCCACAAGGTCTCTACTCCTTGTTGCTTCATGCCACAAAATATTTCTCACTTGTGGGTGTCAGGGAGAAAATTTCCCAGGGAACAGGTGGTCTGATAGCTGTCCAGTGCAGGGCTTCTTTCACCTTTCTCTGCAGCATCCTCTGGTCACTGAGCAAGGTGGCCTGAGGTCTGATCCAGCTTGGCAGTGCCTCTTGCTGTCAGTGAAAATTCAAGCCCATATTTCTGGAGCTCTTCCTTAAGAGCTTGGGAGTTTGTTCCCACACTTGCAGGGAGAGCAGGATCGCGTTTCTCTAAATTTCATCCACTCTCTTGTTATTTCTCATTCTAGGAAAGAAAAATAAAAGCTGATTGGACTTGCCCAGTACATGATGGCAGCTGCCAATGACACCGCATTCACACACGCCGTGTTCCTGCTCACTGGGATACCTGGCCAGGAAGACGTTTATCTCTGGATCTCTATCCCCTTCTGCGTATTGTATGTTATTTTGATATTAGGTAATTCAGTCATTCTGTTCATTATAAAAACAGATTCAGGCCTCCATGAGCCCATGTACATTTTCCTTTCCATGTTGGCCCTCACAGACCTTGGTCTGTCGATAGCCACCGTACCGACCATACTAGGCATGTTTTTGTTTAACTCCAGGGAGATCAGCCTCAATGCCTGTTTGGCCCAGATGTTCTTTATCCACTTTCTTCAGTGCACTGAGTCCTCTGTGCTCCTGTTGATGGCCTTTGACCGCTTCGTTGCTATCACTAACCCGCTCAGATACGCTTCTATTCTAACCCTTCCAAGAATAGCCAAGATGGGGCTGGCGTGTGTGCTAAGAGGGGTGGCTTTTATACTCCCACTCCCGCTTCTCCTTAAGCAGTACCGCTACTGTCGAGACAACGTCCTCTCCCATTCCTACTGCCTGCACCAGGAGGTCATGAACTTGGCTTGTTCAGACATCACAGTCAACAGTGTCTATGGCTTGTCTGGTTCACTTTTAACAATGGGGTTGGATGCCCTCCTGATCTTCCTCTCTTATGTGATGATCTTCAAAACTGTGCTAAGTGTTGCTTCCAGGGCAGAGAGTTTCAAGGCCCTGAAAACCTGCATCTCCCACCTCTGCATTGTCCTGCTCTTCTACACATTAGAGATAAGCTTGTCTGTGGTCTACAGATTTGGGAGCAGCTCTTCTCACTTGCTTCAGATCATCATGGGCTACATCTACCTGCTGGTCCCGCCCTTGATGAACCCAGTGGTGTACAGCGTGAAAAGCACACACCTCCGTGCAAGGTTAATCAGGCTATTTGTCAAGTGAAGGGTCCGTGCACCACCAGGCTCTGGTTGTGGTGACAAAGGAGGCAAAATCCACAGGATGTGACTACTTATTCTATCCTGGAACCCTATTTCCAAGATGAGATGAGGCCCTCACGTCTACTCTCCTGTGTTTGTGGAGAACTAGGGCACTGGTAGGATGTTGTTCCATGAAGACTTGCATGAGTGACTTTTCTATCTCAGAATTCCTATTGATACCATCAATAAAGACAAGTTTTGGGGATACTCGTGACACCTGGCCTGTCACTGTCCTTTCTCTGATGAAACTTCCATGGGCAATGAAAATAGCTGCAGAGCTTTTCTGCAGTCTCAGTCCTGGCCCTTCCTGAGCACGTTGGATGCTGCGTGATCCAGGGGGCTGCATCTGATATGAATAGAGGCAGTTCACGGGGCACAGACACCCATCCTGCCCCTATGTCCTCAGCCAGGTGCTTGTGACTCAGTCATGCTGGAGACATGATTTAGCCGCAGGAGAAACTGTCCAGGCAGCCTCCATTCCCCACGGAGCCTTTTCCCCACCAGGGCAGGGCAGAGTTGTGTGTGAGGGATGGCCTGACACACAGGAGTCCTGGGAAGAGACTCTAGCCCCGCCTCTTTGTGCTGCCCCAGGCAAGGGGTGGAAAAGGGCCTCAGCTCCCCACAGTGGCATGTCTAGCTCCTCACCCAGCACAAATCATTCAGGGTATGTCTACACTACAGCGCTAGTTCGAACTAACTTAGTTCGAATTAGTTAATTCGAACTAAGCTAGTTCGAACTAACGCATCTAGAACTAAAAACTAGTTCGAACTAGCGTTTTGCTAGTTCGAACTAGCAAGTCCACATTGAGTGGACTCTGAACAGGGCTTAAGGATGGCCGGAAGCAGTGCCGGCAGGGCATAAAAGGAGGACTTAGAGCATGGAGATGCTGTCTCAGGCTAGCCGAGGGCTGCGCTTAAAGGGTCCCGACCCCCACCCCGGACACACAGTTCTAAGGGGTGCCCCGCTTGCAAAGAAGTTCTGGCTTGGAGTGCCCTGAGTGCCCACACTGGGCACATCACACCACTCGGCCATCAGCCCGGCTGCACTTGCCGCAGGCTGCCATCTGGGGAGAAGGAGTAATTGGGGGGCTGCAGGAGAGCTTCCACCCCCAGAAGCCCGCAGAGCCAGCCCAGTCCTCCCCATCGGGGGCTCGTACCCCATTCCTCCCTCACCTCCTTCCACTTACCCTTCCCTAGCCCCCCTTCTTATTGATGTACAAAATAAAGATAACGTTTCTTCCAACATTGACTCTGTCTTTATTGAAAAAAAACTGGGGGAGACTGGGAAAAGGAGGTGGGAGAGGGGAAGAGAAAGGCTGGGAGAGGGGAGGGCAACTAACATGATCAGGGGTTGGGAACAGGTCCCAGATGAAGAAAGGCTACAGAGACTGGGACTGTTCAGCTTAGAAAAGAGGAGACGGAGGGGGGACAGGATAGAGGTCTCTAAAAGCAGGGGTTGGGTGGAGAGGGTGCATTCAGAAAAGTTCTTCCTGAGTTCCCATAAAGAAGGACTAGAGGACACCAAAGGAAAGGAATGGGTAGCAGGCTTGAAACTAGTAAGAGAAAGTTGTTGTTGTTGTTGACAAAGCAAATAGTTAACCTGTGGAACTCCTTGCTGCAGGAGGCTGTGAAGGCTAGAACTAGAACAGAGTTGAAAGGGAAGTGAGATCAAGTCATGGAGGTTGGGTCCATGGAGTCCTATTAGCCAGAGGGTAGGAGTGGTGTCCCTGCCCAAAGTTTGTGGAAGGCTGGAGAGGGATGGCACGAGACAAATGGCTTGGTCATTGTCTTCGGTCCATCCCCTCCAGGGTCCCTAGGGTTGGCCGCTGTTGGCAGACAGGCTACTGGGCTAGATGGACCTTTGGTCTGACCCAGTACGGCCATTGTAAGCTCAGGGCTCAGGGTCGGGGGTCTCAGTGGACCCCCTTGATTTTCATGCACACCTGGTCCTGGGTGGCCAGGCTGGCAGCTCTCCTGCCCTAGACGGCCACTTTCCTGTGCCTAGTGCGGAGATCGTGGACGAGGTCCACGATGTCCGCACTAGCCCAGGAAGGTGCCCGCCTCTTGCGGTCCAGGGCAAGCTCCCGGGAGCCGCCAGCCTGGTCCCGGCAAGAGGGGGTGGGCTGGGGGGCATCGGGTGGGTGGCTCTGTGCCGTGCCAGGTGCAGGGTCTGCTAGCTGGGTGCTGGCAGGCTTGCACCTGGCACGGGCACCGTAGCCAGCCCGTGCCCCTTTAAGGGGTCCGGGGCCGGGAGGGGGGCATAGAGTTTCCCTGGTGTTGGCCAGAGTGGCCACCAGGGAAACCTGGGGAGGGCTAGCCTCCCACTAGTTCGAACTAAAGGGCTACACAGCCCTTAGTTCGAACTAGCTAGTTCGAACTAGGCGTTAGTCCTCGTAAAATGAGGTTTACCTAGTTCGAACTAAGCGCTCCGCTAGTTCGATTCAAATTCGAACTAGCGGAGCGCTAGTGTAGCACCTATTAAAGTTAGTTCGAACTAACGTCCGTTAGTTCGAACTAACTTTGTAGTGTAGACATACCCTCAGTGCAGGGTGACCCCTGCCAAAAGGCAAAAGCAGAACACAGGCAGGTGCCACGTCCCCATACTCACTCCACACCTGCTCCTCCTCTTATCCTGAGGTACCTCCCTCTGCTGTATCTCTCCCCCAAGCTTCTTCCCCCTTCCTGTTTACCTGAGGCTCTGCCCCCGCTCCAGGCCTGATGCCAGGGCTGGGCCATGGTAAGAGCTGCCCTAGGAGGCAAAGTCACTGTGAGGAGCCCCAGTCCCCTTAGGGAGATTGCAGAGTCTGATTCTCCCCACAGCAGCCTGGGCTCCCGAGGTAGTTGTTACATCATTTGCAGTTCCAGCATTTAGAAAGAAACCCATGGAACACAGAGAGCCTGAGCAGTTGCAAGTGTCCATTTGTTCCATAACACAGAACTCACTAGAACCAGCCCAAACCGGCTGGGATGACCCCTAGTGACCTAACTCAGTTACTATAACAACAAGATGGATATCTACAACCACCCACTACACAAAAGCCCGGCTCCAGCCTGGCCTGGGACTAGGGCCTCAGGGGAAGTTGGGGGAGCAGGGGACAGGACCTCAGGGGAAGGCATGAGACAGGGGGTGAGGCAGGCCTGAGGGGAGGGCCTCCTGCGGGTAGCAAGAGGATGGGGCCAGAGGGCAGCAGGGTGCGGGCTTTGCAAAATACAGAGCTAATGTGCCCCCCCCAAAGGGGCTTTTGTTTTAAGTGTCCCAGGCTGAGAGTCAGTCCTTCCTGGTCCAGGGTAGAGATCATGGACCTTATTCAGGTTTGGGGGGATGCCCCCAACGTTCATGATCTCTGCACTAGATGGAGGAACGCCGACGTCTATGGCAGGACAGCTGCCAGCCTGGCCACCAAAGGCCACATGGGAACCCAGGAGCAGGTTAGCATGAAAATCAAGTTGGTCCAGCGAGACCCCCAACCCTGAGCCCTGAGCTTCCCCTCCCCCTTCTTCCCCTTGCTTCTCCCTTCCAGCTTCCTCCTCTCAGATTTTCCCCTCCAGTCTCCCACCCTTTCTTCTCTCCTCTCCTGCCTCCTTTCCCCAGTCTCACCAGTTTCACACCACCCCCCAGTTTTGTTAAATAAAGAGAGTTTGTGTACATGAAAATACGTGTATTTTATTTGACATCAGGAAAGGAGGCGGGGGGGGAGGGGTAAGTGGAAGGACGTGAGGGAGGAATGAGGCACAAGCCCCCAGTGGGGCAGACCAGGGAGGTTCTTCCTCAGGGTGGAAGCTCTCCTGTAGGGCCTCCTGGATTCTGACAGCCCCCCGATGGACCTCCCAGATGGCAGCCTGCAGAAAGTGCAGCCAGGCTCACAGCAACATGTCCAAGAGAAGCACCAGAGTGCCCAGGGGCAGCTCTGGCTCCATGTTGCAGAGTGCTGTGGTGTCTTGAGTGAGGGCAACCAGAGTTCGCAGAGACAAAATGCTTTGCTGTCCCTCATCGAGTTAGGCAAGCAAGCAGGGAAACCTGAGAACTGGCTGTCCAGCGGGGGTCCCTTTAAGCACAGGCCTCAGAGAGCCTCAGGTAGCAGCCACACAAAGTAACTCCTGACTTGATGCCCTGCCGGACCTGGTTCCAGCCGGCCTTAAATGAGATTCAGCATCCACTCGGAGTGAATGTGCTATTTCAAAAGAGCAAAAAGCTATTTCGAAATGCATTTTGTGTGTAGACGCGCTATTTCGAAATAAGCTATTCCGAAATAAGATATTTTGAAATAACACTGTAGTGTAGACATACCCTAAGAGAGTAGCCCATGGTCACAGCAGTCATCTGTGGAAGAGCCTAGAATTGGAGCCATCTAGCTGAGCCTCCAGCTATCATCTTTGGAAAATCATGGGAGACAGGAGAGATTGCAAAAGACTGGAAAAGGCCAAAAGGGAAATAAGAACAACCCAGGAAACTACAGACCAGTTAGTTTAACTTCTATGCCAGGGAAGATAATGGAGCCAATATAAAGGAAATCATCTGCAAACACTTGGAAGGTGGTAAGGTGATAAAAAATAGCCAACATGGATTTTTAAAGAGCATATTACGTCAAACCAATCTGATAGTTTTCTTCGCTAGGATAACAAGTCTTGTGGATAAGGGAGAAGCGGTGGATGTGGTATACCTAGACTTTAGTAAAGCATTTGATACGGCCTCGCATGATATTTTTATCTATAAATTAGGCAAATACAACTTAGATGGGGCTACTATAGGGTGGGTGCATAACTGGCTGGATAACCGTACTCAGAGAGTAGTTATTAATGGTTTTCAATCCTTCTGGTAAAGTATAACAAGTGGGGTTCCGCAGGGGTCTGTTTTGGGACCGGCTCTGTTCAATATCTTCATCAACTATTTAGATATTGGTATAGAAAATATGCTTATTAAGTTTGCAGATGATACCAAACTGAGAGAGGTTGTGACTGTTTTGGAGGATAGGGTCATAATTCAAAATGATTTGAACAAATTGGAGAAATGGTCTGAGGTAAACAGGACGAAGTTTAATAAAGACAAATGCAAAGTGCTCCACTTAGGAAGGAACAATGAGTTTCACACATACAGAATGGGAAGCGACTGTCTAGGAAGGAGTACGGCAGAAAGGGATCTAGAGGTTATAGTGGACCACAAGCTAAATGTGAGTCAACAATGTGAAGCTGTTGCAAAAAAAGCAAACATGATTCTGGGATGCATTAACAGGTGTCTTGTGAACAATACACGAGAAGTCATTCTTCTGCTCTACTCTGCACTGGTTAGGCCTCAATTGGGCTGTGTCTACACTGGGCCACTTATTCCGGAAAATCAGCCGCTTTTCCGGAATAAGCTGCGAGCTGTCTACACTGGCCCTTGAATTTCTGGAAAAGCAACGATGCTCTACTGTACAAAATCAGCCGCTAGTCCGGAAAAACTATTCTGCTCCCACTCGGGCATAAGTCCTTATTCCGGAACACTGTTCCGTCTACATTGGCCACGGACGCTTTTCTGGAAAAAGGGCTTTCCGGAAAAGCAGCCTGCAAATGTAGACGCTCCTTTTCCGGAAAAACTGAAAACGGAATAGTATTCCATTTTAAGCAGTTCCGGAAATTCATGCCAGTGTAGACACAGCCTTGGAGTATTGTGTCCAGTTCTGGGCGCCGCATTTAAAGAAAGATGTGGAGAAATTAGAGAGGGTCCGGAAAAGAGCAACAAGAGTGATTAAAGTTCTAGAGAACATGACCTGTGAAGGAAGACTGAAAGAATTGGGTTTGTTTAGTTTAGAAAAGAGAAGATTGAGGGGGGACATGGTAGCAGTTTTCAGGTATCTAAAATGGTGTCATAAGGAGGAGGGAGAAAACTTGTTCATCTTGGCCTCTAAGGATAGAACAAGAAGCAATGGGCTTAAACTGCAGCAAGGGAGGTTTAGGTTGGACATTAGGAAAAAGTTCCTACCTGTCAGGGTGTTTAAACACTGGAATAAATTGCCCAGGGAGGTTGTGGAATCTCCATCTGTGGAGATATTTAAGTGTAGGTTAGATAAATGTCTGTCAGGTATGGTCTAGACAGTATTTGGTCCTGCCATGAGGGAAGGGGACTGGACTCGATGACCTCTCGAGGTTCCTTCTGGTCCTGGTATTCTATGATTCTATGATTCTGAGTCCCAGGCCAGCACGTTAACCCCTGAATCCTCCTTCCCATCTGGGGTTAGTGGCTGGGAGGGGGCAGCTAGCAGTTCAGCTGGCTGAGCTTGCCAGAAACTCTGGGAATTATACTTCTGTGACATCACTAAACAGGAACCCAAAAAGAATTCAGTTCCATATGATAATACTGAGTCCTGCTTTCTCCTGGATCTGCTAAGGGACAGAGCTCTTCCCAAATCTGTGGAGCATCATGCACGTCCCCTGGAATTTGGCCTCCTAACATTTGCCATTGTCTGTGGTGGGGTTAAAGCTGGTGCACAAGAAGCCAAGCAGCTGAGGTTCCCTGATGGCCAAGTGGCCCCAAGGGAAGGTACAAACACGCTGCATAAAGGCAGCTGCCTCCCTATCTGAACACACACTGCCTGCTGCCTGTGCAACCTCTCTGATGACTCCTTGTCATTTACAGTGAAGACCCCTGGTGCCAGCGGCTCCCTTCTAGCAGGAACTGGGTACGTTGGCAGGTTTCACTGTCTCTGAAAGGAGCGTTGAATGGTGAAGGCTCTGAGTGGTTTGCATTTGCTGATGTTTTTCTGTGGCAGAAGTCTTGGCTGGGCTGTCAGTGTAACATAGCGACAGGGTTGGACGGCAGGCTGCGCGCGATAGCATGGGAACCCTCCTCTGCATTAGCCCATGATTTATGGCAGGGTGGGACAGGCTGCACAAAAATCTGACATTCACCGTGAGCTCAGTGCAGTAACACCCAGCTGCGCTGAGTCAGCATCTCTCAGGGGGTTGCATTTCTAGAGATGCCGGGAGCTCTGGGCTCGAACCTGTCAGGGGCTGACTGAGAGGAGACCACATGAACCCCAGAGCACATAGAACCTTGTGGAGCCCCGCTTGGAACATAGAATCATAGAATCATAGAATACCAGGATTGGAAGGGACCTCGAGAGGTCATCGAGTCCAGTCCCCTGCCCTCATGGCAGGACCAAATATTGTCCAGACCATCCCTGACAGACATTTATCTAACCTACACTTAAATATCTCCACAGATGGAGATTCCA
Source organism: Pelodiscus sinensis (assembly GCF_049634645.1). Classification (NCBI taxonomy): domain Eukaryota; kingdom Metazoa; phylum Chordata; order Testudines; family Trionychidae; genus Pelodiscus; species Pelodiscus sinensis. Next base: position 327,084,585 of record NC_134711.1, on the reverse strand, counting down.
CAACCTCCGTGGGCAATTTATTCCAGTGTTTGACCACCCTGACAGGTAGGAACTTTTTCCTAATGTCCAACCTAAACCTCCCTTGCTGCAGTTTAAGCCGCTTGCTTCTTGTTCTATCCTCAGAGGCCAAGATGAATAAGTTTTCTCCCTCGTCCTTATGACACCCTTTTAGATACCTTTAGAGAACATCAGCACTGACTCCCCAATCCCCTCAGGCGAATTTGCTCCCACAACTGTAACCCGCAAAGGCCTTTACCGGGATTTTATTCTCTGGCTGGTTTGTAATTCAGGGCTACACTGCTCTGCAGTAGTAGGTCTGACAGGGTGTATTTCTGTGTCCTGGCTAGATGGCTCCACTATTTCTGCCCTGTCGAGCCCCTCAGAGTTACAGGGCTGCCGGCACCTCTGCCCCTCTCGGCTCTGCAAGTGCCAGATGTCAGGCCTCCGACCCAGCCCCATCGTGGGCTGGAATGGCACAATCCACCCACCCTGAGCCCGGGCTCTGCCCTACAGCGCACTGCGGGTTGACTGGGCTTCCCAGCACGTCCAAAAGGGTTCAGCACCTCTGGTTCCTCCGTTTGAGAGCCTGCTGGGAGTAGTGGGGAGACGTGACCAGCCAGGCTTCTGGAACCTAAATACTGAGCAATCCGAACAGCAGAAATCAAGCGAAACATGGGAGAACAGGAGGGTTTTCAAACAACAGTCAGGCCAGGTCTCCGCTCCCAGACCATCCCACTCTGAGAGGGACCCAGGCAGGCCCAGGGCCTTCAGACTTCCCCAGCCATGTCTGTGCCTGTCAGTCTGAAGAGTTTCTCCGCAACAGCTGCCCTGCCTGTTGACAAACCCCCAGCGCTGGCAGAACAAGCTGGGTAACGTGGCTGGAGCCCAGAAATAGGCTTTTTCATAGGTTGGAGGAGACAAGTACCGGCCGCTCCACCAGGGTTTGCCCCTGGCGGGCCCTCTCCCCTATATTTACCTGCTCAGCCGCAGGTACTGGCGATTGCAGCTCCTGTTGGATGTGGATCTCTGTTTCCGGCCAATGAGACATACCGAAAACGGTGTCCCGGCCTGTGACATTTCCTGCCGCTCTCCTTGTCCAGAACGGTGATGCACATCCAGCGGGAGCTGTGATCCCCCAAACCTGTGTAGGGAAATGTAGCAGAAGCAGAACTTTGGAGCTAACTCTAGTGACTCACCGCTGTGTTATTACCTGCCCTAGGTTGTACCTCCTCTGTCAACTTTCACTCTCCCTAAGAACTCCCCTGAGCGATGGCTTTTGTTCTCCCTTCCCGCTTACATCCCAGTAGCCTGCTATTAATTAAGAGAAGCCAGATTGGTTTAACCCATACAGACATAACATAAACATCCCAATAATGGATTCAATATAGTCGTACCGCAAACATCCCCAGGCATGGATTGAAGAGACATGTTCTTTAAGTTACCTCTCTGGATTCAGGCTACGGATTGATAGAACCAGTCAGCTGGGGAGAACCGGCCAGCTGTTAACCTCGGGAGCGGAACAACTAGATGTCTATTTGCCAACAAATGGCAGCATGAGCACTGAGATCTTGGAATCTCATCACCTAGGAGTGAAGATGGAAAGATTTGGGTTTGCTTAGACTGTAAAAAAGCAGACTCTGAGGGGACGTGATAACAGCATTCAAGTACCTAAAAGGTGGATACAAAGAGGAGGGAAACAAAACATTGTCTATAATCTGACGATAGGACACAAAGCAATGGGCTTAAATTGCAACATAGGAGGTTTAGTTTGGACAATAAGAAAACTTCCTAACAATCAGGGTAGTTAAGTACTGGAATAAATTGCCCAGGGAGGTTGTGGAATCTCCGTCATTGGAGATTTTAAAGAACAATTTACAATAAAACCTGAAAGGGAAGGTCTAAAATCATGTTTGTCTTGATATTATGAGTGTAAGAGACAGGGTTTGGTGATGTCTCACGATTCCTTCCAGGTCTATGATTCTATGATGTTGTCATGTTCTGTAGAAATCTAGATGTCAGAAGCTACATTGTTAGATCCACTCTAACCTGAGAAATCTTCCCTGTCCGAGGGGAAAGAATGGCTGGATATGTGTGTACCAAGGTATTGGTGGGCAAAAGTTATGCCAAAGCTTTTCACTGTATTACAAATACTATAAATCAATCTTTCATTCCATGCTTGTATATTGAAAGCCATCAGCAGAGCTGTTGGATTCTCCAAAGGAAGGAGCAGAGGTAACTTTATATTTAATGCCTTTGGCTTTCAAAAGTATTTCAGAAGTACCCAGATACTGCTTGCAGCGGGTTTGTGCTATTAACTCCTTGTTCAGCACACTGTTGTATGACACTGTCTCCTGGTATCATATATTCATGGGTGTGACCATATCTCTAGACTATATGGCTCCATCGATGGAGCCATGTAGATTTGTTTATTGGGAAAAGGAAAATGAAGCGGCGATTTAAATAATCTATTTACGGAAGAGTTCGTGCACAAAAAGTCTTCCACAAGAGTGTGTCTACACTGCCATGTGTTTTTGCACAAGAAATGTGCTTTTCCGCAAGAGCATCAATGGCAGTGTAGACGCTCTCTTGCCAAGAAAGCTCTGATGGCCATTTTAACCATAGGGGCTTCTTGCGCAAGAAATTCATGTTGCCTGTCTACACTGGCCTCTTCTGGAAGAGCTCTTGAGCAAGAGGGCGTCTTCCTGAGAGGGAGAGTCAGAATTCTCATGCAAGAAGCCCTGATTTTCTACAGTATATCAGTTTACTTGTGCAAGAATGCACGGCCAGTGTAGACAGGTGTCATGTTTTTGTGCAAGAGCTGCACCAGTGTAGACACAGCCTAGCAGTAATGCAAGTGCCTGCAGGGATTTTACCCTGGAAAAAGTTAGCTTTGGCAGGAGCGGTATAATTAAAGGCTAATCATATAGGGTATGTCTACACTACCCTCCTAGTTCGAACTAGCGGGGTAGTGTAGACATACCCCCATATAGTAGCCCATTGTCTGTGAGTCTGTAATGCTGACGTACACGGCCACGCCTCCTGGCCGTGTACGTCAGCGCCCCACCCCCCTTCTCCTCCCTCCGTGGTGGTTCAGCGAGCCCCACGGCCCCCCAGACCCTCCTCCCCGCCAGCGCTGTTTCCCTCCCCCTTCCTATAGCCCCCCCATCCTCCCCTCCAGCCCCATAGCCCCTAATCCCCCCCAGCTCTGTTTTCCACCCCCCTTCCAGCCAGCCCTGCCCCCTTCCCCTCCCTCCATGGTGTGCTGTGGTGCTCCCAGCAGGGGAGCAAGTGGTGGCAAGCGGCCCTTTGGGAGGTGGAGGAGAGATGAGAGAGAGGCGGGGAGGCAGTAGGAGGAGAGAGTGAGAGAGAGAGCTCAGGAAAGAAGACCTGAAAATCCCGTCTTATGACGGGCTAATTGGCTAGTATATAGATAAAACTCTGTATATGGATTTTAGAAGTTGTGAAAGGGTTTGTCGTGATATCTTCACTTGGGCCAGAACACTCGTAACAGCCAGCCTAGTGTGATTAGATGTGAGTCAATACCTCGTGAGATCTAAAAAGATCTAAATATGCAAGACCCAGCCAAACTGGCTTCCTGACCAAGGAACCAGAAGGCATTATAATACTTGACTACAAGTTCCTTTTTCCCACTTCAGGAAACTGATCCAAAAGGGCATCAAGTTATTTTTTTCATGCATATTAAAGGATGCCCCAATTTAATCAGCCAATCAAATATGTGTACCCTCAAGTTTTCAGGTGAGGAAATCTGTTTTTGGCTTAAAGGGATTAGCAAAAGATGATGCAAAGGGGACCCATAAAAACCTATGGAAGTAATTGTCTGACAGGATTTTACTTCCTCACTAAGAACATTGGGTGTGTCTAGACTACAGGATTTTGTCGACAAAAGTGGACTTTTGTCGACAAAACTATACCTGCGTCCACACTGCCTTAGAGTTATGTTGACATAACGTCGACAAAATTCAGCAGTTTTGTCAACGTATGTAAACCTCATTCTACGAGGAATAACGCCTTTTATCGACAGAGTTCTGTCGATAGAAGGCATTATTGCATCTACACTGTCCTTTGCATCCACACTGTTATGTCGACAAAGTAGCTTGCTTTGTCGACAGAACTGGCTGTAGTCTAGACACTCTTTGTCGACAGAAGCTTTGTCGACTGTATCTGTTGACAAAACTTCTGTCAACAAAACCCTGTAGTCTAGACGTACCCTTTATGTCTACCTCAAACCCTTTCCTTCCTTATTCTTTCTGAGGCTAAATCTATACTATAGGGGTGTTTTTTTCGGAAAAAGCTACGCAAATTTTGCTCCGCAATTTGTGTAGCTTTTTCAGATTGCTTTTCCGGAAGAGGCTTTTCCGCCAGTTGGCCCTGTCTAGATGGGGCCAAATGACAGAAAAGCCTCCACTTTTGGAGGAGCCCTTATTCCTCCTAAAAGCATGTCTGCTCTTCCGCGAAAAAAAGCAGAAGAGCCAACATGTTCCCTGGACGCAGCAGGGTTTTTCCAGGATAACTCTGGTATCCCGAAAACTCCCACAGTGTAGACATAGCCTGGGTTTCTCTACTGTTGTACTCTGTAATAGTTCTTCACCATTCACTGAGATCCACGTTCCACCAGTGGAGACAGGCTGGTCCTCCACGATTTGGTTCTCCAGGATGGTGTACGTGAGGATCATGCTATACTAGGTAATTGTAGCGGTATACTTAGACCAATTACAATTCTATAATCAGGGTTCTTTTATGCTACCCTCCAGAGTTCTTGAATCCATTTGTGTGATCCTTGGTGTATGGTTTGTATTGTTTGCAATCTTAATACCAATCATCATAAAAATCATTTGAATTTGGCACCACTCTCGGTTTAAGCGTGACTGCTGCAAGCTCCCAGACCCACCTCTAGAAATAGAGCTACAAAGCTCCCAATCTCTGTGACCAGGGTAGGAGGACAAACCTAGAATATTCTAGTCAGATTAGGCTCGTACCCATATCAATTGCCATATTCTTAACCCCTGGCAAGGATACTGCGACACAGGGACTACAGATCTGATCCAGTCTGGCAATGCCTATCTTCCTAAATCCAAGACTATGTCTTTAGTACTCTTCCGTGAGACCCTGGGAGCTCCTACACTTGTGTGGAGAACAGAATCATGTCTCATTAAATATCATGTAATATCCTGTTATTTCTCCTTTTAGGGAAAAAAACCATAACACTGATTGGACCAACCCAGTTCATCATGTCAGCTGTCAATGACAGCAAATCCACACATTCCGTGTTCCTTCTCACCGGGATATCGGGGCAGGAAGACGTCCATCTCTGGATCGCGATCCCCTTCTGTTTAGTGTATGCTATTTTGATACTGGGCAATTCAGTCATTCTGTTTATTATAAAAACAGACCCAAGCCTCCATGAGCCCATGTACATTTTCCTTTCCATGTTGGCCCTCACGGACCTTGGCTTATCCACAGCCACCATGCCGACAATACTGGGTGTTTTATTGTTTAATACTAGGGAGATCAGCCTCAATGCCTGTTTCACCCAGCTCTTCTTCATCCATTTTACTCAAACCACTGAATCGTCTGTGCTCCTGTTGATGGCCCTTTACCGCTTTGTTGCTATTAGTAACCCACTGAGATACACGTCAATCTTAACCCTGCCGAGAATAGCCAAGATGGGACTTCTGTGTGTGCTAAGAGGGGTAGCCTTTATACTCCCGTTCCCGCTTCTCCTGGAACGGTACCGATATTGTCGAGACAATGTCCTCTCCCATTCCTACTGCCTGCACCAGGAAGTCATGAAGCTGGCTTGTGCGGACATCACAGTCAACAGCATCTATGGCTTGACTGGTTCACTTTTAGTAATGGGCTTAGACGCCCTCCTGATCTTCCTCTCTTATGTGATGATCCTCAAAACAGTGCTGAGCGTTGCATCCCGGGCGGAGTGTCTCAAGGCCCTGAACACCTGCGTCTCCCACCTCTGCATTGTCCTGCTCTTCTACACACCAGAGATCAGCTTGACTGTGATACACAGATTTTGGAACAACTCCTCTCACTTGCTTGAGATAATCCTGGGCTACGTCTACCTGCTGGTCCCTCCCCTGATGAACCCAGTGGTGTACAGCGTGAAAAGCAAACACCTCCGTGAGAGGTTAATCCGGCTATTTGTCAAGTGAAGGGGCAGTTTATCATCAATTGTGTGGAGCCAGCAGAAAAAATCCACAGGGTGTGGCTACTTGTTCTATCCTGGATCCTTACTGCCAAGACGAGAGGAGGCCCTCACGTCCACTCTCCTGTGTTTGTGGAGGACTAGGGCACTGGTAGGATGTTGTCCCATAAAGACTTGCATGCGTGGCTGCTCTAATGTCAGATTTCCTGTAGCTACAGTTAATAAAGAGAATCATAGAATCATAGAATCATAGGACTGGAAGGGACCTCGAGAGGTCATCGAGTCCAGCCCCCTGCCCTCAAGGCAGGATCAAGCTCCGTCTACACCATCCCTGACAGATGTCTATCTAACCTGTTCTTAAATATCTCCAGAGAGGGAGATTCCACCACCTCCCTTGGCAATTTATTCCAATATTTGACCACCCTGACAGTTAGGAATTTTTTCCTAATGTCCAATCTAAACCTCCCCTGCTGCACTTTAAGCCCATTACTCCTTGTCCTGTCCTCAGAAACCAAGAGGAACAAATTTTCTCCTTCCTCCTTGTGACACCCTTTTAGATATTTGAAAGCCGCTATCATGTCCCCCCTTAATCTTCTTTTTTCCAAACTAAACAAGCCCAGTTCATGAAGCCTGGCTTCATAGGTCATGTTCTCTAAACCTTTAATCATTCTTGTCGCTCTTCTCTGTACCCTTTCCAATTTCTCCACATCTTTCTTGAGAAGGGCTGTGGCTGTTGTTTCCCATGACCCCTGGGATGTCTCTGGCTTGTCTGTTGTATAACAAGCAATGAAAACAGCGGCAGAGTGGCTATTCAGTCAACGTTCTGGTCCCTCCTGAATACTCTGTGTTCTGTGTGATCCAGAGCTGCTGTGCCAAATATAAACAGACGTTGTAAAAGGGGCCCAGACACCCACCCGCTCCCTGCACTCCCAGCCAGGGGCTATCGATGGGGTCATGCCAGAGACAGGGTTATCACAGGAGCCCCCAGGCCAGCCAGTCAGGAAGCCCCCACCTGGCATGGATGTCTCTGCTCATCACACCCCTGCAGAGCCCACCCCACCGAGGCAGGGCAGAGCTGTGTGTGTGGGCAGGGGCCTGGCATGCAGGAATCCTTGGAAGAGATTCAGGCCCCTTCCATTTGTGCTGCCCCAGCTGCTTGCAGAGGGGTGGAAATAGGAATCCGCTGCCCCACACTAGCACGGCGAGCTCCTGCCCCCATCCTAGCCCAGCCCAGCCTTTCCCGTGCAGGGGGAACCTCTTTTCAAAAGGTAAAAGCAGAGCACAGGCCGGCACCACAGCCCCATTCTCATTCTGCACCGGCTTGTCGTCTTCCCCCGAGGCACCTCCCTCTGCTGCTTCTCTCCCCGCATCTCCCCTCACCCTTCCTGTTGACCTGAGGCTCTGCCCCTTCCCCAGGCAGGCCAGAGCTGGGCCATGGTAAGAGCTGCCCTGGGACCCAATTACTGTGAGGAGCCCCAGACCCTCCTCCTGTCCTGGGCAGATGGCTGGGGGAGGAGGGGAGTCAAGGAGCAGCTGCAGCGTGTGTCCCTGCAGCCCTAGAACATACTCTTAGGGAATTTGCAGAGTCTGGGGCTCCTCTCATCAGCCTGGGCTCCCGGGGTAGCTCTTATCACAGCCCAGCTCTGCCCTACCTGGGGGGAGGGCCTCAGGCAGGGGTTACAACAGGCCTGAGCCTGTGCTCCCCACAGCAAGCAGGGGAGGGGCTCCTGCCAGAGGGAGGAGGATGGGTCCGACGGGCAGCAGGATGCGGGCTCTACAGAATACTGAGCTAATGTGTCCCCCTAAAGGGACTTTTGTTTTAAGTGTCTCAGTTGAGCGTCAGGCATGGCAAGTACCCATGGCAGGGCTCCTACAGGGCTACCTCAGGCCCCATGGGGACACACCACTGTGGCCACTGTCCTCAGTCTGTGGTATTGGAAGCTGTTACCAACAGCCCAGGCTGCTCTACACTCCACTGAGGCAGGGAAGATCAGGCCTACAGGTCATTGTCTTCTGGACATCTGGTCCACACAGAACGGGCATCTCCCATCTCTTGCCTCTTCACATCCCCTGCACATCTCCACTCACAGAAAGACTGGGAAATGGTACCCAAGACCACAGGGCCGGCCTTACCATGAGGTGAACTGAGGCGGCCGCCTCAGGCGCCAGACTGTGGGGAGGCGCCACTGGGACCCAGAGTGTAGAAAATTGTGTCTGCTGCTGGTGCATCTGTATTCTCTCTGCTCTAGATGCACAGAGATGGGGGGTGCTGTGCTGGGGGAAGGAGGGCACAAGAGACAGAACAGGCAGGCAGGAGAAAAGGGGGCATCGTGGCGTCATTTGAGCTCCCTGCCTCAGGTGCCAAAACGTTGTGGGCCGGCCCTGCAAGACCACCCTTCTTCACAGAGCAATGGTTTCTGGTAGAGCAAGAAAGTGCAAATAAAACAATTCCAAATGATTAATTTTAAAAAACCCAACACACTTACAAAAATGAATACAAATATGGCCACTTCAAATGATTATTCTTTAAAACAATTTTCACAGGGAGCTCTTCGGGACTTCACCCGATTGCCCTATTTTACTTGAACTGCAGCATCACACTGGGATTTCATGTTCAGCTGATGATCCACTATATCTCCCAAGAGTGTTTCAGACTCACTGCTTCCCAGGATTGGGTCCCACATCTGGTGAGGGTGGCCAGCACCTTTACATTGTGCCATATTCAAACACATGTTATGGAGGCACTGATGGACTAAGAGAGTTGCCCAAGGTCACAGAAGTGAACTGTGGCAGAATCTGGAACTGGCACCTGTTCTTCCAAGTCCCAGGCCACCAGATTAATCCCTGAACCCTCCAGCCTACCTGGGGCCAGTGACTAGGAGCGGGCAGCCGGCAGCTCAGCAGGCTGAGATTGGCAGAAACTCCGGGAATGACACTCCTGTGAGATCACTAAACAGGAGCCCAAAAAGAATTCAGTTACAGACGATAACACTGAGTCCTGCCTTCTCCTGGATCTGCAGAGTGACAGAGCTGTTCCCAAATATGGGTAGAATCATGCACATCCCCTGTGATTTGACCTCCTGCCATTTGCCGTGAGGGGGTTAAAGCTGGTGCACAGAAAGCCAAACAGATGAGGTTCCCTGATGGCTAAGCGGCCCCTAAGGAAAAGTGCCTGCATGTTGTATAAAGGCAGCTGCTTCCCAGTCTGAACACACACTGCCTGCTGCCCCTGCAACCTCTCCGATGACTCCTTGTCATTTATGGTGAAGACTTTTGGTCTTAGCAGCTCCCCTGGTAGCAGGAACTGGGTACGTTGGCAGGTCTCACTGTCTTTGAAAGGAGCCCTGAACAGAGAAGGCTGGGAGCGGTTGGCATTTGCTGATGTTCTGTGCAGCGGCAGAGGACTCGGCTGGGATGTGGGGTGATGCAGGGACAGGGCTGGAGGGCAGTGCTAGGTGGGGTGGAAACCTGTATCTTAGCCCATGCGCTAGGGTGGGTGGGTCAAGCGTCACAAAACTCTCACATTCACAGCGAGCTCCAAGCGCTAACACCCAAATGCGCTGAGTCAGGATGTCTCAGGGGGTTGTATTTCAAGAGGTGCCATGAGCTCTGGGCTCCAACCCGTCGGGGGCTGGCTGAGAGGAGACCCCATGGAGCCCAGAGCACATGGAACCTCACGGAGCCCCGCTTGGAACTTCAGCACTGACTCCCTAATCCCCTCAGGCGAATTTGCTCCCACAACTGTAACCCGCAAAGGCCTTTACCGGGATTTTATTCTCTGGCTGGTTTTTAATTCAGGGCTTCACTGCTCTGCAGTAGTACATCTGACAGGGCATATTTCTGTGTCCTGGCTAGATGGCTCCACTTCTTCTGCCCTGTCGAGCCCCTCAGAGTTACAGAGCTGCCAGCACCTCTTCCCCTCTCTGCTCTGCAAGTGCCAGATGTCAGGTCTCCGACCCAGCCCCGTCATGGGCTGGAATCACACAGTCCACCCACACACAGACTGGGCTCTGGACTACCGCACACTGCAGGTCGACTGGGCTTCCTAGCATGTCCAAAAGGGCCCAGCACCTGTTTTTCCTCCGTTTGAGAGCCTGCTGGGTGTTATGTCGTGGGGAGTTTCACAGTATAGGAAGAAATCAGTGGAAATACAGAGAGCTGGAACAGTTGCCAGTGTCCATTTTATTGCATAGCACAGAACTAACTAGAACAAGCCCAAACCAGCTGGGATGACCCGAGTGACCTAACTGTGATCACCCATACCAGGAGCTGTGCAGGGAAATATAGCAGTGGTAGCATGCCCGGGTCTCACCCTTGCAAACCATTGTCTCTATTATAGCTCCCCCGTTGACTGTCAGGCTGTGTCTAGACTACACCTCTCCATTGACAGAGAGATTTAGATTAGGCATGTCGAAATTGTTAATGAAGTAGGGATTTAAATGGAATGTGAGAAGTAGGGATTTCGAAACGGAGCTCTTTCGAAAAAAACCCTGCAGTCTAGACAGGGATCTGTTGAAAAATAAACCCTTTTTCAAAAGATCCCGTAAACCTCATTTTTTGAGGGATAGAACCTGAGAAATCTTCCCTGTAGTTAGATCGGAGGCGAAAGAATGGGTTGATATACGCGTACCAAAGTATAGATTTGCAAAAGTTACACCAAACTTCTTCGCTGTATTACATAGACTATAAAGCAATCTTTCATGCCATGCTTGTATATTGGAAGCCATCAGCAGAGCTGTTGGATTCTCCACAGGAAGGAGCAGAGGTAACTTTATTATTCACTGCCTTTTGCTTTCAAAAGTATTTCGGAAGTACCCAAATACTGTTTGCAGCGGGTTTGTGCTACTCACTCTTTGTTCAGTGAACAATTATATGATACTGTCTCCTGGCGACTGACCAGAAGCTGTTTCTAGCAATTGGAATTGAAGCGAGCAAGGGCTGTGGAGGGTAAAAAGACATGTTTCTACAGGCATGTTAGCAAGAAGAGGGTGATCAGAGAGGGTGTGGGGCCCTTCCTGGATGAGGGAGGTAACCAAGTGACAGATGATGTGGGAAAAGATGAAGTACTCAATGCTTTCTTGGCCTTTGTCTTTACAGGCTAGGAAAGCTCCCAGACTACTACACTAGCAATACAGTATGGGAAGGGGGTGGACAGCCCTTGGTGGAGAAAGAACAGGTTAAGAACTATTTAGAAAAGGTAGACATCCACAAATCCATGGGTCCGGGTTAAATGAATCCGAGGGCACTAAGGGAGTTGGCAAATGTCATTGCAGAAACTTTGGCCATTATCTTTGTAAATTTGTAGAGATTGGGAGAGATCCCAGATGATTGGAAAGAGGCAAATGTAGTGCCCATCTTTTAAAAGGGGAAGAAGGACAATCCAGAGAACTACAGACCAGTCAGCGTTACCTCAGTCCCCGGAAAAGTCATGGAAGGGACCCACAAGAAATCAATTTTGAAGCACTTGGAAGAGGGGAAAGTGATCAGGAATAGTCAACATGGATTCACAAAGGGCAAGTCATGCCTGACCAATCGGATTAGCTTCTCTGATGAGGTAACTGGCTCTGTGAATATCAGAAAGTCAGTGGATGTGATACACCTTGACTTTAACAAAGCATTTATATACTGTCTCCCACAATATACTTGCCAGCAAGTTAAGGGAATATGGATTTGATAAGTAGACTGTAAAATGGATAGAAAGCTGGCTAGACTGTCGGGCCCAATGTGTAGTGTTCAATGGCTTGATGTCTGGTTGGCGGTCAGTTTCAACCCCAAAGATTGGTTCGAGGGCTGGTTTTGTTCAGCATCTTTATTAATGACCTGGATGAGGGGATGGACTGTATCCTCAGCAAGCTTGCAGATGACACTAAGCTAGGGGTAGAGGTAGATTCACTGGAGGGTACGGAAAGGGTCCAGAGTGACCTAGACAGATTAGAGGATTGGGCCTCAAGAAATCTGATGAAATTCAACAAGGACAAGTGTAGAGTCCTGCACTTGGGACAAAAGAATCCCAAGCATTGTTACGGGCTGGGGACTGACTGGCTAAGTAGCAGTTCGGCAGAAAAGGACCTGGGGGTAACAGTGGATGAGAAGCTGGATATGAGTCAACAGTGTGTTCTTGTAGCCAAGAATGCGAATGGCATATTAGGGTGCATTAGGAGGAGCATTGCCTGCAGATCTACAGAACTAATTATTACCCTTTATTTGGCTCCAGTGAGGTCACATGTGGAGTGTTGTGTTGATTTAGTTGGGGTTGGTCCTGCTTTGGGCGGGGGGCTGGACTTGATGACCTCCTGAGGTCTCTTCCAGCTCTATGATTCTATGATTCATATGTGTGAACATTAACCCCCTGCGATATCCGTGCAAGGCTTTCCAACATAATCTCAGCAAACAGAACTGCTGGTGAGCATTTCAGCAAAGATTAGAGCTGGGGGGCAGGAAGGAGCAGTATCATAGTAGTTGTACATAATTTTTCCAGAACCTGTTCCACACACCTGTGGCTGAATTAATTTGCACACTCCCATGGCTGTTAGAGCAAACCTAGTGTTTTCACTATTCTATCACGTGTGATATTAACCACTCCACTGCCAAGCTGAATTAATACTCTCTGTCATCTGGAGACTTTGCAGATATCTGAAAACCCTCTCATGGAAGAGGTTTCAGGTCCTGAGAGGATGAAGAGAAGTGAGTAGAATGATGGAAATCTCTGGATTCAGTCAGCACTGGCCAACAGAAAACCTCAGATTCTCTTGCAGGGATTCTACAGGGTCAGAATGTATCACTAGGAGCATTTTATAAGGGAGCAGTAATAGAGCCTGGGTCTGATTGAATTTACACATGTAAATGTAAAGTGTTGTCACAGACGTCACTCTTAGAGAGCTGAGATCTTTCCCCTAAGAATTTATCCCATGTACTGAAGAGGATTAGTGGCATAATTTGTACTTAGATGAGTGGGAAAAGAGAAAAAAAACATATGATAAGGGAAAGCAACACGTTTATAAATGGCTTCACATCACATCAGGTAGAAAATTTGTCTGGGAGCATATTATCTGATAGGTGCATATCACCGGCCATCTTTCACCTTACACTTCACTATATGGTACTTGCTACCGGCCACTGGGATAGAGGTTTAACAGGTATGATTCAGTCTTCCTAGTGGTGATGTAAATCCAAGACCTAGTTTATGGGGATCTTTCTTGAGATCTTGGGAGTTTCTCCATGGGCACTGAGGGAAGACTTATGTCTCATTAAGTATCATGAAATCTCCTGGTCTTGTTCTAGAAAAGAAAGGTAAACACTGATTGGACCAGCCTAGTACATCATGTCAGCCGTCAATGACAGCAAATCCACACATACCGTGTTCCTTCTCACCGGGATACCTGGGCATGAAGACGTCCATCTCTGGATCGCTGTCCCCTTCTGTTTAATGTATGTTATTCTGATACTAGGCAATTCAGTCATTCTGTTCATTATAAAAACTGATTCAAGTCTCCATGAGCCCATGTACATTTTCCTTTCCATGCTGGCCGTCATTGAGCTTGGTTTATCGATAGCCACCATGCCAACAATATTGGGCGTATTTTTCTTCAACTCTAGGGAGATCAGCCTCGATGCCTGTCTTGCCCAACTTTTCTTCATCCACTTTCTTCAGTGCACTGAATCCGCTGTGCTCCTGTTGATGGCCTTTGACCGCTTTGTTGCTATCAGTAACCCGCTGAGATACACTTCCATCCTAACCCTGCCGAGAATAGTTAAGATGGGGCTGGTTTATGTACTAAGAGGGGTGGCTGTCATACTCCCACTCCCCCTTCTTCTGAAACAGTACCGATACTGTCGAGACAATGTCCTCTCCAATTCCTACTGTGTGCACGCAGACGTCATGAAGCTGGCTTGTTCAGACATCACTGTCAACAGAATCTATGGCTTGTCTGGTTCAATTTTAATAATGGGGTTGGATTCACTATTGATCTTCCTCTCTTACGTGATGATCCTCAAAACAGTGCTGAGCATCGCGTCCCGGGCAGAGAGTCTCAAGGCCCTGAACACCTGCGTCTCCCACCTCTGTGCCGTTCTGCTCTTCTACACCCCAGAGATAATCTTGGCTGTGATACACAGATTTGGGAGTAGCTCATCTCATTTGCTTCAGATAATCCTGGACTACCTCTATCTGCTGCTTCCACCTCTGTTGAACCCAATTGTGTACAGCGTGAAATGTAAACACCTTCGTGCGAGGTTAATCAGGCTATGTGTCAAGTGAAGGGTCAGTTCATCACCAGACTCCAAGTATGGTGACAAGGGAGACAAAATCCAAAGGACGTGGTTATTTATTCCTTCCTGGATCCTGCTTCCAAGACAAGATGAGGCCCTCACCTAGAATCATAGAACCATAGAGCTGGAAGAGACCTCAGAAGGTCATCAAGTCCAGCCCCCTGCTCTAGGCAGGACCAATCCCAACTAAATCAACCCAGACAAAACTTTGTCAAGCCGAGACTTAAACACCTCCAGGGATGGAGACTCCACTACTTCCCTAGGTAACCCACACTCTTGTGTTTGTGGAGGACTAGGGCACTGGTAGGATGTTGTCCCATAAAGACTTGTATGAGTGGCTGCTCTGATGTCAGATTTCCATCAATAAAGAGAAGGGCTGTGGCTGTTCTTTCCCATGACACCTGGCTTGTCTTGTCTTTATTTAACGTCCATGGGCTGCTGTGCCAAGTATAAACAGACGTTGTAAAAGGGGCCCAGACACCCACCCTCCGCCTGCACGCCCAGCCAGGTGTTTGCGACAGGGTCATGCCAGAGACAGGATTATCACAGAAGCCCCCGGGCCAACCAGTACCCAGGCTCCAACCTGGCACTGATGTCTCTGCACATCACACCCCTGCAGAGCCCACTGAGGCAGGGCAGAGCTGTGTGTGTGGGCAGGGGCCTGGCACACAGGAGTCCTGAAGAGAGACTCGGGCCCACTCCATTTGTGCTACCCCAGCGCGTGCAAAGGGGTGGGAATAGGAATCCGCTCCCCCACACTGGCACAGCGCACACCTGCCCCTGATCCTAGCCCATTCACTGAACGCATGCAGACGCCACATCCCCATAGTGACTCTGCACCCTCTTGTGGTCTTCCCTCAAAACACCTCCCCTTGCTGCATCTCTCCCCTAAGCTCCCCCCACCCTTCCTGTTCACCTGAGGCTCTGCCCCCTCCCCAGGCCTGAAGCCAGAGCTGGGCCATGGTAAGAGAGGCCCAGGGAGGCAGAGTCACTGTGAGAAGCCCCAGACCCTCCTCCCCTGGGCATTTGTCTTGGGGGAGTGGGGGAGCAACCGGAGCTTCTGTGCCTGCAGCCCCAGAACATACCCTTAGGGAACTGCAGAGTCTAGGTCTCCCCTCGGCAGCCTGGGCTCCTAGGGCAGCACTTACCATAGCCCAGCACTTACCATAGCTCCAGCCTGGCCTGGGGCACGGCCTCCGGGGAAGCCGAGGATCGGGAGGCAGGGCCTCTGGGGAAGCCGAGGATCGGGAGGCAGGGCCTCTGGGGAAGTCGAGGATCGGGAGGCAGGGCCTCTGGGGAAGCCGAGGATCGGGAGGCAGGGCCTCTGGGGAAGTCGAGGATCGGGAGGCAGGGCCTCTGGGGAAGCCGAGGATCGGGAGGCAGGGCCTCTGGGGAAGCCGAGGATCGGGAGGCAGGGCCTCTGGGGAAGTCGAGGATCGGGAGGCAGGGCCTCTGGGGAAGCCGAGGATCGGGAGGCAGGGCCTCTGGGGAAGCCGAGGATCGGGAGGCAGGGCCTCTGGGGAAGCCGAGGATCGGGAGGCAGGGCCTCTGGGGAAGCCGAGGATTGGGAGGCAGGGCCTCAGAGGAAGGCATGAGGCAGGCATTGCAGCAGGCCTGAGCTAGTGCTCACCACAGCAAGCAGGAGAGGGGCTCCTGCCGGAGGGAGGAGGATGGGGCCGGAGGGCAGCAGGGTGTGGGCTTTGCAAAATACTGAGCTAATGTGCCCCTCCCAAAAGGACCTTTGTTTTAAGTGTCCCAGACTGAGAGTCGGTCATGGCAAGGGCTTAGGAGGGGAGGGCAGGGCACCTGTAGGGCTTCTACAGGCCCCATTGGGACACACCTCTGTGGCCACTGTCCTCAGGGACTTGGCAAGAACAGTCTGTGGTACTGGAAGCTGTTACCAACAGCCCAGGCTGCTCTACACTCCACCGCGGCCAGGGGAGACCAGGCCTACGAGTCATTGTCTTCCAGACATCTGGTCCAGACAGTACGGGCACCTCCCATCTCTTGCCTCTTCACATCCCCTGCACGTCCCCAGTCAGACAAGGAAAGGGAAATCATACCACAGACCAGCCTTCTTCACAAAGCAAAGGTTTCATGCAGAGCAAAAAAGGACAAATAAAATGGTGCCGCTTTCTTAATTAAACACATTCCTGTGTACAAATAATACAAATAATGAATACAAATAATACAAATATGGCCACTTCCAATTATTCTTTAAAACAATTTTCACAGGGAGCTTTCAGGACTTCACCCGATTGCACTATTTTTTGTTGAACTGCAGCATCACACTGGGATTTCGGTTTCAGCTGATGATCGACTTTCTCTCCCACATGTGTTTCAGACTCACTGCTTCCCAGGATTGGGTCCCACATCTGGTGAGGGTGGCCAGCATCCCTTGTTCCTAGATACTCACCTTTACATTGTGCCATATTCAAACACATATTACGGTGGCACCATGGGACTAAGAGAGTTGTCCAAGGTCACAGAAATCATCTGTGGCAGAGCCTGGAATTGGTGCCACTTCTTCCAAGTCCCAGGCCACCACGTTAACTCCTGAATGCTCCTTCCTACCCGGGGCTATTGGCTGGGAAGGGGCAGCTCGCAGTTCAGCTGGCTCCTTTGAGATCACTAAACAGGATCCCAAAAGGAGAATTCAGTTACAGACAATAACACTGAGTCCTGCCTTCTCCTGTATCTGCTGAGGGATAGGGCTGTTCCCAAATCCGGGTAGAATCATGCACATCCCCTGGGATTTGACCTCCTGCCATTTGCCTTTGGCTGTGAGGGGGTTAAAGCTGGTGCACAGGAAGCCAAGCAGCTGAGGTTCCCTGATGGCCAACAGGCCCCTGAGGAAAAGTGCCTGCTTGTTGTATAAAGGCAACTGCTTCCCAGTCTGAACACACACTGCCTGCTGCCCGTGCAACCTCTCTGGTGACTCCTTGTCATTTATGGTGAAGACCTCTGGTGCCCGCAGCTTCCCTGGTAGCAGGAACTGGGTAGGTTGGCAGGTTTCATTCTTTGAAAGGAGCCCTGAACGCAGAAGGCTGTGAGCTGTTGGCATTTGCTGATGTTCTTTGCTGTGGCAGAGGACACAGGTGGGCTGTGGGGGTGACTCAGAGACAGGGCTGGAGGGCTGGCAGCGCTAGGTGGGGTAGACACCCCCTATTAACCCAGGCTTTATGGTGGGTGGGTCAGGTTTCACAAAAATCTGACATTTCTAGCGAGCTCAGAGTGTTAAAATGAGGATGCGCTGAGTCAGGATGTCTCAGGGGGTTGCATTTCTGAGGTGCTGTGAGCTCTGGGCTTCAATCTGTCGGGGCTGTCTGAGAGGAGACCCCATGGAGCCCAGAGCACATGGAATCTCATGGAGCCCCGCTTGGAACTTCAGCACTGACTCCCCAATCCCCTCAGGCAAATTTGCTCCCACAACTGTAACCTGCAAAGGCCTTTACCGGGATTTTATTCTCTGGCTCGTTTGTAATTCAGGACTTCACTGCTCTGCAGTAGTAGGTCCGACAGGGTGTATTTCTGTGTCCTGGCTAGATGGCTCCACTTCTTCTGCCCTGTCGAGCCCCTCAGAGTTACAGAGCTGCCAGCACCTCTGCCCCTCTCGGCTCTGCAATTTCCAGATGTCAGGCCTCCGACTCAACCCCATCATGGGCTGGAATCACTCAATCCACCCACACTGAGCCCAGGCTCTGGCCTACAGCACACTGAGGGTCGACTGGGCTTCCCAGCACGTCCAAAAGGGTCCAGCACCTCTGGTTCCTCCGTTTGACAGCCTGCTGGGAGTAGTGGGGAGACGTGACCAGCCAGGCTTCTAGAACCTAAATACTGAGCAATCCGAACAGCAGAAATCAAGCGAAACATGGGAGAACAGGAGGGTTTTCAAACAACAGTCGGATGAGGTCTCTGCTCCCAGACCATCCCACTCTGACAGGGACCCAGGCAGGCCGAGGGCCTTCAGCCGTCCCCAGAGTTGTCTCTGCTTGTCAGGCTGAAGAGTTTCTCCGCAACAGCTGCCCTGCCTGTTGACAAACCCCCAGCACTGGCAGAACAAGCTGGGTAACATGGCTGGAGCCCGGAAATAGGCTTTTTCATATGTCAGAGGAGGGGAAGTACCGGCCAGTGGGGTGGATCCGCTACACCACGGTTTGCTCCTGGTGGGTCCTTATCCCTATATTTAACTGCACAGCCGCCGGTACAGGCGATTGCTGCTCTTAGTGGTGTGGATCTCTGTTGCCTGTGAATGGAGATGCAGAATGTGGTGTCCCGGCCAATAAGAACATAAGAGCGGCCGTACTGTTTCAGATCAACAGTCCATCCACTCCAGTGTCCTGTCTCCCAACAGTGGCCAATACCAGATGCCCCAGAGGGAGGGAACACAACAGGTAACCCTCAAGTGATCCATCTCCTGTCACCCACCTCCAGACAAAAAGAGGCTAGGGACACTGTTCGTACCCATCCTAGCTAATAGCCATTGATGGCCCTAACCTCCATGAATCTATTTAGCTCTTCTCTGAACCCCACCAAAGTCCTAGCCTTCACCACATCCTCCAGCGAGGAGCTCCACAGGCCGACTGTGCTGAGTGAAGAAAAACTTCCCCTTGTTTGTTCCAAACCTGCTGCCTATTAATTCCATTTGGTGACCCCAGTCCCTATACCTTGGGAACAAATAAATAACTGTTCCCCATTCACTCCCTCCATACTAGTCTTGATTCCACAGACCTCCATCCTATCCCCCCACTAGTCTTTTCTTTTCTAAGTTGAAAAGTCAAAGTCTTTTTATCTCTGATTAAATGGGACCCGTTCCAAACCCCTCATCGTTTTTGTTGCTCTTTTCTGAACCTTTTCCAAGGCCAATATATCTTTTTGGAGATGAGGAAACCACATCTATACACAGTATTCAAAATGTGGGTGTACATTGGCTTTATATAGAGGCAAGTAAATATTCTCTGTCTTATTCTTTATCCCTTTTTTAATGTTTCCTAACATTCTATTTGCTTTTTTTCCTGCCACAGCACACTTAGAAGATGTTTTCAGAGAACCATCCACAATGACCCCAAGATCTCTCTCTTGAGTAGTTGTAGCTAAATTAGTTCCCATCATCTTATATGTATAGTTGGGATTATTTTTTCCAATGTGCATTACTTTACATTTATCAATATTAAATTTCATTTGCCATTTTGTTGCCCAGTCTCTTAGTTTGGTGAGATCTTTTTGAAGCTCTTCACGGTCTGCTTGGTCTTAACTATCTTGAGCAGTTTAGTATCATCTGCACATTTTGCCACCTCACTGTTTATTGCTTTCTATAAATATTTATAAACAAGTGGAATAGTATTGGTCCCAGTACAGACCCTTGGAGGACCCCACTAGCTACCTCTCTCCACCCCGAAAACTGACCATTTATTCCTACCCTTTGTTTCCTCACTTTTAACCAGTTATCAATCCACGAAAGGACATTCCCTCTTATCCCATGACAACTTACTTTACATAAGAGTCTTTGATAAGGGACCTTGTCAAAGGCTTTCTTAGTACACTATATCCACTGGATCCCTTGTCCACATGTTTGTTGACGCCTTCAAAGAATTCTAGTAGATTAATAAGGAGTGATTTCCCTTTATAGAAACTATGTTGACTTTCCTCCAACAAATTATGTTCATCTACGTGTCTGACAATTTTATTCCTTTAAAAAAAGATGCTTCCTACCGCTCTCATTGCCTAAAATGGTGATGCACATCCAACAGAAGCTGTGATGCCCTACATCTGGGGCTGTGCAGGGAAATATAGTGGAGGCAGCACGCCAGGACTTACATTGGCAAACCACTGCCATATCCTCTGTTGTAGCTGCCTCGTTGACTCTCAGTCTCCCTAAGAACTCCCCTCAGCCATGGCTTTTCTTCCCTGTTATGTCCCTTCCCACTTGCATCCCAACAGCCCACCGTTACGTTAAGAGAAGCCAGACTGGATTATTCCAAAACAGCCATAACATAAACATCCCAGTCGTTAATTCAGTATTGTCATCCAGTTCACATCCCAGGGCCTGAGTTTTACAGACAAGCTCATTTAGGTACCACTCTGGATTCAGGCTACAGGAAGATAGAACTGAACCTGGGGAGAACCAGTCTGCTGTTAACCAGATGCTACATTGTAAGTCCCGCTCTAACTTGAGAAATCTTCCCTGTAATTAGCTCAGAGGCAAAAGAATGGCTGGATATGTGTGTACCAAGGTACTGGTGTGCAAAAGTTATGCCAAGGCTTTTCACGGTATTACATAGACTATAAACCAATCTCTCATACCATGCTTGTATATTGAAAGCCATCAGCAGAGCTGTTGGAGCCTCCACAGGAGGAATCAGAGGTAACTTTATTATTTAATGCCTTTTGCTTTTAAAAGTATTTTAAAAGTACCCAAATACTGCTTGCAGCGGGTTTGTGCTACTCATTCTTTGTTCAGCGAACAATTGTACGACACTGTCTCCTGGTGACTGACCAGAAGCTGTTTCCAATACTTTGAATACTTTCAAGTAGGAATAAGAGATCCTCCGGAAAAGGGCTTATTTTCCAGAGAATCACGTCTAGACTGGCGCTTTTCTCCCACTTATCCCCAAGCTGGAAAAAAGCGGCAGCCATGTAAATGCAAATGCCGCGGGGGATATTTAAATCCCCCGTGGAATTTGAAGTTCCGAAGTCTACATTAGCATCCCTTTTCCGGAAAGGGGTGCCAATGTAGACACAGCCCCTGAGTGAACAGAACTGCTCTTGTGCATTTCAGCAAAGAGGAGAGCTGAGGGGCAGGAAGGAGGAGTGTAATAGTGGTTGTACGTAATTTTTCCATAACCTGTTACACACACCCGTGGCTGAATTAATTTGCACACTCACCTGGCTATTAGAGCAAACCTAGTGTTTCCACTATTCTCTCATGTGAGATGTCAACCTCTCCACTGCCAAGCTGAAGTAATACTCTGTGTCATCTGGAGACTTTGCAGATAGCTAGAAACCTTTTCATGGGAGAGGGTTCAGGTCCTGAGAGAATGAAGAGAAGCCTGTAGAATGATTGAACTCTCTGGATTCAGTAAGTGCTGACCAAGAAAAAACCTAATTTTCTTGCAGGGATTCTAGTGGGTCAGAATGTATTACTGGGAGCATCTCGAAAAGGAGAGTTAAGAGAGCCCGGGTCTTATTGAATTTACACATGTAAAGGTGGAGTGTTGTCACAGAAATCACTGTTATAGAGTAGAGATCCTTGCTCTAAGAATTTATCCAATGTACTGCAGAGAAGCAGTGGCATAATTTGGACTTAGATGAGTGGGAAAAGAGAACAAAAATATACATAATGAGGTAAAGCTACATGTTTATAAATGGCTTCAGTGCAGGAACAGGGAGAAAATTTCTCTATGAGTATATTATCTGATAGCAGCATGTTGCAGACCTTCTTTCACCTTCCTGTGCGCCATGTTGTACTGCCTTCTGGTCACTGGGATAGAGGGTCAACAGGTATGATACAGTCTGCCAGTGCTTATCTTCTTAGCGGTAATGTAAATCCAAGACCATAGTATTATAGAACACTAGGATGGGAAGGGACCTCGAGAGGTCATCGAGTCCAGTCCCCTGCCCTCACGGTAGGACCAAATACTGTTTAGACCATCCCTGATAGACCTTTATCAGACAGATGGAGATTCCACAACCTCCCTGAGCAATTTGTTCTGGTGTTTGCCTACCCTGACAGTTAGGAACTTTTTCCTAATGTCCAACCTAAACCTCCCTTGCTGCAGTTTAAGCCCATTGCTTCTTCTTCTATCCTCAGAGGCCAAGATGAACAAGTTTTCTCCCTCCTCCTTATGACACCCTTTTAGATACCTGAAAACTGCTATCATGTCCCCCTTCAATCTTCTCTTTTCTAAACTAAACAAACCCAATTCCTTCAGTCTTTCCTCATAGGTCATGTTCTCTAGACCTTTAATCATTCTCATTGCTCTTCTCTGGTCCCTCTCCAATTTCTCCACATCTTTCTTGAAATGCGGTGCCCACAACTGGACACAATACTCCAACTGAGGCCTAACCAGCACAGAGTAGAGCGGAAGAATGACTTCTCGTGTCTTGTTCACAACACACCTGTTAATGCATCCCAGAATCATGTTTGCTTTCTTTACAACAGCATCACACTGCTGACTCATATTCATCTTGTGGTCCACTATGACCCCTAGATCCCTTTCTGCCGTACTCCTTCCCAGACCGTCGCTTCCCATTCTGTATGTATGAAACTGATTGTTCCTTCCTAAGTGGAGCACTTTGCATTTCTCTTTATTAAACTTCACCCTATTTACCTCAGACCATTTCTCCAATTTGAACAGATCATTTTGAATTATGACCCTATTCTCCAGATTAGTCGCAACCCCTCCCAGCTTGGTATCATCTGTAAACTTAATAAGCGTACTTTCTATACCAATATCTAAATCAGTGATGAAGATATTGAACAGAGCTGGTCCCAAAACAGACCCCTGCGGAACCCCACTTGTTATGCCTTTCCAGCAGGACTGTGAACCATTAATAACTACTCTCTGAGTACGGTTATTCAGCCGGTTATGCACTCACCTTATAGTATCCCCATCTAAGTTGTATTTACCTAGTTTATCGATAAGAATATCATGTGAGACTGTATCAAATGCCTTACTAAAGTCCAGGTATACCACATCCACCGCTTCTCCCTTATCCACAAGACTCGTTATCCTATTAAAGAAAGCTATCAGATTGGTTTGACATGATTTGTTCTTTACAAATCCATGCTGGCTGTTCCCTACCAGCTTGTCATTTTCCAAGTGTTTACAGATGATTTCCTTAATTACTTGCTCCTTTATCTTCCCTGGCACAGACGTTAAACTAACTGGTCTGTAGTTTCCTGGGTTGTTCTTATTTCCCTTTTTATAGATGGGCACTATATTTGCCCTTTTCCAGTCTTCTGGAATCTCTCCTGTCTCCCATGATTTTCCAAAGATGATAGCTAAATGCTCAGATACCTCCTCTATCACTATGTTTAGAGTGATCTTCCTCGAGATCCTGGGAGTTTCTCCACTTGTACTGAGGACAGACTTATGTCTCATTAAGTATCATGTAATCTCCTGGTCTTGTTCTAGGAAAGAAAAGTAAACACTGATTGGACCAGCCCATGATATCATGTCAGCCGTCAATGACAGCAAATCCACACATGATGCGTTCCTTCTCACCGGGATACCTGGGCATGAAGACGTCCATCTCTGGATCGCTGTCCCCTTCTGTTTAATGTATGTTATTCTGATACTAGGCAATTCAGTCATTCTGTTCATTATAAAAACTGATTCAAGTCTCCATGAGCCCATGTACATTTTCCTTTCCATGCTGGCCATCACTGACCTTGGTTTATCCATAGCCACCGCACCGACAATATTGGGCGTATTTTTCTTTAACTCTAGGGAGATCAGCCTCGATGCCTGTCTTGCCCAACTCTTCTTCATCCACTTTCTTCAGTGCACTGAATCTGCTGTGCTCCTGTTGATGGCCTTTGACCGCTTTGTTGCTATCAGTAACCCGCTGAGATACACTTCCATTCTAACCCTGCCGAGAATAGTTAAGATGGGGTTGGTTTATGTACTAAGAGGGGTGGCTGTCATACTCCCACTCCCCCTTCTTCTGAAACGGTACCGATACTGTCGAGACAATATCCTTTCCCATTCCTACTGCCTGCACCAAGAGGTCATGAAGCTGGCTTGTTCAGACATCACAGTCAACAACATCTATGGCTTGTCTGGTTCAATTTTAATAATGGGGTTGGATTCACTACTGATTTTCCTCTCTTATGTGATGATCCTCCAAACAGTGCTGAGCATTGCATCCCGGGAGGAGTGTCTTAAGGCCCTGAACACCTGCATCTCCCACCTGTGCATTGTCCTGCTCTTCTATACCCCAGAGCTAATCTTGACTGTGATACACAGATTTTGGAACAACTCATCTCACTTGCTTCAGATTATCCTGGGCTACCTCAATCTGCTGCTTCCTCCTCTGCTGAACCCAATTGTGTACAGCGTGAAATGTAAACACCTTCGTGCGAGGTTAATCAGGCTATGTGTCAAGTGAAGGGTCAGTTCATCACCAGGTTCCAGATATGGTGACAAGGAAGACAAAATCCATGGGACGTGGCAACTTATCCCAGCCTGGATCCTTACTTCCATGATGAGATGAGGCCCTCACTTCCACTGTTCTGTGTTTGTGGAGGATAGGGCACTGGTAGGATGTTGTCCCATAAAGACGTGTATGAGTGGCTGCTCTGATGTCTGATTTGCTGTTGATAGCATCAATAAAGAGAAGGGAGCTGGCTGTTGTTTCCCTTGACCCCTGTTCTGTCACTGTTCTGTCTCTGCTTAAACATTCATGGGCAAAGAGGAAAGCTGCGGGGCTGTTCTGCAGTCACAGTCCTGTTCTGCTGTCTCCCACCCTTCCCCTACACCCTCCCCCAGGTGCTTGTGACGGGGTCGTGTCAGAGACAGGATTATCACAGGAGCCCCTGGGGAAGCCAGTCCACAGTCTCCCACCTGGCACTGATGTCCTGGGACGCAAAGTCACTGTGAGGAGACCCAGACCCTCCTCCTGTACTGGGCTTTTGTCTGGGGGGCCCAAGAGCAAATGCAACTTCTGTCCCTGTAGCCCCAGAACACATCCTTAGGGAACTGCGGAGTCCGGGTCTCCCCACAGCAACCTGGGCTCCCGGGATAGCTCTTACCACAGCCCAGCTCCATCCTGGCCTGGGGGCAGGGCCTCAGGGGAAGAGGGAGAGCAGGGAGCCGGGCCTCAATGGAAGGCATGAGGCAGGGCTTTGGCAGGCCTGGGCCAGGGCTCATCACAGCAAGCGTAACCCCCTCACCTAGTGTGGGTCACTGTCCCATAGAGTGGCACTTATAGACTCATAGACTCATAGACTTTAAGGTCAGAAGGGACCATTGTGATCATCTAGTCTGACCCCCTGCACAGTGCAGGCCACAGAATCTCACCCACCCCTCTTAAAATAATCCTCTCACCTAGATCTCAGATATTGAAGCCTTCAAATACTTTGAAGGCCCCAAGATGCAGAGAATCCTCCAGCTCTGATCTGTGCCCCATGCTACAGAGGAAGGCGAAAAACCTCCAGGGCCTCTGCCAATCTACCCTGGAGGAAAATTCCTTCCCGACCCCAAATATGGCGATCAGCTAAACCCTGAGCATGTGGGCAAGACTCACCAGCCAGACACCCAGAAAGTTCTCTATAGTAACTCCTATCATCCCTCCATTGGCCTATTTACCACTGATAATGAATGGTCAATTAGTTACCAAGATCATGTTATCTCATCAAACCATCCCCTTCATAAACCCATCTAGTTTAATCTTGAAACCAGATAGATCTTTTGCCCCCATTACTTCCCTTGGAAGGCCGTTCCAGAACCTCACTCCTCTAATGGTTAGAAACCTTCATCTAATCTCGAGTCTAAACTTCCTACTAGCCAGCTTATATCCATTTGTTCTTGTGTCCACATTGGTATTAAGCTTAAATAATTCCTCTCCCTTCCTGGTATTTATCCCTCTAATATATTTAAAGAGAGCAATCATGTCCCCCCTCAGCCTTCTTTTTGTTAAGGTAAACAAGCCAAGCTCCTTGAGTTTCCTTTCACTTAGACCACTTGCAGCCAGAGACAAGAACAAGGGAGCTCTACAGCCCAAGCTTGGCTCCAGCTGGCTTTATAGAGGTTCCGGTGCTCAGCTACAGCAGTTCCGAGTTCAAATCTGCCCAGTGGTGGTTGCATGAGCAAAGGAAGTGGCACATGTGGGCAGCAAGAGGATGGGGCCAGAGGGCAGCAGGGTGTGGGCTTTGCAAAATACTGGGCTACTGTCCCCCCACAAATGGGGCTCTTGCTTTAAGTGCCCCTGGCTGAGCATCAGGCATGGCAAGATTTAGGAGGGGAGAGCAGGGCACCTGCAGGGCTACCTCATGCCCTATGGGGACACACCACTGTGGCCACTGTCCTCAGGGACTTGGCAAGAGAATGGGATATGCTCTTGGAATCTGTTACCAACGGCTGCTCTAAACTCCACTGAGGCAGGGGGAGACCAGGCCAGTGCGTTAAACCCCTATGCCTGGCTCCTGGTCATCCCTGATCTTCAAAGTGCACCAGAGAATGCAGCTGGCTCTGTCATCCCTTGCAAGTCTGGCCCTGTGGTCTTGGCACTGCTCCATGACTCAGGACAGCTGGGTTTGATTCCTATGGCCTGTGTGACCATGGGCAAGCCATTGGCCATCTTTGAGCCTCTGCACAGGTGGCTAATAGCCCTGCCCCTGCCTCACAATGTCAGGAGGAAGAATGTGCTGAGATGCTCCAATCAGTGTATAGTACCCCAAGATGACTGGAGAAAATACCTGACATTGGGAGACTTCGAGAGCCGCTCCTGCTTAACTTACAGAAAGGAAGACCTGAGAGATGACTCTAACAGTGTACAAGCAGGCTACATCTAGACTGGCCCCTTCTCCGGAAGAGGCATGCAAAGCAGGCAAGTCAGAATAGGGAAATCCGCGGGGGATTTAAATATCCCCCTGCAGGATTTAAATAAACATGGCCGCCGCTTTTTTTCCGGCTTGGGGAAAAGCCGGAAAAGAGCGTCTAGACTGGCATGATCCTCCGGAATAAAGCCCTTTTCCGGAGTATCTCTTAGCTGTGTATAGTTCTCTGGACTACATCATGTAATGGCTCTTTCTGGCCTTTAATTCTATGACTATGAATGGTTGTCTTGAAGGGATAGTCATCTTGGATGCAATATGAACAAGGTGTTCCTCTGAATGCTGATAGGCACTCAGTAATGACAAAGGATTCCCAAGAAATGGGATTGTCTCAGTAAAATTGGGATACTTGGTCTTTTTACCCTCTAGAACAGTGGTCTCCAACCTTTTTACACCCAAGATCACTTTTTAAGTCTCAGAACAGGCGAAGATCTACCTCCCCGCCCCTTCCTTGAAGCCCCACCCTCTCTAGTCTCCTGTCCATCACTGGCTATCCCCAGCCCTTATACACTCTGTTAAACAGTTTATTTTTAAATTATGCAATATATACAATTAAAATCACATGTTTATAGTTATGAAATAAATGGTCTGTTTTTAATTCATGTTATTTAAATGTCAAAAGAAGCATTTACAATTATACATTTTGTTCTCTATTTTGTAAATCTAAAATCAAGTATTGAGAATTATATATTTTTTCTCCTAATAACAATCTCAGTGTCACACCTGGGACTGAACAGTATCTGCCAGTGTCTTGAAGTCTGGGTTGTAGTCTGAGATTGCTAGTCATATACAGTCTGTCGGATGGGCATCTGTGATCCTGCGCTCAGCCTGGGAAGCTTGCTCCAACACAGCTGGAGCTAGATGCAGCCTCCCTGGGCTAAGCGCAGGGCAGCCGAGCTGGAGGGAAGAGAAGTGGCTGCCCGGCCAGCTGGCCATGGCGCTCAGCCAGGGTGCACCAAGCTCCACGTGGGCAGGCGCAGAGGAGAAGCCGCCAATCAGCTGGAGCGCGGGGCAGCTGCTTTCAGCTGAAAGCCACAGTCAGCTTGCTGGGGTGTTTCAGCCCTCCCGACCTCCCAGCTCCCACCATTCCTCGCAGCTACTCACCTGTGCTTTTGCTCGGTGAGTAGCTGCTCCTCAAATGAGGAAATCTAATGTAAATGTACTGCGCAGGCGCGCAGTTCAGAGAGGGCTCAAGAGCTACTCTTAGAGCCCCTGAGATCTACCGGTAGATCGCTATCTACTGGGTGGTGACCATGGCTCTAGAAGATCCTTTCCTGTCTTGGGTTGAGTCTCAAAATTGACCCGCTGGGAACAATACCTCATCTATGCTTATCATTGTGCAGGTCTGACAGGAAACTTTGGTCTCTTCCCGTCAGGTGCTTGTGACCAGCATTCTACAGGAGAAGTTCTACAATTTCATGACACTGAGACCTTTTTCTAACAACAAAATATGCTGCCTGCCCCAAGTATTTCTCCTTCCTCCGGGTGGGAAGGTACAAAGCCAAAGCCCAGCCCCCATTGTATGGGGGTATGTCTACACTACAAAGTTAATTCGAACTAACGGACATTAGTTCGAATTAACTTTGATAGGCGCTACACTAGCGCTCCGCTAGTTCGAACTTAATTCGAACTAGCAGAGCGCTTAGTTCGAACTAGGTAAACCTCATTCTACGAGGACTAAGCCTAGTTCGAACTTACTAGTTCGAATTAAGGGGTGTGTAGCCCCTTAATTCGAACTAGTGGGAGGCTAGCCCTCCCCAGCTTTCCCTGGTGGACACTCTGGGCACCACCAGGGAAACTCGTATGCCCCCCTCCCAGCCCCGGAGCCCTTAAAGGGGCAAGGGCTGGCTACGGTGCCAGTGCCAGGTGCAAGCCTGCCAGCACCCAGCTAGCAGACCCTGCACCTGGCATGGCTCAAGCCAGCCACCCGATGCCCCCCAGCCCTCCCTCTCTTCCTGGGACCAGGCTGGCGGCTCCCAGGAGCTTGCCCGGGACCGCAAGAGGCGGGCACCTTCCTGGGCTAGTGCGGACATCGTGGACCTCGTCCACGACCTCCGCACTAGTCATAGAAAAGTGGCCGTTTAGGGCAGGAGAGCTGCCAGCCTGGCCACCCAGGAGCAGGTTTGCATGAAAATTAAGGTGGTCCACTGAGACCCCCGACCCTGAGCTCTGAGCTTACAATGGCAGTCCTGGGTCAGACCAAAGGTCCATCTAGCCCAGTAACCTGTCTGCCGACAGCGGCCAACCCTAGGGACCCTGGAGGGGATGGACCGAAGACAGTGACCAAGCCATTTGTCTCGTGCCATCCCTCTCCAGCCTTCCACAAACTTTGGGCAGGGACACCACTCCTACCCCCTGGCTAATACCACTCCATGGACCCAACCTCCATCACTTTATCTGAGTTCTCTTTAAACTCTGTTCTAGTTCTAGCCTGCACAGCCTCCTGCAGCAAGGAGTTCCACAGGTTGACTCTTTGCTTTGTGAAGAACAACTTTCTGTTACTAGTTTGAAGCCTGCTACCCATTCCTTTCCTTTGGTGTCCTCTAGTCCTTCTTCATGGGAACTAATGAAGAACTTTTCTGTATGCACCCTCTCCACCCCACTCATGCTTTTAGAGACCTCTATCCTATCCCCCCCTCAGTCTCCTCTTTTCTAAACTGAAAAGTCCCAGTCTCTTTAGCCTCTCTTCATATGGGACCTGTTCCAAACCTCTGATCATTTTAGTTGCCCTCCCCTCTCCCACCTTCTCTCTTCCCCTCTCCCACCTCCTTTTCCCAGTCTCCCCGACTTTTGTTCAATAAAGAGAGATTCTATTTTTGACCACACGTTTTCTTTATTTTGTACATCAGGAAGGGGGGTTAGGGAAGGGTAAGTGGAAGGAGGTGAGGGAGGAATGGGGTACGAGCCCCCGATGGGGAGGACTGGGCTGGCTCTGCGGGCTTCTGGGGGTGGAAGCTCTCCTGGCAAGTGCAGCCGGGCTGATGGCCGAGTGGTGTGATGTGCCCAGTGTGGGTACTCCGGGCAATCCAAGCCAGGAGTGCTTTGCAAGCGGGGCACCCCTGAGAACTGTCTGTCCGGGGTGGGGATCGGATCCCTTTAAGCACAGCCCTCGGCTAGCCTGAGGCAGCAGCTCCACGCTCTAAATCCTCATCTGATGCCCTGCCGGCACTGCTTCCGGCCATCCTTAACCCCGGTTCAGGGTCCACTTAATGTGGACATGCTAGTTCGAATTAGCAAAACACTAATTCGAACTAGTTTTTTAGTCTGGATCCGTTAGTTCAAATTAGCTTAGTTCGAATTAACTAATTCACTCTAAGTTAGTTCGAATTAGCGCTGTAGTGTAGACATGCCCGGGGGGGGGGGGGGAATCTCACAGGCTTCGGACCCAGGCACATAGCCTATAACTTTATCCGCACCACCCACAGTTGGAGCCCTAGGCCTTTGACCTTGGCCATGATTGATGGCTTCACCCTGGACCATAGCACATCACTGTGGGATTCCAACCATAGTTTGAGCACTGCCGCTATACAGTCATCCCAAGCCTTGTTAACAGGAGTATGTTTATTGGTAAATAGCACAAGGCATTAGAGATAATTGTTTTAAAATGACAGGCAGCTGTCACATCTACACTCATTTAGCTCACGTAAGCTAAGTCAGACAGGGTTTGCTTTGGAGATGCAGGAACAGAGCTGGCCCAGTTTATGTTCTTTTGGGGAGCCAACAAGTTCCTGGGACCCAACCTAGATCCCTGCATCTCTGAGAGGATCTTCCCCTCTGTTTGCCCCGTTCTTGCGGAAGCAGCCTTTGCTGAAACTGTGGGAGCCTGGGGCCAGTCCCATAGTGCTCAGCCATGTCCATGTTACAGGCCAAGGTGGGAAACTGAGCTTTGCCCTCAGACGGCTTCCTCCCAGCCAGTGATTAGCGATAATTCTTACATGGCGTTTTCTCCATTGCTTGGCAGTTAACCCCATTCAGCCTTAAAGGCTTGCAAACACCTGTCTTGTGACTGTGCTGAAACTCCCATCATCCCTGTGCCTCTCCAACACTCCCCTCAGAAATCTACTACATAACCCTCACTCTCAGCCTCGAACACTCCCAGGTCTGCCACAGAAACTAAGGCTATGTCTAGACTGCAAGCCTCTTTCGAAAGAGCCTCTTTCGAAAGAGAGCGTCTAGACTGCACGCGGAACTTTCGAAAGAGCAAGCCGCTTTTTCGAAAGAAAGCACCCAGTGAGTCTGGATGCTCTCTTTCGAAGAAGCCCTATTTACATTCAAGAACGCCTTCTTTCAAAAGAGCACTTTCGAAAGCAGGCGTTCTTCCTCGTGAAATGAGGTTTACCACCGTCGAAAGAAAAGCCGCATTCTTTCGATTTAATTTTGAAAGAACGCGGCTGCAGTCTATACGCAGGTGAAGTTTTTTCGAAAAAAGGTTACTTTTTTCGAAAAAACCCCTGAGTCTGGACACAGCCTAAGAGGCTGGAGTCATGGGTCTTCCTGGAAACAAGCTGTTTCAGGAAGCTCTGGCTTTCTGGGTGCCCGGCCCTGAAGAGTGGGGGTAGAGTCTTGGAGAAAGAAGAGGAGTAGGGGTGAGGTCATGAGGGAAATCTAGTCCAGGCCTCAGAGGAAGATGATTCAGGATGGAAGAGGTGGCTGTTGCTGTAGCTGTTGGTCTCCTGTATCACGAGCCCTGAAGATGGGTCATGAACAGTCGCTTCATTTAAAAAATGCCCTGATGATCTTTGCACGCAGGTGTTTGCTCTTCACACTGTACACTATCGGATTTATCAGGGGAGGGACCAGCAGGTAGATGTAGCCCAGGAAAATCTGAAACCAGTCAGAAGAGCTGTTTCCGTATCTGTGCGTCACAGCCAGGCCTATGTCTGCCGTGTAGAAGAGCAGGACGGCACAGAGGTGGGAGACGCAGGTGTTCAGGGCCTTGAGGCGCTCCATGTGGGATGCAACGCTCAGCACGGTTTTGAAGATCATCACATAAGAGAGAAAGATAAGGAATGAGTCCAACCCCACTGTCAAGAGTTTAACACACAAGCCATAGACGCTGTTGATGGTGATGTCCGAACAAGCCATCATCATGACCTCCTGGTGCAGGCAGTAGGAATGGGAAAGGACATTGGCTCGACAGTATCGGTACCGTTTCAGGAGAAGGGGGAGTGGGAATATTAGTGTTACCGATCTTAGCACACACGCCAGTCCCATCATGGTTATTCTCGGCGGAGTTAAGATGGAAGCGTATCTCAGTGGGTTACAGATGGCAACAAACCGGTCAAAGGCCATCAGCAATAGCACAGATGATTCAATTTTCGAAAGTGTGTGGATGAAGAAAAGCTGGGCCAAACAGGCGTTGAGATTGATTTCCCTAGAGTTAAACAAAAATATGCCCAGTATTGTTGGCATAGTGGCTATTGATAAGCCAAGGTCTGTGATGGCCAACATGGAAAGGAAAATGTACATGGGTTCGTGGAGGCTTGTGTCTGCTTTTATAATGAACAGAATGACGGAATTGCCTAGTATTGAAATAACATACATTAAACAGAAGGGGATAGAGATCCAGAGATAGATATCTTCCTGCCCAGTTATCCCAGTGAGAAAGAACACCACAGAGTTGGAGTTGGTGTCGTTGACAGCTGACATAATGTACAGGGCAAATCTGAGGAGGTTTGAGTTTTCCTTCCTGAAAGGAAAAAGAACAGGAGTCTAGATATGACAGCTGACAATGTTTTGGGCGTGTCTGAGATGTTTTGAACTTTCCTTCCTAAAAAGAAAAAAACATCATTCTGTTGTCAGTGCATGTCTAGAGATGCCCAGGAACTCAAGGAAGATCAGAAAATAGTTAGTCTTGGATTTTCACCACCAATAGAAAGATAGTCAATGTCAGACTGGATCAGACCCCAGAAATGGCAGATAAGTATTCTAATGTTGTGTGTGTGATTTTCACCACTTCTAAGAGTTCAAATTATACCACTGCCACTTTACAGTACATGGGCTAAATTTTTAGGATAGGTTTTTAATTCAATAGCATTTAGTTCAATTGCTTCACTCCAGAGTCTCATATGTGAATTCAGTGAGAACAAGACTCTATTAGCTTTCCCTTAACAAATGCTTACCATGATGGACTCTGACCCCTAGGATTCTCTTTACGAGAATCTTAGTTTTGCCTGGACAATGTTGACTGAATCTAGACAGTTTGATCATCCTACAGATTTGTCGTAATCCTCACACAACCTCGTGGAATGAGGAGTACAGCTAGTTCGGATTAGGAAGCCTAATCCGAACTAGCTACTCCGTGCCGCGTGTAGCCACGCGGCACGGGGTTCGAACTAGCCGGCATTTAAAAATGGCGCCGGACGGCTTTATGCAAATGAAGCCCGGGAAATTCAAATCCCGGGCATCATTTTCAATTGCGGATGACTACATTACCCCCGCTAGTTCTAACTAGCGGGGTAGTGTAGACATACCCTCACTTACTAAGGATAGATGAGTGTGCTGCAGGCAAGGAATGTAATTATCTAATTATCATCCTGGGTGTAAAGTAGTGTGATTTTCTCCTTCCCTCCCCCCCCTCCCCCAGTCACCTAAAATGTATTTGGAGTTATGGCTCCTTCCTACCCTCTCTGTAAGCTGCTGATTAAGGGAATGTATGCTACAAAAACCATATGCTTAAGCGAAAAGTGCTGTAAACAGGACGCAGGGTGTGTATGATTATATTCCTCATATGGCTATTCCTATTCATTGCATGGGCATTCATATTACTAAATAAGGGTTCTGGGGAAGCTGAAATAGGTATGTGTATTTACATACTCACTTGGATAAAAGAGTGTACCTGTGGTTAATGTGTTGCTCACTCGAATGATTAGGGTTGAGATGGAATGAGTAAATGCAATAAAGAAGTCTATCTACTCCGTCTGCTTCTGGGTCCCCCTGCTCTTCCTTCCCAACAAACCTGTCATCCCCTGCCCCACACCACACCCCTCACCCATGCCCCCCAACACTCTGTCCTTACAAGGCATCTATGGGGGGTGGGACTTAGGCCCATAATGGACACCAACAAAAAAATACACAAACCTGCCCGCCTCTTTTGGAAAGTCCTGCACAAGTTTTGAGGCATGACTGAATGCATGACGTTGAATGCAAGTTTTAGAAACAGATCCCCTTCTCTTCCTAGGAGACAGCGTCAGACAGCTGAATGAAGAGTTAATAGCACAAACCCATGGCTAACAGTATGGGTACGTCTAGACTACAGGGTTTTGTTGACAGAAGTTTTGTCGACAGATACTGTCGACAAAGCTTCTGTCAACAAAGAGCGTCTAGACTACATTCAGTTCTGTCGACAAAGCAAGCTGCTTTGTTGACAAAACCCTGTAGTCTTGACACAACCCTACATGCAATAACACCTTCTGTCGACAGAACTCTGTTGACAGAAGGCGTTATGCCTCGTAAAATGAGGTTTACCAGCGTCGACAAAACTGCTGATTTCTGTCAACGTTATGTCGACAGAACTCAGCGGTAGTGTAGACGCAGGTATAGTTTTGTCGACAAAAATCCACTTTTGTCAACAAAACTGTAGTCTAGACACACCCTATGTGGAGTACTTTTGAAATACTTTCTAAAGCAAAATCCATTAAGCAGTAAAATTACCACAGCTCCTTCCTGTCCAGAAAACCCCATGCTGGCGTTCAACATGCATTCAGTTCATCAAAGTTTAGTTTGTATATTTGTATAACCCTGGAAAGGTTTGACCGAACATTTACACACCTGTACTTTAGCACACACATGTCAACCACGTCTCTTCCCTGGGCTCCTCTTTCAGAGATGATGTCTCAGGTTAGGGTGGGACACAAAATGAAGTGTCCATCATCTGGATGTCTTCACAACCTGAAAGGATGGCAGCGTCTCAGCCCTTGTTCAGTCACGTATCTACTTAGCAACGACTAGTATCTCCTCCATTTGTGGGTTAATAACTGACTGGTTCTCCTCAGGTTCTGTTAGGCTCTAGCTTGTATCCAGAGCAGTAACAGAAATTTGGACCAGTATATGAAATATTCCTTCCCTGAGCGCTCAGTCTCTAATACATAGTAACCTCAACACCTGATCTTCAGCCACAATGGGAGAGAAGTAGATTTCAAAATCAAATTCATGAATATTCATGAAATGGAACTTCATTTTATACATGAATATGGTCTGTTGCTCTCTCTCTATCTCTGTCTGTGCCTTGTATTCATAAAATACATCACACCTGCCGACAGCATTAGGACGGACACAGTGCTGAGGTGCGATAATAAATGTGTCTGTTAAGTGCCGTTCTGGAGATCTTTGCTGCAGAGCAAGATTGGGCTAACTGCTGGGGTATTTATGTTATGGCTGTATTAGGTGAAACATGACTGACTTCCTTAGTCAGCGCTTTAACGACAAACAGAACATGTAGATGGTATCATGAGCTTTCGTGGGCATGATGGCTGGTCATCTGAAGAAGTGAGCTGTGTCCACGAAAGCTCATGATCCCATCTACATGTTTTGTTCGTCTATAAAGTACTACCAGACCATTTGTTGTTTTGTAAGTTTTTCCTGTTACAGACTAACTCAGCTGCCCCCCTGAAGCTATCTTAGTTTAGTAACAGGCTGCTGGAAAGCAAGCAGGAAGGAAGCAAGAGCTCAAGAAAAGCCGTCGCTCAATGAGCGCCTCAGGGAGGCAAGAGACCAGACCGGAGCTACAAGCTGGGAAGAGCCTGTTTGCAGTCTCCAGCCAAGTTACCCAGCTTGTTCTGCCAGTGCTGGGAGTCTGCCCAGAGGCGGGGTGGCTGTTGCTGAGAAGCTCTTCAGACCGACAGGCACAGACACCTCTGGGGAATGCTGAAGGCCCCTGGCCTGCCTGGGTCCCTGTCAGAGTGGGGGGCTGGGGTTAGAGACATGGACAGGCTGTTGTTTGAAAACCCTCTTATTCCCCCATGTTACGCTGCCTTCCTGCTGTTCACATTGAAGAAGGCTGACTGGTCACATGTCTCACCACTACTCACCGACTCCCAAAAGAAGCATCTGCAGGCGCAGAACCCACTCGGAGCTGCCCGGCAAGCACAGCCGACCCACAGGGCTCTGTAGCCCAGGGCCCAGTCTGAGGACGGCAGGGTTCCACCCCGTGAGAGGGCCAGCGACAAGGCCTGACATCGGCACTTACACACCAGCGAGGGGCCGAGCTGCTGGTCACCCTGTACCTCAGAGGGGTGTCCACAGGACAAAAGTGCTGGAGCCCTCAGCCAGTCAGGGAGCTGAAATAAGCCCTATCGGGCCTGTTACCACAGAGCAACTCAGCTCCGGATTCCTGCCTTCACAAGTGAGCCATGTGACAAAACCTGTGAAAATGCTTTTGGTGCTAAATTTCCAGGAGCAAATAAACCTGCGGTGATAAGGGAACAAGTCACCAATGTTCTGTGGGGACTCAGGTTGCTCGGCCCCTGGCAGGACATGGCACCTCTAGGACTTCTCCCTCCTTCAGACGTTCTGAGACAGGGCTTCCAGGTTTTAACATTAGGAGGTTGCTTTCAGCGTGTGACCTTTGTGCAGTTTGTACAGCTCCCTAAGGAGCATGGGCAAATGGAGGGGAGGGTTCCCAAGCTCCCTAGTGCTGCCTGCCCTCCAGCCCCATCACTGAGTCACCCCGACAGCCCCTCTGAGTCCTCTGCCGCTGCACAGAACAGCTGCCAATGCAAACAGCCTGCAGCCTTCGCCCTGCACTTGGCATGTTACAGACAGTGAAACCTGCCCTCGTACCCAGTTCCTGCTAGAAGGGAGCCGCTGGCACCAGAGGTCTTCCCCTACAGCACAAGGAGTCATCAATGAGGTTGCACAGGCAGAAGGCAGCGTGTGTTCAGACAGGGAGGCAGCTGCCTTTATGCAGCATATGTGTACCTTCCCTTGGGGCCACTTGGCCATCAGGGAATCTCAGCTCCTTGGCTTCGTGTGCACCAGATTTAACTGCACCATGCCCAATGGCAAACGGCAGGAGGTGAAATCCCGGGGGATGATGCTAAACAACCGGAGTGCAGCACCAGCCCTGCTGCAGGCTCCATTCCTGGTATCCAAGCTGGGTTATCATTGTTTGTAACGTTCTGATTACTCATACGGCTCCATTGATGGCGGCCAAGAGGTAAAGATGATGCTGTTTCAACAATGTTCTGGTCTTGCTGAAATAATAGTAATAATAACAATAATAATAATACCACAGTTCTCCCCGACCATCCCCTCCCCTGCATTACAAACCCAGGCTACAAGCAGGGAAGGGAGATTCCACAGGTTCCAGACATGGAAAATTTCCTCAGATTGTTCCAGAAGGGGAGGTCCCTTCCCTTCACACTGAGGAGTAAAAAAAGGGACCCAGAAACCTGGGAGTCCCAAAGTTAGGCACAGAACTCAGGGATCCACTGGTAGCTCGGCCCAGCCACCCACAATCTCTGGGTCTCCCCAGCTGCTCTAGGACCCTCTCCAGCTCCCGATTAGTTCTGATTCATCAGAGATGTGCTACTAGGGCCTGTCACAGCAACCACTGTCCACAGGATCCGCTGATGAGGGCGTTCTATGGGGTAGAGGGGGCTGCACAGAGATGCGAAGGCTGGTTGCAATAGCTGATGGGCACAATACCCCAGCCAGAGACTGGTTAGGGGCTTTCAACCTTTCCATACCTAGAGTTCAGCCCTAGGCTCACTCAATTCAACTTTGTTTATGTTAAGGGAAGCAGGTGAAAGGCCTCCCATGTCTCTTGGGAACTTGAACGGTTGAACTGGGCAGCATCATGGCACCTGAGCTATCAGAGAAAATGTATCCATTTCTGTGAAAAATGGGTACAAATGAGATGTTCTATTTTGTGTTTTTCTAGATTGGATGAACATTTTTCATGGGGGAAATATTCTGCTTTCCAGCTCAACTCTAGCTCAATGCAGTGAGAAGTCCTCCTCAGCGTGCCGTGTGGTGCATAATGGGCAACTCTGACCCATCAGGAGATAGGCCTGGAGGGGACCTCCGGGCTCAATGATCCCAGTTCCTCGTTATGGTCAGTGACCCTAGCATGGTGCAGAAGCCTTTATAAGCTGGGTCTGAATGATTCTACCCTGACAGAGAGCTGGGTAGGGACCAGTCTTTAGAAGCAAACTGCATTTACATGAACACACCTTCTCTGACTAGATATGCAACCACGAGAGTGCGGGATTGCACAAAGTGATCGACTTCGGCTGGTGTTGGGTTCCAAAATCACTGTAGTACTGAATGCAGGAGTAGTGAAATGTGATTAATGTTGTTGTCTTTATTTTTGTGTTTTGACTAGCACATTTACCCCGGCGTTACTTGGGTCCTTAAAGAGGGGCAGAGGGCTGAAGGTGGGGGGAGGTGCAGGAGACAGGGTTGTGGGGTGAGGAGGAGCTCTGGGCAGGCGAATCTGTGTGTGTGTGCAGGTGTGTGTGTGTGGTGGGTGGGCATCCTAGCAGGACTGCTTGTTCTTCCCCTTCCTTTTCCTGTCAGAGCACGAGAGCAAAGTGCACGGCTCGTCTGCTCCTTGCGCTCCACAGACAGAGTGAGGAAGGCAGCAAAGCGTCCACTTTCCCCTCACTCCCTGATGAAGGGCAACAGCCTGCTTCTTCCCATCTGTTTGCCCTGTTCTCATGGAAGAAGCTTTTTCTGAGACATGGGTTTCATGTGTGAGCCCGGGGCCTGTCCCTGCAGTGCTCAGCTGTGTCCATGTTACAGGGCGGAGGTATGAAGCTGACCTTTGCCCTCAGTCTGCTTCTTCTTAGGGAGACCTCCAAGAAGGTCTGTGGCTCCATGGTTTGGTATTTCAACCCATTCAGGCTCCATGGCTTGCAAACATCCATCCAGTGAGTGCTGAAACTCCTGGCATCCCCGTGATACTGCCACCTCCCCTCAGGAATCCACCAGCTACCCCGTGTGTCCAGAGTGACCTGCCTGTGTTCTGTTTTGGCTTTTGGAAAGGGGTTCGCCCTGCACGGTACGGGCTCGGCCGGAGCTCGCCGTGCCAATGTGGGGGAGCTGATTCCTATTCCCATCCCTTGGCAAGCAACTAGGGCTGCCCAAATGGAGGAGACCCAAGTCCCTCTTCAGAAGTCCTGCGTGCCAGACCACTGCCCACACACACAGCTCTGCCCTGCCTCGGTGGGGTGGGCTCTGCAGGGGTGTGATGTGCAGAGACATCAGTGCCAGGTGGAGGCCTCCTCACTGGCTGGCCCGGAGGCTCCTGTGATAATCCTGTCTCTGGCACGACAAGCCCCTGGCTGAGAGTGCAGGGGGCGGGTGGGTGTCTGGCCCTCTTTTACAACATCTGTTTATACTTGGCACAGCAGCCCTGGATCACACAGAACCCAGAGTGTTCAGGAGGGACCCGAACTTTAACTGAATAGCCACTCTGCCAACTTTTTCATTGCCCGTTAAACAAGAGACAAGCCAGAGACAGCCCAGGGGTCATGGGAAACAACAGCCACAGTCCTTCTCTTTATTGACTGTAGCTACAGAAAATCTGACATCAAAGCAGCCACGCATGCAAGTGTTTTTGTACCAGTGCCCTAGTTCTGCACAAACACAAGAGAGGAGAGGTGAGGGCCTACTCTAGTCTTGGAAGTAAGAATCCAGGATGGGATAAGTAGCCACACAATTGATGATTTTGTCTGCTGGCTCCACACAATGATGATAAACTGCCCCTTCACTTGACAAATAGCCTGATTAACCTCGCACGGAGGTGTTTGCTTTTCACGCTGTACACCACTGGGTTCATCAGGGGAGGGACCAGCAGGTAGACGTAACCCAGGATTATCTGAAGCAAGTGAGAAGAGCTCTTCATGAATCTGTGTATCACAGTCAAGCTGATCTCTGGGGTGTAGAAGAGCAGGACAATGCAGAGGTGGGAGACGCAGGTGTTCAGAGCCTTGAGACCTTCTGCCCGGGAAGCGATGCTCAGCACTGTTTTGAGGATCATCACATAAGAGAGGAAGATCAGGATGGCGTCCAAACCCATGGTGGAAAGTGCACCCGACATGCCATAGATGTTGTTGACCGTGATGTCTGCACAAGCCATGTTCATGACTTCCTGGTGCAGGCAGTAGGAATGGGAGAGGACGTTGTCTCGACAGTATCGGTACCGTTTCAGGAGAAGGGGGAGGGGGAGTATGACGGCCACTCCCCTTAGCACACACACCAGCCCCATCTTGGCTATTCTTGGCAGGGTTAAGATGGAAGCATATCTCAGCGGGTTACTAATAGCAACAAAGCGGTCAAAGGCCATCGACAGGAGCACAGCGGATTCAGTGGTTTGAGTAAAATGGATGAAGAAGAGCTGGGTAAAACAGGCATCCAGGGTGATCTCTGTAGAGTTAAACAAAAATATGCCCAGTATTGTCGGCATGGTGGCTGCCGATAAGCCAAGGTCTGTGAGGGCCAACATGCAAAGAAAAATGTACATGGGCTCATGGAGGCTTGGGTCTGTTTTTATAATGAACAGAATGAGTGAATTGCCCAGTATCAAAATAGCATATATTAAACAGAATGGAATAGAGATCCAGAGATAAACGTTTTCCTGCCCAGGTATCCCGGTGAGAAAGAACACAGTATGTGTGACTTGTGTGTCATTGACAGCTGACATCATGTACTGGGTTGGTCCAATGAATTTTTACCTTTTTAAATTACCTTTTTTTTCCTAAAAGGAAAAAGAACAGGAAATTACATGATACTTCATGAGAAATCATTTTGCTCTCAGGGTAGAAATTTCCAGTATCCCCAGGAAGACAACCAAACACATAATCTTGCATTTGCAGCACTGATAGCAAGGTATAATACCATGAAAATCTTTGGCAGAATTTTTACACATCTATATCTTGGTATGCACATATCAGTCCTTCCTTTCGCATCTGATCTAATTTCAGGGATGATTTCTCACATTAGAGTGAAACTTACAATGTAGCATCTGTCATCTGGATTTCTGCAGAATCTGACAAGATCATAGGCACAGAGAACTAGAAGGAATCTCGACAGGTCATCAACTCGAGTTCCCTATACTCACGGGAAGACCAACAGCATTAAGACCATCTCTGACAGGTGTTAGTCTAACCTTTTCTTAAAAATCTCCAATGACAAAGATTCCATAACCTCCCTAGTCAATTTATTCCAGTGCTTAACCACCTTGACTCTTAGCAAGGTTTTTTTCCCCTAATGTCCAACCTAAACCTCCTTTGCTGCAATTTAAGCCCTTTGCTTCTTATCCTATCTTCAGAGGTGAAGGAGAATAATTTTTCTCCCTCCTCCTTGTAACCACTTTTTATGTCCTGGAAAATGCTTATGTTGTGACATTATTGGCTTCCGATGTGAACATGTATATCATTGTTGCCACCACCGCTATTATGTGTGCACCAAATCTTCTATAAAATGGGCCAACTAGCCAAAAAAAGGTGTCTTTCAGAAGCTTACAATTCGCTGATTCTGTTTATGCTATTCGTGTGCATGTATCATTTTTGCGTTTGAACTTCTGAGTGTTGCTTAATATATTTTATTTCAAATGTTTGCTTCTGGAGACCTCAGCAGGAGTCTTGGACATCTTTTGGGTCAAATCTGAGGTATAAATGTACCTAGGCACATGGCTGGTCCGTTAGGATCAGAAAAACTTGTTTGGCTTGGCTGAGATTGGTTTTTATAGCCTCTCATTTTGCTAGCCTGTATGGCAAATAGAAGCGTTCTTTGTGACTGGTTTGTATGCCTTATAGTAGAGGATCCCCTGTCTTGAACTGTAAGTAGCCCTGTCTGTAAGCAATTAGCTCTGATTTGGCCCTCTCAATGCTGCCCCCCCCCAAAAAAACACCCCATGTCACACATTTCCCCTCTCAGTCTTCTGTTTTCCAGACCAAACAAACCCAGTTCTTTCAACGTTCTCTCATAGGTCACGAGATCGCAGCAGCTCAGTGCTTATCCTGCCACTTGCCAGCAAACAAAATCTAGAAAATCTTCTCTCCCTGGGTTCATGCTGGGTGGTTCCCCTCAGGTTCTGTTCTGTCAGCCTGGAGCCCGAATCCAGAGTGGTAACTTAATGAATGTGTCTGTTCAGCACTGGCGTTGGGAGGTTTATGTTAGGGCTATACTGAGTTAACTACTGGGATGTTTATGTCATGGCCGTATTAGTATGAACCAGTGTGGTTTCTCTTAGTTTACGAGCAGGCTGCTGGAAAACAAGCAGGAAGGGAAGCAGCAGCTGAAGAAAAGCTGTCACTCCATGAGTACGTCAGGGAGGCAAGAGAGCAGACCGGAGCTACAAGCTGGGGAGAGCCTGTTTCCAGGTTCTAACCATGTTACCCAGCTTGTTCTGCCAGCACTGGGAGTCTATCCAGGGGTGGAGCAGCTGTTGGAAGACCACTGGGGAAGCCCTTGGTCTACCTGGATCCCTGACAGAGTAAGGGGGCCTGGGGTGAGAGGCGTGGACAGACTGTTGTTTGAAAACCCTCTTATTCTCCCATGTTACACTTCATTCCCACTGTTCAGATTAACCAGTATTTTGGTTCAATAAGGCTGGCTGGTCACTCGTCTCCCCACTGCTCACGGGCTCGCAAAGGGAAGACCAACAGGTGCTAGACCCTTTTGTAAGTACAGGGCCAGCCCAGTCGACTCACAATGACAGGGCTGGGTCAGAGGCCTCACGTCTGGCACTTGCGGAGCAGAGAGGCACAGAGGTGCCGGTGAGACTGTAACTCTCAGGGGGCTCTACAGGGCAGAAATAGTGGAGCCATCTAGCCAGGAAACAAAAAATACACCCTATCGGACCTCCTACTGCAGAGCAGTGACGCTCTGAATTTCCGTGTTCACAAACGAGCCAGAGAATAAAATCCCGGTAAAGGCCTTTGTGGGTTACAGTTGTGGGAGCAAATTCGCCTGAGGGGATTGGAGAGTCAGTGCTGAAGTTCCAAGCGGGGCTCCGTGACATTCCATGTGCTCGGGGCTCCATGGGGTCTCCTCTCAGCCAGCCTCCGATAGGTTGGAGCCCAGAGCTCAGCACCTCGAGGAACAGGAGTCTGTGAGAAATCCCGACTCAGGGCATCTGGGTTTTTGCCCTCCAAGCTCGCTGTGAATGTCAAATGTCTGTGGAGCCTGAACAACCCACCGTAAAGCATGGGCTAACATAAGGGAAGGGATTCCCACAGCACTTCGCGCTGCCTGCCCTCCAGCCTTGTCACCCCCAAAAACCCAGCCAAGCCCTTTGACACAGCAAAGAACATCAGCAAATGCAAACTGCTTACAGCCTTCACCGTTCAGGGCTCCTTTCAAAGACAGTGAAACCTGCCAACGTACCCAGTTCCTGCTAGAAGGGAGCCGCTGGCACCAGAGGTCTTCACCCAGAAGCATCGGAGAGGTTGCACGGGCAGCAGGCAGTGTGAGTTCAGCTAGGGAGGCAGCTGCCTTTATGCAGCATGTTTGTACCTTCCCTTGGGGCCACTTGGCCATCAGGGAACCTCAGCTGCTTGGCTTCCTGTG
The DNA here is from genome assembly GCF_049634645.1 of Pelodiscus sinensis. Classification (NCBI taxonomy): domain Eukaryota; kingdom Metazoa; phylum Chordata; order Testudines; family Trionychidae; genus Pelodiscus; species Pelodiscus sinensis. The sequence continues at coordinate 327,041,062 of NC_134711.1, read as the reverse complement.
CACCAGCTGTAATCCCACCACAGCCAATGGCAAACTGAAGGAGACCAATTCACATGGGATGGGCAGTGATGCTACCCAGATGGACTTCAGCACCTGCCCTGCTGCAGGCTCCATTCCTGAAATCTGGGCTTGTCACCGTTTTTCATATGGTTCTGATACATCACACGGCTGCTTCGGGGGCAGTCGATTGGTAAACTTGATGCTGTCATAGCTGTGACCTTGGTAATGTAAAATAAAATAACAGTAATAACATAGGACCACATTTCTGCTCAGCAGCCCCCTTCCCTGCATTGCAAACACAGGGCGCAGCCAGAAAAGGAAGAGTCCCCAAGGCTCCAAATATGGATATTTCTCTCACATTGTTCCAGGAGGGGAGGCCCCGGAGGAATGAAAAGGGGGCTCCAAGACCTAGGGATCCCCAAAATTAGGCAGAGATCTCAGTGTTCCACTGGTAGCTTGGCCCAGCCACCCACAATCTCAGGGCCTCTGCAGCTGCTCTAGGACCCTCTCCAGCTCCTGGCCAGCAAACGTTCTTCACAAATGTGCTACCAGGGCCAGTCAGGCTATGTCTACACTCGCAGCTTCTTGCTCAAGGACAGCCGTTCTTGCGCAAGAATCTACAGAGCGTCCACACTGCCCGCCCGCTCTTGCACAAGTAAATTTACAGTACGGCGTGGTAAGAGAAGGCTCCTTGCACAAGAGTTACACTCTTTTTTGACAGGTGTAAGCCCTCTTGCGCAAGAGCTCTTGTGCAAGAGGGCAGTGTGAATGCTCAGCAGGGATTTCTTGCACAAGAAAGCCCTATGGCTAAAATGGCTACCAGAGCTTTCTTGCACAAGAAAGCATGCACACTGCCATGGGCGCTCTTGCGCAAAAGCACAGCTCGCACATAGAAGTGTGGATGTTTTCTTGCACAAAAGTTCTTGCACAAGAACACTTGCGCAAGATGTTCTTGCTCAAGAAGCTGCGAGTGTACACATAGCCTCAGTGTGGCCAGCGCCCTGTGGATCTGCTACCAGGGTTTTGTGCAGGGATCCTCCAAGACTTTTTCACAATCACTGTTTCCCAGGATTGAGTCCTCCATCTGGTAAGGATGGCCTGCATCTCATATTCCTAGATATACACCTTTACATTGAGCTTCACAGACAAGGTCAGCTCCCAGACTAATGCACTAGGCAACGCAGTATTGGAAGGGAGTGGACAACCCTTGGTAGGGAAAGAACAGGTGAGGATCTATTTAGAAAAGCTGGACATACACAAATCCGAGGGCACTGAGGGAGTTGGCAAGTGTCATTGAGGAGCCTTTGGCCATTATCTTTGAAAACTCATGGAGATCGGAGGGTGGTGGGGGAGGGGTGGTCCGGGATGATTGGAAAAAGGCAAATGCAGTGCCCATCTTTTAAAAAGGGAAGGTCCAGGGAACTACAGACCAATCAGCCTTACCTCAGTCCCTGGAAAAATCTTGGGGTGGATTCTCAAGGAATCCATTTTGAAGCATTTGGAAGAGGAGAATGTGGTTGGGAAAAGTCAACATGGATTCACAAACGGCAAGTTGTGCCTGACCAATCTGATTAGCTTCTATGATGAGGTAACTGGCTCAGTGGACATGGGGAAGTCAGTGGATGTGATATACCTTGACTTTAGCAAAGCTTTTGATACGGTCTCCCACAATATTCTTGCCAGCAAGTTAGGGAGTATGGATTGGATAAATGGACTGTAAGATGGATAGAAAGCTGGCTAGACTGTCAGGCCCAACTGGTAGTGATCAATGGCTCAATGTCAGGTTGGTGGTCAGTTTCTAGCACTAAGCTAGGGGGAGAGGTAGATACGCTGGAGGGCAGGGACCAAAAGAAATCTGATGAGGTTCAACAAGGACAAGTGTAGAGTTCTGCACTTAGGGTGGAAGACTCCCAGGCATTGTTACAGGCTGAGGACCAACTGGCTGAGTAGCAGTTCTGAAGAAACGGACCTGGGGGTGACAGTGGATGAGAAGCTGGATATGAGTCAACGGGGGCCCTTGTAGCCAAGAAGGCAAATGGCATAATGCGGTGCATTAGGAGGAGCATTGCCAGCAGATCTGGAGATGTGAATATTCCCCTTTATTCAGCTCTGGTGAAGGATCTGAAAGGGTGAACTAGAGAGAATACAGATTGTCCCCGACTTACGAATGAGTTATGTACCAAACACTTGGTCATAACTCAATCTTCTCGTAGGTAGGATCCCATTCATTTAAATGTGACCGTGCTGTTCATAAGCACAGATAGCGCGTTCGTAACTCGGGGACTGGCTGTAATGCGTTTAATGGGAGGTTGGTCGTAAGGACAAAAGGTCGCAAGTCGATGCGTTCATAACTCAGGGACCACCTGTATTAAATGTGAATATTCATATAATATGTATAATAATATAATAGGTTTTGGAGGTTCACTGGTATCCCACATTTTATATTTACCCATAAAAATCTGTCTTTCTGGAGATAATAAACTTCACTTATGTTTTCTTAGAACCAGTGTGTTTTGAGTGAAGTGGCTGGAAAAATCTAAGCTCTTTAAGTTAGAACAAGAGGAAGCTGCATATCAAATTGGGAGGTCCTGGCTCTTTCTGTTTAGGAGGAGTTTGTGAACAAATGGACTCACAGACAGACGCACATTTCTAAAATACAGAGTAAGCTATATAGGCTGGTGCAATCAGACCATCTCCAGGAGCTCCGGTAGTTGTCGGGGGTGGCTAAGCATGGGGGCACTGATGGGGGGCTAGTTCTGCCACCTAGGGGTGTGGGCCGGTGGAACAAGAGCTACTCATTGTTTCAATGAGAGCTGGACTGGAACATAGAATCCCCTCCCCCCCTTTTTAAAGTTTTTATCTGAACTAAAAAGTTTCCTTTTCATCCATTTTTAGGTGAGTTTTCATAGAAAACGGATCCATTTTTCTCTGAAAGCTCCGCCACAGAAGTGGGGTCCAGATGCAGCTTCCTGGATCCCCAAAAGAAATTGGCGACTTTTCATCTGCCTCCCCCTCGTATCATAAATGATGCTGGCACTGACAGAGGCTATGGCTGCTCCCTGGGTGTGGAAAGGCCCAAACCTCCTGACGAGTGTCTGACTGGGTTATTGGGGACATCAGCTATTCCAGCCAGCCTTCCCTTCTCTGCAGCCCCGTCCTTCCTGGACGATGCCACTTCAGCAGATCCTGGGGGCAGTGGCTGCTATGACTGGCCCTGGCAGCACATCTCTGACCAGCCTGTGCTAGCAGGAAGCTGGAGAAGGTCCTAGAGGAGCTGTGGAGGTCCAGAGATTGTGGGGAGGTGGACCTAGCTACTTGCAGATCCCTGAGATCTGTGCCTATATTTGGGGATCCCTGGATCCTGGGTCCCCCTTTTCATTCCTTAGAGGGAAGGGAAGGGACCTCCCTTCCTGGAATGATGCAAGGGCACTATCCATGTACGATCTTGTGGAATCTCCTCTGGTCTGTACCCTGGGGCTATGGCTAGACTGGCATGATTTTCTGCAAATGCTTTTAACGGAAAAGTTTTCCGTTAAAAGCATTTGCGGAAAAAAGCGTCGGTGGCCAATCTAGACGCGCTTTTGCGCAAAAAAGCCCCGATCGCCAATTTCGCCATCGGGGCTTTTTTGCGCAAAACAAATCTGAGCTGTCTACACTGGCCCTTTTGCGCAAAAGTTTTGCGCAAAAAGACTTTTGCCTGAATGGGAGCAGCATAGTATTTCCGCAAGAAGCACTGATTTCTCACAGTAGGAAGTCAGTGTTCTTGCGAAAATTCAAGGGGCCAGTGTAGACAGTTGGCAAGTTTTTCCGCAAAAGCAGCTGATTTTGCGGAAAAACTTGCCAGTCTAGACACAGCCTGGGTGTGTAATACAGAAAAGAGGCTGCTGGGCAGAAATCGGCTTCTATATTATTATTACTGGTATTCCCTTTTATTTCATTTCCACAAGATCACAGCCGTGACAGCCTCATTGTTACTGCTCAGCCACCCGCCTGGGAGCCATGTCAGTAGCGGGAAACATACCAATGGATTCCAAGACTGGAGCCTGCAGCAGGGCTAGCGCGGCAGTCCTGTGGTTAAGGTCACCCCCATCCCCTGTGATTTGGCCTCCTGCTGTTTGCCATTGGCTGCGGTGGGTGCACATTGGCTGGTGCACATGAAGCCAAGCAGCTGAGGTTCCCTGATGGCCAAGTGGCCCCAAGGGAAGGTACAAACATGCTGCATAAAGGCAGTTGCCTCCTTGTCTGAACACACACTGCCTGCTGCCCGTGCAACCTCTCCGATGACTCCTTGTGCTTCAGGGTGAAGACCTCTGGTGCCAGCGGCTCCCTTCTCGCAGGAACTGGGTACGTTGGCAGGTTTCACTGTCTGTAACATGCCAAATGCAGGGCGAAGGCTGCAGGCTGTTTGCATTGGCAGCTGTTCTGTGCAGCGGCAGAGGACTCAGCTGGGCTGTCGGGGTGACTCAGTGTTGGGGCTGGAGGGCAGGCAGCGCTAGGAAGCTTGAATACCCCTTCGCTACATGTGCTCTCCAGTGGGGTTGCTCAAGCTACCCAGAAATCTGAGCTTGGAATGTTAAGCCCCCGATGTCCCGAGTCGGGATTTCCAAGGAGTCCCGGTTCTAGAGGTGCCGTGGCCTGATCCTGAACCTGCCAGGGGCTGAACAAAGGGAACGCCTCAGAATATCATTAAGCAGTTTCTAAGTCGCCTCTGGTGTATTTGCGCCTGAGCATTTGACCTGACAATGGTGCCAAGGTTTTCCCTTCCCTGTCCAGAGAGATGAAGGCAGGAATACAGCGCTGCCTTGCTCTGTGGTAACAGGCCCGCCTGGGCCGGTTTCTGTTTCAGGACCAGCTAATGGCTCTAGAATCTCTCCCCTATAGACACCCCCTCAGAGTTAAATGGTGACAGGAATCTCTGCCCTTCTCTGGGCTCTGAGGGTTTTAAATATCCCGGGCTTCATTTCCATGTTCCCAGGCGCCGCCATTTTTAAATCCCCCTTAGTCCGAACTCCGTGCCCGCGGCTACACGCGGCACACAGAGTAGGAAGTTCGAATTAAAGATCCTAATTCGAACTACTGTTACTCCTCATTCCATGGTTCCTCATTCCCTAAGCCCTAATTACCCTACCTAGCTCGAACTAACGAGCTAGTGTAGACATACCCAAACAGTCTGTCTACATCTCTGGCCTCAGGGCCCCCCTACTCTGATAGAGACCCAGGCAGCCCAGGGGCCTTCAGACTTCCCCAGCTGTGTCTGTGCCTGTCAGTCTGAAGAGCTTTTCAGCAACAGCTGCCCCCCTTTCCTCTGACAGACCTCCAACTCTGTCACAACAAGCTGGGTAACATGGCTGGAGCCTGGAAATGGGCTCTTCAAAACTTGTAGCTCCGATGTGCTCTCTCAGCCTCCCTGAGGTGTTCACTGAGCAACGGTTTTTCTTGAGCTGCTGCTTCCCTTCCTGCTTCTTTTCCAGCCGCCTGCTCCTAAACTAAGAAGAGGCAGGCTGCTTTCACTCAATGTAGGGGTACATCTACACTGCACAGCTATTTTGGGACCCCGGAGGTATCCAGAAATAGCTTCCCTGTGTCTACACAAGCCGCCCATTTTTACGAAATAACAGGTGCATTATTTCGGCATCCTGGTAACCCTCATTCCACAAAGGTTAAGGGATGTCTCAAAATAACCCGTTATTTCAAAATTTGGTGCTGTGTAGACGTGCCAAATTTCAAAATAAGCTATTTCGAAATAGATTCGAAATAAGATACCTAATTTGCATAGCGCAAATTGCGTATCTTATTTTGAGTTTAGGATGCTGCATAGACACACCCTAGCCTTCATATAAATACCCCCGATATTAACCCAATCTAGCTATATAGCAAAACATCCCATGAACTGGGTTTAATACGGGCATTTATAAAGGCAGCTCAGCTCCATGTCTGACACAGTGCCATTCCTGGGTGGGATGGATTGTAAGAATAGTATTGTATATCGATAGTTGGAGAGAGAGAACAGTAGGAAATGAAGTTCCATTTCCATGAGTTTGTGCAATTCACTCTTTGTTCAGTGCACAGTGGCATGACACCTGGTAACTTACGAGAAGCAGTTTCTAACACATTCAGAATCAGGAACACCAATGGGCTGCATTACTCATGCAAGACTGTCCAAAAAGTCAGGAGAGAACAGAATTACTGGTCTTTGCTTCAGGAGAGCAGTGGGGAGGTTCAGGAAAGGGGAGTGTAAAAGTGGCTGTATGCAATAATTGCCCATCACCCATTGCATGAACAAGGCAGAAGTAATTTCCACATTCAAGTGGAGCATAGTGAAAACTTGGTATCTGCACGATTCACCTGTTTGTGACATCAAGCCCTTCCCCACTTGGATATGTAACTGTGTTAGCTTGCAACTTGCCAGATATCTATAGACCCTTGCATGGGCAGAGGAAGCAGGTCCTATGAAGATGAAGACAAGCCTGTAGGATGATCCACATCGCTAGATTCTGACATCATGAGCCAGGCAAAACATTTCAGCTTCCCCTGAAGAGATTCTTAGGGATCTGAGTGTATGATTGGGAGCATTTGGTAAAGGAAAGTGAATCAAGTGCAGTTCTGATTGAATTTACACATGCAAATCTGGAATGTTGCCATAGAAGTCAGTGGTATTGACTCAAGAACCTATCCCTAAGAATTTATCCCAGACACTGCAGAAAGACAGGAGCATAATTTTGATTCTCAGAAGTGAGAACATAGAAAAACCCATATCATAAGGCAAAGAAACATGCTTAGAAATAGCTTCAGTGCAGAGCAGATAAAAACGATGTGCATTTTCACCATACAGCTGCTTTTTGTGTCCACACGTCATGCAGAAGTGAAGAGCTAGGAAGGTGTCTGTGGGAAGGACACAACTGTCACAACGCACAGTGCTCACATAAGCAAAACTCCAGCCGTACGATATCAATGGGACCAGCTGTTTAGCAGGATTCAAAGAGGACCTGGATGTTTAAAAGGGTAACCAGTAAATTCAATGACAGAGGATTTAAAAAAAAAATGTGTTGGAAAAAGCTCTCATCTTTCCTTATTTACGCCACAAAATATGACTGCTTATTTGGTGTTGGGGGAATCTTTCCTGTGTCCCGGTTGTCTCATATCTGCCTAATGCAGGGCTTCCTCCTCCTTCCTCTCCAATATCTGATACTAGCCCCTGGAAAGTGAGCTGGATAGGCTACAGGTCTGATCCAGACTGGCAGCACCTATGTTCCTTTCGGTGGGGTAAAGCCTAGACTATATTTTTGTTGATCTTCTTTGAGCACCTGGGAATCTCTAGAATTGCACGAAAGGCAGAATGCTATCGACTTATGTATCATTAATCTACTCTTCTTTTTTGTCTTAGGAAGGAAAGTTCTGAACTCCTTAGATCTGCCCAGTACAATATGTCAGCTGGTAATGACACCAAATTCACACATGCAGTGTTTCTCCTCACTGGGATACTTGGCCATGAAGACACTCATCTCTGGGTCTCTATTCCCTTCTCCTTAATGTATTTTATTTCAGTATCAGGAAATTCCTTCATTCTGTTCATTATAAAAACAGACCCCAGCCTCCATGAGCCCATGTACATTTTCCTTTCCATGTTGGCTGTTGCAGACATTGGCTTATCGATAGCCACCGTGCCAACCACACTGGGCATATTCTTATTTAACTCCAGGGAGATCAGTCTCAATGCCTGTTTTGCCCAATTGTTCTTCATCCACTCCCTTCAATGCACTGAATCTTCTGTGCTCTTGTTGATGGCCTTTGACCGCTTCATTGCGATCTGTGATCCGCTGAGATACACTTCCATCTTAACGCTGATGAGAGTAGCCCAGATGGGACTGGTGTGTGTGGTAAGAGGGGTGGTTGTAATACTCCCACTCCCCCTTCTCCTGAAACGGTACCAATACTGTCGAGCCAACGTCCTCTCCCATTCCTACTGTATGCACCAGGACGTCATGAAAATGGCCTGTTCGGACATCAGTGTCAACAGCATCTATGGCTTGTTTACTACTCTCTTAACAGTCGGTTTGGACTCTCTGCTCATCTGCCTCTCTTATGTGATGATTCTCAAAACAGCGCTGAGCGTCGCATCCCGCACGGAGACCCTCCGGGCCCTGAACACCTGCGTCTCCCACCTCTGCGCCGTCCTGCTCTTCTACACACCAATGCTCAGCCTGTCTGTGATACACAGATTTGGGAAGGGCTCTTCTCCCTTGCTCCAGATTCTCATGGCCTACGTCTACCTGCTGGTCCCACCTCTGATGAACCCGATCGTGTACAGCGTGAAAAGCAAACACCTTCGTGCGAGGATCATCAGGATGTTCACCAAGTGAAGGGTCTGTTCATCACCCAGATCCAGCGTGGGTGACACATGAAATAAAAATACATTCCATGGCCCCCTATTCCATACTCGATCTTTATATTTAGCACAACATGTGCTACCAATCTCCACTCAGTAGAGAGAAGTTCCCGAGTGCTCTAAGGTCTGCAGGAATTGAGGGTGGGGGGAAGCTGATGAGAAAAAATAGTTCACTGGGGGAAGAATACCAAGGCAGGGAGTAGGATTTACCAAGTGACTGTATTTGGGGTGAGCCATAGGACTACTCCATACAGAGCTATATCAGTGCCCGCACCAACCTCAGAATTCCTGTTGATCCAGAACATAACGAAGGGATGCTCCTGTTATTTCTCCTTCTCCATGTCCTGTCACTGTCCTGTCGTTGGTTAAATACCCATGGGCCATGAAAAAAACTGCTGTCACGTTACTGGAATTTGAGGAAAGCAGCCGGATCGTGGCTGCACCCATAGGTGGGGGTGCTGGCCCCAACAATGATATAGAAGGGGGCCATGTGGGGTATTGAATGGGAGCTTGTTGTGTGCTGATCCTGTGTACGCTATTTATGTGAGTGTATAATGTCTGTGTGAGTAAATAGGAATCTGTAATCTGTGTGGAAGCTGAATATTTCTCGGAATGTGATTGAGCATTGCTATGGACAGGCTGATTAGCGAAGCCCTGTGGAACAATGGCACTTGATGGGCCAGGGACACACCTAAAGCATGAGGGTGGAGACCCAAGAGCTGCCAGCAGAGAGAGGCTGAGGACCAGGTGACCAGCTGAGACCAGAAGAGGCCAGGAAGGGGGTATAAAGAGGCCATGTGGTCGATGCCATTTTGTTCTCAGCTCAGCACTTCATCCCAGAGGCAGCATTGCAGGGATCGAAGAGCCCGGAAGACCTGTGAACCCATCCTGACCCTAGGATGTGCAACAAGAACTTTTAAACCAGCAGCTGTAACATCTCTTCTAGAGCCTGCATCGAGGACTGGGAGATTCGGTGCATGTAATGTACTGTACTTTAATAACCTTACTCTCATGCTTTTCTTTATTGTAATAATAAACCTTTAGATATAGATGCTAAAGGATTGGCCCAGCGTGATTTGTGGGTAGGATCCAGAGGGTAAATTGACCAGGGATCTGAGGCTGGTTTCTTGGAACCAGACATAACTTGTTCGGGATAGGTGGGATTGGGTGCTAGGACCCCCCACCTGTGTATGAGGCCCGGGGCCATCTGGGCACGGATATTGCTGGGGTGTCGGAGGGGTTTTGCTCGGGAGGCTTCAGGCAGGCTGCTGAAGTGCTCTGTGGGACTGGTTTGTGGCCTGTTTGGAGAGGTCACCAGTCTGGGGGCTGTAAGGAGCCCCGGATTTGAGCAATTCGCCCTGAGCGGACGCCCTCAGTTGTGACCAGACACGGCCCGGCCTGTCACAACTGCCACGCTCCAACGCAGTCACACTGGGGGTCCTGACTGAGCATGCTGGGTGCTGGGTGGTCCGAATTGCACCAGGTATGAACAGGGGCTATTTGAGGGGCACAGACTCCTACTCTTCCCCTATGCCCTCAGCCAGGGCCGTGTGAGGAGGTTCTGTCAGAGACAGGAGTACCACAGGAGAGCCAGGGGGAACCAGTCAGGCATTCCCTCCCCCCGCACTGAGGCAGGTCAGTGCTGTGTGTACGAGCAAGGCTCTGGCACCCTGGAGTCCTGGGAAGAGACTTGCATCCTTATTCCCCCACCCTACTCTCCACTTGTGCTGCCCCAGCAACGCCAAGGGGTGGAAATGGGCCTCAACTCCCCCACAGAGGCACGTCTAGCTCCTCTCCCAGCCCAGCCCAGCCCAGTCAGTGTTGGGTGGCTCCCTTCTCCCAAAAGGAAAAGAGGGATCCATGCTGGAGCCCTGCCCCCTTTGTGGCCCCTCCCCTTCTTTTCCCACTGGAGTCCCTACCCTCTGCTCCTCTTCTTCCTCCAACGCTTCTCTCCCCCCCCCTCCTTCACCGAGCTCTCCCCCCTCTCCAGCCCAGGAGCTAGAGCCAGGCTGTGGTTAGAATTCTCCAGGGACCCATAGCCACAGAGAAGCACCCCAGAGCCTCCACATGCCCTTGCAAGGACACTGGGAGGGAGGGGCATGAAAAAAGCTCCCACCCTGTGTCCCTGCCCCTGAGGATGCATCTCTCAGGGAAGGTGGCGAGTTCAGGGCCACAGCAGCCTGAGTTCTCAGGGCAGCTCTTACCACAACCCAGCTCTGCCCTGGCCTGGGTCAGAACCTCAGGAGAAGTGGAGGAGCTGAGGGAAGGCCTAGTGGGAAGAGATGAGGCAAGTGTGAACCATTGCTGCAAAACACACACACCCCGGCAAGGAGATTGGTGGAGGGGTAGAGCAGAAGGGTGGAAGAGCCTCTGTTTTAGAGGAACCTGACAATATAGCCCCAGAAAGAGGGTTCATGTTTTATATATCGTCCACAGTCTACACTGTGGAGCTGTTTTGGGGTACGGAAGTATCCCAAAATAGCTACTCCGCGTCTATTGAAGCAGCCTGTTATTTCGAAATAGATGTTGAAATAATGGGTGCCTTATTCCGACATCCCGGTAAGCCACCCGGAATTTCAGAATATTCAATTATTTTGAAATTTGGTGCTGTCTAGACATTACCACATTATGAAATAAGGTATTTGGAAATAGCATCGAAATAAGCTACGCAAGTCACATAGCGCAAATTGCGTAGCTTATTTCGAGCTAAGGGTGCTGTGTAAATGCACCCTAAGAGAATTAGATTTGTTTATATTTACAGGAGATAATGCTGCCTCTTTCACTTCAAAATAAGACCAGGAGTTTGCATGGCACTTTTGTAGCTCACATTTCAAGGCGTTTACGTGTCAGAAACGCTAAATATTTGCATGCCCTTTGTGCTTTGGCCAGCTGACGATGTTAATTAAAAATGTAATGCATTAATTCAATTTATTTCCAAACTCCTTGCAGCAGAATTGTATGTTTCCTGCGGTTTTACCCACATTCGGCCATATATTTCATGTCAGAACAATCTCAGCTGATGACCCAGAACATGCTGTTTGTTTTAAGAATACTTTCACTGCACACTTGACAAAATGTAAGGAATGTACCAATATGAGACATCTAACGATAAGTATAGCATTCTATCCAACAGTTAGGAATCTGCTATTGACACCTGACTCAGATAAGGAAAATGAACATGCCTTGGTCTATGCTGTTTTGAATTGTTATCTAACAGAACCCACAATCAGCATGGATGCATGCCCATTGGAAAAGTGGTTGAATCCTGAGAGGACAAACAAATCATTTGCATATTTGGCATGTAAATATATTTTGTGATGCCAGTTATAAAAGTGTCACACCAATACCTGTTCTCACTTTCAGGTCACATTGTAAACAAGAAGCTGGCAGCATTATCTCCTACAAGTGTAAACAACCTAGTTTGTCTGAGCAATTGGCTACACAAGAAGTAGGACTGAGTGGACTTTGTAGGCACCAAACCTTTACACTGTTTTATTTTGGAATGGATATTAATATGTATATAATTTCCGTTTATTAATTTCCTTTTCCTGATAAAGAGATTGAACTATATTATTTGTACTAGGCAAATTGAAAAATGCTATTTCTTCTGTGATTTAAATTGCAAAACGTTTAAAATAAAAATAAATATGAAATGAACACTGCACAGTCCATATTCTGTGTTGTAAATGAAATCAATAGTTTTGGAAAATATTGAAAAAAATCCCTCAAATATGTAAATGAATCATTTTCTTTCATTCTTTAATAGCCTGATTCATCACAACAAATGATAAATCATAATTATAATCACTTGACAGACTCGTTTTTGTCCTTTCTCTGCAGTGAATTTTTAAAGCAAATGGACCATTTTTCTCTGAAAACTTAGTGGCCATGCTGCTGCCCAGCTTCAGCTGCCTGGATCTACAAAATTAATGGGAGGCTTTGCATCTGCCTCTTCCTTGTATCATAAATGAAGTTGGCTCGGATAATCTCTGGCTTCACTCTGGGTATGGAAAGGTCCAAATCTCCCTGACCAGTGTCTGGCTGGGGAATGGGACCCACCAAATACTCTCACCAGCCTTCCCATCTCTCTGCAGCCCCCTCTACTCTGTACAACCCCCTTTTGGAAGGTCCTATGGGCAGAGGTTGCTGGGACAGGGCCTGGTAGCACAGCTCTGATCAGCCTGTGCTAGCAGGGAGCGGGAGAGGGTGGCTGGGCCGAGCTACCAATGTATCACTGAGATCTGTGCCTAACTTTGGGGGTCCCTGGATCCTGGGTCCCCCTTTCCATTCCTCAGGGAGAAGGGAAAGGACCTTTCCTCCTGGTATAATCTGAGGGAGTTTTCCATGTAGGGAGCCTTGTAGAATCTCCCGTCTCTCTCTTGCACCCTGAGGTTGTAATGCAGGAAAGAAGGCTGCAGGGGAGAAATCCCTACAAGCTGCATGGAAACTTTGTAAAGACACCATAATAGAATCCCAACTTAAATGTATACCCCAAATTAAAAAACATAGCATGAGACCTAAAAAAGAGTCACCGTGGCTTAACCACCATGTAAAAGAAGCAGCAAGGGACAAAAAGTCATCTTGTAAGAAGTGGACGTCCAATCCTAGTGAAATAAATAGAAAGGAACATAAACACTGTCCAATCGCTTGATCATTGTCTTCGGTCCACCCTCTCTGGGGCACCTGGTGCTGGCCAATGTCGGCAGACAGGATTCTGGGCTAGATGGACCTTTGGTCTGACCCAGTACGGCCGTTCTTATGTTCTAAATCTGGTCCTATCTCCTGTCATGTCATGTCAACACGATGACAGCAGTGACAGCATCATTGTTAACACTCAGCAGCCCCCAGTTGGAAACCATACAAGCAATGGTGACAAGCCCAGATTACAGCCCAGAGCCTGCAGCAGGGCTGACACGGCAGCCCAATTAGCCAGGATCATGGTGCAGCCTCTGTGATTTGGCCTCCTGCACTGTGCCACTGTCTGCGACAGGAGTTCAGTTTATTGCACATGAAGCCAAGCAGCTGAGGTTCCCTGATGGCCAAGTGGCCCCAAGGGAAGGTACAAACATGCTGCATAAAGGCAGTTCCCTCCCTGTCTGAATACACACTGCCTGCTGCCCGTGCAACCTCTCCGATGACTCCTTGTGCTTCAGGGTGAAGACCTCTGGTGCCAGCGGCTCCCTTCTAGCAGGAACTGGGTACGTTGGCAGGTGTCACTGTCTGTAACATGCCAAGTGCAGGGCGAAGGCTGCAGGCTGTTTGCATTGGCAGCTGTTCTGTGCAGCGGCAGAGGACTCAGCTGGGCTGTTGGGGTGACTCAGCGACAGGGTTTGAGGGCAGTGCTGGGTAGCTTGGGAGCCCTCCTGCTCCACGTGGCCATGCGGTACGATGGGTTATTCAAGCTACACAGAACTCTGAGATTGTCATGAGCTTGGAGTGGGACTTCTCCAGGGGTCGCATTTCAAGATGACCCCGTGCTCAGCGCCTGACCCTGCCAGACAGTGAGTGAGAGGAGACCACCCAGAATATCAGTGCCTGGCTCCCAAATCGTCTCAGTGTTATTTGCTCCTGGAAATGTCTTTATCATTTTCATCCTCCAGGGCTGTATTCTCTGGCTGCATTGTGAAGGCAGGAATTCAGAGCGGCCTTGCTCTGTGGTTACAAGTCTGATAGGACAGGCCCATCCTTACCTAGATGCTGAATACGCTGCTGTGCAAGGCACCCCCAAATTGGGGTCTTAATGTTCACCCACCTGCCGCTTCTTATCCCTGGTCTGTGGCTCTGTTTCCTCTGGAGAGGACCTAGGTAACCTGACAGAGAAAAAGCCACCAGAGCTACTAACAGGACCACTGACCATGGGAAAGAGCCATTCAGGTGGTAGCGAAGCCATTTTGCAGTCATTGGTCAACCCCAGGTATATGCTATCAGTTTCTGAACTTACTTTGTCAGTCCACAGGACCTTAGTTTAAAATGGGCTTTAAAAATATTTCCTTAGTGTGTTGCTGAAGATTGCAAAAATCGCATTTCTAAAAAAATTATTATCCCCCCCAGCTGCCCTCGGGAATAGGGACACCAGTTTAATAATAGGGTTCCTAAAATCCTAAGGACAGCCCTGCAATAAGACATATTTTGGGTTTCCTTGTAGTCTGAAAGTACCAGAACTTCTGTCCTGTAGATACCCCTCAGCACTACAGGGCTACTGGCATCTCTGCCCGCTCTCTGGTCTTTAAGGGTATGCCTAGATTACACCTTTTTTTCCGGGATACAAGAGGTATCCTGGAAGAACTGTTCCATGTCCAGGGAATGTGTTTGCTCTTCTGCTTTTTTTGCGCAAGAGCAAACATGCTCTTTCAGAAACCCCTGTATGCTTCGTTCCATGAGGAATAAGGGGGCTTCTGAAAGATGGTTTTTTCCAACATTTGGCCCAGTCTAGATGGGCCAAATGTTGGAAAAGTCTCTTCCGACAAAAGAATCGGAAAAAGCTATGCAAAATGTGCTCCACACTACACTCCAGAGGAAGATCAAAGCTGCTGCTGTCGATCTTCCAGGGTTCGAATTAGCGGATCTAGTTAAGACAATTCAGACTGAGAGGTGCACTCCAGTCGATGCTGGTAGCCCTGCTTTCACGAGGAGTAAGGCAAGTCGAAGGGAGCGGGTGCCCCTTGGACTTCCTGCAGTGTGCAATGCTGTTACGCTGATTATTTTCAGGAATAACGGCATGGCGCAAGAGGGTTTTTCTTGCGCAAGAAGGGGCAGTATAGACAGCTCCTTCTGGTGCAAGAGCATCTTCTGCAAAAATGACGGCTCATTAGGTATGTAAATGAGGCTCGGCAATATTCCGCGCTTAGCCTCATTTGCATACTTCTGGCGCAAGATCGCACCAGTGTAGACATAGCCCTAGTGCGGTTACCATGCAGTGGCACCTAGACCACAGCAACAATTAAGACCAAGAGACCTCTACAGCATGAGTTGGGAGCCAGTTGGCTTTTAGCTCAGAGGATGGAGGCTCCTATACTCTGCTTCAGAGGTTCTAGGTTCAAATCTGCCCAGTGGCGGTTACATTTGCAAAGGGTTTGTGGAACAGCAGGATAATATTGTCTCCTGGTCACTGACCAGAGGCTATGTGTGATGCATTCAGGGGTATGACAAAATACTTCTGCTGTACTGGAGCTAGACGTTCAGAAAGTCCTAAAACACAGGACCATTGTTCTGTCCTGCAGCAAAGAGTAGAGCTGAGGTGCAGGAAAGGGAAGTGTAATAGTGGCTGTGTATAATGTATGAGCATTGCCTCTTAAATGAGCATGGCTGAAGTATCTTACATACTTGACTAGATATTAGTGCAGATCTAGCGTTTGTACTATTCATCTATGCCTGAAACCAACCCTTCCCTGCCCAGAAGTGTTCAGTATAGGCTGAGCGCTTGAGTGGCCACCCAGGAAAGAGTCAAATGCTACCCAGTAGATTAGCAGAATGCCCAGAGTGCGCAGCATGTGTTTCTACTGGTGGTGCACTTTCATACATGAACTGGTGCATATAACAACATTTATTCCACATGTGGATGATCATCCAAATGAACTAACTCTTTTTTCCTTGTAACTTCCCAGATGTCTACAGACCCTTAAGGGGGAGAGGATGCAGGTCCTGTGAGGCTGTAGGATGATCGAACTCTCTGGAGCCAGTCAGCGCTGGCCAGGCAAAGCCCTTCAGCCTGTCTTGGAGGGAGTCGCTGGGGTCAGAGTGTGTCACCGGGAGCATTTGGTAAGGAAAAATGGATAGAGCTTTGTTCTGATGCACCAGGTAAATCTGGTGTCACACAACTGAAAATATTGTAATTAAATTGGGCTGTGGAACTCCTAGCCACAAGATATCAATGGGGCCAAAAGTTTAGTAGGAATCCAAGAAGGACTGGATATTTATAAGGGTAACCAGGAAATCCAACTGCAGTAGGGAAGATTGTTCTAAAAAGTCCTTAAGTCCTCAAAGGGCTAAAAGCCTTCCTGAATTACACCACAAACTATGCTTAACCGGTGGGCTGCAGGACAAAACCTTCCATGGGAGGAGATTATTTCAATCTGTGGCATTTGGAACTGGATGCTGGGTGAGATGGACTGCAGGTTTGATCCAGTCTAGCAGTGCCAATCTTCCTATCAGTGATATAAATCCAAGACTATGTTTTGCTGAGTTTTCTAGTTTTGCACTGAGAGGAAGAAGATGTCTCATTAAATATCATCTATTTTCTGCTATGTTTTTTCTTTCAGGAAGTAAAGTTCATTAATCCTCAGACCTGCCCTGTACATGATGTCAGCTGTCAATGACACCAAACTCAACTCAGCAGTGTTTTGTCTCACTGGGATACCTGGACATGAACACGTCCATCTCTGGGTCTCCATCCCCTTTTGCTTAATGTATGTTATTTCAATAATAGGCAATTCAGTCATTCTATTCATTATAAAAACAGACCCAAGCCTGCACGAGCCCATGTACATTTTCCTTTCCATGTTGGCCATCACAGACCTTGGCTTATCGATATCCACCATGCCGACAATCCTGGGCATATTCTGGTTTAACGCTAGGGAGATCAGCTTCAGTGCCTGTTTTGCCCAGCTGTTCTTCATCCACTCACTTTCATTCATTGAATCCTCTGTCCTCCTGTTGATGGCCTTTGACCGCTTTGTCGCCATCCGTAACCCGCTGAGATACGCCTCCGTCTTAACCCTGCCGAGAATAGCCAAGATGGGATTGGTGTCCGTGCTAAGAGCGGTGGTCCTAATATTACCACTCCCCATTCTCCTGAAGCAGTTCCGATACTGTCAAAACAACGTCCTCTCCCACTCCTACTGCTTGCACCAGGAGGTCATGAAGATGGCTTGTTCGGATATCAGAGTCAACAGCATCTATGGCTTGTTCATAATAGTCTCCACGGTGGGGTTGGACTCCTTGCTTATCCTCCTCTCTTATGTGATGATCCTCAAAACAGTGCTGAGCATAGCGTCCCAAGCGGAGCGCCTCAGGGCCCTGAACACCTGCGTCTCCCACCTCTGTGCCGTCCTGCTCTTCTATACACCAATGATCGGCCTGTCTGTGATACACAGATTCGGGAATGACTCTTCTCACTCGCTTTAGATACTCATTGGCTATGTCTACCTGCTGGTCCCGCCCCTGATGAACCCCATCGTGTACAGCGTGAAAAGCAAACACCTGCGCGCCAGGATCATCCGGGTGTTCGTCAAGTGAAGGTTCCATTCGTCACCTGGCTCCGGCAGTGTTGACACGAGGGACACATATTTCATGGTGGACCTGTACATCCAAACAGCAGGAGCTGCTGATCTCCACTCCATAGGAAGAGGTTCAGATGGGGGTCTAATATCTAGTGCAATGTCTTTCTCTACCCACTGGTGAACGGGCACAGGACACTGGGGGAAGGACAGCAAGTCAGCCAGAACCATTTAGAAAGTTGCTATAGGGAACTTTCTGGGTGTCTGGCTGGTGAGTCTTGCCCACATGCTCAGGGTTTAGCTGATCGCCATATTTGGGGTCAGGAAGGAATTTTCCTCCAGGGTAGATTGGCAGAGGCCCTGGAGGTTTTTCGCCTTCTTCTGTAGCATTGGGCACAGATCACAGCTGAAGGACTCTCTGCATGTTGGGGCCTTCAAAGTATTTGAAGGCTTCAATATCTGAGACATAGGTGAGAGGATTATTCTAAGAGGGGTGGGCGAGATTCTGTGGCCTGCACTGTGCAGGGGGTCAGACTAGATGATCATAATGGTCCCTTCTGACCTTAAAGTCTATGAGTCTATGAGTCTAAGTGACTGTGTTCGTGGAGAGACAGGGAGCTGGAGGGACACTGGCTTTTAAAGAACCACATTGGTGGCTGCTCTGACCTCAGAATTCCTGTCAGTACAGTCAATACAGAGAAGAGAGGTGGCTGCTGTTTCCCATGACCCCAGGCCTGTCACTGTCCTGTCGCTGCTTAAACACCAAGGGACCATGAAAAAAGCTGCAGGGCTGTTCTGCAGTCACAGTCCTGGCCCTCCCTGACCACTCAGGGTGCTGCGTGATCCATGGGCTGTGCCAGCTGTGGCCAGCGGCTATCAGAGAGGCACAGACACCTGCCCTCAGCCAGGTACTTGTGACTGAGTCATGTCAGAAAGAGGATTAATGCAGGAGCCCCAGGAGAAGCCAGTCAGACAGTCCTGTTGATGCCACACACCTGCTGGGTCCACTCCCCACCGAGGTGGAGCAGAGCTGTGTGTATGAGGGAGGGTCTGACACACAGGAATGGGCAACTGATTCAGCCCCCCCCCCCTATTCCCCACTAGGGGTCCCATCCATTTCTGCTGCCCCGGCAACGCAAAGGGATGGAAATGGGCCTTAGCTCCCCCACTGAGGCACAGCCAGCTCCTTTCCCAACCCATCCCGGGTAGGGTCCTAAACCTAATGTCCAACCCATACTGCCTTTTCTGCAGTTCAGCCCCATTGCTTCAGAGGTGTCAGAGAAAAAAATTTCCCTCCTCCTCATCACCACGTTTTATATATTTGTTTGGGAACAACAGGAGGCATTTGGAGCAGAGCGTGGGTCCCACCCCTTTTTATTTGGAATGTGCATGGCCTTGTTTATCTAGTTGTGTGCATGCCTGAACCAGGCGAAGGACACCCTGCAAGCTGTGCCTGAGGTACCTGGTGACCCTGTCATGGTTAAGTCCAGCTGTCTGTGGTGTAACCCTGCTCCTTACCATCAGAGGCTCAGTAGCCGAGGGCAGTGTGACTACAAATGTCCACTAATTAACCCTCCGTGCTTTTGTTTGTGGGTGCTCGGCTCCAGCTCCTGGGATTTTATTGGGAGTCTCGCACTATTTCCTCTCTCTGAAAGTCCCAACTTCTGGGATCCTGACCTTGTGTGGAATCTCAGTGTTCAATTTTGTTTAAAAGAGCTTATTTTTAAAAATGAGTTGCAGAAAAAATAGAAATAGGTGACCCCAAAGGCTCAGACATGGCCAAAGCAATGTGAAAACGAACCATACATTAGTAAATTTTAAAATCTCATCGTTTTAAACCAACCTTATGATTTTTTGAAGGGGGGAGTGACTCATATTTGTTTAATTTGGCTGGGCAGCAGTTGGCACCTAGTTCAATGATATTCTCTAGTTCAGCCACAAGGTGCAGGACTCAACACTAGAATTGCTGAGGGAAATTCTCTGGTCTGTGCTTTGCAGATACATGACAGCAGTTTACCTCTCTGGCCCCAATAGCTATGGCTACAGGTACCCAATGTCAAGTTAAGGAAGTATGGAATGGATAAACGGTCTTTAAGGTGGATAGAAAGCTGGCTAGATTGTTTGGCCCAATGAGTAGTGATCAACAGCTCGATGTCAGGTTGGCGGTCAGTTTCAAGTGAAGTCTCCCAAGGATTGGTTCTAGGGCCAGTTTTGTTCAACATCTTTATTAATGACCTGGATGAGGGGATGGATTGCACCCTCAGCAAGTTTGCGGATGACACTAAACTAGGGGGAGAGATAAGTACATTGGAGGCAGAGATAGGGTCCAGCGTGACCTAGATAGATTAGAAGATTGGGCCAAAAAAATCTGATGAGGTTCAACAAGGACAAGTTTAGAGCCCTGCACTTGGGATGGAAGAATCCCAAACATTGTTATAGGCTGGGGATCGACTGGCTAAGTAGCAGTTCTGCAGAAAAGGACCTGGGGATTACAGTGGATGAGAAGCTGGATATGAGTCAACAGTGTGCCCTTGTATCCAAGAAGGCTAATGGCATATTGGGTTGCATTAGGAGGAGCATTGCCAGCAGATCTAGAGTGATTATTCCCCTTTATTCAGCACTGGTGAGGCCACATCTGGAGTATTGTGTCCAGTTCTGGGCCCCCCACTATAGAAAGGATGTGGACGCATTGGAGAGGGTCCAGCGGAGGGCAACCAAAATGATTAGGGGGCTGGAGCACATGACCTATGAGGAGAGACTGAGGGATTTGGGTTTATTTAGTCTGCAGAAGAGAAGAATGAGGGGGGATTTGATAGCATCCTTCAACTTCCTGAAGGAAGGTTCCAAAGATGATGGAGAGAAGCTGTTCTCAGTAGTGACGGATGGCAGAACAAGGAGCAATGGTCTCAAGTTTCAGTGGGGGAGGTCTAGGTTGGATATTAGGAAAAACTATTTCCCTAGGAGGGTGGGGAAGCACTGGAATGGAGTCCCTAGGGAGGTGGTGGAATCTCCTTCCCTAGAGGTTTTTAAGTCTTGGCTTGACAAAACCCTGGCTGGGATGATTTAGTTGGGATTGGTCCTGCTTTGGGTGAGGGGTTGGACTCCATGATCTCCTGAGGTCTCTTCCAGCCCTAGGATTCTATGATCCTAATGTCCGACATGTCCCCGGATGACTGGACAATGGAAAACATTTTCCTTGGCCCCTAAGTCTCAGATTTCCCCTTTGTAATAAATCCCATATTTTCCTTGACAGTGACACGCCAGACTTCAATGTACCAATCCCCCAACGAGTTCTTGCAAGCTATAAGCCAGTCACCGGATGTTCCCATGTGAGTGCTGACAGCCACTGGGACTGGGGAATAAGGGAATGGTTCTCATAACCATCATCATTTTTATTCCTGGGTTATGTAAAGGTGGGTGGACAATAGAAACACGCCCCACCCTTGTCAGCTCCCACCAATAGCAATGTCCGCGCTTCCGCCATCACCTTGATTGGAATCCCCGGGCTGGCTTTCCTTCTCGGCACATTGCAGCTGTTCGCCGTGCTGGTTGTGATTCGCTGAGTGACGGCCCTATCAAAAATCTGAGTAAATAAATCGTGTGCCCCTGTGTTCAGCATTTTTACATGGAAGTTTGGTCTTTGATACTGAACTGCCTTTGAGGGACAGCCCAGGGTGAATGACTCCTTTTTGATCACATGGCACTGCAAGGGGAAAAGAAGGGGGAAGATTTTATTTTTCCAAGGGAAGGACAATGATGGAAAAGCAGACCCACGTAGGGAATTCCCAGCTGTGTCCTTTCACAGCCCCCATCACTGTGTTGCCTGATTGCCAGGGGAGACTGCACTGTCACCCCATTGGGCTAGGAGTGGACACTGGTGATGAGGATGTGAGTGATTTGAGGATTGTTTTTCTCAAACCCGATAATCATAGAGAGACTGATCATCGGGATGTAGAACATCAAGACAAATCAGATATGGGAGTGTCATGGGGCGGTCCTCTCTTCTCTTTCCCAAGGGGTAGGATCCTGTGTCCCTGGGCTGTCTGAGTCTGTGACCCACCCCGCACGACCAGTAAAACACCTGTGGGTAGGCCCCTCTCCTCGGGGCCTGATAGCCTAATGGCCAGAGTCAATGCATGGCTCTTTGAAGCAGGGTAGGAAGGCCTACTAAGGCAAAGTCAGTACATCAGAGTCAGAGCCTGGCCCTTTAACATCGGGCTATTGGACAGCCCAATAGCCAGAGTCAGTGCCTTAAAGTCCAGGGCTGGACCTTTAACACCAGGCTGGTCGGCACACTGGCCCAATTCAGGCAATCAAAGTCAAAGGCTGGCCCTTTAAGGCAGGGCTTGATGGCCCAATAGCTGGAGTCAGTAAGGGTGTGACTAGAATACATGTTTTTTTTTTTTAAAAGTGGTCTTTTTTTTTAAAAAAAACTTCCCCTGCGTCTAGACTGCTGCTGCGTTCTTTCGAAAGTAAATCGAAAGAACACAGCAGTTTTTTCGACCGTGGAAAACCTCGTTTTACGAGGAAGGACGCCTTTTTTCGAAAGTGTTCTTTTGAAAAATGGCGCTATGTAATGCAAACTGTGCTTTTTCGAAAGAGAGCACCCACGCAGTTTGGATGCTCTCTTTCGAAAAAGCGGCTTGCTTTTTCGAAAGTGCTGGTTGTAGTCTAGATGCTCTTTTTCAAAAGAGGCTTTTTTGAAAGTATCTTTCGAAAAAGCCTCTTTCGAAAGAGGCTTGCAGTCTAGACGTAGCCTAAGTTAAAGTCAAAGCCTGGCCCTTTAAGGTGGGGCTAGACCAAGGTCATGGGGGAGGGGCTGGGTCCCAACTGGGTCCCAACCCAGGGCCTGGTGAGTGTCAGAACGGTCCACCACCCCTTCGGCGGGGAATCCAACTGCAACACGCTGAGAATCTCGGGGTGGGAGAGGACGCTCCTGCACCCTCCCTGGGCCAGTTCCTACCAGATCTGCCGGGTCGGCGTCCCATGTAGCAGCTGGGTCCTCTGGCTTCTCGGGGGCCACGTATCCCTGGGAATCTGCGGGGGTTGCGACTCAGCTGTCATCGGGGCCTCAGCCTCTCTTGACTCGAATGGCTAGCAGCTGCTGCTCAGGAGTTACAAACAGATGTCCTTCTCCTCCGACCACCAGTCCATACTGAGCCTCTCCCCTGGCTTTTATACCTGGGCTGGAGTCAGAGCATGCCCGGATTGCCTGACTAAACGCTGCTCGTTCAGTGCGGGGTTGGTACAGCCCGCCACCGGGAGATACCGGTGTTCAGATGCTCTTCCTTTGAGGCAATACTCAATACAGTCCTAAGGGTCATAACATAAGACAAGTAACAATGAGTCCAGAACCACCGAGGAAAGAACAAGGAATAAGTCATAAATACTAGTGACTCTCCTGTCTGACTGTGCCACATTGATTATATCTTGCTGCAAACACAAGGAGCCCACAGCCTACAGACCACAGCCCATATTGTGACCCCAACCCTATCTTTTCAATCACGGAGGGCGCTAAGATGGATACGTATCTCAGGAAGTTATGGATGGTAATGAAGTAACCAAACACCATGGCCAGCAGCACAACAGGTTCAATGGTGGAAAAGGTGTGGATGATATTCATCTGGGCTGTGTCTAGACTGCATCCCTTTTCCGTAAAAGGGATGCAAATTAGACACATCGCAATTGCTAATGAAGCAGGGATTTAAATCCCCCCCACTTCATTTGCATAAAAATGGCTGCCGCTTTTTTCCAGCTCGGAGCTTTTCCAGAAAAAAGCGCCAGTCTAGACGGGGATCTTTTGGAAAATAAAGCCTTGTCCAAAAGATCCCTTATTCCTTATTTTAAGAGGAATAAGGGATCTTTTGGAAAAGGCTTTATTTTCCGAAAGATCTGCGTCTGGACTGGCGCTTTTTGCCGGCAAAGCTCTGAGCTGGAAAAAAGCTGCAGCCATTTTTATGCAAATGAAGTGTGGGGGATTTAAATCCCCACTTCATTTGCAATTGCGATGTGTCTAATTTGCATCCCTTTTACGGAAAAGGGATGCAGTCAAGACACAGCCCTGGAGCAGACACATGTCAAAGCAGATTGCTCAGATATTGAACCAAAGGACACTCAGCACAGTAGGCAAGGTGGCAGAAGACTAGCCCAGATCTGAGAGTGGGTTCATGGAGACTCTGTTCAGTCTTGACAACAGAGAGGAGGGTGCATTTCTCTCCAGTCACAGTGAGACACATGGAACCCCATAAAGTAACTGTAGATAGGTCTATAGGCACCCCAGCTGCCAAATATGTGGATACTAATCAGAACTCTCAGGAGCACAGATGAGTCACTTGACTGTCAACCAAACAGTGATCAGAAGCTGTGACGGACCGGGCCAGGTCTGGGCACCGCTGAGGGCTTCCGCTCAGGGCAAATTGCTCAAAATCAGGGCTCCTTACAGCCCCAGACTGGAGGCCTTTCCCAACTAGGCCACAAACCAGTCACACCGAGAGCTTCAGCTGCCAGTCCAGCCAGCAGGGAGCCTCAAGAGCAAAACCCCTCAGACATCGCAGCTCTCCCTGTGCTACAATCAGCCCCAGGCCTACACACAGGTGAGGGGTTATAGAACCTGATCTCACTTACCCCGAACAGGTCCTCCCGATCCCAAAGAACCAGCCACATTTCCCAGTCAATTTACACTTTGGAACTTACCCACAAAATCACGCTGGGCCAATCCTTTAGAATCTAAAATCTAAAGATTTATTAATTAAGGAAAGAAACGGTGGAGAGCAAAGTTGTTAAAGAAAATGCATTACATGCACCAATCACCGAGTTCTTGATGCAGGCTCTCAGCAGAGATGTTACAAACTGCTAGCTTAAAAGTCTCTGGTGTGCGTCCTATGTCAGGATGGGTCCACAATTCTTCTTGACTCTCTGTCCCTCGCAGGGCTGCATCTGGGATCTGCAGCAGAATTGAAGACAAGATGGAGTCTACCTCATGGCCTTATATATTTCTCCTGGTGTCCTCCTGGCCAGAGCAGGTCACATGGGCGAGTGACCAATCTCTGTTTCACATGCTGGCAGCCATTAAGCCCTGGATGGTTTGCAGCTTTCCAGATACATTCTGACTGAACAATTGCTCTTCATAACAGGCCATCCAGAGCCCATTGCTCTGTGTGAGGCAGAGAACATTCCCAGTAAAAGCAGAGTCTATATTCATAACTCCGCATACAGACATCACACAAGTACGTGAATAGCATACATAGCATAAGTAGAACGTAAGCTTTCATTTGACACTGCAAATGGCCCCCTTTGCGCAGACTTTGGGGCAAACCCCCCATCCCCGTTGGGTGCAGCAGTGATCTGGCTGCTCCCCTTAAAATCCAGTAATGTGACAGAAGCTAAGTCACATGGGCCCATTTGACTAATCATACACCCAATCCTATTGGCTAACAAATAGACTTTGCTGTGGGTTTGCAAGAAGGAAAAGAACTAAGAAATATTTGCAACTAGTCACTCCCCTAGCTTTGCAGAAATGGGATCTGAGTGGAAAGATTCGGATCCAAAATTTTCTGGGTGACGGAGGAAATCTATAAAAGACCACGGCAATGAACATATGACAGTGGTGACGTCTGTGGCTCTTTCTAACAAATCCATTATATTTAAACCCCAAGTTTTGGGGCTTGAG
The DNA here is from genome assembly GCF_049634645.1 of Pelodiscus sinensis. Classification (NCBI taxonomy): domain Eukaryota; kingdom Metazoa; phylum Chordata; order Testudines; family Trionychidae; genus Pelodiscus; species Pelodiscus sinensis. The sequence continues at coordinate 327,015,792 of NC_134711.1, read as the reverse complement.
ACACCAATTTCAAAGCAAAATTCTGTGGCATGTTACAAAGGAGGTGATGTTAGATCATTATGTTGCTTCTAGTTTTAAAATCTATGAAGATGAGAACTTACAGAAGGCTTCTTGGCACAGAGGGGAAGGGTCTATTAAGAAGTATTAAAGAAGGGCCTATTAAGGAAGTAACAAATCAGTAACTAGGAATAACAATTATTTACAATTAAGAGCAATGTAATAATGCTAGAAAATTACCTTTTATTTGGACATAGTCATCAGTAGCAAAGCCATGATTAAAAGTAAATCAAGTTTTGCCCTTAGAGTAGGGATTCGACCTCTGTATGCGTGAAAAATATGGTGTATCCTCAGCCAAAACAGCAACACTTAATCTCCAAATACAGAATTAGCAAGTCAATTTGCTAGTTAGTTTAGAAATGACTGAATGTAGTGTTCCTCTAATAAAACTCCTTCTTCCTCATATGAATTCCATTGAACACACCTGAGTGGTATACCGAGAATAATAATTTCTCATAATTCAATTAATCTAATCAGTAGCTTCTGCCTGGGAACCAAAAAGTCAAAATACATTTCCCATTAAGCAACACAGCCTTTGTCTCCCTGCCATCCTGCCAGACAAGTCTATAGAGTGAGGGTTATTTAAAATCTTACTCATCAGAACTAGACTCAAAAGATCCAATCTATTGCCCAATGGGTCATGGCATATTTTTTGCAAATTCATGCTCACAGCCATTTCTCATTAATTAATAAAAGATATATTTTAAAAAGAAAAGAGAGTTACTGTGGTTACAAGATCAATATACCTAAAGATCTGAATCAAGTTCTTAGGTCAGTTTCATACCAGAGATTGCAACATTGTTTATTCATAGAAATCCTTCTGGAATTCATGTAAAAAGTCATAGACCAAGGGGAAGCCCATATGTAGATTTTCTTCAAATTCTTCCATGAGAATTGCAAATTCTTCCATGAGACTAGACCTGGAGATATCCTTGACTGCCCTTGACATAAACAAGTAAAGATCAGGCCCCAAAAGTACTTTTACAACTGAAGTTCAGCTGATAAGTCTCGTGTTGGAAAATGATCACAGCAGAGACTCTGTGGGAGTACATCTACATTTGCTCCCTAGTCCGAGTGAAGGATGCAAATTTAGGTAACCAAAATTGCTAATGAAGCGGATATTTAAATATCCCATGCTTCATTAGCATAATCTCGCCCGCTCGTTACTCCACTCAACATCTGATTCGAACCAGGAAGTGCGCTCCAGGACGCGGTTGTTTGAACCAAACCTCTTGGTTTTGAGGAGTAATGTTAGTTCGAACCAAGAGGTTTGCTTTGAACAACCGCGTCCCGGAGCTTACTTCCTGGTTTGAATCAGTTGTTGAGCTAAGTAACGCACGGGCGAGTCATTCCTCTACTCTACTCTGTGCTGATTAGGCCTCGGTTGGAGTATTGTGTCCAATTCTGGGCACCACATTTCATGAAAGATGTGGAGAAACAAGAGAAGGTCCAGAGAAGAGCAACAAAAATGATTAAAGGTCTAGAAAGCATGAGCTATGAGGAAAGACTGAAAGAATTGGACTTGTTTAATTTAGAAAAGGGAAGACTGAGAGATGACGTGATAGCTGTTTTAAAGTATCTAAAAGGCTGTTACAAGGAACAGGGAGAAAAGTTGTTCTCCTTGGCCTGTGATGACAGGACAAGAAGCAATGAGATTAAATTGCAGCAAGAGAGGTTTAGGTTGGACATTAGGAAAAACTTCCGACCTGTTGGGGTGGCCAACACTGGAATAAATTGTCTAGGGAGGTTGTGGAATCTACATCATTAGAGATATTAAGAGCAGGTTGGATAGACATCTGCCAGGGATGGTGGGGTACTGTGTCCTGCCGTGAGGGCAAGGGACTGGACTTTATGACATCTTGAGGTCCCTTCCATTTCCAGTATTCCATGATTCTATTATACCACAACTTTCATCTCAATGTTAATAATGCCTTTTGATATCTGAATCAATAGACTATGATTATGAAACATTACAGACAGGAAACAAAAATTACAATATGCAAGTTACATTGATCATATTGTTGACATAGGTAAACACAAACTAATACAATTTCTAACTACTTCTGATTCGCTCACAATACAGACATACATTCAAAATTTATTTTATACCAAGTATTCCCAATACTTATCTATAATGTTCTTAAATGTTGTGTTTAGTTCAATGAGCTGGCTGGATGCTTAGCCCTCACTGGCTCAGAATAACAGCATCTCTTGAATATAATGGACTGTGTAGGTCCCTATGTAAACAGATGAGACAAACCAATTCAGTGCCCCTATTGGAATCTCTTAGTGGAATAGCTCTGAACAACCTTCGTGATCTGTTTACGAATCTCTTTGGTTTTTATGCTGTACACAATGGGGTTGAGCACAGGCGGGAGGAGGAGGTGGAGATATGTACTAAGAATTTGACTCAGAGGAAGGGCATTTTTCATGAACCTGTGAATCATCGTCAAACTGACCAGTGGGATGTAGAACAGCAGGGTGACACAGATGTGGGAGATGCAGGTGTTCAGGGCCTTGAGACGCTCACGCCAGGACGTGAAATTCAGCACTGTCTTAAGGATCATAACATAAGACAAGATAATGAGCACAGAATCCAAACCCAGAGTAGAAAGCACTGTAAATAAACCAAAGAAATTATTGGGCGTAGTGTCTGCGCAGGCCACCTTCATCACATCTGGATGCAAACAATAGGAATAGGAGAGAGGTTGAATCCTGCTGTACGGCAACCTCTTGAGAAGAAGGACAGTTGGGATGTGCAGACCACAAGCCCTGATTATTGTCGCCAGCCCAATGTTTCCTATCCTGGCACTGGTTAAAATCGAAGCATATCTCAGTGGGTGGCATATGGCAACAAAGCGGTCAAAGGCCATGGCGAGTAGTACAGCGGATTCTATGTTGGAGAAAGTGTGAATAAAGAAAAGTTGGGCCAGACAGAGATCAATGTCAATTTCTCTGGTGTTAAACAGGAAGACGCTGAGCACCGTGGGCAAGGTGGAAGCAGATAAACCAAGGTCGGTGACGGACAACATACAAAGGAATAAGTACATGGGCTGATGGAGGGTCTTCCGTGTCTTTATCACAAGCAGAATGAGACCATTTCCTAAAATTGACATGACATACATGCAGCAGAATGGGATGGAGATCCAGGGGCCAACAGCTTCCAGCCCAGGGAAGCCTTCGAGGAGGAAAATTGTACGACTGATGTTTGTTTCATTGCAGGTTGGCATGATGCCCTGGGCAGGTTCTGCTTAGTTCCCACACGCTCTGCAATGAAAACCATTATCAAGACACATGTGACATCCTGAGAGACAATATGGCCCTCCCTGCCACTGCTCTCCAGACAGGGTAGAGTCAGTACTTCGATGAAAAATCCTTGTGGGACTTCCAGATTCTCAGCTCAACTGGCCTAAGTGAGCTAGCAAACCCCACATTGGAATTCAGTGTTGCTGAAGCAAAGACAAAGAGCTCAAACGTCCCACTTAAGGTACCTGGCAGGCAGAGGTGTGACACACCACACAAGCATCATGTCCCCGGTAACTACAGGGCTGCGTCTAGACTGGCAAGTTTTTCCGCAAAAGCAACTGCTTTTGCAGAAAAACTTTCCAGCTGTCTACACTGGCTGCTTGAATTTCCGCAAGAACACTGACGATCTCATGTAAGATTGTCAGTGTTCTTGTGGAAATACTATGGTGCTCCCGTTCAGGCAAAAGCCCTCTTGCACAAATGCTTTCGCGCAAGAGGGCCAGTGTAGACAACGTGGTATTGTTTTGCGCAAAAAAGCCCCAATGATGAAAATGGTGATCAGGGCTTTCTTGCGCAAAACTGCATCTAGATTGGCATGGACGCTTTTCCACAAAAAGTGCTTTTGCGGAAAAGCGTCCGTGCCAATCTAGAGGCTCTTTTCCTCAAATGTTTTTAACGGAAAAACTTTTCTGTTAAAAGCATTTGCGGAAAATCGTGCTAGTCTAGACATACCCCAGGAGTTCCAGGTAAGGACTGTCAACTTTCAGTGCATACAGCAACCCCTGCCATGGGCTATAAACTACCAATAGGCTATTCAGTGCCGGCTTTTCCAGGGTAACTGGCACCTTTCCTGTCCAGCGTGTGAGGCTAGGGACTGTCAGTGAAGTTATCGGTGTTGACAGACCAGAGTTCAGATGTGGCCTGGCCATTCCTAGGCTCCTTGTTCCCATGCACAGGCCCCGGCAAGTCAATGGCACTCACAGAAAAGTGCCGCAGGGAGTAGAGGACACAAGGCGGCTTGCACTGGGGTTTGTTTCCCTCACTCATGGAAAATCCCATCCCACATACACAACATTTGCAACCCCTGCACTCAGAGAGCAGGAACCTGGCGTCCTAAGACATTGGGAGACTTCACAAAATAAGTGAGACTGTCGATGAGAATAAAATGAGCAGCTCCCATGGTTCACACATGAAACATTTCAAGCCGCTGAGATTGCCTATTACTGTAAGTGAAATCGATGCAATTGGAGCAGGGCACTTACCACAGCCATTAACACAGAATCTGGAGAGCCGCCACCCTCTGACCCCGCTGAGCCGAGCTGGAATGCTCTGGGTGGGGACAGTCCCTGTGTCTGTCAGACAGGCTGTGGCAGTGTTTATAGCGCCTGGGGAAAGCTCCTGAGAATCAGTGAATCGAATGGAAATCCCTGTTGTGTATACTGTTGCCAGGTAGCGCCAGCAGCGGCCAGGGCCTGGTTGAATATCTTGGGGTTCCTTTCCATCCATCCCACTCCGAACTGGCTCAAGTCCCCACCCAGTAACCTGGGAAATTCACGCACACTCGCAAACACAGAGTCTGAGCGCAGAAAGAGACTTTTAATAAAAGAGGGTGGGAAGCAACGTGTCATTAACTTGAGAACAGCACAGACCGAGTTCATAACCAAACCACAAGTCAACCTCCCTCTTCAAGCAAATTGGGCCATGTCCTTTGCTCTCAGGCTCACAAGTCCAGTAATGTAAGTGATATCATAAATGGGTATCACATGCCCAACCCTTCTCTGCACCCCACTCACAGTTGCTGCCCTTGGTCAGGTCAGACCTGAGTTCAGAGGTTATATGCGGAGCTCCCTTCCCATCCTGGATGGGTGAATAGTAGGCGGCATCTCATCAACTCCGCTGGTCACTCAGGGTATGTCTACACTACCCCGCTAGTTCGAACTAGCGGGGTAATGTAGGCATACCGCACTTGCAAATGAAGCCCGGGATTTGAATTTCCCGGGCTTCATTTGCATAAGCCGGCCGGCGCCATTTTTAAATGCCGGCTTGTTCTAACCCCGTGCCGCGCGGCTACACACGGCACGGGCTAGATAGTTCGAACTAGCAAGCCATTCCGAACTATCTGCCATTCCATGAGGCGTACAGATAGTTCGGAATGGCTTGCTAGTTCGAACTATCTAGCCCGTGCTGCGTGTAGCCGCACGGCACGGGGTTAGAACAAGCCGGCATTTAAAAATGGCGCCGGCCGGCTTATGCAAATGAAGCCCGGGAAATTCAAATCCCGGGCTTCATTTGCAAGTGCGGTATGCCTACATTACCACCCTAGTTCGAACTAGCGGGGTAGTGTAGACAGACCCTCACTATCCACCTCCCTGCTGTTCTCTGGTGCCACTTTGCTGGCCACCTGCTGCCGCTCCTGCCACCCGACCACTTGTGATGGATTTGGCTCTAGGCCAAACCTGATGATTTCATCTCTCTGTGATGTTAGTGTCTCAGCGCTTTCAGCTCTTGGCCCGCAGCACAGCCTGGCCAAAAGATTCCAGCATCCACCGACTCCTTATGGAGTCTGTTTTTGTTCTGTCGTTAGAACAAGGATGCGGGGGGAGGGGGAAAGAAGAGAAACAGGTTGTACCAGTCTTACAGCTCATGCCCGGAGGGCCTGTAGCCTGCTGGTTCAGAGCTCTGTCCTTCCCTCCAATTGACTTCACAGAGTTTGGAAGAGAAAGCCTTGTCCAGCAGAGATATTTTACAATGACAGTGTCTTTCCTTTGACCTGAGTTAAACACAGTCTGCTTTTCTGCATTCCCAATAACTGCAAGCACTGGTGGTCATATTCTACAATTCCGACTTTAGTGCTAACACGGTGCTGCCACTCCAGCCTCCAGTTCTCCTTCTCGTGGTCCTTTCCATCTCCTCTCCTTCCAATTTCACCCTCCTCCCCCTGCCCCATCTTTCCCACAGAGCTCTCTGACCAGCTCCCTTCCACTTCCCTTCAGCCACATCCCCCAGCCCATTTCACACAATCAGCCCCCCAAAACACCTCCCTAGAAGAGAAAAGGGGGCCACTCCCCCACCCTGCCCCTCACACCATTCTCCCCGCCGTGCCTCTAGGACTTAGTGTGTGGGGCTGCTGCCTCAGGCTAGCTGAGGTCTGTGCTTAAAGGGACCAGACTCCCCATCCCGGACAGACAGTTCTCAGGTTTCTTTGCTTGCTGATCTACCTCGCTGAGGGACAGCAAAGCATTTGTGTCTTGGAGTGCTCTGCCTGCCCTCACTCGGGTACCACGGCACTCTGCAACATGGAACCAGACCTGTCCCGGGGACTCTGCTGCGTCTCATGGACACGTTGCCGGCTGCCTGGCTGCACTGTCTGCAGACTGCCATCTGGGAGGACCATTGAGGGGATGTCAGGATCCAGGGAGAGCTTCCACCCTGGGAGTGCAACCAGTCTCCCCGGTCTGCCCCACTGGGGGATTGTGCTCCATTCCTCCCTCTCGTCCTTCTACTTACCCTTTCCTACCCCCTCTTCCTAATGTCAAATAAAATGCACATATTTTCAAAAATAACAACTCTCTTTATTCAACATAACTGGGGAGAGATGGGAGAAAGGAGGCGGGAGAGGGCAGAAGAGAGGGTGGGAGAGGGGAGGGGGAAAACTGGGAGGAAGGAGCTGGAAGGGGTAAGCAAGGGGAAGAAGGGAGAGGAGAAGCTCAGGGATCGGGGTGGGGGTCTCACTGGGCCAACCGCCTCCCAGCACAGCGAGGGAGGGGGCCTTGGCATCCCCGGGGGGATGGGGTGGAGGGTGCAGAGGTTGAGGTGGGGGGTGTGGACATTGAGGAGGAGGATGTGGAGGTTGAGGAGGAAAAGGTGGGAGGGGGGAAAGAGTGGGAGGAGGGACAGTTGTTGGGGGGGCAGCAGGCACAGGACCAGCACGGGGCAGCATGCTCTGCAGCAGGGCCTACAGGTGACAGTTCCTCACTCGGTCCCGGCAGAGCTGCAGGTCTTCCCACATCCAGGCTTCGACGGTGCAGTGCAGGGCTCACAGGACCCCCAGGCACTGGTCCCAGTGCTCCTGCCACATGCTGGTGGTCCAGAGCAGGCCACGGATGCGGGAGCATGTCCCAGGCAGGGTGGTGTGCCCTGCACAAGCAGTTGGTGCAGCTGTAGAGAAAGAAGAGAAGTGGTCAGTTCTCCCTGGAGACACAGGGGATGATGCCCAGCCCCCACCCTGTGACGTGAGGGTGACCATGCCCTGCACCGTCAGAGCAGTTGTGCTTGCACAGAGGCCATGGTCAGGATGTCTGGCTCTCCCCGGGACTGGGCACTGCCCCAAGACCGCACCCATGTCCCTGTGCCGTGTGTAGTGTGGCTGGGATGGGCGGGGGGGGAGGCGGGGGAGATGTCCGCTGCCTCTGTGTAGAGGGGGTGTGTGAAGGGAGGGCATCCTGCTGGGTCCCGCCCCTGGGTCAGGAGCATTCCAGGTCTCTTCACACATGCTGTGCCTATTGGGCCACGGCCCCTGGGTGTCATGCAGCTGGAGCCACTTGCCCAAGGGTGTCATAGCACATGCTCGCACTTGCACAGGTGGCACATGATCCGTGGGAGGCATGGCCCACGTGCGCAGTCCCTGGTCTCCCTCCCTGCCTCCCCTCTGGATAGGGGACAGTGCTGGCACTTACCCAGTATGGCCTCCCTGGCCAACCCTGCTGACTCTGGTGCCAGAACAGCTGGCGGTGGCCTCTCCTCTGCACCTGGGTCAGGGCCCTCTGGTCCCAGCTTGCTGCAGGGAAGTAGGGGCAGGTGGCAGCCCCTGCTGTGGCGGCACCCCTGGTGGCCCTGGCATACACCTGCCACAGCTCTTTGACTTTCAGGCACACCTGCTCCTGGGTGCGCCTGTGTCCCTTTCGGGCCATGGTGGCTGGTATGCGGCCATAGACAGCCGCGTTCCTCCTCCTAATGCGGAGATCATGGAAGTTGGGGGCCTGCCCCCAAACCTCAATGAGGTCCATGACCTCCTCACTAGTCCAGAAGGATGTGCACTGTCTATGGTCCCTGGCTGGCCCCTGGGTGCTGAGGGACTGGGCGGGGGGCAGCTGGCTGTCACTGGCTGCCTGGCTCATCCTGGAGCCATGAAGTCAGGGGCAGAGACTGCTGGCAGGGCTGGCCAGAGTCTTCCCCTTTAAGGGCCCTAGGGCCGGGGGAGAGGATAGGAGTTTTCCTGGTTTGGCCCAGAGTGGCCACCAGGGCAACCTGGGAATGGCTAGCCTCCAACTAATTCGAATTAAGTGACTACACAGCCCTTAATTCGAACTACTTAATTCAAACTAGTTGTTACTCCACGTCGAATGAGGTTTACCTAGTTCAAGTCGAGCGCTCCACTTTTTCGAATTAAATTCGAAATAGCAGTTTGCATGCATAGCCGCTATTAAAGTTAATTCAAACCAATGGCTGTTAGTTCGAATTAACTTTGTAGTGTAGAGATACCGATAGAGATTTTGACACTGTTGATTTGTAGAAATCATAGAATCATAGAATCATAGGACTGGAAGAGACCTCGTGAGGTCATCAAGTCCAGCCCCCTGCTCAAAGCAGGACCAACCCCAACTGAATCAACCCAGCCAGGATTTGTCAATCCAGGATTTAAAAACCTCTAGGGATGGAGATTCTATAAACTCCCTAGGGAACCCATCCCAGTGCTTCACCACCCTCCTATGGAAATAGATTTTCCTAATATCCAACCTATACCTCCTGCACTGTAACTTGAGACCATTGTGCCTTATTCTGCCATCTGTCACTACTAAGAACAGCCTCTCTCCATCCTCTTTGGAACCTCCCTTCACGTAGTTATATGCTGCTAACAAATCCCCCCTCTATATTCTCTTCTGTAGACTAAGTAAACTCAAATCCCTCAGCCGTTCCTTATAGGTTATGTGCTCCAGCCCCGTAATCATTTTGATTGCCCTCTGCTAGACTCTCTCCAATTCACCCTCATCCTTTCTGTAGTGGGGGCACCAGAACTGAATGCAATATGCCTGATGTGGCCTCAACAGTACTCAACGAAGTGGAATACAGTGAACCCTCGTTTATCGCGGTAGATAGGTTACAAACCCGACCGCGATAGTTGAAAATCCGCGAAGTAGGGACATGTATATTTAACATGTATACAGCGAGCCCTCGCTACTTCACGGTTCGACCATCGCGGATTCACGTATATACATAATGTAATGAAAAAAGTCCGCGAAGTCGTGAATCCGCGATGGTCGAACCGTGAAGTAGCGAGGGCTCACTGTAACCATTTCTCTAGAAATGCAGGAAATACTCCTGCTAATGCACCCTAATATGCCATTAGCCTTCTTGGCCACAAGGGCACACTCTTGACTCATATCCAGCTTCTCATCCACTGTAACCCCCGGTTCCTTTCCTGGAAATCCTTCTGGAATCCATGTAAAATGTCATAGATCAATGGGCTGTCCTTGTGTAGAGTTTGTGAAACTTCTTCCATGAGACTAGACCTGGAAATGTCAATCTCTTGACTTGACTGCTTCTGACATAAGTAAGTATGAGAAAATAATGCCCAGGCCACAAGTTCCCTTTATAAATGAAGTTCAGAAGATTCGCCTGATTTTGGCAAATGTCAAATATCAACAAGAAATAAAACAATGATACTATTATACAACAACTTTCATCTCAAGGGTTATAACCCCTTTTAAAAACTGAATTAATAGAATATGATTATGAAACATTACAGACAGGAACCAAAACTTATAATATGCAAGTTACATTGATCACATTGTTGACATAGCTAAACACAGACTAATACAAATACTCTTTCTCCTTTTCTCACAATACAGACATACATTTGAAAATTAATCTGGTTACCAAGTATTGCCAATACTTCTATAATATGTCATTGAATGTTGGGTTAGTACAATCAGTTGCCTGGACGCTTACCATTGCTGGCTCAGAGTCACAGCAACAGTTAGATATTATGAGCTACGGAGGCACAAAGAGAACAGATTCGACAAATCAACTCAGTGCCCCATCAGAGCCTCTTAGTGGAATACTTTTGAAAGAACTTCGTGATCTGTTTACGAATCTCTTTGGTTTTTATGCTGTACACAATGGGGTTGAGTACAGGTGGGAGGAGGAGGTGGAGATATGTACTAAGAATTTGACTCAAAGGAAGGGCATTTTTCATGAACCTGCTGATCATAGACAAACAGACCAGTGGGATATAGAACAGCAGTGTTACAGAGATGTGGGAGACACAGGTGTTCAGGGCCTTGAGACGCTCACGCCAGGATGTGAGACTCAGCACTGTCTTAAGGATCATGACATAAGACAAGACAATGAGCACAGAGTCCAAGCCCACAGTAGAAAGAACAATAAACAAGCCATAGTAGCTATTGGGCGTAGTGTCTGCACAAGCCATCTTCATCATATCTGGATGCAAACAATAGGAATAGGAGAGAGGTTGAATCTTGCTGTATGGCAACCTCTTGAGAAGAAGGACAACTGGGATGTGCAGACCAATACCCCTGATTATTGTCGCCAGCCCAATGTTTCCTATCCTGGCACTGGTTAAAATCGAAGCATATCTCAGCGGGTGGCGTATGGCAACAAAGCGGTCAAAGGCCATGGCGAGTAGAACAGAGGATTCTGTGATGGTGAAAGTGTGAATAAAGAAAAGTTGGGCCAGACAGAGATCCATGTCAATTTCCCTGGTGTTAAACAGGAAGACGCTGAGCACTGTGGGCAAGGTGGAAGCAGATAAACCAAGGTCGGTGACACACAACATGGAAAGGAACAAGTACATGGGCTGATGGAGACTCTTCTGTGTCTTTATCACGAGCAGAATGAGACCGTTTCCTAAAATTGCCACGAGGTAGATAGAGCAGAACGGGATGGAGATCCAGGGGCCGAAATCTTCCAGCCCAGGGATGCCTGCCAGGAGGAAGGTTGTACGACTGATGTTGGTTTCATTGCAGGTTGACATGATGCCCTAGACAGATTCTGTTGAGTTTACTAAACCACATTCCCTGCAATGAAAAACAACATTATCAAGACGCAAGTGACACCCTGAGAGACAATATGGCCATTCCTGCCATGGATCTACAGACAAGGTGGAATCGGTACTTTGATGAAAAACCCTTGTGGGACTCCCAGATGCTCAACTTAGCAGGCATAAGTATTCCTGACTCAGGCAAACCCCACATTGAAATTCAGTTCTATTGGAACAAAGACAAAGAGCACTAATGTCCCACATAGGGTATCTGGCAGGCAGACACTCTGAAAGGTTCTACACGCCATACAAGCCCCATTTCTCCACAAACTACAGGAGCCCCAGGTAAGGCCTGTCATTCTTTCAGTGGTTAAAGCAGCCTCTGCCATGGGCTACAAACTACAGGCAGGCTATTCAGTGCTGGCTTTTCCATGGTAATTGGCATCCTTCCTGTCCAGCATGTGAGGCTAGGGACTGTCAGTGAGGTTATCGGTGTTGCCAGACCAGAGTTCAGGTGTGGCAAGGCTCCAGGCTCCTTAATCCCACACACAGTCCCAGCAAGTCAGTGGCACTCACAGAAAAGTGCCACAGGCAGTTGAGGACACAAGCCAGGTTTCATTGGGGTTTGTATCCCTGACTCATGGAAAATTCCACTCCACGTACATAATGTTTGCACCACCGAGCGCTTGTCGAGTAAACACCACAAGGCAGGGACCTGTCATCCTAGGGCAATGGGAGACTTCACAAAATAAGGGATAATGTCGCTGAGAATAAAATGAGCAGCTCTTTGTTCACAGATGAAATGACTCCCACCACTGAGACTGCCTGTTACTATAAGTGAAATCGATGCAATTTGAGCAGGGCACTTACCAAAACCACCAACACAAGAGCTGGAGATCGGCCACCACAAGCCCCGAGAAGCTGAGCGGGAACACTCAGGGTAGAGACATTCCCTGTGTCTGCCAGACAGGCCGTGGCAGTGTTTATAGAGCCTGGGGGAAAGCACCTGAGGATCAGTGAGTCTATTGGGAATCCCTGTTGTTTGTACTGTTATCCTTCTTCCAGATAGCATGGGCAATGGCCAGGGCCAAGTTCAACATCTAGAGCTTCCTTTCCATCCATCCCACACAGAACTGGCTCAAGCCCCCACCCTGTAGCCTGAAAAATTCACACACACCCCTGTGTGCCTCCGAGGGGCAATGCTTCCCCAAGCGCAAACAAAGAGTCTGAGCATAAAAAAGAAACTTTTAATGAAAGAGGGAGAGATGTGATGTGACATTAACTTGGGAAAACTCCACAGACAGAGTTCATAACCAATCCACTCGTGAACATCCCCACTCAAGGATATCAGGCAGTGTCCTTTGCCTCTCAGGCTCACAAGTCCAGCAATGTAAGTGTCCCATTCACATGCCCAACCCTTCCTTGCACCCCACTCACAGTTGCTGCCCTTGTTCAGATCAGACCAGAGTTCAGAGGTAGTTTCTGAAATATACTTCCGATTCGGAGTGTGTGTGAGGTGGGGGTGGAGGTTAAAAGGCATCTCACCCACTCCTCTGGTCACTCACCATCCATCTGCTTACTGCTCTCTGGTGACGCTTTGCTGGCCACCTGCTGCTGTTCCTGCCAGCCGGCCACATGTGATGGATTTGGCTCTAGGCCAAACCTGGTGATTTCAGCTCTCTGTGATGTCAGTGTCTCTGTGATTTCAGCTCTTGGCCCACAACACAGCCTGGCCAAAAGATTCCAACATCCACTGGAATAACATTTTAAAATGAAAAATAGACTCCTAATGGAGTCTGTTTTTGTTCTATTATTAGAACGAGGTGGGGCGGGGGTAGGGGTGGGGCCGAGGCGGGCGGGCGGGAGGGAGAGAAGAGAAACAGGTTGTACCAGTCTTACAGCTCATGCCCGGAGGGCCTGTAGCCTGCTGGTTCAGAGCTCTGCCCTTCCCGCCAATTGACTTCACAGAGTTTGGAAGAGAAAGCCTTGTCCAGCCAAGATACTTTGCAATGACAGTGTCTTTCCTTTGAACTGAGTTAAACACAGTCTGCTTTTCTGCATTCCCAATATCTGCAAGCACCGGTGGTCATATTGTACAATTCTGACATTTAGTGCTCACATGGTTTGTGACCTCACAACAGCCAAATTGGTTACAATAGGCAAAATACCATTCTAACAACTGAATATCTATCAGGCCTAAGCATCTGAGACTACGTCTACACTGTAGCATTTTTGCGGAAGAGGAAATGTAAATGAAGCGCTCATTAGCATTTCTCGTGCTCTCATTTCATAGTCTCTTCTGATCCATTTTGCAGAAGAGGTGTTTGTGCAAAAAAACACAGTGTAAATGGGGCAAAAAACCCTTTTGCGCAGGATCCTGTATATCAACTTTTTTGAGGAAGAAGGGTTCTTCTTTTTTTGAGGCTGCTGAGGTATCTCTCAGGACCTTGTCCTATTGCTTGTGAGTTCGTCACAGCCTGCCGCACAATGAGGCCTGGGCCCATAGTTAGACATGCCCCATGGAAACCCCAGTGGGAAATCAGCTTTGCCAGATTTTCAGCTGCTGTGTTTGGCTGGGATCTCCCCTGCCGCCCTCCCTGCAGTTGGCGTGTGCAGGTCTCTCCCTGCGTCACAGCCGCCCCCGTTTCTCAGGGAAGCCGTGTCACACGCTCAGCGCGCTGCTGATAATGGTTTGAAATTCCTTTTATAATACTGGGGTCAGGAAAGCACAAAATAGTGTCCTGGGTCTAGCCTGCAGCCCTGCTGTGCCCCTTGTGGCTGTTTTTCCCATGATCAAGCCAAGTTCCTTCTCTCACCCTATGGTGGCTGGGGCCTGGGCTTTCCCCTTTACTCCCCCCACTGGGAGAACACGGCCTTTCTGAATGCTTTCCAGCTTCCTGAGGGTGACAGACAGAGCTCTGGATTGACAAATAAGGCACCCAGCTGGCATCTCCCTTCACACATTCCCATGATGCACTTGGGCAGTGCTCCATTGTTGGAGAACTGCTGCTCTGCACAGAATCAGATGTGAGCCCCTGCCCAGGAGAAGCCTGAGAAATGTCTGTTGGGATCAATTTCAGCCCCTGGACACAGATCCTGGCCACGAAGCATGAAGCATCGTTGACTGAAAGATGCTGATTAGATCAGCATCTGCCTGAAATCTCTGACAGGCACTGGAATCAGGGCATTTATTGTGTTGACGCACCTGTAAACATGTGCAGTTGGAAAAACGTTTCTGAGTCACCACATTTTTGGATAGCAGTAGTTTTGAAACAGTATTTACTATTTCTGGGATCTTTCTTTGGAGCACAGTGATTAAAGAACACTAACATTTTCCATTCGTTTTGTCAGTGCTGAATTCTCATAAACTTCATTGGAATGTTTGCTGAGGGGAATTATGTCCATGGGAGCCTTCATGGCATCTAAAACTCTGAGCGGAAGGAGTGATTCCTACTGGTGTTCGATGAACGGTGCTGTAAGTTGGGAGGGCAAGGCTCCATTTCCATTTCATAGCAGCGGCAGTTAAAAACGCCAACAGAATGTTGGGAACCCTTAAAAACAGGATAGAGAATAAGACAGAGAATATCTTCTTGCCGCAACATATAACCATGGTACGCCTACAACGTGACTCCTGCGTACAGATGTGTGGGCAAAACAAGATATATGGGCATTGGAAAAGGTCAACAAAAATTATTCAAGTTTTGGAATGGGTTCCATAAGAATAGAGATGTAAAAAACAGGGTCTTTTCAATTTAGAAAAGAGGAGACTAAAGGGGGATATGATACAGGTCTATAAAATCATGACTGGTGTGAAAAAAGTGAACAAGGAATTTATTTACTTGTTCCCATAATATAAGAACTAGGGGTGAAACCAAATGAAATTAATAAGCAGTAGGTTTAAAACAATAAAAAGAACGTTTTTCTTCACTCAGCTCACAGTAAACCTGTGGAACTCCTTGCCACAGGATGTGGTGAAGGCTAGGTCTGTAACAGGGTTCAAAAAAGAGCTAGATAAATTCATGGAGGTTAGGTCCATCAATGGCTATTAGTCAGGATGGATAGGAATGGTGTCCCTAGGCTCTGTTTGTCTGGAAATGGATGACAGGAGAGGGATCACATGATGATTACCTGTTGTGTTCATTCCCTCTGGGGCATCTGGTATTGGCCACTGTCGGAAGATAGTACATTGGGTTAGATGGACCTTTGGTCTCGCCCTTCGTATATTTTTATGTTCTTAGGAAATACGTTGAAGAGGCCAAATAAACAATGACAAGATTAGTGCTCTTACCCATAATAAAATACTAGTACAGGAAAAGATATTACTACCACACCTGTCTCTGGGACTGTGTGTCATGCAGTGATGTGACATTTGCCTGACACAGACAGTCTGCTCCCCGTATTTAAGCATTTGCAACACGAAGCCCAGGTTCTTGACCCCAATCTAGTTGTGGTCACGTAGGAAATGAGCTATGGTGTCCCCCACAGGGGACTCTGTACTGGCCACATCCCTAACCCGCTCTCACTGCATTACATTCCAAGTACAGTCAATGTATGACACAGCAGCTGCAAGGGAACAAAAGGGGAATAGAGGGAAGGGGAAAGGGACAAGGAACTCACCCTGTGGGCATGGGCACACCCCCAGAAACATTCACAGTCTGCTCCTCACAGGCCCGAGGCCCAGGGCCAATAAATTCTCCCTAAAAGAGGGAGGACCACAAGGCCTTGATCCTCTATGGCCCTGCCCTTCCCTCTTCTTCCTCCCATAACCCCCACTGGCTAAGCTGGAACCTGGACACAGATCAGGGAACCTGGCCCGTTGGTAGGTGGGGCCTGAGAGCAGCCCCAAGCCTGCGTTCACCCCTTTCCTCTCCTCCCCCGGGCACATGTAGGGACTAGGGCTGCCTGGAGCTGCTCACAGGATTCTCACCCTGACTGAGCTCTGGGAACAAAGAGCTGCAGCGGAGCCATGGTAAGAGCCACCTGGGCACCTGTGGGGAGCCACGGATGCTCCATCTGCCCTCGGTGTGAGCTCCAGGGAGTGGCTGTTCCCCTGCCTTTGCCCAAACCACCTGCCTAGGCCCTGTTTGTGCTGTAGTCATACCCCGGGTCAGACACTGGGCTGGCAGGGGCCACACGACATCAGGCTCTAGGTGATGGGACCAATCTCCGCACAATCCGCCCTCCCATTGCGTTCGTGCCTCCTCCCCCACTCCAAGAACAACCTCCAGGC
The DNA here is from genome assembly GCF_049634645.1 of Pelodiscus sinensis. NCBI lineage: Eukaryota > Metazoa > Chordata > Testudines > Trionychidae > Pelodiscus > Pelodiscus sinensis. The sequence goes on along the minus strand of NC_134711.1, from coordinate 326,999,260 downwards.
TCTCCTGTCTCATGACGTCTCCTTGTACTGGGCCCGCTGCCCGTGGCCCCACACTGCTCTCCCCAGAATCAAGTTTTGCCCTTGGAGCATGTATGAAAAATATGGTGCGTGCTCAGCCAAAAGGGCAACACTTAACCTCAGAGTACAGAATTTGCAAGGCAGCCTACCAATTAGTTCAGAAATGACATCAAGTACTGTTCCTCCATTGAACTCCTTCTTTCTCATGTGAATTCCATTGAACACCCCTAAATGCTGTACTGAGAATAATAATTTCTCATAATTAGATTCACCGAATCAATAGCTTCTGCATTACCCTACTGGTGACCAAGAAGTCAAAATACATTTTCCTTTAAGCAATGCAGCCTGTGACTCCCTTTTATCCTTCCAGACCAGTCTTTAGAATAAGGGTTACAAAGTACTGCCAATCCCGAGAGAACAAACACATTGTTAACTGGGTCAATGCATATTTCTTTCTGAAATACAAGCTTCCAGCTCATTCTTCTTAATTAATCAAAGATTTATTTTAAAAGCAAAGAAAGAGAATTGCTGTAGTTGAAAATCAATATACCGAAAGATCTGAATCAAGTAATTAGACCAGTTTCATAGCAGAGATTTTGACACTGTTGATTTGTAGAAATCATAGAATCATAGGACTGGAAGAGACCTCATGAGGTCATCAAGTCCAGCCCCTGCCCAAAGCAGGACCAACCCCAACTAAATCATTCCAGCCAGGAGTTTGTCAAGCCAGGACTTAAAAACCTCTAGGGATGGAGATTCTACAACCTCCCTAGGGAACCCATCCCAGTGCTTCACCACCCTCCAAGGGAAATAGATTTTCCTAATATCCAACCTGGACTCCTGCACTGCAACTTCAGACCATTGTACCTCGTTCTGCCATCCGTAACTACTGAGAACAGCCTCTCTCCAACCTCTTTGCAACATGAGGATGCAACATTTGTAACCTCTCTTCAGGAGGTATATGCTGCTATCAAATCTCCCCTCTATATTCTCTTCTGTAGACTAAGTAAACTCAAATCCCTCAGCCTTTCCTCATAGGTCATGTGTTCCAGCCCCGTAATCATTTTGATTGCCCTCTGCTAGATGCTCTCCAATTCACCCTCATCCTTTCTGTAGTGGGGGCACCAGAACTGAATGCAATATGCCTGGTGTGGCCTCAACAGTACTCAACAAAGTGAAATAATCATTTCTCTAGAACTGCAGGAAATACTCCTCCTAATGCACCCTAATATACCGTTAGCCTTCTTGGCCACAAGGGCACACTGTTGACTCATATCCAGATTCTCATCCACTGTAATCCCCAGGTCTTTTTCTGGAAATCCTTCTGGAATTCATGTAAAATGTCATAGACCAAAGGGCTGTCCATGTGTAGAGTTTGTGAAACTTCTTCCATGAGACTAGACCTGGAAATGTCAATCTCCTGACTTGACTGCTTCTGACATAAGTAAGTATGAGAAAATAATGCACAGGCTGCAAGTTGCCTTTATAAATGAAGTTCAGCTGATTTGCCTCATTTTGGCAAGTGATCACAGCAGACATTCTGTGCATGAAGAACAGGTAATGCTCATTGTTGCTTTGAAATAAAACTCTATTTCCTAGACATACACTGCTAACAACTTGTATTTCTTAGCATGACCCAGTTAACCATTCCAGTGGTTCATAGGTAGTTTAGTGGAAATATCAACAAGAAATAAAACAATGATACTATTATACAACAACTTTCATCTCAAGGGTTATAACCCCTTTTGAAAACTGAATTAATAGAATATGATTATGAAACATTACAGACAGGAACCAAAACTTATAATATGCAAGTTACATTGATCACATTGTTGACATAGCTAAACACAGACTAATACAAATACTCTTTCTCCTTCTTTCAGAATACAGACATACATTTGAAAATTAATCTGGTTACCAAGTATTGCCAATACTTCTCTAATATGTCATTGAATGTTGTGTTTAGTACAATCAGTTGCCTGGATGATTACCATTGCTGGCTCAGAGTCCCAGCAACAGTTAGATATTAAGAGCTGCGGAGGGACAAAGAAACAGATTCATCAAATCAACTCAGTGCCCCATCAGAGCCTCTTAGTGGAATACTTTTGAAAGAACTTCATGATCTGTTTACGAATCTCTTTGGTTTTTATGCTGTACACAATGGGGTTGAGTACAGGTGGGAGGAGGAGGTGGAGATATGTACTAAGAATTTGACTCAAAGGAAGGGCATTTTTCATGAACCTGCTGATCATAGACAAACAGAGCAGTGGGATGTAGAACAGCAGTGTTACACAGATGTGGGAGACACAGGTGTTCAGGGCTTTGAGACGCTCACGCCAGGACGTGAGACTCAGCACTGTCTTAAGGATCATGACATAAGACAAGACAATGAGCACAGAGTCCAAGCCCACAGTAGAAAGAACAATAAACAAGCCATAGTAGCTATTGGGCGTAGTGTCTGCGCAGGCCACCTTCATCACATCTGGATGCAAACAATAGGAATAGGAAAGAGGTTGAATCTTGCTGTACGGCAACCTCTTGAGAAGAAGGACAACTGGGATGTGCGGACCACAAGCCCTGATTATTGTCACCAGCCCAACGTTTCCTATCCTGGCACTGGTTAAAATCGAAGCATATCTCAGCGGGTGGCGTATGGCAACAAAGCGGTCAAAGGCCATGGCAAGTAGCACAGAGGATTCTATGATGAAGAAAGTGTGAATAAAGAAAAGTTGGGCCAGACAGAGATCAATGTCAATTTCCCTGGTGTTAAACAGGAAGACGCTGAGCACTGTGGGCAAGGTGGAAGCAGATAAACCAAGGTCAGTGAGAGACAACATGGAAAGGAACAAGTACATGGGCTGATGGAGACTCTTCTGCGTCTTTATCACGAGCAGAATGAGACCGTTTCCTAAAATTGCCACGAGGTACATGGAACAGAACGGGATGGAGATCCAGGGGCCGACAGCTTCCAGCCCGGGGATGCCTGCCAGGAGGAAGGTTGTACGACTGATGTTGGTTTCATTGCAGGTTGTCATGATGCCCTGCTCAGTTTACTAAACCACATGCCCTGCAATGAAAAACATTATCAAGACACAAGTGACACAAGACACACAGACAATATGGCCATTCCTGCCATGGATCTGCAGACAAGGCGGAATCGGTACCTTGATGAAATCCGAAATCCTCAATTTAGCAGGCCTAAATATCCCTGACCCAGGCAAACCTCACATTGAAATTCAGTTCTATTGGAACAAAGACATAGAGCTCAAATGTCCCACATAGGGTACCTGGCAGACAGACGCTGAGAGGCTCTACACGCCATACAAGCCCCATGTCTCCACAAACTACAGGAGCCCCAGGTAGGGCCTGTCATTCTTTCAGTGGTTAAAACAGCCTCTGCTGTGGTCTATAAACTACCCATGGGCTATTCAGTGCTGACTTTTCCATGGTAACTGGCGCCCTTCCTGTCCAGCATGTGAGGCTAGGGACTGTCAGTGAGGTTATCGCTGTTGGCAGACCAGAGTTCAGGTGTGGCAAGGCTCCAGGCTCCTTAATCCCACACATAGTCCCAGCAAGTCAGTGGCACTCACAGAAAAGTGCCACAGATGGTTGAGGACAGAAGCCAGGTTTCACTGGGGTTTGTGTCCCTCACTCATGGAAAATTCCACTCCACATACACGATGTTCGCACCACCAAGTGCTTGTCGTGCAAACACCGCAATGCTGGCACCTGTCATTGTAGGGCATCGGGAGAATTCACAAAATAAGTGATAATGTCGCTGAGAATAAAATGAGAAGTTCATTGTTCACACATGAAATGACTCCCACTACTGAGACTGCCTGTTACTATAAGTGAAATCGATGCAGTTTGAGCAGAGCACTTACCACAACCACTAACACAAGAGCTGGAGATCGGCCACCACAAGCCCCGAGAAGCTGAGCGGGAACACTCAGGGTAGAGACATTCCCTGTGTCTGTCAGACAGGCCGTGGCAGTGTTTATAGCGCCTGGGGAAAGCACCTGAGGATCAGTGAGTCTATTGGGAATCCCTGTTGTTTGTACTGTTATCCTTCTTCCAGATAGCATGGGCAATGGCCAGGGCCATGGTCGATATCTAGGGCTTCCTTTCCATCCATCCCACACAGAACTGGCTCAAGTCCCTATCCTGTAGCCTGAAAAATTCACACACACTCCTGTGTGCCTCCGAGGGACAATGCTTCCCCAAGCGCAAACACAGCGTCTGAGCATAGAAAAGAAACTTTTAATGAAAGAGAGAGAGAGACGTGATGTGACATTAACTTGGGAAAACTCCACAGACAGAGTTCATAACCGATCCACTCGTGAATGTCTCCACTCAAGGATGTCAGGCAGTGTCCTTTGCCTCTCAGGCTCACAAGTCCAGCAATGTAAGTGTCCCATTCACATGCCCAACCCTTCTTTGCACCCCACTCACAGTTGCTGCCCTTGTTCAGATCAGACCAGAGTTCAGAGGTAGTTTCTGAAATTTACTTCCGATTCGGAGTGTGTGTGAGGTGGGGGTGGGAGTTAAGAGGCATCTCACCCACTCCTCTGGTCACTCACCATTCATCTGCTTACTGCTCTCTGGTGACGCTTTGCTGGCCACCTGCTGCCGTTCCTGCCAGCCGGCCACATGTGATGGATTTGGCTCTAGGCCAAACCTGGTGATTTCAGCTCTCTGTGATGTCCATGTCTCTGTGATTTCAGCTCTTGGCCCACAACACAGCCTGGCTAAAAGATTCCAACATCCACTGGAATAACATTTTAAAATGAAAAATCGACTCATGACTTGGAGGCCATGTCTGGTTGACATCCATGGGCTGTTTGGACCGTCTCTATGAGCACGGCCAAGGGGAGAGGAACATGGGCTGACACAGGAGTGATTTGGCCTGTGGCAAAGTGGAAGTTGGTCCCTATAAACGCTGGGCCATGCAGGAGGTGCAGCTTGAGCTTTTCAGGTTGATTCACAGACCCAGATCCCTGAACATGTCTATTGAATTCTGGGCACATCCCAGCAGGCCCCATGGAAGCAGTGGGCTCTGAAGTAGGATCATAGTCCTTTGGGTGTGTAGGGAAGCGACCCTTACTGAGCTTCCTCTCAAAACAATCCACAGAGTGGCATGCAAAGGTGTCTCATTTGGCACCCCTTTGGGCATCTCTCAGGGCCGTGTCCTGTTGCTTGTGAGTACAACACGGCCTGCCACACAGTGAGGCCTGGACCCATTGCTAGACACGCTCCATGGAAACCCCAGTGGGAAATAAGCTTTGCCATATTTTCAGCTGCTGCATTTGGCTGGGACTTCCCCTGCCACCCTCCCTACAGCTGGCGTATGCGGGTCTCCCTGTGTCACAGCTGCTCCCGTTTCTCTGGGAAGGCATCTCTCACACTCAGCGCGCTGCTGATAATCGTTTGAAATTCCTTTTACAATACTGGGAGGAAAAAGCACAGCATGGTGGCCTGGGTCTAGCCTATAGCCCTGCTGTGCCCCTTGTAGCTTTTTTTTCCATGGTCACCCCAGACTCCTTCTCTCACCCCATGGTGGCTGAAGTCTGGGCTTTCCCCTTTACTCCCCTCACCCCCTGGGTGTACACGGCCCTTCCGCAGGATCTTCAGCTGCCTGGATTGACAAATGAGGCACCCAGCTAGCATCTCCCTTCACACAATCTCACACCTCACCTGGGCAGCGTGCCCCATTGTTGGAGAACTGCTGCTCCGCACAGAATCGAATGCGAGCCCCTGCCCAGGAGAAGCCTGAGAAATGTCTGTGGGGATTGATTTGAGCACCTGGACACAGATCCTGGGCTGCATGAAGCATTGTTGGCTGAATGACACTGATGTGATCAGCACCTGCCTGTAAACTCTGACAGGGACTTGGAATCAAGGAATGTATTATATCAAGACACCTGTAAAACGTGCAGTTGGAAAAAGTCTCAGCAAGTCCTCGGATGGCAGCAGTTTTGAAATTGCATTTACCATTTCCAGGAGCTTTCTCTGGAGCACGGTGCTTAAAACAAATTCTCCATTTATTTCGTTCATGCAGAAGGCGCATAAATTTCATTGGGATTTTTGCTGAGGGGAGTTCTGTCTGTGCAGGCCTTCATTGCAGCTAATTATCAAACTCTGCCAGGAAGGAGAGACCCCTATTGGTGGTGGTTCAATGGCGCAGTAAGTTGCTAGAACAACTTTCCATTTGTTATGAAATATGCTGAAGAGGCCAAATAAACGATGACAAGCTGAATGCTCTTAGCCCATAATGAACTAGTACAGGAAAAAATGTTGCTACCACACCAGTCTCTGGGAAGGTGTCTCATGCAGTGATGTGACATTTGCTGACCCAGACAGTCTGCTCTTCACATTTACGCGTTCTCAACATAAAGCCCAAGAGCTCGACCCTGATCTTGTCATGGTCGCTCAGAAGAGGTGCTATAGTGCTCCCCACCCCACGGCAGACTCTCTCCATCCTGGCCACGTCCCTAACCCGCTCTGACTGTCGTTCCAAGTACAGTCAATGTATGAAATCGCAGCTGCAGGAGAACAAAAGGGGAGAAGGGGAAAGGGACAAGGAACTCGCCCTGTGGGCATGGGGCACCCCCAGAAATGTTCACATTCTGCTCCTCACACGCCCCAGGCCCAGGGGCAATGAATTCTTCCTAAAAGTGGGAGGGCCACAAGGCCTTGGCCTTCCATGGCCTTGCCCCTTCCTCTTCTTCCTCCCATAACCCCCGCTGGCTAAGCTGGAACCTGGCCCGTTGGGGTGGGGGCACCTGAGAGCAGCCCCAGGCCCACATTCACTCCACCCCCTGGGCAGATGTAGGGACTGTGGCTGCCCAGAGTTGCTCACGGGGTTCTCATCCTGAACGAGCTCAGGGACTAACGAGCTGCAGCGGGGCCATGGTAAGAGCTGCCTGGGCACATGTGTGAAGCCAAAGTTGCTCTCTCTGCCCTGGGTGTGAGCTCCAGTGGGGTGGCTGTTCCACTGCCTCGGCCTTGTACTGGGCCCTCTGCCCATGGCCCCATTTTGCTCTCCCCAGAATCAAGTTTTGCCTTTGGAGCAGGAATTTGACTTCGGTATGTGTAAAAAATATGGCGCGTGCTCAGCCAAAACAGCAACACTTAATCCCTGAGTACAGAATTTGCAAGGCTGATTACCAATTAGTTCAGAATTGACAGCAAGTAGTGTTCCTCCATTGAACTCCTTCTTCCTCATGTGAATTCCACTGAACCCCCCTGAGTGCTATATGGAGAATAACAATTTCTCATAACTAGAGTCACTGAATCTGGAGCTTCTGCATGATCTTACTTGTAGCCAAGAAGTCAAAATACACTTCCCTTTAAGCAACGCAGCCTTTCTCTCCTTACCATCCTGCCCGACAAGTCTATAGAATGAGGGTTATTTAAAATCTGATATACCAGATACAAAGTTCTGCCAATCCCAAGAGATCAAACACACTGCTCACTGGGCCAATGCATATTTCTTTCCCAAATACAAGCTTACAGCCAATTCTTATTTACTAATCAAAGATTTATTTTAAAGGGAAAGAGAGTTGCTGTGGTTAAAAATCAATATGCCTAAAAATCTGAATCAAGTCCTTAGATCAGTTTCACAGCTTCTGTATTAACTTACTAGTGACCAAGAAGTCAAAATACACAGCCCTTTAAGCAACGCAGCCTTTGTCTCCCTGCCATCCTGCCCAACAAGTCTATAGAATGAGGGTTATTTAAAATCTGATATATTAGATACAAAGTTCTGCCAATCTCAAGAGAACAGTCCCATTGCTCGTTGGGTAAATGCATATTTCTTTGCCAAAGGCAAGCTTACAGCCAATTCTGATTAATTCACAAAAGATTTATTTTAAAAGGAAACAAAGAGAGTTGCTGTATTTAAAAATAAATGTACCTAAAAATCTGAATCAAGTTCTTAGATCAGTTTCATAACAGAGACTGTAACACTGTTGATTTCTAGAAACCCTTCTGGAATTCATTTAAAAATTCATAGAGCAAAGGACAGTCCATGTGTTGAGTTGGTTCAAATTCTTCCATGAGAATTGCCAATTCTTTCACAAGACTAGACCTGGAAACCTCAGTCTTCTGACTTGACTGCCTCTAACATAACTAAATCTGAGACAGTAAGGACCGGGCCTCAAAATCTCTTTATAACTGATGCTCAGCTGATTAACCTCATGTTGGCAAATGATCACAGCAGGGATTCCATGGGTGAAGAACAGGTAATGTGCGTTGTTGGTTTAAAGTAAAACTTTATTTCCTAAGCATAAACCAATAACTAGTTGCATTTCTTAGCATAAGATAATTAACCACTCAACTGGTTCATAGGTAGTGTAGTGCAAATTTTAACAAGAAATAGACAGTGATATCATTATACCACAACGTTAATCTCAATAGTAATAACCCCTTTTGATATCTGAATTGATAGAATATAATTTTTAAACATTACAGACAGGAACCAAATTTACCATGTAGAAGTTACATTACTCCAAATGTTGACATAGGTAAACACAGACAAATACAATGACTCTTTCTCATTCTCTCACAATACAGACTAACATTTCAAAATTGGTCTATTTACTAAGTATTGCCAATAGTTATCTAACATGCTGTTGAATGTTCCGTTTAATTCAATCAGTTGACCAGATGCTGTCTCAGAGTCACAGCAATTCTTGGCGGTTCGTAAATTAAGAGATGAGAGAAACCAACTCAGTGCCGGAATCTCTTAGTGGAATAGTTCTGAAAGATCTTCATGATCTGTTTACGAATCTCTTTGGTTTTTATGCTGTACACAATGGGGTTTAGCACTGGAGGGAGGAGGAGATGGAGATACGTACTAAGATTTTGACTCAGAGGAAGGGCATTTTTCATGAACCTGTGAATCATTGTCATACTGAGCAGTGGAATGTAGAACAGCAGGGTGACACAGATGTGGGATACGCACGTGTTCAGGGCCTTGAGGCGCTCATGCCAAGATCTGAGACTCAGCACTGTGTTAAGGATTGTGATGTAAGACAAGACAATGAGCAACGAGTCCAAGGCCAGAGTAGAAAGAACAATAAACAAGCCATAGTAGCTACTGGGCGTAGCGTCTGCACAGGCCACCTTCATCACATCTGGATGCAAACAATAGGAATAGGAGAGAGGTTGAATCCTGTTGTACGGCAACCTCTTGAGAAGAATGGGGCATGGGATATTCAGACCGCTACCCCTGATTATTGTCGCCAGCCCAATCTTTCCTACCTTGGCACTGGTTAAAATCGAAGCATATCTCAGCGGGTGGCATATGGCCACAAAGCGATCAAAGGCCATAGCTAGTAGTACAGCAGATTCTGTGTTAGAAAAAGTGTGAACAAAGAAAAGTTGGACCAAACAGAGATCGGCATCAATTTCCCTGGTGTTAAACAGGAAGACGCTGAGCACTGTGGGCAAGGTGGAAGCACATAAGCCGAGGTCAGTGATGGACAACATGGAAAGGAACAAGTACATGGGCTGATGGAGACTCTTCCGTGTCTTTATCGCGAGCAGAATGAGACCATTTCCTAAAAATGCCATGAGGTACATGGAGCAGAACAGGATGGAGATCCAGGGGCCGAAAGCTTCCAGCCCGGGGATGCCTGACAAGAGGAAGATTGTACGACTGGTGTTGGTTTCATTGCAGGTTGGCATGATGCCCTCGGGAGGTTCTGCTAAGTTTACCAAACCACATTCCCTGCAATGAAAAATGACATTAGCAAGACACGAATGACACCCTGACAGATAATATGGCCCTTCCTGCTATGGCCCTGCAAACAGGGTGGAGTCAGTATCTTATTGAAAAATCCTTGTGGAGCTCACAGATCCTCAGCCCAGCTGACCTAAGTATTCCTGACCCAGGCAAACCTCCCCCGCCCCCCTGAAATTCAGTGTTGTGGGAGCAAAGACAAAGAGCTCAAATGTCCCACGTAGTGTCCCCAGCAGGCAGACACCCTGAGAGGTGCTACACACCACACAAGTCCCATGTCCCCGGAAACTGCAGGAGGCTCAGATAGGACCTGTCATTCTTTCAGTGGTTACAACAACCTCTGCCATGGGCTATAAGCTACTGGTAGGCTATTCAGTGCTGGGTTTTCCAAGATTACTGGTGCCCTTCCTGTCCAGCGTGTGAGGCTAGGGACTGTCAGTGAGGTTATCGGTGTTGACAGACCAGAGTTCAGATGTGGCCTGGCCATTCCTAGGCTCCTTATTCCCACACACAGTCCCAGCAAGTCAGTGGCCCTCGCAGAAAAGTGCCAAAGGGAGTAGAGGACACAAGGCGGCTTTCACTGGGGTTTGTGTCCCTTGCTTATGGAAAAGTTCACCCCACATACACAATGTTTGCACCACCGAGCGCTTGTCGAGCAAACATCACAGGGCGGGGACCTGTCATCCTAGGGCGTTGGGAGACTTCACAAAATAAGTGATAATGTCGTTGAGAATAAAATGAGCAGCTCGTTGTTCACAGATGAAATGACTCCCACCACTGAGACTGCCTGTTACTATAAGTGAAATCAATGCAATTTGAGCAGGGCACTTACCAAAGCCACTAACACAAGAGCTGGAGATCGGCCACCATCTGTCCCCGAGTAAGCTGAGCTGGAATGCTCTGTGCGGGAACATAGCCTGTGTCTGTCAGACAGGCTGTGGCAGTGTTTATAGCACCTGGGGAAAGCTCGTGAGGATCAGTGAGTCAACTGGGAATCCCTGTCGTTTGCACTGTTGCACAGTTTATCTCTGCCGGCACAAATGGGAAATGTCTGGTAGACATGGACTATTTCTATAGGGACCCCGTTTACACTGGTGCAGCATCTGGGATTAACGGTTAATCCGATCCCCCTGATGAGTTGGAAGATGCTGCAATCATCCATCTCAGAGCTGCTGTAAATGGGGTCACCGCGGTGAGTCAGGGGTCGGCACTCACACTGGGTCAGGATGGAACCTGAGTTGTTGTTCCCAAGGAGAATTTCACTCTTGTGAGAGGTGCCAGCTGACAGGCCAGGAGGTGTCTGTGCTTCAGTGAGCCAAAGTGCCACATGTCCTGGTACAGAGCCACACCGACGTTGCGCTGTACGGCACACGGGTGACTGGGTTTGGAAACTTTCCATTAGCTGGATTTGGAACCATTTATTGTAGAGTGGATCTTACACAAAGCAGCCACGGGGAATCTCCCCTAGCTCTCTTGGGGTGTTTGGTTGTCACAGCAACCATCCTCCTAGGAACCCCCAGTGTAAGCTGCGCATCCATCCCTTCCCCTGCATGCTCCTTACAGCCCCCTCTGCCCATGAACTCATGGTGTAGCCCCCTTTCCAGCCCAGCAAACCTCTCTCCCCACACATGCCATTCCTCCCCACAGGATCCCCACCTCACCCTGTCAGCCATTTCCGCCCTCCATGCCCCAGAGCCTGCAACCTGCCCTTCCACCTCCTCGGTTCGGTCCTGCAGCCCAGTGTCCTTCTTTATCTCCATATTATCATACTCCCTTCTGCTGCCATTCCAGCCTCCAGTTTTCCTCCTGCCCTCTTCCACCTCCTTCCCTTCCAGAAGAAAACATGACTCTGGGAGGCATTAACAGGAGTGTTGTGAGCATGACATGAGAAGTCATTCCTCCACTCTACTCTACTGATTAGTGTTCAGTTGGAGTATTGTGGAATAAGTTGCCTAGGGAGGTTGTGGAATCTCCATCACCAGAGATACTCAAGAGCAGGTTAGACAGACACCTGTCAGGGATGATCTAGACGGTGCTTGGTCCTGCTGTGCGGGCAGGAGACTGGACATGATGACTTCTCAAGGTCCCTTCTAGTTCTAGCATTCTGTGATTCTATAGAGATTGACCCTCCTCCCCCACCTCACCTTTTCTATGACCTGCTCCCCTCAACTTCCCTTTAGCCACATCCCCAGCCCATTCCACATAATCAGACCCTCCATATTACCTCCCGAGAAGGGAAAAGGGGGCTGCTCCCCCACCCTGCCCCTCACAAACCATTCTCCCCTCTGTGCCTCTAGCTCTGAGGAGACAAGGGGGCCTGTGTTATGTCCTGCCACTCACAGGCCTTCGGCCCCTCCATATCACCCACGCACAGACCCTCCAACCTCACAGGGTGCTAGAGCCCAGTCTCCAACCCAAGCTTGAGCTGCCACACCACAATGACATGACTCCTGAGCCTCAGCCCCGCAAGCCAGAGTCAGCTGACAGAGACCAGCCACAGGTGTCTAACGGGGTGTTTCTGCACTACAGATTTTTGTTAAGAGGCTAGTAGAGCCAGTCCGTAAAACACACAGGTTGCATCTAGACTGGCATGATTTTGCACAAAATCAGCTGCTTTTGTGCAAAATCTTGCCGCTTGCCTACACCGGCTGAAAGTATTTGCACAAGAACACTGACTTTGTAATGTACAAAATCAGTGGTTCTTGCACAAATACTTTGACGCTCCAGCTCAGGGATAAGCCCTCTTGTACAAGTATTCTTGCGCAATAGGGCCAGTGTAGACAGCCATGTTAATTTCTTGTGCAAGAAAGCCCAATGGCTAAAATGGCCATCGGAGCTTTCTTGTGCAAGAGAGTGTCTACACTGGCACGGATGCTTTTGCGCAAAGGCACATGCCAGTATAGATGCTCTCTTGCACAAATACTTTTAACAGAAAAACTTTTCAGTTAAAAGTATTTGCGCAAAATCATGCCAGTCTAGATGCAGCCACACAGTTGGTTGAGTGATACCGTAACACATGTACACGGCAGAACAAATACGTTCTGATGGTTTAGCATTATTGTTGCGCTGTTCTCCCTACTGGGCACACTCCAGAACTTCTGGAAAATAATAAAGTGATACATATCGGACAGCATGGATTTATAAAGAACCAATCCTGCCAAACCAATCCCATTTCTTTGATAGGATAACAAATCTTGTTGATGGGAGGGGACGTGGTACCTAGACTTAAGTAAGGATTTGATAAGGTCTTGCATGAGCTTCTTATCAATAAATGAGACAAATACTATTGGGCTGGGCTGGTGGTAAGGAGCACAGCCAAAGCAGGCATTACTCTGGCACATGCTCTTTCCCTTCATTTTGCAGCCTAGGAAAGCATGTAGCTGCCCTACTTAGCTGTGTCTTTTGCTTATCCTCATTGGCGCTGTATAAAATATCTTCAGGGTTAAAACCCTTGTAATCTCTGTAACCTTTTAGTTTGTACCATAGGAATGTGCTGATTGAATTAGAAATTCTGTAAATACTTGTTAGGGGAGGATATAATTGTATTCATAATTTGCTTATTAATATTAATTTTAGGGGAGTTAACTTTACCAAATAAGGTTTTAGGAAAAGTAGTGATAGATGTGTGAATTAACACACTGAAATAGATAATAGGGTCTAACTAACGCCAGGTTGTGGCCACTCGTACATTGTGTTAATGTCCGAGGTAAACATGCGTAGGCAATAAAGCAGTTCCTTTTACCCCATTCACTCCCGGGTTGCCTGTTTCTTCTCTAACAAATACAACTTAGAAGGGGCTACTCTAAGATGTGCGCATAACTGTCTGGATAAGCAGTCTCAGGGTATGTCTACACTACAGCGCTAATTCGAACTAACTTAATTAGTTAATTCGAACTAATCTAATTCGAATTAGCGCATCTAGACCTAAAAACTAGTTCAAATTAGCGTTTTGCTAATTCAAACTAGCATGTCCACATTGAGTGGACCCTGAACTGAGGTTAAGGATGGCCGGAAGCAGTGCTGGCAGGGCATCAGAGTAAGAGTTAGAGCATGGAGCTGCTGCCTCAGGAGAGCCGAGGGCTGTGCTTAAAGGGACCCGACCCCCACCCCGGACAGACAGTTCTCAGGGGTGCCCCACTTGCAAAGCAGTCCTGACTTGGAGTGCCCTGAGTGCCCACACTGGGCACATCACAGCACTCGGCCATCAGCCCGGCTGCACTTGCCGCAGGCTGCCATCCGGGGGGAGGGGACAATCGGGGGGCTTCAGGAGAACTTCCACCCCGAGCAGCCCGCAGAGCCAGCCCAGTCCTCCCCATCGGGGGCTCGTACCCCATTCCTCCCTCACATTCTTCCACTTACCCCTCCCTAGCCCCCCTTCCTGATGTACAAAATAAAGGACACATGTGTTCAAAAATAGAATCTCTTTATTGAACAAAACTGGGGGAGACTGGGAAAAGGAGGTGGCAGAGGGCAAGAGAGAGGCTTGGAGAGGGGAGGGCAACTAAAATGATCAGGGGTTTGGAACAGGTCCCATATGAAGAGAGGCTAAAGAGACTGGGACTTTTCAGATTAGAGAAGAGGAGACGGAGGGGGGAAATGATAGAGGTCTCTAAAAGTATGAGTGGTGTGGAGAGGGTGCATAAAGAAAAGTTCTCCATTAGTTCCCATAATAGAAGGACTAGAGGACACCAAAGGAAAGGAATGGGTAGCAGGCTTCAAACTAGTAACAGAAAGTTCTTCTTCACAAAGCAAATAGTCAACCTGTGGAACTCCTTGCTGCAGGAGGCTGTGAAGGCTAGAACTAGAACAGAGTTTAAAGAGAAGTTAGATCAATTCATGGAGGTTGGGTCCATGAAGTGCTATTAGCCAGGGGGTAGGAGTGGTGTCCCTGCCCAAAGTTTGTGGAAGGCAGGAGAGGGATGGCATGAGACAAATGGCTTGGTCACTGTCTTTGGTCCATCCCCTCCAGGGTCCCTAGGGTTGGCTGCTGTCGGCAGACAGGCTACTGGAATAGATGGACCTTTGGTCTGACCCAGTACGGCCATTCTAAGCTCAGGGCTCAGGGACGGGGGTCTCAGTGGACCACCTTGATTTTCATGCAAACCTGCTCCTGGGTGGCCAGGCTGGCAAGTCTCCTGCCCTAGACGGCCACTTTCCTGTGCCTAGTGCGGAGATCGTGGACGAGGTCCACAATGTCTGCACTAGACCAGGCGGGTGCCCGCCTCTTGCGGTCCTGGGCAGGCTCCCAAGAGCCGACAGCCTGGTCCCGGGAAGAGGGGGAGAGCTGGGGGGCATCGGGTGGCTGGCTTGAGCCGTGCGAGGTGCAGGGTCTGCTGGCTGGGTGCTGGCAGGCTTGCACCTGGCACGGGCATCGTAGCCAGCCCGTGCCCCTTTAAGGGCTCCGGGGCCGGGAGGGGGGCAGACGAGTTTCCCTGGTGGTGCCCAGAGTGGCCACCAGGGAAAGCTGGGAAGGGCTAGCCTCCCACTAGTTCGAATTAAGGGGCTACACAGCCCTTAATTCGAACTAGTAAGTTCGAACTAGGCTTAGTCCTCGTGCAATGAGGTTTACCTAGTTCGAACTAAGTGCTCCGCTAGTTCGAATTAAGTTCGAACTAGCGGAGCGCTAGTGTAGCGCCTGTCAAAGTTAATTCGAACTAACGTCCGTTAGTTCGAATTAACTTTGTAGTGTAAACATACCCAAAGTGTGTTGAGGAGAGGGCTTATGGGTAATGCTATTGATCAGAAAGAGACAACTGAGCAATGGAGTCACTGAATGCTAAGACCTTGGGTATGAGGAACATCTGAGACTCTGAAGATTCTGGCAGAGCACAATTGTTTAATGAGGAGGTCTCCTTCCCCCTTCTTGTTATGCAGGTTTAGGGTCAGTAGTCCCAGGCGATTGCTTTCTGCACATGTATTTACTCACTTTGGCACGAAGCTCTTTGGTTTTGACCCCATAGATGATGGGGTTGAACATGGAAGGGACAAGGACATAGACATTGGCAATAATGACTTGTGCTGGGGAAGGGATGCTCTGGCCGAACCTTTGTGTCAGGGAGGAGAAGAGGCAGGAAGAGTAAGACACCAGGATCACACAAAGGTGGGTTGTGCAGGTGTTGAGGGCTTTCTGGTGGGCTGTCTTGGAGGAGACTTTGAGGACAGCTCTGATGATCAGTCCATAGGACAGAGCAATGAGTGTCAGATCTAACCCAGAGACTGATAATATCACCCCCAATCCATACGTCTGACTGACTGTGATGTCCCCACAGGAGATCTTTGCCACAGACATGTGGTCACAGTATGTGTGGCGGATAGTGCGGTTGGCACAGAACGGCAGCCTGCTTAGGCGCAGAGGAATGGGCAAAATCAAGAGGACAGCCCTTACTAAACCCACTAGCCCTAGTTTAGCTATGCGCGCATTCGTGAGAATGGTGGCATATCTCAGAGGGTTGCATATGGCAACGTAGCGATCGAAAGCCATAGTGCTGAGAACGCCTGAGTGCATCACAATAACCATGTGCAGGAAGAACACCTGGGTGAGGCAGCCTCCCATAGTAATGTCTTTCAGATTGAACCACAAAATGCACAGAGTCTTTGGCACAACAGAGGAAGACATGCCGATGTCGGTGAGCGCCAGGAAGCAGATCAACAAGTACATTGGCTTGTGCAGGCTCTGCTCTTTGCCTACAATAAAGAGAACCATGAAATTTGCCAACAGGCCAATCGTGTAGCACACAGAGAAGGGGATGGCAATCCAGATGTGGGCTGCTTCCAGGCCAGGGATGCCCATTAGGATGAAAACAGAAGAGTCAGAAGAGGTGAGGTTGAAATTAGACATGAGGTGGCCGATGTGTGGATTTGGCTCAGAATCCTCCAGGTACCTGGGAAGAGAGAGACAAAGTGCGGGGTTTACACATTTCATAGAAAACGGTACCGTTGATATTTTCTAGCTATTACCAGTCTACAAAAGGGGCTGAGCATGGAGGTGGCGACGTTGGCAGGTGTTTCCAGGTTCTTTAGCTCAGAGTCAGAAGTCCTCAGAGGGAGCTGAGCAAGCCAGAAGAGTGGGTGGCAGATGGCAGAGGAACCGCAGAGTCGATCTCTATAGCACAAGTGCCCATTGGAGGAAAACAATCAAACTCCTCAAACAGCCAGCAAGGTTCTAATTGAACTGTATGAACTCAGAGAGGGACCTGGGCGTCATGGAGCACGGCTGTGGAAAACCATGTGCACGGTGCTTGTATGGGCAGAAACTGCACAAAACATTGGGGACCCGGACAAGAGGGATGATGGGGACCCTACAGAAAACACAACATCACAAGATGCATCAGTCAATGCTTCACCCTCCTCTGGACATCCCTGTGCAGTGTTGGGCACCCTTCCCACCCAGTGTATTGCAGAGAATGACCAAAGGCCTAGGGAACGCTTCTGTGGAGAGGGGTTGGAAAGACGTGGGATTGTTACCTCACAAAGGGGATGGAAAAGAGAGGACATGAGACAATTTCTAGCCTTTCCACGTAGTGATACCTCCCACCCACAGCACCAAAATCAGGTGTCAGACCCGACAGTAACAGCCCACAGAAATATCTCCTCAGACAACATTACACTCAGTGTCTGCCGGCAGTGGGGAAATGGGGAGTTCAGTCTGATCTGCCTGTCTGATTGGCAGCTCAGCCTGTGCAGGGGAGGGGAGAGGGACAGGCCCAGCGGAAGGAAGAGAGGACATGGGGACCTCAAAGAGACAAAGGACTTTCCTTCAAAAGACACAAAGCTTTACCGTATCGCAACCCATTCTAAACCCAGACAGACCTTCCTCAGGCTGCTCCTCTGTGTTGGCAATTGCAGACGTGACGACAAAGCTGTAGTGGGGTTGCTCAAGTGAGGAGGAAGGGTCTGGGTAGGGGAAGGTGTCAGGGATATTCTGCTGCCGTGTGCTCTGTGATACAGCACTGCCCAAGACACCACATGCCCTAGGAGGGCTCGTGTCACCTCTTTGGACCGTGAATGGGTCAGGCTGCTCATGCCCAGTTCAGTGGTGCTCAACCTTTTTTCATTGGAGACCCCTGGAGCTGGGAACATTTTTGTTGAGTAAAAAATTTTTAAAAAGCCACTCTCTCCATCCCTGCCGTGTGTGCACCGTGCACCAGGCTGGGAAAAGAAAATACCAGTGGGCCAGTATCAAAGTGCTGCGACCCCCAGGAAGACAGCTGCTACCCCCATGGGGTTGTGCACCGCTGCCCTAGTTCACTTGATTTCAGGATCCCACCCCACTGTGATCTGTATACTGCATGTGCCCCTCTGCTCCCCCCACTCTGTGCATTCCTGGACCTACCCCAGATAGATCTCTACAAGCATCTGATTTCCTCTGAGCCAGGCACGTGCTGTTATTTTTACAGTCTCTTCGTGTGTCTCGTCCTCTCCACGCCCAAAGATGCAGAGGAGGGGCAGGGCAGATTCCTCTCTCTTAACACAAAAAAATGTTAGCGTGACTGTTATGAAACTCTAAGCCGGTGAGTTTGAGGTTTCTGGATCCCTCCTGGCATTTCTTCTGTGCTCCCCACAAGCTCACCCAGAGTTAGAGTCCCCAGGGTGACTCCAGTTGAAGTCACTGACAGTTAACAGGATGTTTATTTAAGTCTCTCTTCGTGGAGTTAGGGGGAACTCATGGTCTGGTTGGGAGTTTTACCACTGATCTCATTGGGACCAGACTCCTCCGCAGTGGTTGGCTTTTGGATCCCAGCCGCAGAAAGCACAGTTCGGGATCCTGCTACAGTGCGCACTAGTCTACAAGATGCTGAAAGCATCTGAAAGAAACCCCAGTTTCTCTGGCACTAGGATCAATCAGGATTCCAAAACTCCAGGATCCACATTGTGCTCTCATGGAGGCCAGAGTCAATCTGGAGTGACCCACTGTGGGCAGAAGGGAGGAGCAGAATCTGACCAGTCACACAGACACCCTCTCGTCTCACAGACACCCAAGGTAGAGCCTTTGGCTGCACTCCCTAGCAGAGTGCTGACATGTCTAAACTGGGGAACATGAGTGAGCCAAAGGAATCTCCTCATGCACCAGAAAAGGGAAGCTACCAAGACAGAGGGAAGGACACAGGGAGAGACAAGGAACTCATCTGAAACACAAATCTTTGTCTAAATGATTTCTAATAATTTTTTACCTCCAGTTTTCCCAGGTAAATTGACTGTTGTTTCTGACAACACTAAACAGCTCAAGTCTTTGTGCTAGCGACTTCCTCTCCTGATTGTTCTTGCCTTGAAAACTGGAAATCTTCCTCATGTCTTAGCACTGACATTATTGCAGAAACAGGCAATTCACTGAAGTGCTTCTTAGCAGAGAGATGAAATCTTTCAGCGTGTCAGGGAGGCTGAGCCCTGAGCACCAGCGTAGGAATCTCACATGTCTGACTCTCCGTGTGCTGCAGAGCGACCTTTATGGTTGTAGTACAGTCCCTGAGGAAACTCGCGTTGTCCTGGGCAATTCTCTGGGCCCTGTGAGCAGGGGAAGAGGAGAAAGCAGAACCGGGCATATTCAGCCTCTGAGCGTCTCCTGGGAGGGAAGAAATTATTCACTAACATCAGGTGCTCAGACTGTCAGGGGAAATGGCTTTGCCTTGCAGACTGGGCAGAGGGATCTGGAGCTACTGTAACCCTGGAGAGACGAGGAAGAGCCAAGGCTGAGATGTGCTCATGTGCGTATCAGCACTTCTGGGCTGCTGCCCATCCCCCTCGAGAGGGAGCGTCCCTTCCTCCTCTCTTGGTTGAGGAGCCTCACGCTCAATCTCTGGGACTGCGACCTGCAATGGAGCTGCTCTTCTATGCCCTTGTTCCGAGCACTGAATGACAGCCACTCCCCTCGGACGGCCTCTTTCTGACTGAAGGCAGCACAATGGGCCCCTGCTACGTCATTGCCCTCCTAGTGCAATATTGTGCCATGGGCAAGAGCAGCCTCCTGACCCCTTCACTGGTCAGCATGTCCCCTGAGTCCTGTGGACTGCACCGTCCATATTTAGGACAGGGAAGGTGGAGGGAGAAGTTCAGAGGCACAGACTTGATGTAGGTGTCCCATACCCATCTGCATTCATTGTGCAAACAGCACCAAATTTCGAAACAGTGTATTTCAAAATGAACTCGAAATAAGCTACACAATTTGCGTAGTGCAAATTGCGTATCCTATTTCAAGTTGCGAGTGAAGTGTACACATAGCCTCAATGAACTGAATTGGCAACAAGTTTAAAGCAGGGAAAAGGAAACACTTCTTCCCAATATGCACAGTCAAACTGTGGAACTCTGCCGAGGGATATTGTGAAGCTAGGTCCATCAATATGTGTTAGCAAAGATGTTCCGGGACACATTATGCTTTGGGTATTCTAGCCTCTGACAGCCAGAACCTGGAAATGGATAACAGGAGATGGATCCCTCGATAATTGCCTTGTTCTGTTCTTTCCCTCTGAAACACCTGCCAGAAGACAGGATTCTAGACTCAACAGACTATTGCTCAGATCCAATGTGGCCAGTCTTCTGTTCTTCTCTGAGGCTATGTCTAGACTGCAGGCTTCTTTCAAAAGAGGCTCTTTCGAAAGCATCTTTCGAAAGAGCCTCTTTCGAAAGATCGCGTCTAGACTGCAGGCGGATCTTTCGAAAGAGAAATCCGCTTTTTCGAAAGAGAGCACCCAGTGAGTCCGGATGCTCTCTTTCGAAGACGGCCTCTTTACATTGAAGAACGCCTTCTTTTGAAAGAGGGACTTTTGAAAGAAGGCGTTCTTCCTCGTAAATTTAGGTTTACTGCCATCGAAAGAAAAGCCGCGTTCTTTCGAAATAATTTCGAAAGAACGCGGCTTGAGTCTGGACGCAGGGGAAGTTTTTTCGGGAAAAGGCTACTTTTCCCGAAAAAACCCCTGAGTCTGGACACGGCCTGAGTCTCCTTTGTCTTCTCTGGGTCTATGTCTAGACTGCATGCCTTTTTCAACAGAGTTCTGGCAAAAAAGAGCATCTAGACTATGACCAGTTCTGTCGAAAAAGCAAGCCACTTGTTCGAAAGAGAGTATAGACACTCTCTTTTGAAAAAGCAGTTTGCATGCAATAGCGCCTTTTTTGACGGAACTCTGTTGAAAAATGGCGTAATTCCTCATAAAATGAGGTTTACCGCCATTGACAAACTGCTGCGTTCTGTCGACTTACTGTTGACAGAACACAGCAGTAGTGTAGACACAGGTATAGTTTTGTCAACAAAAGTCCACTTTTGTCGACAAAAACCTATAGTCTAGACACACCCTCGCTACGTCTAGACTGGCAAGATTTTCAGGAAATGCTTTTAACGGAAAAGTTTTCTGTTAAAAGCACTTTCGGAAAAGAGCATCTAGATTGGCACGGACGCTTTTCCGCAAAAGCACTTTTTGCAGAAAAGCGTCTGTGCCAATCTAGACGCACTTTTCTGCAAAAAAGCCCCGATCACCATTTTTGCGATCAGGGCTTTTTTGTGGAAAACAAATCTGAGCTGTCTACACTGGCCCTTTTGTGCAAAAGTTTTGCGCAAAAGGACTTTTGCCTGAATGGGAGCAGCATAGTATTTCCGCAAGAAGCACTGAGTTCTTACAGTAGGAAGTCAGTGCTTTTGCAGAAATTCAAGCAGCCAGTGTAGACAGCTGGCAAGTTTTTCCAGAAAAGCGGCTGATTTTCTGGAAAAACTGGCCAGTCTAGACACAACCTGGGTGCTGGACCTCATAGTCAATGGTGCCCACAAGGATCACTACATCAAATGGTCTCTGTCATCAATGCAGCAGTTTGAACTTCATGTGGGGTAGTAACAATGGCACTCAATCACACAGCACTCCTGTGGCATCTTAGGGTACGTCTAGACTACATGCCTCTGGCAACAGAGGCATGTAAATTAGACTACTCGACATAGTCAGTGAAGCGTGGATTCAAATAAACCTCACTTCAGTAAAATAAAAATGGCTGCTGTGCTGTGCTGGCTCAGCTGATTGTCGGTGCAGTGCGGCTGTCAAGATGCAGATCGGTCGGCAGGGAAAGCCTTTGCCGACCAATCCTGTAAACCTCCCTGCCCCACTACAGCAGCTTTATTCCAGCCTCTTTGACTGCCCAAGCAGTAATTCTGAGACAAGGACTCATGTCACCAGCCAGGTCTGCATGGAGCTCAGTCTGAGAGCGAGAGCCCCAGGAGAAAACTCTAGTTCTGTTTACATGTAAATAGCCAGAGCAACTTGCCTCAGATCTGTTTGGTCCTCACACCGTAGATGATGGGATTTAGCATGAGGAGCAGCATGACACACACATTGGCAATGAGAACATGGAAATGCGGGGGCACATTGTGGCCCAGCCGATACATGAGGGAGGAGAAGATGCCTGGGATGTAAAAGGCTACATTGGCACAGAGGCGGGAGCTGCAGGTTCCAAAATTCATACACCGAGCGTCCTTTGTAGGGAGGCTGAGGATGGCCTTGAGGATCTGGACCTAGAACATGGTGATCAAAAACACATTGAGACCCATCACACAAAAGAGCAAAAAGAGGCCATAATAAGTACTGACCCGGGTGTGAGCACAGGCCAGCTTCACCACAGCTATGTGCACACAGTACGGTTGGAGGATGACATTTGTTCTGCAATATGGCCACTGCCTCATCAGGAAAGGATAAGGCAATGCCAGGATGCCACCATGCAGAAGAACGACCAGGCCAATTTTGGCCACCAGAGCATTTGTTAGGATGGTGGAATGTCTCAGAGGATGGCAGTTGGCCATGTAGCAATCCAAAGCCATGGCCACCAAGACCCCAGACTCTACTATGGTGAAGCCATGAAAGAAGTACAGTTGGGTGAGGCAGGCACTGAACTCAATCTCCCTGGCATTGAACCAGAGGATGGCTAGCATTTTGGGCAGGATTGAGATGCACAGAACCAGGTCTCTGATGGCCAGCACGCAGTGGAAATAATTCATGAGCCCATGAAGGCTTGGTACCTTCTTCACAATGAAGAGGATGGTGAAGTTCCGCACAAGGGCTATGGCATATATGGTTCAGAAGGGGATGGAGATCCAGCCATGGGCTCCCTCCAGGCCAGGAATGACCAGCAGGATGAGGGTGGAGGGGTTGGTGAAGTCAGTTGTGTTAGAACCTGATATGGTGTAGGGGAGAAGCTGTCCAACTCTGAGACAGAACGGTCTCTCATGCATATTTCGTACATTCCATTGAATTCCAATATGTGCCCAGAGTCCGGGGTGATGGTCACAGTACAAATGCCTGGAGGGAGAGACAATGTTAGTTTTAGACATGACATGAACTCCTAGAGGCTGCTGTCATGGGAGAAGTGGATTGGTCATGCATCTCACACTGAAAAATGATATTTCCCAACTACAAAAGACCCGCTGGTCACTGATAATTCATTCTATAGAAACAACTGTCTAATCAAAGAGCACATTTGGATAACTAATTAAAGGGGTGGAGACTAACCTGCTCTGGACATGTTCTCAGGTTTGGTCATCCGGTCTCTCTAAAGGATGTAGCAGATTAAAAGGGGTATTTCTGACACAGTCTACAAAAATGAGGGAGGCTTCCATACAAGGACACTCTGGGACTATTTTGTTTAGAGAAGAGACATAGAAGTGGGCAATTTACAGAGGAAAGCTAAATAAAGATGGAAACTGAATACTCTCAAATGGACAGAGAACAGCTCCCAACTAGTAATGTCTATAGATACTCAGTGCTTCAAAGGGCTAATTCCCCAAAACACAGGGAAAGTATCAGCAAAACGGATTGAAGGGGAAAAATAGACAGAAAAATGGGAATGACGCTTGATCATTCTTCCAGAAAAGATTATTAGACAGCAAAATGTCCATGCTTCCATAGTCAAGACAAAGGAAAATGTTGGACCAAAAAAGAAGAAGCCTTCATTCAGTTGCAAAGTGGAGGTAGCAATTATAGGGGAAATACAGTATCAAACAAATGGGAAAAAGTGAAAATGAATAGCAAATAATGCCAATTGGAAGTTACAAATATGGATAAGGGATGTTAAAATCAGGGCACATCCATGATTGGCAGGGCTAAGGATCTGAATCAGGAGGTTATTAAGTATATTCCTACCAAAAATTTGGAAATGTCTGCATTTGGAAAGAAGCAGAATAAGGTGCTCATGTCACCTATGGGGTTGAAACACTTTGCAGTCCCTTAGCAGTCAAAGAGACTATTCAAGAGCACAGAATCATAGAATACTAGAACTTGAGAGGTCCTTCATGGAAAGACCATCTACAGTACAACCATATATGAGTTCCGCAGAGTTCCTCATCAAGAGGTGGGTTCCTGTGAATTCTGAGACGAAAGTATCTTTCCTGGGAATCCCTCTCAGTAAGTCAAGTCCTGCACTCTCTCTCCTCAATGTCTGCAGCCACATCCCTCACCGAGAGCGACAGAGAGGAGTCCACCATTTATAATACAGCTCTGGGCATTCCCAGTGGGGTGCCTTCAGCCCCTGGAGGAGAAACATCATCAAGTGTAAACAGGCGGGAGATGAGCCTGTCTGAGCATCCTTCCTTATCCAGCTTTGGGAGTAAACAGTAATGGTAAGTGGCTTTCCCAAAGGGAGAGGGAAATTCTTGTGTTCTGTGCAGGAACTGGCTGCTCTGTGAAATTGGGGATGTTTTAGCATTACAGCTGATTAGGGAAAAAAATTAGGGATAATGCCTTGCTTTCCATAGGTCTGATACCCTGTAAATCATAGAATCATACAATACTAGAAATGGAAGGGACATTGAGAGGTTATCAAGTCCAGTCTCCTGACCTCACAGCAGGACCAAGCACCATCTAGATCATCCCTGATAGAAGTCTGCTGTTAAATATCTCCAGTGATGGAGATTGCATGACCTCCTTAGGCAATTTATTCCAGTGTTTAACCACTCTGACAGGTAGGAAGTTTTTCCTAATATCCAACCTAAAGCTTCCTCGCTGTAATTTAAGGCCATTGCTTCTTGTGATACCATCAGACGTCAAGGAGAACAATTTTTCTCCCTCCTCCTTGTGCCACCCTTTTTAAGTAACTGAAAACTGCTAGCATGTCCCCTCTTAGTCTTCTCTGGAATGCCCAGAAGGGACAGATAGATGGTAGAGAGACAGATCTGGATAAAGTTGACTGAGGGGATACACTTTCTCCTCACACCTGGGCCAGTCGCTAAGGGATCTATTAGTCCTTTGGGCTCCTAATGGAGCATAGGGCCTCCACAGTCATTTTCCATCTCTTGCAATCTTTAGTGATAGTCTTAATTTGATCCCATGTTAAGCCAGATGCTTTTATTTCATCCAGGTAACTTCGTTGCCATCTCAGGAGGTATGCTGCCTGCTGGGAGCCAGTATCCAAGACGTTACGGAGGCATTGTTGAGGATTATCCAGCCCTCTGACTACTACCCCATGCTACTCATCCATGTGGGCACTAATGATACTGCCAGGTGTGACATTGAGCAGATCAAGAGTGACTACAGGGCTCTGGGAGTATGGGTAAAGGAGTTTGGAGGACAGGTGGTATTCTTTTCGATCCTTTCCATCAAAGGTAGGGGCCCGGGCAGAGACAGGTGCATCCTGGAGGTGAATGCCTGGCTGCGAAGATGGTGTCACCAGGAGGGCTTTGGCTTTCTCAACTATGGGATGCTATTCCAGAAAGGACTGCTGAGCAGGGATGGCACTCACCTTTCAAGGAAGGGGAAGTCCATATTTGGATACTGAGGAGGGATTTAAACTAGGTTCGACGGGGACAGGTGATCAAAGCCCATAGGTAAATGAAGAACATGGAGACTTGGGAGATGGGTCAGAAATGGGAGGGATTGTGGGCTATAATATCAGAGAGAAAGGAGGGACAAGACAGAACTGGGAAGCAAGATCAAATCAGTATCTTAGATGCCTATATACAAATGCAAGAGGTATGGGTAATAAGCAGGAAGAACTGGAAGTGCTAATAAATAAATACAACTATGACATCACAGAGACTTGATGGAATAATACACAAGATTGGAATATTGGAATAGAAGGGTACAGCTTACTTGGAAGGACAGGTGGGGAAAAAAGGGAGGAGGTGTTGCCTTATATATTAAAAATATACACACCTGGACTGAAGTGGAGATGGACATAGGAGACAGATATGTTGAGAGTCCCTGGATTAGGCTAAAAGGGGTAAAAACAAGAGCGATGTCAGGCTAAGGGTCAACTACAGGCCACCTACCCAGGTGGAAGAGGCAGATGAGACTTTTTTTAAACAACTAACAAAATCATCCAAAGCTCAGGATTTGGTGGTGATGGGGGACTTCAACTATCCAGATATATGCTGGGAAACTAACACAGCAGGGCACAGACTATCCAATAATTTTTTATTCCACAAGGTTGAAAAAGCTACCGGGGGGAAGCTGTTCTAGACTTGATCCTAGCAAATAGGGAGGAACTGGTCAAGAATTTGAAAGTGGAAGGCAGCTTGGGTGAAAGTGATCATGAAATCAGAGAGTTCACAATTCTAAGGAAGGGTAGAAGGGAGAACAGAAAACTAGAGACAATGGATTTCAGGAAGGCAGATTTTGGTAAGCTCAGAGAGCTGGTAGGTAAGGGCCCATGGGAAGCAAGACTGAGGGGAAAAACAACTGAAGAGATTTAGCAGTTTTTCAAAGGGACATTATTAAGGGCCCAAAAGCAAGCTATTCCACTGCGTAAGAAAGATAGAAAATATGGCAAAAGACCACCTTGGCTTAACCAGGAGATCCTGCATGATCTAAAAATAAAAAAGGAGTCATAAAAAAATGGAAAGTAGGACAAATTGCAAAGGATGAATATAGGCAAACAATACAGGGGCAAGAGTAGAAAGGCAAAGGCACAAGATGAGCTCAAACTAGCTACAGGCATAAAGGGAAACAAGAAGACATTCTATAAATACATTAGAAGCAAGAGGAAGACCAAGGACAGGGTAGGCCTATGGCTCAGTGAGGATGGAGAAACAGTAACAGGAAACTTGGAAATGGGAGAGATGATTAATGACTTCTTAATTTTGGTCTTCACCTAGAAGTCTGATGAAGGAATTCCCTAACATAGTGAATGCCAGTGGGAAGGGGGTAGGTTTAGAAGATAAAATAAAAAAAACAAGTTAAAAATCACTTAGGGTACGTCTACACTAGCCCTCTAGTTCAAAATAGGAGGCCAATGAGGGCGACCGAAGTTGCAAATGAAGCGCGGGATTTAAATATCCCGCGCTTCATTAGCATGTTCCCGGGAGATCACCATTTTGGAAACTCTCTAGTCCGGAATAACTGCCCGCATCTACACGCGGCAGTGAAACGGGAGTTTGAAGTAAACCCCTTAACTCGAATTAGCTGTTAAACCTCATTCCACAAGGAGTAACAGCTAATTTGAGTTCAGGGTTTACTTTGAACTCCCATTTCACTGCCATGTGTAGATGCGGGCTAGTCAGTTTCCAGAATAGAGACTGCCCAGGAACATGCTAATGAAGCATGGGATATTTAAATCCCGCGCTTCATTTGCAATTTCAGTCACCCTCATTAACCTCCCTAGTTCAAACTAGGGGGCTAGTGTAGACGTACCCTTAGAAAAGTTAGATGTGTTCAAGTCACCAGGGCGTGATGAAATGCATCCTAGAATACTCAAGGAGCTGATAAAGGAGGTATCTCAGCCTTTAGCTATCATCTTTGGAAAATCATGGAAGACGGGAGAGATTCCAGAAGACTGGAAAAGGGTAAATATTGTGCCCATCTATAAAAAGGGGAATAAGAACAACCCAGGAAACTACAGACCGGTCAGTTTAATGTCTGTCCCAGGGAAGATAATGGAGCAGGTAATTAAGGAAATCATATGCAAACACTTGGAAGGTAATAAAGTGATAGGGAATAGCCAGCATGGGTTTGTGAAGAACAAGTCATGCCAAACTAATCTGATAGCTTTCTTTGATAGGATAACGAGCCTTGTGGATAAGGGAGAAGCGGTGGATGTCATATACCTAGACTTTAGTAAGGCATTTGATACGGTCTCGCATGATATTCTTATTGATAAACTAGGCAAATATAACTTAGATAGGGCCACGATAAGGTGGGTGCAACAGAGAGTTGTTGTTAATGGTGCTAAATCCTGCTGGAAAGGGATAACAAGTGGAGTTCCGCAAGGGTCTGTTTTGGGACCCGTACTGTTCAATATCTTCATCAATGATGTAGATATTGGGATAGAAAGTACACTTATTAAGTTTGCAGATGATACCAAACTGGGTGGGGTTTCAACTTCTTTGGAGGATAGGGACATAATTCAAAATGACAATCAGTTCCATACATACAAGATGGGAAGCGACTGTCTGGGAAGGAGCATGGCGGAAAGGGATCTAGGGGTCATAGTGGACCACAAGTTGAATATGAGTCAATAGTGTGACTCTGCTGCAAAAAAAGCAAATATGATTCTAGGTTGTATCAACAGGTGTGTTGTAAGCAAAACTCGTGAAGTCATTCTGCCGCTCTACTCTGCACTAGTTAGGCCTCAGCTGGAGTACTGTGTCCAGTTCTGGGCACCACATTTCAAGAAAGATGTGGAGAAATTGGAAAGGGTACAGAGAAGAGCGACAAGAATGATTAAAGGTCTAGAATCATAGAATCATAGAATAATAGGACTGGAAGGGACCTCGAGAGGTCATCGAGTCCAGCCCCCCGCCCTCAAGGCAGGATCAAGCTCCGTCTACACCATCTCTGACAGATGTCTATCTAACCTGTTCTTAAATATCTCCAGAGAGGGAGATTCCACCACCTCCCTTGGCAATTTATTCCAATATTTGACCACCCTGACAGTTAGGAATTTTTTCCTAATGTCCAATCTAAACCTCCCCTGCTGCACTTTAAGCCCATTACTCCTTGTCCTGTCCTCAGAAACCAAGAGGAACAAATTTTCTCCTTCCTCCTTGTGACACCCTTTTAGATATTTGAAAACCGCTATCATGTCCCCCCTTCATCTTCTTTTTTCCAAACTAAACAAGCCCAGTTCATGAAGCCTGGCTTCATAGGTCATGTTCTCTAAACCTTTAATCATTCTTGTCGCTCTTCTCTGTACCCTCTCCAATTTCTCCACATCTTTCTTGAAATGTGGCGCCCAGAACTGGACACAGTACTCCAGCTGAGGCCTAACTAGTGCAGAGTAGAGCGGCAGAATGACTTCACGAGTTTTGCTTACAACACACCTGTTGATACAACCTAGAATCATATTTGCTTTTTTTGCAACAGCATCACACTGTTGGCTCATATTCAACTTGTGGTCCACTATGACCCCTAGATCTCTTTCCACCATGCTCCTTCCTAGACAGTCGCTTCCCATCTTGTATGTATGGAACTGATTGTTCCTTCCTAAGTGGAGCACTTTGCATTTCTCTTTATTAAACCTCATCCTGTTTACCTCTGACCATTTCTCTAACTTGTTATGTCAACTAGAAACCCCAAATCAGTCAGCCAAATAGGATCAGATAGTTCTCGCATTGGTTGTCCCTTTGTTTCCAAGAATTCTCCGATTTCCTTTCTGAGAGAGTAGAAA
Source organism: Pelodiscus sinensis (assembly GCF_049634645.1). Taxonomy (NCBI): domain Eukaryota; kingdom Metazoa; phylum Chordata; order Testudines; family Trionychidae; genus Pelodiscus; species Pelodiscus sinensis. The sequence continues at coordinate 326,969,934 of NC_134711.1, read as the reverse complement.
CGCTGCAGTGCAGACCCCCGACTGAGCCATCTTACATCGTTGTGATATAAAACATCTTCGTATTCAGCCTGGATGTCCAGTAGAAACTGTTTAAACTGGCGGTGGCACAGGGCTTTAGAGCGAATAAAATTAATAGTCTTTAGCACCGGTTTCATAACATGATCATATTTGAGATGTTTAGCACAGAGAACTTGTTGATGAATGATACAATGGAGTTTAATAGCTTTGCCTCCTTCTTCGATCACCTTGTTACAGATTAGGGTTGATAATCCACTTCGTTCACCAACCATGGCAGGTGCCCCATCAGTAATAATCCCAGTAACTTTGTTCCAAGGCAGTTTCATGTCATCTATGGCGGAACTAACAGAAACAAATAAATCTTTTCCTCTTGTTTGGTCCGTAAGGCTCTGGAGGTCAAGTAGTTCTTCAGTCACATTCATTTCATCATCCACCCCTCTCATAAAAATCAGCAACTGAGCTGTGTCAGATAGGTCCGTGCTTTCATCACAGGCTATTGAAAAGAAGTCAAAATCCACTCCTTTGGATGTCAACTGTCTCTTAATATCTGATGAAATCTCTTCAATTCTCCGTGCTACAGTGTTACGAGCCAGGCAAATGTTGGCAAACTCTTGCTTCTTCTCAGGACAGATATTCTCAACCATTTTCATAACGCATTCTTTGATAAAGTCACCCTCAGCAAAAGATTTGCAATTTTTAGCAATTAACGTTGCCACCTCATAGCTCGCCCTTGTGGCATTTTCATTTGACTCACGGGCTCTTATGAAAAATTGCTCTTGTGACATTAAAACAGCTTCAAGTTGCTTCAACTTTTCACTGCGGTCGTGCCCTGTTAGCTTGTCGTATGTGCTATGTCTCGACTGGTAGTGTCTCTTGACATTAAATTCCTTATAAACAGCCACAGTCTCTTGGCATATCAGACAAACACAGTGATTCTGTATTTCAGTGAAGAAATATTCCACTTTCCACCTGTCCTGGAAGCGGTGGCCCTCACTGTCAACTGTCCTTCTCTTATTTACAGTCGCCATTTTTTTAAATTGACCAGAATGGGAAGGGATCATGTGAGCGCAGTGCCAGAGGTTTAATACACTGCCCAAGTAATACACTGCACTAATACACTGCCCAACAAGAATTTTCTTGCCTTTGTGGCTGTTTGTGGTGAAGTGTCTAATGATGAGCTCGGGCGTGTTCACAGCTCCACGTGCCTGAGCCCGCCAGGAAGCTGACAGTGCGCAGGGCCAATCACAGATACTGAGATATTTCCTGATCTCAGCAGCTGCGGAGTCCGTCCCCGCACTCTCAGCCCCAAGGCAGAGGGCCCGCAGGGTCGGAGGCGGGCGGAGAGCTCAGGGCACGCTGGCCTCACGGCGGCACGGGGGCAGGGAGAACCCGCAGCCAAGCGGGGGAGCGGGGCTGTGGACGTGCCCTACATGGCAGGCTTTAGGACCGCAGCGGCCGCCATGGACGGCGGCGGCGCGGCCGGAAGCGGCGCGCTGTGCGCGCCAGTTCACAGGAGCACTGGGGAGCCAGGAGAGGGGGAGGAAGCGGGGGCTGTCCCCGCACTCTCAGCCCCAAAGCGGAGGGCCCGCGGGGTCGGAGAGCGCAGGGCACGCTGGCCTCACGGCGGCCCGGGGGCAGGGCGAACCCGCAGCCAAGTGGGGGAGCGGGGCTGCAGACGTGCCCTACAGGGCAGGGACTAGGACTGCGGCGGTGGCGGCGGTGGCGGCGGCGGCGGCAGCGCGGCCCGAAGCAGCGCGCTGCGCGCGCCAGTTGAAAGGAGCACCGGGGAGCCGGGAGAAGCGGGGGCCGTATTAAATCCGACCGCGGGCCGCAATTGGCCCGCGGGCCGGACTTTGGACATGCCTGGTCTAGACCATCCCTGATAGGTGTCTATCTAACCTGCTTTTAAATATCTCCAGAGATGGAGATTCCACAACCTCCCTAAGCAATTTATTCTAGTGTTTAACCCCCTGACAGGTAGGAAGTTTTTACTAATGTCCAACATAAACTTCCCTCGCTGCAGTGTAAGCCCATTGCTTCTTGTCCTATCCTCAGAGGCTAAGGAGAATAATTTTTCTCTCTCCTCCTTGTAACACCCATTTAGATACTTGAAAATTGCTATCATGTCCCCTCTCAATTCTCTTTTCTAAACTAAACAAGCCCAGTTTTTTGAGTCTTCCCCTAATAGCTCCTGTTTTCTAGACATCTAATCATTCGTGTTGCTCTTCCCTGACCTTCTCCAATTTCTCCACATCTTCCTTGAAATGTGGTGCCCAGAACTGGACACAATACTCCAACTGAGGCCTAATCAGCGCAGAGGAGAGCAGAAGAATGACTTCTAGTGTCTTGCTCACAACACGCCTATTAATGCATCTGACAATCATGTTTGCTTTTTTTGCAACAGTGTCACACTGTTGACTCATATTTAGCTTGTGGTCCACTATGACCCCTAGAACACTTTCTGCAGTACTCCTTCCTAGACAGTCACTCCCCAGTCTGTATGGCTGTGTCTAGACTACAGAGTTTTGTCGACAAAAGTGGACTTTTGTCGACAAAACTATACCTGCGTCCACACTACCGCTGAGTTCTGTCGACATAACGTCGACAGAACTCAGCAGTTTTGTCGACGTATGTAAACCTCATTCTACGAGGAATAACTCCTTTGTCTACGTAGTTCTGTCGACAAAACAGCAGTGTGGACGCAGGGGAAAAGTTATGTCGACATAAAAGGCCTCCAGGGAGAACCCCTGGTGGACACTCCTGCCACAGCTTGCAACTGTATTGTTCCTGCCGGTAGCCATCTTTAAAAGGCACAGGCACCCAGGAGCAGCACTCTGGCAGCAAGCGAGCTCCAGAGCAGACCAGGGCTGTACTGCTCAGTTCAGGTCGAGCTATGTCGCAGGGACAAGCCCCCCCAACCTCCCCGGCCCTTCCAGGGAATCATCCCCCCGGGAACCCTGGGGCTCGAAGCGCCGGGCACCCTCCTGGTCAGGGCCGGAGATAAAAGCCCTCCTGGGCCTCTGGGCTGAGGAGGAGTCCCTCCAGGCCATGCAGTGCAGCAAGAGACGGAATGCCGACATCTTTGCCAGAATGGCAGAAGAGCTGGCCAAACAAGGCCACCATCCCCGCACACTGGAACAGGTTAGGGCGAAAGTGAAAGAGCTGAGGCAGGGGTATGTCCGGGCCCGTGAGCAGAGCTCCCGCTCTGGGGAAAAGCCGTACTCCAGTGACTATTACAAGGACCTGGACAGGATCCTGGGGGCAGGGGATCTTCTGCCTCCTGAGAGACTGCTGGAGTGTGGGCTCCAGACCCCTTTGTCCAGCAGCCGGAACACCTGCTGGGGGACCAGGAGCACCAGGAGGAGGCAGACGAGGAGGAGGACGGCACCCAGAGCACCCAGGAGCCAGGCCTTGAGACACAGGAGGCCTCCCAGACCACCTCGGACCCTGGGGAGGGAACATCAGGTGAGTGCTGTGAGGGTCCAACACACACAGGGCAGGGCAGGGCAGGGCAGGGCAGGCGGGAGCAAAGGGGATGGTGCAGTGCTCTAACATGTCATGCTGAGCAAGGCCCGGGGGAAGGGAGAGGGCACACCCATGGCTGCCCTCAGGGAGGACAGTGCTACCCCCCTACATCCACACGGCTGCTAGGCACCGCTTGTTCCTGCAGGCAGGGATGCCACATGCAGGCATGGGCTGGAGACGCTGGGACAGCCTCACAGCTGCAGGCCTCTCAGCACTCTGTGGGAACCCCGACTGTGGCCCGACACTCATCAGTGTTGCTCAGCCATGGGGGGTGCATGGGGATGGGGGGGGTATGACGGTGGCCTGCACACCGCCTGGGCCAGGCCGCACCATGCCTTACTGAGACACACATGAGCAGCCTCTGACCCTAGCACAGGCACTGCCTGCCTCTCAGGGAAAGGGTGAGCATGCATGACTGACGACTTTTCCCTCTTGTCCTCCACAGCCGGACCAGCTGACCAGGAGGGGGGCGCCCCACCTGACCGACAACCCAGACAGCCGCAGGGCACCCGTAGGCACTGGCGCACCTATCTAGAGCTGGTGCGCCAGCACGTTGGAGTCCTTTACGAGATGAAGGACTCCATGGAAAGGAGGCTGGAGGCAGATGCCGAGTGGCGCCGGCAGTTGCTGCTAGAATTTCGGCAGCAGCGCAGGGACATCTGCGCTGCCATCCAGGGGGCCATGGCCTTCCCCGGTCCTTTGCCTGCTCCTGCCCCTCCTCCTCAGCCTGCCCCCTCCTCTGCCCCTGTCCCCTCCTCAGCCCGAGCCCCAGCCCCACCTCCTGCTCAGCCCCCTTCTGTGGCATCTCGCACGCGCAGCCGGGCGCGACAAGGCCGCCAGAGCCAAAAGAGGAGGAACTCGGCCTCCAGGCAGCCCCCTCAGCCATGAGCCTCCCTCCCCCATTCCACGTTCACATTCCCCCTTCCCACCAGTGACACAAACTGAGGGAAGCATTTTTTTTAAGCACTTTATTTTCTAAAGCAAACATTTTTATTTTGTCTCTGAATCGAAGAGTTATTTATTTTCAATTGTTACAAAAAAACAGTTAAATAAAGTGTACTGTATTTTTCAACATCACCTGTCTCCATTCTCAGTGAGTGGGGACTGAGTAGAATGGGTGAATGTGGGGCGGGGAGGGGTTGCATGGAGGAAGGCACCGGGGGCATGGGGCAATCCCACATGTGGAAGTCCCTGGGGACAATCAGGGGCCTCCCTGTGAGAATTGCTCCCTCAGGGCTTCCCGAATGCGCAGGCCCAGCTGGTGGGCTTGCCGGGTGGCAGCTGTCCGGGGCTGCCCAAACTGCCTCCCCTCCATCTCCATCTGTGTCCTCCACGCAGGGAGGAAGGCCTCCCCTTTCCTCTCTACGAGGTTGTGCAGCACACAGCATGCTGCAACCACATCGGGGATGTTGTGTTCTCCCATGTCCAGCCGCATCAGCAGGCACCTAAACCTGCCCTTCAAACGGCCGAAGGCGCACTCCACCTGGAAGCGAGCCCTATTCAGGGGGGAGTTGAACAGTTCCCTGCTCACGTCCAGGTGGCCGGTGTAGGGCTTCATGAGCCAGAGCATAAGGGGATAGGCCGCATCGGCCACAATGCACGTAGGCATCTGCACATCCCCGACAGCCAGGTTCCTCTCTGGGAAGAATGCCCCAGTCTGCAGCCTGCGGTACAGGTAGGAGTTCCTGAACACACGGGCATCGTGTGCACGGCCTGACCACCCGACTCAAACATCCGTGAACTGTCCTCTGTGGTCGACCAGAGCCTGCAGCACCATAGAGAAGTAGCCCTTCCTATTGACGTACTGTGCCGCTCGATGGGGCGGGGCACGGATAGGGATGTGGGTCCCGTCCAGTGCTCCACCGCAGTTTGGGAACCCCAACCCCGCAAATCCAGCCAGGATGTTCTGCAGGTCTCCGAGGCGAACGGTCCTGTGGAGCAGCTCTGCATTGATGGCCCTCACCACCTGCAGAACGGGAGAAATAGAAACACACAGCACAGGACTTTAGAGGGATTGGCTCACTTGATGAGGGGTTCCCATCTTTGTCCCCCAGACAATCCCTTCCCTGGCCCTGCACCATGGCAGGGGGAGGCTGAGAGGGCTTCTGCCTGTGCCACCCTATCCCCAATTCCCTGTGCCTGGTCCTGACTGCCCCCTGGACTGTCCCCCGAGAGTGACTTACCTCCATCAAGACGGCCCCAACGGTAGACTTCCCTACACCAAACTGATGCCCCACAGAGCGGTAGCTGTCGGGGGTGGCCAGCTTCCAGAGCGCAATGGCGACGCGCTTCTCCAGGGGGGTGGCAGGCCGCAAGTGGGTGTCCTGGTGTTGCAGGGCAGGGGCGAGCCAGGTACAGAGCTCCCGGAAGGTGGCCTTCCGCATCCGGAAGTTTCTGAGCCACTGATCGTCGTCCCACTGCTGCAGCACTAGCCGGTCCCACCAGTCCGAACTGGTGTCCAGCCTCCAAACCCGCCTCTCCAGGAAAAAGTTGGGGGGCAAGGGCAGCAGGGCTGCAGCTGGATTCTGAGCGAGGGGCTCAAAGCTGGCCTCAGGATCCAGCTCTTCTGCAAAGATCAGCATGCTCTCCTGAGCATGAAGCAGAGCTTCCAGCAGCATGGTGTGGGGCCATCGCCTGCCATGGGGCAGCTCAGGTTCCATGCCCAAAGAAGCCAAAATAACACACAAACAAAAGACCAAAACAAACAAACACACAGAAGAACAAAAATACAAACAAACAAAAAAAACCCCAAAAGTCTAAACCCAAGCAAGCAAACACACACAGAAGCAAACAAACACACAAACACACAAACAAACAAACAAACACACACACACACAAACAAACACACACACACAAACAAACACACAAACACACACACAAACACACACACACACAAACAAACAGACAAACACACACACACAAACAAACACACACACAAACACACAAACACACACACACACACACAAACACACACACACACAAACAAACAGACAAACACACACACACAAACACACACACAAACACACAAACAAACACACACACACACACAAACACACAAACACACACACAAACACACACACACAAACAAACAGACAAACACACACACACAAACACACACACAAACACACACACACACAAACAAACAAACACACACACACACACACAAACACACAAACAAACAAACACACACACAAACACACACACACAAACACACAAACAAACAAACACACACACACAAACACACAAACACACACACACACACAAACAAACACACAAACACACAAACAAACACACAAACAATCACACACACACACAAACAAACAGACAAACCAGATAATACACAGCTGTGGTGTCCAACAAAGCAAGGCAACCAGAGCCAGGAAAACTGCAGCAGCTTTGCTTTCCCTGTAAAGGTTGGCAAGCTAGAAGCAGGAGCAGAGCAACGGCTATCCAGGAGTATCCCTTTAAGCACGCGTCTCTGCAGAGAGCATGCAGCAGTGCCAGGGCTTTATGGCTGCCCTTGTGACCTTTCAGAAGCACTTCCGGGTGCCTCCTTCTGTCGACAGAGCGTCCTGCAGTCTGGATGTAGTCTGGACGCTCTATGTCCAAAACTTCTGTCGACAGAAGCCTGTAGTCTAGACGTACCCTATGTGTGACACTGATGGTTCCGTCCTACGTGGAGTCCTTTGCGCTTGTCCTTATTAAACTTCATCATATTTACTTGCATGCTTTGGAGGTCATGCCTGGCTGATATCTGAGGGCTGTTTGTAACCGTGTCTCTGAGGGTATGTCTAGACTGCATCCCTCTGTCAGCAGAGGGATGCATATTAGGCAGGTCAACATTGTAAATGAAGCGGGCATTTAAATATCCCACTTCATTTGCATAAAAATGGCTGCCACTTTTTGCCAACGTGGCACTTTGTCGGCAAAAAGGAGCAGTCTAAAGAGGGATCTGTCGAGAAAGAACACCTTTTTTGACAGATCCCTTATGCCTCCTGCATCAAAGGCAGAGCACAGGAGAAGGACCGAGCACGGCACATAATTCAACCACTCGGATGTATGATGGCAACAGAGATTTAGTTTTTTTCACCAACTCCAGCATGAAATCTCAGCATCTACTTTTGACACTTGGGCATGTGTGTACTGAGAAACATCACCCTAAAAGCAACTCAAAAATTCAATGTATAAAGCAGAAAGTTATTTGATTTAAAGACTGTAATGATACGCAGCACTCCAATTCTCACAACTGTCACCAAAAAGCTCGAGTAGAACGTCATCAATTCCTGCAGCAGCTTTTCTGCCTGAACACTTTCTACCTCAAACCATTAGTTTATCCTCCAGGCTTACTGAAGGATTCCATTTTAAAAAATTGGGCAAATTTTGTTCCAGGATCACTGGAGATACGATAAAGACGTCCAGCATTATAGTTCATTTTTTTAAGAACGTAAGAACAGCCATACTGGGTCAGACCAAAGATCCATCTAGCTCAGTATCCTGTGTGCTGAAAGTGGCCAGTGCCAGGTACCCCACAGAGAGTGAACAGAACAGGTAATCCTCATATGATCCCTCTCCTGTCACTCATTTCCTGAAAAACAGAGACTAGGCACACCATTCCTACACATCCTGGCTAACAGTCATTGATGGACCTAACCTCCATGAATCTACCTAGCTCTTTTTGACCCTGTTAAAGTCCTAGTCTTCATCACAGCCTCTGACAAAGAGTTCCAAAGACTGACTGTGTGGTGAGTGAAGAAAAACTTCCTTTTGTTTGTTTTAAACATAATGCCTATTAATTTCATTTGACGACCCCTTAATTCTTATATTGGGGAAATAAATAAATAACTTTTCCTTATTCACTTTTACCACAAGAGTCAAAATTTGATAGACCTCCATCCTATTCCCCCTTAGTCTCCTCTCTTGTAAGCTGAAAAGTCCAAGTCTTTTTAAGCTCTCTTCATATGGCAGCCGTTCCAAACCACTAATTATTTTTGTTCCCTTTTCTGAAACTTTTCCAATGCTAAGATATCAGTTTTGAGAAGAGGCAACCACATCTGTGCACAATATTCAAGATGTGGGCGTACATAGTTTTATATAGAGGCAATAAGATAGTCTTTGTCTTAATTTCTATCCCTTTTTTAATGATTCCTAACTCCCACTTGAAGGGCTCTGCACCTGTGGCTAGAGTGAACCTCCGAAGGACACACTCAAACAACCACCTGGAGAGCCACATGAGCAATTGTGGGGGAGCCCATCTGAAGTTCTTCTGCTCTCAGCTGGGCAGGAAGTCTAGGACATGGAGACACTGCCAGGGAATTCTGTCCGTCCCCTCCTTCACCCCACCATGTGGAAACATTTAAAAACCCGTAATCATTGTTGTTGGTTCTCTGCAAATGCAGCTTCAATTAGGACTCATGGAAAGTCACTTTCAGTCAGGAAACTGCAGTATCTTCCAGTGGCCTTGAAGTCACAGAAATGCTACGTCCCAGGATTTGTTGAGGAGAGGGTATATGGGTAATGCTGTTGATCAGAAAGAGACAACTGAGCAACTGAGTCTCACAGTGCTAAGACCTTGGGTGTGAGGAACATCTGAAACTATGAATGTCCCCCATGCTGAGTTGAAGCCAAATTGGGGCAGAGCATAATTGTTTAATGAGGAGGTCTCCTTTACCCTTCTTGTTATGCAGGTTTAGGGTCGTTGGCCCCAGATGAGCACCTTCTGCAGATGTATTTACTCACTTTGGTGCGAAGTTCTTTGGTTTTGACCCCATATATGATGGGGTTGAACATGGAAGGGACAAGGAGATAGACGTTAGCGATAATGACGTGTGCTTGAGAAGGGATGCTCTGGCCGAACCTTTGTGTCAGAGAGGAGAAGAGGCAGGAAGAGTAAGACACCAGAATCACACAGATGTGGGCTGTGCAGGTGTTGAGGGCTTTCTGGTGGGCTGTCTTGGAGGAGACTTTGAGGACAGCTCTGATGATCAGTCCATAAGACAGAGCAATGAGCATCAGATCTAACCCAGAGACTGATAATATCATCCCCAATCCATACATCCGACTGACTGTGATGTCCCCACAGGAGATCTTTGCCACAGACATGTGCTCGCAGTATGTGTGGCGGATAATGTGGTTGGCACAGAACGGCAGGCTGCTCAGGCGCAGAGGCATGGGCAAAACCAAGAGAACAGCTCTCACTAAACCCACTAGCCCTAGCTTAGCTATGCGTGCATTGGTGAGGATGGTGGCATATCTCAGAGGGTTGCATATGGCAACGTAGCGATCGAAGGCCATAGTGCTGAGAACGGCTGATTGCATCACAATAACCATGTGCAGGAAGAACATCTGGGTGAGGCAGCCTCCCATAGTAATGTCTTTCAGATTGAACCACAATATACACAGGGCTTTCGGCACAACAGAGGAAGATGTGCTGATGTCGGTGAGTGCCAGCATGCAGAGTAGCAGGTACATTGGTGTGTGCAGGCTCTGCTCTTTGCCTACCACAAACAGAATCAGGAAATTTCCCAGCAAGCTGATAATGTAGCAAACACAGAACGGGATGGCAATCCAGATGTGGGCTGCTTCCAGGTCAGGAATGCCCATTAGGATGAATACAGAAGAGTCAGAAGAGGTGAGGTTGAAGTTAGACATGAGATGGCCGATGTGTGGATTGGACTCAGAATCCTCCAGGTACCTGGGAAGAGAGACACACAAAATGTGGCAGTTACACACTTCATAAGAAACTGTACCGTTGATATTTTCTAGCTATTACCAGTCTACAAAAGGGGCTGAGTACGGAGGTGGAGACATTGGCAGGTGTCTCCAGGTTATTTAACTCTAAGTCAGAAGTCCTCAGAGGGAGTTGAGCAAGCCAGGGGAGTGGGCAGCAAATGGTAGAGGAACCACAGTGTTGATCACTGTAACACAAGTGCCCATTGAAGGAAAACAATCAAACTCCTCAAACACCCAGCAAGGTTCTAATTGAACTGAATACACTCAGAGAATGTCTACACTAGCTCATTAATTCAAGCTAGGTAGGCGAAGCAGGTGACCGGAGTTGGAAATGAAACCTGGGATTTAAATATCCCGGGATTTATTTGCATTTTCCTATCCAGTCGCCATTTTGAAATTTCACTATCCCGAACTAACTGCCTCATGGCTACACTCGACAGTGAAATGTTAATTCGAAATAAGTCCTTAATTCGAATTAACTGTTACTCCTCATTCCATGAGCCTGCACGTGCCACTGTACCCCATTCCATGAGGAGTAACAGTTAATATTTAAATCCTGGGCTTCATTTGCAACTCCGGTCGCCTGATTTGCCTGCCTAGCTTGAATTAATGATTTAGTGTAGACATCGCCTCAGAGAGGGACCTGGGCATCATGGTGCACGGATCTGGGAAACCCTGCGCACAGTGCTTGTATGGCCAGAAACTGCACAAAACACTGGGGACCCTACAGAAAACACAACATCACAAGATGAGTCAGTCAATGCTTCACCCTCCTCTGGATATCCCTGTGCAGTGTTGGGCACCCTTCCCACACAGCGTATTGCAGAATTATCAGGGGTCAGAGAATGACCAAAGGCCTAGGGAACGCTCCTGTGGAGAGGGGTTGAAAAGACGTGGGATTGTTACTCGACAAAGGGGATGAAAAAGAGGGGACATGAGACAATTTTTAGTCCTGCCACACAGTGATACCCCCCCCCCTCCACCCAGCACCAAAACCAGGTCTCAGACAGCAACAGCTCAGAGAAATATCTCCTCAGACAACATTACACTCAGTGTTTGCCGGCCCTGGGGAAATGGGGAGATCAGCTTGATCTGCCTGTCTGATTGGCAGCTCAGCCTGTGCAGGGGAGGAAAGAGGGACAGGCCCAATGGGAGGGAGAGGGGACATGGGGACCTCAAAGAGACAAAAGGACTTTCCTTCAAAAGACACAAAGCTTTACCGTATCGCAGCCCATTCTAAACCCAGACAGACCTTCCTCAGGCTGCTCCTCTGTGTTGACAATTGCAGACGTGGTGACAAAGCTGTAGTGGGGTTGCTCAAGGGAGGAGGAAGGGTCTGGATAGGGGAAGGTGTCAGGGATATTCTGCTGCCATGTGCTCTGTGATACAGCACTGCCCAAGACACCACATGCCCCAGGAGGGCTCGTGTCACCTCTTTGGACCGTGAATGGGTCAGGCTGCTCATGCCCAGTTCAGTGGTGCTCAGCCGCTCTTTCATTGGAGACCCCTGGAGCTGGGAACATTTTTGTTAAGAAAAAAAAAGCCACTCTCCCCATCCCCACCGTGTGTGCACTGGGCACCGAGCCGGGAAAAGAAAATACCAGTGGGCCAGTATCAAAGTGCTGCGACCCCCCAGGAAGACAGCTGCTACCCCCATGGGGTTGTGCATCGCTGCCCTAGTTCACTCAATTTCAGGATCCCACCCCACTGTGATCTGGATACTGCATGTGCCCCTCTGCTCCCCCCACTCTGTGCATTCCTGGGCCTACCCCAGATAGATCTCTACAAGCATCTGATTTCCTCTGAGCCAGGCATGTGCTGTTACTTTTACAGTCTCTTCGTGAGTCTCGTCCTCTCCACGCCCAGAGATGCAGAGAAGGGGCAGAGCAGATCCCTTTTTGCTAACACAAAAAAATGTTAACATGGCTGTTTTTAAATTCTAAGCCGGTGAGTTTGAGGTTTCTGAATCCCTCCTGTCATTTCTTCTGTGCTCCCCACAAGCTCGCCCAGAATTAGAGTCCTCAGGGTGACTCCAGGTGAAGTAACTGAGTTATTAGAATTTTTATAGAATTTTATATTAGGCTTTGGCTGCGCTCCCTAGCAGGGCAGTGACGTGTCTGAACTGGAGAATCTGAGTGAGCCAAAGGAATCTCCACATGCACCAGAAAAGGGAAGCCACCGAGACAGAGAGAAGGACACAGTCAGAGACAAGGAATTGATCTGAAACACAAATCTTTCTCTAAATGATTTATTTTTACCTCCAGTTTTGCCAGGTAAATCGACTGGTGTTTCTGACAATGCTGAACAGCTCAAGTCTTTGTGCTAGTGAATTCCTCTCCTGATTGTTCTTGCCTTGAAAACTGGAAATCTTCCTCGGGCCTAAGCTCCAACTTCATTTCAGAAACAGGCCACTCACTGAAATCCTGCTCAGCAGAGGGATGAAATCTTCCAGCGTGACAGGGAGGCACCAGCATAGGAATCTCATACATCTGACTCTCCGTGAGCTGCAGAGCGACTTTTACAGTTCAGTGCAGCCCCTGGGGAAACTCACGTTGTCCTGGATACCCGGACAATTCCCTGGGCCCCGTGAGCAGGGAAAGAGCAGAAAGCAGGCACATTCAGCCCTCTCCTGGGAGGGAAGAAATTATTCACCAACATCAGGTGCTCAGACTGTCAGGGGAAATGGCTTTGCCTTGCAGACTGGGCAGAGGGATCTGGAGCTACTGAAACCCTGGAGAGAAGGGGAAGAGCCAAGGCTGAGATGTGTTCCCGGGCGTATCAGCATTTCTGGGCTGCTGCCCATCCCCCTCGAGAGGACGCATCCCCATCTCTTCTCCTGGCTGAGGAGCCCGGTACTGAATCCCTGGGACTGCGACCTTGTAGAAGAATCCCAAGCATTGTTACAGGCTGGAGACCGACTGGCTAAGTTGCAGCTCTGCAGAAAAGGACCTGGGAGTTAAAGCGGATGAGAAGCTGGATACAAGTCAACAGGGTGTCCTTGTGGTTAATGGTATATTAGGGTGCATTAGAGGAGCATTGCCGGCAGATCTAGAGAAGAGATTAACAGGATCTGGTGAGGCCACATCTGGAGTATTCTGGCCATTTCTGGGCCCCCCACTATAGATAGGAAGTGGACACATTGGAGAGTGTCCAACAGAGGGCAATAGAGAGCGGAAATGATGAGGGGGCTGGAGCACATGACCTAGGAGGAGAAGATGAGGGATTTGGTTTGTTTAGTCTGCAGAAGCAAAGAGTGAGGGAGGATTTGAGAGCAGCCTTCAACTTCCTGAAGGGAGGTTCCAAAGAGTATGGAGAGAGGCTGTTCTCAGTAGTGACGGATGGCAGAATGAGGAGCAATGGTCTCAAGTTGCAGTGGGGGAGATCTAGGTTGGATATTAGAAAAAACTATTTCTGTAGGAGGGTGGGGAAGCCCTGGAATGGGTTCCTAGGGAGAGGGTGGAATCTCCATCCCCAGAGGTTTTTTAGTCTCAGCTTGACAAAGCCCTGGCTGGGATGGTTTAGTTGAGGTTGGTCCTGCTTTGGGCAGGGGGCTGGACTCAATGAGCTCCTGAGGTCTCTTCCAGCCCTAGGATTCTATGACCCAGAGTTGCTCTTATATTTCCTTGTTCTAAGAACTGAGTGACAGCCACCCCCCTCATACGGCCTCTGTCTGACCAAGGGTAGCACAATGGGCCCCTGCTCTTTCCTAACCCCCCAAGTACAATGCCAGGGGCAGGAGCAGTCTCCCAACCCCTTCAATGATCAGGATGTGCCCTGAGGCCTGTGGACTACACTGGCCATATTGAGGACAGGGATGCTAAAAGGAGATGTTCAGAGGCACAGATTTGACATAGGTGCCCAATGCCCATCTGCATTTATTGCGCAGACAGCACCAAATTTGAAAATAGCCTACTTCAAACTAAACTCAAAATAAGCTACACAATTTGCATAGCTTATTTCGAGTTTAGAGTGCAGTGTACACATAGCCTCAATGGAATGAATCATCAACAAGTTTAAAGCAGGGAAAAGGAAACATTTCTTCCCACAATGCACAGCCAAACTATGGAATTCTGCCAAGAGATGCTGTGAAGCTAGGTCCATCAATACCTATTAGCAAGTTGTTCCAGGATATGACGTTATGCTTTGAGTATTCTAGCCTCTGACAGACAGAATTTGGGAATGGATAGCAGGAGATGGATCCCTCGATAATTGCCGTATTTTGTTCTTTCCCTCTGAAACACCTGCCAGAAGACAGGATTCTGGACTCAACAGACTATTGCTCAGATCCAATGTGGCCAGTCTTCTGTTCTTCTCTGAGTCCCCTTTGTCTTCTCTGGGTGCTGGACCTCATAGTCAATGGTGCCCACAAGCATCACTACCTCAAATGGTCCCTGCCATCAATGCAGTAGTTTGAACTTCATACAGGATAGTAACAATGTCACTCAATCACACAGCACTCCTGTAACACCTTAGAGACTGAGATATGCATTATGTCATGAGTTGTCATGGGTGAAACCCGCTTCATCAGATGAGCTGGAGTGGAAATCTGGGGTATATATAACAGCAAAAAAGTCACCTGACAATTGTAGGGCTGGTTTGAATTCTCACATCGGGACTCCTTTGCTCTAAGTCATTCCTTCCTTGAAGAATCCATTGGACTCATAAACTTTAGACTTTAAGGTCAGAAGGGACCATTATGATAATCTCGTCTGACCCCCTACACAATGCAGGCCACAGAATGTCACCCACCCCTTCTAGAATAATCCTCTCACCTATATCTCAGATATTGAAGCCTTCAAATAGTTTGAAGACCCCAAGATGCAAAGAATCCTCCAGCTGCGACCCATGCCCCATGCTACAGAGGAAGGCGAAAAACCTCCAGGGCCTCTGCCAATCTACCCTGGAGGAAAATTCCTTCCTGACCCCAAATATGGCGATCAGCTAAACCCTGAGCATGTGGGCAAGACTCATCAGCCAGACACCCAGGAAGTTCTCTATAGTAACTCCTATCATCCCTCCATTGGCCTATTTACCACTGATAATGAATGGTCAATTAGTTACCAAAATCATGTTATCTCATCAAGCCATCCCCTTCATAAACGCTCTGATTATTGTCTGGGTTCTTTGCTCTTGCATGTTTCTCCAAGCAGGTTGGAGAGCCTCAAAACTGCTTCCCAGACAGCCATTCAAAAGGAGAAAACTTGGTTGCTTGAGGAACCTTCCTGTTAGGTAAAGGGACCCAGCCTACCAACTTCTTTAACATAGGCATAAAGCAGTAGCCCCCAACCTTTTTGTGTGGCAGGTGCCGCATCAGTGGGTGACATCATCCCGCTGCATCGCCCGACCGGCCCCGTGCCAAGTGCGCCTGTGCCAGACCCCTACCGCGGCCATTTCGCCACTCTGGACTGGCCACCCTGCTCTCACGCCTTCCCCGCCGTGCTCCCTGGCAGGTTCTTCCACTTCTGGTGCTTCCCCACGCCCTGTCACTGCACAAGTTTGGCTCCGCAGAGCATGCGGCCCGTCCTCCCCCGGCCATCCCGTGTCATGACCCCGATGAGGCGGGTGCACATAAGTGCCCCAGAGGGCACTATGGCACCCGGGGGCACCACATTGGGGACCACTGGCATAAAGCTTCTGGGATATCACTCCACTAATTCATGTTTTTGGGGATGGTTGATTGCCATTTAAATGTCTTTCCCCTCAGTAGGTCACAGAGTTCTTTCATTAGTTGTAACGTGAAGGTAGGACCTTTGATCAGTAATGCTTTCTAGGGGTTACCACCACCAGGGAGAATAAATTCTGGGCTCTGAGGTCATCAAATGGAAAGGGCTTAGAAGTGATATTCGGAAAAGTATTTTTGTCTTCATTTTACAGTTCCAAAGCCTTTCTGCCTCGTTCATGCAGCAGGCGTTCTTCCTGGATTACAGGAGAATTCTAATTTGGGATTTTATGGGATGACTTCGCCTCTCACTCTGTGATGCTGGCACAACTTGTCAGCTGGTGGTGGTGGGAGCAGGGCCCCACTGGGAGGCCCTCCTTTCAAAGTAGGAGGAGGGGGACTAGACAAAGATGCAGATAAGCCAGCCAACTGTTTGCTGTGTGTGCAGTCGGTCAGTGTGTTGCAGGGAGGGCTGGATCACTTTTGGCAGGAGGCACCCTAGGCTGTCCTGTCCTCAGGACCAGAGCCTGCTAAGCAGGCGTGGACAACTGAGGCTGAGCAATAAAGCCTGGAGGGGAAGGGGGAAGGCTTCAGGCCCTGCTCCCACCCCCAGCACAATCCCATTGGCTGATTTCTGGCCAGAAACTGGCTAATGGGAGCTTCCCATTTGAATAACAGGCAGCCACAAAGCACCACGCCCTCTCCCCTCTGGCTCAGTTATTCACACAAGCACATGACTGGGCAGGCAGGCTAGGTGGCTGGGAAACATTTTAAGCTCTTCAAGCATTTAGCTCTGCAGGGAGGTAGGCTGGTTTGGCTACTGGCTGGTAAGTCTCCTGGCCAGAACCTGCCTCTAGCACCCCAGCTCCTTCCTTTCCCAACCCTCTGCCCTCCCACTCAGCTTACTCAAACCCTCTACCCCCCTCCTGCACCCAAACTCCCTCCTAGATCTAGCACCCCAATCTCTTGCCCCAGGATCATAATCCCTTCCTATCCTCGGTCATGTCCCAAACACCTGCACCCCAGTCCCCTGCCCTCCTTCACCCAAACTCTCTCTTAGGCTCCACTCCCCCCCCCCCCCCGTAGCCCAGTCCTTTACCCCAAGCTCCCTTCTGCACCCAGCCTCCATCCCAGACCCCTCACCTCCTCCATTAATATCATGGAAGAGTGTGGCCCTCAACCACTTTCCAAAATCTTGAAGAGGCCCCCCCATCAAAAATGATTGCCCACCCCAACCTAGCAGGTGGATGTATAAGGAGTGGGAAACCCATTCCCACTGGAGCAGTTATAAGAGATTCATAGTCAACCTGAAAGGGCACATTAAGTGGGGTCCCTCAGGCTGTGTCCAGACTCAGGGTTTTTTCCGAAAAAAGTAGCCTTTTTTCGAAAAAACTTCACCTGGGTCTAGACTGCAGCCGCGTTCTTTCTAAATTAAATCGAAAGAACACGGCTTTTCTTTCAACGGTGGTAAACCTAATTCCATGAGGAAGAACGCCTTTTTTTGAAAATGCTCTTTCGAAAAAAGGCGTTCTTGAAAGCAAACAGGGCTTTTTAGAAAGAGAGCATCCAGACTCACTCACTGCTTTCTTTCAAAAAAGCGGCTTGCTTTTTCGAAAGTTCCGCGTGCAGTCTAGACGCTCTCTTTCGAAAGAGGCTTTTTTGAAAGTATCTTTCGAAAAAGCCTCTTTCAAAAGAGGCTTGCAGTCTAGACATAGCCTCAGGGATTAGTGGTGGGTGAGGTTTCCTTGTATATCTTCTTCAGAGATTTCAATAATGACACAGAGAGTACACTTAGAAAGCTCATGGATGATTCCAAGCTGATAGAGGCCACAAGTGCTTCAGAGGATAGGATGAAAATTTAAAATGATCCAGAAATACTGGAGAAGTGGTCTGAGATAAATAGCATGAAATTTAATAAGGGCAAATGCAAAGTGCTCCACTGAGGAAGGCACAATCAGTTGCATATATACAGAATGGGAAATGATTGTCTAGGAAGGAATTCTGCAGAAGAGGATTTAGGGGCCATAGTGGACCACAAGCTAAACAGGAGTCAACAGTGTGACATTGCTGGGGAAAAAACACCACACCAAATGCCATTCTGGGATATATTAGCAGGAATGTTGTAAGAAAAACACAACACTATTGCAAACTGGTGAGACTTCAGGTGGAGTATTGTGTCCAGTTCTGGGTGTCATATTTTAGGAAAGACACACTGAAGAAAATCCAGAGAAGACCAACAAAAATAACTAAAGGTCTAGAAAATATCTCTTATGAAGGAAGATTGATTTTTTTTGGATGGAGATGAAAAAGCTGAAAGAGGAAATAATAGCAGTTTTCAAGTATATAAAAGGTTGCTACAGGGACAAGGATGAAAAAAATTGTTCTTGTTAATCTCCAAGGATCGGACAAGAAGCAATGGACACACATTGCAGCAAGGAAGATTTAAGTTGGACATTAAGAAAAAATTCCTACCAGGGTAGTTAATTCCTGGAGCAAATTGCCTAGGGAGGTTGTGGAGCTCCATCATGGGAGACTTTTAAGAGCAGGTTAGATCAAGACTAGTCTAGTTTAGTGGTCAGGAATGTCTTAGGGTATGTCTACACTACCCCGTTAGTTCGAACTAGCGGGGTAATGTAGGCATACCGCACTTGCAAATGAAGCCCGGGAAATTCAAATCCCGGGCTTCATTTGCAAGTGCAGTATGCCTACATTACCCTCCTAGTTCGAACTAGGAGGGTAGTGTAGACATACCCTTAGTTATTATTTAGTCCTGCCTTCATTGCAGGGGACTGAACTAGATGACGAGCTGTGGTCCCTTCCTGTCCTACCCTTCTATGGCCACATCTATACTTATGTGCTTGAGATCGATCATCTGGCATTTGATTTAGTGGATCTAGTTAAGACCCACTAAATCAAATGCTATGGGCACCTGTGGTCAGTGCCAGCACTCCTTGCAGTCATGAGGAATAAGGGAAGTTGCTGGGAGCATTTGCTCCCATCAACCTCCCCCTGTGAAGATAGCACCAAGTTCAGCTTAAGGTAGGTCAACTCTAGCTATGTTATTTATGTATTTATATTAAGCTGACCTCCCAGGCCTAGTGTTAGACCTGCCCTATGATTCTATAAATAGGAGCGAGCGAGCAACAGTCAAAGAGGAATGAGTTCTATTAAAATATACTGCAGGCAAGGCACAGTGTATTGACAATATGTACAAATGCTTATATACAAGCACTAAATAATCTAAATACTAAGATGGGTGAACTAGAGTACCTCGTATGAAATGAGGATATCATTTGTGAGCTTCCGCCAGGGCCTGTACTGGAGGATTCCTCTACCCTGTCCTAGCTCCTCTGTCCAGGGTTCAGCTCAGGTATGAAATCTGTAGTGCACTTGAAAAGTGTGTTGGAATTGTGGACACTCACTTAAATCGATAAGGGGTTCGCTGGTCCTTCTTACAGGCAGGAGCTCCCTAGGGAAGCAAGAAATCCGGGTCACAATGTATGGAGCCAGTCTCAGAGAAGTTGAGGTAAGTCGTTCATAGCCATGTTGGCACCAGCGTATAGTGGGACATGGTGATATTCGGTGTTTTTAAGCATTTAGGAGGCTGTTGCCATCCCCAATTCACCTGTGAGCATCTCTGGTTTCAATCCCAGCCTTAAATGCGCTAGCAAATTCTCCTGCTGCTTGATCCTTCTGTGTCCTTCTAGCTTTCTCCCATCCCCTAACATCTTCTCTGCCCCACCCAGTCACCTGCCTCCTTTGCATTCTCTCTCCCTGCTTCCCCACTCTCCCCAGTATTTCCCCTCCATTTCCACTTACATTCACTCTCTCTCTCTCTCTCTCTCTCTCTCTCTCTCCCTCACTCCTCCTCTCCCCCCACTTTTCCTGTCTCTTTCATTACTTGTGACGCTCCATTAATTTACCAGTGCTATTGGTAGGTAATTGCCTTAGAAACCTGGGACTACATTTGAATCAGGAGCAAATGTCCATTTTTGAGAGCACAGAGGGGTTCTGGCAGAAGAGAGGATCGAGGGTGTGAGCTGAGCAGACAGGAGGGAGGATCCATATGAAAATACCAACCTGTAGAAAAGGTGGGCACTGAACGTCCTGTTATATTGTTGCTAATTTTTGCATCACAAAAACTCAGTTCCAAGTAGTGGGGGCTCTTGTATAACACATGGCTCACTGTATGGTATTTTCCCTTCAGCATCTGATTAAGAGGTGTTGGTTTGTTACCGTTCCCAACTAGAGCCTTTGGCCTCTTAGCTGAAGCTCACTGGGTCTTGCTTTTAATTGTGGCTGTCCCCAGTTTGAAAGCTCTTTGCACTTGCAGACCCAGCCCTGGCTCAACCATGGGTGTGAGGAGGCCGGTGGAAAATGTTCGATGAAACGGAAAAGAAAAGAAAATGCAAGACTGTGGAGCTAAGAAAGGCCGGAAAGTTCCAGGTTGGCTTTAGAAATGGACAGAGGCGTATGTGTGAGGTTCAATTTTTCCAAACTAGTTTGTCAAATAGAGGAGGATGCAGGAGTGAGACCGGAGAAGAATGCAGGAGAATTGACGCACAAGAACATAGCACACGAACCAATGTGGATGCCCTGACTTTGGTTTCATAGTTTGGGGCCAGATCCTTCGCTGGCACAAACTGGAGTAGCTCCAGTGATGTCAATGGACCAGATATTGAACTAGTGTACATTGGCCTAGCATTACTGATATCAGTGGATCATATTATCAGCTGGTGTAAATTGATATGGTTCTGTTAGGATCCAAGGACCAGATCCTTAGCTGGTGTAATCAGGTGGGGCACGTCCAATTCAGGGCAGCCCCAATGATGTTAACAGAGCTATGGTGCAACTAGCTATGGACTTGATGTGTGCAGCACTTAAGGGGTTAACGAACATGCAGACAAGTTCTGTTCCCTGATGATCGGCCATGCCTGGGGAGTTTGTGAGAGAATCCAT
Organism: Pelodiscus sinensis; assembly: GCF_049634645.1. Lineage (NCBI taxonomy): Eukaryota > Metazoa > Chordata > Testudines > Trionychidae > Pelodiscus > Pelodiscus sinensis. The sequence continues at coordinate 326,949,044 of NC_134711.1, read as the reverse complement.
ATAAGCAGTGCCACAGCGAGAGCTGTCAGGCAGCCCTACAATGTGCCGCTCCCTGTATGGTGAAGAGCATCATTTCCTCCTCTCTTCATGCCTGAACTCGGTGAGTGTGTCGATTCCTCCACAGCAATACATGGGATTGGACTTTGATCTCCCTTCCACCAGGGTACATCTGCCATTGTCTGTCCTGATTTGACTCCAGATTAATACTATCATGATGGAGAGGAGATGCTGCTTGAGCGTCCATCCAATCTAACCGAGTTCTGAAAGAGGGACTAAGGCAACTGGCTCAGCAGCCTCACCGGTGTATCGTGAGGATTCATTAATGCGTTACTAATATGAAGCTATGCATGCAGAATGCTTGAAAAGGGACACCCCCAAGGAAATATTCCCCATCTCGGTAGCAAGATCATACGTCACACAAGGTCGGTTCTCAAGCCTGCGGCTCAGACTTTCACCCTCGATGTCTGGATTCAGGGTTTTCCCCATGTGTGTCCCATTGCCCTGCAGCCGCGCACTGTGTCCACAAAATACCAGTGTACAGGTCAGGAGGAAATTCTGCTTTCACATAGAAAATGAAATTAGGCTGTGATCACTCGCACCTAAACCATATGGAATTGGAATGGTCTAATATTGAACAGGGTGAGATCTAAATGTATCATTAATGCTAATCGGGTCTTACTTATCTCCTGCCTACCCCAAACCACAGAATTTCATGTGGCTATTCCTGGATCAGACTTATAGGCTGTGTCTAGACTGGCAAGTTTTTCCGCAAAATCATTTGCTTTTGCGGAAAAACTTGCCAGCTGTCTACACTGGCCACTTGAATTTCTGCAAGAACACTGACGATCTCATGTAAGATCGTCAGGGTTCTTGTGGAAATACTGAGCTGCTCCCATTCGTGCAAAAGTCCTTTTGTACAAAACATTTGCGCAAGAGGGCCAGTGTAAATAGCACAGTACTGTTTTCTGCAAAAAAGCCCCAATTGCGAAAATGGCAATCGGGGCTTTTTTGCGGAAAAGCGCGTCTCGATTGGCCACGGACACTTTTCCGCAAAAAGTACTTTTGCAGAAAAGCGTCCTGCCAATCTAGACACGCTTTTACGGAAATGCTTTTAATGGAAAACTTTTCCGTTAAAAGCATTTCTGGAAAATCATGCCAGTGTAGACGTATCCCTCATGTCTGGATAGGGGAGATTACAGCTGTGGATAGGAACATACAGGACTGGATATACTACGGATAATGGTTTGGTTTGTAGCATTAAGCCTAGAAGGGTCTCTTAGATCAGATCATGGAACCATAGAATCCAAGGGTGGGAAGAGACCTCAGGAAGTCATCGAATCCAACCTCCTGCCCAAAGCAGGACCAACCGCAACAAAATCATCCCAGCCAGGGATTTGTCAAGCCGGGACTTAAAAACCTCTAGGGATGGAGATTCCACCACCTCCCTAGGGAACCCATCCCAGTGCTTCACCACCCTCCTGGGGAAATAGTTTGTCCTAATATCCAACCTAGACCTCCCCCTCTGCAACCTGATCATCTACTTTTTGCTGCTGTTTAGCACAAGCCATTCCAGTTCCTCCAATTATCCTTTAATGGAGCCCAGTATCTTGAAACTAGTTAACACCAAAACATGCGCTTGGCTGAAACGCCTGCCAGAAAGGTATGTGTCTTTGGTTAGAGATGGAAAACTCACCATTGTGCTATGGAGTTTGTTCCAGTGGTGGATCTCCATCTCTGTGCAAAAAATTTTGACAAGCAGCTAATTTCAATGCGTCCGACTTCAGCTTCTAGCTTTGGGTTCTTGTTTTGTGTTTCTCTGCTAGTTTAAAGGGTCTGTTAGCACCTGCTGTTTTCTCCCCGTGGAGTCCTTACATATGGTCACTTAGCTGCCTATTCCTCTCCGTTGTGTTAAACTGAACAGACTGAGCTCACATGAGGCATTTTCTCTCTGCTTCAAATTGATTGCCCAGCTCTTTCCGGCACCTTCTCTCATTTGTCAACATCCTTTTAGAAATGCGGACCCCAGAGCTGGAGGCCTCATCCAAGTGTCGGCCTCACCAATGCCAATTAGAGGTAAAAACCCCTCCCTTACCCCTTGCCCACTACCCCCTCTTCATACATTCAATGAACGCATCTGCCCTTTGCTTCACAGCCTCACTCTGGCAACTTGCCCAGAGTTGCTTGTCCACTATGACCCCCTAATGCCTTTCAGAGCTTCCCAGTTTATAGCCCCCCACTCGGCAAGGCTGCGCTGCATTCCTTGGTTCTAGATGTCTACTTTGCTTTTGGCTGTAGACAGATGCATGTTGTTTGAACGGGCCCCCGCACACTAGGGCTGTGTCTAGACTACAGGGTTTTGGCGACAAAAGTGGACTTTTGTCAACACTATACCTGTGTGCACACTGCCTTTGAGTTATGTCGACATAACGCTGACAAAATTCAGCAGTTTTGTCGACATATGTAAACCTCATTCTACGAGGAATAACACCTTTTGTCGACAGAGTTCTGTCGATAGAAGGCATTATTGCATCTACACTGTCCTTTGCGTCCACACTGTTATGTCGACAAAGCGGCTTGCTTTGTCGACAGAACTGGATGTAGTCTAGACGCTCTATGTCGACATAAGTTTTGTCGACAGAGTCTGTCGACAAAACCCTGTAGTCTAGACATACACTATGAGACCCAGAAGGTTCTGTGTGACAGTGCTCTGTCCTCTTCATTTACCGCCCCTTCGTAACATAAGACCAGTGGTATAAAGATCTCCCTCCCCCCGCCCACTTGTTCACTCTCTGGGAGTTCGTGAGTGTTCTGTGCCTCTAGCAATCAGGCCTGTGTAATTGCATGTCTACATATAGATGGAGCCCAGTTCCAAGCACCCTCAGTGTCTATGCTACACACTTGGGCCTGGTCGACAGTAGACCAGGCAGGTCAGTTTCAGGTACCCAACTGCATAGCTGGGGTCAGCTTTCCTTAAGCCAAGCTGTGGCAGCATCCAAACACAGGAGGCTGACAGGAGCACATGGTTCTGTCAGCTTCCTTTACTCCTCACAGAACGAAGAGTGCCGGATCCTGGCAGGGGCTGCCCTCAGTGTTCGATATATGGCTCTACATTAGACCTGCTAAATCAAATACTAGAAGATCAATCTCCAGAGGGTCGATCTTCTTCCTGGGGTGGACATGTCCCTTCAGTGCCTGGCCACCTGAGCTGAACAGACTTTCCGACTGACAGATGAGGATGATCTGTGTCATTGGGCCAAGCCCCTCACTTGGTGAAGGGATGCCATTTCAGATTTGGGAGGAGGAGGAATACAAATTTAACCAAGATTCCATTCCAGGGGCTTCTCAGGTACTTGAAACCTCCTGATGTGTTTGCAGTAATAACATAAGGTATGTCTACACTACCACCCTAGTTCGAACTAGGGTGGTTAATGTAGTCATATGAACTTGCAAATGAAGCCCAGGATTCGAATTTCCATGTACAGATGTTCCATGTACAGATAGTTCCATGTACAGATAGTTCGGAATAGGAAGCCTAGTCCGAACTATCTAGTTCGTACCACGTGTAGCCGCGGGCACGGAGTCCGCACTAGCGGACATTTAAAAATGGCGGCGCCCGGCAACATGCAAATGAAGCCCGGGAAATTCGAATCCTGGGCTTCATTTGCAAGTTCATATGACTACATTAACCACCCTAGTTTGAACTAGGGTGGTAGTGTAGACATACCCACAGACATTTGCTGACAGGAACACTGTTCCTAATCCGTAAAGAAAGAGGGTTTCATGTTCCATATGCGAAGGAGGGTTTTATGTTCTAGCTTGACAAAGCCCAGGCTGGGATAGTTTAGTTGGGGTTGGTCCTGCTTTTAGCGGGGAGGTTGGACTCAATGACCTCTTGAAGTTTCTTCCAGCCCTAGGATTCTATGTACTTTGTAAATTTAGAACAATCAACAGCAAGATATTTGCAATCCCAAATGTTGAGGTATCAGTTTGGTAGCCTTAACACGGATATCAAAACCACACCTTTGATACTTTGTTTACTGTCTTTAGTAGAGAGAAATACAATCTGCCTTCCCCTGCAATTATCATTGTTTTTAAATGTCTTACTGGTCCAAATTGTGAAGAGAAGAATCAGATAGTTAATATGTTCCATGAATGTTTAACAGTAAATACCCCACTCAGCAAAAATAGAGTCGCCGGATTTCTACTGAATCAATAGTCCAGTTCCTTAAATAAACAAAGAAAAAACAGTAGCCCAAAAGTATCTCAATCTGTGGATTCAAACAATTGTTTTATTACCACATTGGACTATACCTTAAAAAAGAATCACTAGCTACAGTATAATTAAATGATGGGCATTAGCAGCATAGATCTACAATAAATCAGTTTTGCCAGCCAAATCTTGGTTTGGAATTACGTTCACGGAATGGTTTGTGCAAATAGTTATGAATAAATACAAAGGACTGGAATCACAGAATCATAGAACACTAGAACTGGAAGGGACCTTGTGAGGTCATCAAGTCCAGTCCTCTGCCCTCCCGGCAAGAGCAAGCACCATCTAGATCATCCATGACAGATGTCTATCTAACCTGACAGATGTCTGTCTAACGAGGAAGGAGGTTCCTAGTGTGTTGCTCTAAGGACCTGAGAGTTTAAACATCACCTCCACGACATTCCCGGAAGGCGCTCAAGTTTGTGAGACTCTGACACCCTCCCAAATAGTAAAGAGTAAGCAAAGAGGAGCTAAGGTGACTTACCAGCTGGAAGAGAAGGACATACAGCAAAGCAGACACACAGCTACAAAATGGCTGGCGGCTTAGCACAGCATTTTTATTTATTTATTTATTTATTTATTTATTTTTGCCTCTGCACATGTAAAAGGCTCCTCAAAAGGTGTCTGGGAGAAAGTCCAAGAATTGAAAAGTGTGGCTGACACCCTGCTGAGGAATCTGCATGTGCATGTAACAATCTGCATGGGCCCTGCCTGGTAACCTGACCCAAAGCGCATGTCCGGTTGTTCTCCTGTCATGTCTTGGGGTAAATCAGTTGCCCAATCCTCATCCAACTATTCGGTTAATAGATATTGGTTGTCACAAGGTTGTTTTCCTTTCTCTCCAGTAACAGAGCACTGAAAGTCACCCCCGAGGCAACTATATGGGATCCTTGGAGTGATGCCTGAGGGGAGACGCTCTACATTGTGAAGAGGTTCTATTGCACCCAGTCACCCCTTTAATCACAACCGTTGAAAGCACAGCATCTGCGGCCCAGACCCTATGCCATGGTGGCTTTCAATCACACCTCAGCCGGCCCTGCGGTATTCCTCCTGATGGGCATCCCGGGGCTAGAACAAGCCCACGGCTGGCTCGCCATCCCTTTGTGTGCCCTGTATATTGTGGCTGTCCTAGGGAACAGCATCATACTGTTAATTATACGGTCAGAGCCAAGCCTCCAACAGCCCATGTACTATTTCCTGAGCATGCTGGCACTCACTGACCTGGGCCTGTCAGCTTCCACACTGCCCACAATGCTCAGCATCTTCCTCTTCAATTCCCAGGAGGTGAGTGTTGATGCCTGCTTTGCCCAGCTGTTCTCCATCCACACGTTCTCCATCATGGAGTCAGCCGTTCTGTTGGTTATGGCCTTTGACCGCTTTGTGGCCATCCACATGCCCCTGAGGTATGCCTCCATCTTAACCAACGCCACTGTTGCCAAGATAGGGCTGGCGTTGGCGGTGAGGAGTGTGCTCGTGATGATGCCAATCCCCTTTCTACTCCGGCGGCTATGGTTTTGTCTTTCCAACATCCTCTCCCACTCCTTCTGCCTGCACCCAGATGTCATGCAACTGGCCTGCTCTGACAGGAGAATCAACAGCGCCTACGGCTTGTTTGTGGTCATCAGCACCATGGGCCTAGATGCGCTGCTCATCGTCCTGTCCTACGTGATGATCATGATGACTGTCTTTAGTATCGCCTCCAAAGAGGAGCGCCTCAAGGCTCTGAGCACCTGTGTCTCCCACATCTGTGCCGTCCTGCTCTTCTACATCCCCATGATTGGCATCTCTATGATCCACCGTTTCGAGGAACGTGCCTCTCCCCTCGTCTCCATCCTCATGGCTGACGTCTATGTGTTGGCCCCCCCGGTGATGAACCCCATTGTGTACAGCGTGAAGACACAGCAGATCCGCAGGAGAATAGTCCAGAGGTTCCAGAAGAAGAAGATCCCAGATAAAGGGAGGCTGAGAGGTCTTGTTCTCACAGGACCTGCATCCGAGCCGTCGTTCATACCTGCCTAAAATGGATCCCTTGGGATTTGGTAACGTTCGCACCTACTTTGAGCAGGTTTAAAGGCGACACGAGGTGCAAGACTGTGACAGAGCAAGTCCCAACATCCAAAGGGATTCTCCATCAGCTGAATCGGGAAAACAATGTAAGGATTTCTCATGTGTTAGCCACTTTACGGCTGCTGGTAGCCCTAGATAGAGCACAGCTGTTCCGCTTCTCACACCATCCAGCTACACTGGGTACTTGCCATGATGCCAGCCTGCCAGTTGCTTCACTACTTGCCTTAATCACAAGTGCAGCATTTCTGAGTGTGGGGAACCAGCTGCCATAGGCATCCCACCTGGAGGGTCCTGCAGTGTGACCTAGTGGTTTGAGCATGGGACCAAACCTGGGTTCTAAGCCCAGCTCTGCCACTGGCCTTTTGGATGACCTTAGCTAGGTCCCTTCACCCCCCTTTTGCTTCAGTTTCCTCACCTGTAAAATGGGGGTACTGACACTGATGGAATTTGTAAAATGCTTTGAGATGTACTAATGACAAATGCTGTATAGGAGGTAGGTATTAGCGTTCTCTGGGGGAGTCATGTCCGTACAGCTACCTGCTATGTCCCATCTCACTCCTTCTGGACTGCCAAGTGTACCATATACCTCCAAGTGACAATTTTAGCCCGTAAGTGCTCAGGGATCGTGTCCTATTTTGTGTCCATCGCACCTCCAGGTACCCTGACAGAGATGGAATAATAAGGGGTTGACCTTGACTCATTGCAGGTCATGCCTGCCTTCCCAGCACTCACAGAGACCATGCAAAACAACACTCATGTATCACCCAGACCCCTGCCTCCAACTCCTGAGGCCAACGCAGCTGTGATACTTCATGACAGGTTCTGCATGAGGATATGCTTCAGCGCAGTCTACGGAACAACCAGAGACAGACTAGACACAGCTCTGTCACTGCCCGCTGTGGTAAAATGAGGGCTCGAAACATAAGCCCAGGTATCACAGACCGTGCATGAGGCCTGAGATCCAGACAGCAATGTTCAGGACTTTGCTAATAGAAAGCAGAGCTCAGCTGTGAGCAAGAGGCAGGGCTCCGCTCCCTGACGTTGGCAGGAACAGGGCTGATATGGCAGAAACACTCAGACCTAAGAGGTACTAAGCACAGGCTGTAAACACATTCCAGAGATGTCATAACAGAACATCTTGTGAGGAAACAGCTCGGTACCAATGCCCCCCTCCCCTAGATAACAGGAACATACCAACCCAGGCTCAGGAATGGGTCTAAAGTGACAGCATGTTAGATAGCGATCGAACCCCCATGTACAAGGAAATGGGTGGATGTAGGTAACTTCAGAAGGTGGCAACCTGATACATCAGGAGTGGTGTGTCACTTGTTTGGACTAGTGTATAAAAGGGAGCTGTGTTTGTCCAGCTGAGGGGACTGTCTCATTCCTGGCACTGACCGAGCTGTGTCCATTGTCGGGGGTATATATGCATAGTGGTTCGGTAGAGTCTACTGACAACTATTACAGCACTTGGTTTGACAACAAACCTGGCCTCCCATCCTTATCTGATTTTGAGGTCTTTGGGGGTTCTCTCAGAGTCGGTGGTGTTGGCTATTTGCTCAAGCCAACAGGACACACAGAGGAGCACACTCACACAGCCGAATCTGTATCCTCTCTGACAGTCAGGAGACCTGTCAAGACACGACATTGGTGACTTCTGACTGCTATACCCACCCAGGTCAAACACTCCCAGGACTACAGGAACACCTCAGGAATTGTTTGCAAAAGGGGATCCCCCATTTCACATTCTTCCCTGTTGTTACTTCTCACCACTGAGGTATCAGTCATAGAATGGGTTGTGCATCTACACAAACAGCACAGGGTAAATGGCCACCTATGGAGATGACCCTCCACATCCACCTCAAACTCAGGGCAGTCCAGGATGCTGTGCCCATCCCCTCTGGCTGCTCAAGGGAACTCACACCAGGTGCTTACCAGACAACATAGCAAGTCTGTATTACATAACTCCTCATTCCAGGAGAAGCAACAGTTAATTCAAACTAAGGACTTAGTTTGAATTACTGTTTCACTGCCGCATGTAGCCACGGGCAGTTACTTCGGGCTAGTGGAATTTCAAAATGGCAACCAGACGGGAACATGCAAATAAAGCCTGAGATATTTAAATCCCGGGCTTCATTTGCAATTTCGAATGCCTACATTAGCCTCCCTAGTTTGAACTAGGGGACTAGCGTAGACACTCTCCTCCAGACTAATCAAACCTTGGTTTTGAAATCTTTATTCTTAGATCATTTTTTTAAAAACATTTAATCATTTTTGCTGCTCTCTACTAGACTTTCCCCAATTTGTTCACATCTTTCCTGATATGGGATGCCCAGAACTGGACACAATACACCAGACGAGGCCTTATCCATGATGAATAGAGCAGAAGAATTAATTCTCATGTCTTGTTCACAGCTTTCCTGTTAATACTGTTTGCCTCTTTCACAAGGGTATTATATTTTCGACGCATATTTAGCTTGTGATCCATTATAACCCCAAGATCCTATCTTGCTGTATTCCTTCCTAGGCCCACTTCATCGGGGGAGGGATAGCTCAGTGGTTTGAGCATTGGCCTGCTAACTCTAGTACTGTGAACTCAATCCTTAGACATACCCTATGAGATGGCACGTCTCCATTTATTATTATGTGTGTGTAACCAATTGTTCCTTCCTACCAAGGAATACCTTGCATTTTGTTCTTCCTGAACGCAAACCATTTCTCCAATTTGTTGGGATCATTTTGGATTTTAATCCTGCCTTTTAAAGTGCTTGCAGCCCCTTTCCCTGAAACGATACCATCCACAAATGTTGCAGGTATACTCTCAATTCTATTCTGTAAGTCATATACAAAGACACTGAACAAAACCGGACCCAGTATATACCTCTGTGGAACCCCACATGATATGCGGTTCCAGCTATACTGGGATAACTTTTCTCGGAATAAAATATTCTAGCCAGCTGTGCACCCACTTCATGGCAGGTCCATTTAGGCTGTATTTCCCTGGTTTGTTTGTGAGAAAAGTATGTGAGACAGTATCAAAAGCCTTACTAAAGTTAAAATATATCATAAGAACAGCCATATTGGGTCAGATCAAAGGTCCATCTAGCCTAATATCCTGTCTGCCAACAGTGGCCAATACCAGATGCCCCAGAGGGAGGGAACACTACAAGTAATCATCATGTGATTGCTCTCCTTTCATCTATTTCCAGACAAACAGAGGCTAGGAACACCATTCCTACCCATCCTGGCTATTAGCCATTGATCAACCTAATATCCATGAATGTATCTAACTCTTTTTTGAACCCTATTCAAGTCCTAGTCTGCACAACACCCTCTGGCAAGGAGTTCCACTGGTTGACTGTGCAATGATTGAAGAAAAACTTCCTTTTGTTTGTTTTAAACCTTTTTTTGAAAGGAGGCTCAGTAGCGCCTGCTCACTTACACGCCCAAAAGATTATGCTCTACCCCTATTTCAGAGCCCACCCCTTCCGTGAGGCCTGCTGGGTTGTGTCTTGAATTCACGGATCTGAGTCTGCAAATCAACATGAAAAAAATCAACCTTCAGCTCTCTGCATGGCCTAGGGTTTAAAGAGACTGACCTCAATTTTACTACAGTCCAGATCACTCCTGGCTCAGCCCAAATTCCTATTCCCTTCCCGGTGCTCATAGCAATAGTTCCAAACCATCCGCAAATATCCACCAGACAAGGTCTTTACCTCATGGAGCATGGATATCATGCCAGGAAGTGTTTTGTGCCAGACAGTGTTTCCAGGTTTGGTTAAAGTTGAGAAGGGGGTTGCTTGCCTTAGTTTGTAGAGGGCAGGACAGAGAGGGGATCTGGTTTCATCCTCAGACACTGAATGGCAGCAAGCCAGGGAGCCCTAGTCTTGTGATCTGGAGTGCGTCCAGTTGCAAGAACAGAGCCAGGATAGTAGTGAACGATGCAGAACACCTTTCTACTATGGTTCACATATGTGAGAGCATCCCTCAGTAAACAATATGGGTATGTCTACACTACAAACTTAATTCGAACTAACAGACGTTAGTGATGCTACCCATTCATTTCATTTGGTGTCTTCTAGTCCTTCTATTATGGGAACTAATGAAGAACTTTTCTTTATGCACCCTCTCCACACCACTCATGATTTTATAGTCCTCTATCATATCCCCCCTCAGTCTCCTCTTTTCTAAGCTGAAAAGTCCCAGTCTCTTTAGCCTCTCTTCATATGGGACCTGCTCCAAACCTCTGATCATTTTAGTTACCCTCCCCTCTCCCACCCTCTCTCTCCCCTCTCCCACCTCCTTTTCCCAGTCTCCCCAGTTTTGTTCAATAAAGAGAGTTTCTATTTTTGAACACACGTGTCCTTTAATTTGTACGTCAGGAAGGGGGGCTAGGGAGGGGTAAGTGTTAGGAGGTGAGGGAGGAATGGGGTACGAGGCCATGATAGGGAGGGCTGGGGTGGCTCTGCGGGCTCCTCGGGGTGGAAGCTTTCCTGCCGCCCCCCGATTGACCCCCACCCCAGGATGGCAGCCTGCGGCAAGTGCAGCCGGGCTGATGGCCGAGTGCTGAGATGTGCCGAGTGTGGGCACTCAGGGCACTCCAAGACAGGACTGCTTTGCTGTCCCTCATCGAGTTAGACAAGCGAGGAGGGAACCCTGAGAACTGTCTGCCCGGGGTGGGGGTCGGGTCCCTTTAAGCACAGCCCTCGGCTAGCCTGAGGCAGCAGCTCCACACTCTAAGTTCTAACCTGATGCCCTGCCGGCACTGCTTCCGGCCAGCCTTAACCTCGGTTCAGGGTCCACTCAATGTGGACATGCTAGTTTGAATTAGCAAAACACTAATTCGAACTAGTTTTTAGGTCTAGATGCACTAGTTCGAATTAGCTTAGTTCGAATTAACTAATTCGAATTAAGTTAGTTCGAATTAGTTATGTAGTGTAGACATACCCTATGTGTTTTACGGAATGGGTCTGCTAGTCTCTTCACCAAAGCTCCTCAGTGCAGAAACACCCAGCTAGACACCCGTGGCTGGCCCCTGTCTGCTGATGCTGGCTTGCGGGGCTCAGGCTAAGGAGCCATTTCATTGTGGTGTAGATGCTCAGGGTTGGCTTGGAGACTGGGCTCTAGGACCCTGTGAGGTTGGAGGGTCTATAGATGGGTGATAAGGAGAAGCTGAAGGCCTGTGATTGGCAGGGCACATGGCAACCCCCCTTGTCTCCTCACTGAGAGAAACACGGAGGAACGAATGGTTTGTGAGGGGCAGGATGGGGGACAAGCCCTCTTTTCTCTCCCAGGGAGGTGTTTTGGGGGGCTGATTGTGTGAAATGGGTTGGGGGATGTGGCTGAAAGGAAGTTGAGGGGAGCTGGCCATAGAGCTCTGTGGGAAAGATGGGGCAGGGGGAAGAGGGTGAAATTGGAAGGGGAGGAGATGAGAAGGGGCCAGGAGAAGAGCACTGGAGGCTGGAGTGGCAGCAGAAGGAAGTATGACAATATGGAGACCAAGCAAGACACTGGACTGCAGGAGAGAACCGAGGAGGTGGGAGGGCAGGTTGCAGGCCCTCGGGCTGGGAGGGCGGAAATGGCTGACAGGGTGAGGCAGGGATTCTGTGGGGAAGAATGGCATTCGTGGGGAGAGGGGATTGCTGGGCTGGAAAAGGGGCTGCATCATGAATGAGTGGGCAGAGGGGGCTGTAAGGAGCATGGAGAGGGAGGGATGGATGCAAAACTCGCACTTGGGTGTTCTGAGGAGGATGGTTGCTGTGGCAACAGAACACCCCAGAGAGCTAGGGGAGATTCCCCATGGCTGCTTTGTGTAAGATCCACTCTACAATAAACGGTTCCAAATCCAGCTAATGGAAAGTTTCCAAATCCAGTCGCCCGTGTGCTGTACAGTGCACCATCGGTGTCGCTCTGTACCAGGACATGTGGCACTTTGGCTCATTGAAGCACAGACACCTCCTGGCCTGTCAGCTGGCATCTCTCACAAGAGGGAACTTCTCTTTGAGAACATAACTCAGGTTCCATCCTGACCTAGCACGAGTGCCGACCCCTGGCTCACCACAGTGACCCCATTTACAGCAGCTCTGAGATGGACGACTGTTGCATCTTTCAACTCATCTGGGGGATTGGATTAGCCCTTAATCCCAGACGCTGCACCAGTGTAACTCAGTCCCTATAGAAATAGTCCATGTCTATCAGGCATTTCCCATTTGTGCTGGCAGAGATAAACCATGCAACAGCGCGATCAACAGGGATTCCCAGTTGACTCACAGATCCTCACGAGCTTTCCCCAGCACTATAAACACTGCCACAGCCTGTCTGACAGACACAGGGAATGTCCCGGCCCATAGCATTCCTGTTCGACTTGCTCTGGGGCAGATGGTGGTCACTCTCCAGCTTTTGTGTTAGTGGCTTTGGTAAGTGTCCTGCTCAAATTGCATCGATTTCACTTATAGTAATAGGCAGGCTCTGCGGCTGGAAATGTTCCATCTGTGAACAACAAGAGCTGCTCATTTTATTCTCATGTCATTCTCACTTATTTTATGTAGTCTCTCAACCCCCTAGAATAACAGGTTGCTGTCTTGTGGTGTTTGCTATCAAAGTGCTCAGTGGTGCAAACATTGTTTAAGTGGGGTGGAATTTTCCATGAGTGAGGGACACAAACCACAGCAAAGCGAAGCTTGTGTCCTCAACTCCCTGAGGCACATTTCTGACATGCCAGGGGGGTTGGATGGGAAAAAAGAGCCAAGGAATCACCCTGCCACATCTGAACTTTGGTCTTTCAACACTACCAAACTTACTGACAGTCTCTAGCCTGACACACTGAACAGAAAGGGTGCCACTAACGCTAGAAAAACCAGCACTGAATAGCCTGCCAGTAGTTTGTAGCCCATGAGAGAGGTTGCTGTAACCACGGAAAGAATGACATGCTATAACTGGGCCTGCTTCTGGGCAGGAAGGCAGATTTTAGTAAATTCAGAAAGCATGGGAAGCAAGATTAAGAGGAAAAACAACTGAAGAGAGTTGGCAGTTTTTTAAAGGGACACTATTAAGGGCCCAAAAGGAAACAATTCCACTGAGTAGGAAATATAGAAAGTATTTATATAGCAGGAGACCACCTTGGATCAGCTGGGAGATCTTATATGATCTAAAAATCAAAAAGGAATTGTATAAAAAGTGGAGAGTATGTCAAATTACAAAGGATGAATATAAGCAAACAACAATGGTATGCAGGGGCAAGAGAACAAAGACAAAGACACAAAACAAGCTACATTTTAGCTAGAGGCATAAAGGGTAACAAGAAGATGTTCTACAAGTATATTAGGAGCAAGAGAAAGTCCAAGAACAGTGTAGGCCCATTGCTCAGTGAAAAGAGAAAAACAATAACAGGAAACTTGGAAATGGCAGAGGTGTTTAATGACTTCTTTGTTTCTGTTTTCATCGAGAAGATGGATGGTGATGGAGTGCCTAACACAGAGAATTCTGGTGGAAATAGGGTAGGTTTAGAACTTAAAATAAAAGAACAAGTTAAAAATTCCTTTGAAAAGTTAGATGTCTGAAAGTCATCAGGGCCTGATGAAGTATATCCTGGAATACTCAAGGAGCTGATAGAGGAGGTATTTGAGCCCTTAGCTATCATCTTTGAAAAATCATGGAAGTTGGGAGAGATTCCAGAAGACTGGAAAAGGCAAATCTAGTACCCCTCTAGAAAAATGGAAATAAGAACAACCCAGGAAACCACAGACCAGTCATTTTAACTTCTATGCCAGGGAAGATAATGGAGCAAGTAATTAAGGAATTAATCTGCAAACATCTGCAAGAAAATACGGTGATAGGGTACTGCCAGCAAGGATTTGTAAAGAACAAATCATGTCAAACCAATCTGATAGCTTTCTTTGATAGGATAACGAGTCTTGTGGATAAGGGGGAAATGGTGGATGTGGCATACCTAGACTTTAATAAGGCATTTGACAAAATCTTGTCTGACCTTCTTATCAATATACTAGGCAACTACAGCTTAGATGGGGCTACTATACAGTGAGTGTATAACTGGTTGGATAACCATTCTCAGAGAGTAGTTACTAACGGTTCACAGTCATGCTAGAAGGGCATAACAAGTGGGGTTCCGCATGGGGTCTGTTTTGGGAAAGGTTCTGTTCAAAATCTTCATCAACGATATAGATTATGGCATAGAGAGCCTGTTTATTAAGTCTGCAGATGATACAAAGCTGGGAGGGGTTTCAAGTGCTTTGGAGGATAGGGTGAAAATTCAAAATGATCTGGACAAACTAGAAAAATGGTCTGAGGTAAAGAGGATGAAGTTTAATAAGGACAAATGCAAAGTGCTCTACTTAGGAAGGAACAATCCAGGTCATACACACAGAATGGGAAGTGACTTTCTAGGAAGGAGTACTGCAGAAAGGGATTTAGGGGTCATAGTGGACCACAAGTTAAACATGAGTCAACAGTGTGACAGTGTTGCAAAAAAAGCAAACATGATTCTGGGATGCATTAAAAGGAGCGTTATGAGCAAGACATGAGAAGTCATTCTTCCGCTCTACTCTGCACTGATTACACCTCAGATGGAGTGTTGTGTCCCGTTCTAGGCACCACATTACAAGACAGATGTTAAAAAATTGGAAAAGGTCCAGAGAAGAGCAACAAAAATGATTAAAGGCTTAGAAAATGAGACATGATCGCAGTTTTCAAGTATCTAAAAGGGTGTTACAATGAGGAGGGAGAAAAAATTTTCTCCTTGGCATCTGAGGATAGGACAAAAAGCAATGGACTTCAACAGCAGCAAGGCAGGTTTAGGTTGCACATTAGGAAAAATGTCCTAACTATCAGTGTTGTTATACATTGGAATAAATTGCCTAGTGGAGTTGTGGAATCTCCATCTCTGGAGATATTTAAAAGCAGGTTAGACAGACATTTATCAGGGATGGTCTAGACAGAGCTTGGTTCAGCCATGAGGGCAGGGGACTGGACTAAATGACCTCTTGATTGTTCTATGATTGTATGATTCTTCTGCAATTTCCAGAGAGATGGCATTTGTATGGCGTGTAGCACCTCTCAGAGTGTCGGCCTGCCAGGTTTCTTACATGGGAAATTTGAGCTCTTTGTCTTTGCTCCAACAAAACACAATTTCAATGTGGGGTTTGCCTCGGCCAGGGACACTTAGACCAGATGAGCTGGGTATCTGGGAGTCCCACAAGGGTTTTTCATCAAGGTTCCAACTCCACCTTGTCTGCAGGGCAGTGGCAGAAAGGGCCATAATGTCTCTCAGGGTGTCACTTGTGTCTTGATAATGTTGTTTTTCATTGCAGGAAATGTGGTTTAGTAAAATGATCAGAACCTCCCCAAGGCATCATGCCAGCCTGCAATGAAACCAATATTGGTCATGCAACCTTCCTCCTGGAAGGCATCCCTGGGCTGGAAGCTGTGGGCCCCTGGATCTCCGTCCTGTTCTGCTTCACGTACCTCATGGCAATTTTAGGAAACGGTCTCATTCTGTTTGTGATAAAGACACGGAAGAGTCTCCATCAGCCCATGTACTTGTTCCTTTGTATGTTGTGTGTCACCGACCTTGGCTTATCTGCTTCCACCTTGCCCACAGTGCTCAGTGTCTTCCTGTTTAACACCAGGGAACTTGGCTTTGATCTCTGTCTGGCCCAACTTTTCTTTATTCACACTTTCTCCAACATAGAATCCGCTGTACTACTCGCCATGGCCTTTGACCGCTTTGTTGCCATCCGCCATCCGCTGAGATATGCTTCAATTTTAACCAGTGCCAGGATAGGAAACATTGCGCTGGTGACAATAATCAGGGCTAGCGGTCTGCACATCCCACTCATCCTTCTTCTCAAGAGGTTGCCGTACAGTAGGATTCAACCGCTCTCCTATTCCTATTGTTTGCATCCAGATGTGATGAAGGTGGCCTGCGCAGACACTACGCCCAATAGCTACTATGGCTTGTTTCTTGTTCTTTCTACTCTGGGCCTGGATTCCGTGCTTATTGTATTGTCTTACGTCATGATCCTTAACACAGTGCTGAGTCTCACATCCTGGCGTGAGCGTCTCAAAGCCCTGAACACCTGCATCTCCCACATCTGTGTCACCCTGCTATTCTACATCCCACTGCTCAGTTTGACGATGATTCACAGGTTCATGAAAAATGCCTTTCCTCTGAGTCAAATTCTTAGTACATATCTCCACCTCATCTTCCCCCCTGTGCTCAATCCCATTGTGTACAGCATAAAAACCAAAGAGATTCGTAAACAGATCAGGAAGGTCTTTCAGGATTATTCCACCAAGAGATTCCAATAGGGGCACTGAGTAGGTTTTTTTCATCTGTTTATCTAGGAGCCTCCATGGCCCATGATATCCAAGAGTTTCTGTGACTTTGAGCCAACCAGGGCTAAGGATTCAGCCGTCTCATTGAACTAAACAACAGATTCATATTAGATAAATATTGGCAATACTTGGGAAATAGACACATTTTGAAATATATGTCTATATTGTGAGAGAAGGAGATAGTAATTGTATTAATCTGTGTTCACCTATGTCAACAATGTGACCAATGCAACTTGTATATGTTAAATTTTGGTTCTTGTCTGTTATGTTTTATAATTATATTCTATTGATTCAGGTATCAAAAGGGGTTATTACCATTGTGGTGAATGTTGTGATATAATAATATAATTGTGTATATTTCTTGCTGAAATTTGCACTACAGTACCTATGAACCAGTTGAGTTATGCTAAGGATTACAACTTGTTATCTGGGTATGTCTAGGAAACAGTTTTACTTCAAAGCAACAATTCACATTATCTGTTCTTCGTCCATGGAATCCCTGCTATGATCATTTGCCAACAAGAGGTGAATTAGCTGAACTTCACTTATAAAAGACACTTTGAGGCCTGTTCCTTAATATCTCAGACTTGCTTATATCAGAGGCTGTCAAGTCAGAAGATTGACTTTTCCAGGTCTAGTCTCATGAAAGAATTTCCAATTCTCACGGAAGAATTTGCACAAACTCTACACATGGGCTGCCCTTTGGTCTATGATATTTTACATGAATTCCAAAAGGATTTCCAGAAAAGGATACGAGGATTAAAGTGTATGAGAAGTTGGACATGAGTCAACAATGTGCCCTTGTAGACAGGAAGGCTAATGGCATATTAGGCTGAATTAGGAGGAGCATTGCAGCAGATCCAGAGAAGTATTTACTCCCCTTTATTCTGCACTGGTGAGACCACATCTGGAGTATTGTGTCCAGTGCTGGGGCCCCCATTGTAGAAAGGATGTGGACTCATTGGACAAGGTTCAATGGTTGGGACCAAAAATGTTTAGGGGCTGGAGCACATGACCCATTAGGAAAGGTTGAGGGATTTGAGATTGTTTGGTCTGCAGAAGAGTGAGGGGAGATTTGATAGCAGCATTCAACTTCCTGACGGGAATTTCCAAAGAGGGTAGAGAGAGACTGTTCTCTATGGTGATGGATGGAGGTCTAGGTTGGATATTAGGAATAACTATTTCCCTAGGAGGGTGGTAAAGCACTGGAATGGTTTACCTAGTGAGGGGTGGAATCTCCATCCCTAGAGGGGTTTAAATCTCAGCTTGACAAAGCTCTGTCTGGGATAATTTAGTTGGGGTTGGTCCTGCTTTCTGCAGGGGGCTGAACTTGATGACCTCCTGAAGTCTCTTCCAGCCCTAGGATTCTATGATTTCTACAAATCAACAGTGTCAATATTTCTGCTATGAAGCCGATCTAAGGACTTGATTCAGATCTTTAGGCATATTGATTTTTAACCACAGCAGCTCTCTTTCGCTTTAAAATAAATCTTTGATTAGTTATTAAGGACTGGCTGTAAGCTTGTATTTGGGGAGGAAACATGCATTGGTCTAGTGAGCAGTGTGTTTGATCCCTCAGGATTGGCAGAACTTTGTATCTAATATATCAAATTTTAAATAACCCTCATTCTATAGACTTGTCAGGCAGGATGGCAGGGAGACAAAGGCTGCATTGCTTAAAGGGAAGTGTATTTTCACTTCTTGGTCACCAGTAAGATAATGCAGAAGCTATTGATTCAGTGAATCTAGTTATGAGAAATTCTTATTCTCCGTATAGCACACAGAGGGGTTCAATGGAATTCACATGAGGAAGAAGGAGTTCAATGGAGGAACACTACTTGCTGTCAATTCTGAACTTTTTTGTCAGCTGACTTGCAAATTCTGTACTCAAAGATTAAGTGTTGCCCTTTTGGCTGAGTACACGCCATATTTTTCACACATACAGGGTGTGTCTAGACTACAGGGTTTTGTCAACAAAAATGGACTTTTGTTGACAAAACTATGCCTGCGTCTACACTACCACCGAGTTCTGTCAACATAACGTCAACAGAACTCGGCAGTTTTGTCAATGGCAGTAAACCTCATTCTACGAGGAATAACACCTTTTGTCAACAGAGTTCTGTCAACAGAAGGCGTTATTGCATCTACACTGTCCTTTGTGTCTACACTCTCATGTCGACAAAGCAGCTTACTTCGTAGACAGAACTGGATGCAGCGTAGATGCTCTTGTCAACAGAAGCTTTGTCGACAGTATCTGTCTACAAAGCCTCTGGGTGTGTCTAGACTACAGAGTTTTGTCGACAAATGTGGACTTTTGTTGACAAAACTATACCTGCGTCTACACTACCACTGAGTTCTGTCGACATAACGTCGACAGAACTCAGCAGTTTTGTCGACACTGGTAAACCTCATTTTACGAGGCATAACGCCTTTTGTCGACAGAGTTCTGTCGACAGAAGCTGTTATTGCATCTAGGGTTGTGTCTAGACTACAGGGTTTTGTCGACAAAGCAGCTTGCTTTGTCGACAGAACTGAATGTAGTCTAGACGCTCTTTGTCGACAGAAGCTTTGTCGACAGTATCTGTCAACAAAACTTCTGTCGACAAAAGCCTGTAGTCTAGACGTACCCTGAGTCCACAAAAGCCTGTAGTCTAGACGTACCCACAGAGGTTGAATTCCTGCTCTAAGGGGCAAAACTTGATTCTGGGGAGAGCGCGATGGGACCACGGGCAGAGGGCCCCGTATAAGGAGATGTCACCAGAAAGGACAGCCTGAAGGTTGTTCTCAGGATGGGAGAGGGGGCATGAACCCAGTGGGAGGGTGGATGGGGGTGGACACTGGTCCCGTCACCTAGAGCAAGGGCGTGTGGCCCCTGCCAGCACAGAGTCTGACCTGGGGTATCGCTGCAGCCAGGTTTGGGCAACCACTCCCTGGAGCTCACACCCAGAGCAGATGGAGCATCCGTGGCTCCCCACAGTGTGCCCAGTGAGCTCTTAGCATGGCCCTGCAGCAGCTCTTTGGTCCCAGAGCTCAGTCAGGGTGAGAACGCTGGGGGCAGCTCTGGGCAGCCACGGTCCCTACATCTGTCCAAGGGGAGCAGGGACATGGGGTCTTAGGCTCCTCTAAGGCACTCCCACCCCAACGATCCAGCCTCCCTGATCTGTGTCCAGGTTCCAGCTTAGCCAGCAGGGGTTATGGGAGGAAGAAGAGGGAGGGGCAGGGCCATGAAGGACCAAGGCCTTGTGGCCCTCCCACTTTTTAGGGAGAATTCATTGCCCCTGAACCTGGAGAGTGTGGGGAGCAGACTGTGAACGTTTCTGGGGTTGTCCCCATGCCCACAAAGTGAGTTCCTTCTCCCTTTCCCCTGCCCCCTTTCCTCCTTTTGTTCCCTTGCAGCTGCTGTGTCATACATTGACTGTACTTGGAATGTAAAGCAGTGAGAAGTGGGTCAGGGACATGGCCAGTATAGAGAGTCCCCCATGGAATGGGGGACACGATAGCTCCTCTCCCAAGTGACCACAACAAGACCGGGGGTCGAACCCCTGGTCTTCATGTTGGAACGCATCAATTTGGGGAGCAGACAGTCTGTGTCAGGCAAATGTCCCATCACTGCATGAGACACCGCCCCAGAGATTCATGTGGTAGTAACATTTTTCCTTTCCTATTTTATTGTGTATTAAGAGCAGTGAACTTATCATTCCTTATTTGGCCTCTTCATTGTATGTCCTAAGAACACAAGAACATAAGAACGGCCATACTGGGTCAGACCACAGGTCTGTCTAGCCCAGTGTCCTGTCTGCTGACAGTGGCCAATACCAGGTGCCCCAGAGGGAGGGAACACAACAGGTAATCCTCATGTGATCCCTCTCCTGTCATCCATTTCCAGACAAACAGAGGCTAGGGACACCATTCCTACTTATCCTGGCAAATAGCCATTGATGGACCTAACCTCTATGAATCTATCTAGCTCTTTGCTGAACCCTTATAAAGTCTTAGTCTTCACTACATCTTCTAGCAAGGAGTTCCACAGGTTGACTGTGCACTGTGTGAAGAAGAACTTCCTTTTGATTGTTTTAAATCTGATGCCTATTAACTTCATTTGGTGATCCCTAGTTTTTATATTATAGGAACAAGTAAATCACTTTTCCTTCTTCACTTTTTCCACACCAGTCATGATTTTATAGACTCTATCATCTCCCCCCTTAGTATCTTCTTTTATAAGCTGAAAAGTCCAAGTCTTTTTAATCTCTCTTCATATGGGACCCATTGCAAACCCCTACTCATTTTTGTTGCCCGTTTCTGAACCTTTTTTCAATGCCAAGATCTCTTTTGTGAGATGAGGTGACCACATCTGTGCACCGTAGTCAACATGTGGGCGTACCATGTTTTTTTATAGAGGCAATAAGACATTTTCTGTCTTACTGTCTATCCCTTTTTTAATGGTTCCTAGCATTCTGTTTGCTTTTATACTGCCATTGCTATAAAATGGAAATGGAACTTGCCCTAGCAACTTACTGCACCATAAATCAATCACCGGTAGGAATCACTGCTTCTGCTCAGAGTTTTAGATGCCATGAAGGCTCCGACAGACATAAATCCCCCCAGCAAACATTCCAATGACATTTATGAGTCTTCAGCACTGATGGAATGAATGGACAATGTTAGTGTTCTTTAATCACTGTTCCAAGGAGCGTGCCCAGTGATGGGCCCAGACCTTATTGTGCGGCAGACAGCGATGTTCTCACAAGCAACGGGACGCGGCCCTGAGAGATGCTGCAGTATCTCAAAAGGAGACACCCCACCTTCGTATGTCACCCTGCAGTTTATTTGAGAGGAAGCTCATTAGCGGCCACTCCCCTACACACCCCATGATCTACCCCTATTTCAGAGCCCACTGCTTTCATGAGGTCTGCTGAGCTGTGCCCAGAATTCAATAGACATATTCAGGGATCTGGGTCTGTGAATCAAAATGAAAAACTCAAGCTGCACCTCCTGCATGGCCTAGTGTTTACAGGGACCGACCTCGACTTTGCCACAGGCAAAATCACTCCTGTGTCAGCCCATGTTTCTCTTCCCTTGGCCACGCTCATAGGGACGTTCCAAACAGCCCTCAGATATCAGCCAGGCATGGCCTCC
The DNA here is from genome assembly GCF_049634645.1 of Pelodiscus sinensis. NCBI lineage: Eukaryota > Metazoa > Chordata > Testudines > Trionychidae > Pelodiscus > Pelodiscus sinensis. Next base: position 326,927,218 of record NC_134711.1, on the reverse strand, counting down.
AAGTCATGAGACACGTATATCTAGTGCCTCGCTTTATAGGCAAGTGTCCCCAGGTTTGGTTTGGGATGTGAAGTTGCCTTAGTGTGTAGAGGGCAGGACAGAGAGGGGATCTGGTTTCTTCCTCAGACATTGAATGGCAACAAGCCAGGGACTCCTAGTCTTGTGATTCAGAGGGCACCCCATAGCAAGAACAAAGTTAGGAGAAGAGGAAGCCGTGCAGAGCACATGTGTACAACGGGACACATATGCTACAGTATCCCTCAATAAACAAGGTGGCTGTGTCTACACTGGCAACTTATTCTGGAAAATCAGCCGCTTTTCCGGAATAATTTGCCAGCTGTCTACACTGGCCCCTTGAATTTCCAGAAAAGCACTGATGATCAACTGTAAAATCATCAGTGCTTTTCCGGAAAAAATATGCTGCTCCCATTCGGGCAAAAGTCCTTTTCCAGAAAACTGTTCCGGAAAAGGGCCAGTGTAGACAGCAGAAATTTCTTTTCCGCAAAAAAGCCCCGATCGCGAAAATGACGATCGGGGCTTTTTTGAGGAAAAGCGCGCCTAGATTGGCCACGGAGGCTTTTCTGCAAAAAGTGCTTTTCCAGAAAAGCATCCTGCCAATGTAGACGCGCTTTTTCCGAAAATGCTTATAATGGAAAACTTTTCCATTATAAGCATTTCCGGAAAATCATGCCAGTGTAGACATAGCCGGTGTGTTTTAATGACTGGGTCAATTAGTCTACTTTTAAAAAGTCCCATAGTGGAGAAACACCAGTCAGACACACATGGCTGGACACTGTCAACTGATGCTGGCTTGCAGGTTTCAGGCTAAGGAGCCATTTTGTTGTGGTATAGATGCTCAGGGTTTGCTTGGACACTGGGCTCTTGGACCCTGGGATTTTAGATGGTCTAGAGCTGGTTGATATGGAGGAGAAGAAGGCCTGTGAGTGGCAGGACATGTAACAGGCCCCCTTGTCTCCTCATAGTGAGAGACCCGGAGGAGCGAATGGTTTGTGAGGGGCAAGGTGGGGGACAGGCCCCCCTTTCTCTTCTAGGGAGGTGCTATGGAGGAGCTGATTGTGTGAAATGGGCTGGGGGATGTGGCTAAAGGGAAATTGAGGGGAGCTGGTCATAGAGCTCTGTGGGAAAGATGAGGTGGGGGAGGAGGAAGAAATTGGAAGGGGAGGAGATGGAAGGGGCCAGGAGAAGGAGAACTGGAGGCTGGGGTGGCAGCAGAAGGGCGTATGTCAATATGGAGACCAAGCAGGACACTGGGCTGCAGGAGAGAACCAAGAAGGTGGGAGGGCAGAATGAAGGCCCTGGGCCATGGGGGGGAAATGACTGACAGGGTGAGGTGGGAATCCTGTGGGGAGGAACGGCATTTTTGGGGAGAGATGATTGCTGGGCTGGAATACGGCCGATATAAGGAGTTCCTGGGCAGAGGGTGGCTGTAAGGAGCGTGCCAGGGAATGGATAGATGCGCAGTTCCTAGAAGGATGGGTTTTGTGGGTGCAGAATCCATCCGAGGGTTGGGGGAGATTCCTTGTGCCCGTGGAGACATCAGTCAAAGCAAAATAAATGGTTCTAAATCCAGCTAATGGAAAGCTTCCAAATCCAGTCACTGTCTGCCGTACAGTGCACGGTGGATGTCGCTTTGTACCAGGACATGTGGCACAGACACCTCCTGGCCTGTCAGCTGGCACCTCTCACAAGAGTGAAATTCTCCTTGAGAACAACAGCTCAGGTTCCCTCCTGACCTAGCACGAGTGCCGACCCCTGGCTCACCGCTGTGACCCCACTGATAGCTGCTCTGACATGGACGATTGTTGCATCTTCCAACTCATCTGGGGGATCAGATTAGCCCTTTATTCCAGACACTGCACGAGTGTAAATTGAGTCCCTATAGAAATAGTCCATGTCTACCAGGCATTTACCATTTGTGCCGGCAGAGATAAACAGTGCAACAGTGCGATCAACAGGGATTCCCAGTTGACTCTCTGATCTTCACGAACTTTCCCCAGTGCTATAAACACTGCCACAACCTGTCTGACAGACACAGGGAATGTCCCCACCGAGAGTGTTCCAGCTTGGCTTGCTTGGGGACAGATGATGGCCGCTCTCCAGCTTCTCTGTTAGTGGTTTTGGTAAGTGCCCTGCTCAAATTGTATTGATTTTACTCATAGTAATAGGCAGTCTCAGTAGCTGGAAATGTTTCATCCGTGAACAAGGAGACCTGCTCATTTTATTCTCAGTGTCATCATCACTTGTTTTATGTTGTCTCCCAAACACGTAGGATGAAAGTTCCCTGCCTTGTGGTGCCTGCTTTCCAAGTGCTCGGTGTTGCAAATGTTGTGTAGGTGGGGTGGTATTTTCCATGAGGGAGGGACACAAACCTCAGTGAAAGCTGTCTTGTGTCCTCTGCTCCCTGTGGCACTTTTCTGTGAGGGCCACTGACTTCCCGGGGGCTGTGTGTGGGAATAAGGACCCTAGGAATGGACATGCCACATCTGAACTCTGGTCTGTCAACACCGATAACCTCACTGACAGTCCCTACCCGCACACGCTGGACAGGAAGAACACCAGTGACCCTGGAAAACCCAGCACTGAATAGTCTGCCTGTAGTTTGTAGCCCATGGGAGGGGTTGCTATAACCACTGAAAGAATGACAGGCCCTCCAGTTTCTGAAGAAATGGTGCTTGTGTGATGTGTAGCACCTCTCAGAGTGTTTGCCTGCCAGGTACCCTACATGGGACATTTGAACTCTTTGTCTTTGCTTCAGGAAAACTGAATTTCAGTGTGGGGTTTGCCTGGGTCAGGGCAGCTTCAGCTGGCTAAGCTAGGGATCTGGGAGTCCCAGAAGAGTTTTTCATCAAGGTACCGATTCCACCTTGCCTGCAGGACCATAACAGGAAGGGCCATATTGTCTGTCTGGATATCACTTTTGTCTCGATAATTTTGTTTTTCATTGCAGGGAATGTGGTTTAGTAAACTCAGCAGAACCTGTCCAGGGCATCATGCCAACCTGCAATGAAACCAACACCAGTCGTACAATCTTCCTCCTGGCAGGCATCCCCGGGCTGGAAGCTGTCGGTCCCTGGATCTCCATCCCGTTCTGCTTCTTGTATCTCATGGCATTTTTAGGAAATGGTCTGATTCTGCTCCTGATAAAGACACGGAAGAGTCTCCATCAGCCCATGTACTTGTTCCTTTCCATGTTGTGTGTCACTGACCTCAGCTTATCTGCTTCCACCTTGCCCACAGTGCTCAGCGTCTTCCTGTTTAACATGAGAGAAATTGACATTGATCTCTGTCTGGCCCAACTTTTCTTTATTCACACTTTTTCCGTCATAGAATCTGCTGTACTACTCGCCATGGCCTTTGACCGCTTTGTTGCAATTCGCCACCCGCTGAGATATGCTTCGATTTTAACCAATGCCAGAATAGGAAACATTGGACTGCTGACAGTAATCAGGGGTATTGGTCTGCATATCCCAGCCCCCATTCTTCTCAAGAGGTTGCCATACAACCAGATTCAACCTCTCTCCTATTCCTATTGTTTACATCCAGATGTGATGAAGGTGGCCTGTGCAGACACTACGCCCAATAGCTACTATGGCTTGTTTACAGTTCTTTCTACACTGGGCTTGGACTCCATGCTCATTGTATTGTCTTACATCATGATCCTTAACACAGTGCTGAGTCTTACATCCTGGCGTGAGCGTCTCAAGGCCCTGAACACCTGCATCTCCCACATCTGTGTCACCCTGCTATTCTACATTCCGCTGCTCAGTTTGACAATGATTCACAGGTTCATGAAAAATGCTCTTCCACTGAGTCAAATTCTTAGTACATATCTCCACTTCCTCCTCCCCCCTGTGCTCAACCCCATTGTGTACTGCATAAAAACCAAAGAGATTCGTAAACAGATCAGGAAAATCTTTCAAGATTATTCCACTAAGAGATTCTGAGAGGGGCACTGAGTTAGCTTTTTATATCTGTTTATCTATGAGCCTTCATGGCCCATGATATGGCCATGAGCTGCAATGAGTCTGCACCAGCCACGGCTAAGCATCCAAGTGTCTGATGGAACTAAACAAAACATTCAAGAACATATTAGATAAGTATTGGCAATACTTGGGAAATATGTCAATATTGTGAGAGAATGCAAATGAGATAGTAATTGTATTAGTCTGTGTTTACCTATGTCAACAATGTGACCAACGCAACTTGTATACACCTATCTCCATCTCCTCGTCCCCCCTGTGCTAAACCCCATTGTGTACAGTATAAAAACCAAAGAGATTCGTAAACAGATAGTCAAGACCTTTCAAAATTTTTCCACCAAGAAGCTCCAATGGTGATACTGAGTTAGTTTGGCTAATTTGTCAATTAAGGACCCTCTATCACCCTAGATATCCAAAAGCTGCTGTGACCCTTAACCAGACTGGCTTAAACCTACACCCAGTCAACTGAAGTAAACACGACATTTAAGAACATGTTAGATAAATATGGGAAATATTTGGTTAATAGATGTATTTTGAAATGTATTATGAGAGATGTAGAAGTGGCTAGCAATTGTATTTGTCTGTATTTACCTAATGTTAAGTGACCATCAGGCCTTTTGAACTAAAAGCAACATTTAAGAATCTATGAGAAAAGTACTGAAATGCTAAACCATGCCATGCCTTAGATAGATAACAAAGCCAAGTTAAACATGCTGGTATTCTTGAAATGTTGCCCTGTCTTGTTGGAGAATCTGAAGTAAATAATTATTGTATTAATCTGCATTTACCTATTTTTATTAGCATTTCAATATGCTCTAATTACCTTGTAAATACTACATTGTCATTCCCATATGTAATGTTTCATTTCTATATTCTATTGATTTGGAGGTCAAAAGGGATATTAACATTTAGATGAACCTTGTGTTGTAATTATCTTTATTTCTATTTAAAGTTTTTAGTAAACTACCTATGAACGATATAATTGTTAATTGCTTTATGATAAGCAATGCAACTAGTTATTGGTGAACGCCCAGGAAAAAAAGATGTACCTCCAAGCAGCAATGTACATTATCTTTCTTCACTCAAGAAATGCCTGCTTTGATCAGTTGCTGACAGGAATCTAATTAGCTAAAATTCCATTTAAAAAGGGATTTTGAGGTCTAATCCTTTCAATCTGTAATTTTATCAGAAGACATTCAAGAAAGGGGTAAACAGCGAGGTGGCAAAATTTGTAGATGATGCTGAACTGCTCAAGATAGTTAAGACCAAAGCAGACTGTGAAGCACTTCAAAAAGATCTCACCAAAGTAAGTGATTGGGCAACAAAATGGCAAATTAAATTTAATGTTGATAAATGTAAAGTAATGCACATTGGACAAAACAATCCCAACTCTACATACAAGATGATGGGGACTAATTTAGCTACAAGTACTCAAGAGAGAGATCTTAGAGCCATTGTGGATAGTTTTCAGAAAATATCTGCTCAGTGTGCAGCGGCAGTCAAAAAAGCAAATAGAATGCTAGGAATCATTTAAAAAGGGATAGAGAATAAGACAGAGAATATCTTATCGCTGCTATATAAAACCACGGTACTTCCACATCTTGAATACTGCATACAGATATGGTCACACCATCTCAAAAAAAATATCTTGGCATTGGAAAAGGTTCTCGATTAGCCATGCAACGTTTATGGAAGAATCTGAATAAACTCCACATATTGGACACGTATTGGATTATGGCTTTTCCTATTAATTCCAGAAGGAATTGTGCAAACCAGCAGCCTCACCATCACTTCTACAAATCTGACCTAAGACCCTGAATCACATCTGCATGAATATGCATCTTTGAACCAGAGCAACTCTTTTATTTTGAAATATATTCTAGGTTAGTTTGTACGAATTATCTGTAGGAGAAAGAAGCATGTAGGAGAAAGAGCCTGAAGCAAGGGGCTGGTATAAGGCCTGAAACCCGATCCAAGTCAGCAAGAGTTATACTATGAGACACAGACAAGCCTTGTTAAAAGCAGATGTTTCCCTGCAAGTCAGTGTCTCTTGGAGCTAGAACTGCTAGCGCTGTTAAAAGCACATGAAATATGTAAATAGATTCCACCAGGACAATACAAGGGTGCCCCAACTTAGCACATGATAAAGTAGTTTTACTAGTGATATTGTGTGAGAACCAACAGGAGTGAACGCATAACACCAGGTGATGAACAGGAATGCTCTGGAGGAAAGGACAAGGAGAGGTACCAAACTTGTCATTAATGCATAATGCGGTGCGGATCACAGATTGTTCATCTTTATCTATGAATATTGGGGTTCCTTTTCTTAACTCTGTGGCCAGCCTAGGGGGCAACAGTGAAATCCAGACTATTGACTGAGCTTTGTCCATTGTCCCGGGTACTAATGAACAGGGACTCGGGGGCCATCTGGCTTGACTATTAATGTACTTTGTTCAACAATAAACCTAACTCAGGTGTCCTCGTAGCTTATCTGAGTCGGAGGGCTTTGGGAGCTCTCGTGAAGTCTATTATGCTAGTGACCTGCACAGAGCTGGCATGATATACTGAGGGAGCCTACGAAAAGGCACACAGCCGAACATTTATCATCACCGACAGAGCAGGAGACCTGTCAGGATGCCACACCAGTGAATCCTGAATTTATTACATCACTGTCCTGAACTACTACATGGTCTGTATGAATGTATTTGGCTAAGGTCTGAAATATTCATTGACCTGCCGGGCAGTATGTTTGACATCTTGAGACATCTTGAGACATCTTGAGACAGGGAGAACTTTATTTATGATGAATACGATATTAAATAACTCTCACTATTTAGCCTCGTCTGGCTTGCCGGGAGTCAACAGCTGGATTGCTTAAAGGGAACTTATTTTGGCTTCTTGGTAACGAGTGTGGTATTAAATCTATTTTTGTAACTGATGTGGTGGCCTTTGTCGACAGCTCCGGTAAACTTCATTTCACGAGGCATACCGGCACGGTCGACAAGGGCTTCTCTTGTCAACCGTGGCACATCCAGACTGCCCCGCTGTGCCACCAAACAGCTGATCAGCACAGCGTGGTGGCCATTTTGATGTAAATGAAGCGGCGATTATTTAAATCGCCGCTTCATTTTCCTATGTCTAGTAAACTCATCTACATGGCCCCATCGATGGAGCCATGTAGTCTAGACATACCCTAAACCACCAGTTTGGGGGATTTTACTTGCAGTTTTAATTCATTCATTCAGACTACAACGACACTGCAGGCTTCTTACACAAGAAGCCTTTTGCGCAAGAGTTTTTGCACAAAAACTTCTTGCGCAAGAGCATGTCCACACCTCAAAGTGCATCGCTCTTGCGCAAGACAGTGTCCACACTGCATGGATGCTCTTGCGCAAGAAAGCCCTGAATGGCCATCAGTGCACCTGTGATTTTTCAGATAGGCAATAGCTGTAGCGCAAAAAGGAGTTATGCCTTATAAAAGGAGGTTTACCTACACCGGCAAAAGCCCTCTGTTCTCCCATTTTACTGCTGAATTACCTGCATAAAAACGTGTTTGAGGTGTGGATGCTCCGCAGGTTTTTGCACAACAGCAGCTGTTTTTGCACAAAAATCTTGCAGTGTAGGTATAGCCTCATAGTATAACAACTGCAGTGACCTCTGTCACAGCATCCCAACAGGTAGTATTGTAGTATTCCTAAAAATAGAGGCAGAATATCCCAGCTGCAGAAGTGTAACCCTGAGCCCTTAGAACTCCTCTTTTATCAGTAAAGTATTCTGTTTTGTATGGGAACTTAACGGGGTTCAGTGGAATACACACGAGGAAGAAGGAATTTTAAGGGATGAAGGTGACATGCATTAATTCCTAATTAGCTGATTGACTTGAAAACTCATATTGGCTGATGTCTCATTTTTGCTAAGGTCTTGTAAAGACCCTGGATGCTTGGAACAGCTGTGCAGAGATTTGCTTGTAGCTCACTGGGGTCATACTCAGGACAGAGAAATAGAGCTCTTTGGGTTGAATATACACAACTTGGAATTTGTTGGGGACACAGATGTTAATGAACTTGACCCATTTGCTGTTTCATTGCTGCTGCTGCCTGTTAGCAATGTTGCAGCAGGAAGATGGCTTTCTCAGAGGAATTTGATGAAAACCAAAATGCAAACCAAGATGCAAGAGGAGCTGTTAGCAGCCAGCCTATGTGTGTGTAGCCAGACAGGAAGCCCCCTTGTAACATCCATTTTTGCTTGCCTGGAGCATGCAGGACACACAAAGCAGAAGGCCCAGGCTGTGTGACCGTGAATGGCTGTAAACAGAGATACGCCAATTGCTGACCAAGAGGCTGCCAAGGAGTGTCCTTGACTTAATCCATATTGATACGAACACACAGCTGTCCGCGGGGGGAGGAATCTCTCGCCCAGTAAAAAAATGTCTAATACTCACAATTTAGTTCTCTCTCTTGAAACTTGCTTGTAAGAATTGGTGCCACAAAACGGACCAGTACAATTTGGCATCTTAAGATAAGAAAGAGGATATGGGCCCCCAGGGGTATATAGATGGGTCCAGCAGCACATTTTCTCTGAGTGTCAATCTACCATCTATCTGTTGGTCGGGTTAGGTGTTTGATCTCCCAAGGTTCCAGAGGGGACGCCCACCTCGTATTCGTCTTTCCTAGGAATTGAGAGACCGGCCCTGGCTTGATACGCTGGAGTCGAGAGGCACAGAAAGGGGTAAAAATTGTACGTGGATGTGGTCCTTTGTCTTAAGTGTACACATAGACTTAGAGCTCTTTAAAGATTAAGCTGTCACTTGGTACCATTATTTCTATTTTCTATCTTTATTTTCTTTGTAACCATTTTTTAAAATCTGTATTTGTTAACAGTTAAGAAAGAGAGCAATAGCCATTGTAACCATATGCTTTTATAAGTCTTTTAATAAACCTGTAACTGTTTAAGCTTTAACCTGACTCCTTCAGTTGCTATAATAGAACCAAGTACAATTTAAAAGAACTTCAGCCGATCATAAAGGGACAGGCATAGAAAGAGCTTGGGCGTTTGATTCTGTGTCACTCCCAGGTGACAGATCCGTTGGGGCACTTTTTCAGCCTTTCCTAGGCTGCCCGCTGCGAAGGAACCCTGTGTTCTAGCAGCAAAAATCTAAGGTGTAATAAGCTTTTCCTATATAAAGGGGCATCTGTTGGCCTGCTGGCCACCCTCTGCGATGGAACCCCGGTCCTAGCAGTAAAGACACGGATGTTAAACCTTTTCTCGGAAACACACACACACACACTGCCCTGACCGTCAGCTGACAGTGTTTTAGAAACGTGTTTTAGACAGCTGCAATGAGAAACGTGTAGGAGTAAGAAAGCCTGCTGTATTCATTATGTCTGCACCAGTCGCAGATTTATAGATCGATAGCATATCCCCTCTTAGTCATAAGAGCGGCAATTCTGGGGCAAACCAAAGGTCCATGTAGCTCTGTATCTTGACTTCTGACTGGACAATGCCAAGAGCTTCAGAGGGAGAGAACAGAACAGAGAATCATCAATTGATCCATCCCCTGTCACCCATTCCAAGCTTCTGGTGAATGGAGTCAGGGTCACCCTCCCTGCCCCTAATGGCTAGTCGCCACTTGTGGACCTGTCTTCAGGAACACGTTATCCATCCTGTGGAACTCTTTGCCAGAGGCCAAGGTACTTCCCTCCAGATGGACACTGGCCTCCCATAGAGCATAATCAGGGCCCTGCTGTTTTGGAATCCTGATATTTCAGGCCTGGTCTCAGAACATCCCCCAATTGATGCTGACTGCCCATGTGTCTTTGAGAACCGGAGTCCACTGAATGCAAATTTGGGCACCTCCATCAAGTCTGTGCCTCTGAACATGTCCCTGCACCTTCCCTGTCCTAAATAGCACCAGTGTAGTCTACAGGCCTCAGGGCACATGCTGATCATTGAAGGGGTCAGGTGGTTGCTCCTGCCCCTGGCATAATATTGCACTGGGATGGGGGGTTAGGATGCAGCAGGGGCCCGTTGTGCTGACCCCAGTCAGACAGAAGCCATCTGAGGGGAGTGGCTGTTACTCAGTGCTTGGAACAAGGATGTACAATAGCAGCTCCATTGCAGGTCTCAGTCACAGGGAATTAGCACTGGGCTCCTCAGCCAGGAGAGGAGGAGAGGACGCGTCCTCTTGAGGGGGTTGGGCAGCAGCCCAGAAATGCTGATATGCCCGGGAGCACATCTCAGCCTTGGCTCTTCCCCTTCTCTCCAGGGTTTCAGTAGCTCCAGATCCCTCTCCTGAGTCTGCAAGGCAAAAGTGTTCCTCTGATAATCTGAGCACCTGATGTTGGCAAATTGTTTCTTCCCTCCCAGGAGAGGCTCGCAGGCTGAATGTGCCATATTCTGCTTTCTCCTCTTCCCCTGCTTACGGGGCCAGGGAATTGTCCCAGTGCCCAGCACAACGCCAATTTCCTCAGGGGCTTCACTGCAACCATAAAGGTTGCTCTGCAGCACACGGAGAGTCAGATGTGTGAGATTCCTATGCTGGTGCTCAGGGCTCGGCCTCCCTATCACGCTGGAAGATTTCATCTCTCTGCCGAGCAGGATTTCAGTGAGTTGCCTGTTTCAGCAATAATGTTAGTGCTTAGCTGTCTACTTCCTGAAGGGAGGTTCCAAAGAGGATGGAGAGAGGCTGTTCTCAGTAGTGACCGATGGCAGAACAAGGAGCAATGGTCTCAACTTGCAGTGGGGGAGGTCTAGGTTGGATATTAGAAAAAACTATTTCCCTAGGAGGGTGGCGAAACACTGAGATGGATACCTTGAATGAGATGGAATCGCCATCTCTAGAGGTTTTTAAGTCCTGACTTGACAAAGCCCTGGCTGGGCTAATTTAGTTTGGGTTGGTCCTTCTTTGGGCAGGAGGCTGACTGTGGCCAGATGACTCAATGACTCCTGAAGTCTCTTCGGATACGTCTACACTGCATGCTTATTTTGAATGATTATTCCGAAATAGCACATCTACACAGTAGGGAAACCTCAAAATTAGTCTGAGGCAGGCTTCCCAAATGTAGACGTGCTATCTTGATTTAGAGCCCCGGGAGGCACTGGGAAGAAATAACTTAGAATGGCCCTGGTGAGGGGTATTTGGAAATATCAGCAGTGGAGCATCTACACACACCTTGATTCGAAATAGCTATTTCAGAATAGGCATTATTCCTTGAGAATAAGGTTTACAAATTTCGGAATAAGCCATCCATTATTTTGAAATTATTTTGAGACAATGGAATGTCTGTCTAGGTGCTTGCATTGTTATTTCAAAATAACACTAGTTATCTCGAAACAACGGTGAAGTGTAGACACACCCATCCAGACCTCGAATTCTATGATTCTAAGATTTCCAGTTTTCAGGGCAAGAACAATCAGGAGAGGAGTTCAGTTAGGACAAGGCCTTAAGCTGTTTCGTATAGTCCGAAACACCAGTAGATTTACCTGGCAAAATTAGAGGTAAAAAATTATAAGAAATAGTTTAGAAAAAGATTTGTGTTTCAGATGAGTTCCTTGTCTCTGACTGTGTCCTTCTCTCTGTCTCGGTGGCTTCCCTTTTCTGGTGCATGTGGAGATTCCTTTGGCTCACTGAGTTTCTCCAGTTCAGACACGTCACCGCCCTGCTAGGGAGCGCAGCCAAAGCCTCCACGCTGGGTGTCTGTGTGACCAGAGGATTCACAACAAGCATGGGCCATGCAGTGGCCAGATTCTACTCCCTGCTTCTGCCCACAGTGGGGTCACTCCAGACTGACTCCAGACTCCCTGAGAACATAGTCCAGGCCATGGAGTTTGGAATCCTGATTCCCTCTGAGTGGCAGAGAAACTGGAGGTTTCTTTCTGACACTTTCAGCATCCTACAGACTAGTGCTCTCTGTAGCTGTTTTCTGCAGCTCGCATCCAAAAACCAACCACTAAGGATGAGGCAGGTCCCACTGAGATCATTGATAAATACCTCGAACAGGACCATGAGTTCCCCTTAAATCCACATGTAGAGACTTCAGTAAAAATCCTGTTAACTGTCAGTGACTTCAACTGGAGTCACCCTGGGGACTCTAACTCTGGGTGAGCTTGTGGGGAGCACAGAAGAATGGGCAGGAGAGTTCCAGAAACCTCAAACTCACCAGCTTAGAATTTCAAAACAGGCATGGGAGCAATTATTGTGTTGTGCAGGGAAAGGGATCTGCCCTGTCCCTCCCCTGCATCTCAGGGTGTAGAGAGGACGAGATGCACCAAAAGGCCATAAAAATAACGGCACGTTCCTGGCTCAGAGGAAATTCGATGGTGGCAGAAACCTTTCTGGGGTAGGTCCAGGAATGCAAAGGGTGAGGGGAGCAGAGGGAGACATGCGGTATCCAGATCACAATGGGGCGGGATCCTGAAATTGAGTGAACTAGGGAATGAGCAGCCTGCCCCATTCACGGTCCAAAGAGGTGTCATGAGACCTCCTGGGGCATGTGGTGTCTCGGGCAGTCATGTATCGCAGAGCAAAGGGCAGCAGAATATCCCTGCCACCAACTCCCTATCCAGACCAACCCTCCCTCGATGAGCATGAAGCTTTGTCACCATGTCAGCACCATGGAGGAGTACCCTTGGGAAGGTCTGACTGGGTTGCTCCGAGGGTCTACAATACGCTAAAGTTTTGTGTCATTTGAAGGAAACTCCTTGTGCCTCTTTAAGGTCCCCAGGTCCTCTCTCACTCCCACTGGGCCCGTCTCTCTCTCCTCCCCTGAGCAGGTTGAGATGCTGCTGGGGTTCTCTTCATGCCTGGAAAGGCAGGTCAGGCTGATCTCCTCCTTACCCCAGTCAGGCAGACACCGAGTGTAACTTGGTCTGAGAAAATATTTTTGCGAACTCTAACTGTGGAGTCTGGCACCTGGCTTTGGTGCTCGGTGAGGGGTGTCACTGTGTGGCAGAGCTAGAAATGGTCTCACACCACCTCGGATTCATCCCCTTTGTGAGGTAACAATCCCAAGTCTTTTCAACCCCTCTCCACAGGAGCCTTCCCCAGGCCTTTGGTCATTCTCCGAACCCTGCTAGTTCTGCAATATGCTGGGTGAGAAGCGTGACCAACACTGCACTGGGTCATTCAGAGCAGGGTGAAGCATTGACTAATTCATCTTGTGGCATTGTAATATCTGTAGGATCTGCATTATCCACGGCTGGCCAGACTCCCATTGTTTTGTGCAGTTTATTGCCATATAAGCACCGTGCTTATACCCACAGCCATGCACGCCCAAGCCGCTGTCTGAGTCCATACAGTTCAATTAGAACATTGCTGGGTGTGTGAGGAGTTCAAGTTTTTCCCTTCAATGGGCACTTGTGTTACAGTGATCGACACTGCAGTTCCTCTGTCCTCTGCCGCCCACTCCCCTGGCTTGCTCAGCTCGCTCTGAGGACTTCTCCTGACCCTTAGCTAAAGAATCTGGAAATACCTTCAAATGTCACCAGCTCACTGATGAACCAATTTGCTAGATGAGAAGTATGGACAAAATCTTAACCACATCATTTCTTATAAAATGTGTAATCCCCCTCACTGGACGTCTCTCCCTTCACAGGTACCTGGAGGATTCTGAACCCAATCCATACATCGGCCACCTCATGGCTAACTTCAACCTCACTTCCTCTATACCTTCTGCATTCATCCTAATGGGCATCCCTGGCCTGGAAGCAGCCCACATCTGGATTGCCATCCCCTTCTGTGCATGCTACACAATTGGCCTGTTGGGAAATTTCATGGTTCTCTTTATTGTAGGCAAAGAGCAGAGCCTGCACAAGCCAATGTATCTGTTGATCTGTTTCCTGGCACTTACCGACTGTGGCATTTCGACCTCTGTCATCCCAAAGACACTGTGTATATTGTGGTTCAATCTGAAAGACATTACTGTGGGTGGCTGCCTCACCCAGATGTTTTTCCTTCACATGGTTATTGTGATGCATTCAGCCATTCTGGCGGCAATGGCTTTTGATCGCTACGTTGCCATAAGTAACCCTCTGAGATACACCACCATCCTCACCAATGCACGGGTAGCTAATCTGGGACTAGTGTGTTTGATAAGAGCTGTTCTCTTGGTTTTGCCCATGCCCCTGCTCCTGAGCAGGCTGCCGTTCTGTGACAACCGCATTATCCCTCATACGTACTGTGAGCACATAGCTGTGGCAAAGATATCGTGTGGGGACTCCACAGTCAATCGGACGTATGGCTTGGTGATGGCATTTGCAGTCACAGGGTTAGATCTGACACTCATTGCTTTGTCCTATGGACTGATCATCAGGGCTGTCATCAGAATCTCCTCCAAGACAGCCTACCAGAAAGCCTTGAGCACCTGCACAGCCCACATCTGTGTGATCCTGGTATCTTACACTTCCTGCCTTTTCTCCTTCGTGACACAAAGGTTCGTCCAGAGCATTCCTTCCCAAGCACACATCACTTTTGCCAATGTCTATCTCCTTGTCCCTTCCATGTTCAATCCCATCATTTATGGGGTGAAAACCAAAGAGCTTCGCACCAAAGTGGTTAAATATGTCAGCAGAAGGTGATCGCCTGGGACCACTGATACTAAACTTGCAGGATAAGAAGGGGAAAGGAGACCTCTTCATTAAAGACTTGTGCTTTGCCTCAGTTTGGCTTTGGCTCAGTGCTGGGGAAATTCACAGTCTCAGATACTTCTTGCATCCAATGTCTTATCACTCCATGACTCCGCTGCTCAGATGTCTCCTTCTGAACATCAGCATTACCCATTAGCCTTCACCTCCACATACCCTGGCACTTAGCATTTCTTTGACTTCAAGGCCACCAGAAGATACTGTAATTTCTGACAGAAAATGACTTAAGCTCTGCTTTCAGATTATGTCTAAACTACAGATTTTTTTCAGAAATACGGCCATTTTTCCAAAAAACTTCACTTGCATCCATACTGCACTCATGTTCTTTTGAAAGAAAATCGAAAGAACAGTGGAAGTAAGGGCCATATTGTCTGTCAGGGTGTCCCTTGTGTCTTGATAATGTTCTTTTTCATTGCAGGGAATGCGGTTTAGTAAACTCAGCAGTACCTGTCCAGGGCATCATGTCAACCTGCAATAAAAGCAACATCAGTCAACCAACCTTCCTTCTGGAAGGCATCCCCGGGCTGGAAGTTGTCAGCCCCTGGATCTACCTCCTGTTCTGCTCCGTGTATCTCACAGCAATTTTAGAAAATGGTCTGATTCTGTTTGTGATAAAGACACAGAAGCGTCTCCATCAGCCCATGTACTTGTTCCTTTCTATGCTGTCTGTCACCGACATTGTCTTATCTGCTTCCACCTTGCCCATGGTGGTGAGAATCTTCCTGTTTAACATGAGAGAAATTGACATTGATCTCTGTCTGGCCCAATTTTTCTTTTTTCACACTTTCTCCATCATGGAATCCTCTGTACTACTCGCCATTGCATTTGACCGTTTTGTTGCCATACGCCACCTGCTGAGATATGCTTTGATTTTAACCAGTGCCAGGATAGGAAACATTGGGCTGGTGATAACAATCAGGGGTATTGGTCTGCATATCCCAGCCCCCATTCTTCTCAAGAGCCATACAGCAGGATTCAACCTCTCTCCTATTCCTATTGTTTGCATCCAGATGGGACGAAGGTGGCCTGCGCAGACACTACAGCCAATAATTTATTTGATTTATTTACTGTTCTTTCTGGGCTTGGACTTGGTGCTCATTGTCTTGTCTTAAATCATGATCCTTAATACAGTGCTGAGTCTCACGTCCTGGAGTGAGTGTCTCAAGGCCCTAAACACCTGCATCTCCCACATCTGTGTCACGCTGCTTTTCTATACCCTGCTGCTCAGTTTGTCTATGAGCCACAGGTTTGTGAAAATTCCCTTTCCGTTGAGTCAAATTCTTCTGTCTTATCTCCACCTCCTCCTCCTCCCTGTGCTCAACCCCATTGTGTACAGCATAAAAACCAAAATGAGTCATAAACAGATTGTGAAGATCTCTCAAAACATTTCCACTAAAAGGCTCTGGTATGGGCACTGAGTTGGTTTGTCTAATTTGTCTATCTAGGAGTCTACATGGGCCATCATGTTCAAGAGCTGCTGTGACTTTGATCCAGCAATGGCTAAGCATCCAGCTGTCTGACTGAACTAAATACAGCTTTTAAGAACATGTTTGATAAGTATTGGAAATGCTTGGTTTATAAATGAAATTTGAAATATTTGTCTAAATTTTGAGGAACTCACAAATAGATAATAATTGTATTCGTCTTTATGTACCTAATATTAAGTGATCCTCAGGCTGACTGAACTAAAAGCAATATTTAAGAACATATGTCAAAAGTGTTGAAATGGTAAACTGTGTCGTACCTTATAGATAGCTAAGAAATCTATGGTAAACACACTATCATTCTTGAAATGTAGGCCTGAGTTTTTTTGAGTATCAGGAGTAAATAATAATTGTATTCATCTACATTTATCTATATCTTATTAGATTCTCAATATGATATAATTGTCTTATAAATACTGCATTGTGATTCCCATCTGAAATGCTTCATTACTATATTCTCTTGAATGAATTATCAATAGGGATATGAACATTTAGATGAAACTTGCAATGTAATTGTCTTTATTTCTCTTTGAAGTTTTTAGCAAACTACTATGAACCGTTTGAATTGTTAATTGCCTTATGCGAAGCAATATAACTAGTTAGCGGTTTATGCCCACGGAAAACAAAGATGTTCTTCCAAGCGACAATGTTCATTATCTATTCTTTACCAAGAAATGCCTGCTTTGATCAGTTGCTGACATGAGGCTAATTAGCTGAAATTCCATTTATAAAGGGATTTTGGGGCTTGATCTTTGTTATCTCAAATCTGCTATATTTTGTCAGAAGAAATTCAAGTCCCAAGAGAGAGGACAATTTTGGATCAACCATACAACTCTTATGAAAGAATCTGAATAAACTCCACACATGGAAGGCCTATTGAATCATGGCTTTTTCTAGTAATTCCAGAAGGACTTCTGGAAATCAGCAGCCTCACCATCTCTGCTACAGAACAGAGCTAAGAACCTGATTCACATCTGTGTGAACAGATATCTTTTAAGCACAGTGGGGGTATGTCTACACTACAGAGTTTTGTTGGAAAAGCAGTTATTTTTCCTACAAAACTTGAGGAATGTCCTTACTGCATTTGTGTTCTTCTGCAAGAAAATTGAAAGAACAGGGTTTTTCTGGCATTAGTAATCCTCATTCTACAAGGAAGAAGCCTTTTTGCAAAAGAGCTTTTTGCAAAAAAGGCATGTGTGAACGGGGAAGAGGGAGTTTTTTCGGCAGAAGAGGAAAACGGAAAAAGCACAGGTGACCTGGTGGCCATTCCATCCATAGCAATCACAGCTAACATGTGAGAGAGCATCCATTGAGCCCGGACACTGTCTTTCGAAAAAGCAGATCGCTTTTTTCATTCACTTTTGCTGGTTTGTAAGAAGATTTTTTGAAAGATCTCTTCTGAAAAAAGCTTCTTCCAAAAGAAACCTGTAGCCTACACATAGCTTAACTCTCTTTTATTTTATATTCTAGGTTACTTTGTAAGAATGTTCTGTATTCATGTATTGGATAAGATCTGAAATATTCATTAACCTGGTGGGAAGTATGTTTGACATCTTGTGATAGAAAGAACTTTATTTATGACGAATAAGATATTAAATAACTCTCACTATAAACCCTAGGCACAAATGATGGGAGACAATGGCTGGTTTGCTTAAAGAGAACACCATTTTGGCTCTTTGGTAAGAAGTGTGGTGCGACATCTGGTTTTGTGAGGGTATGTCTACACTATTAGCTTAGTTAACTCGAACTAAGCTAATTCAAACTAACGCATCTAGAACTAAAAACTAGTTCGAATTAGCGTTTTGCTAATTCGAACTAGCGCGTCCATATTAATTGGACCCTGAAGCGGGGTTAAGGATGGCCGGAAGCAGTGCCGGCAGGGCATCAGAGGAGGACTTAGAGCATGGAGATGTTGTCTCAGGCTAGCCGAGGGCTGTGCTTAAAGGGTCCCGACCCCCACCCCGGACAGACAGTTCTCAGGGGTGCCCCGCTTGCAAAGCAGTCCTGGCTTGGAGTGCCCCGAGTGCCCACACTGGGCACATCACAGCACTCGGCCATCAGCCCGGCTGCACTTGCCGCAGGCTGCCATCTGGGGAGAGGGGGCAATTGGGGGGCTGCAGGAGAGCTTCCACCCCCAGAAGCCACCAGAGCCAGCCCAGTCCTCCCCACCGGGGGCTCGTGCCCCATTCCTCCCTCACCTCCTTCCACTTACCCTTCCCTAGCCCCTCTTCTTGATGTACAAAATAAAGATAACGTGTCTTCCAAAATGGAATCTGTCTTTATTGAACAAAACTGGGGGAGACTGGGAAAGGGAGGTGGGAGAGGGGAAGAGAGAGGCTGGGAGAGGGGAGGGCAACTAAAATGATCAGGGGTTGGGAACAGGTCCCATATGAAGAGAGGCTAAAGAGACTGGGACTTTTCAGCTTAGAAAAGAGGAGACAGAGGGGGGACAGGATAGAGGTCTCTAAAAGCAGGAGTTGGGTGGAGAGGGTGCATACAGAAAAGTTCTTCATTAATTCCCATAAAGAAGGACTAGAGGACACCAAAGGAAAGGAATGGGTAGCAGGCTTCAAACTAGTAACAGAAAGTTGTTCTTCACAAAGCAAAGAGTCAACCTGTGGAACTCCTTGCTGCAGGAGGCTGTGAAGGCTAGAACTGGAACAGAGTTTAAAGGGAAGTGAGATCAAGTCATGGAGGTTGGGTCCATGGAGTGGTATTAGCCAGGGGGTAGAAATGGTGTCCCTGCCCAAGGTTTGTGGAAGGCTGGAGATGGATGGCACGAGACAAATGGCTTGGTCACTGTCTTCGGTCCATCCCCTCCAGGGTCCCTAGGGTTGGCCGCTGTCGGCAGACAAGCTACTGGGCTAGATGGACCTTTGGTCTGACCCAGGACGGCCATTGTAAGCTCAGGGCTCAGGGTCGGGGGTCTCAGTGGACCCCCTTGATTCTCTTGAACACCTGCTCCTGGGTGGCCAGGCTGGCAGCTATCCTGCCCAAGCCGGCCACTTTCCTGGGCCTAGTGCGGAGATCGTGGACGAGGTCCACGATCTCTGCACTAGCCCAGGCGGGTGCCCGCCTCTTGCGGTCCCGGGCAAGCTCCCGGGAGCCGCCAGCCTGGTCCCGGGAAGAGGCGGAGGGCTGGGGGGCATCGGGTGGGTGGCTCGATCCATGCCAGGTGCAGGGTCTGCCGGCTGGGTGCTGGCAGGCTTGCACCTGGCAAGGGCACCGTAGCCAGCCCGTGCCCCTTTAAGGGGTCCGGGGCCGGGAGGGGGGCAGTAGAGTTTCCCTGGTGTTGGCCAGAGTGGCCACCAGGGAAAGCTGGGGAGGGCTAGCCTCCCACTAGTTCGAATTAAGGGGCTACACACCCCTTAATTCGAACTAGCTAGTTCGAACTAGGCTTAATCCTCATGGAATGAGGATTACCTAGTTCGAACTAAGCGCTCCGTTAGTTCGAATTAAATTCGAACTAACGGAGCGCTAGTGTAGCACCTATGAAAGTTAGTTCGAACTAACGTCTGTTAGTTTGAACTAACTTTGTAGTGTAGACATACCCAGAGTTGTTTGAATCTGATTACAAAGCTAAACCACCAGTTTGGGGGATTTTCCTTGCAGCATTCCTTCATTCCTTCACTCTCAGTATAACCTCTCCAGTGACCTCTGTCACAGCATCCCAACAGAAATATTTTAATATTTGCTCCTAAAAGTAGGGGCAGAATATCCCATCTGCAAAAGTGTAGTCCTATGCCCTTAGAGCTCCTCTTTTATCAGTAAAGTATTCTGTTTTGTACGGGGACTTAGGAGAGTTCAGTAGACTACACATGACGAAGAAGGAATTTTAAGGGCGAGAGGCCAAATGCATTCATTCCTAATTAGCTGATTTACTTGAAAACTCATTTTGTCCTCAAAGAGTAAGTGTTGGTGACTGAGGGTTCCCTGTATTTTTAACACATACAGAATTTAATCCCTGCTTCAAATGCTTCTACTGGGCTCAGCCCTTCACAAGCCATATTGGCCGATATCACATTTTTGTCCTGGCCTTGTGGAGACCCCGAATACCTGGAGCAGCTGTGGAGAGATTTCCTTGTGGCTCCCTGGGGTTGTACTCAGAACACACAAGTAGAGCTCTTTGGATTGAAGTTCTTATACACATCTTGGATTTTGCTGGGGATAGAGATTTAATGAACTTGACCCATTTGCTGTTCTGTTGCTGCTGCTACCTGATATCAACGCTGCAGTGGGAAGACGGTTTTCCCAGATGAACTTGATGAAAACCAAAGTGCAAACCAAGATGCAAGAGGAGCTTTTAGCAGCCAGCCTGTATGTGTTAGGTGTCTCTGCAATGGGATATGTGTAGGAGTAAGGAACCCTGCTGTATTCATTATTACCGCAACAGTCACAGATTGATAGATTGATATCAAATCCCCTCTTAGTCATAAGAGCGGACATACTGGGGCAAACCAAAGGCCCATGTAGCTCTGTATCTTGACTTCTGTCTGGACAATACCAGGAGCTTCAGAGGGCAAGAACAGAATAGATAATCATCAATTGATCCATCCCCAGTCGCCCATTTCTAGCTTTTGGCAAACAGAGTCTAGGACACCCTCCCTGCCCCTCCTGCCTCGTCGCCATTGATGGACCAACCTTCACGAACACTTTATCCATCCTGTGGGATGGTTTGACAGAGGACATTGAAAGGCTAAGCTATTTCACTCCACATGGACATTGGCCTCCCACACAGCACAATCAGGGCCCTGGTGCTTTGGAATCCTGATATTTCAGGCCTGGTTTCAGAACACCCCCCAATCGGTGCCGACTGCCCGTGTGCCTTTAAGAATCAGAGTCCCACTGAATAGAGATGGGCATTGAGCGCCTACATCAAATATGAGCCTCTGAACATCTCCCTGCACCTTGCCTGTCCTAAATATGGCTGGTGCAGTCCACAGGCCTCAGGATACGTGCTGATCATTGAAGGGGTGAGGAGGCTGTTCCTGCGTTGGCACAATATTGCACTAGGAGGGCTAGGACAAAGCAGGGACCCATTGTGCTGCCCTCGGTAACAGAGGCCGTCCGAGGAGAGTGGCTGTTATTCAGTGCTCGGAACAAGGGAGCACAAGAGCAGCTCCATTGCAGATCACAGTCCCAGGGATTCAGCACCGGGCTTCTCAGCTAGGAGAGGAGGAGAGGACGCTCCCTCTCAAGGGGGATGGGCTGCATCCCAGAAATGCTGATACGCCCGGGATCTCAGCCTTGGCTCTTCCCCTTCTCTCCAGGGTTTCAGTAGCTCTAGATCCCTCTGTCAGTCTGCAATGCAAAGGAGTTTCCCTTGACGGTCTGAGGACCAGATGTTGGCAAATCGTTTCTTCCCTCCCAGGAGAGGCTCGCAGGCTGAATGTGCCATATTCTGTTTTCTGCTCTTCCCCTGCTCACGGGGCCCAGGGAATTGTCTGGGTGCCCTGGACAACACATGTTTCCTCAGGGGCTGCACTGCAACCATAAAGGTCGCTCTGCAGCACACGGAGAGTCAGACGTGTGAGATTCCTACGCTGCTGCTCAGGGCTCGGTCTCCCTGTCACGCTGGAAGATTTCCTCCCTCTGCTGAGCAGGATTTCAGTGAGTCACCTATTTCTGCAATAAGGTTAGTGCTTAGTTTTCAACTTCCTGAAGGGAGATTCCAAAGAGGATGGAGAGCGGCTGTTCTCAGTGGTACACAGATGGCAGAACAAGGAGCAATCGTCTTAAATTACACTGGGGCGAGGTCTGGGTTGGATATTAGTAAAAACTATTTTCGTAGAAGGGTGGGGAAGCACTGGGATGGTTTTCCCTAGTGGTGGTGGAATCTCCATCCATAGAGGTGTTTAAGTCCTGGCTTGACAAATCCCTGGCTGGGATGATTTAGTTGGGGTTGGTCCTTCTTTGGGTAGGGGGGCTGGACTCGATGACTCTCTTCGGGTATGTCCACATTTCACATTTATTTTGAATAGTTATTCTAAAATAGTGGGTTTATACTGCAGGGAAGCCTCTGAATTAGTCTGAGGCAGGCTTCCCTAATGTAGACGTGCAATGTTGATTCAGAGCCCCAGGAGGCACTGGGGAGGAATAGCTTAGAATAGCCCTGGTGAGGGGCTATTTAAAAATATCAGCAGTGGAGCATCTACACACGCCTCGTTTTGAAAGAGTAATTTTGGAATAGGCATTATTCCTCAAGAATGAAGTGTACAGATTTCAGAATAAGCTGTTTGTTATTTCAAAATTATTTTGAAGCAATGGAGGGGCTGTATAGACACTCACATTGTTATTTTGAAATAATGCTATTTATCTTGAAATAACGGTGCCGTGTAGATGAACCCATCCAGCCCTGGGAGTCTACGATTCAAAGCTTTTCAGTTTTCGAGGCAAGAACAATCAGGAGAGGAAGTCACTAGCACAAAGACTTGAGCTCTTTAGTGTTGTCAGAAACACCAGTCGATTTACCTGGGAAAACGGAAGGCAAACAATTATTAGAAAGCGTTCAGACCAAGAATTGTGTTTCGGATCAATTCCTTGTCTCTGACTGTGTCCTTCCCTCTGTCTCGCTGGCTTCCCTTTTCTAGTGCATGTGCAGATTCCTTTGGCTCACTCATGTTCCCCAGTTCAGACAAATCTTCCCCCTACTAGGGAGCGCAGCCAAAGCCTCCACGCTGGGTGTCTATGTGACCAGAGATTTCACAACACGCATGGGCCACACACGGCCAGATTCTGCTCCCCCCTTCTGCCTGTAGTGTCACTCCAGATTGACTCTGGCCTCCCTGAGAGCACAGTCCAGGCTCTGGAGTTTTGGAATCCTGGTTCCCTCCGAGTGCCAAGGAAACTGGGGGTTCTTTCTGATGCTTTCAGCATCCTGCAGACTAGAGCTCTCAGTAGCAGGATCCCAAACTGTGCTTTCTGCAGCTGGGATCCAAAAACCAACCACTAAGGATGAGACAGGTCCCACTGAGATCAGTGGTAAAACCCCCAACCGGACCATGAGTTCCCCCTAAATCAATGTGTAGAGACTTAAACAAACTCCTGCTTGCAAGTAGGAATAAGAGATCCTCCGGAATACGGCTTTATTCCGGAGGATCGTGCCAGTCTGGACGCTTTTCTCCGGCTTATCTCCAAGCCGGAAAAAAGCGGCGGCCATGAAAATGCAAATGCCGCGGGGGATATTTAAATCCCCCGCGCATTTGCCTCTTCCAAAGTTCTACATTAGCATGCCTATTTCGTAATAGGCGGCCAATGTAGACACAGCCTAAAAGTTCATTTTTTTCTTCTGATTTTAAAAGAAGTTAAAACATTTTCATGGGTCCCTAAAAGTATCGTGGGCCCTAGGCACTGTGCCTACTGTGCCTAATGGATAAGATGAGAGCAATTATTGTGTTGTGCAGGGAAAGGGATCTGCCCTGTCCCTCCCCTGCATCCCTGGGTGTGGAGAGGACGAGATGCACCAAAAGGCTGTAAAAAAACCAGCACGTTCCTGACTCAGAGGAAATTAGATGGTGGCAGAAACCTTTCTGGGGTAGGTCCAGGAATGCACAGAGTGGGGGGAGCAGAGGGGCACATGCGGTATCCAGATCACAGTGGGGCGGGATCCTGAAACCAAGTGAAATAGGGAATGAGCAGCTTGCCTCATGCACAGTCCAAAGAGGTGTCATGAGCCCTCCTGGGCATGTGGTATCCCGGGCAGTGATGTATCGCAGAGCACACGGCAGCAGAATGTTTCTGACGCAGACTCCCTATCCCTCAGACCAGATCACCCTCCTCCCATGAGCAACCCCACTGGAGTTTTGTCACCACGTCAGCACCATGGAGGAGAAGCCTGAGGTAGGTCTGTCTGGGCTGCGAACAGGAGCTACAATACACTAAAGCTTTGTGGCATTTGATGGAAACCCCTTGAGCCTCTTTGAGGTCCCCATGTCCTCTCTCCCTCCCTCTGGGCCTGTCCCTCTCTCCTCCCCTGCACAGGCTGAGCTGCCAATGGGGTTCACTTCACCCCCAGACAGGCAGGTCAGGCTAGTCTCCCCCCTTTGCCCAGTGCAGACAGACACTGAGGTTAACCTGGTCTGAGGAGATATCTTTGCAAGTTCTGTCCGTGGCAGGGCTAGAAATTTTCTCACGTCCCCTCTTTTCCATCCCCTTTGTGGGGTAACAATCCCAAGTTTTTTCAACCCCTCTCCACAGCAGCGTTCCCTAGGCCTTTGCTCATTCTCTGAGCCCTGCTCGTTCTGCAGTACGCTGGGGGGAAGGGTGCCCAACACTGCACAAGGGCATCCAGAGGAAGGTGAAGCATTGACTGACTCGTCTTGAGGCATTGTAATTTCTGTAGGTTCCCCATTCCCCCGCCCTCAGCCTGGGTCCGAATTTTTTGTGCAGTTTCTGGCCGTGCTTGCACCATGAGCAGGGTTTCCCACAGCCGTGCGCCACACAGCCCGGGCCCCTCTCTGAGTCCATACAGTTCAAACACAACCTTGCTGGGTGTGTGAGGAGGTCACGTTTTTCCCTCTAGTGGGCACTTGTGTTACAGTGATCGACACTGCAGTTCCTCAGCCCTCAGCCACCCACACCTCTGGGCTACGTCTAGACTGGCATGATTTTCCGGAAATGCTTTTAACGGAAAAGTTTTCCATTAAAAGCATTTTTGGAACAGAGCGTCTAGATTGGCACGGACGCTTTTCCGCAAAAGCACTATTTGCGGAAAAGCATCAGTGCCAATCTAGACGCGCTTTTCCGCAAAAAAGCCCCGATCACCATTTTTGCAATCGACGCTTTTTTGCAAAAAACAAATCTGAGCTGTCTACACTGGCCCTTTTGCGCAAAAGTTTTGTCCAAAAGGACTTTTACCCGAACGGGAACAGAATAGTATTTCTGCAAGAAGCACTGATTTCTTACAGTAGGAAGTCAGTGCGTTTGCGGAAATTCAAGCAGCTAGTGTAGACAGCTGGCAAGTTTTTCCAGAAAAGCGGCTGATTTTCTGGAGAAACTTGCCAGTCTAAACACAGCCCTGGCTTGCTCAGCTCCTTCTGAGGACTTCTGACTCTGAGCTAAAGAACCTGGGGGTGCATACAACTGTCACCAGCTCACTGATCAACCACTTTTCTAGATGTGAAGTATGGACAAAGTCTTAACCCCATCATTTCTTATAAAATGTGTAACCCCCTCACTGTGTGTCTCTCTCTTCACAGGTCTCTGGAGGATTCTGAGCCCAATCCATGCATCGGCCACCTCATGGCTAACTTCAACCTCACCTCTTCTAAAGCTTCTGCATTCATCCTAATGGGCATCCCTGGCCTGGAAGCAGCCCACATCTGGATTGCCATCCCCTTCTGTGTCTGCTACACGATTGGCCTGTTTGGAAATTTCATGGTTCTCTTTATTGTAGGCAAAGAGCAGAGCCTACACAAGCCAATGTACTTGCTGCTCTGCTTCCTGGCGCTCACCGACATCGGCATGTCTTCCTCTGTCATCCCGAAGACACTGTGTATATTGTGGTTCAATCTGAAAGACATTACTGTGGGTGGCTGCCTCACCCAGATGTTCTTCCTGCACATTGCTATTGTGATGCAATCAGCCGTTCTTGGGGCAATGGCTTTTGATCGCTTCGTTGCCATAAGTAACCCTCTGAGATACACCGCCATCCTCACCAATGCCCGGGTAGCTAATCTGGGGCTAGTGTGTTTGATAAGAGCTGTTCTCTTGGTTTTGCCCATGCCCCTGCTCCTGAGCAGGCTGCCGTTCTGTGACAACCGCATCATCCCCCACACGTACTGTGAGCACATAGCTGTGGCAAAGATATCGTGTGGGGATACCACAGTCAATCGGACGTATGGCTTGGTGATGGCATTAGCAGTCACAGGGTTAGATCTGACACTCATTGCTTTGTCCTATGGACTGATCATCAGGGCTGTCATCAGAATCTCCTCCAAGAAAGCCCACCAGAAAGCCCTCAACACCTGCACAGCCCACCTATGCGTGATCCTGGTATCTTACACTTCCTGCCTCTTCTCCTTCCTGACACAGAGGTTCAGCCAGAGCATCTCTTCCCAAGCACACGTCACTTTTGCCAACGTTTATCTCCTTGTCCCTTCCATGTTCAACCCCGTCATCTATGGGGCCAAAACCAAAGAGCTTCGTGCCAAATTGGGTAAATACATCTGCAGAAGGTGATCACCTGGGGACACTGACCCTAAACCTGCAGGACAAGAAGGGGAAAGGAATCCTCCTCATTAAGTAATTGTGCTTTGCCCCAGTTTGACTTCACCTCAGTGCTGGGAAATGCTCCTCACAGCCAATGTCTCATTACTCTAATGTAGAATAGTGATAGAGATGTAGCCGTGTTAGTCTGATCTTGCTGAAACAAAAGAAAGGACTATGCAGCACATTAAAGACTAACAAGATGGTTTATTAGGTGATGAGCTTTCGTGGGCCAGGCTTCATTTGCAACTTCGAATGCCTACATTAGCCACCCTAGTTCGAACTATGGTGGCAGTGTAGACATACCCTCTGTTATTTGGTAGAAGGCAACGATCTGAAAACTTATAATTTATTCCTACCCTTTGTTTCCTGTCTTTTAGTCAGTTATCAGATCATGAGAGGACCTTCCCTCTTATTCCATGACAATTTGCTTTACTTATGGGCATTTGGTGAGCGCATCTTGTCAAAGACTTTCTGGAAATCTAAGTATACTGTGTACACTGGATCTCCCTTGTCCACATGTTTGTTGACCCCCTCAAAGAACTCTATGGCTACGTCTACACTGGCCCCTCTTCCGGAAGGGGCATGTAAATTTCACGAGTCGTCGTAGGGAAATCCGCGGGGGATTTAAATATCCCCCGCGGCATTTAAATAAAAATGTCCGCCGCTTTTTTCCGGCTTTTAAAAAAGCCGGAAAAGAGCGTCGAGACTGGCCCCGATCCTCCGGAAAAAGTGCCCTTTTCCGGAAGGTCTTATTCCTACTTTGAAGTAGGAATAAGACCTTCCGGAAAAGGGCACTTTTTCCGGAGGATCGGGGCCAGTCAAGACGCTCTTTTCCGGCTTTTTTAAAAGCCGGAAAAAAGCGGCGGACATTTTTATTTAAATGCCGCGGGGGATATTTAAATCCCCCGCGGATTTCCCTACGACGACTCGTGAAATTTACATGCCCCTTCCGGAAGAGGGGCCAGTGTAGACGTAGCCTATTAGATTAGCAAGGCATGATTTCCCTTTACAGAAACCATATTGACTTTTCCCCAACAAATTATGCTCTTCTATGTGTCTGACAATTTTATTCTTTACTATACTTTCAAATAATTTGCCTGGTACTGATGTTAGACTTACCAGTCTGTAATTACCAGGATCACCTCTAGAGCCCTTTTAAAATATTGGCGTCACATTAGCTATCTTGCAGTCATTTGGTACCAAAGCTGATTGAAAGGCTAGGTTACAAACCACAGTTAATAGTTCCGCAATTTCCCATTTGAGTTCTTTCAGAACTCTTGGGTGAATGCCTTCTGGTCCTGGTGACTTGTTTCTGTTCCGTTTATCGATTTGTTCCAAAACCTCCTCTACTGGTACCTCAATCTGGGATAATTCCTTAGATTTGTCACCGAAAAAGAATGGCTCAGGTTTGGGAAACTCCCCAATATCCTCAGCCATGAAGACTGACGCAAAGAATTAATTTTATTTCTCTGCAATGACTGTATCATCTTTGAGTTCTCCTTTAGCATCTCAATCGTCCCAGGGACCCACTGGGTTGTTTAGCAGGTTCCCTGCTTCTTTTGAACCTAAAAACATTTTGCTGTTACTTTTTGAGTTTTTGGCTAGCTGTTCTCCAAACTCCTTTTTGGCTTTTCTTACTATATTTTTATACTAAATTTGACCAAGTTTATGCTCTTTTCTATTTTCCTCACTAGGATTTGACTTCTACTTTTTAAAAGGTATCTTTTTTATTTCTCGCTGCTTCTGTTACCTGGTTGTTAAGCCACGGTGGCACTTTTTTTGGTTCTCTGAGGGTATGTCTACACTAGCCCCCTCGTTCAAACTAGGGAGGCTAATGTAGGCATTCGAAGTTGAAAATCAAGCCCGGAATTTAAATATCTTGTGCTTGATTTGCATCTTCCCGGCCAGTCGCCATTTTTGAAATTTACAAGTCCGGACTAACTGCCCGCATCTACATGTGGCAGAAACCCGGTATTTTGAATTGAAGCCCCTAAATCGAACTACCTGTTATTCCTGCTGCAAGGAGGTTTAACAGGTAGTTTTATTTAGAGGCTTTAATTCAAAATACCAGGTCCCTGCCGCATGCAGACTCGGGCAGCTAGTCCGGACTTGTAAATTTCAAAAATGGCGACCGGCCGGGAAGATGCAAATCAGGCACAAGATATTTAAATTCCGGGCTTGATTTTCAACTTTGAATGTCTATATTAGCCTCCCTAGTTCGAACTAGGAGGCTAATGTAGACATACCCTTACTGGCTGGCTGTGTCTACCCTGGGCCACTTATTCCGGAAAATCAGTCGCTTTTCCGGAATAAGTTGCGAGCTGTCTACACTGGCCCTTTGAATTTCCGGAAAAGCACTGACGATCTACTGTAAGAAATCAGCTGCTTTTCCCGAAAAACTATGCTGCTCCCGCTCGGGCAAAAGTCCTTTTTCCGGAAAGCTGTTCTGGAAAAGGGCCAGTGTAGACAGCACAGTAGTCTTTTCCACAAAAAAACCCCAATCACGAAAATGACGATCGGGGCTTTTTTCCGGAAAAGCGCGTCTACATTGGTCATGGATGCTTTTCTGGAAAAAGGGCTTTTCCGGAAATGCATCCTGCCAATGTAGACGCTCTTTTTCCGGAAATACTTATAACGGAAAACTGTTCCGTTTTAAGCATTTCCGGAAAATCATGCCAGTGTAGACGTAACTGTGTTTTTTAATTTTGGGGTATACATTTCAGTTGGCAATATTGCGGTGTCTTTGGAAAGTTTACATGCAGCTTGCAGAGATTTAACTTTTTTCACCGTACCATTTAATTTCTATTTCATTAACCTCCTCATTTTTGTGTAGTTCCCCTTTCTGAAATTAAATGCCACAGTGTTGGGCTGCTGAGGTGTTTTTCCCACCACAGGGATGTTAAATTTGATTCCATTATGGCCACGATTTCCAAGCGGTCTAGTTATATTTACCTCTTGGACCAGATCCTGTGCTACACTTAGGACTAAATCAAGAATTGCCTCTCCCCTTGTGGGTTCCAGAACCAGCTGCTCCAAGAAGCAGTCATTTAAGGTATCAAGAAATTTTATCTCTGCATCCCATCCTGAGGTGATGTGTACCCAGTCAGTATGGGGATAGTTGAAATACCCTAGTATTTTTGAACTTTTTATTTTGATAGCCTCTCTAATCTCTCTCAGCTTTTCATAGTCACTATAATTGCCCTTATCAGGTGGTCGATAATATATCCTTGCTGCTATATTCTTATTATTGGAGCATGGAATTACTATCCATTGAGATTCTATGGAACATTTCAGCTGATTTAAGATTTTACTTCATTTGATTATCCGTTATCTTTCATGTATAATGCCACTCCCCCAGCAGCATAACCTTGTCTGTCCTTCTGAAGTATTTTGAACCCTGGTATGACCGCATCCCTTTCATCATCCTCATTCCACCAAATTTCCATGATGCCTATTATATCAATGCCCTCCTTTAAAATGAGGCACTCTAGTTCACCCATTTTATTATATAGACTTCTAGCGTTTGTGTATAAGCACTTTAAAATGTGTCGCTATTTATCTGCCATTTCCTGATATGTTGGATTCGTTTTCGTTTGATGGTGTCTCTTCTGATCTGAGCCATACATCCATCCTCTCCTCCTGTCTGGAACATAGTATCACTCAATAAACAATGTGTGTTTTAGGTACTGGGTCTACTTGTCTCTTACCAAGGCCCACAGTGCAGAAAGACCCAATTAGACACCTGTGGCAGGCCCCTGTTAGCTGACATTGGCTTGAGGGGCTCAGGCTAAGGAGCCATTTCATTGTGGTATAGATGCTCAGGTTTTGGTTGGAGACTGGGCTCTTAGACCTGGTGAGACTGGAGGATGTAGAGCTGGGTAATATGGAGAACCCGAAGGCCTGTGGGTAGCAGGACATGTTGCGGGCGCCCTTATCTCCTTAGGGCGAGAGTCAAGAAGGGGTGAATGGTTTGTGAGGGGCAGAGTGAGGGAGTGGCTCCCTTTTTCCCTTCTAGGGAGGTTGATTGTGTGGAATGGGCTGGGGGATGTGGCTGAAGGGAAGTTGAGGGGAGCTGGTCAGAGAGCTCTGTGGGAAAGATGAGGCAGGGGGAGGAGGGTGAAATTAGAAGGGGAGGAGATGGAAGGGGCCAGGAGAAGCAGAACTGGAGGCTGGAGTGGCAGCAGGAGGGAATATGACAATATAAAGACAAAGGAGGACACTGGTCTACAGGATAGAACTGAGGAGATAGGAGGGCAGGATCGAGTCCCTGGGGCCTGAGGCGGCAAATGGCTGACAGGGTGAGGCAGGGATCCTGCGGGGAGGAATGGGGATAAAGGTGACTTAGGTTTAAAAAGATCCAATGTGGACAAGGGTGAGGAAGTTGCAGAGGGATTGGAGGTTGTATCAGGTGGAGTGGAAGCAGTCAGGGAGATGAAACAGCCTTCTGGTGACCAAGTGACTGTGTTTGACCAGCTTGCTAGAACGTGTGGGTTGCTGAAACATGAATGTGTCCAGTCTGATTCTGTGAAAGGACAAGGAACCTATAAGTCTATCAGGCCAGTTCTCCTAGGCCCTGAGGCAGTGGCCCACCGGGAAAACTAGATGGAAAACGAGATTGAAAGCAGGGTGCCAGGTTATTGTCTGGACTTCTTGCTTCCTGATTAGCTATGGGGAGCAAGGGAATTCCATAGCTATTGTGAGCAGGGGAGACACACCGAGCCAGCCCTTTGTCTTTGTTAAGATGGAGAGTTCACAATTTAAACCCACAGGGCAATGGGGGAGGGGCAAGACTTGTGTTTGCCCAGGAAGGCTGCAATTTTTTTAAATCTAAAAGGCCAGAATTGTCAATGTACATTTGGGATGGATTTGTCCCTACTGCTTATGTTAACTTTCATAACCAATGTATTGTTGTTACTAAGAATTGTAACAACGTCCACTGTGCACAATCTTGTGCCAAAACCCTGGAAACTGTTAAGAAAGGTACCCACGGACACACTATATGTCAAAAAAGCCTTGTGATACTGACATTTCACTGTTGATACCTGTAATTAAGTTTGGAGCGTCTCACCTGAGAAGAGGCATCCCAGGATTGGTGTGCTGTGTGAAAAGGGAAACTGAGGCACAGCTACATTTTTGTTTTGTTTTCATGGCTAAGTGCCAAAATGCCTGCATTATGGGGAATAAGGATACCTACATTGTATCAGTGTTAATTGGATTTCAGACCATTGTCAAAGCTGGCATGGATAAATTTAATATTTTTGGCTCTGAACAAGGGCTTTGCTGTGCTCACTAGTGGGAGTTGGGTCCAAGTTTTGGGCAAAGGGGCCCATGTAAGGTGTCTACTGAAAGTTTGTTTTCTGCTGATTCTGTGCATGATCCTTGTGTACATGTGTGAC
Organism: Pelodiscus sinensis; assembly: GCF_049634645.1. Lineage (NCBI taxonomy): Eukaryota > Metazoa > Chordata > Testudines > Trionychidae > Pelodiscus > Pelodiscus sinensis. The sequence goes on along the minus strand of NC_134711.1, from coordinate 326,895,487 downwards.
GTTTGTAGATGAAATTATGGAATGCAATCTCTTCTTGTATTTTTAAAATGTTTTCTGTCTGGAAGGAAGCAGTGGAAATGGACTGCTTGCATGTGACTAGTTCTAGTTGGAAGATGCAAGAAACATCAAAGGCCCCTCTGAGGCTGACACTAAAGACTGTTGAGCTAGCAGTTTGTAGTATCTTTGCTAACCACCTGCATCCAGCACTCGGTGATTGATGTATCAGAATCGATGTACTACCAATCTTACTCCCAACTTTTTCTTTCTTTTATTAATATACCTTTTGGGTGCATCTAGACTGGCAAGATTTTGCACAAAAGCAGCTGTTTTTGCGCAAAAACTTGCCAGCTGTCTACATTGGCCGCTTGAATTTGCACAAGAGCACTGACGTTCTAATGTAAGAATTCAGTGCTTCTTGCGCAAATACTTTGATGCTCCCACTCAAGGAAAAGCCCTCTTGTGCAAGAGGGCCAGTGTAGACAGGCACCTTAATTTTTTGCGCAATAAAGCCCGATGGCTAAAATGGCCATCGGAGCTTTCTTGCGCAAAAGCGCGTCTATACTGGGCATGGATGCTTTTGCGCAAAAGCACGTTTTGCGCAAAAGCATCCTTGCCAATCTAGAAGCTCTTTTGCGGAAATACTTTTAATGGAAAAACATTTCCGTTAAAAGTATTTCCGCAAAATCATGCCAGTTTAGACGCAGCCGTAGGCATGATTTTCTGCAAATGCTTTTAACAGAAAAGTATTTCCGTTAAAAGCATTTGTGGAAAAGAGCGTCTAGATTGGCACGGACGGTTTTGCGCAAAAGCACTTTTTGCGGAAAAACTTCCGTGCCAATCTAGACGCGGTTTTGTTCAAGAAAGCCCTGATCACCATTTTTGCCATTGGGGCTTTTTTGCGCAAAATGGTTCTCAGTTGTCTACACTGGCTCTCTTGCGCAAAAGCATTTGCGCAAGAGGGCTTTTTCCCGAATGGGAGAGTCATTGTATTTGCGGAAGAACACTGACAATCTTACATTAGATCGTCAGTGTTCTTGCGCAAATTCAAAGCGGCCAGTGTAGACAGCTGGCAAGTTTCTCCGCAAAAGCATTTGCTTTTGCGGAAAAACTTGCCAGTCTAGCTGCAGCCTTAGAGTTTAGATTCTAAAGGATCGGCCCAGCGTGATCTTGTGAAATGAGGCTTACAGGATCTGACGACAAAGGGTTCTGGGGTCGGCTGATCCCCGTCTAGACTACCGCTCTGTGCCGACAATCAGCTGATAGGCACAGCGCGGCGGCCGTTTTGATATAAATGAAGCGGTTATTATGAAAATCGCTGCTTCATTTTGCTATGTCTAGTAAACTCATCTACATGGCTCCTTCAACAGAGCCATGTAGTCTAGACGCAGCCCAAATGTCCATGTAGCTCTGTGTCTTGATTTCTGTCTGGACAATGCCAGGAGCTACAGAGGGCAAGAACACAACAGATAATACATTCCCAGTTGCCCATTTCAAGTTTCTGGCGAACAGAGCGTAGGCCATCCTCCCGGCCCCTACTGGCTAGTCGCCATTGACGGACCTGTCTGCAGGAACAATTTATCCATCTTGTGGAACTCTTTGACAGAGGATGTTGAAAGGCCAAAGTATTGCACCCCAGATGGACACTGGCCTCCCACAGAGTAGAACCAGGGCCCTGGTGTTTTAGAATCCTGATATTTCAAGCCCGGTCTCAGAACACCCTCCCTCCCAATTGGTGCCGACTGCCCGTGTGTCTTTGAGAACCAGAATGCAGATGGGCATTGGGCTCCTCCATCAAGTCTGAGCCTCTGAACATCTCCCTGCACCTTCCCTGTCCTAAATATGGCTGGTGCAGTCCACAGGCTTTGGGGCACGTGCTGATCATTGAAGGGTCAGGAGGCTGCTCCTGCCCTCAGCACAATATTGCACTAGGGGAGCTAGGACAAAGCAGGGGCACATTGTGCTGCCCTCGGTCACACAGAGGCCGTACGAGAGGGGTGGCTGTCACTCAGTGCTTGGACAAAGGACGTACAAGAGCAGCTCCATTGCAGGTCACAGTCCCAGGGATTCAGCGCCGGGCTTCTCAGCCAGGAGAGGAGGAGGGGACACTCCCTCTCGAGGGGGATGGGCAGCAGCCCCGTAATGCTGATACGCCCGGGAGCACATCTCAGCCTTGCCTCTTCCTCTGCTCTGGGGTTTCAGTAGCTCCAGATCCCTCTATTCAGTTTGCAAGGCAAAGGCGTTTCCCCTGACAGTCTGAGCACCTGAGTTTGGCAAATAGTTTCATCCCTCCCAGAAGAGGCTCACAGGCTGAATGTGCCACATTATGCTTTCTGCTCGTCTCCTGCTCGGGGAATTCTCTGGGTATCCAGGACAACATGAGTTTCCTCAGGGGCTGCACTGAATCATAAAGGTTGCTCTGCAGTGCACGAAGAGTCAGACGTGTGAGACTCCTATGCTGGTGCACAGGGCTTGGCGTCCCTGTCACTGGAAGATTTCCTCCCTCTGCTGAGCAGGATTTCAGTGAGTTGCCTGTTTCTACAATAATGTTAGTGCTTAGCTTTCATCTTCCTGAAGGGAGGTTCCAAAGAGGATGGAGAGAGGCTCTTCTCAGTAGTGATGGGTGGCAAAACTAAGAGCAATGGTCTTAAACTACAGTGGGGGAGGTCTAGTTCATATATTAGGAAAAGCTATTTCCCTGGGAGGTTGGAGAATCACTGGAATGGGTTACCTTGGATTTGGTGGAATCACTGTTCCTAGAGGTTTTTAAGTCCTGGCTTCACAAAGCCCTGGATGGGATGATTTAGTTGGGGCTGGTCCTTCTTTGGTCAGGGGCTGGACTCAATGACTCTTGAGGTCTCTTTGGATACATCTACACTGCACATTTATTCTGAATACTTATTCTGAAATAGCACATCTACACTGAAGGGAAGCCTCAAAATTAGTTCGAGGAAGTCTTCCCTAATGTAGACGTGCTATCTCAATTTAGAGCCTCAGGAGATAGTGGGGATGATTAACTTAGAATGGCCCTGGTGAGGGGCTATTTTGAAATAGCAGCAGTGGAGCATCAACACATGCCTTGATTCGTAATAGCTATTTCAGAATAGGCATTATACCTTGAGCATGAGGTTTACAGATTTCGGAATAAGATGTCCATCATTTTGTAATAATTTTGGAACAAATGGAATAGCTGTGTCAGTGCTCTCATTGTTATTTCAAAATAACACTAGTTATCTCGAAATAATGGTGACATGTAGACAAACCCATCCAGCCCTCGGATTCTATGATTCTAAGATTGACAGTTTTCAAGGCAAGAACAATCAGGAGAGGAGTTCACTAGTTCAAAGACTTGAGCTGTTTAGTGTTGTCCGAAACACCAGTCGATTTACCTGGGAAAACTGGAGGTAAACAATTATAGTAGACTTCTGATAATCCGGCACCTTTTGGACCTAGGTGCTGCCGGATTATCAGATTTGCCGGAGAATCGGGAGGTCTGGTATAGCTGCAGGGCTTAACAGTTGGCCAGGACACAATCTCCCTCCCTCTCCCCTCCCCTCCCCTTTCCTCTTCTGGTCTCCTCTGTGTTGTAACCTGATCCTCCTGCCTCTCCCCTCCCCTTTCCCCATCACGGAAGCAAAACGCTCTTCTCCATACTGATAGAGATGCAGCCGTGTTAGTCTGGTCTAGCTGAAACAAAAGACAGAACTATGTAGCACTTTAAAGACTAACAAGATGGTTTATTAGGTGTTGAGCTTTCGTGGGCCAGACCCACTTCCTCAGATCAATATGTGGAAGAAAATCAGCACGACCATATATACCAAAGTGATCCAATCAAAAAAATGAATGCATGTGAAACTGACAAATCAAATTTTAGAACAGAGTGGGGGTGAGGGAGGAAGGCTAGTGTCTGTGAGGTAATGACATAGGGGTGATAATAAGGGAAGTTTCTGTGAGGTAATGACATTAGGGGTGATAATTGGGGAAGCTATCTTTGCAATGGGTGAGATAATTAGAGTCTTTTTTTAAACCCATACATAAAGTGTCAAATTTAAGCATGAATGACAATTCTGAAGCTTCAAGGGGGAAGCTGTTATAAATTTAATCCTAACAAATAGGGAGGAAACGGTTGAAAATTTGAAAGTGGAAGGCAGCTTGAGTGAAAGTGATCATGAACTCATAGGGTGCGTCTAGACTGGCAAGATTTTGCGCAAAAGTGGCTGCTTTTGCGCAAAAACTTGCCAGCTGTCTACACTGGCCGCTTGAATTTGCACAAGAGCACTGACGTTCTAATGCAAGAATTCAGTGCTTCTTGCACAAATACTTTGACGCTCCTGCTCAGGGATAAGCCCTCTTGTGCAAGAATATTTGCACAAGAGGGCCAGTGTAGACAGGCACCTTAATTTTTTGCGCAAGAAAGCCCGGTGGCTAAAATGGCCATCGGAGCTTTCTTGAGCAAAAGCACATCTATACTGGGCACAGATGCTTTTGCACAAAAGCACTTTTTGCGCACAAGCACCAGTGCCAATCTAGATGCTCTTTTGCGGAAATACTTTTAACGGAAAATCTTTTCCATTAAAAGTATTTCCACGAAATCATGCCGGTCTAGACGTAGCCATAGAGTTCACAATTCTAAGGAAGGGTAGATGTGAGAACAGCAAAATAGAGACAATGGATTTCAGGAAGGCGGATTTTGGTAAGCTCAGAAACCTGGTAGGTAAGGTCGCATGGGAATCAAGACTGAGGAGAGTTGGCAGTTTTTCCAAAGGACGTTATTAAGGGCCCAAAGCAAGCTATTCTGCTGCGTCGGAAAGATAGAAAATATGGCAAAAAAATGCCTTGTCTTAACCACGGGATCTTGCATGATTAAAAATAAAAAAGGAGTCTCATAAAAAATGGAAAGTAGGATAAATTACAAAGGATGAATATAGGCAATGACACAGGAATGCAGGGGCAAGATTAGAAAGGCAAAAGCACAAAATGAGCTCAAACTAGCTACGGGAATAAAGGGAAACAAGAAGACTTTTTAGAAATACATTAGAAGCAAGAGGAAGACTAAGGACAGGGTAGGCCCAGTGGTCAGTGAGGAGGGAGATACAGTAAAAAGAAACTTGGAAATGGCAGAGATACTTAATGACTTCTTTGTTTCGGTCTTCACCAAGAAGTCTGAAGGAATGCCTAACATAGTGAATGCTAGTGAAAGGGGATAGATCGAGGGGGGACGTGATAGCAGGTTTCAGGTATCTAAAAGGGTGTCATAAGGAGGAGGGAGAAAACTTGTTCATCTTGGCCTCTGAGGATAGAACGAGAAGCAATGGGCTTAAACTGCAGCAAGGGAGGTTTAGGTTGGACATTAGGAAAAAGTTCCTAACTATCAGCGTAGTCAAACACTGGAATAAATTGCCCAGGGAGGTTGTGGAATCTCCATCTGTGGAGATATTTAAAAGTAGGTTAGATAAATGTCTATCAGGAATGATCTAGACAGTATTTGGTCCTGCCATGAGGACAGGGACTGGACTCGATGACCTCTCGAGGTCCCTTCCAGTCCTAGTATTCTATGATTCTATGAAAAGGCTATAAAAATAACACGTGCCTGGCTCAAGAAATTTGATGCTTGTAGAAACCTTTGTGGGGGAGGTGCAGGAATGCACAGGGGTAGTGGGACATGCAATTGCCAGTGAGGCAAGATCCTGAAACCGAGTGAACTGGGGAATGAGCAGCCTGCCCCATGCACAGTCCAAAGAGGTGTCACGAGCCCCCCTGTGGCATGTGGTATCTCAGGCAGTGATGTATCATGGAGCACATGGCAGCAGAATGTGTCTAACACCAACTCCAACAGACCACCCCTCCCTACATGAGCATGAAGCTTTGCTACCATGTCAGCACCATGGAGGAGCAGCCTGGGGTTGGTTTGTCTGGGTTGCTAACAGGAGCTGCCATACGCTAAAGTTTTGTGTCATTTGAAGGAAATTCCTTGTGCCTCTTTGAGGTCCCCAGGTCCTCTCTCCCTCCTCCTGGGCCTGTGCCTCTCTCCTCCCATGCACAGGCTGAGCTGCCTATGTGGTTCCCTTCATCCCCAGGCAGGCAGGTCAGGCCAAACTCCCCCGTTTACCAGTGCAGGCAGACACTGAGTGTAAACTAATCTGAGGAGATATTTTGGCAAGCTCTGACCGTGGTGTCTGGCACCTGGTTTTGGTGCTAGGGAAGGGATATCACTGTGTGGCAGGGCTAGAAATTGTCTCATGTCCCCTCTTATTCATCCCCTTTATAAGGTAACAATCCCAAGTCTTTTCAACCCCTCTCCACAGCAGCATTCCCCAGATTTTGCTCATTCTCTGACCCCTGCTAGTTCTGCAGTACGCTGAGGGGGAAGGGTGCCCAACAATGCACAGGGGCATCCAGAGGAGGGTGAGGTATTGACTAACCAATTTTGTGGCCTTGAATTTTCTGTAGGATCCCCATTCCCCCACCACTGGCCTGACTCCCCGTGTTTTGTGCAGTTTCTGGCCATATAAGCACCGTGCTTACGCCCACACTCATGCGCCATGATGCCCAAGCCGCTATCTGAGTCCATACAGTTCAATTAGAACCTTGCTGGGTGTGTGAGGAGGTCACGTTTTTCCCTCCAATGGGCACTTGTGTTACAGTGATCGACACTGCGGTTCCTCAGCCCTCAGCCGCCCACTCCCCTGGCTTGCTCAGTTCCCTATATTGTGGTTCAATATACACAGACTTCTACTGACCCTGAGCTAAAGAATCTGGAGATACCTTCAAATGTCACCAGCTCACTGATCAGCCCCTTTTCTAGATGGGAAGTATGGACAAAATCTTAACCGCATCAATTCTTATGAAATGTGTAACCCCCTCACTGGGCGTCTTTCCTTTCATAGGTCTCTGGAGGATTCTGAGCCCAATCCACACATCGGCGACCTCATGGCTAACTTCAACCTAACCTCTTCTAAACCTTCTGCATTGATCCTAATGGGCATCCCTGGCCTGGAAGCAGCCCACATCTGGATTGCCATCCCCTTCTGTGCCTGCTACACGATTGGCCTGTTGGGAAATGTCATGGTTCTCTTTATTGTAGGCAAAGAGCAGAGCCTGCACAAGCCAATGTACCTGTTGATCTGCTTCCTGGCGCTCACCGACATCAGCATGTCCACCTCGGTCATCCCGAAGACACTGTGTATATTGTGGTTCAATCTGAAAGACATTACTGTGGGTGGCTGCCTCACCCAGATGTTTTTCCTTCATATGGTTATTGTGATGCAATCAGCCGTTCTTGTAACAATGGCTTTCGATCGCTACATTGCCATAAGTAACCCTTTGAGATACACTACCATCCTCAGCAATGCACGAGTAGTTAATCTGGGGCTAGTGTGTTTGATAAGAGCTGTTCTCCTGGTTTTACCTCTGCCCCTGCTCCTGAGCAGGCTGCCGTTCTGTGCCAACCGCATCATCCCCCATACGTACTGCGAGCACATAGCTGTGGCAAAGGTGTCATGTGGGGACACCACAGTCAATCGGATGTATGGACTGGTGTCAGCATTTGCAGTCACGGGGTTAGACCTGACGCTTATTGCTCTGTCCTATGGACTGATCATCAGAGCTGTCCTCAGAATCTCCTCCAAGACAGCCCACCAGAAAGCCCTGAACACCTGCACAGCCCACCTTTGTGTCATCCTGGTGTCTTACACTTCCTGCCTCTTCTCCTTCCTGACACAAAGATTTGGCCAGAGCATCCCTTCCCAAGCACATATCACTTTTGCCAACATCTATGTCCTCGTCCCTCCCATTTTCAACCCCATCATCTATGGGGTCAAAACAAAAGAGCTTCGTGCCAAAGTGGGTAAATACATCTGCAGAAGGTGATCGCTTGGGGTCACTGACCCAAAGCGGCAGGACAAGAAGGGGAAAGGAGACCTCTTCATGAAAGACTTGTGCTTTTACCCCTCTTCGCTTCAGCTCAGCGATGTGGAAATTCACAGTCTCAGATGCTCCTCATACCCAATCATAGAATACTAGGACTGGAAGGGACTTCAAGAGGTCATTGAATCCAGTCCCCTTCCCTCATGGCAGGACCAAATACTGTCTAGACCATCCCTGATAGACATTTATCTAATCTACTCTTAAATATCTCCACAGATGGAGATTCCACAACCTCCCTGGTCTTAGCACAGAATGACTCTGTTGTTCAGTTGTCTCTTTCTGATCATCAATATTACTCATCAGCCTCCACCTCCATGCATCTGGCACTTAGCATTTCTTTGACTTCGAGGCCACCAGAAGATACTGTATTTCCTGACGGAAAATGACTTTTTGTGAGTCCACACTGAAGCTGCACTTTCAGAAGAATATTGAAAGAACAGAGGGGCTTTTCCGACATTAGCAAACCTCTTTCTTTGAGGAAGAAGCCTTTTTCTGAAAGAGCTCTTTCGGAAAATTGTATGTGTGGATGAGGAAGAGGGAATTATTTCGGAAGAAGAGGTAAAAGGAAAAAGCACAGGTGCCCTGGCGACCACTCCATCCATAGCAATCACAGCTTACATGTGAAAGAGCAGCTATTTAATGTGGACATGATCTTTTGAAAAAGCAGATCAGTTTTTTTATGCGTTTTTGTGTGTGGACACTTTATTCACAAGAAGTTTTTTGGAAGATATCTTCCAGAAAAGCTTCTTCTGAAAGAAGCCTGTAGTCTAGACGTCGCCTCAGAGAACCAAAGATAAAGAAAGGAACTATGATGCTGGATTTCTCTATAGTATCAGCAGTTGTCCTGGAACAAAATTTGCTAGATTTTTCAAACTAAAATCCTTTAGTAAGCCTGGAGGATAATCCAAAGGTTGGAGGTGGAAAGCTGCTGTGGGCATTGATAACATTCTACTTGAGCTTTTTGGTGAGAGTCGGAGTGCTGTGTGTCACCACCGTCTTTGAATCAAATAACTTTCCACTTTACACAGTCAATTTTTGAGTTACTTTTAACGCTAGCCATGCCCATGGTCACAGATGTCAAAAGTAGATGCTGAGATTTCATGCTGGCGTTGGTGTAACAATTCAAATGTCAATTGCTATCACACATCCAAGTGATTGAATCATGTGCAGTACTCGGTCCTTCCGCTGTGCTCAGCCCTTGAAGACGCAGGTTGTCTGATATTTCCCTTTGGTCATGGTTTGGTGGAGACTTTGGATGCTTGGAGCAGCCGTGAAGAGGTTTGCCTGTGGCTGATGTGCCTTAGAACAACCAAACAGAGCTGTGATGGGTTTAAGTTCTCAATCACATCTTGGATGATGCTGGGGAGAAGACTATAATGATAATTTCCTGGTCACTCCTTCTTTGCTGCTTCTATGGGTATGTCTAGACTATACGGCTCCATCGATGGAGCCGTTTAAACTAGTTTACCCAGCATAGGCAAAGTAAAATAAATATGGCCTCCACGCTGTGCTGACGCTTAGGCTTAGAGGATTGGTTGGCAAAGGCTTCCCCAGCCGACCAGTCTGTGTCTAGACTACCGCGCTGTGCTGGATCAGCTGATCGTCGGCACAGCATGGCGGCCATGTTTATTTAATGAAGCGGGGATTATTTAAATCCCCGTTTCTTTCCCTGTGCCAGGTAAACTAGTTTACATGGCTCCGTCAACAGAGCCATGTAGTCTAGACATACCCTATCTGTTAGAATAAGAACAAATCTGCACTAGATCACTATTTCACTAGGAGGGTGTTGAAGCACTGGAATGGGTGACCTAGGGAAGTAGTGGAGTCTCCATCCCTAGAGGTTTTTAAGTCTCAGCTTGACAAAGCCCTGGCTGGATTGATTTAATTGGGATTGGTCCTGCCTTGGACAGGGGGCTTGACTTGATGGCCTTCTGAGGTCTCTTCCAGCTCTATGATTCTACGAAAATGTGGCCATTCACTGCTAACCTCAAATGCCATTAGAAATAAGTGTAACCTCTTGTTACCCCCTTGGTTCTTTGGTAGCAGGCAACTCTCACCTGTGTTCCTGGGCGCCTAATGTTTTTAACATTAAAGAAGATCCTGAGTATCCCGGGGTAGATTTGGATAGTTGAGGATCACCTATTCACCCCCTTCCTGCAGTCCCTTGCTTCTAAAGAAATATAAAATGGCAGGGCCTCCATCTGTCTGGCCCTGTACACATTTAATGGTATGCATTGGGAACCTCCAAGAACAAACTTATTCTAGTAATAACCTGAATCTAACTCCAAAACAAAAATGATAAATAGCATTCATAAGAACATAAGGAGGGCCATACTGGATCAGACCAAAGGTCCATCTAGCCCACTAACCTGTCTGACAACAGTGGCCAATACCAGATGTCCCAGAGGGAGGGAACACATCATGTAATCCTCAAGTGATCTCTCTCATGTCATCCATTTCCAGACAAACAGAGGCTAGGGACACCATTTCGACCCATCCTAGCTAATAGCCATTGATGGACCTAACCTCCATGAATCTATCTACCTCTTTTTTGAACCCTGTTAAAGTATTAGCCTTCACTGCATCCTCTGGCAAGGAGTTCCACAGGCTAACTATGCTGAGTGAAGACAATCTTCCTTTTGTTTGTTTTAAACCTGCAGCCTATTAATTTTATTTGGTGACCCCTCGTTCTTATATTGTGGGAATAAATAAACAACTTTTCCTTCTTCACTTTTTCCACGCCAGTCATGATTTCATAGATGTCTATCATATCCCCCTTTAGTCTCCTTTTTCCTAAAATGAAAAGTCCCAGTCTTTTTAATCTCTCTTCATATGGGACCCATTCCAAACCCCTCATAATTTTTGTTGCCCTTCTCTTTTCCAATGACAAGGTATCTTTTTTGAGATGAGGTGACCACATCTGTACGCAGTATTCAGGATGTAGCTGTACCAGGTTTTTATAGAGAGACAATAGATCTTCTCCATCTTATTCTCTATTCCTTTTTCAATGATTCCTAACGTTCTATTTGTTTTTTGACTGCCGCTGCACACAGAGTGGATGTTTTCAGAGAACTATCCACAATGACTCCAAGATCTCTTTGTCTTGAGTAGTTAAATTAGTCTCCATCTTATTGTATATATAGCTGGGTTTATTTTTTCCAATGTGCATTACTTTGCCTTTATCAACATTAAATTTCATTTGCCATTTTGTTGCCCAATCACTTAACTTGGTGAGATCTTTTCGAAGTTCTTCACAGTCTGTTTTGGTCTTAGCTATCTTCCACAGTTTGGTATCGTCTGCAAATTTTAACACCACAGGGTACGTCTACACTGCCACCCTAGTTCAAACTAGGGTGGCTAATGTAGGCATTCGAAGTTGCAAATGAAGCCCGGGATTTAAATATCCCGGGCTTCATTTGCATCTTGCCAGGTGTCGCCATTTTTAAATCCCCCTTAGTGCGGATTCCGTGCCCGCGGCTACATGCGGCACGGAGTGGGTAATTCGAATTAGGCTCTCTAATTCGAACTACTGTTACTCCTCGTGGAACGAGGTGTACTGGTAGTTCGAATTAGAGAGCCTAATTCGAACTACCTACTCCATGCCGCATGTAGCTGCGGGCACGGAGTCCACACTAAGGGAGATTTAAAAATGGCGGCGCCTGGCAAGATGCAAATGAAGCCCGGGATATTTAAATCCCTGGCATCATTTGCAACTTCGAATGCCTACATTAGCCACCCTAGTTCGAACTAGGGTGGCAGTGTAGACATACCCTCATAGATTACCTCTTTCTCTAGATCATTTATAAATAAATTGAATAGAATCGGTCCCAGGACAGACCCCACTAGTTACCTCTCTCCACTTGGAAAACTTACCACTTATTCCTATCCTTTGTTTCCTATCTTTCAATCCCTTATCAAATCATGAGAGGATCTTCCCTCTTATTCCATGACAATTTTCTTTACTTAAGGGCCTTTGGTGAGCAACCTTGTCAAAGACTTCCAGGAAACATAACTATACTGTATACATTGGATCTCCCTTGTTCACATGCTTGTTGACCCTTCCCCTCCCCTCAAAGAACTCTAGTAGATTAGTAAAACATGGTTTCCCTTTATAGAAACCATATTGACTTTCCCCCAACAAACTATGTTAATCTATGTGTCTGAAAATTTTATTCTTTACTCTACAGGCAGTCCTCGGGTTACGTACAAGATAGGGACGGTAGGTTTGTTCTTAAGTTGAATCTGTATGTAAGTCGGAACTGGCATCCAGATTCAGCCACCGCTGAAACTGACCAGCGGCTGACTACAGGAAGCCCGAGGCAGAGTTGCTCTGCCCCGGGCTTCCTGGAATCAGCCGCTGATCAGTTTCAACAGGCTGAATCTGGATGCCAGTTCTTACATACAGATTCAACTTAAGAACCCCAGGCGTCCCCAAGTCAGCTGCTGCTGAAACTGATCAGCGGCTGATTCCAGGAACCCTGGAGCAGAGCAACTCTCCAGCAGACCAGCAGACCAGGGAGACGGGGAGCAAAGCGGAGCAAAGCCGCGGAACGGAGCAAAGCCGCAGCGCGTCTGGGTTGTCCACTGCCCACGTGCTCTGCGGCTTTGCTCCCCATCTCCCTAGTCTGCTGGAGACCAGCAGACCAGGGAAATGGGGAGCAAAGCCTCTGAAGACGCCGGCAGCGGGACAGCCGCGGTGCGTCTGGGCTGTCCGCTGCCCGCGTGCTCCCCGGCTTTGCTCCCCATCTCCCTGGTCTGGGGAGACGTGGAGCAAAGCCGCGGAGCACGCGGGCAGCGGACAGCCCAGACGCACCGCGGCTGTCCCGCTGCCGGCGTCCTCAGAGGCTTTGCTTCCTGTCTCCCTGGTCTGCTGGTCTCCAGCAGACCAGGGAGACGGGCAGCAAACCCTGTTCGTAACTGCGGATCCGACATAAGGCGGATCCGCGTAACTCGGGTACTGCCTGTACTTGAAAATAATTTGCCCAGTACTGATGTTAGACTTACCATTTGGAACCTGGTCTGTATGGAAATGCTCCCTGTAGAATTGTGCTACTTCTGGTAGCAGTTTCCTATAGGAGAATTTCCTTACAATTGTACCGATAAGAAAATGCTACCAGTACTACATTCCTATAAGGTAGCAACTTTCTACATTTCTTGCAGGGACAAGAGGTGGGAGGGTATGTACTCAGCAGAAGTCTGGAGGGTATATCAACACAACTGAAATTTGGAGAAAACTGAACTTTTGGTTTAAGTATTACAGAGCTTTATTATTTTTGTACTTTTTACACCCAAAAATTTCATCACCCATCCACCTTCAGCTCATGCTGGATAATCCGGACCTCAATTCCGAAGGAGTTGGCATTAGTGAGGTGATCGATTCCCTCCATGCGTTGTTGTGGATAGTGCGTGTGGGGGCCTGCCCCAAACTGGAGGGGGTGGGGGAAGATGCAGTACAAGCTCCCCCCCTCCTCTCACGGTCCGGCTCAGCCATGCACCAGGTTCAGGGCCGTGCCCCATGGTGGCGGGGGGGAGATGCACAAATTTTTCTTTTGCCCCAGGGCGCATAACACTCTCGCTATGCCTCTGATGTAGGGGGTACCGGGCTGGTCTGCGGGGGCGGGGGGAGAGGAGGAGATGCGGGGTGCTGAGATCGCCTGGGCTGCAGGAGAAGTGAGGTGCCAGGAACCCAGGGATAGACCCAAGAGGAGGGACGGGCAGGAAATCAGAGCTGGGCTCAGTAGTTTTGTGGGGCTTATGGGGAGGTGCAGGGAAATGGGGCTCAGCTGCGCTGTAGGGGATGCAGGCAGGGAACCAGTGCGGTGCTCAACTGGGCTGAGATGGATGGTGGGAGGCATAGGGAACAGAAGGGCAGCTCAGCTGGGCTGTGAGGGGCTGCAGGGAACTGGTGCTGCTCTCCCTTGGATTGTGGGGGATAGTTTTGGGGGAGGTTCAGGGAACCAGCGGGGATGAGCAGCTCAGCTAGGTTGCAGGGGGGGAGGTGAAAAGAAGCCTAGTGGGGAGGGGATGGCGCCAGGAGCCCTGAAATGACCTCCGCTGGTCCAAAAAATCCCTCATCTGGGACCAGTCAGGTTTGGGAAACCCTGGTTTAGCCAGCTTTCTATCCATCTTACAGTCCATTTATCCAGTAGTCCATATTCCCTGAACTTGCTGGCAAGAATATTGTGGGTGACCATAACAAAAGCTTTGCTAACGCTGGCACTGGGGCATTGGGAGGACCAGAAACAAAATATTTGCATATTCATCATTTGCTTAATGAATATGCAAACATGCAGATGAATGTTACCATTCCTCCAAAAGGTCGTGAATGGATTTACTGGTCCCCGTGTCAAAAAGTTTGGGAACCCCTGTGTTAGTCTATAAGGGTATGTCTACACTACCCCGCTAGTTCGAACTAGTGGGGTAATGTAGGCATACCGCACTTGCAAATGAAGCCCGGGATTTGAATTTCCCGGGCTTCATTTGCATAAGCGGGGAGCCGCCATTTTTAAATCCCCGCTGGTTCGAACCCCGTGCAGCGCGGCTACACGGGGCTTGAACTAGGTAGTTCGGACTAGGGTGCCTATTCCGAACTACCGGTACACCTCGCATTTGCAAGTGCGGTATGCCTACATTACCCCGCTAGTTCGAACTAGCGGGGTAGTGTAGACATACCCTAAGGTGGCACAGGACTCCTCATCACTTTTTCCTCAGATTTGTCACCTAAAAAGAATGGTCCAGGTTTGGGAATCTCTCCAATAGCCACAGCCATGAAGACTGAAGCAAAGAATTCATTCAGCTTCTCCGCAGTGACTTCATCATCTTTGAGTGCTCCTTTAGCATCTCAATCATCCAACCAGGGACCCACTGGTTGTTTAGCCAGCTTCCTGCTTCTGGTGTACTTAAAAACCATTTTCACACTCAATTTGACAATGTTTGTGCTCCTTTCTATTTTCCTTACTAGCATTTGACTTCTGCTTTTTTAAAGATGTCTTTTTATCTCTCACTGCTTCTGTTACTTGGCTGTTAAGTCACAATGTCACTTTTTTGGTTTTCTTACTGTGTTTTTTAATTTGGGTTATACATTTAAGTTGGTCCTCTATTGTGGTGTCTTTGAAAAGTTTCCATGCAGTTTGCAGAGATTTTATTTTCTTACTCTACCATTTAATTTCTATTTAACTAAGCTCCTCGTTTTTGTGTAGTGCCCCTTTCTGAAATAAATGCCACAGTGTTGGACTGCTGAGGTGTTTTTCCCACCACAAGGATGTTAAATTTCATTCCACTATGGTCACTATTTCCAAGCTGTCCAGTTATATTTACCTCTTGGACCAGATCCTGTGCTACACTTAGGACTAAGTCAAGAATTGCCTCTCCCCTTGTGGGTTCCAGAACCAGCTGCTCCAAGAAGCTGTCATTGAAGGTATCAAGAAATTTTATCTCTGCGTCCCATCCTGAGGTGATGTGTACCCAGTCAATATGGGGATATTTGAAATACCCTAGTATTTTTGAGTTTTTGTTTTGATAGCCTCTCTAATCTGTCTGAACTTTTCATTGTCACTATAAGTGTCCTTATCAGGTGGTTGATAATATATCCCTACTGCTATATTCTTATTATTGGAGCATGGAATTACTATCCTTTGAGACTCCATTGAACATTTCCACTCATTTAAGATTTTTACTTCATTTGATTCTCCATTTTCTTTCACGTATAATGCCACTCCCCCACCAGCACAACCTGTTCTGTCCTTCTGAAATATTTTGAACCTTGGTATGACTGCGTCCCATTGATTCTCCTCATTCCAATAAATTTCCGTGATGCCTATTATATCAATATCCTCCTTTAAAATGAGGCACTTTAGTTCACCCATTTTATTATTTAGTCATCTAACGTTTGTATATAAGCACTTTAAAAATGTGTCTCTATTTATCTGTCTGATACTTCCTGATGTGTTGGACTCTTTTTCATTTGATTGTGTCTCTTCTGATCTGACCCATGCTTCCAACCTGTCTGGAACATAATATCACTCAATAAACAATGTGTGTTTTAGGGACTGGGTCTATTTGTCTCTTAACAAATGCCCCTCAGTACAGAAACATCTGATTAGTCACCCGTGGCTGGCCGCAGTCAGCTGACATTGGCTTGAGGGGTTCAGGCTAAGGAGCCATTCCACTGAGGTGTAGATGCTCAGGGTTGTGTTGGAGACTGGGCTCTTGGACAGAGTGAGTTTGGAGGGTGTAGAGTGGGGTGATATGGAGGAGATGAAGAACTGTGAGTGGCAGGACACGTTGCAGGCCCCCTTTTCTCCTCAGGGCTAGTGTCACGGATGGGGGTTGAATGGTTTGTGAGGAGCAGGGTAGGGGACAGGCAGTGGCGAGGCTGTTTGTGTGAAGTGGGCTGCAGGATGTGGCTGAAGGGAAGTTGAGGGGAGCTGGTCAGAGAGCTCTGTGGGAAAGATGGGGCAGGGGGAGGAGGGTGAAATTGGAAGGGGAGGAGATGGAAGGGGCCAGGAGAAGCAGGACTGGAGGCTGGAGTGGCAGCAGCGGGGAGCATGACAATATAGAGACAAAGGAGGACACCGGGCTGCAGGATAGAACTGAGGATGTAAGAGGGCAGGATGGAGACCCTGGGGCCTCAGGCGGCAAAATGCTGACAGGGTGAGGCGAGGATCCTGTGGGGAGTAATGGCATCTGTGGGGAGAGGGAATTGCTGGGCTGGAAAAGGGGCTACATCATGAGTTCATGGGCAGAGGGGGCTGTAAGGAGTATGTAGGGGAATGCATGGATGCGCAGTTTACACTGAGGGTTGCTTGGAAGACGGTTGCTGTGGATGCAAACGATACACGAGGGCTGGGGGAAATTCCAGTCACCGGTGTGCTGTAGTGCGCAGTGTCAGTGCGGCACAGACACCTCTTGGCCTGTTAGCGGGCACCTCTCACAAGAGTGAAATTCTCTTTGAGAACAACAACTCAGGTTCCATCCTGACCTACAGCAAGTGCCGACCCCTGACTCACCACAGTGACCCCATTAACAGCAGCTCCGAAATGGATGATTGCAGCATCTGCTAACTCATCGGGGGGATTGAATTAGCCCTTAACCCCAGACGCTGCACCAGTGTAAACGGAGTCCCTACAGCAATAGTCCATGTCTACCAGGCATTTCCCATTTGTGCCAGCAGAGCTCAAACGTGCAACAGTGCGATCAACAGGGATTCCCACTTGACTCACTGATCCTCACGAGCTTTCCCATGGTGCTATAAACACTGCCACAGTCTGTCTGACAGACACAGGCTATGTCCCCGCACAGAGTGTTCCAGATCGGCTCGCTCGGGGACAGATGGTGGCCACTCTCCAGCTTCTGTATTAGTGTCTGTGGTAAGTGCCCTGCTCAAATTGCATTGATTTCACTCACAGTTACAGACAGTCTCAGCAGCTGGAAACATTTAATCTGTGAACAATGAGAGCTGCTCGTTTTATTCTCAGTGTCATTCTCACCTATTTTGTGAAGTCTCCCATCGCCCTAGGATGACAGGTCCCTGCCTTGTGGTGTCTGCTCTCCAAGTGCAGGTGTTGCAAACACTGTGTATGTGGGATGGGATTTTCCATGAGCAAGAGACACAAACCCCAGTGAAAGACGGCTTGTGTCCTCTGCTCTCTGCGGCACTTTTCTGTGAGGGCCACTGACTTGCTGGAGGCTGTGTGTGGGAATAAGGAGCCAAGGAATGGGCTTGCTACATTGATAACTTCACTGATAGTCCCTAGCCTCACACGCTGGACAGGAAGGGCACCAGTAACCCTGAAAAAGCTATCACTGAATAGCCTGCCGGTAGTTAGTAGCCCGTGGGAATAGTTGCTCTAACCACTAAAAGAATGACAGGCCCTACCTGGGCCTCTTGCAGTTTCTGGAGCCATGCGGTTTGTGTGGCATGTAGCACCTCTCAGGGTACGTCTACACTAGCTCGTTAGTTTGAGCTAGGTAGGGTAATTAGGGCAAGTGGAGTTGCAAATGAAGCCCAGGATTTAAATATCCCGGGCTTCATTTGCATGTTCCCGGGCACCGCCATTTTTAATTCTCCCTTAGTCATGGAATGAGGAGTAATGGTAGTTCAAATTAGGATCTGTAATTAGAACTACCTACTCTGTGCCACGTGTAGCCGCGGGCACGGAGTTCAGACTAAGGGGGATTTAAAAATGGCGGCACCCGGGAACATGCAAATGAAGCCCGGGATATTTAAATCCCGGGCTTCATTTGAAACTCCGTTTGCCCTAATTACTCTATCTAGCTCGAACTAATGAGCTACTGTAGACGTACCCTCAGAGTGTCTGCCTGCCAGATACCCTATGTCGGATATTTGCGCTCTTTGGCTTTGCTCCAACAAAACTGAATTTCAATGTGGCGTTTGCCCGGGTCAGGGCTACTTAGGCCAGCTGAGATGAAGATCTGGGAGTCCCACAAGGGTTTTTCATCAAGGTACCAACTCCACCTTGTCTGCAGGGCAATGGCAGGAGGAGCCATATTATCTGTCAGGGTGTCACTTTTATCTTGCTAATGTTGTTTTTCATTGCAGGGAATGTGGTTTAGTAAACTGATCAGAACTTCCCCAGGGCATCATGCCAACCTGCAATGAAACCAACATCAGTCGTGCAACCTTCCTCCTGGCAGGAATCCCCGGGCTGGAAGCTTTCAGCCCCTGGATTTCCATTCCTTTCTGCTCTATGTACCTCATTGCAATTTTAGGAAATGGTCTGATTCTCCTCGTGATAAAGACAAGGAAGAGTCTCCATCAGCCTATGTACTTGTTCCTTTCCATGTTGTCTATCACCGACCTTGTCTTATCTGCTTCCACCTTGCCCACGGTGCTCAGCGTCTTCCTGTTTAACATGAGAGAAATTGACATGGATCTCTGTCTGGCCCAACTTTTCTTTGTTCACACTTTCTCCATCATGGAATCCTCTGTTCTACTAGCCATGGCGTTTGACCGCTTTGTTGCCATACGCCACCCGCTGAGATATGCTTCGATTTTAACCAGTGCCAGGATTGGAAACATTGGGTTGCTGACAATAATCAGGGGTATTGGTCTGCATATCCCAGCCCCCATTCTTCTCAAGAGGTTGCCATACAGCAGGATTCAACCTCTATCCTATTCCTATTGCTTGCATCCAGACATAATGAAGATGGCTTGCGCAGACACTACGCCCAATAGCTACTACGGTTTGTTTACAGTTCTTTCTACTCTGGGCTTGGACTCGGTGCTGATTGTCTTGTCTTATGTCATGATCCTTAACACAGTGCTAAGTCTCACATCCTGGCGTGAACGTCTCAAGGCCCTGAACACCTGCATCTCCCACATCTGTGTCACGCTGCTGTTCTACACCCCGCTGCTCAGTTTGTCTATGATCCACAGGTTCATGAAAAATGCCCTTCCTCTGAGTCAAATTCTTCTGTCTTATCTCCACCTCCTTCTCCCCCCTGTGCTCAACCCCATTGTGTACAGCATAAAAACCAAAGAGATTCGTAAGCAGATCATGAAGATCTTTCAAAAATTTTCCACTAAGAGGCTCTGATGGGGGCACGGAGTTGGTTTGTCTAATCTGTCTATGTAGGAGCCTACGTTGCCCTTTATGTCCAAGAGGTGCTGTGACCCTGATCCAGCAATGGCTAAGCATCCAGCTGTCTGATTGAACTAAATACAACTTTTAAGAACATATTCAATAAGTATTGGAAATGCTTGGTTCATAAATGACTTCTGAAATATTTGTCTAAATTTTGAGGAACTCACAAATAGATAATAATTGTATTAGTCTTTATGTACCTAATGTTAAGTGATCCTTGGGCTGACTGAACTAAACGCAACATTTAAGAACATATGACAAAAGTATTGAAATGGTAAACCAGGCTGTACCTTGTAGATAGCTAAGTAATCCATGGTAAACACACTAGCATTCTTGAAATGTAGACCAGAATTTTTTGGAGAATCAAGAGTAAATAATAATTGTATTCATCTACATTTACCTCTATCTTACAACAATTTCAATATGGTATAATTATCTTATAAATACTATATTGTGATTCCCAATTTTAATGCTTCATTACTATATTCTCTTGATTCAATGATCAAAAGGGGTATTAACATTAGGATGAAACTTGCAATGTAATTGCCTTTATTTCTCTTTGAAGTCTGTAGTAAACTACCTATGAACCGTTTGAATTGTTGTTTTCCTTATGCTAAGCAATACAAGTAGTTATCGGTGTATGCCCAGGAAGAAAAGCAGCAATGTTCATTGGATTAGCTGTGTGACTCTTATGGAAGAATCTGAATGAACTCCGCACATAGAAGGCCTATTGGATTATGGCCTTTTCTAGTAATTCAAGAAGGACTTCTGGAAATCAGCAGCCTCACCATCTCTGCTACAAAAGAGACCTAAGAACCCGATTCACTTCTGTATGAATACATATCTTTTAAGCACAGTAAGGGTAGGTCTACACTACAGAGTTTTGTTAGAAAAATGGCCATTTTTCCAAAAAAATTGAGGAACATCCACACTGCAATTACGTTCTTGCACAAGAAAATTGAAAGAACAGAGAGTTTTTTCTGGCATTCTATGAGGAAGAAGACTTTTTGCAAAAGAGCTCTTTCAGAAAAAGGCATATGTGAACCTGGAAGAGGGAGTTATTTTGGAAGAGGAGGAAAGAGGAAAAAGCACAGGTGTGCTGATGGCCACTCTGTCCATAGTAATCACAGCTTACATGTGAGAGACTATCCATTCACTCTAGACTCTCTCTTTCGCAAAAGCAGATAGCTTTTTTGATGAGCTTTAGTGTGTGGACGCTCTCGTTCAGAAGAAGTTTTTTTGGAAGATCTCTTCCGAAAAAAGCTTATTCCAAACGTAGCCTGAACTGTAGACGTAGCCTAACTCTTTTATTTTGAAATATATTCTAGGATAATTTGTAAGACTTTTCTGTGTTCATGTATTGGGTAAGATCTGAAATATTCATTGACCTGTCGGGCAGTATGTTTGACATTTTGAGATAGGGAGAACTTTATTTATGATGAAAAATATATTAAATAACTCACTATATAGCCTTGGCTGACTTGCTGGCATACAATGGCTGGATTGCTTAAAGGGAACTCCATCTTGGCTTCTTGGTTAGGAGTGTGGTGTGACATCTGTTTTGTAACTGGTTTGGCGAATCTGATTATAAAGCTAAACCGCCAGTTTGGGGGATTTTCCTTGCATCATTCATTCATTCATTCATTCTCAGTATAACCACTCCAGTGACCTCTGTCACAGCATCCCAACAGAAATATTGCTCCTAAAAGTAGAGGCAGAATATCCTATCTACAAAAGTGCAGCCCTGTGCCCTTAGAACTCCTCTTTTATCAGTAAAGTATTCTGTTTTGTACGGGGTGTTCAGCTGAATACACATGAGGAAGAAGGAATTTTAAGGGAGAAAGGCTAAATGCAATAATTAGCAGATTGACTAGAAAAGTCATTTTGCCCTCAAAGAGTAAGGATATGTCTACAGTTGCATCCTCTTTTGAGAGAGAAATGCAAATGTAGACATTCGAAACTGCAAATGAAACCAGGATTTAAACATCCCATGTTTCATTTGCATATTCATGGACAGGTGCTATTTCAAAATAACTTATTTTGAAATACAAAATGCTGTTTAGATGAGGTTATTTCGAAATAACTCTTATTCCCTATACAATGAGGTTTAAGGGTTATTTTGTATTTCAAAATACGTTATTTCGAAATAGTGCCCATCCGTGAATATGAAAATGAAGTGCAGGATATTTAAATCCCGGCTTCGTTTGCAATTTCGAATGTATACATATTCATTCCTCTCTCAAAAGAGGATGCAATTGTAGACATACCTTAAGTGTTGGTAACTGAGGAGTCCCTGTATTTTTAATTAATACAAAATTGAATCCCTGCTTCAAATACTTCTACTGGTCTCATCCCTTCACAAGCCATATTGGCTGCTATCTCATTTTAGCCATGGTCTTGTGGAGACCTTGGATACTTGAAGCAGCTGTGGAGAGATTTGCTTGTGGCTCACTGGGGTCATACTCAGGACAGTGAAGTACAGCATTCTATGGATTGAATATACACGGCTTGGATTTTCCTGGAGATACAGATTTTAATGAACTTGACCCATTTACTGTTTCGCTGCTGCTGCTCCCTGTTAGCAATGCTGTATTGGGAAGATGGTTTTCTCAGAAAACTTGATGGAAACCAAAGTGCAAACCAAAATACAAGAGGAGCTGTTAGCAGCCAGCCAGTGTGTGTTAGGTGTCTCTGCAATAAGATATGTGTGGGAGTAAGAACCCCTGCTGTATTCATTATTACCACAACAGTCACAGATTTATAGATCGATATCCCATCCCCTCTAAGTCATAAGAGCGGCCATACTGGGGCAAACCGAAGGCCCATTTAGTTCAGTTTCTTGACTTCTGGCTGTGCTATGCCCGGTGCTTCAGAGGGCAAGAGCAGACCAGATAATCATCAAGTGATCCAACCCCGGTCTCCATTTCAAGCTTTTGGCAAACAGAGTCTAGGAAACCCTCCCTGCCCCTACGGGTTAGTCGCCATTGATGGATCTTTCTACAGGAACATTTTATCCATCCCGTGTAACTTTGTACCAGAGGATGCTGAAAGGCCGAAATATTTCACCCCAGCGGGACACGGCACTGGCTTCCCATAGAGCACAATCAGGACCTTGGTACTTTGGAATCCTGATATTTCAAGCCCGGTCTCAGAACTCACCCCCAATTGGTGCTGACTGCCCGTGTGTTTTTGAGAACCAAAGTCCCACTGACTGCAGATGAACATTGGGCACCTCCATCAAATCTGAGCCTCTGAACATCTCCCTGCACCTTCCCTATCCTAAATATAGCTGGTGCAGTCCACACACCTCAGGACACCTGCTGATCATTGAAGGGGTCAGGAGGCTGCTTTGCACCTGGCACAATATACCACTGGTGGGGAGGGGATTAGAATGCAAATGCAGCAGGGGAATATCGTGCTGCCCTCAGTCAGACATAGCCCATCCGGGGGAGTTTCTGTCACTCAGTACTTGGCACAAAGAACTGAAAGAGCAGCTCCATTGTAGGTCGCAGTTATACAATCATAGAATCATAGGCTACGTCTACACTGGCATGATTTTCCAAAAATGCTTTTAACGGAAAAGTTTTCCGTTAAAAGCATTTTCAGAAAAGGATATCTAGATTGGCAGGATGCTTTTCCACAAAAGCACTTTTTGCTGAAAAGCGTCCGTGGCCAATCTAGACGCAGTTTTCCGCAAAAAAAGCCCCGATCACCATTTTCGCGATCGGGGTTTTTTTGCAGAAAACCGCGTCTAGATTGGCCACGGACAATTTTTCAGAGAAAGACTTTTGCCCAAACAGGAGCATCATACTATTTCCGGAAAAGCACTGATGATCTTACATGGGATCATCAGTGCTTTTCCGGAAATTCAAGCGGCCAGTGTAGACAGCTGGCAAATTTTTCCGCAAAATCTCCTGATTTTGCGGAAAAACTTGCCAGTCTAGACACAGCCATAGAGTGGGAAGAGACCTCAGGAGTCATCGAGTCCAGCCCCCTGCCCAAAGCTGGACCAATCCCAACTCAATCATCCCAGCCAGGGCTTTGTCAAGCCGAGACTTAAAAACCTCCAGGAATGGGGATTGCACCACCTGACTAGGTAACCCATCCCAGTGCTTCACCACCCTCTTAGGGGAATAATTTTACTAATATCCAACCTGGACCTCCCCCACTGCAACTTGAGAGCACTGCTCTTTGTTCTGCCGTCTGTCACCACTGAGAACAGCCTCTCTCCAGCCTCTTTGGAACCTCCTCTCAGATAGTGGAAGGCTGCTATCAAATCCCCCCTCACTCTTCACTTCTGCAAACTAAGTCCCAGGGATTCAGTGCCAGGCTCCTCAGCCAGGAGAGGAGGAGGGGATGCTCCCTCTCAAGGGGGATGGACAGCAGCCCAGAAATGCTGATACACACGGGAGCACATCTCAGCCTTGGCTCTTGCTGTTCTCTCTGGGGTTACGGTAGCTCCAGATCCCTCTAGACAGTCTGCCAGACGAAGGAGTTTCCCCTGACGGTCTGAGCACCTGATGTTGACAAATCGTTTCCTCCCTCGCAGGAGAGGCTGAATGTGCCTGGTTCTACTTTCTGCTCTTCCCTTGCTCACGGGGCCCAGGGAATTGTCCGGGTGTCCAGGACAACATGAGTTTCCTCAAGGAATGCACTGAACTATAAAGGTCTCTCTGCAGCACACAGAGAGTCAGATGTGTGAGATTCCTACACTGGTGCTCAGGGCTCGGTCTCCCTGTCATGCTGGAAGATTTCCTCCCTCTGCTGAGCAGGATTTCAGTGAGTGGCCTGTTTCTGCAATAAGGTCAGAGCTTAGGCCTGAGGAAGATTTCCAGTGTTTAAGGCAAGAACAATCAGGAGAGGAATTCACTAGCACAAAGACTTGAGCTGTTCAGCATTGTCAGAAACACCAGTCGATTTACCTGGGAAAACTGGAGGTAAAAATGTATTATAAATCATTTAGAGAAAGATTTGTGTTTCAGATCAGTTCCTTGTCTCTGACTGTGTCCTTCTCTCTGTCTCGGTGGCTTCCCTTTTCTGGTGCACATGGAAAATTCTTTGGCTCACTCAGGTTCTCCAGTTCAGACACGTCACTGTCCTGCTAGGGAGCGCAGCCGAAGTCTCTGCGCTGGGTGTCTGTGTGACTGGAGGGTTCACAACAAGCATGGGCCACACGCTGGCCAGACTCTGCTCCCCACTTCTGCCCACAGTGGGTCACTGCAGATTGACTCTGGACCCCCTGAGAGCACAATCTGGTCTCTGGAGGTTTGGAATCCTGGCTCCCTCCGAGTGCCAGAGAAACTGGGGGGGTCTTTCTGACGCTTTCAGCATCCTGCAGATTAGAGCTTTCTGCAGCTGGGATCCAAAAGCCAACCACTACGGAGGATTCCGGTCCCAATCAGATCATTGGTAAAACCCCCAACAAGACCATGAGTTCCCCCTAAATTCACGTGTACAGACTTAAATAAAAATCCAGACTTCAACTGGAGTCACCTTGGGGACTCTAACTCTGTGTGAGCTTGTGGGGAGCACAGAAGAAATGACAGGAGGGTTCCAGAAACCTCAAACTCACCAGCTTAGAATTTCAAAACAGTCATGCTAACATTTTTTTGTGTTAACGGAGCGGGATCTGCCCTGCCCCTCCTCTGCATCTCTGGGCGTGGAGAGGACGAGACGCACCAAGAGACTGTAAAAGTAACAGCACATGCCTGACTCAGAGGAAATCAGATGCTTGTAGAGATCTTTCTGGGGTAGGTCCAGGAATGAAAAGGGTGGGGGGAGCAGAGGGGCACATGCAGTATCCAGATCACAGTGGGGTGGGATCCTGAAATCGAGTGAACTAGGGCAGCGGTGCACAACCCCATGGGGGTAGCAGCTGTCTTCCTGGGGAGTCGCAGCACTTTGATACTGACCCGCCGGTATTTTCTTTTCTCAGCCTGGTGCACATGCAGCAGGGATAGGGAGACTGGCTTTTTTTTTTCTGAACAAAAATGTTCCCAGCTCCAGGGGTCTCCAATGAAAGAGCGGCTGAGCACCACTGAACTGGGCATGAGCAGCCTGACCCATTCACGGTCCAAAGAGGTAACACGAGCCCTCCTGGGGCATGTGGTATCTTGGGCAGTGCTGTATCACAGAGCACACGGCAGCAGAATATCCCTGACACCTTCCCCTACCCAGACCCTCCCTCTTCCCATGAGCAACCCCACTACAGCTTTGTCGTCACGTCAGCAATTGCCAACACAGAGGAGCAGCCTGAGGAAGGTCTGTCTGGGTTTAGAATGGGCTGTGATACGGTAAAGTTTTGTGTCCTTTGAAGGAAAGTCCTTTGTCTCTTTGAGGTCCCCATGTCCTCTCTCCCTCCCACTGGGCCTGTCCCTCTCTCCTCCCCTGCACAGGCTGAGCTGCCAATCAGACAGGCAGATCAGGCTGATCTCCCCATTTCCCCAGTGCCGGCAGACACTGAGTGTAATGTTGTCTGAGGAGATATTTCTGTGGGCTGTTTCTGTCGGGTCTGACACCTGGTTTTGGTGCTGTGGGTGGGAGGTATCACTACGTGGCAAGACTAGAAATTGTCTCATGTCCTCTCTTTTCCATCCCCTTTGCGAGGTAACAATCCCACGTCTTTCCAACCCCTCTCCACAGGAGCGTTCCCTAGGCCTTTGGTCATTCTCTGCAATACACTGGGGCTATGTCTAGACTGCAGGCTTCTTTCGAAAGAGGCTCTTTCGAAAACATCTTTCGAAAGAGCTTCTTTCGAAAGAGAGCGTCTAGACTGCACGGAGAAATTTCGAAAAAGCGGCTTGCTTTTTCGAAAGAAAGCATCCAGTGAGTCTGGATGCTCTCTTTTGAAGAAGCCCTATTTACATTGAAGAACGCCTTCTTTCGAAAGAGGAACTTTTGAAAGAAGGCGTTCTTCCTCGTGAAATGAGGTTTACCGCCATCGAAAGAAAAGCCGCGTTCTTTCGAATTAATTTCGAAAGAACGCGGCTTGAGTCTGGACGCAGGAGAAGTTTTTTCGAAAAAAGGCTACTTTTTTCGAAAAAACCCCTGAGTCTGGACACAGCCTGGGTGGGAAGGGTGCCCAACACTGCACAGGGATGTCCAGAGTAGGGTGAAGCATTGACTGACGCATCTTGTGATGTTGTGTTTTCTGTAGGGTCCCCATCATCCCCCCGTCTAGGTCCCCAATGTTTTGTGCAGTTCCTGGCCATACAAGCACCGTGCTCAGGGTTTCCCACAGCCGTGCGCCATGACGCCCAGGTCCCTCTCTGAGTTCATACAGTTCAATTAGAACCTTGCTGGGTGTTTGAGGAGTTTGATTGTTTTCCTCCAGTGGGCACTTGTGTTACAGTGATCGACACTGTGGTTCCTCTGCCATCTGCCACCCACTCTCCTGGCTTGCTCAGCTCCCTCTGAGGACTTCTGACTCTGAGCTAAAGAACCGGGAGACACCTGCCAATGTCACTACCTCCGTGCTCAGCCCCTTTTGTAGACTGGTAATAGCTAGAAAATATCAACGGTGCCGTTTCCTATGAAATTTGTAAACCCCGCACTGTGTGTCTCTCCCTTCCCAGGTACCTGGAGGAGTCCAATCCACACATCGGCCACCTCATGTCTAATTTCAACCTCACCTCTTCTGACCCTTCTGTATTCATCCTAATGGGCATCCCTGGCCTGGAAGCAGCCCACATCTGGATTGCCATCCCCTTCTGTGTATGCTACCTTATCAGCCTGTTGGGAAATTTCCTGATTCTGTTTGTGGTAGGCAAAGAGCAGAGCCTGCACACGCCGATGTACCTGCTGCTCTGCATGCTGGCGCTCACCGACATCGGCA
This sequence comes from Pelodiscus sinensis, assembly GCF_049634645.1. Lineage (NCBI taxonomy): Eukaryota > Metazoa > Chordata > Testudines > Trionychidae > Pelodiscus > Pelodiscus sinensis. Next base: position 326,868,124 of record NC_134711.1, on the reverse strand, counting down.
TGTCTTCCTCTGTTGTGCCGAAAGCCCTGTGTATATTGTGGTTCAATCTGAAAGACATTACTGTGGGAGGCTGCCTCACCCAGATGTTCTTCCTGCACATGGTTATTGTGATGCAATCAGCCGTTCTCAGCACTATGGCCTTCGATCGCTACGTTGCCATATGCAACCCTCTGAGATATGCCACCATCCTCACCAATGCACGCATAGCTAAGCTAGGGCTAGTGGGTTTAGTAAGAGCTGTTCTCTTGGTTTTGCCCATGCCTCTGCGCCTGAGCAGCCTGCCATTCTGTGCCAACCACATTATCCGCCACACATACTGCGAGCACATGTCTGTGGCAAAGATCTCCTGTGGGGACATCACAGTCAGTCGGACGTATGGATTGGGAATGATATTATCAGTCTCTGGGTTAGATCTGACACTCATTGCTCTGTCCTATGGACTGATCATCAGAGCTATCCTCAAAGTCTCCTCCAAGACAGCCCACCAGAAAGCCCTCAACACCTGCACAGCCCACATCTGTGTGATTCTGGTGTCTTACTCTTCCTGCCTCTTCTCCTCTCTGACACAAAGGTTCGGCCAGAGCATCCCTTCCCAAGCACACGTCACTATCGCCAATGTCTATCTCCTTGTCCCTTCCATGTTCAACCCCATCATCTATGGGGTCAAAACCAAAGAACTGCGCACCAAAGTGAGTAAATACGTCTGCAGAAGGTGCTTACCTGGAGCCAACGACCCTAAACCTGCATAACAAGATGGCAAAAGGAGACCTCCTCATTAAACAATTGTGCTCTCCCCAATTTAGCTTCAGCTCAGCATGGGAGACATTCTTAGTCTCACATGTTCCTCACAGTCAAGGTCTTAGCACTGTGTGACTCGATTGCTCAGTTGTCTCTTTCTGATCAATAGCATTACCCATAAGCCCTCTCCTCAACACACCCTGGGACTTAGCATGTCTGTGACTTCAAGGCCACTGGAAGATACTGCAGTTTCCGGACAGAAAGTGACTTTCCATGAGTCCTAATTGATGCTGCATTTTCAGAGAACCAAGGCAACAACAATTATTACGGGTTTGAAATATATCCCATATGAAGAGAGCTTAAAAAGACTTGGACTTTTCAGCTTATAAAAGAGGAGACTAAGGGGGGATATGATGGAGGTCTATCAAATTATAATTGTTGTGGAAAAAGTGAATAAGGAAAAGTTATTTACGTGTTCCCCCAATATAAGAACTAGGAGTTACGAAATGTGATTAATAGGCAGTATGTTTAAAACAAACAAGAGGAAGTTTTTCTTCACTCACCACACAGTCAAACTATGGAACTCCTTGCCAGAGGCTGTGGTGAAGACTAGGACTTTAACAGGGTTCAAAAAAGGGCTAGATAGATTCATGGAGGTTAGGTCCATCAATGGCTATTAGCCAGGATGTGTAGGAATGGTGTGCCTAGCCTCTGTTTTTTCAGGAAATGATTGACAGGAGAGGGATCACATGAGGATTACCTGTTCTGTTCACTCCCTCTGGGGCATCTTGGACTGGCCACGTTCAGCACACAGGGTACTGTGCTAGATGGCCCTTTGGTCTGACCCAGTATGGCTGTTTTATTTTCTTAAAAAAAGGAACTTTAATTCTGGAAAACTTTATCATATCCCCATTGATCCTGGAACAAAATTTGCCCGATTTTTCAAAATGGAATCCTTCAGTAAGCCTGGAGGATAAACTAATGGTTTGAAGTAGAAAGTGTTCAGGCAGAAAAGCTGCTGCAGGAATTGTTGACATTCTACTCGAGCTTTTTGGTGAGACTTGCAAGACAGTGCACTTTTGAGAACCAAAATGCTGTGTGTCACCACCCCCTTTGAATCTAATAACTCTCTGCCTACACAGACAATTTTCGAGTTGCTTTTAGGGTGATGTGTCTCTATACACATGTGCCCAAGTGTCAAAAGTAGATGCTGAGATTTCATGCTGGAGTCAGTGAAACAAATTAAATCTCTATTACCATCCCTCATCCGAGTGATTGAATCACATGCAGTACTCAGTCTTTCTGCTGTGCTTTGCCCTTGAGGATGCAGGTTGTCTGGTATCTCCTTTTTGTCATGGTCTGGAGGAGACCTTGGCACTTGGAGAAGCCATGGAGAGGTTTGCCAACTTAGAACAACCAAATAGAGGTAAACCTCTGTTTATGTTATGTTGACAGAACTCAGCAGTAGTGTAGACGCAGGTATAGTTTTGTCGACAAAAGTGGACTTTTGTCAACAAAACCCTGCAGACTAGACAGACCCCAACTACCCATGTTTTACAGGTGTGTTGACACCATAAATTCCCCAATTCCCAGTCCCTGTCACAGCTTACAGGTGAGAGTGGATCAAATCAGCATCATTCAGCCAACGATGCTTCATGCTGCCCATTGCCAGGATCTGTGTCCAGGTGCTGAAATCGATCCCAACAAACATTTCTCAGGCTTCTCCTGGGCAGGTGCTCGCATTCTCCAACAATGGGGTGCTGCCCAGGTGAATCATAGGAATGTGTGAAGGGAGGTGCCTCATTTGTCAATCCAGTGCTCTGTCTGTCAACCCCAGGCTGCTGGAGATGATGCAGCAGGGCCGTGTTCCCCCGGTGGGTAGAGTAAAGGGGAAAGCCCAGGCCCCAGCCACTGGGGGTGAGAGCAGGAGTCTGGGGAGACCATGGGAAAAAGAGCAACAAGGGGCACAGCAGGGCAGCAGACTAGACCCAGGCCACCATTTTGTGCTTTCCTGCCCCCAGTATTGTAAAAGGAATTTCAAACTATTATCAGCAGCGCGCTGAGCGTGAGAAACGGCTTCCCTGAGAAACGGAGGCAGCTGTGACTCAGGGGGAGACCCGCACGTAACAGCTGCAGGGAGGGAGGCAGGGGAAGTCCCAGCCAAATGCAGCAGCTGAAAATATGGCAAAGCTTATTTCCCACTGGGGTTTCCATGGAGTGTGTCCAGTGATGGGCCTAGGCCTCATTGTGCAGCAGGCAGCAATGTACTCACAAGCAACAGGACACGGCCCTGAGAGATACCCCAGCAGCTCCAAAGAGACACCCCACCTGCGTATGTCACCTCGCAGAATATTTTGAGAGGAAACTCAGGAGCAGCCACTCCCCTACACACCCAAAGGACTATGATCTACCCCTACTTCAGAGCCCACTGCTTCCATGGGGCCTGCTGGGCTGTGCCCAGAATTCAATAGACATGTTCAGGGATCTGGGTTTGTGAATCAACATAAAAAACTCAAGCTGCACCTCCTGCATGGCCCAGCGTTTACAGGGACCAACTTCCACTTTGCCACAGGCCAAATCACTCCTGTGTCAGCCCATGTTCCTCTTCCCATGGCCACGCTCATAGAGACATTTGTAAGCCCTCAGATATCAGTCAGGCATAGCCTCCACTGCATAGGCCACAGATATCTCGTGCCATGCAGTGTCCCAGATTTGGTTCAGGTTGCGAAGGGGGTTGCTTGCCTCAGTGTGTAGCGGGCAGGACAGAGAGGGGATCTGGTTTCTTCCTCAGACACTGAATGGCAGCAAGCCAGGGAGCCCCAGTCTTGTGGTCTGGAGAGCACCCAGTTGCAAGAACAGGGCTAGCATAGTGATGAACAATGCCGCACACATTAGTATTATAGGGCACATATGCTACAGTATCCCTCAATAAACAAGGTGTCTGGGTCTAGTCTGGGTCTGGGTCTGTACTAGTCTCTTGAGCAAAAACTAGTCTGGGTCTGCTAGTCTCTTAACCAAAGCTCCTCAGCACAGAAACACCCAGTTAGATACCCATGGCTGCTCCTTGTCAGCTGACTGGGCTCTAGGACCCTGTGATGTTGGCGGGTCTATGGGTGGGTGATATGGAGGAGGTGAAGGCCTGTGAGTTGCAGAACATAACACAGGCCCCCTTATCACCTCAGGGCTAGAGGCACGGAGGGGGGATGGTTTGTGAGAGACAGTGTGGGGGGTAGCAGCCCCCTTTCTCTTCCAGGGAGATTATATGGGGTTGGCTGATTGTGTGAAATGGGCTGGGGGATGTTTCTGAAGGGAAGTTGAGGGGAGCTGGCCATAGAGCTCTGAGGGAAAGATGGGGTAGGGGAGGAGGGTGAAATTAGAAGGGGAGGAGGTGGCAGGGGTCAGAAGAAGGAGAACTGGAGGCTGGGGTGGCAGCAGAAGGGAGCATGACAATATGGAGACAATATGGGCTGCAGGAGAGAACCGAGGAGGTGGGAGGGCAGGATGAAGGCCCTGGGGCCTGAAGGGGTGAACATAAGAATGGCCATACTGAGTGTGACCAAACGTCCATCTAGCCCAGTTTCCTGTCACCCAACAGTGGCCAATGCCAGGTACCCCAGAGAGAAGGATCAGAACAGGTAATCCTCATGTGATCCCTCCCCTGTCACCAACCTCCAGAGGGACACCATTCCTACCCATCCTGGCTAATGGCCATTGATGGACCTAATCTCCATGAATCTATCTAGCTCTTTTTTGAACCCTGTTAAAATCCTAGTCTTCAAAACATCCTCTGGCAAGGAGTTCCACAGATTGAATGTATGCTGAGTGAAGAAAACTTCTTTTGATTTGATTGAACCCTTCTGACTATTGATTTCATTTGGTGACCCCTAGTTCTTATATTGTGTGAATAAGTAAATAACTTTTCCTTATTCACATTTTCTACACCAGACAGGATTTTATAGACCTCTATCATATCCCCCCATAATCCCCTCTTTTATAAAATGAAAAATCCAAGTCTTTTAAATCTCTCTTCATATCAGACCCGCTCCTAACCCCTAATCATTATAGTTGCCCTTTTCTGAACCTTTTCCAATGCCAAGATATCTTTTTTGAGATGAGGTGACCAACTCTGTATGCAGTATTCAAGATGTGGGCGTACCATGTTTTTATATAAAGGCAGTAAGATATTCTCTGTCTTATTCTCTATCCCTTTTTTAATGATTCCTAACATTCTATTTGCTTTATTTCACTGTGGCTGCATAGTGAGTAGATGTTTTCAGAGAACTATCCACAATGACTCTTGAGTAGTTGGAGCTAAATTAGTCCCCATCATATTGTATGTATAGTTGGGATTATTTTGTCCAGTGTGCGTTATTTTACATTTATAAACATTAAATTTTATTTGCCATTTTGTTGCCCAATCACTTAGTTTGGTGAGATCTTTTTGAAGTGCTTCACAGTCTGCTTCGGTCTAATCTATCTTGATCAGTTTGGTTTCATCTACAAATTTTGCCACCTCACTTTTTGGATGGGAAAAGGTTGACAGGGTGAGGAGGGGATCATGTGGGGAGGAAGAGCATTTGTGGGGAGAGAGGCTTGCTGGGCTGGAAATGGGGTTATATAGAGTTCAAGGGTGGAGCAGGGTTTGAAGAAATATGCAGAGGAATGAATGGACGCACAGTTTGCACTTGGAGTTCCAAGGAGGATGGATGCTGTGGCTACAGAATACACCACAGCATTTGGGGAGAGGGAATGTTTCCAAATCCAGTTGCCCGTGCACCGTATAGCACACCGTCGGTGTGGCTCTGTAACAGGTCAAGTGGCACTTCAACTCACTGGAGCACAGACACCTCCTGGCCTGTCAGCTAGCACCTCTCACAAGAGTGAAATTCTCTTTGGGAACAAAATTCAGGTTCCATCCTGATCTAGAGCGAGTGCCGGCCCCTGTCTTACTGCAGTGACCCCATGTACAGCAGCTCTGAAATGGACAATTGTTGCATCTCTCAATTCATCTGAGCGATTGGATTAGCCCTTAATGCCAGACACTGCACCAGTGTAAGTGAGTGAGTGCAGGAACAGTTCAGACCATTTATCTACCAGGCATTTCCCATTTGTGCCGGCAGAGATAAAGCGTGCAACAGCGCGATCAACAGGGATTCCCAGTTGACTCACTGATCCTCACGAGCTTTCCGCAGGCTATATAAACACTGCCACAGCCTGTCTGACAGACACAGGGAATGTCCCTGCCCAAAGTGTTCCAGCGTGGCTTGCTCAGGGGCATATGGTGGCCACTCTTTGCTTTCCAGCGGCTGTGGTAAGTGCCCTGCTCAAATTCCATCGATTTCACTTACATAATAATAGGCAGTTTCAGGAGCTTGAACTGTTTCATCTGTGAACAATGAGAGCGACTCATTTTATTCTCCGCATCATTGTCAATTTTATCAAGGTCCCAACCCTTTAGGAAAACAGGTCCCTTCATCACCAAGGGCTCGTTGGTTCAAACTGTACCTGGTTGAGGGGCAGATTTTCCATGAGTGGGAAACACAAAGCCAGTTTGTGTCCTTAGCTTCTTGTGGCACTTCTCTGGGAGTGCCGCTGACTTGCCAAAGGCTGCAGATGGGAGTAGGCTAGGAATGGCCGTGCCACTTCTGAACTGTGGTTTGTCAAAACTGGCAACTTCACTGACAGTCACAAGCTGGACTGGAAACGGTGGAGGGAACCCTGGAGAGAATTATGGAGATATACCTATCTCATAGAGCTGGAAGGGATCTTGAGAGGTCATCAAGTCCAGTCCCCTGGTCTCATGGCAGACCAAGTGCCATCCCCAACAGATTTTTCCCACATCCCTAAATGGCCCCCCTCAAGGATTGAACTCACAATTGTAGATTTAGCAGGCCAATGCTCAAACCACTGAGTTATCCCTCCCCCTGTTACTGAATAACCTGCCTGTAGTTTCTAACCCAGGCAAACACTGAAAGAATGATAAGCTGTACCTGAGCCTCTCGTGGCTTCCAAAGACATGGTACCTGTGTGATGTGTAGCACCTCTCAGAGCGTCTGCCTGCCAGGTACCCTATGTGGGACATTTGAGCTCATTGTCCTTGCTCCAACAAAACAGAATTTCACTGAGGGTTTGCCTGGGTCAGGGCCACTTTGGCCAGTTTACGTCCCTCAGAATCATGTGCAGAAGTGAGGACAGGGAATTTCAAGGTAAACTCGTGCATGTGGCAAAATCGCAGGTTGAGGACTCAAAGTTGTGCCTCTGCTACAGAGAAGCTCTCTGTACAGGAGTGGGTTTAGGTGAGCAAGTGATGCATCCACCGTTAACATCGTAGATGGCCGTTGTTCGTGCTCTTCAAGAGCTCCTTTTCTTTTGGCCCTATCCCCCTCCAGACATCACCCCATGTAGCACAGAAGGGGCAAGCTGGTGTTTATAGCTAAAGCATAGTACAGCTGGATTGTGTTCCCTGTTCTGCCGTAGTGTCCCTCTATGGGTTTGGCCAAGTCACTGTGAATGGTCACTGAGCAATTTGCATGACACTTCTCAGTCCATGATCCACTCACAGGGTGTGTCTAGACTACATGCCTCCTTCGACGGAGGCATGTAGATTAGCCAGATCGGAAGAGGGAAATGAAGCCGCGATTAAAATAATCGCGGCTTCATTTAAATTTAAATGGCTGCCCCGATCTGCCGATCAGCTGTTTGTCGGCAGATCGGGGGAGTCTGGACGCGATGCCCCGACAAAGAAGCCTTTCTTCATCGACACAGGTAAGCCTCGTGAAACCAGGCTTACCTGTGTCGATGAAGAAAGGCTTCTTTGTCGGGGCATCACGTCCAGACTCCCCCGATCTGCCGACAAACAGCTGATCGGCAGATCGGGGCAGCCATTTAAATTTAAATGAAGCCGCGATTATTTTAATCGCGGCTTCATTTCCCTCTTCCGATCTGGCTAATCTACATGCCTCCGTCGAAGGAGGCATGTAGTCTAGACACACCCACAATGAACAAAATTGTTCTCCTCTTTCAGGATGCTAAAATAGCTAAACCACTAGTGTGTTTAAGGTGAGCTGAGATCTGGAGTCAGACTGAATCCTCGTTCCAGAGTGCAGGGTGTTCTGATGGAAGAGTTTGGTTCAGGCCCTCTCTGCTTTTCATAGGCTGTATAGCGATTTGAGTTCATACAAATCTTCATAGGCCAAGTTCCATCTCAGGGAGAGTGTGTGGTTTGGTGAAGGGCCACTCTGCTGAGAGCCAGCAGACCTGACTTCTAGCACTGATCTCCTGCATGACCTTGTACACGTTGCTTATCTTTTGTGTGCTTTTGTCCTCCCCTTAGTGAAATCGGAATCTATGTCCTCCTCCCCATGAGTGTCAAGGCATGTAGAATAGGACTCACTGGCACGTAGGGTCTTTTTGAAAGGCCTCTGAGATACAGGAAGGCAAAGCTCTATAGAAGAACAGGATATTATTAAAAGCTTCAGGGGGTAGCTGAGTTTGTCTGTACAAGATAAACTTTAAAATCAACAAATTCTGGTAGCACTTTAAAGACTAACAAAACAGGTAGAGGGTATCATGAGCTTTTGTGGGCACAGCCCACTTCTTCAGATGTAATGGAGTTTTATAACTGAGCTGGGATCCGTGAGAACCACAAGGGGTTTTAATGAATGTATCAGCTACAACTTTTTCATTGCAGGGAATGTGGTATATTAAACTGAGCAGAACCTCCCCAGGGCATCATGCCAACCTGCAATGAAACCAACATCAGTCATGCAACTTTCCTCCTGGCAGGAATCCCCGGGCTAGAAGCTGTGGGCCCCTGGATCTCCATCCCGTTCTGCTCCATGTACCTTGTGGCAATTTTAGGAAACGGTCTCATTCTGTTTGTGATAAAGACACGGAAGAGTCTCCATCAGCCCATGTACTTGTTCCTTTCCATGTTGTGTGTCACCGACCTTGGTTTATCTGCTTCAACCTTGCCCACGGTACTCAGCGTCTTCCTGTTTAACATGAGAGAAATTGACGTTGATCTCTGCCTGGCCCAACTTTTCTTTGTTCACACTTTCTCCGTCATGGAATCCTCTGTACTACTAGCCATGGCCTTTGACCGCTTTGTTGCCATACGCCACCCGCTGAGATATGCTTCGATTTTAACCAGTGCCAGGATAGGAAACATTGGGTTGCTGACAATAGTCAGGGGTATTGGCCTGCATATCCCATGCCCCATTCTTCTCAAGAGGTTGCCATACAACAGGATTCAACCTCTCTCCTATTCCTATTGTTTGCATCCAGATGTGATGAAGGTGGCCTGTGCAGACACTACGCCCAATAGCTACTATGGCTTGTTTATTGTTCTTTCTACTCTGGGCTTGGACTCTGTGCTCATTGTCTTGTCTTACGTCATGATCCTTAACACAGTGCTGAGTCTCACATCCTGGCGTGAGCGTCTCAAGGCCCTGAACACCTGCATCTCCCACATCTGTGTCACACTGCTGTTCTACACCCCGCTGCTCAGTTTGTCTATGATCCACAGGTTCACGAAAAATGCCCTTCCGTTGAGTCAAATTCTTCTGTCTTATCTCCATCTTCTCCTCCCTCCTGTGCTCAACCCCATTGTGTATAGCATAAAAACCAAAGAGATTCGTAAACAGATCATGAAGATCTTTCAAAATTATTCCACTAAGAGGCTCTAATAGGGGCACTGAATAAGTTTGTCTAATCTGTATGGCTACGTCTACATTGGCACCCCTTTGCGGAAAAGGGATGCTAATGAGACGAGTCAGAATTGCAAATCCGCGGGGGATTTAAATATCCCCCGCGGCATTTGCATTTACATGGCTGCCGCTTTTTTCCGGCTTGGGGATAAGCCGGAGAAAAGCGCCAGTCTAGACGCGATTCTCCGGAAAATAAGCTGGAAGAAAGTAGGAATAAGAAATCCTCCGGAAAAGGGCTTATTTTCCGGAGAATCGCGTCTAGACTGGCGCTTTTCTCCGGCTTATCCCCAAGCCGGAAAAAAGCGGCAGCCATGTAAATGCAAATGCCGTGGGGGATATTTAAATCCCCCACGGATTTGCAATTCCGACTCGTCTCATTAGCATCCCTTTTCCAGAAAGCGGTGCCAATGTAGACGTAGCCTTTATTTCTGAACGTCCATACCCATGACATCCAAGAGTTGCTGTGACCCTTCACCAGCAAGGGTTAAGCATCCAGGCAGCTGACTGAACTAAATACAACTTTCAAGAGTGTATGAGGAATGTATTGAAATGGAAACAGGGCCATTCCTTGTAGATAGCTGAAGGAGCCATAGTAAACATACTAGCATTCTTGAAAAATAAGTCTGCATTGTTGGAGAATCAGACATAGGTAATTATTTTATTTGTCTGCATTTACCTATATCTTATTAGAAATTTAATGAGATCTGATTACTTTGTAAATACTATATTGCGATTCGTGTCTGTAATGCTTCATTACTGTATTCTATTGGTTCAGTGATCAAAAGGTTATATTAACCTTTAGATGAAACTTGCTATTTTTAATTGTCTTTATTTCTCTTTGAAGTTTGTGGTAAACTACCTATGAACCATTTGAATTGTTAATTGCCTTATGCTAAGCAATGCAAGTAGTTATCGGTGTATGCCCAGGAAAGAAACATGTAGTTTCAAGCAACAATGTACATTGTCTATTCTTCTCCAAAGAAATGCCTGCTTTGATCAGTTGCTGACACAAGGCAAATCAAATGAACTTCAGTTATAAAGGGGCTTTGGGGCATGATTCTTAACATTTCAGTTGTGCTTAAATTATGTCAAAGAAAGTTCAAGTCTCATGAGAGAGGACTATTCTGGATTAGCCGTGTAACGCTTATGGAAGAAATTGAATAAACACTGGAGATGGACCGCTTATTCGATTATTACTTTTTCTATTAAGTCCAGAAGGATTTCTACAAATCAGCAGCCTCACCATCTCATCAATGAAACTGATCTAAGAACCTGATTCACATCTGTTTGTATACTTGTCTTTTAACCGCAGTAACTCTCTTTTATGTTGAAATGAATTCTAGTTTAGTTAATAAGAATTGTCTGTATGCATCTATTTGGCTAAAATCTGAAATATTCATTGACCTGTTGGGCAATGTATTTGACTTCTTGGGACTGGGACATCTTTATTTATGGTGAATAATATTTTGAATAACTCTCACTATATGGATGTAGTTGTCTTTTTGGGAACCAATGTCTGGAATGCTTAAAGGGAACTGTATTTTGGCTTCTTGATAATCAGTGTGGAATTCCGTATGTTTTGTTACTGGCTTGGTAAATTTTATTATAAGATTAAGCCAGCAGCTTTGGGGATTGACTTTGTAGTTTTTCCTAATTAAGCATTCTCAGTATAGCCCCGCTGTTGATCACTGTCACTGCTTCCCAAAAAGGAAAATTGTGATGTTCACTCTAAAACTAGTGGCAGAATATCCCAGTCTGCAAAACTGCAGCCTTGTGCCCTTAGATCTCATCTTTCATCAGTTAAGTACCTTGTTTTGGATGGGGATTTAGGGGTGTTCAGGGGAATACATATAAGGAAGAAGCAGTTGTAAGGAAGAAAGACCACATGCATTAATTCTTAAACTAATTAGCACATTGACTTTAAAAACGTATTCTGTATTCTGAAAGCATTGGCGGTGGCTATACTCTATTTTGTATCCATTCAGAAGTCAAATCCCTGATCAAGACGCAAAATTTGACTCAGCTTCTGATATGGCTTTGCTACTGATGTCTCTATGATAAAATGTATTTTATTGTTACCTTGCTCTTCATTGTAAATAATTGTTATTAATAGTTACTTTTTTTTAAATCCTTACTATGCCCTTCTGTAATATAACAGGTGGTCTGGAGGCACTGCTGTGAGGAATGAATATGGGCAAATTGCTTAGAACTAGGGCTATTTATAGACCAAGACTGGGGTTTCTCTTCTATAAGGCCCCAAACCAGTCACATAAACCACTTCCGCTGCCAATCTGGCCAGCAAGAAGTCACACATGAAATCCCCTCAGTAGATATTCTACATAGACAAAGAACCATTGTCATCTTCATTGTTTGGTAGGTTGATAATGACCCAGACATCTGGTATCTTTATTCAATCCATAGGTGTGAGAATGGAACTTGTGAAAGAGCTGTAGTTCTGTGGGGACTGAAAGTTTTATTCTTTTTATATTTGTATTTTAGGTTTATAGCAATGTCGTTTAATGATGTAGCAATAATATAGTGATGTAAGGTAACATATTAACACACATTTAATATTTTATTAAATTAAGTTATTTTAGTTAAATGTTTATTTCTTTGTCTTAAAGTTTAATGAATTTAGTGAATGGGTTTGAGTAAAAAAATAGTTTGGGTATTGTGTCTTTGTTAATGAGACTAGAGGAAAGTTGATGCTAAGGCTTTAATTGTTTGATTCATAATGTCTTTTTGCTTTGCCCAATGCAGATATTGATCTTATGCTCTTCCTCGAGAAGTCCTTGTAAAAGATTGTTTATGCATGAAAGGAGTATGAATGTGTTGAGATTAAGGTACAAAAGTTATTGCTCAGAACCAGATGACCGAAGAAGGAGGGGTAAGCTTGGGTGAAAACTAGATGACCCAGCATCAAAGAAAAACCATCTATAACCATCGATGTGTACCCCTACTCACAAGATGATTGGATATTGGCAGATTGACAGCCTTAAAGCAGAACTAGAACCCCTGAAGGATGATTGATCACAGGATGAGCCACGGAGATTAAAGTGTTCTCTAAAGACGAACTCGGCTACCTCCTGAAGGTTTCTGTATGTTCCCTTTACAGATGTCTGATTTGTGTCTATTAATTCTTTCCCGTAGGGACTGTCCAGTTTGTCCAATATATATTGCAGTGGGGCATTGCTGGCATTTGATGGCATAGATCACATTAGTGGATGTGCAGTTAAATGAGTCTCTGATTTGGTGGCTTATGTGATTGGCTCCAGTAATGAATTCACTTGTATAGATATGTGGGCAGAGTTGGTACCGCGGCTGTTTGCAGGGCTGGGTTCCTGGTTGTTTATGATGTACTTGTGCAGCATGGTTACCGGAAGAAATTTGTTTCAGGTTGAGGGGTTGTCTGTAAGTGAGACTAGGTCTATTCTTCCACCTCCTCCCATCTCCTTTATTTATTTTGGTCACGGACATCCAACACTCTAGTCATCTGAAGAAGGGGGCTGTGCCCACGAGAGCTCATGATACCGTCAACATGTTTTGTTAGTCGTTAAAGTGCTACCAGACCATTTGTTGTTTTTTTAAGTTTATCCTGTTACAGACTAACTCGGCTACCCCCTGAAGTTTAGCCCGTGATGTGACATTTACCTCACACACAAACTATGCTCCCCAAATTGACTCATTTGCAACCTGAAGTCTGCAATTCCTAAGGGGCTCGATCCCCAATCTCATCGAGGTCCCGTCAGAGAGGAGCTAAGGTGCCCCCCCTCCAGGATTCTCTCTTCCCACTGGCTGCTTCCCTGGCTCACTCATTACTGCTTTACGTTCCAACCACAATTAATTTATTAAACAGCAACTGTAAGAAAAGAAGGGGGGAAGGGAAGAAAAAGGTGAAAGGACAAGGACCCCCCTCTATGGGCATGGGGACGCCACAGTCTGTTCCTCAGACAGTCCAGACCCAGGGACAATGGATTCTTCCTCCAAGTGGGAAGGCCATAAAGCCCCACCCACTCCATGGCTCTGCCCCTGCCCTTCTTCTTCCTTCCAATAACCCGCACCAGCCAAGCTGGACCCCAGAAGCAGGCCCATGTCCCCACCACCTGGGCCGCCCACTAAGGGAAGGCGGAGGGTCTGCAGCTCCCTAGAGCTGCCCACAAGGTTCATGCCCAACTCAGCTCTGGTTTCCAGCCTGGTTTGGAGGGGGCACCTGAGGGGCAAAGTTGCTGCTGCTGGTCCATGATAAGAGCTGCCTGGGCACTTGTGGGGAGTCACGGATGCTCCATCTGCCCTGGGTGTGAGCTCCAGGGGGTGGCTGTTCCACTGCCTCTGCCCACGCCCTGGCTGCGGTGCAGTGGTACCCTGGGTCAGACACTGCACTGCAAGGGTCCCCACATCCACACCCCACAGGCTGTAGGTGACAGGACCAGTCTCCTCACATCCACCCTCCCATTGAGTTCATGCCCCTCCCCCTAGACCAGCCTTCAAGGCTCTCCTATCCGGGGATGTCTCCTTGTACTGGGGCCTTTGCCCATGGGCCCACCCAGCTCTCCCCAGCTGCTCATCACACTCTTCTGCTACGTTACCTGGAGCATGGCTGCTATCCCACTACCATGGCTCTGGGCCAGCAGCTCTGCCATGGATCCCCACTGGTGTGGCTGCTCTGTGCTGACCCAGCTTCCAGCTCCCCAGCCCTGCCTCACTGCTGCTGCTTGGCCTCTGGCCCAGCTTTGCTGGGTGGGCTGCTTCTCCATCCCTGGGGCTTCTGCCGGCTGCTGATCTGTCTCCAGCTTAGCTTAGAGAGGAACCCCCCGATTTCTGTAATGTTAATAACCCAAATTCCCTTAGAAACCAACCAAAAAGTAGCCCAATCTATTTCTTGAAACAAGTGGATTTTTTTATTAACCCCTAGCTCTATATATCCAGTAACAAATGAAATCTTTAGTCATGTACCTAGTTTGCACATTTGATTTAAAGACAATGATTGAACACCCCAGCAGGAGTTTGTCCACATTAGTACTGGAGCTATGAGATGACAGTCAGCTTCAAAATCAAATCAACAGTGCTGGAACTTGCATCCGGATCGAGAGTTGGTAGATGTTTCAAACCAAAACAGAGAATGACAGTGTTAAAATAGCAACTAAGAAGCTCAAAATGTATGTAGTACAAAAATAACAATGCCATTATTATAGTATTTATTTCTAATGGCATTCAATGATAGCAATCAATGGCCATGATTTGAATTAATTTGTTACTGGTAGGGTATATCTAGACTGTGGCACTATTTCACGATCCTGAACTAGCAATGCCGCGTCTTTAACTGCGCCTGCTATTTCCCAAAAGAGCGGGTGCACTATTCTGGCGTCCCTGTAACCCTCGTTCCATGAGAGTTACGGGATTTGTTGGAATAGTGTCTTATTTTGAAATTTGGCACTGTCTACACATAGCGCAAATTGCATAGCTTATTCCGACAAAAGGGTGCTGTCTAGACGCACCCTCAGTCTCCAAAAGCTAAAATTTCATCCTCACTGTGTTCCTCAGAAGTAGACTGCTTTCTGGCCATACCTCAGCAATGACCAGTCCAGTGCATTTGTAACCCACACACCTAGGCTATGTCTACACTGCAGGCATCTTGCACAAGAAGCCTTTTGCACAAGAGTTTTTGTGCAAAATCTTCTTGCTCAAGAGTGTGTCCACACCTCAAAGCGCATCACAAAAGTGATGTGCTTTTGCACAAGAAAGTGTCCACACTGCATGGACGAATGGCCATCAGAGCATCTGTGCTTTGACCTCTGGAGAATCCACACTTGCCTTTTTGCGCAATAGCTGCAGTGCAAAAGGAAGTTATGCTTCATAAAAGGAGGTTTACCTACACCGGCAAAAGCCCTCTATTCTGCCATTTTACTACTGATTTACTTGCACAAAAGCGCATTTGAGGAGTGGATGTTCTGCAGGTTGGCCATTTTTGCACAAAAACCTTGCAATGTAGATGTAGCCTTAGTGTGGTTCACTGTCCCATGTACTGGCAATTAGACTACTTACACCGACAGCTAAGAACAAGAGAGTTCTGCAGCCTAAGTCGGGAGGCAGCTGGCTTTATCATCCAAGCTGGAGAGCTTCCTACAGTAAGCTCCAGAAGTTGCAGGTTCAAATCCACCTGGTGATGGTTACACATTCATTTCTTTCCCTGGTGCAAACTGTTCACAAGAAAATTAGTGCCATTGCATCTGCACCCTCCCTCCCGCCCCCAAGAATGGTTTCTAATGGCTCCTCTGGCAATTGATGGGCAGTTTTGTTTTAAGCAAGCTCATCTGAGAAAATGATCTTTCAACCGCAGTGATGCTAATAACATAGCGACAGCAAAGAAAGAGCAAATGGGCAAAGTTCATGAAAGTCTTTGTCCCCAGCACTATCCAAGATGTGTTGGAGAACTTCTACCCAAAACTGATCTATTTGGTAGTTCTGAGTATGAAGCTAGTGAACCATAAGAAAATCTCTCTACAGCTGCTCCAAGTATCCAAGGTCTCCACAGAACAATAGCAAAAATGAGATATCAGCCAATTTGGGGGCGTTGTCTACACTGGCAAGTTACTGCACTGTAACGTTCTCACTCATAGATGAGAAAGATTAGTCCTCCACACAAAGCAATTTTTAGCACCATAAAGTGCCTGTGTAGACAGGTTTCCAGGGCTGGGAGGAGCACACTACACACTGGGAGCCAGACCTCTCATCAAGGTAGGTTGTTAGGTTGACAAAACCTGGGGCCTGAAGGGCTGCGCACAGCAGAAGGACTTAGTACTTCAAGTGATTGAATCACTGGGTGTTTGGTGAGAATCTCTGTTCCATCCGTTTCACAAACTCCAGTAAGAAATATCCACGCCTACTTCTGACATCTTCGACAATGGGAATGGCTAGTGTGTGTTTGGAAATGATAAAAGCAACTGCAAAATCAACTGTGTCATCAGATATTTGACTCCAGAGGGATGTTGTCGTTTCACAAAGCATTCCAGTTCTGGCGAAACACACTTGCACTAGACTCACCTAAAAAGCTCTCGTGGGATGTCGTGGGATCGGTTCCCGCAGCAGCTTGCCCTCATTACCATTTTCCAAATGAAACTTGTGGTTTAACCTCCAGACTTACTGAAGGATTCCATATAGAAAAATCAGGCAAATTTTGTTCCAGGATCATTGATGATATGATGAAGAAGTACAGTCTTGTCATTTCTTGGTCTTTGGTTATCTGAAAATCTAGCTTCAGTGTGGACTAATGGAAAGCCACCGGTCAAGAAACAGCCATATCTTCTGGAGGTTGGGAAGTCAGAGAAAGGCCAACGGGTAGGGTGTTTGGAGGTGGCTACTGTTTGGTAATGTGGAAAGAGAACAGGTGATGGTGAGAGAGAGGGAAATCGGAGACGGAATAATGCTGGGTCATGGAGTGGTAAGTCGTTAGGTGTGAGGAACTTCTCAGACTGTGAACATCCTGCCATGAGAGCAAGGGACTGGACTTGATGACCTCTCAAGGTCCCTTCCAGTTCTAGTGTTCTATGATTCTATGATCCACAGTGCTAAGCTCAGTCAAACGGGAACATAGCACCATTCATTAATAAGGATATACTTTCCTCCTCTTCTCACACATGTTTAAAGGCAATGGGCACAGGGGATCATCTTCTGCAGATGTATTTGCCCACTTTGACTCGAAGCTCTTTGGTTTTGACTCCATAAATGATGGGGTTGAGCATGGGGGGGACAAGGAGATAGATGTTGGCCAAGGTGATGTGAACATGGGAAGGGATTCCCTGATCAAACCTTTGTGTCAGGAAGGAGAAAAGGCAGGAAGTGTAAGACATCAGCATCACACAGATGTGGGCTGTACAGGTGTTGAGGGCTTTCTGGTGGGCTTTCTTGGAGGAGATTCTGAGGATGGCCCTGAGGATCAGGCCGTAGGACAATGCAATAAGCGTCAGGTCTAACCCGCTGACTGCTAACGCCGTCAACAAGCCATACATTCTGTTGACTGTGGTGTCCCCACATGATACCTTTGCCACCGCTATGTGCTCGCAGTATGTGTGGGGGATCATGTGATTGGCACAGAACGGCAGCCTGCCCAGGAGCAGAGGCAGGGGCAGAATGATGAGAACAGCTCTTACCAAGCTCACGAGCCCCAGAAGAGCTATCCGTACATTGGTAAGGAAGGTGGCATATCTCAGAGGGTCACATATGGCAACATAGCGATCAAAGGCCATAGTCACGAGGATGCCTGAGTGCATAACAATAACCATGTGAAGGAAGAACAGCTGGATGAGGCAGCCGTCCAGAGTAATACCTTTCCAATTAAGCCAAAATATAAACAATGCTTTAGGCACGACAGAGGTAGACATGCCGATGTCTGTGAGCGCCAGCATGCAGAGCAGTAGGTACATCGGCTTGTGCAGGCTCTGCTCTTTCCATACAACAAACAGAACTGTGAAATTTCCCAATAGGCTGATAATGTAGCATGCAGAGAAAGGGATGGCAATCCAGATGTGGGCAAATTCCAGGCCAGGGATGCCCATTAGGATGAATGCTGAAGGATCAGAGGAGGTGAGATTGAAAGCTGCCATGATGTGGTTGATGCATTGAATGGGTTCAGAAAGCTCCAGGTACCTGGGAAGAGAGAGAAGCGAGGGGGGGGGGGAGATGTTACAAACATAACAAATACCGCAATAAATATTTTCAAATAATTACTAGTCTAAAAAGGGGGCTGAGCACGGAGGTAGCAACTTTTGCAGATGGTACCATATTCTTTAGGTCAGAGTCAAGTCCAGGGATGTCCTCTGAGCCAGGTGGATGGGCCACATGATATTATATGAACATCAGTGTCAATAACTGCAATGGGTCTGCCCATCGGAGGGAAAAGTTTGAACTCCTCAAACACTTAACAGTAGGAATCAGGGCAAGGACTTTGATGCCATGATTTAGGTTGGACATTAGGAAAAACTTCCTAACTGTCAGGGTGGTTAAACACTGGAATAAATTTCCAAAGGGGGGTCCTGGAATCTTCATCACTGGAGATATTTAAGAGCAGATTTGAGAGACATCTATCAGGGATGGTCTAGATGGTGCTTGGCCCTGCCATGAGGGCAGGGGACTGCACTTGATGACCTCTCGAGGTCCCTTCCAGTTCTAGCATTGTGTGGGTCTATTATTCTACATCACACAGCTCTGTGAAACTCTGCTCACAGTGCAGGTGTCTACAGCAACTAAGCAAAACATTTGGATCCAGGAGGAGAGGGATGAAGAACCCTACAGAAAATAAAAGGCCATGAGATCAGCCAGACAAAATTTCTCCCTACCTTGGACTCCCTTCTATCACTGGACATTGTAGAACTAGAAGAATTCAGGGAATGATCAAGGGCAGGGGGAACTCCAATGAAAAGAGATTGAAAAGACTGGGATGGTACGTGACAAAGGAGATGAAGAAGAGGGGATATAAGGCAAGTCTATATAACACTAACTGGTCTATAGCAGATCAAGACTCTGTTCTCACTGTGAAACTGAAACATGGGTAATTCCACGGAGATTTAAAAAAAATAATGTTTCCTTTGCCCAATGCCTAATTAGACTGAAGAACTCATGGAATCATAGAATACTAGGACTGGAAAGGACCTCGAGAGGTCATCAAGTCCAGTCCCACCCTCATGGCAGGACCCAGTACTGTCTAGACCAGCCCTGATAGACAATTATCTAACCTACTCTTAAATATCTCCAGAGGTGGGAGATTCTAAAAACTCCCTAGGCAATTTATTCCTGTGTTTAACCACCCTAACCGTTAGGAACTTTTTCCTAATGCCCAACCTAAACCTCCCTTGCTGCAGTTTAAGCCCATTGCTTCTTGTTCTATCCTCAGAGACCAGGAAGAACAAGTTTTCTCCCTCTTCTTTATGACACCTTTTAGATACCTGAAAACTGCCATCACGTCCCCTCTCAATCTTCTGTTTTCCAAACTAAACAAGCCCAATTCTTTTAGTCTTCCTTCACAGGTCATGTTCTCTAGACCTTTAATCATTCTTGTTGCTCTTCTCTGCACCTTCTCCAATTTCTCCACATCTTTCTTGAAACGTGGTGCCCAGAACTGGAGACAATACTCCAACTCAGGCCTAATCAGTTCAAAGTAGAGAGGAAGGATGACTTCTCATGTCTTGCTCACAATACTCTTGTTAATGCATCCTAGAATCATGTTTGCTTTTTTTGCAACAGCGTCACACTGTTGACTAATATTTAGTTCGTGGTCCACTATAACTCCTAGATCTCTTTCTGCCGTACTCCTTCCTAGACAGTCACTTCCCATTCTGTATTATGTGTGAAACTGATTGTTCCTTCCTAAGTGGAGCACTTTGCATTTGTCCTTATTAAACTTCATCCTGTTTACCTCAGACCATTTCTCCAATTTGTCCAGATCATTTTGAATTATGACCCTGTCCTCCAAAGCAGTTGTAACTCCTCCCAGCTTGGTATCATCTGCAAACGTAATAAGCATACTCTCTATGACAATATCTAAATCGTTGATGAAGATATTGAAGAGAACCGGCCCCAAAACAGACCCCTGCAGAACCCCACTTGTTATACCTTTTCAGAAGAATTGTGAACCATTAATAACTACTCTCTGGGAATGGTTATCCAGCCAATTACGCACCCACCTTATAGCAGCCGCATTTAAGTTGTATTTGCCTAATTTATTGAGAAGAATATCATACAAGACCGTATCAAACGCCTTACTAAAGTCTAGGTATACCACATCCACCTCTCCTCCCTTATCCACAAGACTCATTATCCTGCAAGTCCTATGCTGGAAAGACACATTTGCCCCATGGAAACAGACGTTATCCCAGTGCCAACTCTGTCCACACATCTACACAAGTGATCTCATCACTAGACCCAACTACATCAGCTACTACATCAGAGGTTCATTTAACTGCACATCCACTAATGTGATCTGTGCCATCAAATGTCAGCAATGCCCCTCTGCCATGTATATTGGACAAACTGAACAGTCTCCATGGGAAAGAATTAATGGACACAAATCAGAAAAGGCAACACACAGAAGCCTGTTGAAGAACACTTTAACCTGCCCAGGCACTCATGAATGGATCTCAAAGTCACTGTGTTGTTTTAGGCCAATTCCACAAGCCAAATACACAGGGAAGGGCTGGAACTTAACTTCATTTAACCAACCAAACAATGGATATATAAGAACACTTTGCACCTTCTCTATCAGCTTCATGTAACAGGAACACTCTAATACACTATTTTCCCCCTTTCTTCCCCCTCCACCTCCCGCCATCCCCTGTTTATTTTGGAACTGGACTTTTAAAACTCCATTCATCTGCAGAAGTGGGTTGTATCCACGGAAGCTCATGATACCATCTGCATGTTTTGTTAGTCTTTAAGGTGCTGTTAACGATTCGTTGGTTTTTAAGTTTTTCCTGCTGTTCTATGACTTTGTGCTCCACAGAACAGACATGAAAGACACAAGGATCTTGGTATTATAGGACTATAGGCCTTCACCTCGGATACTTTCTCTGTTTCGCTGACAGAGACATTTTTGCAGACAACCAACTTCGTCTGAGGTGTAGCAATGGGGGGGTGTCTGTCATGCAAAGTGCAATAAGGAAAACATGAGATCTCGGTATGATCCTGTGGCCAAAAAAGCAAATGCCACCCTGAGGTGATAAGCAGAGGTATTTCAAAGAGAGGGAGCGGTGTCATTTTACCTCTGTATTTGGCACATGTGTGACTGCAGATGGAACCTTGTTCCCAACTCTGAGTGTCCACAGTCCAAGAAGGATGGTGATGCATTGGAGAGGGGTCAGAGATGACTCACAAGAAGGATTAAAGGGTTAAGGACCTGCCTTACAGGGACAGATTCAAATAGCTCAACGCTTTTCGCCTGACAAAGAGAAGGCTCTGGGGTGACTTGTTGAAAGTTTATGAGCACTTACATGGGAATAAATATTGCATAAAGGGCTCATCGGTCTAGCAGAGCAAGTTCTAACATCATCTAAGGGCTGGAAGTTAAAGGTAGACACATGGGGTGCATCTAGATTGGTAAGATTTTGCCAGCTGTCTACACTGTCCGCTTGAATTTCCGCAAGAGCACTGACGTTCTAATGTAAGAATTCAGTGCTTCTTGCACAAATACTTTGACGCTCCCGCTCAAGGATAATCCCTCTTGCGCAAGAATACTTGCGCAAGAGGGCCAGTGGAGACGGGCACCTTAATTTTTTGCGCAAGAAAGCCCAATGGCTAAAATGGCCTTCGGAGCTTTCTTGTGCAAAAGCGTGTCTATACTGGGCAAGGATGCTTTTGCACAAAATTACTTTTTGCGCAAAAGCATCCATGCCAGTCTGGATGCTCTTTTGCGGAAATACTTTTAATGGAAAAACTTTTCCGTTAAAAGTATTTCCGCAAAATCATGCCAGTCTAGACGCAGCCATGGCGTATGTCTAGACTACATGCCTCTGCTGACAGAGACATGTAAAATAGGCTACCCGACATAGTCAATGAAGTGGGGATTTAAATATCCCCAGCTTCATTAAAATAAAAATGGCCGCCATGCTATGCTGGCTCTGCTGATTGTTGGCACAGTGAGACAGTCAAGACGCGGATCGGTCGATAGGGAACGCCTTTGTTGACCGCTCCCTTATGCCTCGTGAAACTTCCCATGTGTCCTGGCCCTTGTGACACTGTCTGTGTGATTTCTCACTGGTGAAATACAGTCACTGAAGTCCCCTCGGGCAAGGGACTGAGTGAGAAGGGAGAGGCCTCCTGCCCTGTACTGGAAGAGCTGTGGGAAGCAGCTCAGAGGCTTTGGGAATCCAAGGTGCCAGGGGACCATGGCGATGACAGAGGTTACCAGCATGCTCTTGGAAGCAGCCTGGGAGGGGAAGGGAGCATAGACACGAGGCTGAGACTGAACCGACTATGGAGCAAAGATTAATGGTTCTTTCCACCAGTGAAATGCCTGACGTTACGTAAATAATATTCCTCAACTGGAAACCCCCAGGCTGTCCCTTCCCCATTTCATCTGGTTTTAGGACTTTGTGTTACTGTGATCTGGATACCATATGCTCCTCTCCTCCCCCCTACCCCAACTCTGTGCCTTCCTGGACTTACCCCCGTGAAATTCCCAACACCTTCTGATTTCCACTAAACCAGAAACAGCCTTTTATCTCCTCTTGTCTTCTCCAGACCAAGAAATGCAGGAACACGGTGAGAACAGAACCTATAGCCCCTGCACACAAATTGTGATGCTGCTTGATTTGATCTCTAATCCAGTGCATCTGGGATTTCGGGAACTCTTCTGTCAGTTCTGATTTGCTCCAAACAGCTCACCCGTCCCTATAGGCCAGAGTGTGACTATGGGTGAAGTCACAGACATTTTTCAGGACCTTTAGCTAAGTCCCTATATGAGGATTTAGGGAGACCTCCTGGCTCTGTTGGGAGTTTTACCAGCTATAGATAGTGCTATTCCGGAGGGTGCTGAACGAGTTTGAAGGAAAACCTCCAGCCCATGTGACTGGGCATGAGGTATGGAGGTTTCAAAACACCCGGTCCCTGGTTCTGTTCTCTTGTTGGAGGCCAGTGTCAATCTGGAGTGGCACACGGAGGGCACAAGGTAAGAGCAGAACCTGACCAACCTATCCATTCTGATAGTGAACTCTTTGGTAACACAGACATCCACTGCAGAGGCTTTGGCTGCTCTTCCTACTAGGGTCGTGAAGTTGCTGAATTGGAGAAGCTGAGCGAACCAGAGGAAAATCCACATACACCCAAAAGAGAGAAGCGAATGAGACAGAGAGAAGGACACAGGAAGAGACAAGGAACTGATCTGAAACACAAATCTTTGTCTGAACTATGTCCAATAAACTTTTCATTCCAGTTTCACCAGGTGACTCTTCTAGAGCCCTTAACCCTCTTGCAGAAACAGGCAACTCACCGAAATTCACCTCAGCAACAGGAAGAGCCCTAGGAATTGGAGCATGAATCTCACATGTCTGAAACTCGCAGCGCTGGAGAGCAACCTTTATCATCCCCATGTATACTCCCTGCGGACCCTCGGATTGCCCTGGATTCCTGGACAATTCCCAGCACCCTGTGAGAAGCGTGAAGAGTAGAAAATAGACCCTGGAGAACTTCAGCATGTGAGACTCCCCTGGGCATGGAGAAATGATTCACTGATGTCAGCAGCTCATCTTGTCCAGGCATGTTGAATCTTGCAGACTGGATAGAGTGGTCCGGTGCCACTGAAACATCAGGGAGAAAAGGAAGAGCCAATGACGTTCTCATTTACCTATCAGCATTTCTGTGCGGCTGCCTCTCCTCCATCTCTCCCAGCTGACGAGCTCTGCGCTGAATCCCTGTGACTGTGACATGAAATGGAACAGCTCTTGTAGCTCCATGTTTAAAATACTGAGTAACAGCCACACTCCTCTAATGGCCTCTGTCTGACCCAGGACAACACGGAGTGCCCCTGCTTAGTCCTAAACTTCCCCCCCAGTGCAATATCGTGCCATGGGCAGGAGCAGCTTCCTGACCCTTTCAATGATCAGCACGTGCCCTGAAGCATATGGATTGCTAGAGTAACTGCACAAACTATAATTGGGTTAGGGAGGAGGGAGGCAGATGTTCAAAGGCACAGATGTGTGTTCGGCGCCCAGTGTCCATCTGCATTTGGTGGGATTCAGGATGTCAAGGCACAAAGGCAATAGACTCCAGATATAACAAGGGTGGGCAAGATTTGGCCTGTGGGCCAGATGCAGCCCACCAAGCCTTTTAATCCAAGCAGGTCCTGCGGCATGGACCTGTTCCATGCCACTCAAAGGAGCTGGCAGCTCCCCGTGGCTCTCTGCTTCACATGTGGGCAGGGAGGCTTTGTGTGCTGCCCCAAACTGCCAGCACAATGTCTCAGCTTCTATTGGCTGGAAACCAGCCAATGGGAACTGAGACATTGTGCTGAGGGGTGGGTGCAGAGCAGCACAATCTGTCAGTTCCCATTGGCTGGAAACCAGCCAATAGGAGCTGAGACATTGTGCTGGGAGTAGGGGCAGTGGGAGAAACCTCCTCCCCATCCCTCAAAAGAACATAAGAACGGCCATACAGGGTCAGACCAAAGGTCCATCCAGCCCAGTATCCTGTCTGCCCACAGTGGCCAATACCAGGTGCCCCAGAGGGAGTGAATTGAACAGGTAATAATCAAGCGATCTCTCTCCTGCCATCCATCTTCACCCTCTGACAAACAGAGGCTAGAGACATCATTCCTACCCATACCGGCTAATAGCCATCCATGGACTTAACCTCCATGAATATATCTATTCCTCACAGCAGAGAAAGCCACATGGAACAGCGAGCTCAGCGTTCTGGGGATGTTGGCAGGCATGGAAGTCTGCCTGAAAGTGCTGCTGGCAGGGAGCTGCTTAGGTAGGCGCTTTCCAGCTAGAGCCTGCCTCTGGCACCCCATCCTCTGCTGCATCCCAGCTACCTCCCAGACTCTGCACCCCTCCTCAGCCCTCCTCCAGGCCACAATCCTCTCTTGCCCCTATAGCCCCTCCAGCACCTTGCATCCCAATCTGCTGCCCCACATCACAACCCCCTCCTTCACCCAACCTCTCTCTCAGACCACGCATCCCCTCCTGCACCCCCGTCCCTGCCGTGAGCTCCCTACTGCACCCAACCTTTTCCCCAAACCAGCCTCTTTTTCCACTAATCATAGCCACGTACTGCTGCCAATTGCCCCAGCCGCTGTAATATCCACCCATTAGCCTCAGAAAATTCACTGCCACCCTGTGGAGGCCAAATGACATGATCTTGAATTGGTGGAAGCCAAAGAGTTTGGGGAAGGCTTTCTTCTCCCAGGATTCTGACAGGATTCTGACAGGCACCCGCCCACAACAGTGCGGATCCCAGGGTGCATGCCGCAGCCCCAAACCACACAACCTCAGTACGCATCCCGGGCCACCTCCCCCAGAGCACCCTTGGGTGCCCGCCCAAGTTTTAGTGAGGGATAGATAGTAAAGTCATGGACAGGACAGAGCCATGAATTTTGGTTCACTGTCTGTGACCAATCCATGACTTCTACTAAAAATGTCCTTTACTAACACAGGGTATGTCTACACTACAAAGTTAGTTCGAACTAACAGACGTTAGTTCGAACTAACTTTCATAGGCGCTACACTAGCGCTCTGTTAGTTCGAATTTAATTCGAACTAACGGAGCGCTTAGTTCGAACTAGGTAATCCTCATTCCACGAGGATTAAGCCTAGTTCGAATTTACTAGTTCGAATTAAGGGCTCTATAGACCCTTAATTCGAACTAGTGGGAGGCTAGCCCTCCCCAGTTTTCCCTGGTGGCCACTCTGGCTAACACCAGGGAAACTCGTCTGCGCCCCTCCCGACCCCGGACCCGTTAAAGGGGCACGGGCTGGCTACGGTGCCCGTGCCAGGTGCAAGCCTGCCAGCACCCAGCCAGCAGACCCTGCACCTGGCATGGCTCGAGCCAGCCACCCAATACCCCTCAGCCCTTCCCCTCTTCCCGGGACCAGGCTGGCGGCTCCCGGGAGCTTGCCCGGGAACGCAAGAGGCGGGCACCCGCCTGGGCTAGTGCAGACATCGTGGACCTCGTCCACGACCTCTGCACTAGGCACAGGAAAGTGGCCGGCTAGGGCAGGAGAGCTGCCAGCCTGGCCACCCAGGAGCAGGTGTGCATGAAAATCCAGGTGGTCCACTGAGACCCCCAACCCTGAGCCCTGAGCTTACAATGGCCATACTGGGTCAGACCAAAGGTCCATCTAGCCCAGTAGCCTGTCTGCCGACAGCGGCCAACCCTAGGGACCCTGGAGGGGATGGACCGAAGACAGTGACCAAGCCATTTGTCTCGTGCCATCCCTCTCCAGCCTTCCACAAACCTTGGGCAGGGACACCACTCCTACCCCCTGGCTAATACCACTCCATGGACCCAACCTCCATGACTTGATCTCACTTCTCTTTAAACTCTGTTCTAGTTCTAGCCTTCACAGCCTCCTGCAGCAAGGAGTTCCACAGGTTGACTCTTTGCTTTGTGAAGAACAACTTTCTGTTACTAGTTTGAAGCCTGCTACCCATTCCTTTCCTTTGGTGTCCTCTAGTCCTTCTTTATGGGAACTAATGAAGAACTTTTCTGTATGCACCCTCTCCACCCAAGTCCTGCTTTTAGAGACCTCTATCCTGTCCCCCCTCTGTCTCCTCTTTTCTAAGCTGAAAAGTCCCAGTCTGTTTAGCCTCTCTTCATATGGGACCTGTTCCCAACCCCTGATCATTTTAGTTGCCTTCCCCTCTCCCAGCCTCTCTCTTCCCCTCTCCCACCTCCTTTTCCCAGTCTCCCCCAGTTTTGTTCAATAAAGACAGAGTCAATGTTGGAAGAAATGTTATCTTTATTTTGTACATCAATAAGAAGGGGGGCTAGGGAAGGGTAAGTGGAAGGAGGTGAGGGAGGAATGGGGTATGCGCCCCTGATGGGGAGGACTGGGATGGCTCTGCGGGCTTTTGGGATAGAAGTTCTCCTGCAGCCCCCCAATTGTCCCCTCTCCCCAGATGGCAGCCTGCGGCAAGTGCAGCCGGTCTGATGGCCGAGTGCTGTGATGTGCCCAGTGTGGGTACTCCGGGCAATCCAAGCCAGGAGTGCTTTGCAAGCAGGGCACCCCTGAGAACTGTCTGTCCTGGTTGGGGGTCGGGACCCTTTAAGCACAGCCCTCAGCTAGCCTGACACAGCATCTCCACGCTCTAAGTCCTCCTCTGATGCCCTGCCGGCACTGCTTCCAGCTATCCTTAAGCCTGGTTCAGGGTCCACTTAATGTGGACATGCTAGTTCGAATTAGCAAAACGCTAATTCAAACTAGTTTTTTAGTCTGGATCCGTTAGTTCGAATTAGCTTAGTTCGAATTAACTAATTCGAACTAAGTTAGTTCGAATTAACGTTGTAGTGTAGACGTACCCACATAGCCTTTGCTGTCAGCCCAAGGTGTGATGGGGTGAGGTCACAGGAGACCTCTTGGGGGTGCCTCCTAGAGAGCTAATACAATCACTGCCACTCGCCTTCCTGCTCTCCGGGGCTTCTCACTGCCCGGTCCTGCTGGGCCAGTTCCCTGGTGTCCCCCAGCCGAGACACTGAGCTGAGATCCCTGCCCCCTCCCCCCCCCCCCCCCCCCCAAGAAGCATACACTGAACTTCTTCAGGTCCAAGGAGAGTGCAGTTCTGTGCTTAGCTTCCTGGGATACCCCTCCCCAAATGAGCTCAAAACCCACAATGAATTCCTTGGCTAAGCCCCCTTTAGCAATGAAAGGGGGAATGTGCACACTGGTTGCCCCTCCGGGTAACAACTATTTACACTGGGCTTGACAGTATGGCTGTGTCTAAACTACATGGCTCCATCGACGGAGCCATGTAAATCAGTGTTGTAGGCATAGGGAAATGAAGCGCCGATTTAAATAATTGCCGCTTCATTTAAATTTAAATGGCTGCTGTGCTGAGTCGACAAACAGCTGATCAGCTGTTTGTCGGCTCAGCACGCTAGTCTGGACGCTCCGCGGTCGACATTAAAGCCCTTTCTCGACCACCCTGGTAAACCTCGTCCCACGAGAAATAACGGAGTGCTTTGGGCAGGGGAGCTGGACTCAATGTCCTCCTGAGGTCTCTTCCAGCCATAGGATTCTATGATTCTATGATGTAAATGAGAAAGGCCTACACACCACTTTTCTTATTCTAGTGGCCCTAATTCACTTTGCTTCTTTCTAGGACTTCATTGCCTATGGAATTTCCAGGCCTCTGCTCTTTGGGGCGTGTCTGGGTCTTACACCAGGACTGGGTGCGGGACACCTCCCCCTGTTGAGCCAGATGGTGCTGGAGCAGCTCAGCTAAGGGGGCTGGAACACAGTGGGGCCCTCTTTTAGATATGGCCAGTGGCGGAGGCCTCAGGGGAAATAGTGTTAGGGATGGAGGAGCCGAAGACAGGTTGGAGAGCCATGGAGGGGGGTCAGCAGAGGAGAAGAGGGCCTCCGTGAGTGGGGACAGGGAGGCATGGGGGGAAAAGGGGATTGAAGAGAGGGTGGACTCAGCCAGAGGCTGGTGGGGGCTACGTTGGAAGGGAAGTGGAGGAGAGGAGAGAGGCAGCGAGTAGCAGGCAGGTGGCCACAGGGGTTGGTGGAAGGGAGAGACTCATGAGGCAGGTTGTGGGGCCTCTCAGGCGAGAAGAGGAGGCGCTCTGTGAGCAGTGGAAGGGTCCTTTGTGAGGGGTGGTACAGGGACAGCCAGAGGAAGAGCATGGGCAGCGCCATGGGGGGAAAGGAGAGGGGTCTTTGGGTCAGAGAGCAGGGAAGGCCACCATAACTCAAATCCCCACACTCTCACAAACATCAGATTGGTTGCCTGCACCACAGGGGAGGTTTGGCCTCCATTGGCCTTTTCTACCGACTGACTATTTCCCCTTCCGGGCCACTTCCAACCACCTCCCTACGATCGCCTGAAAGGGTCTGAGGCAGGGCAGCGTGAAGGTCTGCTCCCCCTAAGGCACCTTCTGGGGTGTAGTGAGGCTGCTCTTCTTTCCTCTTGGGCATCAACTGCCTCTCCCTGTGGTGAGGCCCAGCGTCCCGGGGCCAGCTCAGTCCAAGGGCTGTCCGCTGCTGGGTCAGTGTAAACAGCAAATGGAGCGGATCGCTCTAGGTGAGCATTCAGCCGAGAGCTGAAAGCTTCCCCCTCAGGTTGCCCCTGCTGCCGGCCCTCCCTTCCCTCACGATTTGGTTCGTCTCCCTCATTTTCCTCCTAATTGACTTGCCGAGCGTTTGGCTTCTCTGACCTCAATTAGAAATGCAGCTTCAAGTTCAAGTTCAGTGGCTTTGGGAAGTAACACAGCTAGGTCTCTGTCTTTGCACAGCGGCAGTTTTGAAACAGCAGTTATCCACTGCCAGAGTCTTCCTTGGGGGCACAATGAGAAAACCAAAAAAACCCTTCTCCATTCGTTGCTTTAATGCTGAAGGGTTGTAAAATTCACTGGCATTTTTGCTCTGGATAACGACCCCTGAAGGTGACTTTATTATGGCTACATGTTCAATCTCAGTGGAAGGAGTAAGTCATCCTGGGTGTTGATGAGTTGTGGAGTCAATCCCGTGACCACGCTCTCATTTGTTATGAGATATGTTCAAGAGGCCAAATATACAAGGTCAGGCTCATGGCTCTATCGCCATAAGAAAACAGCACCGGGAAAAGGTGTCTTATGACACGAGTCTCTGGGAAGCCATGTCATCCAGTGATGTTACAATCACCTCACACACAAAATGTGCTCCCCAAAGTTCTGCAGCACAGCTGCTATCACAGGCGTGTCACTCTCACATGTTACACGTCTCTCTGCATATCACTGGGATCCAACCCATCCCCCCATCCAGTTTGTCCCCGCTCCGTAGTGTGAGGGAATGGCCCTGCTATTGTGGGGAGCTCTCCTGGCTCCTGCAGTACTCTGGAGGAAGTAGCTAGTGAAAGGGTCTGAGTCCCCACCGTCATGCTCTGAACAAATGGGCCTTCCTCAGTTCAAGGACTGCCCCTCCGTTCTTCTGTCTGGCAGAGCCCTTGTAATGGTAGCATGGCTGGGCCAAGAATTCCTGGGGGTTTGAACCCCCACTCTCATTGTGGTAACTTAGCACAGAGCTAGGGTGTCCCTACTCTGGGTATCCTTATCACAGCGGAGCCTTTCCTGATCACCACATTCAGTGAAACTCAAATACAATTTATTGACCAACCTTGGTAAAAAGAAACAAAAACAAGAGAATTGCTCAAGGAAACCAGGACTCCCATTCTGCGCACCTGGGAGACATCAAGCTCCATGTCTGGGATTTCAGGAACATTTCTGCTTTGTTCCTCACATGTCCAGGGCCTCCTGCCCAGATCCTGGCTGCTGAGTGTTGATTCAGCTGAGAAGCCACCCATTCTGATGGTGGCCACAAGCGCTCAGGCTCTTAGGCTCAGCTGAGAAAACAAACTTTAATTTGCAGCCAAGTTCGCTAAACAAGCCAAGTTCGCTAAAGTCTATATCCTCAGTAGCATCCATGTGTTCAAGAACTGCAACCCCAAACTCCTCTACTTCATGGTCCTGAGTATGGGCCCAGTCAACAGGAGATAGAACTCTCCACTGCTCCTCAAAGGCTGCGTCTAGATTGGCATGATTTTACGGAAATGCTTTGAACGGAAAAGTTTTCCGTTAAAAGCATTTTCGGAACAGAGCGTCTAGATCGGCACAGACACTTTTCCGCAAAAGCACTTTTTGTGGAAAAGCGTCAGTGCCAATCTAGACACGCTTTTCCGCAAAAAAGCCCCGATCGCCATTTTCACATTTTGCGCAAAAGAGATTTTTGCCTGAACGGGAGCAGCATAGTATTTCTGCAAGAAGCACTGATTTCTTACAGTAGGAAGTCAGTGCTTTTGTGGAAATTCAAGCGGCCAGTATAGACAGCTGGCAAGATTTTCCAGAAAAGCGGCTGATTTTCTGGAAAAATTGGCCAGCCTAGACACAGCCTAACTGTCCAACATCTCTGAAAATCAATGGCAAAAATGAGATCTCAACCAATCTAGGTCATTCAGGGCTGAGCGCAGTAGTAGGACGGAGTACTGCAAGCGATTCAGTCATTGCTACCAAATGTCCTAATTTCCGTTTCACCTCTTTCAAAAAAAAAAATCCACCATGAATTCTTGAAACTTTCCTTTGACATGTGCAATAATGTGAACGGTTAGTGTGTGTTTTGAAAATTCCAGCTGAAAGTGACTGTGTGAAGTGATCAGCAGTTTGCCCCAATAGTTATGGTCATAGTTTAACACAGTTTCACAAATTTCATCAACATGCTCTGGGAAACTATCCTAAATGCAGCTTTTCTGGATTGCTACTTTCCAACTGAAATATTTGGTTTATGCTCCAGTCTTCCTGATGGATTGAAAATACCAAAATTGGTAAATTTGAGTCACTGGATATGATCAAGAGGCAATGTTGTTTCCTTCTTTGTCTTAATAAAAGTGTAGCTTCAGTTCATTCAGGTGATCGAGTCACTCTGTGGGTATGGAAGTCATGGAAAGACTGAATGATCAGGTGTGTGGGCCTAGGAATTGAGAGGTGACAATGAAAAATGTTGGGTGATGGAAAGGTAGAGGGGAGCTAGGAATAGAAAGAGTAGTGATGTGTGATGGAGAGATAAAGTATTAAGTATGGGAAATTTCACAGACTGTGAAATTGCACTGTTCTCACTTCTGCCAAACAGGGATGGAGCACCCTTGTTTCCCCCCTCTTGTCGCACACATTTAAAATATAGATACTCCCTGCCAATCACCTTTTGCAGGTGTATTTGCCCACTTTCTCACGAAGCTCTTTCGTTTTGACTCCATAAATGATGGGGTTGAGCATGGGGGGGAAGAGGTAGAAGAGGTTGGCCAAGATGATATGAACATGGGGAGCGACACCCTGACCAAATCGTTGTGTGAGAATGGAGAAGAAGAAGAGAGTAAACGACGTCACCATCACACAGATGTGGGCGCTGCAGGTGTTGAGGGCTTTCTGGTGGGCTTTCCTGGAGGAGATTCTGAGGACGGCCCTGAAGATCAGACCGTAGGACAGCACAACCAGCAGCAGATCTGACCCAATAAGCACAAACGCTGTCACCAAGCCGTACATCCTGTTGACTGTGGTATCCCCACACGATATCTTTGCCACAGCTATGTGCTCGCAGTACGTGTGGGGGATAATGCGGTTGGCACAGAATGGCTGCCGGCTCATCAGCACAGGCAGGGGCAGAACGAAGAGAACAGATCTCATAGAACCAACAACCCCCAGCTTAGCTATCCGGGTGTTACTGAGGATGGTGGCATAGTTCAGAGGGTAACATATGGCAATGTAGCGATCAAAGGCCATTGTCACAAGGATGGCTGACTGCATGAGAGAAACTGAATGAAGGAAGAACATCTGGGTGAGGCAGCCAGCAATAGTAATGTCTTTCATATTGAACAAAAATATAAACAATGCCCTCGGCACGACGGAGGTAGCGATGCCGATGTCTGCGAGCATCAGCATGCAGAGCAGCAGGAACATCGGCTTGTGCAGGGTCTGCTCTTTGAATATCACAAAGAGTAACATGAAATTTCCCAACAAGCTGATAGTGTAGCACGCACAGAAAGGGATGGCGATCCAGATGTGAGCGGCTTCCAAGCCGGGGAGGCCCATTAGGATGAATGTTGGAGGCTCAGAGAAGGTGACGTTGAAAGCTTCCATGAGGTGGTTAATGAGTTGATCAGGCTGAAACTTTTTCAAAGTGCCTGTGAAAGGAAAGGAACAATCAAGGATTACACACTTTATAACAAATAGTACAGTAAATCATGTATTATTGTTTCCTATCTAGAAAAGGGATGAGCTGTGCGGTAGCCACAAAGAGAAGACTGAGAGGGGACATCACAGAAGTTTTCAAGTAGCTAAAAGGGTGTCACAAGGAAGAGGGAAAAAAATGTATTCTCTCTAAGGCCTGAGAATAGAAACATAGAATCCTAGGGCTGGAAGACACCTCAGGAGTCTCGAGTCCAGCCCCCTGCCCAAAGGAGGACCAATCTCAACTCAATCATCTCAGCCAGGGCTTTGTGAAGCCAAGACTTAAAAACCTCTAGTAATAGAGATTCCTCCACATCCGTAGGGAACTCATCCCAGTGCTTCACCATCCTCCTAGGGCAGTGCTTCCCAACCTTTTTCCCATGGAAGAACCCCTAAAATAATTTTTCATATCCAAGGAACCCCTACCTATGAAAACGTTTGCTTGGCCAGAAAAAGCTGACAGCAGGGAGCGCAATTCAATTACTGCTACATTTTTTCAAGGAAATGTATTTGTAAAGGGCTGTTGTTTTAATATGTGTGTGTGTGTCTTTGTGTGTGTGAGCTTACATTGTAAGAAAAAAATTGGAGTATTTTACCTGTCTTTTTTTGTATTATTTAATCTTTTTTTTCAAATATCACATATCCTCCCCCTTCTGCCTCTCACTTGTGGAGCCCAAATGGCCGCTTGCTCCCGCACGTCGGCCCAGCTGAGCTGCGCAGAAGTCAGCCAAGTGCCAGGCGAAGGCCATGATAGAGGCTCCAGGCCCCCACAGCTGAGCAGCACAGAAGTCAGCCGAGCGCCTGGGTGGGAGGTGAAGGGCATGACAGATACTCCAGGCCCTACGGGAAACACCGACTTCCCCATATCCACAGAGCCAGTCTCATCATAGAAGCTAATCAAATTGCTCAGGCATGAATTGCTGTTAGTGAATCTATTTTAACTTTTCCTGATCACTTTCCCCTCTTCCAAGTGCTTCAAAATGGATTCCTTGAGGGTCCCCTCCATGATTTTTCCAGGGACTGTGGTAAGACTGACTGGTCTATAGTTCCCTGAAATGTCCTTCTTCCCTTTTTTTAAAAGATGGGTATTACTTTGTCCTTTTTCCAATCATCTCATACCTCTCCCAGTCTCCACAAGTCTTCAAAGAGAATGGCCAGAGGCTCTGCAATGACATTTGCCAACTCCCTCAGTACCCTTGGATGCATTAAAACTGGACCTATGGATTTGCGTATGTCTAGCTTTTCTAAATAGTTCCTAACGTGTTCTTTCTCCACTGAGGGCTGCCCACCTCCTTCCCATAGGCTACATCTAGACTGACATGATTTTCCGGAAATGCTTTTAATGGAAAAGTTTTCCGTTAAAAGCATTTTTGGAAAAGTGCATCTAGATTGGTACAGATGCTTTTCCGCAAAAGCACTTTTTGTGGAAAAGCATCCTGCCAATCTAGACGTGCTTTTCCGCAAAAAAAGCCCCAATTGCC
Organism: Pelodiscus sinensis; assembly: GCF_049634645.1. Classification (NCBI taxonomy): domain Eukaryota; kingdom Metazoa; phylum Chordata; order Testudines; family Trionychidae; genus Pelodiscus; species Pelodiscus sinensis. Next base: position 326,833,800 of record NC_134711.1, on the reverse strand, counting down.
ATTTTCGCAATTGGGGATTTTTTGCGGAAAACAAATCTCAGCTGTCTACACCGGCCAAGGGACTTTTGCCTGAACGGGAGCAGCACAGTATTTCCGCAAGAAGCACTGATTTCTTACAGTAGGAAGTCAGTGCTTTTGCGGAAATTCAAGCGGCCAGTGTAGACAGCTGGCAAGTTTTTCCAGAAAAGCGGCTGATTTTCCTGAAAAACTGGCCAGTCTAGACACAGCCATACTGTGTTGCCTAGTGCAGTAGTCTGGGAGCTGACCTAGCCTGTAAAGACAGGAAAAGAAAGCATTGAGTACTTCAGCTTTTCCCACATCATCTGTCACTAGGTTACCTCCCTCATCAAGTACGGGCCCCACACCCTCTCTGATCACCCTCCTATCGCTAACATGTATAGCGAGGGCCCCTCTTTCCCCGGGCCAGCCTCTCGCTCCCAACCCCAGGGATTGGGGGTCGCAGTGGGTCTCTGTGATAGGGAGCCCAGCCTCTCCTCCTGGAACTCCCTCCCTGGCTGGCTGTTTCTGCTCTCATGCTGGTATGACTGGCTCTCATACATATTGCTCTCTGTCCCTCCTTCACCTCTACTCCCATCCTCTCACTCTCTCCCCCAGCTGCCAACTGTTGAGGCTTTTAAAGGCCTTCAGCCCTCCATCAGGGGAGGCAGCTGGCCCCAATCTGCCTGAGCCAGATCCCTCCCAGCTGCTGCTAATTGTCCTGCAGCCCTTTGCTTCTGTAGACAGGTCTTTTACCCTTTCTGCCTTTTCCCTCCTCTGCAGCAGCCCTCTGGCCTGACCCTGCCACACATGGCTGTAGAAACCTTTCTTGTTACCTTTCACATGCCCTGTTAGCTGCATTTCCAGTTGTGCTTTCAGCTTCCTGATTGCACCCTTGCATGCTCGAGCAATATATTTATACTCCTCCCTTGGCATCTGTCTAGGTTTCCACTTATTATAAGCTTCATTTTTGTGTTTAAGCTCGCCAAGGATTTCACTGTTAAGCCAATCTGGACGTCTTCTGTATTTGCTTTTCTTACTGCGCATTGGGATGGTTTCTTTCTGTGCCTTCAATAAGGATTCTTTAAAATTCTGCCAGCTCCCCTGGACTCGTTTCCCCTTCATGTTAGCATCCCACGGAATCCTGCCCATCAGTTCCCTGAGGGAGTCAAAGTCTGCTTTTCTGAAGTCCAGGGTGTGTATTTTGCTGCTCTCCTTTCTTCCTTTGGTCAGGATCCTGAACTTGACCATCTCATGATCACTGCTTCCCAGGTTGTCACCCACCTCTACTCCCCCAACTAGTTCCTCCCTGTTTGTGAGCAGCAGGTCCAGCTACGCATGGCCTGGTTGGTTTCTTCAGCAGTGGAAGTTATCCCCAACATTCTCCAAAAACTTCCTGGATTGTCTGTGCATATGCTGCTGTGTTGGTCTCCCAACAGATGTCAGGGTGGTTAAAGTCCCCCGTGAGAACCAGGGCCTGCCATCTGGAAGCTTCTCTTATTTGTCTGAAGAAAGCCTCGTTTACCTCATTCACTTGATCTGGTGGTCTATAGCAGACACCAACCACAACATCACCCCTGTTGCTCCTGCCTCTAAACTTAATGCAGACTCTCAACAGACTTTTCTTCCTCTATGTACTAGAGCTCTGAGCAATCATACTGCTCTCTTACATACAATGCAACTCCTCCTCCTTTTCTCCCCGACCTATTCTTCCTGAACAGTTTATACCCTTCCATGACAGTGCTCCAGTCATGCAAGTCATCCCACCAAGTCTCCATTATTCCAATCAAATCATAATTCTTTAACTGGGCCAGGGCTTCTAATTCCTTCTGTTTGTTTCCCAGGCTCCTTGCATTCATGTACAAACACCTTAGATAACTAGTTTATTGCCCAACCTTCTCCATCCGAATCAGGGGTCCTCCTTTGTTACTCCTTCCTCTTCGTGTTTCTTCCTGGTATCCCACTTCCCATCTTACCTTAGGGCTTAGGTCACTGTTCCCTAACAAACGTAGTTTAAAGCCCTCCTCACTATGTTTGAAAACCTGCCCACAAAGATGCTCTTTCCTCTCTTGCTTAGGTGGATCCCATCTCTTCCTAGCTATCCTTGTGCCCAGAACAGAGTCCGGTGGTTGAAGAAACCAAGGCCCTCTTTCCAACACCACCTACGCAACCACTCATGTACTTCCACGATTTGATGATCACTACCTAGACCTTTTCCTTTAACAGAGAGGATAGGTCAAGAAACCGTGGGTTTATATTGCAGCAAGGGAGGTTCAGGTTGGACATAAAGAAAACCATCCTAACTGTTAGGGTGGTTAAACACTAGAATACATTTTCTATGGAGGTTGTGGAATCTGCATCTCTAGAGATATTTAAGAGAAGGTTTGATAAACACCTGTCAGGGATGGTCTCGATCAGGGGTCAGCCACCTTTTCAAACCAAAGATCCAAACTACATCAAAATTCAGAACAAGTGGTCAACAAAGAGCCGTATAAAAATGCCCGTTTGCATTACTGAAAATATACAACATACTATTACTGATGATTAAAAATATACAACGTAATAGTATTGCTGTGGGGAGGGATAGCTCAGTGGTTTGAGCATTGCTCTGCTAAACCCAGGGTTGTGAGTTCATTCCTTGAAGGGGCCATTTAGGAATTTGGGGTAAAATCTGTCAGGGATGGTACTTGGCCCTCCTATGAGGGCAGGGGACTGGACTCAATGACCTCTCATGGTTCCTTCCAGTTCTAATGTTCTATGATTAATAGCATAAATGAAGCATTGTACTTTCAGGCATTAAGCAATGGGGCTTCTGGAGGTGCAGGATGTGGGAGTGCAGGAGTCAGTGTATGAGGGCAAGAGATTGGGGTTTATGGGATAGGCAGGGTAGGGTGCTGGGGGTGGAAACTAGGGTACAAAATGGTAAATGACTGACTAGGAGGGCCACTGCAGAAAGGGACCTGGGAGAGATAGAGGATGACAAGTTAACAGACTAATGTTGCTTCCCGAAAGCAGAAGTTATTCTGGGTTGTATTAGCAGGAATGTTGGAAGCAAGACATGAGAAATCATTCTTTCTCTCTGCTCCTTGCTGGCTAGTGCTCAGCTGGCGTATTCAGTCCACTTTTCAGCCCCACATTTCAAGAAATGATAAGACTGAGAGGGGTCACAATAACAATTTTCAAGTACATAAAAAGGTGTTACAAGGAAGAATGAGAAAAAATATTTTGTTTTGTTTTGTTTTCTTGCTTGTTTGATAGGACAAGAAGCAATGGGCTTAAACTGCAGCAAGGGAGGTTTAGGTTAGACATTTAGGTTAGGAGCTTGGTCCTGCCTTGAGGGCGGGGGGCTGGACTCGATCACCTCTTGAGGTCCCTTCCAGTCCTAGTATTCTATGATTCTATGATTAGGAAAAAGTTCCTACCTGTCCGGATGGTAACACACTGGAATACGTTGCCTAGGGAGGCTGTGGCTTCTCAATCAGTTCAGATAGTTAAGAGCAGTTTGGATAGACATCTCTCAGGGATGATCTAGATGGTGCTTGGTCCTGTGCCATGAGGACAGGGCCCTGGACTTGATGACCTCTCGCGGTCCATTCAAGGTCTAGTGTTCTATGATTCAATGATTGTATGACATGATAGCAGATTTCAAGTACCAAGGGTGTTCCAAGAGTGTACCATTATTATAACTAAATTAATATTTCAGAAAGCCTAGCCACCTATGCTTTTAAGGGCACACACAAATGTCTGCCAGCTATTTGTGAAGGGTGACAGACTCATGAAGTTGTGGCGGGCTAGCTATGTTAGTCTACAACTTTAAAAATAATGACTTCTCCTATGGCACCTTAGAAATTAACAAAAAATAGAGAGAGAGACTCATGAACTTCCATAGGCAAAACCTACTTCATCAGATGAATTGGACTCATGAAGGTCAAGTCACCTCCGCCCTCACCTACTGCTGGGTTTCCTACACAGTCAACTGCAGCACCAGGGGCTGCCACTGTCAGAGAGAGGACACCCGACTAAACAGACCACAGGTCAGATGCATGACACAATTTCAATGCTGAAACAAGCCAAGTGTCCCCCCATATAAATGGCTGTTAGCATGTGGGGTTATGACCATACCAACAGAATGGGCATGAAGGATACAAGGATCTTGCTATTTATGGCTAAGTCCTTCACCTTTTTTACTTCCCTTATTTCTTTGGGTGAGACACTTTCCATGCACTCAGTTTTCTCTGAGACATAACTTACAGGCATTAACTGACAAGTGCAAAAATAGAAATATTTTAGTAATTCAATTTTTTCCCATTCTTGTGAGTTAAACTTGCAGTAGACGCAGACATGTGGGGTTGTCAATAATAAAGTAGACAGATCACGCATTCAGAGCAATTTGTATTTGTTGGCAAAGTAGGCTTTAAGTGAACCGTATGCCTTCTACTATAGCCATGAAGATATCTACCCCTAGGAACAAAGAATGTAAGAGAGGTTTCCTATTCGCATCTCTAAACAAGGTTTGGGGTTATAAAAGGATCCTCCACTAAACACAAGCTTCCCGTGAGACCCTGTGGCCAAAATGCAAAATGTGATCTTGGCATGACAATGTGGGATTCTGAAGGAAAGGTAGAGAAGTATTTTACCTCCATATTTTTCACTTGCGGGACAGCTGCTGGAACCCTGGGACCCGTTCTGGTGTCCATGATTAGAACTGGATTATTGTATGTGGGAAAGGGTTCAGAGACCATTCACAATAATTAGTAACAGTTTAGAAAATCTGCCTCATACTGACCAATCCAAGAGCTCCATCTATTCAGCTGAACAAAGATAGTTTAAGGGATGACTTGATAAACGTCTGTAAGTCACCTTCCTGGGGAACAAATAATAGAATATGATTTGCAGATGATATCAAGCTGTGAGGAGTTGCAACAGCTTTGGAGGACAGGGTCATAATTCAAAATGATCTGGACAAATTGCAGAAATGGTCTGAGGTAAAGAGGAAGAAGTTTAATAAGGTCAAATGCAAAGTGCTCCACTTAGGAAGGAACAATCAGTTTCACACATAGAGAATGGGAAGTGACTGTCTAGGGAGTACAGCAGAAAGGGATCTAGGGGTTATAGTGGACCACAAGCTAAATATGAGTGAACAGTGTGACGCTGTTGCAAAAAACGCAAATATGATTTATGGGTGCATTAACAGGTGTGTTGTGAGCAAGACACGAGAAGTTATTCTTCCATTCTACTCTCTGCTGATTAGGCCTCCATTGGAGTATTGTGTGCAGTTCTAGGTGCCACATTTCAAGAAAGATGTAGAGAAATTGGAGACGGTTCAGAGAAGAGAAACAAGAATGGTTAAAAGTCTAGAGAACATGACCTATGAAGGAAGACTGAAAGAACTGGGCTTGTTTAGTTTGGAAAACAGAAGACTGAGGGGGAACATGATAGAAGCTTTCAGGTATCTAAAAGAGTGTCACAAGGAGGAGGGAGAAAACTTGTTCTTCCTTGTCTTTGAAGATAGAACAAGAAGCAATGGGCTTAAACTGCAGCAAGGGATGTTTAGGTTGGACATTAGGAAATAGTTCCTAACTGTCAGGATGTTTAAACACTGGAATAAATTGCCCAGGGAGGTTGTGGAATCTCCATCTCTGGAGATATTTAAGAGTAGGTTAGATAAATGTCTATCAGGGATGGTCTAGACAGTACTGGGTCCTGCCATGAGGGCAGGGGACTGGACTCGATGACCTCTCGAGGTCCCTTCCAGTCCTAGTATTCTATGATTTTATGATTCTATGAATATGAGAAATGGAAGGGACATTGAGAGATCATCAAGTGCAGTCCCCTACCCCCACGGCAGGACCAAGCACCATGTAGATCATCCCTGATAGTCATCTATCTAACCCGTCCTTACATATCTCCAGTGATAGGGGGTACGTCTAGACTATCGCGTTTTGTCGACGGAAGTTTTGTCGACAGATACTGTCGACAAAACTTCCGTCGACAAAGAGCGTCCAGACACATTGAGTTCTGTCGACAAAGCAAGCTGCTTTGTCGACAGAACTCCGTAGTCTGGACGCAACGTTACAGGCAATAACACCTTCTGTCGACATAGGTCTGCTGAGTTCTGTCGACATAACGTCGACAGAAGGTGTTATGCCTCGTAAAATGAGGTATACCAGCGTCGACAAAACTGCTGAGTTCTGTCGACGTTATGTCGACAGAACTCAGCGGTAGTGTAGACGCTGGTATAGTTTTGTCGACAAAAGTCCACTTTTGTCGACAAAATTAGGTAGTCTAGACACACCCGTAGATTCCACAACCTCCCTAGGCAATTTATTCCAAGGATAAACCACCCTGAGGGTGTGTCTAGACTACTGAGTTTTGTCGACAAAAGTGAACTTTTGTCGACAAAACTATACCTGCGTCTACACTACTGCTGAGTTCTGTCGACATAATGTCAACAGAACTCAGCAGTTTTGTCGACGCTGGTAAACCTCATTTTACGAGGCATAACACCTTCTGTCGACAGAGTTCTGTTGACAGAAGGTGTTATTGCCTGTAGGGTTACATCTAGACTACAGGGTTTTGTCGACAAAGCAGCTTGCTTTGTCGACAGAACTGAATGTGTCTAGATGCTCTATGTCAACAGAAGTTTTGTCGACAGTATCTGTCGACAAAACTTCCGTCGACAAAACCCTGTAGTCTAGACGTACCCTGACAGTTAGGAAGTTTTCCTCATGTCCAACCCAAACCTCCCTTGCTGCAATTTAAGTCCATTGCTTCGCATCCTATCCACAGAGGCCAAGAAGAACAATTTTTCTCCCTTCTTCTTGTGACCCCTTTTAGATACTTGACAAACGTTATCATGTCCCCCCTCAGTCTTCTCTTTTCCAAACTAAACAAGCCCAGTTCCTTCAGCTTTGCCTCATAGCTTGTGTTTTCTAGATCTTTAATCATTTTTGTTGCTCTTCTCTGGGGCTTCTCCAATATATCCACTTCCTTCTTCAAATGTGGTGCCCAGAAGTACACACAATACTCCAAATGAGGCCCAATCAGTGCAGAGTAGAGCAGAAGAATATTTAATAAAAGGCTCTGCGGCCTTGCGTACATAGGTCCGACAAGAATCAATGGCTAGAAATGGAATTTAAAAAAATTCTAGCCAAAAATAAGATACACGTTTTTAAACAGTACGAGTACTTTCCCATTCATACAATATGCCAAGTGTCTTGGACGGCTGTCCATCATTAAGAATTTCAAAGCTAAGTTGGGCTGGGATGGGGAAGGAGAGTACGGACGGGGGTCAGACTGTGATGGCAGGTTGCAGCCTCTGAGGAGCAAAGACCAGGCATTTCCCCATGGTAAATAGCCACTGAAGTTATGTTAATAGCACAAAACAACAAGAATAGTAAAGGCCGTGACAGCTGGGCTACAGATCTGTGCCTTTCCAGGGCCTCCTGACCCTGAGGTCTGCCCAAATGCACATGGAGTCACAAAGAAAAACACAATGTCATCAGCCCTGCACACCTGTTTGTGTATATCCTGTTCCCTGCTGCCATAGCAAATAGGGTGTCCCATCTATCTATATAAACCGCCTGTTTCCCTCACAACCCTCAGCACTACCTGCTTATCTGTGTGTACACTCCCCTCATCCCTATAAACTATGGTGCTGCCTCCTGCCCATGTACATCCCCCTGCCTGTTCTGTCACCCCAGCACTGCCCGCCTGCTCATGTACGTCCCCCCATTCTCACAACTTACAACCCTGCCACACAGTGATACCCTCACAAACGTACAGAACCACATTCCAGTCCCTCCAGCAGCAGCTCACAGAAATACCCCCTCTCACGAGGTTACACATAGGCTACGTCTAGACTGGAAGCCTCTTTCGAAAAAGAGTGTCTAGACTGCAACCAGTACTTTCGAAAAAGCAAGCTGCTTTTTCGAAAGAAAGCACCCAGGCAGTCTGGATGCTCTCTTTCGAAAACGCCCTGTTTGCATTCAAGAATGCCTTTTTTCGAAAGAGCACTTTCGAAAAAAGGCGTTCTTCCTCGTGAAATGAGGTTTACCGCCATCGAAAGAAAAGCCGCGTTCTTTCGATTTAATTTCGAAAGAACGCGGCTGTAGTCTAGATGCAAGTGACGTTTTTTCGAAAAAAGGCTACCTTATTCGAAAAAACCCTTGAGTATGGACACAGCCTGAGTGTCTGACTTTACTGAGGTAAAGGGGCAGATCAGACTGAACTGCCTGTCTGGGAGTGAAGGGAGCCCCAGAAACCTCTCCACCTGTGCAGGGAAGGAGAGAGGGACAGTACAAGCCGGCAGGAGAGGAACTGTGAGACCAAAAAGAGGCAGCATGAGCAACTTCTCCTCGAAAGGCCACGACGCTTTAATATATCACAGCCCATTAGAAACCCGGACAGGCCTTCCTGGGGATGCTTTTCCGTGCTTGCTATTGTGCATGTCCCTACCACACACGTGCAAATGGGACGAAGGATGTTCTAGACGGGCAAAAGCATCAGGGGGACTCTGCTGGAATGGGGTTTACAGAACCGTTCCAGTCTGAGACAATCCCCTGTCCTCTAGCAGGCCACATCACACCTCTTAGGTCTGTGCTCTAGGCAGGCTGTTCATTCCCTATTTCACATTGTCTCAGGCCTCTGTGACACTGTGATCTGGATACTGCATGTCCCGCCATCCCTGGCCCCCAGACACACAGCACAGTCCGGGTGGTGTGTGACCCCTTCCTGTTGCAAACCCTCTGGTGACACAGATACTCACTGCTGAGGCTTTGGCTGCATTTCCTAACAGGGCAGTGAAATTGCTAACTTGGAAAAGTGTCGTGAGCCACGGGAAAGACCGCACAGCTTCAGAAGTGGAATTTCCTGAGCTACTGAAAGAGAGAAGGAACTGATCTGAAAAACAAAGCTTTGCCTAAACTCTTCCCGATACCTTGGTAGTTTCCCTTTGCTTTTCTCAAAGCACCGAACAGCCCCAGTCATTTTGCTGTTGAATTTCTGCCCAAAGGGTTCTTGACTTGATACCTAGATCCATTCATAAGCTCTCAGTATTCACTGTAATGCAGAAACAGGCAACTCACCAAAATCCCACTGAGCAGAGAGAGGAAATCTCCGTCCTGCGACAGGAAGACAAAGTCCTGGGAACCAGCGTGTGGATCTTACATGTCTGCGACTCAGTGTGCAGGACAGTGATTTTTATAATTCCCCTGCACCGTCTCTGCAGACTCTCCAGCTGGCCTGCAATGCCAGATAATTCCCTCGGCTTCATGAGTGGTGGGACGAGCAGAAAACAGGCCACAGAGAATTTGAGTCTGAGAGCCTCCCATGGGAGTGAGGAAATGATTTCTTAAGAGCAATGGCCCAAATTGTTAGGGGACATTGAGCCTTACAGATTTTCCAGCCATGCAGGTCACCTGTGGCTTTATTGTCTATGTGTGAGCTTCAGAGGGGTAGCCAAGTTAGTCTGTAACTGGAAAAACTTAAGAAACAACAGATACCCAAAGCAGCACCGTAAAGACGAATAAAACACGTAGATCAGGGCTACCAAACATGCGGCCCATGGCCCATTTGTTTGAGGTCCACGGTGTAGTTTGGATTTACGCGGGGCTTTAGATGCAGCCCGGGGATGGGAGCCAAAGCAAAAAAGTAGTGACTATAATGGTCTTCTGTGGATATGCATTGTAGTAGTTCAATTCATAGACTGTCATTGCTCATTAAAAGCGCTGTCATATGGGTGGAAATTGGGGAAATCTTGCATTTTACTGATATCAGCAGAACTGACTTCAATGAGGCCTATGCGTTGTGTAGTCTTGCCTTAATCTTTGTACTCATGCCAGTCAGTATGAAAGGAGCTATTTGCATATATTTGCATATACATTTGCATGTCTATGCAAGCACACTTAAGTTGCAGCCCTCGGCAGGTGCTCTGAGTATCATTGTGACTCCTGGGGTAGCCCTGATGTAGCTGGAGGGCTGTGTGTGGCAGTGCTACTGGAAATGGATGGGGTCACTTTAAATCTGAGTGGAAGGAGGACTTTATCCTAGGTGAGGATTAGTTGTGTTGTCCATTTCCAGACCAAGCTTTCATCTGTTATGAGATCTGTTCAAAACGCCAAATATACAGGGTCAGGTTCACTTCTCTATCCCCATGAGAACACAGCACCGGGAAAAGGTTTCCTATGACACTAGTCTCTAGGAAGCCATGTTGTGCAGTGATGTTACATTCCCCTCACTCACAAAATGTGCTCCGCAGAGTTACTGTGTAGCTGTTATCACACATGTGCATATTGCTCTCCCAAGTTACACATCTGTCTACATGTCACTGGGATCCAACTCATCAGTTTGTCCCGGGTCCCTAGGGTGAGGGAATGGGTCCTGCTACTGTGGGGAGCTCTCCTGGCTTCTGCATTGCACCACTGGAAGTGGCTAGGGAAAGGGTCTGAGTCCCCACCCTCATTCCCTTAATCTACGGGCCTTCCTCAGTTCAAGGACTCCCCTTTCATTCTTCTGTCTGGTAGAACCCTTGTAATGGTGGTATGGCTGGGCCAAGGAATCCTGGGGGTTTGAACCCCAAATCTTATTGTGGTCCCTTGGCACAGAGCGAGGGTGTCCCTACTCTGGGGTACCCTCCTCACACCAGAGGCTTTCCAGACTCTGATCACCACATTCAGTGAAATGCAAATATAATTTATTGACCAGCCTTGGTAAAAAGAAACAAAGACAACAAGGGAATGAGGAATCCCGCTCTGTGGGCCTGGGAAACAACGCCAAATACCATGTCGACAATTTCAGGAACATTCTGTCAGGGACTCCAGCCCAGACGGCTCGGTTCGTTGTCTGACCGCAGAGACAGGCAACACCAGCAAAGTCCAATCACAAGCTCTTTATTGAAGAGTGCACACAACAATAGAGAGCGGCCCGTCTCCAAAGAGAACCAGCCCCGATTTTAGTAACAGGTAGGTTTATAAAGACAGTTCCGTCGCATCATAAGCTCTTCATCCAAGCCACTTACCCCCCTTTCCAAAACTTTTACTATCTATGCATATCTTGGCCAACCATTCATTGTGGCCAGAAGCGCTTCATAATGCATCTGCAACTTTCTTATCGATCACAAAAGGCAGGTACCAGGAACAAGAAGACAAAGAAGTTGGGCACAAAGGGCAAAAATAGGGAGGTAAGATTAGCGAAGGGGAACAGATACAGGGAGTTACAGACCAGTTCCCAAAGCAAGCCACATAGGTACAAATATGTAATTTATCACTTATCTTACTTTTATAACCTAAGCCAGCATGGAGGGCGCGCCTCTGTTTGAACCACATTCCTGGTTCTGGTCAAGAATACTCAGGGGCCTATGAAATTAGCCTTTGTTAACTTTTCTTAGCATAATGTTGCCCAGGCCTTGTTTTTCTGGGCCCAACAATTCCTACTTTGTTCCTCACATATCCAGGGCCTCTTGCCCAAGAGCTGGGTGCTCTGTGCTGATACCACAGACAAGCCACCTGCTCTGATGGTGGCCACAAGTCCAATGTCCAATGTCTCCGAAAATCAATTGCAAAATTGAGATCTCAGCCAATCTAGGACTTGCGGGGCTGAGCGCAATAGTAGGACTGAGTACTGCAAGTGATTCAATCATCAGGACATTTGGTGGCAATCTTTGGAAACCTCTCTCCAAATCTTTGGAAACCTCTTTCCAAATATCCACCATGAATTCTTGCAACATTCTTTTGACATGTGCAACAATGTGAATGGTTAGTGTGTGTTTTGAAAGTTCCAGCTGAGAGTGACTGCGTGAAGTGATCAGTAGTTTGCCGCAACAGTTATGGTCATAGTTTAACAAAAAGGTTCACAGATTTCAGCAACATGTTCTGGGAAACTATCCTAAGTGCAGTTTTCCTGGGTTTTTACTTTCCAACTGAAATACTTGGTTTATACTCCAGTCTTCTTGATGGATTGAAAATACCAAAATCAGGTAAATTTGAGTCATCAAGTGACTGTACATACGACAAAGAAGCAATGTTGTTTCCTTGTTTGTCTTTCGCTTAAGGGTAGCCTCGGTTCATTCAAGTGATCGAGTCACTCTGTTGGTCTGGAAGTCATGGAAAGGCTGAGTGATGTGGTGTGTGGGACTAGGAATTAAGAGGTGACAATGAAAAATGTCAGGCGACAGAAAGGACAATTAGGAATAAAGAGAGCAGTGCTGTGTCATGGAGAGATAAGACATGGAGGGTGGGAAATTTTTCAGACTTTGAAATTTCAGAGTCCTGAGATCTTCCAAACAGGAATGAAGTATCCTTGATTAATAACGAGATATCCTTCCCTCCTCTCGTTCCACAAATTTAAAGTATAAGTGGCCCCTGCCAATCACCTTCGGCAGGTGTATTTACCCACTTTCACACGAAGCTCTTTCGTTTTGACTCCATAAATGATGGGGTTGATCATGGGGGGGAAGATGTAGAAGAGGTTGGCCAAGATGATATGAACATGGGGAGCGATGCCCTGACCGAACCGGTGTGTGAGAATAGAGAAGAAGAAGAGAGTAAAAGACGTCACCATCACACACATGTGGGCGGTGCAGGTGTTGAGGGCTTTCTGGTGGGCTTTCCTGGAGGAGATTCTGAGGACGGCCCTGAGGATCAGACCATAGGACAGCACAACCAGCATCAGATCTGACCCAATAACCACAAACGCCATCACCAAGCCGTACATCCTGTTGACCGTGGTGTCCCCACACGATATCTTTGCCACAGCTATGTGCTCGCAGTACGTGTGGGGGATAATGCGGTTGGCACAGAAAGGCTGCCGGCTCATCAGCACAGGCAGGGGCAGAATGAAGAGAACAGATCTCATCAAACCCACAACCCCCAGCTTAGCTATCCGGGCATTGGTGAGGATGGTGGCATAGTTCAGAGGGTAACATATGGCAATGTAGCGATCAAAGGCCATTGTCACAAGGATGGCTGACTGCATGAGAGAAACTGAATGAAGGAAGAACATCTGGGTGAGGCAGCCAGCAATAGTAATGTCTTTCATATTGAACAAAAATATAAACAATGCCCTCGGCACGACGGAGGTAGCGATGCCGATGTCTGCAATCATCAGCATGCAGAGCAGCAGGTACATCGGCTTGTGCAGGGTCTGCTCTTTGAATATCACAAAGAGTAACATGAAATTTCCCAGCAAGCTGATAGTGTAGCACTCACAGAAAGGGATGGCGATCCAGATGTGAGCAGCTTCCAGGCCGGGAATGCCCATCAGGATGAATGTTGGAGGCTCAGAGAAGGTGACGTTGAAAGCTTCCATGAGATGGTTAATGAGTTGATCAGTCTGAAACTTTTTCAAAGTGCCTGTGAAAGGAAAGGAACAATCAAGGATTACACACTTTATAACGAATAGTACAGTAAATCATGTATTATTGTTTCCTATCTAGAAAAGGGATGAGCTGTGCGGTAGCCACAAAGAGAAGACTGAGAGGGGACATCACAGAAGTTTTCAAGTAGCTAAAAGGGTGTCACAAGGAAGAGGAAAAAAAAAGTATTCTCTCTAAGGCCTGAGAATAGAAACATAGAATCCTAGGGCTGGAAGACACCTCAGGAGTCATCGAGTCCAGCCCCCTACCCAAAGGAGGACCAATCTCAACTCAATCATCTCAGCCAGGGCTTTGTCAAGCCGAGACTTAAAAACTTCTAGGAATAGAGATTCCTCTACATCCGTAGGGAACTCATCCCAGTGCTTCACCATCCTCCTAGGGCAGTGATTCCCAACCTTTTTCCCATGGAGGAATCCCTAAAATAATTTTTTGTATCCCGAGGAACCCCTACCTATGAAAATGTTTGCTTGGCCAGAAAAAGTTGACAGCGGGGAGCGCAATTCAATTACTGCTAAATTTTTATAAGAAAATGTATTTGTAAAGGGCGGTTTTATATGTGTGTGTGTGCATGTGTGTGAGAGCTTACATTGTCAGAAAAAGAAATTGGAGTATTTTTCCTGTCTTTTTTTGTATTATCTAATCTTTTTTTTTTCAAATATCAAATATCCTACCCCTCCTGCCTCATTCTCTCTTTCTCTTCTCCTCCCCCTCCCGCCTCTCACTTGCGGAGCCCAAATGGCCGCTTGCTCCTGCACTGAGCTACGCAGAAGTCAGCCAAGCACCAGGGTGGGAGGTGAAGGGCGTGACAGATGCTCCAGGCCCTGCCCAGTGTTATTTATTCCACGATTCTCACGGAACCCCGATGATGGTCCATGGAACCCCAGGGTTCTGCGGAACCCCGATTAGGAAACATTGTCCTACGGAAATAGTTTTTCCTAATATCTAGCTGAGACCTCACCCTTGAGTCTGGACACAGCCTGAGTGTCTGACTTTACTGAGGTAAAGGGGCAGATCAGCCTGAACTGCCTGTCTGGGAGTGAAGGGAGCCTCAGAAACCTCTCCACCTGTGCAGGGAAGGAGAGAGGGACAGTACAAGCCGGCAGAAGAGGAACTGTGAGACCAAAAAGAGGCAGCATGAGCAACTTCTCCTCGAAAGGCCATGATGCTTTAACATATCACAGCCCATTAGAAACCCGGACAGGCCTTCCTGGGGATGCTTTTCCGTGCTTGCTATTGTGCATGTCCCTACCACACACATGCAAATGGGACGAGGGATGTTCTAGACGGGCAAAAGCATCAAGGGGACTCTGCTGGAATGAGGTTTACAGAACCGTTCCAGTCTGAGACAATCCCCTGTCCTCTAGCAGGCCACATCACACCTCTTAGGTCTGTGCTCTAGGCAGGCTGTTCATTCCCTATTTCACATTGTCTCAGGCCTCTGTGACACTGTGATCTGGATACTGCATGTCCCGTCATCCCTGGCCCCCAGACACACAGCACAGTCCGGGTGGAGTGTGACCCCTTCCTGTTGCAAACCCTCTGGTGACACAGATACTCACTGCTGAGGCTTTGGCTGCATTTCCTAACAGGACAGAAAATCTGCTAAATTAAAAAATTTGAGTGAACCACGGTAAAAACCAGCCAGCTTCAGAAGTGGAAATTACTGAGCTACAGCAAGAGAGAAGGAACTGATCTGAAAAAGAAACCTTTGCCTCAATTATCCCCAGGACTTCCAGAGTCTCCCTTTACCTTTCTCAAAGCACTGAACAGTTCCAGTCTTTGTTCTGCTGAATTTCTGTCAAGAGGGTTCTTGCCTTGACACCTGGATCTATTCCTGAGCCCTCAGCATTCAGTGTAATGCAGAAACAGGCAACTTACCAAAATCCCACTGAGCAGAGAGAAGAAATCTCCGTCCTGCAACAGGAAGGCAAAGTCCTGGGAACCAGCATGTGGATCTTACATGTCTGCGACTCAGTGTGCAGGAAAGTGACCTTTATACTTCCCCTTCACCGTCCCTGCAGAATCTCGGGCTGGCCTGCAATGCCAGACAATTCCCTCGGTTTCATGAGCGGTGGGACGAGCAGAAAACAGGCCCCAGGGAACTCGAGCCTGAAAGCCTCCCCAGGGAAAGCGGAAATGTTATGCTGAGAGCAATGGCTCGAATTGTCAGGGGACACTGAGCCTGGCAGATTTTCCAGCCTCACAGTTGATGATGGCTTCCTTTTCTGTGCGTGTGTGCTGTGGAGTGGGCTATGTGTGGCAGTGCTGCTGGAAATGGATGGGGTCACATTAAATCTGAGAGGTGAGAGTACTTTATCCTGGTTGAGGATTAATTGTGTTGTCTATTCCAAGACCAAGCTTTCATCTCTTATGAGATCTGTTCAAAACGCCAAATATACAGGGTCAGGTTCACTGCTCTATCCCAATAAGAAAACAGCACCGGGAAAAGGTTTCCTATGACACTAGTCTCTGGGAAGCCATGTCATGCTGTAATGTTACATTCACCTCACGCAGAAAATGTGCTCCCCAAAGTTACACAGCGCAGCTGTTATCACTTTCATGTCACTCTGACTAGTTACACGTCTCTCTACATATCACTGGGATCCAACCCACCAGTTTGTCCCGGTTCCTTAGTGTGAGGGAATGGTCCTGCTATTATGGGGAGCAATTCTGGCTTCCGCTGTATGCTGGAGGAAGTAGCTAGAAAAAGCGTCCGAGTCCCCACCCTCACTCCCTTAACCCACAGGCCTTCCTCTGTTCAAGGACTCTCCTTCCATTCTTTCATGTGGCAGAGCCCTTGTAATGGTGACATGGCTGGGCCAAGGAACCCTGGGGGATCTGAACCTCCAATCTCATTGTGGTCACTTAACACAGAGCTACAGTGTTCCTACTTTGGGGTACCCTCACCACATTCAGCGAAACTCAAATATAATTTTTTAACCAGCCTTGGTAAAAAGAAACAAAGACAACAAGGGAACTGCTCAAAGAAACAAGGACTCCCGCTCTGCGCACCTAGGAGACAGCACCAAGCACCATGTCTGGGATTTCAGGAACAGTCCCACTTTTTTCAATCACATATCCAGGGCCTCCTGCCCAGGCCCTGGCTGGTGTGTTGTGATACCGCAGAGAAGCCACCTGTTCTGGTGGCGGCCGCAAGCCCTCAGGCTCTTATCAAATTCAGCTGAGAAACCAAACTACGAGCTACAGCCTTGCTAGAGGGTAGTGAGAGTAATGAATGAGCAAAATGACTTAGGAAAGTTAGATGTCAGCAAGTCACCAGGTCAGTTTGTCATAGTGGACCACAAGTTGAATATGAGTCAACAGTGTGATGCTGTTGCAAAAAAAGCAAATATGATTCTAGGTTGCATCAACAGGTGTGTTGTAAGCAAAACTCGTGAAGTCATTCTGCCGCTCTACTCTGCACTAGTTAGGCCTCAGCTGGAGTACTGTGTCCAGTTCTGGGCGTCACATTTCAAGAAAGATGTGGAGAAATTGGAAAGGGTACAGAGAAGAGCGACAAGAATGATTAAAGGTCTAGAGAACATGACCTATGAAGCCAGGCTTCATGAACTAGGCTTGTTTAGTTTGGAAAAAAGAAGATTAAGGGGGGACATGATAGCGGTTTTCAAATATCTAAAAGGGTGTCACAAGGAGGAAGGAGAAAATTTGTTCCTCTTGGTTACTGAGGACAGGACAAGGAGTAATGGGCTTAAAGTGCAGCAGGGGAGGTTTAGATTGGACATTAGGAAAAAATTCCTAACTGTCAGGGTGGTCAAATATTGGAATAAATTGCCAAGGGAGGTGGTGGAATCTCCCTCTCTGGAGATATTTAAGAACAGGTTAGATAGACATCTGTCAGGGATGGTGTAGACGGAGCTTGGTCCTGCCTTGAGGGCGGGGGGCTGGACTCGATGACCTCTCGAGGTCCCTTCCAGTCCTATTATTCTATGATTCTATGATTCTATGAAAAAAGCCATGTTCCCTGAAGTCTTTGTCCTCAGCAGCACCCATGTGTTCAAGAACTGCAACCCCAAACTGCTCTACTTCCTAGTCCTGAGTATGAGGCCAGTCAATTTGGGGCAGAACTTTCAGTTGCTCCTCCAACTGCCCAAGGTCTCTGCAAACTAATGGCAAAAATGAGATCTCAGACAAGCTAGGTCATGCAGGGCTGAGCGCAGTAGAAGGACTTAGTACTGCAAGCAATTCATTCATCAGGACATTTGGTGGCAATCTCTGTTTCACCTCTTTCAAACACTCCACCATGAACTCTTGGAATCTACTTTTAACATCTTCAGCAATGTGAATGGTTAGTGTGTGTTAAGAACATAAGAACGGCCATACTGGGTCAGACCAACAGCCCATCCAGCCCGGTATCCTGTCTGCCAACAGTGGCCAATGCCAGATGCCCAGACAGAGGGAACACAACGGGTAACCATCCCGTGATCCCTCCACTGTCACCCACCTCCATGAACCTATCTACTTCTTTTTTGAATCTTGTTAAAGTCTTAGTCTTCACCACATCCTCAGGCAAGGAGCTCCACAGTGTTTTGAAAGTTCCAGCTGAAAAGTGACTGTTTTAGTCAAAAGTTACCTCATTTTTCGAGCTGAAAAGTGATTATATTCAGAAATTTACCACACTTTTGCAGTTTAAAAGAGACTGTAGTCAGGAATTTACCTCAACAATGACGGCCATCATTTAATATAGCAGTCCCGTTCTTGAAAATACAGTTTCACAAGTCTCACAAACATGCCCTAGGACAGTGATTCCCAACCTTTTTCCCATGGAGGAACTCCTAAAATAATTTTTCATATCCTGAGGAACCTCTACCTATGAAAATGTTTGCTTGGCCCGAAAAAGTTGACAGCGGGGAGCGCAATTCAATTACTGCTAAACTATTGTCAAGAAAATTTATTTGTAAAGAGCTGTTATATATATACGTCAGCTTACATTGTAAGAAAAAAAAGTATTTATTCCACGATTTCTCGCAGAACTCCTGACGATGGTCTGTGGAACCCCGGGGTCCCACAGAACCCTGGTTGGGAAACACTGCCGTAGGAGAATATCTTCATGCTCCAGACTTCCTGATGGATTGGAAATAGTAAAAATCAGGGAATTTGACTCACTGGTTGACTGTATGTGTAATAAAGAAGGTCAGCAATGTGGTTTCCTTGTCTGTGGCTGAATGAAAATGTAGCATCTGTTCATTGGACTGATCAAGTCACTCTGTTGGTCTGGAAGTCATGGAAAGGCTGAGTGACGAGGTGTGTGGGACTAGGAATTAAGAGATGATAGTGAAAAATGTCAGGCATTGGTGACAAAGCAAGAACTCAGGAATTCAGCAATGCTGGTTCATGGAGTGACTTGACATGAAATATGAGGAATTTCTCAGTTTGTGAACTTTCACAGTGCTGAGCTCAGCCAAACCGGGACAGAGGACCCTGGATTATTAAGGAGATATCCTTTCTCCCTCTTGTTGCACAAATTTAAAATATAAGCAGCCATTGCCAATCACCCTTTGCATGTGTATTTTCCCACTTTCTCACGAAGCTCTTTTGTTTTGACTCCATAAATGATAGGGTTGAGCATGGGGGGGAAGAGGTAGAAGAGGTTGGCCAAGATGATATGAACATGGGGAGCGACGCTCTGACCAAACCGGTGTGTGAGAGTGGAGAAGAAGAAGAGAGTAAAAGACATCACCATCACACAGATGTGGGCAGTGCAGGTGTTGAGGGCTTTCTGATGGGCTTTCCTGGAGGAGATTCTGAGGACGGCCCTGAGGATCAGACCATAGGACAGCACAACCAGCATCAGATCTAACCCAATAACCACAAACGCCATCACCAAGCCGTACATCCTGTTGACCGTGGTGTCCCCACACGATATCTTTGCCACAGCTATGTGCTCGCAGTACGTGTGGGGGATAATGTGGTTGGCACAGAATGGCTGCCGGCTCATCAGCACAGGCAGGGGCAGAACGAAGAGAACAGATCTCACCAAACCTGCAACTCCCAGCTTCCCAATCCGGGTGTTGGTGAGGATGGTGGCATAGTTCAGAGGGTAACATATGGCAATGTAGCGATCAAAGGCCATCGTCACAAGGACGGCTGACTGCATCAGAGAAACTGCATGAAGGAAAAACATTTGGGTGAGGCAGCCAGCCATAGTAATGTCTTTCATATTGAACCAAAAAATACACAGGGCCTTCGGCACAACGGAGGTAGAGATGCCGATGTCGGTGAGCGCCAACATGCAGAGCAGCAGGTACATCGGCTGATGCAGGCTCTGCTCTTTGCCTACTAAAAACAGAACTGTGATGTTTCCCAAAAGTCCAACAGTGTAGACAGTAGAGAAAGGGATGGCAATCCATATGTAGTCAGCTTCCAGGCCAGGGATGCCCATGAGGATGAATGATAAAGAGTCAGAGGGGGTGAAGTTGAAAGCCGCCATGAAGTGTTTGATGCGTCAATGAGGCTCAGAAATGCTCAATATGCCTGTGAAGGGAGAGAAGCAGAGTGGGGGGGAGGGTTACTCACTGTATAACAAATGGGCATAGGAAACATTGCAATTATTGCCGATCTAGAAGGTTTAGTGAGGTTACAACATTTAGGAATGGTACCAGATTCTTTGGGACCTAGTCAAGTGCAAAGAAGTCCTCAAGGGCAAATAATCTGCCAAGCTAATGAGTAGCATGATGACAGATGAACTTTGATATCAATAACTTCCTATTGGAGGGAAAATCTTGAACTTCTCACAGCCCTAACATGGTTAAGAACATAAGAACAGCCATATTGGGTCAGACCAACGGTCAATCCAGCCCAGTGTCCTGTCTGCCGATAGAGGCCAATACCAGATGCCCCAGAGGGAGGGAGCACGCCATATAATCCTCACATGATCCCTCCCCTGTCACTCAACTCCAGAGAAACAGAAGCTAGGGACACCATTCCTACCCATCCTGGCTAATAGCCATTGATGGACCTAACCTCCATTAATCTATCTAGCTCTTTTTTGAACCCTGTTAAAGTCCTAGCCTTCACCACATCCTCTGGGAAGGAGTTCCAGAGGTTCTAATTCATCGGTATGAACTCAGTTTGTGCTTAATAGGATGGACATGTAGGACACAAGGGTCTTCATATTTATGGCCTGCATCTCTGTTGGTTCTCTTGGTTTTTTGGGGTGAGGCACTTTCTTTCAGGCACCCAGCTTTGTCTGAGGCAGAACGTACAACTGTAAACCAACAAGCTGTAAGGTAGAGAAGTTAATATTACTTCTATATTTGGCACTGGTACGATGGAATCCAGTTCACAGTTAACCCGTGGAACTCCTTACCACTGGATGTTGTGAAGACCAGGGTTTTAACAGGGTTCAAAAAGGAACTAGATCAATTCATGGAGGATTGGTCCATCGATATTTATTAGCCAGGACGTGTAGGGATGGTGTCCCTCGCCTCTGTTTGTCAGATTCTGGAAATGGGTGACAGGAGAGGGATCACATGATGAGTACCTATTCTGTTCACTCCCTCTGGGGCACCTGGCATTGGCCACTGTCGGACGACAGGATACTGGCCTAGACGGTCCTTTGGTCTGACCCAGTCTGTCCGTTCTTGCGTTCTAGAGCCCACGATTCAAGATGGATGTTGATACACTGTCAAAGGTTGAGAGAAGAGTGACAAGAATTAGTAAAAGGTTGGAAAACCCTCCTTACACTGATAGACTCAAAGAGCTCAATCTATCACTTCAATAAAAACGCTTAAGGAGTGTCTTAATAGCAGTATCTACTCTGGGAAACCTATCTTTAATAATGGGCTTTTCAGCCCAGCATACAGAGCTGTAACGAGAGCCAATGGCTGGAAGTGGAAGTTAAAGAAATTCCAACTGGATATAAGGGACTCATTTTTAAATGGCCAGAGTAGTTAACCATTGGAACAATGTATCAAGGTTCTTGGAACCTGAGGGTATGTCTACACTAGCCCCCTAGTTCGAACTAGGGAGGCTAATGTAGGCATTCGAAGTTGCAAATGAAGCCCGGGATTTAATATCCCAGGCTTTATTTGCATCTTTCCGTCGGGGTGCCATTTTTAAATCCCCTTAGTCTGAACTAACTGCCCACAGCTACACGCGGCAGTCAAACGTTAACTCAAACTAAATTCTTAGTTTGAGTTAACTGTTACACCTCGCGGAATGAGGTGTTTTGCTACACCGGATTTTTTCTGTTCACGTGTGGGTTGAATCTAGCCCTGTGAGTAGAAATTCCACTGACCGTGTTGCTGTGGAAATGTTAAAATAGGTGGGTGCTGCACGGAGTTGAGGGATCTTGTGACACACTGAATGAATCAACATTTTAAGTGAGGGAAAAATAATGACCTCTGAGTCCTCTGAGCTGAGGAATGAATGTCCAGCCTTCACCACTAATGGCCAAGAAAGCAAATGATCCCGGAGCATCTTCGGTTTTACCCCTGTATTCCATAAGAACATAAGAACGGCCATACTGGGTCAGACCAAAGGTACCCTGTCCAGCCCAGTACCCTGTCTGCCGACAGTGGCCGATGCCAGGTGCCCCAGAGGGAGTGAATTGAACAGGTAATGATCAAGCGCTCTCTCCTGCCATAAATCTCCACCCTCTGACAAACAGAAGTTGGGGACACCATTCCTTACCCATGACTTAGCCTCCATGAATCTATCTAGTTCTCTTTTGAACCCTGTTATATTCCTAGCCTTCACAGCCTCCTCAGGCAAGGAGTTCCACAGGTTGACTATGCTCTGAGTGAAGAAAAACTTCCTTTTATTTGTTTTAAACCTGCTGCCCATTAGTTTCATTTGGTGCCCCCTAGTTCTTATGTTATGGGAACAAATAAATAACTTTTCCTTATTCACTTTCTTCACATCACTCATGATTTTATAGACCTCTATCATATCCCCCCTTAGTTTCCTGTTTTCCACGTTCAAAAGTCCAGTCTCTTTTATCTCTCCTTATATGGACCTGTTCCAAACCCCAATCATTTTAGTTGCCCTTCTCTGAATCTTTTCTAATGCCAGTATATCTTTTTTGAGATGAGGAGACCACATCTGCACGCACTATTCCAGATGTGGGCGTACCATGGATTAATATAAGGGAAATAAGATATTCTCTGTCTTATTTTCTATCCCTTTTGTAATTATTCCTAACATCCTGTTTGCTTTTTTTACTCCTGCTGCACACGGCATGGGCGTCTTCAGAGAACTATCCACGATGACTCCAAGAGCTCTTCCCTGATTAGTTGTAGCTAAGTTAGCCTCCATCATCAGGAATCTGTTCCAGGGGCTTACTCTTTCAATCAGCTGCTAGTGACTCCTGCACATGGCAGCTGTATTGAACTAGGCTCTCACATGTCCTAGAGTTGCCTGCTGTCATTATATAATGAGCAAACGTCACAGCTTGTGAGTCGTTCATGTGTTGCTGTCTTTGAATCGCTATGCACTGTATTTATGTGTACAAACAAAAGTCGAATGGGTGCCTCCCTTGGCACTTGCCACTGGCGTGTGAGATTTTTCCACAGGTGAGACACAGTCATGGATCACAGCCTAGGTGTAAAATCTCGCCCCCTGCCAAGGAAGATTTGTGGGGCGGCTTAGGGACTATGGGAGGCAGGGGTGACTGGGTGGCATGAAGAAGACTCCGATGACCAGCGTGCTGGTGGAATTGGAGCAGCCTGGAAGGGGGAGGAGAGTACGGACAGGGAGCAGGGTGCGATGGGAGATTTTAGCAGCTGAGGAGCAAAGTGTGGCATGTTTCCCCTGGGTTCCACCTGGAACTAAGGTTCCACTAAAACCTCCCACTGATTGTCCTAGGGTCTTCCTTTCAATGTGCTGCTGGGACAAACTGCAGAACCAGTCCTAATGCTGCACCTCCATCAACATTCACTGAGGCAAGGGGACCCCCTGATGCAGTTATAACTTCCACTGACTGGAATTGAATCTGGGTTTATCAATATCCACCATGCTGACAATACTGAGGGGCTGTGTCTACACTGGGCCACTTATTCCGGAAAAGCAGCTGCTTTTCTGGAATAAGCTGCGAGCTGTCTACACTGGCCCCTTGAATTTACGGAAAAGCACTGACGATCTACTGTAAGAAATCAGCTGCTTTTCCGGAAAAACTATGCTGCTCCTGCTCTGGCAAAAGTCCTTTTTCCAGAAAACTGTTCTGGAAAAGGGCCAGTGTAGACAGCACAGTAGTCTTTTCAGCAAAAAAGCCCCGATTGCGAAAATGGCGATCGGGGCTTTTTTCCGGAAAAGCGCATCTACATTGGCCTCGGACGCTTTTCTGGAAAAAGGGCTTTTCCAGAAAAGCATCCTGCCAATGTAGACGCTCTTTTTCCAGAAATACTTATAACGGAAAACTGTTCCATTTTAAGCATTTCCGGAAATTCATGCCAGTGTAGACGTAGCCGGAGTGTTTTCGTTTAACTCTAGGGAGCTGCGCCTCAAGCCTGCTTTGCCCAGCTGTTCTTCATCCTCTCACTTTCATTCATTGAATCCTCTGTGCTCCTGTTGATGGCCTTTGCCCACTGTCGCCATCCGTAACCTGCTGAGATACGCCTCCATCTTAACCCTGCCGCACATAGCCGAGATGGGGGCTCATGTCTGTGTTAAGAGTAGTGGAGCTTATTGTATTCCCAGTCCCCTTTCTCCTGAAACGGTACCGATACTGTCAAACTAATGTCCTCTCCCATTCCTAATGTGTGCACCAGGAGGTCATGAAGATGGCTTGCTCGGATATCAGAGTCAACAGCATCTATGGTTTGTTCATAATAGTCTCCCCGATGGGGTTGGACTCCCTGTTCATCCTCCTCTCCTCTGTGATAAGCCTAAGCTGAGAGCCAGCTGGTTTCCCCGAGCTTTTATTTTTCTTGCCTTTTGGTGCTTCTCCTCCTCTCCAGACTCAGAGATACAGGGGCACAGACAGAGCAGAGTTCTCTCCCCCACCTGCAAACAAACCTGCTCTGAACCTCTAAGCCTGAGTTTCAAATTTCAGTAACTCTCCTATTAGTTCTTCTTTAGTCCATAAGGGCTCACCCCTCGTTAGAGGACACGGTGTGACTCCAGTTGAAGTCACTGGAGGTTCATGGCCGGTGTAAATCAGGCCATTTATTTAAGTCTCTACATATGGATTTCGGATGAAATTCCAGCAGTGTCGGGAGTTTTGCCTTTCATCTCAGTGGAACCAGAATCATTCTCAGTGTTTAATTTTCCCACTCCAAGCTGCAGAAAACAGGGCTACAAGTCATGCAAGAGAGAGCGCTCTTCTGTTAGGTTACTGAAAGAAACCCTCAGTTTTCTGTGACGTTCCGAGAACAGGAATGAAAGTTGGGGATTTGACAATATTCAGGTCCTGATTTTGCTCTCAAGGAGACCAGTGTCAATCTGGAGTGACCCACTATGGGAAGAATGGGGGAGCAGAATCTGGACAGTGTGTGACCCTTTCTTGTTGTGAACCCTCTGGTCACACTGTGGGCACGTCTACACAGCATCATTATTTTAAAATCACAAAGAGCGTGCCTACACAGCAAGCCATTATTTTGAAATAATTTCAAGCTGGAGGACTTCTTACTCCAATTCCTATAACCCTCATTTCACAAGGAGTAAAGGAAGTGGCTTCCTTTGACTTCCTGCTGCGTAGACAGCGCCAAAAGCCGAGTTATGCTACTTCAACTTCAGCTATGCAATTGATGTAGTTGAAGTGGGGTAGCTTAATTCGACTTTTGCCCTCAGTGTAGGTGTGCCCACAGAGACCAACTGCAGTCTTTCGCTGCACTTCTTAGCAAGGCAGTGAAGTTGCTGAATTGAAAAACTTGAGTAAACTGGAGGAAAAGCCACACTGCCCAAACTAAGTAAGATCCTGAGACAGATAGTAAGAGACAAAGAACTGATCTGAAAACACAAATATTTCTCTAAACTATTTCTAATACATTTGTAGTTCCAATGGTACCTGGTAAATCTCTGGCTGTTTCTGACAATACTGAACAGTTCCAGTTTCTGTTCTGGTAAATTCCTGCCCAGATGGTTCATGACTTGAACCCTGGAACCGTTTCTGAGATCTCTGCGCTAACGGTAATGCAGAAAGAAGCCACTCACCAAAATCCTGCTGAGCAGAAAGGAAATCTCTGTATTGCTACAGGAAGGAGCCCTGAGAGTAGGCGTATGAATCTCATACTTCTGACCTTCAATATGATGCACAGCAACCTTTATAATTCCCCTGAACAGTCCCTGTGGATTCTCAGGTTGGCCAGGACTCCCAGACAATTCCCTCAACTCTGTGAGCAGTGGGAAGAGCAGAAAATAGACCCTAGAGAACTTCAGCCTCTCCTGAGAATGAAGAAATGATTTGCTGATACCAGGGACTCCGATTGTCAGAGTAACTACGTCTTGAAGACTGTTCAGTATAGCAATTGATGATGGAGGGGTTGTGTGTGTGTGTGTGTGTGTGTGTAATGTGCTACCATCTGCATTATGTGTCGGAATGCTGCCACAAGATACAGGACCAAAAACCATTTTCATTTTCACGTGATCTTAGCAGAGTACCGCTGCATACCACCCATGCATTTGCGATATCAATTACACTAGCCTCTGAAACAGTCACTGGCCCTGGAGGAGCCCTCCAACCTCCTGACCTTCAGGGCCTCCCTTATCCTTCCTTTGTTCTAAGGGTGCCGGGTCCATCCATCACCAAGGTTGTGTTGGGTGAGCCCCCCCCCCGTGGAGGCCAAATTGCATGATCCAAAGGTGTTCACTTGCATCCATTTTGGAGGTCTATAGTGGATATATATTTGGCAGCTGTAACTGTTCCAATAGCATGTCTTCATTCTAAGGGTACGTCTAGACTACAGGCTTTTGTCGACAGAGGCTTTGTTGACAGATACTATTGACAAAGCTTCTGTCGACAAAGAGCGTCTAGACTACATCCAGTTCTGTCAACAAAGCAAGCCGCTTTGTCAACATGAGAGTGTAGACGCAAAGGACAGTGTAGATGTAGTTAAAGTTCTGAGTATTGGCTCAAAACCTGTATCTCAAAGGTTGGCCCCTATAATAAGAGTCCTGAGGTATTCAGCCAGTGCATTGTGACGACTATTCAATTTGAATGGTTCATCTAAAGACTAATTAACTTATAATGGACCATGGGAGACGTCCATCTACTCTGAGTAGACCTTCCAACTGAAGTATTAGTAGTGGCCATTGCTACAGTTAAGCAAAATTGGACATGGAGATGTGACATGCCCATGTGATTCCACAATCCATCTTAACCTGTAAGGATGCGTCTAGACAGCAGCACAATTTTGAGATACTTCCGGTATCCTGAAATAGCTATTCCACATCTTTTAAACAAGTCCATTATTTCAAAATAGCTTTTGAAATAATGGGCTCACTATTCCATCATCCCTATAAACCTCATCCCACAAGGACTAAGGGATATTTTGGAAAAGCACTCTATTTCAGGTATCAAAAAGGGTGTCACAAAGAGGAGAGAGAAAACTTGTTCATCTTGGCCTCTGAGGATAGAACAAGAAGCAATGGGCTTACACTGCAGCAAGGGAGGTTTAGGTTGAACATTAGGAAAAAGTTCCTAACTGTCAGGGTAGTCAAATACTGGAATAAATTGCCTAGGGAGGTTGTGGAATCTCCATCTCTGGAGATATTTAAGAGTAGGTTGGATAAATGTCTATCAGGGATGGTCTAGACAGTATTTCGTCCTGCCATGAGGGCAGGGGACTGGACTCGATGACCTCTTGAGGTCCCTTCCAGTCCTAGTATTCTATGATTCTATGAACCTATTTCAAAATTTGGCATTGTGTAGACAGCGCCAGAAATTCAAAATAAGCTACTTTGAAATACACTCCAAATAAGCAACGCATTTTGCGTAGCTCAAATTGCGTAACTTATTTTGACCTACGGGTGCAGTGTAGATGCACCTTAATTGTCCACAGTAAGGACAATAGGATTCCCTCCACATGGAAGAGGCTATGAAAGGCCCTGGAAACACCTTCATTTTGCCTCTTTCCTTCTCAGAATTTTGAACTATGAGCTAATGGGAGCATTCTCACAAAGGCTGTGTCCAGACTCCATGCCTCCGTCGACGGAGGCATGTAGATTAGCCAGATCGGAAGAGGGAAATGAAGCCGCGATTAAAATAATCGCGGCTTCATTTAAATTTAAATGGCTGCCCCGATCTGCCGATCAGCTGTTTGTCGGCAGATCGGGAGAGTCTGGACGCGATGCCCCGACAAAGAAGCCTTTCTTCATCGACACAGGTAAGCCTCGTGAAACCAGGTTTACCTGTGTCGATGAAGAAAGGCTTCTTTGTCGGGGCATCGCGTCCAGACTCTCCCGATCTGCCGACAAACAGCTGATCGGCAGATCGGGGCAGCCATTTAAATTTAAATGAAGCCGCGATTATTTTAATCGCGGCTTCATTTCCCTCTTCCGATCTGGCTAATCTACATGCCTCCGTCGACGGAGGCATGGAGTCTGGACACAGCCAAAGGGATTGAGGTACTTCCAAAGATTTGGAAGCAACCAGAGATGTGATTTAAGACAGTCCTTCATTCCATCATGGCTATAAACCTGAACCAGGAACTTTGCAATTATTGTATATATTTGATATCAGATAATCAATATTAAATCTCACCTTTCTTTCTTTCTTTCTTTCTTTCTTTCTTTCTTTCTTTCTTTCTTTCTTTCTTTCAATGAACCTTTGGATTTCAGATACTAAAGCTTGGCCACAGCATGATTTTTGGGTAAGATCTGAGTTCTATATTAACCTGTGTGAGTGGCTGGCCATTTAGGACCAGAAGAACCTTTTGCTTGATGAGGCTGACTCACCTCTGAACCCAGAATTTTGGGGAGGGATACAGGGCATGTCTAGACTACTTTTTTTTTTCAAAAAAACTGCCCTTTTTTGGAAAAAGCTTCACCTGGGTCCACATTGCAATCGCATTCTTTCTAAATTAAATTGAAAGAATGCAGGTTTTTGGGTTTTTTTGAAATTGGTAAACCTCAAATTACGAGGAAGAATGCCTTTTTCGAAAGAGTTCTTTCAAAAAAAGGCGTGTGTGAACACAGAACAGGGACATTTTTCAAAAGAAGAGGCAGTTGAAAAAAGCACAGGTGCCCTGGTGGTCATTCTGTGAATAGCAATCAGGTCTTTCTTTTGAGAGAGTGTCCATGCAGTCTGGACACTCTCTTTTGAAAAAACAGATCGCTTTTTTGATCCAGTTTTGAGGTATGGATGCTCTCTCTTGAAAGAAGCTTGCAGTCTAGACATACCCACAGAGATTGGAATGCCTCAGTAACTGTTTTTGTGACTTCTTCTCTGCCAGTGTGGTGACACGGAGGTTTTACGCTTTTGTGGCTGCTTTGGTATATCATGTGGCAGAAGAATCTGAATTGATGTTCTCAGTTGTGAGCCACACAGACACAGCTACAGCAAGGTCTTTCCTCAAAGTCTCCAATGCACTGGGGAGGAATATCCTGGTGAAATGGAGGTAGCAACACTAGTTGAGGAATTAGGAAGACTCCCTGCTCCTCCTCTTCACAGGAACAAAGCAAGGGCAGGCCTCGAGGCACCTGCCATGGGAGTAGGGCATGCAATAGGACCACCACTGGCAACCACCTCTTCCTAAGCTATGTCATCCTTCTTTGGGCTGCAGGTGGTGAGTGTTCCAAGGAGAGGTGGTGGCCCTTTAGCTTTTTGAGGTGGC
Source organism: Pelodiscus sinensis (assembly GCF_049634645.1). Lineage (NCBI taxonomy): Eukaryota > Metazoa > Chordata > Testudines > Trionychidae > Pelodiscus > Pelodiscus sinensis. The sequence continues at coordinate 326,804,700 of NC_134711.1, read as the reverse complement.
TGAGAGTTTAAGGCGATGGACTTCTAATCCATTCTGCTCTGTTTGGCCGTGTCCACACTCAGGGGTTCTTTCGAAAAAAGTACCCTTTTTTTGAAAGAACTTCCCCTGCATCCAGACTCAAGCCGCGTTCTTTCGAAATTATTTCGAAAGAACGCGGCTTTTCTTTCGATGGCGGTAAACCTCGTTTCACGAGGAAGAACGCCTTCCTTCGAAAGTTCCTCTTTCGAAGGAAGGCGTTCTTCAATGTAAAGAGGCCGTCTTCGAAAGAGAGCATCCAGACTCGCTGGGTGCTCTCTTTCGAAAAAGCGGATTTCCTCTATCGAAAGATCCGCCTGCAGTCTAGACGCGATCTTTCGAAAGAGGCTCTTTCGAAAGATGCTTTCGAAAGAGCCTCTTTCGAAAGAAGCCTGCAGTCTAGACACAGCCTTTGTGTGGGTTCAAATCCCATCTTGGTTGCTTGCTGACCCTTTCTCCTTTTGGCCTGTGGTGGCTACAGGGTCCTTCTTTCTGGCATCTTCTGCAATTTGCTGTCCAAACAACTCATACCGTCAACAAGAGTAGTCAACATGCCTGGAAAGAGGATCCCTCTGACCCTAGGAGCACCCCAGTGCCAAGTGGTCAGTGACAGTCTTTTCTGAGGAAATGAATTCCAGCTGGCCTGATCAATTCAGCCGAATCCGATTCACTGGGCTTCTAATCTGCATGTACACTGGCAGGCAGGAATTGGGAGCCGGGGGGGGGGGGGGTTCTTCAACGTACTTCCCCAAAGATTTCTAAATTAATTTGGCAGCCAGCAAAAAGTCTCTTTTCATCTATGATTTAGCTCCCTGACATCTTTGTGATAGAACAGATGTAACTACCACTGGGCAGATTTGAACCTGGGACATTTGAAGCGGAGTATAAGAGCCTCTACCCTCTGAGCTAAAAGCCAGCTGGCTTCTAGCCCATGCTGTAGAGGTCTCTTGATTTTAACTGTTGCTGTGGTGTAGGTGCCACTGCATGGTAACCACACTAGGGCTATGTCTACACTCGCGGCTTCTTGCGTAAGAACATCTTGCGCAAGGGTTCTTGTGCAAGAAGTCTGGTGCAAGAAAACGTCCACACTGCCATGTGCGCGATGTGCTTTTGCGCAAGAGCTCCCATGGCAGTGTGGACGTTCTCTTGCACAAGAAAGCTCCGACGGACATTTTAGCCATAGGGCTTTCTTGCGCAAGAAATCCCTGCCGAGCGTCCAAACAGCCCTCTTGCGCAAGAGCTCCTGCGCAAGGGGGCTTACACCTGTCAAAAAAGAGCGTAGCTCTTGCGTAAGGAGCCCCCTCTTACCATGCCGTACTGTAAATGTACTTCCGCAAGAGCAGGCGGGCAGTGTAGACGCTCTGCGGATTCTTGTGCAAGAACTGCCATACTTGTGCAAGAAGCCGCGAGTGTAGACATAGCCCATGTGTGTGGGTTACACAGGGATCGGCAACCTCTGGCTCTGAAGCCAAGTATGGCTCGGTACAGAAGCAAATATGGCTCCTCTGTCATAAGAACATAAGAACGGCCGTATTGGGTCAGACCAAAGGTCCATCTAGCCCAGTATCCTGTCTACCGATAGTGGCCAGCATCAGGTTCCCTAGAGAGGGTGGACCGAAGACAATGATCAAGCGATTTGTCTCCTACCATCTCTCTCCAGCCTCTGACAAACAGAGGCCAAAGACACCATTTTATCCCCTGGCTAATAGCCTTTTATGGACCTAACCTCCATGAAATTATCTAGCTTCTCTTTAAACTCTATTATAGTCCTAGCCTTCACAGCCTCCTCTGGCAAGGAGTTCCACAAGTTGACTACACGCTGTGTAAAGAAGAAATTTCGTTTATTAGTTTTAAACCTGCTACCCATTAATTTCATTTGGTGTCCTCTAGTTCTTCTATTTAGGGAACTAATAAATAACTTTTCTTTATCTGCCCTCTCCACATCACTCATGATTTTATAGACCTCTATCATATCCCACCTCAGTCTCTTCCTTTCTAAACAGAAAAGTCCCAGTCGCTTTAACCTCTCCTCATATGGGACCCGTTCCAAACCCCTAATCATTTTAGTTGCCCTTTTCTGAACCCTTTCTAAGGCCAAAATATCTTTTTTGAGGTGAGGAGACTACATCTCTACACAGAATTCAAGGTGGGGGCATACCATAGTTTTATACAGGAGCAGTAAGATATTCTGGGTCTTCTTTTCTATCCCTTTCCCAATAATTCCTAGCATCCTATTTGCCTTTTTGACCGCCGCTGCACACTGTGTGGAAGTTTTCAGAGAACTGTCCATGATAACTACAAGATCTCTTTCCTGATTTGTCGTAGCCAAATTAGCCCCCATCATACTGTACCTATAGTTGGGGTTATTTTTCCCAATGTGCATTACTTTACACTTATCCACATTAAATTTCATTTGCCATTTTGTTGCCCAGTCACTCAGGGTGTGTCTAGACTACATGCCTCCTTCGACGGAGGCATGTAGATTAGCCAGATCGGAAGAGGGAAATGAAGCCGCGATTAAAATAATCGCGGCTTCATTTAAATTTAAATGGCTGCCCCGATCTGCCGATCAGCTGTTTGTCGGCAGATCGGGGCAGTCTGGACGCGATGCCCCGACAAAGAAGCCTTTCTTCATCGGCACAGGTAAGCCTCGTGAAACCAGGTTTACCTGTGCCGATGAAGAAAGGCTTCTTTGTCGGGGCATCGCGTCCAGACTGCCCCGATCTGCCGACAAACAGCTGATCGGCAGATCGGGGCAGCCATTTAAATTTAAATGAAGCCGCGATTATTTTAATCGCGGCTTCATTTCCCTCTTCCGATCTGGCTAATCTACATGCCTCCGTCGAAGGAGGCATGTAGTCTAGACACACCCTCAGTTTGGTGAGATCTTCTTGGAGTCCCTCACAGTCTGCTTCTGTCTTGACTATCCTAAACAGTTTGGTATCATCTGCAAACTTTACCACCTTACTGCTTACCCCTTTTTCCAGATCACTTATGTATAAGTTGAAAAGGATTGGTCCCAGGGCTGACCCTTGGGGGACACCACTAGTTACCCCTCTCCATTCTAAAAATTTACCATTTATTCCTACCATTTGTTTCCTGTCTTTTAACCAGTTCTCAATCCAAGAAAGGACCTTCCCTCTTATCCCATGGCCATGTAATTTACACAAGAGCCTTTGGTGAGGGACCTTGTCAACGGCTTTCCGAAAATCCAAGTATACTATATCTACTGGATCCCCCTTGTCTGCATGTATGTTAACCTCTTTAAAGAACTCTAATAGATTAGTAAGACAGGATTTCCCTTTACAGAAACCATGTTGACTTTTGTCCAACAAATTATGTTCTTCTACATGGTTCACAATTTTATTCTTCACTATTGTTTCGACTAATTTGCCCGGTACTGAAGTTAGACTTACCGGTCTGTAATTGCCAGGATCACCTCTAGAGCCCTTTTTAAATATTGGTGTCATGTTGGCTACCTTCCAGTCATTAGGTACAGAAGACGATTTAAAGGATAGGTTACAAACCACAGATAATAGCTTAGCAATTTCCCATTTGAGTTCTTTTAGAACCCTTGGATGAATGCCATCCGGTCCCGGAGATTTGTTAACATTAAGTTTTTCTATTTGTGCCAAAACCTCCTCTAATGACACTTCAATCCGGAACAGTTCCTTCAATTCATCACCCACAAAGGACGGTGCAGATTCGGGAATCTCCCAAATGTCCTCAGCTGTGAAGACTGAAGCAAAGAAATCATTTAGTTTCTCTGCAATGGCTTTATCATCCTTGATTGCTCCTTTTATAGCTCAATCATCTAGGGGACCCACAGGTTTTTTAGGAAGCTTCCTGCTTCTAATGTACTTAAAAAACATTTTTTGTTATTTCTTTTTGAGTTTTTGGCTAGCTGTTCCTCAAAATCTTTTTTTGATTTTCTTATTACATTTTTACACTTGATTTGACAGTGTTTATGTTCCTTTCTATTTATTTCACTAGGATTGGACTGTCATTCCCAAAATACGCACAACTTTTTAAAGTAAAATGAAAAATGAATTCAAAATTTTTAAAATGGGCAATTACTCTTCTAGCTTGAATGCACACATTAACTTGAATGTGACCAGTTATGATGTAAAGTTCAAAGAAATGTGTAGAAAGATGCAGCAGCAGCAGTCCCATGCAATAAAGTCTGGGACCACAATGTTTCATCTGTGCTATGATGAATCATCATGTCAATTATTACTAATATTAAGTTGTATATTTTCAGTCATTCAAGTGGCCTTTCTTATATGGCCCCACTCCCCCTCCCTTTACCCAGAGGCCTTCCTCACCTCACAACTCCCCCTTCCACTCTCCTGTGTGGCAGAGTTCTCATAATGGTGACATGGCTGTTCCCAGGATTCTTGGGGGACTGAACCCCCAGTCTCCTCATTGTCACCAAAGCCACGGCTACACTGCCGGTTATTTTGCAGAAGAAGATATGCAAATTGTGCTCACATTTGCATATCTTCTACCGATTCTTTTTGCGGAAGAGGTTTTGCCGCTCTTTGGCCCCCATGTAGATGGGGCCAAATGTCAGAAAAAAAACCTCTTTCGCAAGACCCCTTATTCCTTGACAATCAATGTTTACAGGGTCTTGCAAAAGAGGTTTTTATCTCAACCTTTGGCCCCATCTACCCGGGGGCCAAATATTGGCAAAACCTCTTCTGCAAAAAGACTCAGAAGAAGATAAGTAAATGTGAGCGTGATTTGCATATCTTCTTCCGCAAAAAACAGCAGTGTAGCCGTAGCCTTAGATCAGTGTTAGTGTATCCCCACTTCGGGACATGCTCTTCACACCAGGTGTTTCCCTGGCCCCACTGATTGCTACATTCAGGTCAAACCAAAAATAATTTATTCAATAGGAATTCTAAGCCAAAATAAGGAAAATGTGGGAAAGCTTCAAGGAAACAATAAATTCTACCCTGTGCACATGGGCAACAATGCAGTCATAGCGAGGAGGTAAGATATTCTGTCTCCTGGGCATTTGGTGGCATTCTGTGTTTCGCGTGTCTCACAAACCCCAAGATGAAAGTTCAACAGCTGCATTTGACATCTCTGACAACGTGACCAGTGCATGTGTGTTTTGAAAGTTCCAACTGAAAAAAGATGGCACAAAGTGCTCAGTGATTTGAGCCAAAGGTGATGATCATAGTTTAATACAGCAGACTTGTTCTCAAAAATACATAGGTTCACAACTGTCATCAACAAGCTACAGTAGAATGTCCTAAGTAGCTGCAGATGCTTTCCGGGATTAGAGCTTTCCAACTGAAACCTTTACTTTATCCTCCAGACTTCCTGAAGGATGGGACATAGTCCTAGAATCCTAGAACAGGAAGGGACCTCAAGCAGTCATCAAGTCCAGTTCCCTGCCTTCATGGCAGAATCAAGCACCATGTAGATTGTTCCTGACAAGTGTCCGTCTAACCTGCTCTTAAATATCTCCAGTGATGGAGATTGTACAATCCCTCTAGGCAATTTATTCCAGTGTTTAACCATCCTGACAGTTAGGAAGCTTTTCCTAATGTCTAACCTAAACCTCCCTTGCTGCAGTTTAAGCCCATTGCTTCGTGCCCTATCATCAAAGGCCAAGGCAAACAATTTTTCTCCCTCCTCTTTGTAACACCCTTTTAGATACTTGAAAACCACTATCATGTCCCCTCTCAGTCTTCTCTTTTCTAAACTAAACAAGACCAATTCTTTCAGCCTTCCCTCATAGCTCATGCTCTCTACACCTTTAATCATTCTTGTTGCTCTTCTCTGTACCTTCTCCAATTTCTCCACATCTTTCTTGAAATGTGGTGCCCAGAACTGGACACGATACACCAATTGAGGCCTAATCAGCAGAGAGTAGAATGGAAGAATGACTTCTCATGTCCTGCTCACACCACTCCTGTTAATGCAGCCCAAAACTATGTTTGCTTTTTTTGCAATAGTGCCACAATGCTGACTCATGTTTAACTTGTCGTTCACTATGATCCCTACATCCCTTTCAGCAGTACTCCTTCCTAGACAATCACTTCCCATTCTGCATGTGTGAAACTGATTGTTCCTTGCTAAGTGCAGTACTTTGCATTTGTTCTTATTAAACTTCATCCTGTTTACCTCAGACCATTGCTGTAGTTTGTCCAGATCATTTTGAATTATGACCAGGGCTTGACAAATGGCGGTGAAAGCCGCTCGCCAGCCCTGCACTGAGCATGCGCAAGAGCCACACTGTGCATGCGTGCGCCGCCGATAAACGGGGCATGCTGCTGAAATCTACTCGCCACAGGCAAGTAGATTCTATAGTTTGTCGAGCCCTGATTATGGCCTTATCCTCCAAAGCACTTGCAACCCCTCCCAGCTTAGCATCCTCTGCAAACTTAATAATCGTACTCTCTACGCCATCATAGAAAAGTCACCGTATCACTGTACATATGATAAAGAAATTCAGTATTATTGTTTCTTTCTTTGTCTATGTCTATCTGAAAGCATATCTTTAGTTTGTCAAACTCATCAAGAGCCCAGTTCACACAAAGCCTAATGGGAAGCCACTTTGCATCAGAAAGCTGAAGTATCTTCTGGTGGTCTGGAAGTCAAGAAAATTCTGAGAGACAGCGTGTGGGAGAGTGGGGGCTGATGGGTGATGCTGAAAGAGATCAGGTGATAGTCAGAGAGTGGAAACTAAGGAACACAGGGAAAGCAGCATTTGGTGACGGCGTGACAAGACATTAAGGGCGAGGAACTTCTCAGACTCTGAACTCCCACCATGTTTAGCAACCACACTGGAGTGGAGCACCATTGGTTAATAGGGAGATATTCTTTCCCTGTCTTGTCACACAGGTTTAAAGTCAGTGGCTCCTTGTGATCACCTTCTGCAGGTGTATTGGCTCACTTTGACACGAAGCTCTTTGGTTTTGACCCCATAAATGATGGGGTTCAGCATGGGGGGGATGAGGAAGAAGAGGTCAGCCAAGATGATATGAATGTGGGGAGCGATGCCGTGACCGAACCGGTGTGTGAGGGTGGAGAACAGGAAGAGAATACAAGATATCAGCATCACACAAATGTGGGCAGTGCAGGTGTTGAGAGCCTTCGGATGGGCCTTCTTGGAGGAGATTCTGAGGACGGCCCTGATGATCAGACAATAGGACAAGGCAACGAGAGTCAGGTCTAACCCAATGACTACAAATGCCATCACCAAACCATACGTCCTGTTGACTGCGATGTCCCCACATGACAGCTTTGCCACAGCCATGTGCTCACAGTACGTGTGGGGGATAATCCGGTTGGCACAAAATGGCAGCCTGCTGAGGAGCAGGGGTAGGGGCAGCATAAAGAGAACAGATCTTATCAAACCCACTAGCCCTAGAATAGCGATGCGTGCATTGGTGAGGATGGTGGTGTATCTCAGAGGGTTACATATGGCCACGTAGCGATCAAAGGCCATTGTCACCAGGACGGCTGAGTGCATCACAGAAACTGCATGGAGGAAGAACGTCTGGGTAAGGCACCCACCTTCAGTAATGCCTTTCAAATCAAACCAAAATATACACAGGGCCTTCGGCACAACAGATGTAGATATGCCGATGTCGGTGAGCGCCAGCATGCAGATCAACAGATACATCGGTTGGTGCAGGGTCTGTTCTTTGCCTACAACAAACAGAACTATGAAATTTCCCACCAGGCCGATAATGTAGCAGGCACAGAAAGGGATGGAAATCCAGACGTGGGCAGCTTCCAAGCCAGGGATGCCCATTAGGATGAATGTTGGAGACTCAGATACAGTGAAGTTGAATGCTGCCATGAGGTAGTTGATGCATCGATTGGGCTCAGAAATGCTCAGGCTGCCTGTGAATGGAACATAAGAACATAAGAATGGGGCCCTACTGGGTCAGATCAAAGGTCCATCTAGTCCAACCTCCTGGCCTCCTGACAATGGCTATTGGCAGGTGCTTCCAAAGGGAAAGAACAGAGCAGGAAATCCTCAAGTGATCCATCCTGTTACCCATTCCCCTTCTGACAAACAGAGGTTAGGAACACCATTCCTGCCCATCCTGGCTAATAGCCATTGATGGACCTAACCTCCATATATTTATCTAGCCCACTTTTGAACCCTGTTAGGGTACATGTACACAGAAGGGCAAAACTCCAATTAAGCTACACAACTCAAGCTATGTCTGGTGCTGTGTACACTCTCTTCCTTTGACTTCCTTTACTCCTCGTAAAATGAGAGTTACAGAAGCTGGAGTAAAAGGTCCTCCAGGTCGAGATTGTTTTGAAATAAAGGCTTGTAGTAAAGACCAGCGTTTCCCAAAAAAATGCTGGGCCTCGGCGTGCCTGGTGGCTGCCGGCCCCGCGCCCCTGCACCTGGAAGTGCCGGCGAGTTAAGAGCCGGGCCCTGCTCCAGCGCTATGTGGAGCTGGGTCTCTTCCCGGCTCTGCCTGGAGCGGGCCTCACCCCCGCGTGTCCTCTCCGGCCCCACCCCCAGAGCATCCCTTCGGCCCCGGATGTCTCTGCCACGCGTGGCTCCTCCTCGCCGCCTGCCGCCCATGTGTGGCATTGCACGTGGGCGGGGAGGATGTGACGTTATGGCCCGGGGTTTTGAAACCCGCAGGAGGCACATGGCGGGGCCTGGCTGGCTCCAGATTCGGCCTCCGGGGCCTGAGTGCGGATCCCGGCCCCGCAACAGGGAAAGAGAAGGTGGGAACCGGCTCGTGCGGTGGCAAGGAATGGACAGGGGTGGGGAAAGGGGTGGAAGGAGAAGGGGCTTGGGAGGGAAAGGCACCAAGGGACAGGGGTGCGGGAGAGAGAGACAAATGCCAGGGGGCCAAGTGCAGACCATGAAGGGAAGGGCAGGAGGGGAGGTGTTAGTGGGAGGGGGACAGGGTGATGCTGGGAGAGGAGAGGGGAAGGGAAGGGCACTGGGCGCTGGAGGAGGAGGTGCTGGGAGAAGGCTTGAAAGAAGGGGTGGGCATGAGGAAAGTCAGGATGGAACAAATTGTGTGTGAGGGCACAGAGGGGCAGGAGGGGAATGGGGCAGAGACTGGTGAGGGGGTGGGTATTAGGGGAAAAGGAGGCACCAGGAGGGTGCAGGGCTAAGGGAAGGTGCAGGTGCCAGGGGATTCTGGGGTGAGGAGGAGGGGAGAGCTGGCCACCGGAAGCAGAACTGGACGGGGGAATCAGGGCAGGCTGGGGATATTGAGGGGCCGGTGGAAGCAGGGTTGCCGGGGGGTGCGAGGTTGGGGGCAGGGAGCTGGCCGGGGAAGATGTGGGCGGGGTGGGAGAAGTGGCGGCTGGAAGGAGGGCTGGACGCAGGCAGTGGGGCTGGCCAAGGGAGATTGGGAGGAAAAGCGGGGGAGAACTGGCTGCCAGGGAGGGGGTTGGGGAAGTGGGGCTGGCCAGAGGCACAGCAAGGGGAGCGGGGGAAGGAATGAATCGGCCTGCAGGGAGTGGGACTGACCTGACCCCGTTCCCCTCTCCCCCCCCCCACCCACAAAGCACGAGTTAGTCTGGCACAGGGATTCTACTGTCGTCCCCCCCCCCCCCCACACACACACACACACAAACCCCTCGAGTAGTTGTGAACTGTCTGGCTGGTAGACACACTCATGCAGCCTGAGCACATTTACCAGCCAGGCAGTTTGAAACTACAAACTGATACATCTAGTAATAATACAACTTCCCTACTGAGAAAATACCAGACGTTATATGTCTGGTATTTTCTTCATTTGTTTTTCATGTGTTTATATTTTTGGGCTGCAAAAAGCAGAACTGAAAAAAAAGGGTTCCAATTAAAGTAAAAAGTTTGGGAAACCCTGGTCTCACCAGCTTTCTGTCTGTCTTACAGCCCATTTATCCAATCCATATTCCTTAACTTGCTGGCAAGAATATTGTGGGTGACCATATCAAAAGCTTTGCTAAAGCTGGCACTGGGAGATTTGGGAGGACCAGAAACAACTTATTTGAATATTGATTAATGAATATGCAAATATGCAAATGAACATTACTGGTCCTCCAAAAGTTCGTGAATGGATTTACTGGTCCCCCTGTCAAAAAGTTTGGGAACCCCTGGTATCGACGTGTAGTTTGTTATTTCAGAATAATGCTGCTATGTAGACATACCCTTAAAGTCCTGGCTTTCACAACATCCTCTGGCAAGGAGTTCCACAGGTTGTGCACTGTGTGAAGAAACAAGCACAGTGAGGGAAGAAGGGTTATAAACTCTGTAACAAATGGAACAGTAAATATTCTATTGTTATCAATAACCTGGAAAGGGGGGTGAGCAGTGAGATTCCAACAGTTCAAGATAGCTACAGATGGTTTAGGTTGCAGTGATGTCTAGACTGGCCAGTTTTTCCAGAAAATCAGCCGCTTTTCCGGAAAAACTTGCCAGCTGTCTACACTGGCCGCTTGAATTTCCACAAAAGCACTGACTTCCTACTGTAAGAAATCAGTGCTTTTTGCGGAAATACTATGCTGCTCCCATTCAGGCAAAAGTCCCTTTTGCACAAAACTTTTGCGCAAAAGGGCCAGTGTAGACAACTGAAATTTGTTTTCCACAATAAAGCCCCGATCGCGAAAATGGCGATCGGGGCTTTTTTGCGGAAAAGTGTGTCTAGATTGGCCACGGAGTGCTTTTGCAGAAAAGCTTCCGTGCCAATCTAGATACTCTGTTCCGAAAATGATTTTAACGGAAAACTTTTCCGTTAAAAGCATTTCCGGAAAATCATGCCAGTCTAGACATAGCCGAAGGGTTTGGACATTTACATGCATAGTGAGACAATTCAGCTAAAGAAATATTTTGGAAACCTTGTATACACCCAGTTTTCAGGGCACAAGCCAATCTCTAGCTGTCAGGCATTAGGGTGACACTTTCATGATGGTCAAGTCATCCTCCTTTCCACCCACTGCTGGTTTTCTTATACCTTCTACTGCAGCACTCGGGGCTGTCCTATCAAGGAGAGGACATTGGACTTGGTGGAGCATAGGTCTGACCCCTGATGCAGACCCTGTATTGGAAAAGAGCCAGCTGTCCCTCATGGAAACATGGATTATCCTGCTGGGCTAAGACTTTGTGTTCAACAGAATGGGCACAAGGGTCTTGGTATTTAGGGCTGTTGGCCAGCATCTCTATTACTTTCCTCGTTCCTTTTGGTGATACTCTTCCTTGCAGGCACCGAGCGTTGTGTAAGATACAGATATTCATGGAAAACTGTAAGCAAAGAGCCATGTCAGCAACTCAGGGTGTGTCTAGACTGTATCCCTCTGTCAACAGAGGGATGCAAATCAAGCAAATCAAAATTGCTAATGAAGCAGGGATTTAAATATCTCATGCTTCATCCCTTAGCATAAACATGGCCACTGCTTTTTTTCGAAACGGAGTTTTTTTTTAAAAAAACGGCAGTCTAGATGTGGATCTGTCGAAAATAAACCCTTTTTCGACAGATCCTGTAAACCTCATTTTTTGAGATCCGTGTCTAGACTGCAGTTTTTTTTTTCAAAAAAACTCCATTTAAAAAAAAAAGCGGTGGCCATGTTTATGCTAATGAAGCATGGGATATTTAAATCCCTGCTTCATTAGCAATTTTGATTTACTTGATTTGCATCCCTCTGCCGACAGAGGAATGCAGTCTAGACATAGCCTCTGCTACTAACCCTTCCCAGGTGTAAATATTGATGAAGTTTGCAGATGACGCAAAAACCAGGGGATCATAAAACTTGAAAAGGATGGGTCACTGAATTAGAGCAATCTAGATTGTCTGGTATACTGGGTCAAAGCAAACTATGTATGTTCTAACTCAGCTATGTAGATGTCCATATCTAGAAAGAATGCAAGCAATTCTCACCCAGCGGGAGGAACAATGAATATAAACTCTCTAGTGGGAGGAACAATGAATATAAACAAGATTTGGGGTCAAGATGGGAAAAGTACCTAAATCCGAGCTCCCAGTGTGACCCTGTGGCTAATAGAGCCAATAAGATACTTGGATGATAATCAGGGGCATCTCAAGGAAAGGAAGAGAATTAATTTTACCTCAGCATTTAGCACAGCTGCTGGAATCCGGCATCCAGTTCTGGTGTCCACGAATAAAGATGGATGTTGATATACTGAAGAGGGTTCAGAGAAGTGTCACAAGAATTAGCAGAAAATTAGAAAACTTGCTTTAAAGTAATAGACTCAAAGAGCTCAATCTATTTCATTTAAGGAAGATGGTTAAGGGGTAAATTGTTAACCGTCTGCAGGGGAGTGAATACTGAACGATTGGCTTTTCCACCTAGCATACAGCCGTGTAACACAATCCAGTGGCTAGAAGTTGAAGTTAAAGAAATTCTGACTGGATATAAGGTGCACATTGTTTATAAACAGTCAGAGTAATTAACCAATGGAACAATTTACCAAAGGTCTTGGTGGATTCTCCATCATTGAGAATGTTTACACCCAGGTTGGATGTTTCTCTAAAGATCTGCTCTAGGAATAATTTTGGGGAAATTCTCCAGTGTGTGCTCTGCAGTCAGTCAGACCAGATGATCCCATCTGGCTTTGGTAACTATGAACATGTCCCCAGGAGTCATCAGGAGGCATGTCGCCTGCAAACCCATTCCTGAGCTGACTGCAGGCGTTTTTTTCCAGTCAGGGCCCTGTTGAAATTAGAACTGTGAGGGGGAATTCTCAGAGGAGTGCAGTGTCTTGAAAACATAACACTGTGTATTTTGCAAGGCTGAGGGATCCTGTGACACTGTATGGATGAACATTTGAGGAGAGAAAAGTAATCACATGTTCCCATAAAAACTCCACAGTGAGGAGCGAATGTACATCCCTTGCCAATAATGACTACCAGAGCATCCTGAGTTTAACTTCTGTGTCGCAATGGCCTACTGTTTCAGGGAGCTGCCCCGGCTCCTGCATGAGGCAGCTGGATTTATCTGGACCCTTGAGTGTCCCATGGTGGCCTGCTCTCGTATAATGTGCAGGCTTCTCGGCTCGTGAGTTATTCCTGTGCAGCGGTTGCTGAAGCCACACACAGAGTGTAGGGTGTGCCCAGAGCAGCAACACACGTGTGTGAGATGACTCAGCAGAGAGACACAGTCACTGGTCTCCCCTCAGCTAAGGGAAGAGGAGTGATGGGGGGCACCTCATGCCCTGTGGAGGAAGAGCTGTGGGGAACGTGGAGGGGCTCAGAGGCAGTGGGAGGCAGGGATGATTGGGGAGCGAGGAGAAGATGCTGGTGACCAGGGTGCTGTTGGAATCAGGGCAGCCTGGGATGGGGAAGGAGAGTGCAGGAGGGATGAGAGTATGCTGGGGACTGAGCCAACGGCAGAGCAAAGACTGATGGCTCTTTCCTCCAGGGAAATCCCTCAAGTTAGGTAAATCACATTCAACCAATGGAGACATCCAAGGTGCAAGTTTGTGGCTTGCCAAGGCAAGGAGAGGCCTCACCAATGCCCTAAGGGCATGGAAGGAAGGGTCCCAGTGATGGCCTTGGGCCAGCAATCACAGAGAAAAATGTCAACCGCGCTGCCTGCCTGTTCACATACATGCCACTCCACAACCTAAGACCCTTCAGTGCTCCCCGCCTGTCTGTGTACACCCCACTCCCCACTCCAATAACCTTCAGTACCCCCCACCTGTCTCTGAACACCCCACTCCCCACTCCAATAACCTTCAGTACTCCCCACCTGTCTGTGTACACCCCACTTCCCACTCCAATAACCTTCAGTACTCCCCACCTGTCTGTGTACACCCCACTCCCCACTCCAATAACCTTCAGTACCCCCCACCTGTCTCTGAACACCCCACTCCCCACTCCAATAACCTTCAGTACCCCCCACCTGTCTCTGAACACCCCACTCCCCACTCCAATAACCCTCAGTACCCCCGCCTGTCTCAGTACACCCCACTCCCCACTCCAATAATCTTCAGTACCCCCCGCCTGTCTGTGTACACCCCACTCCCCACTCCAATAACCTTCAGAGCTCCCCACCTGTCTGTGTACACCCCACTTCCTACCTCACAACCCCCAGTGCTGACTGCCTGTCTGTGTACACCCCCTTCCTGCTTCAATAACCTTCAGTGCTCCCAACTTGTCTGTGTACACCCCACTTTCTGCCTCACAACCCCCAGTGCTGTCTGCTGGTATGTCTACATTTGCATCCCTAGTCCGAATTAGGGAGCAAATGTAGATGTACTCTGCCTGTCTGTGTATGGCCCCCACTCTCACAACTTCCAGTTCTACCACACTGTGATACCCCTCACCCACAACCAGGTGCCAGACCCCACAATAACAGCTCACAGAAATATCTCCTCGGACTACATGAAACTCAGTGTCTGCCCACACTGGGGAAAAGGGGTGATGAGTGAGCAAAATCTCCCAGCATGAAGGGGACTCCAGCAGCTGCTCGGCCACTTCAGGAATGGAGAGAGACCCAGAGGATGTGAAGAAGCCAATGTAACTCTTCCTCAGTATGACACAGCGTTAACGTATGGAAGACCCTAAGAAACCCAGACTCACCTTCCTGAGGCTGCTTTGCCCTATGGGCAGTTAATGACATTCCACCAGGTTGCAGTGGGTTGCTCACAAGAGGAGGGATGGCCCGGATGGGGGAAGGTGTCAGAGCCAATTGGCTGTATTGTGGTCCACGTTATGTTACAGTCTGAGGCACCCCCTGACCCAGGAGGCCTTGCGAGGCCTCTTCAACCTCGGAATTAAGCAGGATGTATTCTCTATTTCACCAGATTTAGGACGCTGTGATCTGGATACTTAGGGTGTATCTACACAGCGAAGTATTCCAAAATAACTATGTGAGCGTCTACACACTAATTCCATTATTTTGAAAGAATTTCAAAATAACGGAAGGCTCATTCTGACTTCTGTAAACCTCATTCTAACTGTCAGGGTGGTCAAATATTGGAATAAATTGCCAAGGGAGGTGGTGGAATCTCCCTCTCTGGAGATATTTAAGAACAGGTTAGATAGACATCTGTCAGGGATGGTCTAGACAGAGCTTCCTGCCTTGAGGACGGGGGGCTGGACTCGATGACCTCTCGAGGTCCCTTCCAGTCCTATGATTCTATGATTCTATGATTCTAGTGAGACAGATTGAGGGACACAGGAAGAGACAAGGAACAGATCTGAAACACAAATATTTGTCTAAACTATTTCCAATACTGGTTACAATTCCAATTTTGCCAGGTAAATCTCTTTGTGTTTCTGATCATACTGAACAGTTCAAGTCATTGTGCTGCTGAATTCCTACATAGATGACTCTTGACTTGCTCTCTAGAACCCTTCCCAAGCCCTTAGCTCTAACTTTATTGCAGAAACAGGCAACTCACCGAAATCCTGCACATCAGAGAGAGGAAATCCCCTTCCTGCGACAGAGAGGCAGAGTCCTGAGAAGCAGCGTATGACTCTCACATGTGTGACACTCCCCGGGCTGGGAAGTGACCTTTATGATTCCTCTGTATATTCCCTGTGGACTCCCACTTATACCAGACCTCCCAGACAATTCTCTCAGCTCTGGGAGCAGCAGGAAGAGCAGAAAATAGACCCCAGAGAACTTCAGCCTGAAAGCAGAGAGGACAAACGATTTGCAGTTACCAGGGGCTCAGACCGGCAGGGCAAACTGAGTCTTGCAGACACAGTGGAGTGGTGCGGAGCACAGTAGCAGCAGTGTTATCTGCTTAAATGAAGCACACGAGATCTTTTATAGGGGAAAAGGCAGAATAACGCATTTATTGAGCATACAACCGTTGCATATGCTTTTCACTCACACACAAACATGCATACACAGTCCCGCCACAATGTTATAGTTACCAGTCCAGAGTCTGTATCAATCTAGTGGCCATCCAGATTGATCACAGAGGGGGAGCCGAGCTCTGTTGGTCGATCAATCCAATGCTCTTCTGGTGGTGGTAGCAAGACGAACCCAAATTTCCATAGCAAAGCACCCTGCTTTTATAATCCTTTTCTCTGTTGAAATCAATGCATTCTGCTGTGTCATTCTGTGACCAGGATATTATCTTGTTGATATCAATCGTTCCTAAACATCTCTTGAAGGCTCATCCTGTAATCAATCGTCTTTTGGGGGTGCCCGTTTGCTTCAAGGCTCATCAGTGTGCCAATACCCCAATCCCTCCTTATTATGGGTACACATGGGTGATTATAGATGGCTTCTTTGATGCTGATATGTTTCTTTTCACAGTCTGTCTTTTACAGTTTTACAGTTCACCCTGCATTCTCCCCCTTCTCTCTTGACCATCTGGCTCTAACGATGACCTTCACATCGTATCTCATTCATACAAACAGTCTTTCACAAAATCCGTCAAAAGTAAACAGTACTGTTTTATATTAAGCAAAAGCAAATTCAAAACAATTCACATTGAAGGCCCAGGCCTTCAATCTTTCTAATCTCATTGACATAGACACAATATGAGATCCTGTCTCTTTACTTACTAAACTTTAGAACAAGGAAATATAGGAGATATATACTTAGCTAAAGGATTTGACTTACTACAATATTAAATATCAATATATATAGTACCTTACATGACTACATTACTAAACCTAAAATACAAGTATAAAAAGAATAAAACTTTCAGTTCCAACAGCAGGAGTAGTAGCGATGGTGGATAGGACAACTACCCCCTTTTACTCCCTCCCGCCTCGGGGGACCTGAATGGGGCACAGTGCGATTGATTGCTGTTTACTGGGTATAGCACATTCATTCTGCTGTTACCTTTTCATCCCCCTCTCTCTCTTGCTCCTTTTTTGCCTGTTTCTTCTGCCTCATGTGCCTTGTGTTTGTCCCAGGTGGGGAGCCCTTTGAAGGAGGGACTGTGGTTGTGTGGAGCACAGAGGAGCTCTGATCAGTGACTGGTAGCTTTTGGCGTTCCAGATGATACCAAGCTGCTCAGAATAGTTAAGACCAAAGCAGACGGTGAAAAGCTTCAAAAAGATCTCACCAAACTAAGTGATTGAGCAACAAAATGGCAAATGAAATTTAACGTTGTTAATGTAAAGTAATGCACATTGGAAAACATAATCCCAACTACACATACAAGATGATGAGGACTAATTTAGCTCCAACTACTCAAGAGAGAAAACTTGGAGTCACTGTGGCTAGTTCTCTGAAAACATCCAATCAGTGCGCAATGGCAGTCAAAAAAGCAAATGGAATGTTAGGAATCATTAAGAAAGGGATAGAGAATAAGACAGAAAATATTGTATTATGTCTATATAAAACCATGGTATGCCCACTTCCTGAATACTACATACAGATGTGGTCGCCTCTCTCAAAAAAGATACCTTGGCATTGGAAAAGGTTCAGAAAAGGGCAACAAAAATGAGTAGAGGTTTGGAATGGGTCCCATATGAAGAGAGATTAAAAAGATGTGGACTTTTCAGCTTAGAAAAGAAGAGACTAAGGGTACGTCCACACTGCACACTTATTTTGAAATAAGCTATTCCGGAATAGTTATTCCAAAATAGCTAATTTTGAAATAGTACATCTACACTGCAGTGAAGCCTCAAAATTAGTCCAAGGCAGGCTCCCCTAATGTAGATGTACGATCTCAATTTAGAGCCCCAGGAGGCACTGGGGGAGGAATAACTTAGAATGGCCCGGGGAGGGGCTATTTTGAAACCGCAGCAGTGGAGCATCTAACACGCCTTATTTCGAAATAGCTATTTCAGAATAAGCATTATTCCTTGTAAAATGAGGTTTACAGATTTTGGAATAAGCTGGCTATTATTTTGAAATTATTTCAAAATAATGGAATGGCTGTGTAGGTGCTCACATGGTTATTTCGAAATAATGCTAGTTATCTCAAAATAATAGTGTAGTGTAGACACATCCTCAGTCTTTCTCAGGTAGCAGCCATCACTTACATGTCGGTCTGAACATTCACAGCAAAGTTTCTTGGGTATGGATTGGCACCTACTGAGGCCCATTGTCAGCTAAGTTCTGCTGTTCACTTGACTATTCCCTTTCGCAATAGTTCGGCCGAGTCTACTGCTGCGGTCTCCCAAAGCAAACATCTGAAATACAAGTACAGAGCCAATACTCATAGCTTCAAATACAAAACATGATACGTGCACATGAATAGTATAAACCGCGACTCATCAGCTTTCTATAGACATCTCGCTTGGCCCACGTTGTACAAGATTTGGTGCAAACATACAACAATGCCACTTGGCCCCTGGTGAGGCTGTTCAGCAGATCCAATGGCTGGAAACTGAAGCTCAAGAAATTCAACCTCGAAGTCTGATGCCTTTTCCTCGCAGTGAGGGTCAGTGAGACGTTGGGGAGGTGGTGGACTCAGCATGGCTTGGAGTTTTGAGAAACAAGAGCTGACAGCTTTCTCAAAGGGAAGGTCTGAAAGTTCTGGAGATGATAGAGTAGGTGCGGGTGATGAGTGTCAGGTCCATCCCCAGCACCGGCAATGCCACGTAGATGCCACAGGTCCGTCTGGCTGTGCTTTCTCCACAAGCCAGTTTCATCACAGCTCTGTGGCAGGGAGGGATATATCTCAGTGGTTTAAGCACTGACCTGTTAAATACAGGGTTGTGAGTTCAATCCTTGAGGGGCCATTTAGAGATCTGGGGAAAATCTGTCAGGGGATGGTGCTTGGCCCTATTGTAAGGGAAGGGGACTGGACTCAATGACCTCCTAAGGTCCCTTCCAGTTCTATGAGATGGTATATCTGCACTTAGAATAAGCATGTGGGATAGCCTTCCAGAAACAGCAGGGCACTGTCCAGAAGCTGAGAATCACTAGGATCATGGCCCTGGCTGCTGTGGCCAGCCCTCTCTTGGCAACAGCTGGGTTGCTGAGGATGGTGGCAGATGTCGCCATGGCCAGGAGGCTGCCAGACACAATAGAGGAGAGGATGTGTATGAAATATATCTGCTGATCTCCCTGGAACTCATCTGGAAGATGCTGAGCCTTTTGAGCAGGGTGGAGGTGGTGATCTTCCATTGATGGCCAGAAAAGTACATGGCCTCATGGAGACTCACCTCTGTCTTTATGACTAGCACAACGAGGTTCCCTGCCAGCATCAAGACGTACATGGAGCAGAACTCGCTGGCAATCCAGGGCGATAGACTTCCCACCCAAGGACGCCCAACTGGGATGAAAGCCACCTGTCCCAGGTCCGTGTCATGGGGTGTCACTAAGAGGCAGGGCTGGGGACATGTTCCAGGTCCCCACACCTGGGCACATGGACCTGAACACATATCACTGCAGGGTTCTGAGAATGTATGCTGAGTATCATGAGAAATAATCCAGGCAGTGAGTTGGAGCATCTTGAGGAATTGTCTCCCCATTGCTACAAATACTTAAAATGTGGGTGAGCAAAGCACCAGAGGACGAATCCTGCACTGGCTTCTGGGAACTGGACATGCAGAGACCTGGTACAGGTTTTTCCTTTGAAACAGCTACAGAGAGCAACACAAGGATAAGAGTTTCAGACAACTTAACTTCAGAGGAAAGGCTGAAAGCATCGGGCTGGGGTAGTCTGGAGGAGATTGCAGGGGGACATGGTGAGTCTCCCAACATCTAAAAGTTGGTAGGAGGACAGCTTGGTCCATCTTAGTCCTGCCATGAGGGTAGGGGACTGGACTTGATGACCTCTCAAGGTCCCTTCCAGTTCTAGTGTTCTATGATGACAGTGATTACCTGTTCTCCTAGTCCTCTGGGATAGAATCATAGAACCATAGAATCCTAGGGCTGGAAGAGACCTCAGGAGGTCATCAAGTCCAGCCCCCTACCCAAGGCAGGACCAATCCCAACTAAGGACAAGACATAATCAATTTCATTGCAGTAAGGCAGATGGAGGTTCGATGCTATGAAAATCTTTCTTCCTGCAAACTTAGGTAAGCCTTTGCCCGTTTCTCGTGTTTGATTCTGAGTTTCTTCAGGCAGGGACTATGTGCTGTGTAAGTGTGGAGAGTGCCTGGCCCATATTAAATAATGGAGAATCGCCATTCTGATCATCTATTAGCCATACAGTGGCTTTGTCACACAGTGCCATCATTCCAATTTCTACCAGCAGAGGGCAGCACTGGCCATATGACCTGGCCCGCTCATTAATTAATGAACGGAGGATAAGTAACATTCACGCTGTTCCTTTCTTGCAGCAGGACCTTCCTTCCCCCTTCAGGATTTTTACATCTAAGTGTCTGCTAGGTAGCAAGGAGACATTTGGACTTTCTTGCCCAGGACCACTCGATGGGACATATTCTTTCTCTGCATGTGGATACTTACAGACTGTGATCAAATCACCCCTTCACTTTCTCGTTGTTAAGCTAACAATATCAGGCTCCTGGAGTCTCTCACTATAATGCAGGTTTTTCAGGGAGTAAAATTCCAGTGACTGAATCCTTCCCAATTTATGAACAGCCTACTTGAATTGTTGACATTGGACCAGGAACCAATATCCCAAGTGGTAATGGCACCCGTGCCAAATAAACGAAAGTACGACCAGAGTATAAAAGACTGGGACTTTTCAGCTAAGAAAAAAGGAGACTAAGGCTATGTCTAGAGTAGATTACTGGGGGTTTCCAGGATACCGGAGGTATCCCAGAAAAAATCTGCCGCGTTCCGGGAATGGGTCTGCTCTTTCGCTTTTTTTTTGCGGAAGAGGAGACGCATTCTCTCTGAAGCCCTGTCTTCCTCCTCCCACGAGGAAGAAGGGCTCTTCTGAAAGAGGATTTTTTTCCAAAATTTGGCCCAGTGGAGACAGGCCCAATTTCATAAAGGTCTCTTCCAAAAACAATATCAGAAAAAGGTACGCAAATTGTGGAGCACAATTTGCATGCCTTTTTCCAATAAAGTCCCATAGTGTAGACATAGCCTAAGGGGGAATATGTTAGAAGTCCATAAAATTATGACAACTACGGAGAAAATGAATAAGGAAAACGTATTTACTTGTTCCCATACCACACAAATTAGAGGTCACCAAATGAAATTAATAGAAGATTTAATACAAACAAAAGGAAATTTTTCCTCATGCAGTGCACAGCGAACCTGTGGAACTCCTTGCCAGAGGATGTTGTGAAGACCAGCACTTTAACACGGTTAAAAAAAGAACTAGATACATTCACGGAGGTTAGGTCCATCAATGTGTATTAATGAGGATGGGTAGGAATGGTGTCCCTAGTTTCTGATTGCTAGAAGCTGGAAATGGATGACAGGAGAGGGATCACTTGATTGCCTGTTCTGTTCACTCCCTCTGGGGCACCTGGCATTGGCTGCAGTTGGAAGTCAAGATACTGGGCTAGATCGACCTTGGTCTGACCCAGTATGGACACTCTCATGATCTTAACCTCCTTACCCCTACTTGAGATTCCTTTGTGTAGATACACAAGTGTTGATTTGAGTTTCTCTCTATTCGGTATTTTTCTCAAGACTTCAATTGTCAGATAAATTTTTTTTCTGATGGTTAATTATCCTTCTTCTTTAAAAATTCCACCTTATTCCGTCCTATATTTGTCCAGCTTTAGCATCCAAGCATTGTCTTTTCCTCCCTTTGTAAATCTGCACTGGGTCTGCCGTGCGGCCGTGTGTGCCCCATGAGATCCACACAGACACCAGAGCCCCCTGCCTGGACCCAAAAACAGAGCTCCCCGTAATTCCCCAAGTTCTGAAGCTGATCTCAAGAGGAAGGGTTCATCGCTGGGGTGGGGGAGGGAGGAGACCTCAGCTGGTAAGGATGTTCCATAGAGGTTTCCCACAGCAGGTATAAATGTCTCTGCTACCAGAGCCAAGCAGCAGGGAGATGTGTAGAGAGGGTTTCTTCTATGAGAAAAGCTGCTGTCACCCCACAAACAACCTTCTGTTCCCTGCTGCTGCTTCAGAGCCTGGTGAGTCTTTTGTACTTGGTTACGTGACTTGTGTTTCATTTACTGAGGTTGTGGATTTTTTGTGTCTCTGTTGCAGTGTCCGGACAGGGAATCTTGCATTGGAGGGCAGTTTCCCATTCATAAGAGAGAGAGAGAAAAGATCCATTTATTCCCATCTCTTTAGGCAGGTACAGGACTGGTCCCTATTATGTATCTTAGTGCATTGACCAGATGAGTTGAAATGACCCTATGCTATTTGGACACTTCTCGAGGGAGATAATCCCAGAGTTTGTCAGTCCCATTTACCAGAACGTCTCCTGAATTTCAGCCTAAAGTGTTCTCTTCTCTGGTTTCATCCTATTCCTCCCAGATGCCTGCTTTGAGCTCTGTTTAAAAAAAAAAAACTTCCCTCCTTAGCATTTGCATTTAGGTTAGATCCATCTCGGCCAGTGGGGCCCAGAGTGTCCTGAAACTCAGGCTGGGGTAAGTTTTTTCAGTGCTGCTACAGGGGGCAGGAGAGAATGGGTCAGGAAAGTAAGGAAACGTTAAAAAAGGGATAGAGGATAAGACAGAGAATATCTTTTTGCCGCTATATTAATCCATGTTATGCCCACATTTTGAATACTGTGTACAGATGTGGTCACTTCGCCTGCGTCCAGACTCAGGGGTTTTTTCGGGAAAAGTAGCCTTTTTCCGAAAAAACTTCACCTGCGTCTAGACTGCAGCCGCGTTCTTTCGAAATTAAATCGAAAGAACGCGGCTTTTCTTTCGACGGCGGTAAACCTCATTTCACGAGGAAGAACGCCTTCTTTCGAAAGTGCTTCTTTCGAAAGAAGGCGTTCTTGAATGTAAATAGGGCTTCTTCGAAAGAGAGCATCCAGACTCACTGGGTGCTTTCTTTCGAAAAAGCGGCTTGCTCTTTCGAAAGTTCCGCGTGCAGTCTAGACGCTCTCTTTCGAAAGAGGCTTGCAGTCTAGACATAGCCTTCATCTCAATATCTTGGCATATTGGTTCAGAAAAGAGCAACAAAAATGAGGAGGAGTTTGGAACAGGTGCCATATGAGGAGAGATTAAAAAGACTTGGACTTTTCACCTTACAAAAGAGGAGCCTAAGGGGGGATAGGATAGAGGTCTATAAAATCATGACAGGTATGGAGAAAGTGAATAAGGAAAAGTTATTTACTTGTTCCCATAACATACGAACTAGGGGTGACCAAATGAAATTAATAGGTGGTAGGCTAAAAACAAAAAAAAAGGAAGTTTTTTTTCATGCAGCGCACAGCCAACCTGTAGAACTCCTTGCCAGAGGATGTTGTGAAGACCAGGGTTCAAAAAAGAACTAGATAGATTCATGGAGGTTAGGTTCATCAATACTAATTAGCCAGGGTGGGTAGGAATGGTGTCCCTAGTCTTTGTTTGTCAGATGTTGGGAGTGGATGACAGGCGATCACTAGATGATTACCTGTTGTGTTCACTCCCTCTGGGGTACCTGGTGCTGGCCACTGTCAGAAGACAGGATATTGGGCTAGATGGACCTTTAGTCTGACCCAGTGTGGCCCTTCTTACGTTCTTATGTTTTGTTCTTATGTCAGTTGGATGGCCCAGAGTGACATCCTCTGACGCATGTTTCCCTGTTTGTTGAGACGAACCAGACACGTCAGTCATTCTCAGCTCTGCCTTATGTGGAAATGGAAACCTGACCGCATCCCAGGCATGACTAGTCTCTCACTTCCACCATGGCACCCCTTTAGAGTCAGCGGGTGGCACAAATACAGTCATCAGAATTCAACTGATTAATGGGGACAGAAAGTCCATCCAGGGCAACAGCCGGGGAATTAGCCCCCATGCGCCACACACCAGCATGTGTCAGGGGCAGCTGAAGAGGGATGAGGAGGGACTTGCCGCAGGGTGGGGGACGGGACTCCTCTTTCCTGGTACTGGATACAGGGAGAGACCTGCAGCTGAGAACAGGCGGTTGATCTGCACCTCCGTACTAGCTTTTTTCCTGGTGCTCATGTGCCTCCTGCAGACCCCCCTCCAGGCACCTTCCAGAAGCTGCACCCTATGGCCCTATGGCCGGTGCAGCTGTAAGAGCCGTCTTCTGAGAGCCCCGGCAGAGCTGCTGCATTTGAGCAGGGCAGTCTCCGCACCCCAGGTTGTTAAACACTGAACCCCATGATGCACACAGCACACACAATCACACGACTGGAAGGGACCTCGGGAGATCTTCTAGCCAAGTCCCCTGCCCTCCCGGCAGGACCAAAGTACCACCAAGATCATCCCTGCCAGGTGTCTGTCTCACCTGCTCTTAAATATCTCCAGCGATAGAGATCCCACAAAGGATTTTGTTCCCGTGCTTAATCACCCTGACTGGAAGCTTTTCCCAATGTTGATCCTAAATTGCTTTCCCTATAATTGAAGCCCATTGCTTCTTGTCCTATCCTCGGAGGTTAGCAAGAACAATTTTTTTCCCTCCTCCTTGTAACAATTTTTTATGCACTTGGCAACTTCTATCATGTTTCCTCTCATCCGTCTTGTTGCCAGACTTAAAACAAAGTCTTTTTTTTACAGTCTTTCTTCATAGCTCATGTTTTCTAGATCTTTAATCATTTTTGTTGTGCTTCTCTGGCCTTTTTCCAGTTTCTCCACCTCTTTCCTCAAACACAGCACCCAGAACTGGACACAGTGCTCCAGTAGAGAGGAAGAATTTCTTGGAGTAGAAAAGAAGAATTCCTTCTCACGTCTTGCTTACAAGACTCTTGCAAATATATCCCAGAATGATGTTCCCATCATACACTGTGGACTCATTTAACCTGTGGTCCACTGTAAGCCCAGAACTCTTTCCACAATACTCCTTCCTTGACAAGTATCAGAGGGGTAGCTGTGTTAGTCTGAATCTGCATAAACAACAAGAAATCCCATGGCACCTTATAGACTAACCAACTTATTGGAGCATAAGCTTTCGTGGGCAATGACCCACTTCATCAGATGCATGTCACTGTTGACAGTCATTTCCAATTTTGCATATGTGAACTGATTGTTTCTTCCTAAGTGGAGTCCTTTGTGTTTGTCTTTACTTTCATCCAATTTATCCCAGACTACTTCTCCAGTTTGTCCAGATCATTTTTAATATTAGTTCTATCCTCCAAAGCACTTGCAACCCCTCTCACCTTGGAATCATCTGCAAACGTTAGAAATGCACCCTCTATGACTTCATCAAAATCACTGATGAAGATACTCAATAGATAGGGTTACCAGATGGTTTAAAAAAAAATACCAGACATACTTGATCTCAGATCGGCAGGGGAGAGGGGTGACCGGCCTGTGAGGGGAGCGGAGCTGGCGGGGGGGATCAGGGAGGTGGGAGGGGGACCAGCCGGCTGGAAGTAGGGCTGGCTGGTAGGGGGTCAGGAGGAGTGGGGCTGGCAGGGGGAGTTTGGAGTGGGGGGGGACCAGCCGACTGGAAGCAGGGCTGGCCGGGAGGGGATTGGAGGGAGTGGGACTGGCTGGCAGAGGGAAGAGGAAGCAGGGAGGAGGCTGCCAGGAACACGGTGCCTGACAGGCATGGGGAAGCGCAAGCCCTTTAAATAGAAGCAGGTAGAAGGCCTCCTGCAGCTCCGGCTCCCAGGCAATGTGCTAAGGGGCAGGGCCTGGTTACAAAGACCTAAGCGGGCCCAAGCCGGAAAAAAGTGGCAGCCATGTTCATGCAAATGCCGCAGGGAAAATTTAAATCCCCGGGGCATTTGCAATTCCGAAGTGTCTCATTAGCATCCCTTTTCCAGAAAAGGGTGCCAATGTAGACACAGCCTAGGGGTCACCAAGTCAGCAGGTTTAAAACAAACAAAAGGAAGTTTTTCTTCACATAGCACACAGTTAATCTGTGGAACTCCTTGCCAGAGGATGTTGTGAAGACCAGGAATATAACTGGTTCAAGATAAATTAAAGATATTAACACACTATAAATCCAGTTTCCTATGCCTTTGACATTCACATTTCTCATCAATAGCTATGAGTGGGACAAATCCAGCCTTCTCAATCAACTTCATTATCCAGGACCCAACTGTTTGTGCTAATATACAGGGCTTGACAAACCACAGTGAAATCCACTCGCCAGCCCCGCACTGAGCATGCACGCATTGCCGGTGAATGGGGCGACCGGCTGAAATCTATTCACCATGGACAAGTAGATAAACAGATATGTCGAGCCCTGCTAATATACATATATGTATCTTGGATTCTGTACTTCCACTCCAACTCATCTGAAGAAGTGGAAAGCTCATGATCCTATATCTTTGTTAGCCTCTGAGGTGCCACGGGACTACTCGTTTTTAAAGTTACAGACTAACACGGAAACCCCTCTGAGACTTCCTGGAGGTGAGGTCCATCCATGGCTATTAGCAAAGATGGGCAGGGATGGTGTCCCTCGCCTCTGTTTGTCAGGAGCTGGGAATGGGCAGTAGGGAAGTGATCACTGGATGGCTCCCTGTTCTGTTCATTCCCTCTGGGGCACCTGGCATTGGCCACTGTTGGCAGACGAGACACTGGCTTGATGGACCTACCGTCTTACTCGGTATGGTCGTTCTTATGCTTTCTGCAGCAGGGGCCATGCAAACAGCTTTGGACATTTGTTCAGCTTGAAGCATGTGGTATAGTCGACCCTTAAGTTCTGATTTTCTCTTTAATGGCAGGAGCTGCTTCCTTGGGCAGAAGCCGGGTGGAGCTGCTTGAACTCAGCACAGGTAGGAGGAGAAGCGGGGCAGGGGGAGAAGGGAGCGGCTGCCTCCCTCAGCCAGTAGGGGTAATGGGGTTAAGAGCAGAGTGAGCCAAGGAGGGGGCAGGGAAGCTGAGGGGAAGCTGAACTCAGGTCATCCGAGAACATGCCCCCTCGCCCCAGCAACCTCCTCCCCCCCAAATGCTGACCCAGCTAGGAAGCCTGGTACCAGCAAGTCCAGCACCAGCCCAAACCCCAGTGCTGGGGGATGAGCAGGACTGTTATGAGCACGCCCCAGGCACTGTTCACAGGGCACAGAGCCCTGCTTGGGAATGAGTCTAAGGCGGGTCTGCCCTAGAGGTTTCTCCAGCATCCCCCTGGCTATATTTTAGTCCAAGGGTGGGGAAACGTTTCTGGTTCAGGGGCCACTGCCTCACCGAAAAATCGGCCGGGAGCTGCACACAAGTGAGAAGCACCAAAAAACACCCCCCCTCCCCCCCGCAACCCTCACTGACGTGGCCCCTGACTAAGAAGGAGACAGACGCTCCCCACGTTCCCCCCGCACCTCAGAGCCTAGTGGGGCCCAGGCTGGTCGATTCTGTGTGTTGCGGCCAGGGTGGCCTTATGACTTTCGTGGGCCCTAGGCACTTTTGCCTTCGTGGAACTCTCCCAACATACTAATATCAATATTAAAAATTATTTTTGATATAATTTTACATACTTCCACTTTTTTTTTTTCTGTTTTAGGCAAAATGTAATAGATTTTCGTGGGCCCTCAAAGTTCCTGATGTGAGAAAAAAATTAAAACATTTTCTTTGACCCTAAAAGTTCATTTTTTGTCTTCTGATTTTAAAAGAAATTAAAACATTTTTGTGGGCCCCTAAAAGTATCGTGGGCCCTACGCACTGTGCCTACTGGATAAGTCGGCCCTGGTTGCTGCCCCATGGCAGGGCAGGGGGAAGAGGATTAGGGCACCAATGCGGGCTCCCCAGTGCTGGGCAGGAACCCTGAGTCTTGGGGGCCGGATCTGTGCAAGCTGGGGGCCGCATCCAGCCCCCATGCCCAGAGGCATATTGAGGGTGTTATATACCCGGGGACAAAAGCAAAATTTGTGCCCCCCACCCTGGCCACTACCACGCAGCAGGGCCCCGAACCTGGCACACGGCTCAGCCCCACTCTAGGAGGAGGTGGGGGAAGCTTGTACCGCGTCTTCTCTCAATCCCTCCAGTATGGGGCCGGGCCCCCGCACGCACTAACCCGCCAGTGGAGATGGAGGAGGGTCAGGCTGGGGATGGAGAGGCAGAGAGGAGGCTCCAGCCAGTTGGGTTGCCAGATGGTTGCAACAAACATACCGGACACACTTGACACGACATCACGATCGACATGACATCTGAGTTAGAAAATACCGGGCATTTCCATTGTCTCATTTCTATGTTCTCAATTTGTTTCCCGGACAGAAAGCTCCAATACTGGACTGTCCGGTTCAAAACCGGACACCTGGCAGCCCTACCAGCCGGCGGAGGAGGAGCAGGCGAGCTGAGGAATGACAGGGGGAACGAAGAAGGACTAAATTGGCAGCCCCCTAGCTTGGTGCCCGGGGGCAACTGCCCCCCCACCCTCTCGCTATGCCGCTGCCCGGTCCTTAGGTTCCCCATCCCTGTTTCAGTCCATGGTTGAATCAACCTCACTGGGCCTCCCTTCCCTGGCTCATCGTGCCGTTGTTCGCAGGCCATGTGAGCTCCGGTCAGCACCACTAGGCCCCAGAAGCCTGTCATGGCTGCCGCCAACCTGACTCCTTCGAACCCAGCCACGTTCCAGCTGCTGGGCATCCCCGGGTTGGAAGCCGCTCACCTCTGGATCTCAGTGCCCGTGTGCACCATGTACGTGGTGATCATCATCGGGAACTGCACCATTCTCCTCGTCGTGGCCACGGAGCCGGCCCTGCACCGGCCCATGTGCTACTTCCTCTGCATGCTGGCCGCCATCGACCTGGGCGCCACCACCTGCACCCTGCCCAAACTGCTCTGCATCTTCTGGTTTCAGGCCCGGGAGATCGACGCCGGGGCCTGCCTGGCCCAGATGTTCTTCATTCACTCCCTTTCCATGATGGAGTCGGCCGTGCTGCTGGCCATGGCCCTGGATCGCTACGTGGCCATCTGTGCTCCCTTGCGGTACAGCGCCGTCTTCACCAGCCCGCTGGTCGCCAAGTTGTGCGTGGCCGCCGTGGCCCGGGGGACTCTGCTCATGAGCCCCTGCCCCTTTCTGGTGAAGAGGCTGTCCTTCTGCCGGACCAGCGTCATCCCGCACACGTACTGCGAGCACATGGCGGTGGTGAAGCTGGCTTGTGGAGACACGAGCGTGAATCAGGCCTATGGCCTTAGCGCCGCCTTGCTGGTCATCGGAGGGGACCTGCTGTTCATTGGCCTGTCCTATGTTCTGATTGTCCGGGCCGTCCTGCGCCTCTCGTCCCGGCAAGCCCGGCTCAAGGCGTTTGGGACCTGCAGCTCCCACGTCTGTGTCATCCTGATCTCCTACAGCCCCGCCCTCTTCTCCTTCTTCACCCACCGCTTCGGCCACCGCGTGGCTCCCCACATCCACATCATCCTGGCCAACCTTTACCTCCTCTTCCCGCCCATGCTCAACCCCATTGTGTATGGGGTGAGGACCAGAGAGATCCGGGAGCGGGTGCTCAGGGTGATCCTGTGGGTCGCAGGTACCTCCAAACCTAGGCCCAACTCGGGCTCCCTCCTCCAAAAGCCACCCAGCCAGCTCTCCCCAGCAGAGCTTCCTTTGCACTTAGTGTCCCCTCCCGCGGGCCTCATCTCAGCGTCTGTAAAGCAACAATCTCCTACAGCTCCCTGCTAGATTTCACCACTCAGGAGGGCTCCAGATCCCAGCGCCGAGGCCTGTTCTCCTGGTGCTGCAGAGAGTGAGCCTGCCTGGGACTGCACAGGAGAAATCAGTGCCTCCAATTCCCACCCTGACCCCGAAACAGCCCCAGGGCCATAGGTATATCGAGTTTAAAAGACTGGGACTTTTCAGCTTAGAAAAGGGGTGGCTAAGGGGGGATACGATAGAGGTCTATACAATCATGACAGGTATGGAGAAAGTGAATAAGGAAAAGTTATTTACTTGTTTCCATAACACAAAAATTATGAAATTATTAGGCTGCAGGTTAAAAAAGAACCAGGACGTTTTTCTTCACACTGCGCACAGCCAACCTGTGGAACTCCTTGCTAGAGGATGTTGTGCAGACCAGGACTTTAACAGGATTCAAAAAAGAACTAGGTACATTCACGGTGGCTAGGTCCATCAATACTTATTTACCAGGATGGGTAGGAATGGTGTCCCTAGCTTCTGTTTGTCAGAGGCTGGAAATGGATGAGAGGAGAGGGATCGATTGATGACTCCCTGTTCCGTTCACTCCCTCTGGGGCACCTGGTATAGGCCTCTGTCAGCAGACAGGACACTGGGCTAGATGGACATTTGGTCTCACCAGTGGGGCTGTTCTTATGTTCACAGCATGGAGAATTGTATCTGGGAAAGCAGTGACTGGAAAGGACGTATGTCCGTGTGACCGAAAACTCGACACGAGCTTCCCATCCGCTGCCGTGGTAAAGCACGTGGGGACCTTGAGGTGTATGAATCACAGCAGGGAGATGATTTTTAGCTACTGCATCCACTTCCAGTGTCTATATTTAACAGGAATGGTAAAAAATTAGAGACAGATCAGAGCCATGCAGATGATGTGCCAATTGGAGACACGTCTCTATCAGTGAAAGACTTAAAGAGCACCACCTGGTTAGCTTAGGAAACACAGGTGATTTGATAAAAGCATGAAAATATTTGCTTCAGGAGACAATCCATCTAGCAGAGCAAGGGCTGGAAGCTGAGCTGGGATAAATTCAAATTAGAAATAAGGCTCAAATTTTGAATAAGGAGGCACTTTACCATCACACCAGTCAACCAAGGGAGGCTTGGTGCATTCCCCAGAGCTTGATGTCTTCAAATCAAGACTTAGCTGCCTTCCTGGAAAATATGAGTAATTGGCCTTAATGCCAGGGGAGCTGAGTCAAATTCTGTGGCCTATGTGATACAGGAGATCAGACCAAAACTCCCATCACCATTTGTATATCAGTACAGTGCCCAGGGAAACTGAGGCGTGCATGCACACACAGAGGCTGCATCTAGACTGGCAAGTTTTTCTGCAAAAGCAACTGCTTTTGCAAAAAAACTTGCCAACTGTCTACACAGGCCACTTGAATTTCCGCAAGAACACTGACTTCCTACTGTCTGAAATCAGTGCTCCTTGTGGAAACGCTATGCTGTTCCCGTTCGGGGAAATCTAGATGACCTTTCCCGCAAATGCTTTTAACGGAAAACTTTTCCGTTAAAAGCATTTGCGGAAAATCATGCCAGTCTAGATGTAGCCACATACTGTATTTTCTAGCATATAAGACGACTTTTTATACTAAAAAACATCCCCCAAAAATCAGGGGTCGTCTTATACGCCGGGTATAAACATACCGTAGCTTCGGCTACATACAGAACGTCCCTATTATTACCTTTTAGCCCGCTGGATGTGCCCTAATACAGTACTGTAGCTTCGGCTACATACAGAACGTCCCTGTGCTGATACTGTATGTACTGCGCTGAGCCAATCCCGGCAAGCGGTGTCATCTATTAATGCATACAAAGCCTGCTCGGATTGGCTGAGTCAGAGAGGCGGGCTATTACAACCTTTGCCAATCCGAGCAGGCTTTGTATGCATTAATAGAATACACCGCTTGCCGGGATTGGCTCAGTGCGGTACATACAGTATCAGCACAGGGACATTGCCTCGGAAGGGGGGGTAGTCTTATACAGCAAGTATAGGCCAAAACCTATGTTTTAACTGGAAAATTAAGGGGTCGTCTTATACGCCCAGTCACCTTATACGCCGGAAAATACAGTAGTCTGCAGGACAGAACTCACATGCATCATAACACAGCAAATACAATCCCCACTTCCTCACAGACTGTCTCCTTTCGAATCCAGAACCAAGTGCCTCCTGCTGTGAGGAGTTTTATCCATGGATCAGGTTGGGTGGACTTAAACATGATGTAGTAACCCAGCATGAATCCAATATTGGTTATATTGGCATTGGAAAAGATTCAGAAAAGGGCAACAAAAACGATGAGGGATTTGGAACGGGTTCCATATGAAGAGAGATTAAAAAGACTTGGACTTCTCAGCTTAGAAAAGAGGAGACTAAGGTGGGGATATGACAGAGGTCTATAAAATCATGTGGGAAAAGTGAGTAAGAAAAAGTTATTTACTTATTCCCACAATAAAAAAAAATAGGGGTCACCAAATGAAATTAATAGGCAGCAGGTTTAGAACAAACCAAAGGAAGTTTTTCTTTACTCAGCTCAGTCAACCTGTGGAACTCCTTGCCAGAGGATGTGGTGAAGGCTAGAACTTTAACAAGCTTAAAAAAAAGCTAGATAGATTCATGGAGGTTAGGTCCATCAATGGCTATTAGCTAGGATGGATAGGAATAGTATCCCTAGCCTGTTTCTTTGGAGGTGGGTGACAGGAGAGGGATTACATGAAGATTACCTATTGCGACCTCCCCTCCCCAGGCATCTGGTATCAGCCACTGTCAGCAGACAGGATACTGAGCTCGATGGACCTTTGGTCTGACCTAGTATGACCATTCTTAGGAGGTTCTTATGGTTGTGTTATGAACATACAGCTCACTGTTGCAACTACTGTTATATATTTGCGACATCTTCTACAAAGGGCAGAGGAGAGAGGATCCCAGTGACCTGTTTACATAGGATGGAAGACAGGGAAGCAGCTGTTGAGGGCAGGGATATTGGATGCCTTAGCAGGGCAGATGGGTCTGCCGCACTGGGCAGAGAAGCCAGAGCCTACCTGGATAGAGGAAGGCCTTAGATATACTGTGCCTTGGGGCCCAGATGGTTTCCTGTGCTGCCTTCTGATGCCCACTAAACCCTCCTGTTTTACACTGGCTGAGATCCACTCTAAACCACAGCAAATGCCCTGAGTGGGGCCTACAAGAGACAGATGTGCCCAAGACTCAGAAATGTGGTTCCAGAAGGCAGAGGTGGCCTACCACCAAAACAGCAGTCGCCTGAGAAGGGATGTCACACTGAACGATGCAGGGAGATTTCAGGGAGGGAGTAATACCATTTTAGTGCTTTAAGTACATTGAATGCATTGTTGAACTGGCTCAGCAGCAAACAAAAACAAGCAACCAGCAGAGAAGTGGCAGCATGATGAGCTACCAGCAGGGTGGCAGTGGAGAGGTGAAACAAATGACCAGTAGGGCAGCACCAGAGAGCAGGTGGACAGCCAGTGACCAGTAGAGCGACCAGCCTCTAACCTCCCCCACACTCAGGATGGGAAATAAAATCTTTCTTAAACTGGAAATCCCAGACTCTTTACACTTTTTGTAGAGCACTGGTTCCAAACCCATGCTTGCTGCCCTTTTCTGAACCCTTTCCAATGCCAGTATATCTTAAGAGATGAAGCAAACAACTGAATGCAGTACTTAAGATGGACATAGGATCTCCCTCAAGTGGTTAAAGTAGACTCAATCACTTTGTATGTATGATCAATACACACAGGAAAAAGTACTTTTTATTTATCAATATTAAAAATCATTTGCCATTTTGTTGCCCTATCTACTTTTGTGAGATCCCTTGCAAACCTGTCTGCTTTGGGCTTACTGTCTTGCAGAGTTTAGCATCTGCAAACTTTTGCCACCTCAGTGATTACCCCTTTCTCTGGGTCATTTATAAACAGTGAATCCAGTTGGTCCTAGTACAGATCCTTGGCAGGCATCACCAAGTACCTCTACATTGCACCCACTCTTGGGGAAGGGCTCAAGTTGGCACCAGAGCCACAGGGTGGCTGTCCAGCTGCCCATGGGGCAGTGCTGCACAGCAAGTGGCTGTCCTATGTTCCTGGGCAGAAGCCAGGGCAGCTGCCCTCCATGCGGTCCTACTCAGAGCCAATAGGGCAGCCATCATAGGGCCCTGACCCTAATTCTCAAACCATCACCAGCTTACCTTCCATATCCAAGGAAGGCGAATGCTGTTGCATGGCTGTGCTGATGAGGCACAGCAGGATTAAAATTGTGCATGCCTGCACAAGTGTGCACCCTACAGGGAACTTAACACTCTGATGAGACTGTGTCCATGTAGCACTCTTGGGGTATGTCTAGACTACAGGGTTTTGTTGACAGAAATCTGTCGACAGATACTGTCGACAAAGAGCGTCTAGACTACATCCAGTTCTGTCGACAAAGCAAGCCACTTTGCTGACATAATAGTGTGGACGCAAAGGACAGTGTAGATACAATAATGCCTTCTATAGACAGAACTCTGTCAACAAAAGGCGTTATTCCTCGTAGAATGAGGTTTACATACGTTATGTCGACATAACTCACAAGGCAATGTGGACACAGGTAAAAGTCCACTTTTGTCGACAAAACCCTGTAGCCTAGACACACCCTTGGATATACCAGGACCTGGAGTAAGACAGCTACAGCCCTTTACACAGCATTCCCAGTCACTTAAGATCACACACTGACCAGGTTCCTACAAAACTTTTATTCATCCTGATCATTCATTCATCGCCTTTAAAACTTCTGGAACTGCTTCTTGGTGCCAGCAGCCTTTGTGACCTTGAGGACGTTGAATCGGACTGTCTTGCTGAGGGGACGGCACTCCCCCACAGTCACAATATCGCCAATCTGGACATCCCTAGAAGAAAGCAAAGCAGCTTTGAGATCACTACATAAATGACAGATTCTTCACCAAAAACTTGTTCCTGCACACAACGGAAACGAAATGAAACAGAGCCAGACAACACTGAGAAGTAGCATTTAAGGCATCTCCTTAGGGATGTTAAATATCAGTTAACTGAATCGGCAATTAACCTCATGAATTCTTATCCATCACTCAACTATTCTATAATCCCCAGGGGTGGGGCTAACAGCCAGTGCACTCCAGCCCCACTCCCAAGGAGCACTCCGCCACTCTACACTTCTGTCTCCGTATCAGAGGTACCAGCGTGGGGTCCCAGGTGGGAGCTACTCTGAGAAGGAAGCCAGTTTAAAAAGCCACCTCCCCTCACGTAGCAGCTGCTTGTTAGCCCATGCTGCTGCCTCTGATAGAGAAGCAGTGGCCTGTCTGGGAAGGGATCTGAGCTGCTGGACCCAGCACGAGCTGCAACTAATACACTTGAAATCCAGAGCTGCAATGGGG
The DNA here is from genome assembly GCF_049634645.1 of Pelodiscus sinensis. Taxonomy (NCBI): domain Eukaryota; kingdom Metazoa; phylum Chordata; order Testudines; family Trionychidae; genus Pelodiscus; species Pelodiscus sinensis. The sequence goes on along the minus strand of NC_134711.1, from coordinate 326,769,835 downwards.
GTAGATCCCAAACCCAGCACAAGCTAGGACTGAGCCAGGCTGCTGGCTAAAATATATACTGGAGGTGGGGTGGAAGAGAGTGCTCGAGAGCAGAGATTACGTGTTTCCCATGCAATCCTCTCAGATACTTAGAGAAGCAAGCAAGAAGGTTTTTCTATCACCAAAATTTTGACCAAAGCACTTATCTAGGATCTGCCAGAGGCAAAATGAAAGTGATGTTAACCTACAGGACCTCCTCTCCCACTCTTTGCATATCACTTGAAAGGTTTCCTATACTTGGCACTAGTTTCTTCTTTCCACAGATCTCAAGGAGCTTAGAATATTTATGAAGCCTCATAATCCAGGCAGGCAGGCAACCATACTAGAGAGATACATAAAGAACAAAGATGAAATGACTTAAAACCACAGAGTAAGTCTGGCACAGCACCAAGAAGGGGAAGGAGGGGGTACAATCATTCCCTGCCTGAAGTCCTGCACAAAGGATTCCTCCCCAGAAAACTTGTAAAAATCTTTGACAGTCACTAACGAGACAAGTCACATGCACGCAGCCCAGTTATCAACTGCCCTGCACATACTGGTTTGCCACTTGGCCAGAAAGTACCTGCACAGGGAAACATTCAAGACTAGGAGTAGCCAGACAAGGACCTGTTTTATGGTTCAGCATGGCCAGACTGGCATTCTCAGCAGTCCCCTTTCACCAACGGGGCTCTGAAGACCATCGTGAGTTTAGACATCATTACCACCAAACAGGTTCTTGGTCAAGAATGGCAAAAGCACCACTCATGTGGTTTCACAGTGTTGACTCCCTTCCTTAAGTGCAGCGTTCAGCTACAATTCTGGATATTTCATATGCTTCTTTGACCTAAACAGCTTTCTAGTTGGGATGCAACAGGACAGCATTTAGCACTTACATACTCTAACAAGACAGGCAATTCTCATTCTACACATAGAAAAAGGGAGGTGGAAGGTAACAGCTCACCTGTAGTCACAGTCCATATCAAAACAGATTAATACAAATACCCTGACTCATCAATTTGTGCTTATTGCATTCTGGGGCCTGCAGACTACATGGTTCCTATCTGGGATATCACATGGTATTGACCAAATGTACTGCCTGATCAATACTTAGCTCTTCCCTTCAAATCACTGCTAGGCAGTTGCCCCCCGCATTACTCCTCTGTTCACCTGAAGCAGGGGGAGAGGTGCACCGACATGTTCTTGTGGCGTTTCTCAAAACGGTTGTACTTGCGGATATAATGTAAATAATCCCTGCGGATGACGATAGTACGCTGCATCTTCATCTTGGTAACCACACCTGCAGAATAAAAGGGGGAAGGGAAATACTTAGTCTTAGTTGTGATGTTTAAGCAGAAGCCAGCATTTCACTGAGGCCTGGTTACTCCAGTCTAGTTGCTACCCACTCTAGTGGGGATGCATTCTGGTTTAACTGTTCTATGCCAGTATACTTTTCCTTTCTGCCACTCGCACTGGCTGCAAACAGTGATCTGCGGCCCACAAGAGCGGCACTCATCCAATACCTGCAGAGGTGCAGGTAGAGAGGTGGAGGCCCACAGGCCAAAATCTGCCCAGCCCTACACTAGGGGTGTGAAGGACTAGTCACTCCCTCATGCCTTACTACCTCTATCAGAAGGGGGGGCATGGCAAAGAGGAGTGGGTACTTTAAAGCAGCACCCCTACTTGGAGTCTAGGGCCAGACCCTGGGATCCACCCAGCACTGCCACTTTGAAACACCGTGTGCAGCCCAGGACCAGCTAGGGGTGTCCCCCCAGCTGCTCATGGTGTTTCAAAGCAGCAGCATGGTGTGGAGCCCAAGATCAGCTGGGGACTGCTTACCCCAGGCTCCAGGTGGTGCTTTTGCCTTTGAAGAGTACCAAGAGGACTGTTGCTACACTTCAAAGGCAGAGGTGCCCCATTGTTTAATTGACTAAACGCAAAACACACTGGACTATTTGATTAGTTATTTATTCGATATTTAACATGCTTACCCTGGTATCGCTTTGGGCAACACCACCAAGCGTGCAGATGCTACCTGCATTTCTAAAAACAAGATGGCCCCAATGTAAGGGCGACAATGCTATACAGCAGTAGTCCCCAACATTTTAGGGCTGCCAGGCGACCAGGGGCAGGGCCGCACATGCACCACGCACCCGGGGGCGGGGCCTTGCACGCGCCCAGGGCACAAGAATGGCTTGGGCCGACCCTGATCACTCGACGGGCGCACATAAATGTCCTGGCAGGCGCTACAGCACCTACAGGCAGCGTGTTGGGGATCAAGAATACAGGACACCAAGGAGGAGCCTGCCACCACCAGGGGCTTTAGCCCAAGTGGAAGAAGGGCTGCTGGTGCTTGAGGCTTCAGCCCTCCAGGAGTTAGGGAAGTAACCGCTGGCACTCAGGGCTCCAGAGGCTGAAGCGCTGAGTGCCAATGGCTCTGTACCCACCCTGAGCCCTTTGGCGGGGATGTTGTTCACCCCTGCAGGATGCAGAGGGGGAGGGGACCCACAGGTGCTTGGGTCTTCAGTAATCGAAGCCCTGAGCACTGGCTTCCCCAGCCCTTGCAGGGGAACTACAGGACAATGTCCCTTTTCTAACGTAAGCAGGAAGGAGACCTTAAATAAGAGACTGCCCCGGTAAAAATGGGACAGATGGTCACCCTACCTACAGTTGGGGTCTACAGATGGTAGACCTACACTAAGTCAAAAGAGCTCTACTTCACCATAAAGAACTTCTAAGATAAGCAAAAGCAGCTCTGTCCATAGATCAGTCCTGCACTTGTCTCCTGGGTCCTTGGGCCAGGCATCAGCAAAGCCATTTGGCAGTGTCGTCATAGTCCCTTCACCATGAGACTTGGAAGACCATCGTGAGAATAGCATCATTTGCAGCTCAGGACCACAGCAGTAGTGAAAAGGGTTGATGAGAAATAATATCTGGTAGGTAGTGTGCCGCACTTTAAAGGTAAACTGCTGGAAATGCTACATGCTGGGATCTCCAGTTCCATCAGGCTCAGAGTCAAGGACATGTGTAATCTGCTCTGGTCTATGCACATTCCAAACAATCCCATTTTCCAATACACTGTTTAATCACTGGATCCAGACCCTACAACAGCACTACACGCAGGACTGCACAGGTCATTACCTTCAGGCTTTGAAATGCATCCAAAATAACAATTCTTCTTTAACAGAAGCATTTCTTAGGCCTTACCTGACAGGATACGACCACGGATAGAGACATTGCCAGTGAAAGGGCATTTCTTGTCGATGTAAGTTCCCTCAATGGCCTGAAAACAGAGAAGCCTGACATCAGCAATTGAGAGCTAAAGAGTTAACATCTGCTGCAGAAATCTATCATCAATGAAAGCTTGTTGCACTGGGTGGCTACAACAAAGAAGGACATCACCTTCTTTACTCCTGTCTGTAGGAACTGACATCAGCAAGGCCTTTGGCAACTCTCGTCAAAGTCCACTCACTCCTGGGACTTGGAAGACCATCATGAGAAGAGACATCACATGTCAGCAAGGGAAAGAATCACCCTAAGGTTCACAGAAATTGCCTTTCCTAACCTCCTGGCTTATTCACTAGCTGCTAACATGCGATTCTCCTGGCTTATTCACTAGCTGCTAACATGCTATTCTCCTGGCTTATTCACTAGCTGCTAACATGCTATTCTCCTGGCTTATTCACTAGCTGCTAACATGCTATTTTCACAGAACTATAGTGCCCACTGACACAGAAAAACATGTTAAAGGGCTTAACACACGTATCTCAAACCCTCCATCTCCCTCCTGCCTCCCGTTTGAAGGGAAATGAAAGAACCCCTGAAAAGCAATGGCAAGCCAGAGTCGGGAACAGCTGTGGCTCGGGTGGCAGACACACACAGACCATACCTCTTTGGGGGTTTTGAAGCCCAGGCCAATGTTCTTGTAGTAGCGGGGGAGTTTCTCCTTGCCTCCCTCCCCCAGAAGCACCCGCTTCTTGTTCTGGAAGATGGTGGGCTGCTTCTGATAGGCCCTCTCCGTCTGTGGGGCGGGAAAAGGGAAGATCCAGAAGCCACCCACAGGACGCGCCGTGCAGCGGGCAGCGCGGGGCGAGTCTGGCCGAGCGCTGCGCGCGCCGGGAGGGGCCCCCGCAGCCGCCGCACGTGCGCGCGGGCAGACCCCCCCCCCCGTATCCAGGCAACCGCGTTGGGGGAGGGGCGGTACCGACACCCCGCAGTGCGAGCGCCCCACGCGCAGGGGATGCGGAGCCCGGGCTCGGCTCCAAGCCGCCCCCCCCCCCCCCGGAGGGGGCAGGGACCGGGCCCGGCTCCACCGCGGCTCGCGCCCCCCTCCCCAGCCCGCGCCGACTGGCCCCGCTACGAGCCTACGGGCGGCGCACGGGGCCCCCCCACCCAGCCCGCCGCCCCCGGGCGCGGAGCGCGGACCTGCGTGTCCGCCATCTTGAGCAGCGCGAGGCAAAAGAGGCTGCGGCAGCGACGCCGGGCCGCTTATCCGCCGCACGCCGGAAGTGACCTCACTCCGCACGGAGAGGGGGGGGAGAGCGGCGGGGTGTTCCCTACGCTCGTGGGGCGGGGCTGGCCGCCAGAGTGGCGTGGCGCTCGGAGCCCCGCCCCTCGGCGTGCGCGGGCGGCCACAGGCGTGCGGCGATTGGCCCGAACCCCGCCTCGCCCGGCAGCCATCGCTCTGTGGGGATGGGCCCCGCCCCCCGGCAGCCATCGCTCTGTGGGGATAAGCCCCGCCCCTCCTGGCAGCCATCGCTCTGCGGGTATAGGCCCCGCCCCTCGGCAGCCATCGCTCTGTGGGGATAAGCCCCGCCCCTCCTGGCCGCCATCGCTCTGTGGGGATAAGCCCCGCCCCTCCTGGCCGCCATCGCTCTGTGGGGATAAGCCCCGCCCCTCCTGGCCGCCATCGCTCTGTGGGGATAAGCCCCGCCCCTCCTGGCCGCCATCGCTCTGTGGGGATAAGCCCCGCCCCCCGGCAGCCATCGCTCTGTGGGGATAGGCCCCGCCCCTCCTGGCCGCCATCGCTCTGCGGGGATAGGCCCCGCCCCTCCTGGCCGCCATCGCTCTGTGGGGATAAGCCCCGCCCCTCCTGGCCGCCATCGCTCTGTGGGGATAAGCCCCGCCCCCCGGCAGCCATCGCTCTGTGGGGATAGGCCCCGCCCCTCCTGGCCGCCATCGCTCTGCGGGGATAGGCCCCGCCCCTCGGCAGCCATCGCTCTGTGGGGATAAGCCCCGCCCCTCGGCAGCCATCGTTCTGTGGGGCGCCGATGCGCCGCGCGCGACCGGCTCGTGCGGCCTGTCGGGTGCCTCGCGAGCCGCTCCCTGTGCGCGCGGGCAGGTGGCGCCGCTCCACGCGCCCCCCCCCCCCCCCCCGCTAGCGGCGGCCGGAGCCCGTGGGGGGGGGGGCGCGTTGTCTTCCCCCACAGGCCGCGGGGAGCCGGGCGGCACAGAAGCGAGCCCCCCCCCCCCCCCCCCGCTTCAGCCCTTGGGAGCCACGGCAGAGCCTCGTGCACCCTCAGCGCCTGGGGGACCTGCTGCTGAGTCAAGTTTGAGGAGAACAGAGAACCTGGTCACTTTCGGAGCCGCTCCTCTAGGCTATGTCTAGACTGCAAGCCTCTTTCGAAAGAGAGCGTCTAGACTGCATGTTGAACTTTCAAAAAAGCAACTTGCTTTTTCGAAAGAAAGCACCCAGCGAGTCTGGATGCTCTCTTTCGAGGAAGCCCTATTTACATTGAAGAACGCCTTCTTTTGAAAGAAGCACTTTCGAAAGAAGGCGTTCTTCCTCGTGAAATGAGGTTTACCGCCATCGAAAGAAAAGCCGCGTTCTTTCGATTTAATTTCGAAAGAACGCGGCTTGAGTCTGGATGCAGGGCAAGTTGCTCTGTTCTCCTCAAACTTGACTCAACTCTTCACTCCAGTTCACTGGCTGTGTCTCACACAGAGGCTGCATCTAGACTGGCAAGTTTTTCCACAAAAGCAGCTGCTTTTGCAGTAAAATTTGCCAGCTGTCTACACTCGCGGCTTGAATTTCCGCAAGAACACTGACGCTCTCATGTAAGAAATCAGTGCTTCTTGCGCAAATACTATGCTGCTCCTGTTGGGGCAAAAGTCCCTTTTATGCAAAGCTTTTGAGCAAAAGGGCCAGTGTAGACAGCTCAGATTTGTTTTGCACAAAAAAGCCCCAATGGCAAAAATAGCGGTCGGGGCTTTTTTGCGCAAAAGCGCATCTAGATTGGCACAGATGCTTTTCCGCAAAAAGTGCTTTTGCGGAAAAGTGTCTGTGCCAATCTAGACAGTCTTTTCTGCAAATGCTTTTAACAGAAAACTTTTCCATTAAAAGCATTTACGGAAAATCATGCCAGTCTAGACGTAGCCACTGTGTATAGGGCCCTTTGTGAGATGTTCCCTTCAGAATTTCAGTCTCCGTTGTGTATGGAGCCAGTTGTGCCTGGAAACATACTCCTGAGAGGGCAGAACATGGGGCGGGGGAAGGGAAGGGGCCACTCCTGTGCGCTCCAAATCTACTGCTGTTTGATCCCCCCATAACAGTCCCTGCAATTCTTTCTAAAGGACTCAGGTATGATAGAGGTCTATAAAATCACGATTGGTATGGGAAAAGTGAATAGGGAAAAGTTATTTACTTATTCCCACAATACACGAACTAGGAGTCACCAAATGAAATTAATAGGCAGTAGGTTTAAAACAAACAAAATGAAGTTTTTCTTCACTCAGTGCACAGTCATCCTGTGGAACTCCTTGCCAGAGGATGCGGTGAAGGCTAGATCTTTAACAGGGTTCAAAAAGGAGCTAACTAGATTCATGGAAGTTAGGTGCATCAATGGCTATTAGCCAGGATGGGTAGGAATGATATCCCTTACCGCTGTTTCTCTGGAAACTTGTGCCGACTACCTGTTGTGATCCTTCCCTCTGGGGCATCTGGTATTGGCCACTAGTGACAGGACAATGGGCTGGATGGAACTTTGTTCTGACCCAGTTTGGCCATTCTTGTGTTCTAAGTACCGAAAACACTCAGTTTCTTTCTTCAGGTGGAGAAGGGATGGCTGGGAGGGATACTGCTTCAATGGAACAAAAACCAGGGCTACAACAGACTAACACGGCTACATTTCTATCACTGCTTCAATGGAGACTTTTCAGCAAGATGCTGATTGGTGTACCCAGTGATGCGAGGCATGGGGTGTGGCAGCCTACTGGAGTCTGCTTGAAATGGAGATTGTTGTTAGGTACAGGCTGATGGTGAGTTGGGAAGTGGAGTTCCCTGAGTTTTGGAGCAGAAAAACTCTCTGGAGTAGAAAGAGAGAGCCTGAGACATGAGGACTGGTATGAGGTTTAAGGCCTGAACTGAAGTAATACTCAGGCCTTGCTACTATAAAGCAAAGTTAGCTCAGGCTTTTGCCAGAAGTGTACAAGATAAGGGTGGCAACTAACCACATTGGGGGCAATATGTAACTGATTTGTATCAGTGCATAAAGACAGATGTCAGAGGGGGAGCCTTTGGCTTGAAGTGCTGGGGGAAGGAAAGTCTTGTGCATGTGCATCTACTGGCACATGCAGTGCAACCCAGAGATCAGATTTGGAGCCTGTTCCAGCCCAGTCTTGGGGCACAAGGCTAGTGAAAACAGCCTTCTCTGGGTACTCTCACTGAGTAGTACCTTGCTCAGAGAGTAGACCATTCAAATCAGTTTGGCTGTCTGAGTAAGGTACTTAAAGTATGACAAAATCTGTCCCTTTTTGGTATTTTTTTATATCAAAATTAACATCTGACACTGAAATTACCATATAATCGCTGAATTCCTTGTCTGTCGTCATCTGGAAGGACGAAGGTGTTTGGTTCCCAGTAGCGATACATAGGGTACGTCAGAGCACCTTGAACATTTGAATGACCCAGTCCCAAAGAATGGCCAAATTCATGAGCAGCAACAAGGAACAAATTTGTTCCTAAATTTTTCATATATAAAAAAGAGGAAAAGAGTTGTTAACATACAATGGAACAGAGAATCACAAGCAGAAGAATTCACATCTTTTCATTGTGATGAAATCCTATAGGTTTAATTTAAGTTTATCTGCTCTCACATGTTTTAGTAAGAATTTTTCAGAGGCCATGAATGGGAAGTCAGGAAACCTGCAATCTATTCCTGACTCTCCTTTTGTTAATGGCCCACCTTTTGACAATCACTTAAAGTTGTGTCTAACTTACAAAAACACCAGGATAATATTTCTCTCCCACTTTTGTAAAGTGATTTAAGCTCCACAGAATACAGACCTTATATATATGCTCCGGCAGGCAAAGGTAAGTATGTTACATTATATATAAGAGAGAGGGACAAACAGTTATAGGAAGAAAATGCCAGGGCTTTGTGTAGAAGGAGCTGAATTTGTTGCGACGGGCACAGGAAATACTTTACCTATATGATTTTGTGACCATTTCTCAGCTTCATCAAAATGAGCATCTCCTCCTATCCCTGGGCTTGGTGCAAAGGCATGAGCCAGTACTCCCTCCCTTCCATCAAAGGGAGATTGGTCGCCGTGTGCTGCATAGGAAAGGAAATTAATATGTCATCAATTAACACAATGATTCATTTTAAAACACAGTTACATATCTTGAAGTTTAGAATTTGCTTTTAGTCATTGTAGATAATAATATATTAAAATGAGACTAAAATAATGTTAAGGATGCAAAGTCAAACATTCAAAAGGTAGGAAATGTCACACTTAAGATTGCCTGTTCAATGAACTCAGCTCCCATGTTTGTGCACATTATGGTACGGTTTTTAATTCCATGATTGCAAACTATTTTTTCCCATGGACTTCTGTCTTATGGAGGGCATTTTCTCAGTAATGGCTGAATCATCTTCTCTGAAACTTTCCAAAATTTCAGCCTGAGGCTGAAACCAAGTGAGAAAATGTCTGGCTTAAGTTTTGCAAAGTTATAAGCATCTGAAGGCAAGGTCCTAGAATTGACACCATTGGGCAATAATAAGGATAGATTATGCTACCTGCACTACCTGTGCTACTTCAAGTGAATGATTTTAGGGAACCACTGCTTTGAAAAACTGAGCCTCTCATTTGGTAAACTAATTTAATGTGTCTTCTGTTAGAATCTCCCGTAAGAGTGGCTGAGGTGTCTGGATCTTCAGCTGGAGGTTGGATGGAAAAGGTTGACTCTCCTCTTCTGCCTATAAGAAGGGCTACAATTTCTTGCTGGAATTCAAGGATTTGCAGGACAGTTGTCAAAAATTCATAACCCAGGAAGACAGTACAACATTATTGTACTATTGGATGTTTGGGGATAAATCTTTAAGGGTTTGGCTACACTCAGAATGCTACAGCTGCACCACTGTAGCACTTCAGCATAAGTAGCGTCCACAGTAATAGGAGTTCTCTCCTTGGTGGAGGTACATCACCTCCCCAAGAATGGGTAGCTAGGCCAATGGGAGAAGTCTCCTCTTGACCTAGCACTAGTCTACACTGGCTAGTATAGATGACTCTCAAGGGTCAGGATTTTTCACACGGCCGACCGAGGGACATAGCTTTATCAAAATAAAAATCTAGTGTAAACAGCACTTAAGAGGAAGACTAACACTTGTATGTCTACACTGCATCTCTTTATCACAAAAGCCTATGCAAACAAAGTGCAGATTAGCATATTTCCCTGCTTCATTTGCATAATTAATCAGGGGACATTTTTGCGCAAGAGGCTTTTGCACAAAAAGTAGCCCTCTACACAGCTCCTTTTTGGGCAAAAACACCCTCTTTCACAAGAGCCATTCTTCTCAATTTTTTCAGAAAGAATAGCTCTTGCGCAAGAGGGTGTTTTTGTGCAAAAAGGAGCTGTGTAGATGGCTCTTTTTTGCACAAAGACTCTTGCGCAAAAATGGCCACTAATGAATTATGCAAATGAAGCATGACAATATGCTAATCGGTGCTTCAGTTGCATAGGCTTTTGTGAAAGAGGGGTGCCTTGTAGTTGTAGTGAGAGAGGAACTAAAGTATGTGCATGTGTGCGTATACACACACATTCTCCCCCTTTCAGACTTCTTGGAAGCCTAAAATAAAACTGTAATCCAAAATAGTCCCCCTTGCGTTGGACTACAGTGGAAAGAAGCTCTGTTGTATTTGTGTTTGTCTCTAATGAGGCAAAAAAAATGTTTTTGAGGCATATGACCAAGGTGTTTAAACCGTTCACAAGTGTGAAGACTCCTTGTTTGCTCATATATAGGAATAATGATCTTAGCAGAGGAGTACTTTTACAATCACATATACGTTGACACTATTTTCCTCATTTTACAGTTTGAACTTCCAAGGGATTTTGTGATGGTTGATTAGTTAAACTGATACACAAATATAAAACTGCAGGACATGATAAAGATCGGATGAACTCAGAATGAAAATAATTGTTCTCTCTTCAGCCTTTGGGTATGAAAACATGTAAGCTTTTAAAGTATAGCTTCAACTTTAAATAAATGTAATTCATGGATTCTTAAAAACATAGCAGTAGCCTCACCACCATGTGCAAAACGAATTAGGATATCCGCTTCTCCCCTGGCAACGTTTTGAAATCTCAGTGGAGTCACATCACTCCACACCTGAAATGCCTTTTTGATCGCTTTCACCACCATAGAACGAGGCAGATCCGGTGTATAATTCAGAATCCTTTCAGCAGCAAAAGAAAAGAAATTATTGTCATTTAAGGCATGGAATAATATGACAGCATTAAAACAAAACAAAATGCACAAAAGTGGCATATAACCAAGCTGTAAGTCAATACATTCTTCCTCCATCTTGGAGTTCCTGGAAATGTGCTGTAATCTAATACATCAGGGACTCCACACCTTGGCCGTGCCATCATTTCTTCTGTTTGTGAATTTAATTTTCCTGTTACAGTCAGGTGGAAACATTTCTGCATCTCTTTAATTTTCTCTTCTAAGTCCCAACCACCTACTTTATTAATAGATGGAAAGAACCTGTGCAGATAATCCTGAAAATAAAAAGAAACTTTAGATTCAGGGTTCATCTCCAGTTGTGTTCTCTTATACCTTAAAGAATCAATTTGTCGGCAAGTATAAGATCCAGATCCTTGACTATACTTCAATTACTAGATCCCTAGAAAATCACAGTACTCTGTCATAAAAGGGAAACAGTTCAGACAGATATGAGACCACTTTTCCAATATAAATGAACACTAGGGGCTCGTCTACATTGGCCCCTTTTCCGGAAGGGGCATGGTAATTTTTGAGATCGTAATAGGGAAATCCGCGGGGGATTTAAATATTCCTACTTCGAAGTAGGAATAAGATCCTCCGGAAAAGGGCGCTTTTTCCGGAGGATCGGGGCCAGTGTAGACGCTCTTTTCCGGCTTTTCTAAAAGCCGGAAAAAAGCGGCAGACATTTTTATTTAAATGCCGCGGGGGATATTTAAATCCCCCGCGGATTTCCCTATTACGATCTCTGAAATTACCATGCCCCTTTCGGAAAAGGGGCCAGTGTAGACGTAGCCTAGGAGAAGACACAATGGGCTTAAACTGCAGCAAGGAAAGTTTAGGTTAGACATTAGGAAAACTTCCTTACTGTCAGGGTGGTTAAACACTGGAATAAATTGCCTAGGGAGGTTGTGGAATCTCCATCTCTGGAGATATTTAAGAGCAGGTTAGATAGACATCTCTCAGGGATGGTCTAGATGGTACTGGGCCCTGCCGTGAGGGCAGGGGACTGGACTCAATGACCTCTCGGGGTCCCTTCCAGTTCTAGTATTCTATGATTCTAAAATAACAATGTGGATTTGTGTTAAAATTGTCACTACCTTTCTCCTTTGAGAACTCTGTACTTAATCTTACTTCATATCAAAATGCTGCAGTGCTCTATTCTGTCTTTTATGAAATACACAAAAGAGTGTTGTGCAAGGGTTAGTTAGTTCTGGATTTGAGTAATTGCTTATGCCTGGACCTTTTCAGGCCTAAGAACTTAGGCTCCTACTTCTCATTTACACCAGTGCCTTTTGTACACCATTTTGGTAGTGTAAAGGGATCTTAAAATGGGTGTAAATTTACATTCATTGTAATGTCCCTTTACATTACCCATCTGGTATTATAAAAGATCCTTAGTTGTCATGAGACTCATACCACCCTGTCATTTATAAATAATATTAAGGATAAGATTTTGTCATGGACATTTTTGTAAAAGTCACAGAGAGGACATGGGCAAAAAAGAAAAATTGATGGAAGCTTTTCCTGACTTTTACTAAAAATAGCCATGATCTCTCTCTCTCTCTCGCTCTCTCTCTCATCTTTGGGTAATTTTATATCTTTAATACCTGGTCCTAATTCACTTTTGCAATTTCACATAGGGGGCTTTCAAAATTTTACTTTATACCTTCTATTTTTTGTCAACTGACTTGTAACAACTACATACCACTGAAATAAAATACAATGTCACCTGCTCTCTGGAAAGAAATATAATAATTAAGATGTAGACTTACAATGGAAAAGCAGTATATTTGCGGGTTAGGTGAACAGCCTGACAGATAGCCCATTCATGACATACCTCTATACGCTTCTGGTTGTTGGAGCTCCATGGCTCTGGTTTAAGCGAACCTGGGAGACCAAGAATTCCAGGCAAGAACGGTGCAATGCAGAGAAGGATGTATTTCATGGTGTTATCAGATGGTCACTGCTGAAAAAGGAAAATCTGAGGTCTTCTGTGTCTGATGGTCACAGCTATCAAGCTTATATAGGCCTGGACTGGTGTGTGTGTGGTAACAGATTTCATGAGTCATTTTTAGGCTTCCTCTGTGGTTTTGTTATTTGCTGTAATGCTTTTAAGGTGTCTTTATTCCAAAATGTAAATGAAGAAACATTAACTTTTTGATGACAGCACAGCTGATGTCACACTGACAGAGCAGGCAGCCAACTTTCTTTATCTCCCTTTCATATGATTCAGGTGCAAAAACCACAGGGGCAGAGGGATGTTAGTTTTCTTAACCTCAGTCAACACATTTGCTTGCTGACCAATCTCAACTTTCCAACATTACCTTGGTGCCATTAATGCACATTGCAACACACTTCTGGCTTGATATCTAGTCTACATGTGTTGATTGACTGCAGAGGACGTGACTACATAAGTGTAAGTGCCGTGCGAGTGAAATCACTTAAAACTACATGCTTTGTAATACCTGCCCGTGTGAAAGTTTCTCTTTAAGCATTCTAGTACAAATTCTGAAAATCCAGAGGAAATTTAGTGATGCTAGTAAGGTTTGTCCAGATTTAACTAAGCTCTGAATCTGGCCACTTCTATATGTGGAAAGATTATGGAGTCCCTTAAAGTTTTTTGACCTCAAATCTGATGAGCTCTGATGAATCAGTCTTTAAAAAGGATTATTTAGTATAAAATAAAGGAGCTAGAATTATCCTATGTGGAAAAAAATCCCAGATGCTTCTACGGAAGAGTAAGGAGCCGTACTCAGTTATGGTGGATTTCAGTGAGCAGCAGGCCTCATTTGCGCTCCATGGAATGCTACAGCAAGCAACGGATGAATTTATTTCATAGGGTACTTCAGCCGAATATCAGCGTACTGTTGCATTTTGGGTGCACAGCTTAGTGACAATGGAGCTAAGCTGCAGCACAAGGAGAAATAGCCCTCTTCCCAGCAGTATCCGGCACTGTGACTGCATAAGAGGTATCTGTTGTATTTCACCATGGAACTACTCACGTGCATAAAGTTAAGCGTGTATTTAACTGCAGAAGAGGGCCCCTAGGGCCCCATTGTATTCTGACTGAAGCTAATACAAAGATGCCTGTGGCTGAGCTGTGCTTTGGCACAGCTGAAAATGGGTGATACTTAAAAGACAGATGTAAGCCACTTTGTGCTCTGTCATTCTGAGGAAATGTCATTCAGGGAAATGATCTTGTTCCTCATACAAATCAGAAAAATTCCAAGGTCAATGAAGCCCATGACTAGCCCACACTAATTAGAGCAGCATCTAGGATTCTCTTACAGGGGCAAGGGCCAAAGCTGAACCAGAGACTCAGGGAGCCACAACCAGCTCACTAGCACCCCTCACTCTGCTGTACTTAATGGAAACTGAGGGCAGTAGAAAGTCTGGCCCCAAATTGGGAAATTTCAACCTCGGAGATGAAAGTTATTGAAAGCGATAGCATGTTAGACTAAAAGCTGTTCTGTGATATTTATTTTGTAATATTTATTTTCCACACAATGAAGCATCTTAATACTATATAAAAAAAGCTCATGACCTTGCCATCTAAAGCTTCATACCTAGGATCTTTATGCTGGTAAGTAATCATTCTATGAGAAACAATGCTTGTTGAATAGTCCCACTGACTGAGCAGGGAATTTTAGTGCTGTAGGCAAAAGTGCCTATCAGCATTTCCCCATTGAACTAGGAACTATGTATAATTTCTGATACAATACATTCTATATTTTGTCATTCAGTGTTTTTAATCTTCTTCAGTTATGTGAAAAAGTGAAGTAGAATCTAGCGATTCACTGTTGAATATTCACTGGTCATTGTGTTGGATGAGAGAACTGAGACAAGTTCTGAATACATGTATTTTAGGCAACACTTGACCCTGTCCTTAATGAAGAGTTCAAGAGTGACTCAAGTGTATTGGCTGATGCTCAGAAGAAAGAATTACCATAAAAAGTCATGAAATCATGAGAAACGTTTCTGTTAGCCCACTTGTGAACTTTATTATACTGTACATCTGTTATTACAAGACTTTTGATAGCTAAGACATTCAATCCTTTTTGCTATGCTGTCTGAGTATTCAGTCTGACAAATCTATTTTTCATATCTGCATTTATTAAATTCACCAGGAAAAGCTACAGTTCACATTTTTATTTATGAAAAATTGACCATTTATGAAGATTATATTCAGAGTCTGCTCCTACATTCTGAGCCTGCTGGAAGTTTTACACGGAGCAAAATTGTCATTCACTTTTCCAATCTCGCCTTTATACCCATCAAATGGCAAATTTTCTGTCCTTCCACTTTTATTGCTGGAGATGACGAAGATTACAAATGCAGAGTCATAAGAGGGAGATTAGATGTAGAGCTGATTACAGTAATCTCACAACATTTTAAGTTTTCTATATGAATAATATTTTTGTGTCCCTCAGTTTGGTCTTCATTCCATATTTGGGCCTGGTAAGTGGTAAGTTAGGACCCCGTACAATTAAGTAATGGTAGAGTAGACTCATTGAATGCTTATGATCTTTCCTGAAATGAGGCTCATCCATTTTATAGGCCTGCTCCAAAGTTCACTGAAGTAAACAGAAAAACTTCCATTGTCTTCAGTAAGCTTTGGAGCAGGTCTTATACACACTAGGTGCCAAATGAAGCTGCACTACTTCAGACGCAGCACTGATGCACCGTACCCCTTTAAGGGGTGCAGCCTCAGCATAGAGGCTGCCATTCTGTGTGGCCCTTTCCATGGCCATTTGAGAGTAGACAGGGTCTTACTGTCTCTTGCACGGCCACATAAGAGGAGGGCAAAAACTAGCCTTAAACTAGATGTGAATGGTTTCCAGAATGGGTTCCTTGTGAAAGGCACAATGTGAAGCCAAATCCCAGAAGGACTGCTAGTGGGTCCTTCTCCCCCAGAATTTCCACACAAAGTCCTAGGTGACAGCTGAAGAACTTGCTCCACAGCCCCCGGGGGCAAAGTACATGTGGTCCTCTCGTTGACCAGGAAAGTGCATTCTCTGGCTGTGAAAACTGAAGAGGAAGGGCTCACCTCTGCACCACCAGGAGAGACCCACTTGTCTGGTTAGTACGCAGGCATGGACAGAGAGGCAGTTACATTCAGGTGATTGTAAGACACTTCCTCCAACCTGTACCCCAGACCTGATGAGGACAGAGGCTGCTATTGGCTCTATTAGTGCTTCATTCTGGGCTGCCTGCCCTTACACCTGCCTGTGTGCTCTGAATAGCTCTGAGGTGCTGTGGAGGACGGTTGCCAGTCTGCTACTTGAATGACCTGAGTTTCCATGTTAAAGGGGGAAAATTTGATTCCTGCAGTTGGGATTTGTGTAGTGATAGTTTAGGAAAGGACTGGTAGTACTTTCTACCTGACCACGCCTTTTACACCTGTCAGGTTAGTTAGAAAGACCCTGGTGCAGGAACTTTACTTTAACACCTACGGTAGGCTCAAATGTCCCATATCTAAAGGCAGGCGCTGGCAATATTTGAAACAGAGGCTGAAGTACTGTTTAACTCAAGAGTCCTGTTTAAAGTGACTCATTTTCAGAACTTCCTCCATAGGCTGAAATGAAGAACTTATTCTGTTAATTTTTTTACTCACTTTTGCTTTTGTGCTCTCTAACTATTCTTAACCAAGTTTATTTCAGCAGAGGCAACCCCCACAAGATTTCCCATGCATTAACTTCACACTGGGTGCCACTTATTCATTACTCTGTTTGTTTTTCTAATCCTTATCACAGTATGCAAAATGTTTCTTTCTTTTTTTTAGGAGAAAATGTTTAGTTGGCTTATGGGTTTTTTGTTGTTTGTGATTATTGCATCTGTCACAAGCAGCTCAGTCAAATAAATGAGTTTGCATTTCTTGCTGCAAGTGGGGAGAAGTCTGTGATCAGACTTATTTCTTGCAAGAGTGAATTCCATAGGTTAACTTCAGCTTCTATGTAAACTGTCTCCCTTTGTTGCAAACATCTCCACTATTATAACCCCAGTGCGTAGGATTCTTCCCTTTTTAACAGGTTTTTAAGCTTCCTTTTGGCTACGTCTACACTATTCGTTTTTTGCAGAAGTGGAAATGCAAATGAAGTGTGCATTAGCAAATTTTACGCTCTCATTTGCATATGCGGAAGAGGTTTTTATGGAAAAAATGCAGTGTAAATGGGGCCATTTTTTGGAAAAAAAAAAAAACCTTTTGCGCAAGAACCCTTATTCCTATTCACTGTGGGGTTTTTTGTTTTTTTTTCAAAAACCTCTTCCACAAAAAGGATCGGAAGAGAATGTGCAAATGAGAGTGCAAGATTTGCTAATGAGCACTTCACTTGCATTTCCTTTTCTGCAAAAAACGAACAGTGTAGAAGTAGCCTTTGGAAGCTCATGACTTTCAAGAACCCACATAGATTTTATGGAACTGAACAAAATCTATGTTTAAAATAAATGACGTGGGAGGGGTAATTTTTTCAGTATGGTGAATCTACCTAAGAAGTCTGAGCATGTGGTTAAATCATTGTTCCTGGCCTTCCGGGTTTGATGCCTGGGTTTGCTACAAAGTTCCTGTGTGACCTAGACTAAGTTACTTAAATGACTCTGCCTCAGTTCCTCATTTGTAAAATAGGGATCAGATTGCTTCTTTTCTCCCTCACTTCCGCTGATCTATTTAGATTGAAAGTTCCTCAGGTGAGGTGTAGTTTCCATACTTGCACAATTCCTATTTGAATGAGTCTCTGATCTTATCTGGGGTCTCTAGGCATTACTGGGATGCTGTTGTTAATAATAAAAGTTTTTCATGTCGGTTTTATGCCAATTATGAGTACATATATTATTTCCTAATTGCCATCCATACAAATTCTATCCTGGAATAGGAACTCAGGTTATGTTCTTTCTAGTTTGCTCATTGTCTCCAGTAATAAAGACTTTGCAGGTCTGATGATAACTCTGCTACACTTATTCAGTATCATTGTTTTCAATATGTGTGTTCAGTTACACCCACAGAAGCTCATTGTCTTTATTGGAGCTGGGAAGGAAAAGCTAAGCACATGCACAGGAAACTTAATTAACTGCTCCATTAGAAGTGGATGAGCCGGGGCAGCCACATTAGACTCTCCCATATCTGTATTGGTTTTGCAGTGGTACCTGGTGTTAAAGATGGTAAAAATGTATTTTGGGA
Organism: Pelodiscus sinensis; assembly: GCF_049634645.1. NCBI lineage: Eukaryota > Metazoa > Chordata > Testudines > Trionychidae > Pelodiscus > Pelodiscus sinensis. Next base: position 326,751,922 of record NC_134711.1, on the reverse strand, counting down.
AGTAAGGAAGTGAATATTGCTTTGACTGGACAGATTGACAGAACAGATGAGTGTGGAGGCACTTTTAAATAGTTTGTCTACATTTAAACTATAGTGGCACCACTGCAGGAGACCCGTTGTAGCAGGTAAGTGTAGATACTACTTATGCCAACCAAAGGGATTAACGTGCCAAAGTAGGTGATCCGCCCTCCCATGAGGCAGTAGCTAGTTCTGTCACCTCACTCCACTCAGAAGTGTGGATTCTTCACACCTCTGTCTGAAGTAGTTAAACTGATCTAATATTCTAGTGTAAACCACCTCATAGTAATGTTGGGGAAAAAAAATTAACTTAACACTGACTTTCACTGTACACCAAAGGATTCTCAGGGAGGGAAAGGACAGCTGTCTTCTCAAACTCACATTCTTTCAGCAGATATGCCCATTTCTAGCTATCTAACAATTAGAAATACAGTAGAACCTCAGAGTTACAAACACCAGAATTACAAACTTACCAGTCAAACCCCAGACCTCATTTGGAACTGAAACTGTTCAATCAGGCAGCAGAAGGGACAAAAAAAACCCCCAAAAAACCACCCTCCCCCCCAAAAAAATACAGTCTAGTACCATGAAAAATGTTTAGGACTAAAACAATAAAGGGGGAAAATTAAAGAAAATGAGAAGGTAAGGAAATTGTTTCTGTGCTTGTTCATGTGCATTAAGATGATTAAAAGCAGCATTTTTCTTCTGTCTAGTAAATTTTCAAAGTTATACTGGTCTGTGCTCAGTTGTACATTTTTGAAAGAACAACCATATTGTTTTGTTCAGTAGTACGAATATTTCAGTTATAATCTCCATTCCCAGACTGTGCCCGTAACTCTGAGGTTCTACTGTTGTTCGATTCTGTAGGTGACAAGTAACAGGGTGTCAACTTTATAGTCTGTTTTGCCAGCAGAACCAGAGAGTGTCATTGTGCTCTAACTAAATTAAGCTCAAGACTGATTTGAATCCTTTGCTGAAGGGCTACGTCTAGACTGGCATGATTTTCCGCAAATGCTTTTAACGGAAAAGTTTTTCCGTTAAAAGCATTTGTGGAAAAGAGCGTCTAGATTGGCACGGACGCTTTTCCACAAAAGCACTTTTTGCGGAAAAGCATCCATACCAATCTAGATGCGGATTTGTGCAAGAAAGCCCCGATCGCCATTTTTACCATCGGGGCTTTATTGCTCAAAACAGTTTTTAGCTGTCTACACTGGCCCTTTTGCGCAAAAACATTTCCGGAAAAGGGCTTTTGCCCGAATGGGAACGTCAAAGCATTTGTACAAGAAGCACTGATTTCGGACAGTAGGACGTCAGTGCTTTTGTGCAAAATCAAGCGGCCAGTGTAGACAGCTGGCAAGTTTTTGCATAAAAGCACATGGTTTTGTGGAAAAACTTTCCAGTCTAGATGCAGCCAAGATGTTGTGCAATGCTGGTCTCTCACCATCATTATTTACTACATTACATGCCTCATCTTCTAGAAAGGTGTTTAGTAGTCACCTTCCCTCAAGAAGGCTTGGAGGCACTGTCCCTGCTTGTGTAAGATATTTAAGTGCCAAACTCCCCTTGGATTTCAATAGGAATAAGGTGCCTAAATATCTTGAGAATATGGGCCAGTGTGCTTGTCCTTTGCCTAGTTTGGGGGCTAGTAAGGAGGCCACCTTCTCCCCTAAATCCTCTAGCCTCCCCTAAATCCTCTTTCTGCACATTCTATTGCAATAAGGCCCCAAAATCTTCTCTGAGACCACTCCTGTTACTATGACACTGGAGAAACACTTGAGCCCTCACTAATTAAGCAATAGGGCAGAATGTCTTTCACCCTATGGATTCACAATCTTCTTATCGTATTTGCAGTCATTTGTTGTTAATGGAGGTATGGCAGTGCAAGTGAGTTTTGTCTATAAAACAAAATGCCTAAATACAGCAGTATCTTTTTGCAATAATCAAATTAAGCAATAAACCACAACAGGATGTGCATTCCTGAAAATGTTACCTACGTTATACCTAGATCTGATATTTTATCTATTTCATTTTGTACTTCCTTGATCATCTACAGTTGGGTTGGGGCCATTGACCCACAGAAAAGCCAGCTGGGAACTACACACAAGAGAGAAGCAAAAAAAAAAAAAAAAAAAAAAAAAAAGGAAGATGGGAACCCTGAGTCTTGGGGCCAGATCAAGGCAAGACCCTGATCTACATAGACATCTAATCTCTTTATTTCATGGTGACAGACCCATACCAGCGTTATATACGATTTTTTTTTTCTGGAAAGCAATTTTTGTTGTATTAAATTTGATTTGGAAGCAGAAAGAATAGCCACACAAAAAAGGATTGGCAGGAATGGTAAAGAATCTATAATTCAATGTCTATTTGTCCAATAACCTAAGCTTAGACTGTTAGCTGTTTGGAGCAGGGATGATTCTTTCTTTTCTGCCTGGAAAGTACCTATTACATACTGGAATTTTTTAAAAATAGCTTTGTGCATCAAACAGCAAGTAACTGGCATATTTTAATAGTTGCAAGCATTTTCTTAGTCTTTATAGAGTCACATTAGGAATTTCACCAATGTAATTAAAAATAAATTACAAAATAAAGATTCAGAGGGGTAACTATGTTAGTCTGTATCTGCAGAAACAACAAGGAATCTTGTGGCACCTCACAAACTAACATTTATTTGGGCATACACTTTTGTGGGCAAAGACCCACTTCATCAGATGTGTGTCTTTGCCCACAAAAACATATGTCCAAATAAATCTGTTCGTCTAAAATAAAGACAGTATGTTATTTGGGTCATGAGCATCCTTTTGATTCTGTGTTTATACAGTGCTTAGTACAGTGGGGGCTAAGGCTGGGGCTGTAGGCATGACCGCAATACCATTAATAATAATGCAAAAATAAATTACAGACTCTGGCAAATACGGAATAGTCAGAATCAGCCACAGAGGCCCAAAGCCTGAAAGTTCTGTAGGGGCCTAACTCCTACCCTAGAGGATCTGGGCTTGTCTATTAAGAGACAAAGTGTGTGGCTTGCTAAGGTGAATATTGAGAGTGCTATGGAACTTTTAGTATGTGGCTGCAGGATTTTTCATTCGGAGATCTGGTTACACCATTTTAATTTATTCTTTTAATCCTACTATCCTGATTGGCAACCATGTTGTGAAATTTATTCTGAAAACTTCTATGGGGCTTTTATTTTTAGAAAATTGAGGAGCTAAAACTAAATTCGGCTTCATTAATTTGATCAGCATCCAATGAAAGATTCCTAGATCTCACTCCCGAATTTCTAGAGAGAGCAGAGGAGCATGAAGAAGAAAACCCTCCAAATGAACTCGACTCAGAGTGACTCTTCTCTTCACTGAAGTTCTGGATGGCACATTGTTCTCTATAAGGGTAGGCCAGGGAATACTACCTAGAGCCATAGTTTTAAACTACTGTAGTTGGGGAGTAGTTGTGCAACTTGCCCCTATAACAGTAAACAGTAATTCATACTCAGGACTATGTAGCACTTTAAAGACTAACAAGATGGTTTATTAGATGATGAGCTTTCGTGGGCCAGACACACTTCCTCAGATTAAAAAAAAAAAAAAAAAAAAAGTGGGTCTGGCCCACGAAAGCTCATCATCTAATAAACCATCTTGTTAGTCTTTAAAGTGCTACATAGTCCTGTATTTTGCTTCAGCTACACCAGACTAACACGGCTACATTTCTATCAGTAATTCATGACTGTCTGACTAACTTCAATGGTACTGAGTATGTAACTGCTCACTAGCATGGCCAAGGGCCACACTATCAGGCCCTAAAGAAATCAAGTAGTCACAAAAAAAAGGAGATGAAATTTCAGAAAATCAGAGCAGAAGCATCCCTATACAACCAAAGTGGCTAATTGCCATAACAACAAGGGAGTTCTTCTATAACTTTCCTTTTATGTGGTAAGGTCTTTGGGGCAAGCTCAATCTTTGTGTATTACACCTAGCAGAGTGGAGTCCTGCAGGGTGACTGGTTTCTAGGCACTAGAGTAACACAAATAATAGATATTATAGGGTACCTCTCCTACATGATGTTTTAAGATTGCTAGAGAATCAGCTTAAGCAACAATGGAAGTGAGCTGAAAATAAACCCGAATGTTTAATTGGATGCTAACAGAATTAATTAACATACACACAAGAATACAGATCTTGTCTACACTTGCAATTAAACCACTTCCAGCAACACTTCAGTAACAAGGGATGTTTCTTTGGCTACATAACAATGAACTGGGCTATAATTCACAATTGTGAAGCTATCGTTCTATGAACAGTTCTAATTTTAATGGAAAAGACGTCAGTGAAAGGGACGTTTCAATAGTTGGTCTTTCTGTGGAATCAGTTACAAAAATTAACACATTTGGGTCAGATTGTAATGTCAGTTATCTCAGTAAACTATACACCTGGAGCCATGCCACACAGTTCACATAATTACTCCATAATAACACCAGCGTGTTCAGAGTCTGGGTATGTCTTGACTACATGTCTTCGTCGACGGAGCCATGTTGATGAGTTTACTAGAAATAGGAAAATGAAGCAGCAATTTAAATAATCGCTGCTTCATTTACATCAAAATGGCTGCCGTGCTGTGCCCATCAGCTGTTTGGTTGCACAGCACAGTAGTCTGGACGCTCCGCAATCGACAATGGAAGCCTTTGTCGACCGCTCCATTATGCCTCGTGGAATGAGGTTTACGGGAGTGGTCGACAAAGGCTTCCATTGTCAACCGCGGAGTGTCCAGACTACCATGCTGTGCTGCCAAACAGCCATGTAGTCTAGACATACCCTCTGTGTCTTCATATTGGCTATGGGAGATTTTTCTTTCCTCATCTCTGCCTCAGGCAAATGAATGATGGTATCTTGGGTCTCATAGGGCAAAGTTCTTTATCTTCAACATGGGTGGAATGTGGGTTGCTGGGAAGAGGTATACAGTCTAATGTCCTTTGTGGCTTCTGTTTCTGTGGGCTAAAGCAATCCGGCAGACAAAACCATATATCATAGGGTATGTCTAGACTACATGCCTCCGTCAACGGAGGCATGTAGATTAGCCAGATCGGCAGAGGGAAATGAAGCCGCGATTAAAATAATCGCGGCTTCATTTAAATTTAAATGGCTGCCCCGCTCTGCCGATCAGCTGTTTGTCGGCAGATCGGGGCAGTATAGATGCGCCGCGCCGACAAAGAAGCCTTTCTTGATGGGCACAGGTAAACCTGGTTTCACGAGGCATACCTGTGCCGATCAAGAAAGGCTTTCTTTGTCGTAGCCAAATTAGCCCCCATCATACTGTACGTATAGTTGGGGTTATTTTTCCCAATGTGCATTACTTTACACTTATCCACATTAAATTTCATTTGCCATTTTGTTGCCCAATCACTCAGTTTGGTGAGATCTTCTTGGAGTCCTTCACAGTCTGCTTCTGTCTTGACTATCCTAAACAGTTTTGTATCATCTGCAAACTTTACTACCTCACTCCTTACCCCTTTCTCCAGATCATTTATGAATAAGTTGAAAAGGATTGGTCCCAGCACTGACCCTTGGGGTACACCACTAGTTACCCCTCTCCAATCTGAAAATTTACCATTTATTCCTACCCTTTGTTTCCTGTCTTTTAACTAGTTCGCAATCCAAGAAAGGACCTTCCCTCTTATCCCATGGCCATGTAATTTACCCAAGAGCCTTTGGTGAGGGACCTTGTCAAAGGCTTTCTGAAAATCCAAGTATACTATATCTACTGGATCCCCCTTGTCCGCATGTTTGTTAACCTCTTCAAAGAACTCTAAGGGTATGTCTACACTACAAAGTTAGTTCAAACTAACGGACGTTAGTTTGAACTAACTTTCATAGGCGCTACACTAGCGCTCCGTTAGTTCGAATTTAAATCGAACTAGCGGAGCGCTTAGTTCGAACTAGGAAACCCTCATTTTACGAGGATTAAGCCTAGCTCGAACTAGCTAGTTCGAATTAAGGGGTGTGTAGCCCCTTAATTCGAACTAGTGGGAGGCTAGCCCTCCCCAGCTTTCCCTGGTGGCCACTCTGGCCAACACCAGGGAAACTCGTCTGCCCCCCTCCCGGCCCCGGACTCTTTAAAGGGGTACGGGCTGGCTACGGTGCCCGTGCCAGGTGCAAGCCTGCCAGCACCCAGCTAGCAGACCCTGCACCTGGCACGGATCGAGCCCCCCAGCCCTCCCCCTCTTCCCAGGACCAGGCTGGCGGCTCCCGGGAGCTTGCCCGGGACCGCAAGAGGCGGGCACCTGCCTGGGCTAGTGCGGACATCGTGGACCTCATCCACGATCTCCGCACTAGGCACAGGACAGTGGCTGTCTAGGGCACGAGAGCTGCCAGCCTGGCCACCCAGGAGCAGGTGTGCATGAAAATCAAGGTGGTCCACTGAGACCCCTGACCCTGAGCCCACAATGGCCGTACTAGGTCAGACCAAAGGTCCATCTAGCCCAATAGCCTGTCTGCCGACAGTGGCCAACATTAGGGACCCTGGAGGAGATGGACCGAAACAATGACCAAGCCATTTTTCTCCTGCCATCCATTTCCAGCCTTCCACAAACTTGGGGCAGGGACACCACTCCTACCCCCTGGCTAATATCACTCCATGGACCCAACCTCCATCACTTTATCTCACTTCTCTTTAAACTCTATTCTAGTTCTAGCCTTCACAGCCTCCTTCAGCAAGGAGTTCCACAGGTTGACTCTGCTTTGTGAAGAACAACTTTGTGTTACTAGTTTGAAGCCTGCTACCCATTCCTTTCCTTTGGTGTCCTCTAATCCTTCTTTATGGGAACTAATGAAGAACTTTTCTGTATGCACCCTCTCCACATCACTCCTGCTTTTAGAGACCTCTATCCTGTCCCCCCTCCCTCTCCTCTTTTCTAAGCTGAAAAGTTCCAGTCTCTTTAGCCTCTCTTCATATGGGACTTTTCCAAACCCTTAATCATTGTAGTTGCCCTCCACTCTCCCACCCTCTCTATTCCCCTCTCCCACCTCCTTTTTCTGGTCTCCCCCACTCTTGTTCAATAAAGACAGATTCCATTTTGGAAGACACGTGTCCTTTATTTTGTACATCAAGAAGAGGGGCTAGGGAGGGGTAAGTGGAAGGAGGTGAGGGAGGAATGGGGCACGAGCCCCCGATGGGGAGGACTGGGCTGGCTCTGCGGGCTTCTGGGGGTGGAAGCTCTCCTGCAGCCCCCCAATTGCCCCCTCTCCCCAGATGGCAGCCTGCGGCAAGTGCAGCTGGTCTGATGGCCGAGTGCTGTGATGTGCTCAGTGTGGGTAGTCCACGCAATCCAAGCCAGGACTGCTCTGCAAGCGGGGCACTCCTGAGAACTGTCTGTCCGGTGTGGAGGTAGGGACCCTTTAAGCACAGCCCTCGGCTAGCCTGAGAAAGCATCTCCACACTCTAATTCCTCCTCTGATGCCCTGCCAGCACTGCTTCCGGCCATCCTTAAGCCCGGTTCAGGCTCCACTTAATGTGGACATGCTAGTTCGAATTAGCAAAATGCTAATTCGAACTAGTTTTTTAGTCTAGATCAGTTAGTTCGAATTAGCTTAGTTCGAATTAACTAATTCGAACTAAGTTAGTTCGAATTAACGTCTAGTGTAGACATACCCTTCCAGGCTTCACTGCCCTCCTAGTGAAATAGTTTTTCCTAATATCCAACCTGGACCTCTCCCACCACAGCTTGAGACCATTGCTCCTTGTTCTGCCATCTGTTACTACTGAGAACAGCCTCTCTCCAGCCTCTTTGGAACCTCCCTTCAGGAAGTTGAAGGCTGCTATCAAATCCCCCCTCACTCCTATCTTCTGCAGACTAAACAGTCCCAACTCCCTCATCCTCTCCTCATAAGTCATATGTTCCAGCCCCCTAATCATTTTGGTTGCCCTCTGCTGGACTCTCTCCAATGCGTCCACATCCTTTTTGTAGTGGGGGGCCCAGAATTGGACACAATACTCCACATGTGGCCTCACCAAAGCCGAATAAAGGGGAATAATGACATCTCTGGATCTGCTGGCAATGCTCCTCTTATTGCAACCTAATATGCCATTAGCCTTTTTGGCTACAAGGGAACACTGTTGACTCATATCCAGCTTCTTATGCACTGTAACCCCCAGGTCCTTTTCTGCAGAACTACTACTTAACTGGTTGGTCCCCAGCTTGTAACTATGCTTTGGATTCTTCCGTCTTGTTGAACCTCATCAGATTTCTTGTGGCCCAATCCTCCAATTTGTTTAAGTCACTCTGGACCCTCTCTCTGCCCTCAAGCGTATCTACTTCTCCCCCTAGTTTAGTATCATCTGCAAACTTGCTGAGGGTGCAATCCATCCCCTCATCCAGGTCATTAATAAAGATATTGAACAAAACCGGTCCTAGAACCAAACCTTGGGGCACTCCGCTAGAAACCAACCACCATCCTGACATTGAGCCATTGATCACTACCCGCTGGGCCCGGCCTTCTAGCCATCTTTCTATCCATCTTACCGTCCATTTATCCAATCCACATTCCCTTAACTTGCTGGCAAGAATATTGTGGGAGACGGTATCAAAAGCCTTGCTAAAGTCAAGTATATCACATCCACTGACTTTCCCACGTCCACAGAGCCAGTTACCTCATCATAGAAGCTAATCAGATTGGTCAGGCATGACTTGCCCTTTGTGAATCCATGCTGACTATTCCTAATCAGTTTCCTCTCTTCCAAGTATCTCCAAGTGGATTCCTTAAGGATCCCTTCCATGATTTTTCCAGGAACCGAGGTAAGACTGACCGGCCTATAGTTCCCTGGATCGTCCTTCTTCCCTTTTTTGAAGATGGGCACTACATTTGCCTTTTTCCAATCATCCGGGATTTCTCCCGACCTCCACGACTTTTCAAAGATAATGGCCAAAGGCTCCTCAATGACATTTGCCAACTCCTTCGGTACCCTCGGATGCATTAAGTCTGGACCCATGGATTTATGTACGTTTAGCTTTTCTAAATAGTTCCTAACCTGTTCTTTACCCACCAAGGGCTGTCCATCTTCATCCCATCTTGTGTCATTTAGCGCATTAGTCCAGGAGCCCATCTTGTCCGTGAATACAGAGGCAAAGAAAGCATTGAGTACTTCAGCTTTCCCCACATCATCTGTCACTAGGTTACCTCCTTCATCCAGTAGGGGCCGCACACCCTGTCTGATCACTTTCTTATTATTAACATGCCTGTAGAAACCTTTCTTGTTATCCTTCACATCCTTAGCCAATCGCAATTCCATTTCCGCTTTCGCCTTCCTGATAACCCCCCGGCATTCTTGAGCTATACATTTATAGCTCTCCCTGGTCATTTGTCCAAGTTTCCACTTTTTGTAAGCTTCCTTTTTGTG